>NC_143054.1:131962500-133212500 GCF_052426305.1 Pelodiscus sinensis | reverse complement strand
TGCTAAGTGAGGGTTACTAGTAGTATTCAAGGAACTTAATTGCTCAGTACTCAAGACAATGATCTGTGAATAGTCTTGTTTTTTCTGTAAGTCTGAACTATGGTTGGTCTTGCCAAGACATGTGGCTAGGACTCCTGATGCTGGAATCCATTTTGGAAACTATACTTTTCCACTGAAAGTATGGAAAGTTTATACTGAACAGAAAGGATTCCCGCTTTTGGCAAAAAGAAATATAAAGGTGGGAAACCAAACAATGGGGCGACCACCAGATGCCTACTAGCCAAAATGAGTGCTGGAAACATCTAAGACTGAATGAGGGGAAGGATCAGGCCGAAGTTGGAAGTCTTCCCAGCTTGTGAGAAAAGATTATTAGAGCTATTGTTAGGGTAAGAAATAGCATGTAACAAGTTTCTTTGAGACTGAGTATTAGGCTTAGCTGATGTGTTTTTGTTTTATTTTGCTTAGTAACTTCTTTTTGTTGTCTGCTATTACTTGCAATCGCTTAAATCCTACCTTTTATATTTAATCAAATAATTTTTGTTTATTAATAACACCAGTGTAAATAATTGTTATCTAGAAGGACGGCAGTTGTGACGATCTCTCTTTCATTGATGAATGGAGGAAGCAGTTTGAGCTTCTTTTGTATAAAACTTTATTCGGAGTAAGATAAATCCATCTTGGGTTCTGGTCCTTCTGGGACTGTGCACCTCAGTGCTTTGTAAAATCCCTTGATTAAGCCTCCCCAGAACGGAGCTGATCTCAGTGTCTGTGTTACCTTGCTGTGGGCTGTGACCTCAACTCTGTGCCATCTGTAGAAGAGACTAAAAGGTCTGGCTCAGCTAGACAGGGTAGGTGGGGTGCCCCAGAAAGCATGCTCATTGGTATTTCAGCACATCAGGTGACAGTCTCAAGGGGATCTCTGTGAATGAACCAGTCACACTAATAATGACAAAAGTAAAAGTGAGGTATCTTCAAGTCTTTGCAAGTTTGGGTAAACTGAAACTTGCCCGTAATGAGGAAGAATTAGGAGAAAACAATTAGATCAGATATTGTCAAGTAGATATGCTTCATATGTCAGCTCTGATTATTACTAATGCTTCCTTGTATGGGTAGTTGTTTTGTTAGAAACCAAGGGAAGATGAGCCTTCTCCATGAAGGCTCTTGTGCGTTAGAACTTACTGACACCCTGCTCTGAAATAGCCCATATTAGTTGATCTTCAGAACATGTTGCAATGCAAATCTTGCTATAGGGACTTTTTGAGAAGGTTCTGTTTCCTGGAGGAGAATATATGAGGAGGTAGAGTACTTTTTCTCATTTTGCTGCTGCAAGGTTCAGTTAGTATTTATTACTTTAATATGCATAGTGTAGAGTTTGCTGTTGAATGTCTTTTATTTTGATGTGTGGTGATTCACCTAGTGTCTCTGATAAGCACCTTTTTTGTTTTGTCCTTTATAAATCTAGATAAATAATAATTTCCTACTGAGTCCTCAGGTCACAGCCAGTTGCACACTGAGGTCTAATAGTATAATGCTGATAGGATGGAGCTGTTCAGCTGCAAAATATGATTCTGCAATGTTTGGCTCTGGTACAGATTTCTGCAGAGTAGGAATTCAAGTGAACAAGCATGATAAAATGCTGTGCATGTTTTTGTACCTCTGATCAACACTCCCTGTAAGCTGGGCGTTTGGGCTGCCACTCTGGAGAGATTCAGGTGCCACCCACCTGACTAGCAGAGCACCCACAGCTGCTCACTCCTGCTTGCCCCTTGGACTAATCTTGTGTCATCAAGGAGGACTTATTCTTAAATTGGGGACCATTGTTCTAGACCACAACAATCAAGTTAGATGTAAAATGACACTTGTGACTATACAAAGCTCATGTTCTCGAGAAATCTGCACCCCAATGATACTCCGAAATTCCAGTAAGTAATCATGCTGGTCAATACCAGGCTAATTTAGCAACATCTAATGTTGCATTATGATCAACTGGCTCTGTGTAGCCATTTCTTTCCCTAGATTGATGCTTGGTTTAACAATAACCAGGAAAAGATAACAATAACCAGGAAAGGAGGGAAATCTCTTTTGCAACCATCCTCAAGTGAAAGAAATGACCAGGGCCCCATTTAGATCTATTTATCATGCTGACGTGCAAGTCCCAGGATGCGATTATTTTGGTGTGTGAACTCCCCCATTGCACATCACCTTTCCTACCACAGCTGTTTGTGTAGCCTTGTTCTGAAGCCTTTGAAGGTGATTGTCCTTGGTGTCTTCAACATCCATGCCACATAGAGGGCAATATCAGGTGGCTTCTTTTCTTTCTATCTATCGATCGATCGTCAGGAGAAAGTGAGATCCCAAGTTCTAGAGAGACCTATAGCTTCTTGGACACACAGTCAACCTATGCCTCAATTAAAGAGAAGGGTAGAAACCCCAGCAGACTGGCTAATGCATGCCCACCGGCTTTTGGGGCAGGAGAGATCTTGTTCTCTTCCCAGCTCTCTTTCCCAGCCAGGCCAGGCTCAAAACCCAGAGTATCCAAACTTGCTCCTTCCTTACCTCTTTCTCTTAGGGGTTCTTTCCCCAGCTCAACAACTGTCAGGCTGGGGGAGATATTTCCAATCTCCAGCTGAATGTACAAGAAGTGATATTCACACCTTTTTCTTTAGAAGGTAGGCTGGAAGATTGAAAGAGTTTCTCTGTTTTATAATAAGAGTTGGTTGCTGAATTTAGGATTTTTTTCTATATGCTGCTACCAGTGTGTTATGATATTTTATGATGCTTGATAGCTGTAAATGTACTCTGAGAGTTAGCCATTAGTATTTTTAATAATTGCCTAACACAATAAATGAATAAAAATAGCATGAATTATGCTCTTCTTTTTCGCAGAAATAAAACTGGAAAAAACATTTTCAAAAAATTTAGGTGCCCAAGTTATTGAAGGGAGAGATAATTCAGTTTGCAGTACTTCCGTAATAAATGCAGTGTTCTGTGCTTGTTGTTGCCCTGTTTTATTTTGAATGAGGCATGCGTGCTTATAAAGATAACAGCAGCTAGAGGAATCAGCCAGTCTATCATCAGGTTATCTGGTGAGAGTGAAGAAATTGGTTTTGTTCCTTGACTTTTATCTTTTAATTCAGTGAGACCCATCTGCTGTGGCATCTGTAACTGAGGTTGACATTGTGGATTGCTGGTAATTTAGATCCAAAATTTAGAGAATTCAAAAAATTTAGAGAGTAACAGTTTCTTCATGTGAGAGATACCTTTATTATATTGTACTTTGCCTTTTTCACTAGGTTGTGAGAAATGCAGGAGAATATAGCTTGCTTCCTAAAAGGTATGGTTTGATAAGGGTTATATAATAGCGTGCTGCAATTTCATGGTACTTAGTCTGATACCTGATTTTTTTTCTCATGTCTCATATACTGACTATGAAAAAAATTATTTTGTAGACTGTTGTATAGTCATGCAGCAGTCTGCTATCATCTCACAAATCCCAGAGTTACAGCATGAGGGCACTTACTTAAAAGAAACATTTCAAGAGTGCTGACAGCAGCAACAAAACTCTTGGGATTTTCTCATTCTTTTGCAGAGAACAATAACAGTAAATTTACAAATAAACATATCAAGAAAATATTACCTGCTGGCTCCCAAATATGAAATAGAATGTTAGCAGTACAGTACATCATTAAAGAGATTCAATCCTGAGTTGTATAAAGAAATATTTGTAATATTTCCCCTAGTTACTCGTACAGGGATGTAAGAGGCTTTAAATACAAAAAGTTCATTTTTTTCCACAGTTGTTTTGAGAGTCTAAATTCAGCATTGTGTGGGTTTGAGCAGCTGCCAAGAGCGTAGACCATGCAGTGACAAACAGAAAAAAGGCAAATCTTTTCATCTGTGTATCTCCAACAATTCTCGGATCTCTTACTCATAATGAGCACATATTACCGCTCTCTCTAGCCACTATATAGCCGCCTTTAGCATCATGACCTTGGTTGTTTTTATTTATTAGCGTTTTATGTATCGAGGTTTTCAGTGTTTTAAAATCTAAAGACAAATACCATATTTGGCAAAAAAAAAAAAAAATGGGTTTTCTAGGGTTATAACATAGGGGCTGTGTCTAGACTGGCAAGTTTTTCTGCAAAAGCAGGTGCTTTTGTGGAAAAACTTGCCAGCTGTCTACACTGGCCGCTTGAATTTCCGCAAGAACACTGACTTCCTACTGTCTGAAATCAGTGCTTCTTGCGGAAATGCTATGCTGCTCCAATTCAGGCAAAAGTCCTTTTGCGCAAAGCTTTTGTGCAGAAGGGCCAGTGTAGACAGCTCAGATTTGTTTTCCGCAAAAAAGCCCCGATCGTGAAAATGGCGATTGGGGCTTTTTTGCGGAAAAGTGCGTCTAGATTGGCACGGACGCTTTTCCGCAAAAAGTGCTTGGAAAACTTTTCCATTAAAGGCATTTGTGGAAAATCATGCCAGTCTAGACGTAGCCTGAGTGTTTTTTGATAGCAAAAATATTGCTCAGGCTTTTCAGTGTAGATACCAGCTTTCACTATACATCAGCAGTCATCAGTCATAATACAGAAATGCAATCTCTTAAACATCTTTGAACCCTCGAGGGTGAAGGTACTGATCCACTCCCCACTGAAGACAGCAGAAAGACAGAGCGGGATCATGCTTTTAGTCCATAAGGAATAAAGAGAGGAGGATATTGTGTAGAGCCATCAAGTGATCTTAGGAAAGACTGGGCAGGATTATAGTGAGCGATTATAATTAGAATGAAAAAATTTTCTGATTCTCGTTTTACATCTAGCAGGTCAGTGACTTCTGCTCTGGAAAGAAGATAAACATTAGAAGTTACCTTGTCTACACTAGGGAGTTATTTCGAAATAACTTCCCTTATTTTGAAATAACAAGCGGAGTGTCCACACTACCAAGCCTGTTATTTCAAAATAAGGGTCTGGTTATTTCAAAATAATAACTCCTGCTTTCCATGAGGAATAACGTTTATTTTGAAATAGTTATTTTGGAATAACAGTATTGTGGACGCTCCACTGCTGCTATTTCAAAATAACTACTCCCCAGAGTCATTCAGAGTAATTACTTCCCAGTGCTTCTTGGGGCTCTAAGCCAAGGAAGCGCATCCACATTAAGGCAGCCTGCCTTGGACTAATTTTGAGTGTTCCCTGTATTGTGGATATGCTATTTTAAAATAATTACTCTGGGTATGTCTACACTACCACCCTAGTTCGAACTAGGGTGGTAATGTAGGCAACCGGAGTTGCAAATGAAGCCCAGGATGTGAATTTCCCGGGCTTCATTTGCATAAAGCCGGGCGCCGCCATTTTTAAATGTCCGCTAGTGCGGACTCCGTTCCGCGCGGCTACACGCGGCACGGACTAGGTAGTTTGGACTACGCTTCCTAGTCCGAACTACCGTTACTCCTCGTTTCACGTGAAACTCCTCGTGAAACGAGAAGTAACGGTAGTTCGGACTAGGAAGCCTAGTCTGAGCTACCTAGTCCGTGCCGTGTGTAGCCGCGCAGCACAGAGTTCGCACAGGTTAAAAGACAGGTTAAAAGACCTCCTGTGCTTCACTTATATATGGGGACATGGGAATGAATAGTGAGCTGCTATTCATGTGCAAACAGTAGAATAAAGGAATGTAACAATGATCCTTACTTCCTTGTGCAGTTTACTTACACCACTGTTCTCTGTGTCAGAGGGAGAGCATCTGCCAGAGGTTGCTACTCAATCCTGAGCTGGTGGAAAGGAACAGGAAGGGTCTTGAATGGAGCCTTAGCTATGTTGAAACAACATTATTTAGGTTGCAGAGTCAAGCAAAGTTAGGAAATTCCAGAATTAAGGTTGCTTGTATACCTTTAATTCCACCCCTTTGTGTATACACATTATGATACTCAATTACATGATCACGTACTATTTTTTTCATGGATCATTTTCCTGGCATGGACCCCATTAAGTTCATAGTGTATTCGATGTTCTTGGGAACGGTGCACATTTTGTGCAGAGACTTGATTTGGTCCTGTAAATGTTTTTCTCTCCTGCTGGTGTTTTATGGAATGGTTACTTTTGTATCAGTTTTGGTTGATGATTACAGGTTAATAGGATATGATTCTTCAAAACTTATTTGCTTTTTTTTTCCTTTTGAATTTTTGTAGTAGATTTTATTCTGAGATGTGCATGCGCAGCTCCCACTAGCTTTCATGGGAAATGTGTAGGTGTAACTTGGGGAAGAGCTTGGCTAAGTCAGTTGAGTAAAAAACATGACTTCGGAAGAACATAAAAATTATGCAGATCACTTACAGAATCTGTATTTAATGAGCTAAAATAGCAGCAAATAGACACACATCCTTATTACATTGTGGTAGCATACCATAATTAATAGTGAGCCAGGCATTGTATTTCAGACTTTTCATTTTATATATCTATAATTTAGCAGCATATTTTGTTTGGATTTACATTTTTTATCCTTGTGCTCAGTCCAAAGATTCCTTTTTTAAAAAGTTTAGCCAGAATCCTTTAGCTTATTCAAATATATATTTATAAAAATGCATTTTTAAAAAAGAGAGAATTCCAAAATAGCTTCAGAGTTACCTTGTATCTTTTCTTCAGTGATAAGATTCACTCTTTTTGCTAAATTTTAAAAATGTGGCATGGAATAGTTATTAATATTTAAGCAAGACACATTAAGCATGCACAACTTGTCATTTTCATTACGCGTTTAACTGTGTATATTCAAAAGCAGCAGAAAGAAAAGACAATGTTCAAATTGACTCTCTTTATACTACACGTGGACTACCTTCCTAATTATTCAGTACAAAATTAATCCTTTCTTCTGTTTTGTTTAAGCCCATGGCATTACATACTAAACTATTAATGCAGTATTATGAACAGACGCCAAATTTTCTCAGTTATACCTGTACAACATCACTGACCACAATATGGAATAAATGAGAAGCAAATTTGATCTTTAAAAAAAAAAAATTTCAAGAAAGGGGTTGAGGCAGTCTTTAGACAGGTTTCTGCGTAGTTGTGTACAAATTCCTCTGTACTCCAGTTGCTGACCAATATTATTTTGCTTTTATGTGTCTTTTGTTTAGTGCTGTGTGATTTGAACAGTTCTTTGCTTTATGTACCTTGCTTTCCTTTACTATTCTTTCCAGGGCCAGCGTCTTTTTGAAAAATTGCTAGAACTGGCGTCTCAAAATATTGAGATAAAACTCGTGAGTGATATACTCCCCACCGAATCAAAGGTATTAAACGACTTGAAAACAAAGGGTAAGACCGAGGTCTTTACGTTATTATACCATTGACTGCTATAGTAGTATAACTCACCTTTTTTTTCCACTTAAAATGTTGTTACTTCATAGGCACAAATGAACTATATATAAAACGAAATCTATTTGTTTAATAGTGATATCTTATAATTCTTCTGCTTACCTTGGCTCAGTTTACAGTCATCTTTTAACACCTTAGATGGAGCAGATATTGGCAGTTTGTAAGTGGTAAAAAGATGGCCATGTGATTACAATTTAAAGTCAACATAACCTTGCTAAAGGTAGGCAATGCAACCTGAAAGAATTATTGCACCCCAGGATGAGAGATTCTTCTCTTTTGAGGAAGAGTGAAACAAAATAACATGTCAATGGTATTGACGTAACTTTTACCAAATCCTGCGATCAATTTCGATGCAAAACCCTAGTGACCTCAGTGGTGTTCCCCAAGAAATTGATTGCAGGGTGCAAACCTATTCTGTAATGAGTGACTGTTTTGTTACTTGATATTTTGTTAACTGCAATGTTTATTACAATGATTTCTCACATATGCATCATGCATTTCATTGAGATCCATTCTAAAGCACTTGAGAAACTGAAAAGTACATTGTCCTTTCAGAAATCTACCATTCAAAAAAAAATAGGGTAGTTAAATGTCGCTTCAAGTGCTGCACCTGTTTCTGAGGCCCTGCTGACCTTTGAGCTTTCACAGTCATCATTTTGTATTTTTCAAAAATGTAACCAGGCAGGGGCAACTTGCTGACTATTCATGCAAAATAATGAAATTGACAATACAGAAAATGTCAAATGTACAAATAAACTGAAAAATAGAGAATCTCTTTCAGTTTTAGTAATTGTAGGTGTTACCTGAAGTAAGAGTAGAAGTGATATAAACATCTGCTAGAAGTGGTGTTTTTAAAATTTGTAGGTATAGTTTAAAATGGACAAACAAGCTCTCTATGAATCCTGTGATCCATCCCTGAAATGCATAAATCAACAGTTGTTCAAGGCACTAGTTCAGTAAAGTGCTTAAACATATGCTTAACTTAAGCATGGACTAGCCCTGTGTCTGATAGAACACCAATAATGCATACTTGCTGAAGAAAAGAAGTGAAGACTCTTTTTCTAAATGAAAACTGAATTTGTATCTCATGAAGTTTCTTTTATTCTGATGATTAGATATGGAACAAGAGAAATATTAATGAAATTCTTGCTCTGCGAAAGAGATCACCTTTGATCCATTCTGAAGGAATTAAATGGAATCTACAGTGAAAACATTGTTCTGCTGGTTTATTCTCTGAGGGTACCTCTACACTACAGAGAAGACTGAAACTGCCGCTGTCGATAATCGAGGGTGCGAATTAGCGGGTCTAAGACAGACAGCTAGTTCGAACTGAGAGGGTCAATGCCAGTAGTCCTGTTTCCATGAGGAGTAAAGGAAGTCGAAGGCAGAGTGGTCTCCCTTCGACTTCCTGCAATGTGGACCATGCCAAAAGTTGAGTTAAGCTACTTTGACTTCAGCTATGCGATATATGCAACTTTAGCTACATTACTTAATGCGACCTTGTGCCGTAGAGTAGACATACCTTTACAAATTAACATGGTTACCCCTCTGAGACATTTCGGGGAAGTTCTTGAACAGACAGACTCACAGACGGACACACTTACAAACTCTCTGAAATATATAATAAATATTTTCCCTTCACTTTTGTTAATAGCATTAGAGCATGGGGAAATATCCCTTTCTGCTCCTGTTGCAATTAGCTTCTAGTTGACAGAAGCAAGTAATATGTAGAATTATATGGACAATGAATCTCCTGTTCTAATGAGATCCTTTAATTTCATGAAGACAATAAAAATTGTCATAACTGACAATTTTAACTAACAATGGCACACTAGAAATGAACCTGCTTCTTGGGGGCTATGTCTAGATTGCAAGCCTCTTTCGAAAGAGGCTCTTTCGAAAGCATCTTTTGAAAGAGCCTCTTTCGAAAGAGAGCGTCTAGACTGCACGGAGAAATTTCGAAAAAGCGGCTTGCTTTTTCGAAAGAAAGCATCCAGTGAGTCTGGATGCTCTCTTTCGAAGAAGCCCTATTTACATTGAAGAACGCCTTCTTTTGAAAGAGGAACTTTCGAAAGAAGGCGTTTTTCCTCGTAAATTGAGGTTTACCGCCATCGAAAGAAAAGCCGCATTCTTTCTAATTAATTTCGAAAGAACGCGGCTTGAGTCTGGACGCAGGGGAAGTTTTTTCGAAAAAAGGCTACTTTTTTCGAAAAAAACCCTGAGTCTGGACACAGCCGGGGAGACAGCAGTACTAGTAATTAGGGAGAAGTGATTTCCCTTGCTTCCTGGAGAGAAAATTTAGCCCAGGCACAAGAGAGAGATCTATATGGCCAATTAGCATATTTGGGGAAACATCCACAGACTTAGATTTTATGTGAATCTTTGTAATTTAGAACAGTTTCAACTGACATATCCATGAACTCATTTGAATACTTTAAAATTTCCTGTCCCAGAAACCTGAGCAAGACACAGGAAACTAAAACTAGCAAAGTTACAAAATCCTTACACTTTGAAAAAGCCAGATAGGATTCTAACACCGTTTGATGAAATCCTTATTGCAAATTGTGATTCCCCTCCTTCCTGAAGTTTTTAATTGCTTGTTTAAAGCATATTGTCCCAGTTTTGATGTTAAATTCTAATGTTGCCCAATCCCTTAGGTTATGTTGACACTATGGGATAATATCAAATTAATGTAGCTGAAGTTGAGTCTCTTAATCGCGTGGCTGAAGTCAGAGTACCTTAACTCAACTTTGGCGCTGTCTCTACTGCAGGAAGTCTAAGGGAGACCACTCTTCCTTCAACTTCCCTTACTCCTCATTGAAGCAGGACTACTGCCATCAACCAGAGTGCCCCTCTCAGTTCAAATTAACATGTCTTCACTAGACCCACTAATTCGAACCCTGGATGATTGACAGTGGCAGCGTCGATCTTCTCTGTAGGGTAGACATACCATAACTGAAAAAAACAAAACATACAATGGGTGGGCAGCTGCTGGAGGGACATCCAACCCTGGCTCAGGGCCTGGGGTGCCTCCCAGACCCAGTTCAGGGGCTGGAGTGACCCCAAGAGGCATTGGGCCTCTTTGGGAGGGTCCCCTACCCCCCACCATGGGCCTCACCGCTGCCCTGCCACTGGAGCTTTTTTAGACCCTCACTACATCAGGCCTCTTTGCCACCCCTACTGCCCTGCAATGTCACTCTGTCATCCTGAAGGAAAAACTTTTTTTAATAATATAGATTAAATGGTTTGTTTATGATGGTGTATATGTAGGTCACAACTAAAAGGTTTTGTGTTTATCAAAGTTGTCCAGACAGTCCAGATTATGAGTTTCTGACAGAACCATAACAGATAAACATTGTCTGTCAATAGCTCATATCTGAAAGTGATAGAAAAAAAGTTCAAAGGGAATTATAAGAGAATAGGGGTCAAGTCTCTTTACAAATAGATAATGAGCTAGATTCAGGTTGATATTTCTGGTCTGAGACATGGAACATGCAGGTTTAGGCATGTTGGCAAATATAGGAAACAACAGATGTACAAGAGAAAATAAGGGGGAGAGCTGTCCTTTCTCTTCTGGTGCTACCCCATTCTGTCATGCCATGCTGGCTGATGCCTGGGGTCAGTAGAGGACACTGTCTCCTGTCCCAGCACCACATGCTGATATGCTGACTGGAAGCAGTTGGAGAAGCTGCAGCTCGGGCCTCCCATCATCTCCAGTAGTGCTGTTGTCACAGCAAAGACCCATGAGAAACAGAGAGAGCTATTGAACAGCAGGCAGCTTTCAGTTCATGAGGCCTGTCAGAGTGGCTTTTCTGAGCCCTCTCCCAACCCAGCAGCAGCTTTACCCCAAAGCAAGCAGGAGAGCCAGCACTGACCTCTGCCCATGGTGCCTAAGAGCCTTCCCTCATATCTGCTTGAGTCCCTGCCAGCTAAGGAGAATTTTGGGAATGTGCTGCCTGGGCTTTGGAAGTAAGCATATGACGTTCTGAAGGGGAGGAAGAGATGGAATCAGGGGACAGTATTGAATTGGTTGGGCAATAAGAAATAGAGAATGCATGAATGGGAGAGCAGAATTGAACTGATTGTCAGGAAGACAGAATAAAATGTTTGCATTTCTCTCCCCCAACCCTTTGTGTGTCGTCCTAGACTATGCCTTCCTTAGGAGAGGGTCTATGCCTTCTTGCTTTTTGATACTGAGTAGGGTCTGTGGATGCCATAGCAATATAAATTACATTAATTAATATGTTTTAAAAGAACGTGGTATAGGTTGCAAAGTTAAGTTCTCAAAAGTTAGAAAATGTTGCATTAAAAGTTCTTCATGCAACCTTCATTCAGCCTCTTTGTGCATATGCATTATGATACAGCCTTTAATAACAAGTTTTATCTTTTCTACAGAAGACCTTTTTCATTCAGGGCTTGATCCTGCACCACTCCTTGCATGAGAGTTTTCTATTGACTTGAGTGAGAGTAGGATTAAGCCCTCTGGGCACAGAATGGACAATGCTCTCTCAATAGCCACTTTTCCCTTTAGGAAATGGTTAATATTTCCTTTTATCTTAATCATTTAATGTGTGGCCCTCGACTTTATTTACCAATCATCATCAAATACGACCCAAAACAGAATTATTTTTCTCCTGGGCATTTTTATGGTGCTCATCATTTGTGATTCAGAGTGCTTCACAAATGTTAATGAATTCATCTTCATAATGTCTCTGTGAGGTAGGAAAGGATTATTATCCACACTGTGCAGGTGGGGAATGGAAGCATAAAAAATTCAGGACAAAAGTGATGGTGCTGGGCTTGAGATGCTGATTTTTCATAGTACAGCATTTTTATAGCACTTTATATGTTCAAAGCATAACTCACATTGACTTCAGATGCAGCTGAGTGCTCAGCATTTCTATAAATTAGCTCCTAAGCAAAGGTGTTAGCCCTTATTAGTTCAACTGCTGATGCAGCAAATATCATTGAGAGAGTGGAGAAAAATCCATGACTGAGGAAGTGCCAATAGAAAGAATGAACATCATTTGGACTCAATCTTCTATTGTGGTTGTCTAGAGACCTAGAGAACCCAAGTGTGGTGTGGCTTGGAGAAGTGCTGGGCCGTGACGTGAAATGAGCTGACAGTTGGCTCTGATGTTTATGAAAGTGCCTGGCATCACAGACTCCTTTTATCTGTCAGATGGATTTTGTCCCACTGCCAAAAAAAAGTGAGAAATGAGGACTGTGGGCCAAATTCAGTCTGTGAGCATAAACCCTGAGCATTCAGCATGTGTGTAAGTAGAGTGTTGGGTAACTGGAGCAATGAAAGCCCTTTCAGGCTGATTGTGTTGGATACCAGAGCTTCCAGATGCACATAAAAGTAGGTCTGTGACCTATTCCCAGTCCTCCACAATCTTCTTTCCTCACACAAGTGACCTTTTGTGCCATCCTCACATAAGTCAGCCTGGAGAACATTTCTTCTGCACTTAGGGGATGAAGTGGAGGCATAAAGGGAAGGAAGGCTGTAGGTTCCCCTGTTTAGTTGCACTGCCAGTCATCCTCCTGTAAAACTTCGATGCAAGGCAAAAGTGGTGCAGAGTGCCTACCATTGGCTCTCCATTCCTGGAGAGACCCAAGTGTGCAGCAGCCATGTTCTTAATATGTGGGGGGAGCATCATGGGGAGAGAACAAGTTCTTTCTTTGGCCAGATCATCCTGGTGTAATTCAGTTGATTTCAGTAGGGTTATACTGGAGAGGGGTTTGGACAGCAATCTCTTTAAATATGTCTTCCCATCCGTGGGCTGTCCTTCTGTCCATAGAAGATTATGCCAGTTTTGAGGGAGAAGATTATTCAATTCCCATGGCTTTGATTTAATGCTCCATTTTCTTCCCTCCATGTTCTACCTCCTTTGAAGTCAGAAGATACAGGAAAATTATCATTGATAGATCCAAATTCAGCAGTTAACTGAAAGCCAGATCCAGGGGCCTTAATTACAAATGTTCATTCATCAAATAAAAAATAAATAATCCTAAACATATCTATAGCAAATATTGCCTGTAAGAAACAAAAGACAGGACTATGCAGCACTTTAAAGACTAACAAGATGGTTTATTAGGTGATGAGCTTTTGTGGGCCAGACCCACTTCCTCAGATCAAATTGTGGAGGAAAATTGGCACAACCATATATACCAAAGGGATACAAACAAACAAAAAGTGAACACACATAAAATAGACAAATCAGATTTAAGAACAGAGGGAGAGTGGGGAAGGAAAGTTAATGTCTATGAGGTAATGATATAGACATTAACCTCCCCTCTTCATCCTTCCTCTGTTCTAAAATCTGATGTGTCTATTTTATATGTGTTCACTTTTTGTTTGTTTGTATCCCTTTGGTATATATGGTCATGGCAATTTTCTTCCACAATTTGATCTGAGGAAGTGGGTCTGGCCCACAAAAGCTCATCACCTAATAAACCATCTTGTTAGTCTTTAAAGTGCTGCATAGTCCTGTCTTTTGTTTCAGCTAGACCAGACTAACACGGCTATATCTCCATTACTATTGCCTGTAAGGTTATGCAAATATTATGTAAGGTTACTTCAAAACTTTACATAATACAAAGTCCTGGGTTGAAATCCAGGATCATTTACTTCATTGGAATCAGAATTTCACCCACTTGTTTCTCATATCCTTGTACATATACACCCAGCATATGCATTTCTTCTCTGCTATTCTGGGTCCCGTCTGTATCAGGGCCAGAGTTTAGTGCACCGTTTGTACAGATACTTCCTTATTGTTTCTTTTTTCCTTTCTGTCAGTAGCTTATTACAGCTCATTTTCAAGGTTTTGGTTTTAGCCTTTTTTTGGCTAGTATGTTATGGTTTCAGTCGACTTGACTGAAACATTTCTCTTCCTGTAAATTTTCCACTCCTTGTATGTGTAATTCCGTACCAGTCTTTGTGTCTCAGCAGTGCAGGTTTATTGTTTCCCAATTAGCAGTTTGTTTTGTCAATTACTTTGTATATGGAATCTGAATCCTTTTTAATTATGATTTTATTTTAGCTGATAGTGACTGTTAATACTCTTTTGAGGACAGTAGTGGATTTTCTTGCTTAATTAATCTTACTTGATTTTCCCCCTATTTTATTTGCCATTCCCCCCCTTTCTTACTATATCATTTTCGTTTATTATTATTTACATATTCATTTTATTGTACTTATTTATTTTGACTGATGCAGGGACAAAAAGGGATAGGCAGCACTGACAGGAATTACAAAACCAAAATAAGTAAATAGCAGCTGACTTCTTACAACAGCCAGTACAGATAGTATGTGAGGTATCATATGACACTATTGAGAATTGGGAATAAGATAAAGTCCCTGTTCGAAGAAACTTACAAGATAAGGTTAGGTCCCGTACCCCCTGCTCACCTGAATAACCCCAATGTGATATGGGGAACTAAACTCTTAAGGAAGAGTGCACTCTATGTTGAACTCACGCTAATGGAACACATAGGCTGTGTCCAGACTCAGGGTTTTTTTTGGGAAAAGTAGCCTTTTCCTGAAAAAACTTCCCCTGCGTCCAGACTCAAGCCGCGTTCTTTCGAAATAATTTCGAAAGAACGCGGCTTTTCTTTCGATGGCGGTAAACCTCGTTTCACGAGGAAGAACGCCTTCTTTCGAAAGTTCCTCTTTCGAAAGAAGGCGTTCTTCCATGTAAATAGGGCTTCCTCGAAAGAGAGCATCCAGACTCGCTGGGTGCTCTCTTTTGAAAAAGCGGATTGCTCTTTTGAAAGATCCGCCTGCAGTCTAGACGCGATCTTTCGAAAGAGGCTCTTTCGAAAGATGCTTTCGAAAGAGCCTCTTTCGAAAGAAGCCTGCAGTCTAGACATAGCCATAGGGAGCAGATTCATGCCTTTGTAGGAAATGGTGGGGAAGAAGGAGGAGAAATGGAAGAGGTCTAGATCAGTAGGAAGAGATGTTTGTGCTTCTTGTTTGTGCAGTTAGAGATCCAGGTATTTCAAGCTGCCATAAGGTTTGTGGCTTTCAAAAAAAAAAAAAAAAAAACCCAAACCAAACCAAAACTGTTACCTCAAGAATGACAATAAAGAATTCTTTAATGTCTTACAGATCAAAGGAAATGAGGTTAGTATCTGTTTCTACTTCTTAGCACACTTCTGGAGTGCTGCATTAGGTTACAGATATCATACCTGTAGGCATAGTTGAAGTTTGACCTCTGCATTTGTAGGAACCAGGGGCTTAATAAGTATAGCTCTTATTTTTAATTTACCTACTGTTAATAGTACTTAAATTATATTGAACTTGAAGTCACAAATAACATTTACATTTATTATTAATCACTCTTCATTTTTGTTTTAATTATTGGACATGTTTATCAGCTGTCACTAAGCAGAATCAAGCCCTTTCATGAGACTATGAATCATGTCTCACTACTCTGAAAGATATATAAACATTGTCTTAATATAGAAATATATAGGTCTCTACACATTCACTAGATATTCTGACAGATATTTCCAGATCTGTAGGAATAGTGTGAATAGTTTGGCCAGACATCGAATGACCATGTGTGTTGTAGGCTTGTGAAGGCTCCCAAATATTTAAGATATTATTGAAATATGTAAATGAATGGTTGTTGTCAAAAGATATGACATGTAATAATAAGGATGGAATTTTCAATAGTATTGAGCACTAGAACTGGGAAGGAAACAACTTCCTCATCCCAAATCAGGCCAAAAATCTAAAATTTCTGCAAAACAAAAACCAAACATACCCTGTAAACCAAATATCTGGAAAAAAATTTCACTTTGGGCCAATTGCAATGGTCCATTTTGATCACGTCAGAAATCTTTATTTAGATGTCAACCATTTTCTTCTCTTTTTTTTAATAATTTTTAACTATAAATTAACTTTCATTTAGAAACAAAAAATCATTTTGAACCAAAAACCCTTCATTTTGAAAATATCAAACAGGATATTTCAACAATTTTTAAAAATGCAATCACCTGAATGCAACTGACTCTCTCCTGCAAAAAGTTGTAGTTTTGGTGAATTGTTATTTTCCCACAAATATTTCTTTGGTAAAACCTTGATCAGCTTTACTCTCTTCAGCATTGGACTGGCTTTGCTCTTTTCAAGTCAATGGGCAAAAGTATTCAGCATTGGCTTACCTCTGGTGTCATTAATGTTTAGTAGTGAGCACTTTGCAAATCCTGCTGTAGATATCTAGTCACATTCAATGATCTTAATAAAGAAGCTACGGCAGGACTTCTCCAGGAAGTGCATGGTCTGACCACTGCCTTACATTGAGGTTGTGAACATCTGAGCTGAGGAATTAATTGACAATACTACAGGAGTGCAACTGTTTTTGCCTTTCTTTCTGCATGCTCCATTTCCTATCATTCCCCAGGCTGGAGTTGAGCACAAGAGAATGATGTGACTTGGTTCTATGCTTGAATTACAACTTCATTAGTATCTGAATAGTTTACAACTGTTATGCTGTAGTGTTGACTACATCAATAATACCCTGTCTACGGTTCTGTTTACACTGCGGAATTTGCCTTTTTAGACATCACTGTTTCAACACTAACAAGGGTCAATAGCAAAGAGGGAATTCCATGTTTGACACCTGGTGCCTAATGAAGTCAATGGCAAAGCTCCCTTTGACAACACTGATTTTAGTGGTGCAGGATTAGGGCCCCCTGATATTAGCAGTGGTGGTTTTTGTACCATCACAGTGTGAGGTAAAGCAAGAACGTTTAAAATAAAAGTCAAAAGCCTGAATATAATTTCTCTCTGAAACAGATGATTCAGGTAATGCCTACAAACTAAAAAGTACTGTAAAAGTAGAAGTGTGGTGATAGGTATGTTTAGTTCTTGTTTTTCTTAGGAATCTGCAATGAATGTGAAACTCAAACATGAATATGAAATGATCATGAATGCTAAGAATGAGAATCAAAATCCACAGTATGAATTTGTCTATGACCGTGTTATTAAGAATGAGGAAAAGCTAAACTTACTCATGTCTCTGGCATCTTGATATCTGTCATGGCCATTGAAGTAATCAGTGATATTTCTACTTGAAATATACTGTTGCTAGAATAACTTTACTATTGCTCACATGAAAAGGCTGTTTGCAGTGTTGTTCTAGCCATGTTGGTACTAGACTATTAGAGAGAAAAGGTGGGTGAGGTAATATCTTTGTTTGGGCCAACTTCTATTGGTGAATGAGAGCTTACACAACTTATACAGAACTCTTCTGCAGGTCTGAGAAAGGTACCTAGAAAAAATACCTTTCCCAGATCTGAAGAAGACAGACTCTGTGTAGCTCAAAAGTTTATTTTCTATGAACAGAAGTTGATTCAATAGAAGATATTACCTCATCTTCCTTGTCTCAGTGAAAAGATTGTCATATGTACACATCTACAGGCCCTTTCCCATGAGACAAAGAACAGTCTTATGCGCAATGCTCTCACCTGGGACACAGTAAAGCTAGGCTCAGTTGCTAGCTCTATCACAGAGTTGTGTAAACCTGAGTGAGTCACTCAGTCTCCCTCAGCCAGGGGCGGATACAAGGCAGGGCGAACGGGGTGGCCGCCCCGGGCCCCGCGCTTCAGAAAGCCCCGTGCATGCGCCGTGGCGCCGCTGCGCATGCGCATGGCGTCACTGTGCATGTGCTGTGGCAAAGAGGGGGCCCCGCGGAATTATGCTGCCCAGGGCCCCGCAAAACATTCCTAACTGTCAGGGTGGTCAAATATTGGAATAAATTGCCAAGGGAGGTGGTGGAATCTCCCTCTCTGGAGATATTTAAGAACAGGTGAGATAGACATCTGTCAGGGATGGTGTAGACGGAGCTTGGTCCTGCCTTGAAGATGGGGGGCTGGACTCGATGACCTCTTGTGGTCCCTTCCAGTCCTATTATTCTATGATTCTGTGAAAATGGTCATCTGCCCATGCCCTCAGTTTCACCTCTCTGTAGTGATGTATACTTTATCTGTCCTGTTTGTTGGTTTTTGGAGCAAGGACTTTGATGTGGTGTAGTTTTGTACAGTGCCCGCACAGAATGAGGCTCCAATTTCTGTGAGCTGCTAAGTGCTACTGAAATACAAATATAAAAAATCATGGGACAGAGAATGAAGTTTGAGGTGCTTCTCGCACATATACGATGAGAGACCAACAAAGGCAGGAATAAATAGAGCTAGGGATGTTCAAGTCTCACTCAGGTGATTTCATTTTTCTGAGCTATGATTATTGTTTTGCATAAAAATATCATGCTGTGTGGTGTGCTGTATGAGACAGGTAGTGCTTAACAGAAAATTCAGTGTTTAATCAGTACCTTTTATATGCAGCTTTTGCTGGAGTATCACTTTTCTGTTCAGTTTTTTTTTCTTGCCCAACTCCAGCTATGCTTTAGTAGGTTGTGTGCACGCTTCATTTATACATCTGTCTTTCTTTCTTTGCATGAAGTTCCTCCCAAACTTGGGAGCACAGGCAATTTTCTGCAAGAAGAAATCTGTATTTACTGCAAGAAGAAGGATAATGTTCACAGAGGTGGTAAATTGTTAATGATAAAAAATGTTATACTGTGTATATGTATGTTGAGATTCAACTGTACTCCGAATTAACAAGAGCAGAAAAGCTTTGGAGATGGGGGGAAGGGACTTGCATCCAGGGCCAGAGTTGTCTATTATTAATAGCTCCTTTCCCTAATCAGCTAGGCAGTAATTATAGAAAGGGAAGGTCCTCATCATGAGTCCACTGTAGTCATTGTACTTTGCTGATGGTCACATGCCTGAGGAAGTTTTGCGTACCTTTGCACATCCAGCCCCTCCCCCCTCAAGGGTTTTGCCTGGCTGTGCTCCAAGTGGTGCTTGGGAATGTGGGGGAAGTAACAGTGGAGTGTCCAGCTAGGAGAGAGAACCAGCGACTGCACACTGAGGGGACTCGGCTGTAGTGGGTGCATCCGATGCTCATTGATCTCTCCCCACGGCCCCCAGCTGGTGAAGTTACAACAGCAGCTCCAGGCCCAGCACAAGAAGGAAGCTCTGTAACAAGCATAAACCTACGGCTGCTTGCACTGGGATTGGGATAGTTTTGGCAGGAGCATGGGGAGGGAACATGCACCCTCTTCCATTATTCACCTTTACCTGTGGGCTTTCTATCGTGAACATAGAGTCATGGTATAGAAAAGGTTGAAAACATCTGTGCAGGGGGGATGAGGAGAAGGACTTCAGTTCCTTCTTTTAAACTCACTGTACATGGGGATATGATTTGATTTAAGGTTTTCCTAAGAGATGGCCCTTATGTGGTGCCAAACCTAAGGCTATAAACCCTTCCATTGGGGGGAATTAGAAATTACAAGATAATTCCAGTTTGTTCATTTGTTTTTGTTTTTTTAAAAGTAACCCTCCAACTCCTCTGCTTGTACCAAGAGCCTGGAAAACTCATGTAAGCCTACTTCCAAGCGTGAAAGGAACAATAAGTGGGACTCTGAGGGAGGAAATTATAGTGAAGGTTCTAAAGACATTTTCTCTCTCTGACACACACACACACACACACACACACACACACACTGTAAGTTAAATTTAGGCGTGTCCTCTGTCTGGTGGTGTGATAAAGAATAAAGAACAGGAGTTGATTACATTAACTTGTGGGGGAAGGGCAAATGGTGGGGAAGAGGAGAATTGTCACAGAAGACCAGCTTTCCTCTTAGTTATCGCAGCCTGGAGAAATGTTGAGAACAGAAAAGTCAGCATTTTTCTTCCCTAGCCATTGCTTCTGTGTGGCATTTGATATAAAAGAGGAATAAAAAGGATCAGTGGAATGCATGGCATAGCATTTTCATTTCCACACTATGTTGCTTTGGTTTGTAATAGCACAATCTGTACTTTCCAATGAAAGGGGGTGGCCAGTGAGAAGACAAGGTGTATCTCCATCTTGAAGGTGAGAGAAAAAAGACAAGGATCATGTTTGATTTATTTGGAACTGTATTTCCGTTTGATCATTGAGCTGGGGTTTTTTTCAGTTAATTTACCTTCCTTTTATCTCATTATCATGCATGGCTTTGCATGTGCTGCATGGGCATGATGCATCCCCCGTTCAATAAGGGAAGCTTTGAGCAGTGGGCAGAACCATTACAATGTCAACATTCAGAATTATGGATGCTCCGTGGGAATATGAGTGTTCTTGACAGCTGAGTCCACTTGTTGTGAGGCCAGTTTAATTCCAGTGCTTTACCTTGGTCCGTCCTCTCCACTCTAACCCAGGATCAGATGGCAGGGTCTTTAAGGGTGGTTGAGGGTGCAATGTTCTGAAGACACACTCCTCTCCCCTTTTGAAATTCAGCAGCAGCCACAAAAACAGGCTCATTTTCTCATTCACTTTACAGGGAAGAGTGAAACAGGATCCTGTGCTGTGGTGGCCAACAGAATTGGGGGTAAGTCATCCTGCAAAGAGGAAAAAATGTGGGCATGAAATAAAGAGCTATTTCACAGGGCTGCAGAAAACTGTAAAAAGAAATAAAAGAAGAAAAATAAAACCCTCCAGTTTCTCCATGAAGCTTCCATATTTTGAATGTTGACATTTTGGGGTTTACCAAAAAGTGGCTAAGGGAAAACAAGCTGCTAAGCTTTTGACAGTCAGTTTGAATGCACCATTTTGATTTACTGTAACACAGGATTGAGCCTGTTTGAGTATATTTCATATTCCACAGTAAAATAGATGTGCACTGTCCATTTATTTTTATTAGTTTCTGGTGGGGGTTATTGTTTTTGTACATATTTTCTTTACTGGTGTCTCAAGGTAGGATTTTCAGTCTGTGGCAAGCTATTTGAAACTGAAAGACTCCTTCACATTTTCCATTCACCAAAACATCAGCATGATGGTGGTGAGGGAATACTGTGCTGTTGGAGGGGCAGGGTAAAATTTTCAAAAAATATTTTAGGGCCTACGTAATGCTGTCTTTCAATGGTGCGGTCCCTGCAATGTTTTGGTGACAAAGCTGTGTCAGTTAGGACTTGGAGTGTGAAAAAATTATATCCCCAACTGAGGTAGTTATGCCAACAAAAGCTTTAGTGCAGACTCAGACTGGCCAAAAAGTTCTTTTGCCATTGCATATTAGTCTCGCCCCATTCTCAAAAATAGCTGAACCCTTTTGGCTGAAATTTTCCAACAGAATTCATCCTGAGGCAGAAAACGTGTCATAAAGGAATCTCAGCCCAAACAAAATTTGGAAAAGTTAAGAAAGCAACCAAAAACAAAATTTCAGATTAGGATGTGTTGGGCAGCCTTAATTAAAAAAAAAGTGGTGTTTCCAGGCTCACCGATAAGTATTTTCAGTCTGATTTCCCTTTGTTTTTTTCTACCTGTATTTTCCCGTACTCTTGCCCATAACTTTCTGTGCCTTTTGTCATCTCTCACCTGTGTGTACTATTTAAGCATCCACCTCATCCTGCTATGTAGCTTAGTAGTCCCCCAAACCCTAGGGGTATGTCTACACTACCACCGTAGTTCGAACTAGGGTGGTTAATGTAGTCATACGAACTTGCAAATGAAGCCCGGGATTTGAATTTCCCGGACTTCATTTGCATGTTGCTGGGTGCCACCATTTTTAAATGTCCGCTAGTGCGGACTCCGTGCCCGCGGCTACACGCGGCACAAACTAGATAGTTCGGAATAGGAAGCCTAATCCGAACTATCTGTACGCCTCGTGGACGTTCGAACTAGGGTGGTAGTGTAGACATACCCTATGTAATCTTCCCTTTTCTCCTGTCTATGCTGATACTGCAGGCCCTCTCTGTCTCCTCTTCCTCTCCCAACAGGCAAGTCTCCTTTCCTGTGCAAATAGCCTGGTGAATGCTGCTAACATCAAGTGACAGTGCTTTTTCATGCAGCTGCTAAGGCATGTAGATAGAGAGCTAGTGTTTCTAGAGGATAAAGGTCCATCCACAGGAAATGGGCACTGAGATATGGTGCCTCATGAGAACCTAGGGCCCCAGAAGTTCCATGCCTTTTGTGTCCAAACATAAGGGACCCTGGTATTACCCATGGGGAAGCTACTAATTCTCTGAACTGGGAAGCATCTGACTCCTCCCTTGGGAGAGGTAGCTACTAGGGTTCCATATCACATCCTGTTGGAGAAATAGGAATGGTGCTGAAGGCCAAATGCTGCCATTTCCCTGCCTGACCATGGTCTTTTTGGGGAGGAACCTGACTGGGTCCTTCTTCACCAGCCCCCTAATGCAGCTGCTGGTGCTCTGAGCTAAGATGTCTGTACTTTGTGGCAGAGTGAGGTGATCACTGGGCTCTGTTCCATTTGGGGCACTAGGATCGTGTAGAGTTCTTTGAAGTGACAGATTTTCTGACAAACAGTACAGATTCTGTCTCAAGGGTCTGACTGCCTGTATCTTTGACCTTGTATAGCTTTTTTTTTAAATAGAGTTCTTACCATACAGTGCTTTCATTCTGTTTGTTACTACGTGGCTCAAACCGTAGGATTTAACCTGTGGTTTTGGGGTGGTTTTGTTTCTACTGACTGTTCTCTGCATGTTGCCCTTGCCTGCTTAAAAACAGAGAGATCTTAAATCACTCGTTTTCTTTCCTCTTGCTGTTGATGTTGTGTTAAATTGTTGGGATGGAAGTCAAGCTACGTTAAGAAAGCATGTAATTGACAATATATTGCCTTATGTTGATTTGTGTCTCCTGTGTATTTTTTCAAGGATATAAACAGCAGAGTTTAAAAAAATTGTGTGCTTTATCTCTTCCCTGTATTGTATGTGTTTTCCTGCTTGTAACATACGAGTCTATGTGCTTCTTTATAGTTCCCATTTTAATCTGTGTTGTAGCCATGGAGTCAAAACAAAATGTTGAAGCCCCATAAAATAGGTGACAGACTGATCTGTGCAGTGATAGATCAAGCATGAGACTCTTTCTGCTACTGCCAAGTTCAGATGTCTGTCTTCCATCAGTTACTTTAAAATAGAAATTACTATAAAAACGTCATGTTCTTTTAAGATCCAGAGGCTCATGGTAAGAAATAAAAGCTGATCTTCAGTTAGTGTTCAGGCTGAGAGAACAAGAGACACTTCCAATTTACAATAGCGGCCAGTGATTTTGTATGCCCAGAGTTAGACATCTAAGCCCTAATTTTCAGAGATGGCAAGAACCCATATTATCCATTAACGTCTACTGGAGTGCTGAGAACTTGTGAAAATCAGAACCAAATTGGACATCTAAAATCAGTGATTGTTTTTTGGCACAAATTTTCCTCCAGCTTTAACCCTTCCATAATCCCCTTGACACAGGCTTACAGAACGTAATATGCTTCTCAGGGAATCAGTAGCCTACTGATCATCAGCTTTTCTGTGCCTGATGCTCAGAGTGTTATTTTAGTTTACAGAGTGTGAAAAGCTAAAATATAATATACAAATAGAAAAATAGCTATGCAATATGTGAAATAAAGGATTGTTGTAGATATTTCCTAGAGGTGCTTTGGAATTTCCATTGAAATTATTTTTGATGGAACATGTTTCACTGGAAAACTTTGATTTTTGCCAAAAATTTGCAATTTTTTGATAGACCAGTGAAATTTTTATTTTTTTTAATTTCAGGTTCCTTGGGTAAAAGTATTTTTAGTTGTCAATTCAAATGGAAACTTTTAATTCAGATTATCTTGATGATCATCTGTATATGCCTGAGCTCCTGCAGTACATCATGAGATATACAATCCGGACAGGAACTCCACCCCATAGAGAAGATCAAATTAATGACATACAAGCTTCCATGAAGCATCACTGCAACTAAGGGGACACAGGTTAATGTTGAACTGAAAGGAAGCATTTTAATCCAAGAATATCAAAACATGCCATATCACTCCAGGGATGTCTCAGTAAAAAATTACAATATTTCCAAAACAAAAATTTCAGAACCCCCTTTTTGGTGGGGTGACAGAGTGGAGCAAAGAGGACATTTCTCTTTTCTGACAATAAGACACAATCTTACTGTAGCCATGTTTTTACTGACAGTGTAACAAATCTTTCCTTAGGAAGTAATATGCCTATCTTGTAAATGATCTAAAGATAAAAATTATTTTTCCAACCTGTACAACCTTTTTGTAGCATTTGCTGTTAGGCCTTCCCTCAAATAATAACCAAGAAAAAATGCAAAAATTAAACAAAAGTCTTTCCACTGATTTCTGTTGTTCAGTAATTATTTACAGTCTCATTGGAGTCAACAATGCATAGCTTTATACTCAGCAAACTTTCTTTAGATGATGACTGGTGGTAAGAGGCTACTAAGTTGTATGATAGAAATAAAAATAGATTTTCAAATAGTGCACTCCATTGCATAAAATTGCATTTGAAAACAGTTTGTTCCCATCAGGTTTCATTATTATAAAATAGTTGTAGAACGTTAAGCACAATTTCAAATTTCTGATGACTTGCCACTGATGTCATACCTATATCCATATCTGCTGAAAAATTGTTTTAAGTTTGAAAATAATGTCAGTTACTTAAGGAGGAAAATGCCTCATAACTTTGTAATTTTAAGAAGAAACTGAAACAATCATTAACAAGTCATAAAATTTAATATTAGCCTTATCCTTAACCTTAAAAATAAAGTATGGAAAAGCATAGGCATTGTCACTTCAAACATTCCTTCTCACCTTCTGGAATAAGTTAAGATCAAGTACACAAAACAGTTTGGTATAACCTGCCAGCTATATAATATACCGTATATACTCGAGTATAAGCCGAGTTTTTCAGCACATTTTTTGTGCTGAAAAATGCCCCCCTCGGCTTATACTCGAGTCAGCGTCTCGAGAACTGAGGAAAGTGAGTACACTGGTCAGGTTCTAAGGCATCCAGGTTGTCGTTATGTTATGGACTGCGCGGCGGGGCCTTTCCAGAAACGGCTTCGTGCCTCCTGCTCGCGGGCGGGCTCAGCGCGTCTCTGCCGCCGGCTGGGTCTAGCCGCGTGAGCCCGGAGCTCCGGCCCCGGTAACCGAGGCGCTCGGGGCGGGGGGCGCTGCCGGGAGCGGGCTGGGCTCCGTGTGTCGGGGGCCGTCGCTGCGCGGGGCGCTCAGAGCCTCTGCAGGCCGTTTGGGTTGCAGGTGCGCCCGCAGGTGCTGCTCGGAGCCAGCAGCCTCGCCCCGGGGCCGCCGGCAGGGAGGCTCGGGGAGCAGCCGAGAGGGGCTCTGGCCTGGGAAAGGTCCGGGCGGGGACGGCGGGGGCTGAGCTGGTTGGGCCAAGTGTCCGAGCATCTGTTCCCGTGTGTGACTCGTGCTGGCGCTGGGCGCTTTCTTGCAGGCGGCCCTTCAGGGGCTCATTGGATTGGCGGGAGGACTTTGAGCGGGAGTTACGGTATATTTGATACCATATTGTTTTTGTTGACCCCCTTTTCCACTTACAGAGCTAGGTTATTGTTTTTCTTTGAAATAAATATTCATGTAATTTTATTGGTATCTATCTTCATTTTTTACATTTACCAGTAGCTGCCTCATTTCCTACCCTAGGCTTATATTCGAGTCAATATTTTTCCCAGTTCTTTGTGGTAAAATTAGGTGCCTCGGCTTATATTCGGGTCAGCTTATACTCAAGTATATACGGTAGCTACATATACCAGTCAGTAAGTTAGCATTTTTATCCCTATTTTACAGGTAGGAAAAATGAGACACAGGAAGACTCAGTTGCTTGTGCGCCAGTCAGTCTGATTTAGTAGATTAGGCACTGGAGCAAGGTGAAGTAATTTTCAATCCCTTGATTTAAAAAAAAAAATAAAATGTTTGATTTAAATCAGGATGAGACTGTAAAACTAATGTGAAAATTTGGGCTATTGGAATTTTAAATGAAAACATATAACGAACTAAATTATAAGTTCCATTGTTTTATTAAAAAATGCTACTCCTGGATAGGATATATTTTCTGAATTTTACAAAACTGCTGTACACAAAACAAAGTATTGAAAATTAAAATCCAATAACAAACATTTGATCAAGCATAAACTTAATTCACATGAATAAATCCCATTGATTTCAGTGGACCTACTTATGCTTATGTGTTTGAATCACGGGGCCAACATGTTTTATTAAAATTTAGAGGCATAAAATCATTTTGTCATTTCAAAGCAACAGTACTACATTAGCAAAAAAAGTCTAAATTTTCAGTACATTAACTAAATCATTGTGAACTCTTATACAAACAGGCCAATATTTGCAAAAATAGTAACCTAAAATTAGGCTCCTAAACTCCATGATTAAGTGCCTAAAGACAGGATTTTTAAAAGTACTGTATATGAGTAATTTGAGAATAGAAATGCTACTGAATTTAAGCAGCAAATCCCAACGGCAAAATATAACATAGAAGCATTTCAGCATTCTTGACTTGTGCAATATGTCAAAAGCTGGTTTTGGCTGCAGATTGAGTTTGGACTATTTATTGAGCAATTTTTTATTTGAATTTGCGATGTTCTCACAGCAATCAGTAAATGGGCATGTTTCTTGCAGAATAGATGAATGTTTATATGTGAAACTTCTTGGTAGGGAAAAAAACTGAAATGTTGCTAACAATTAGGAAATTATTTTTTAAGTATAAAACATCTGCTTTATTAATTTAAGACAATAAAATGTGAAGTAAAGAATTAGCAGAGTAAAAAATCATGATATACATGAAAATGGTTTTTAAATCAATACGTTTATCCACCCTGCATTTGACTGAGATACAGGAGACCTGGTGTCTAGTACTGCATGTAAATATGTTGTATAACATAAATGAGACTGATTTCAATGTTGTGGACATTCTTTTGGAATCTTAAGAGTTTTGTAGGTTAACAGCCAAATTGTCTTAACCTGGATGAAGAAGCCAAAACTATTAATTGTTTCTGAAATGGAAAAGAGACACCATTACCTCCTCTACGTGTTTATTTGGCAGGTAGTCTTGAGATGACATTATAATTACAGAATTTAGTAAGGGAGCAGAGGAAGTTGTCATGTATGACCTCTAAAGTTCAGTACCTGTGTCAATAGTCAGGCATATAAACACTGATGTCTGCATCTAACTTCAGGCATCTATGTTCAAAAAGTTGGGCCCATAGTGATTTCAGAGTTAGTGAAGTCTCAATCGGCAAGTCACTTTTCAAGACAAATGCACAAATACATGGTATGTGTATTTTAAGGTCTTGATTGTGTGACTGTTACGTCTGTTGGTATTTACTTAACTGACAAGAGTAGTCTCTTTGACTTCAGTTGGCTTCCCCTTTGTATAAATATATATCTGTGTTACACAATCTATCCATAAAAGTGAACCTGTGTCTTAAACATCAAATCCAAATTCAAGTTTCTCCAAAGTATGTGTGGGGTTAATGGTGTTTCAGTTTAAGTTTTTTCTAATGTATAAAGCAGGTGGAAAAATGGATCCACATTTTTGCAAAAATTTCATCCCTTTGTTGCTCTGAAATATGAAAATCTTTTTACAAAATTTGCTACTGTAGATCATAGATTCCCAGACAAAAAGGACCATTGCCACATTTTGGCTCTTTCTTTAGACCTTTTCTCTATGAGCCTGTAAAAACTAGCAATAGCCAGCATTTCTAAGTTACAATTGAAAAGCCCATTTAACGTATCCATTACATGTCTGTACCCATGCAGGATTATTTCATACAGTCTGTCCTCTGGTGTTTTGTAGTTTAAATATCTAAAGCAAACAGGGCATATCCCCTGGTTTGGTGTAACTGATTTGGAGGTACTTGTTTCTATAGATTAATCAGGAATGTGGATGGCAAATTTAACATTCAAGGTGATAGAGATTCAAACCAACCTGTTCATTTACCTCAAGAAGTGACTAAATAGGTGAAAATGCATCATCCACTAAACAAATGTTTGCTTCTGCAATTACCTGCTAGAAAGGAGTGACTGGTTGGGGAAACTAATCCAGTGAAAGAAGCAAGTTCAGTGCCTGCAGAGCAGAGGAGGGGCAGGCCAGCCAACTCATAACACATAAAATCATACTGCTCTTACACTTTTAAACACTAGGCCTTGCCTGGTTTCTTCGTATCTGCTTTCAAACTATAACTTAACTTTCTGGTAAGTGAAACTGGGAAATGTGGCCTGACAATGGAGACTGGAACTGTGCTGCATAAGTTACTTTTAAGACCCTGTTTCTTCATATGCACCAGAATCTTCACCTCATCCAGCCTCAAATAACTGAAGACTCCATTGTGACTTCACTCTTTTTGGCCTTAGAGTCCCCACTCAGGCAAACTAGGGGACTCTCCTAGGAGATTCTAACACACCATGGCCATGAATTCCTTCAATATATCAAATTCCTCAAAAATCACACACAAAGGTACAAACATATCTTTGACTGCAGAAGTTTTAAAATAAAATAGCAATACAGATTTTCTAAGCATGTCTGTGTGGATCAGTAACTTGCTGATCTTGCTGAAGTCGGAGTTAAGGTTGTGCAACTGAGCAATTTTGAAGAACTGGATGTGGGTATTGTGGATGGGCACACTGGAAGCAAAATAAAATTGGTTCCAGAACCACAAAGTTTGTGTAGAGGTTGGACATCTCTTATCCTGCACCCTCGACATCTGACTGGTCCTGAACCAGGGAATTTGCCAGACTAGAGAAGATTCCCTGCCGCAGTCCCCAGCACCGACTCTGCCAGCTCCAGGTGGTGGTGGGGAAGCTGGAAGACCACCTCCAACCTCTGTCAGGCTACCTGCTGGGTTGTTGACCCCACTGCCGCTGCTTCCCTGGATGGACTGCCTGCCATGCTTCAGCTGCACGTACTTCCATAGGCTGTCACAGGCTCCGACCCCACACTGCCACGGGCTACCAGAAGCTGGCTCTGGCCCTGGTTGGGCTGCCAAGGGCTTGGGCTTTGACCCAATCCTGTTGCAGCCCACAGGCTCTGACCCCACTTCCGCAGGCTGTCCCAGGGTCTGGCCCAATGCTATTGTAGGCTATTGGGGCTAACACTGGCTCCAGTCCCATGGCCATGGGCTGCTGAGAGCTCAAGCTTCTGCCCCATGGCAGCCCGTAGTCTTTGTCCCCACTTTTGTGGGCTACCCGAGGCTCTGACCTCAGCCTGCGCTGCTGGGCATTGCTCCAACCCCGGTCCCAGTGCCACAGGGTGTTGGGCAGCTATTAGGGACTGCTGTCAGCTCCAGTCCCATTGCTGTGGCCTTCTGGGGGCTGCTGCTCTTCCCAGCCTCTACCTTATCTCGCTGCTTCAGCTCGGCCTCTCCTGGATTGTCTTCCCGCCACCAGGCTACCAGGATTCTCTGAGCCAGGAATATCCATGGTCCTTCCAGACCATGGATATTGCCGGACTAGAGAATTCCAGTTTTGGAGCTGGCATAGCGTATTTTGATGCAATGATTTTTAAATGGTAAGACATGTCAGGTGAAGCTGGTCTGGAGGTTAACGTTTTAACCAGCGTCTTCCTACATTGCCAGTATTGGTGATGAAAAGAAATCGATTTATTCAACTTCAACTCTGAACACATTTTTGCATGGCAACTGTGTAAGAAACTGCTAATGCAAATGTACTTCGAGTTTTGTTTGTCTGTTGTCATTCTTTTGCTACAAACAAATTGATTAAGGCTATATGGTTCCAGACTAGCAAGTTTTAGACCAGATAGTTTTTAAAAGGGAAGGGGGTTAAAAAGGAAAATGGCAACTAATTCTTAAGTGGTGTAGTCAGATGATTCCCTGTAAGTCCTTTACTGTTTTGTGTTTGAACTAAGTCTGAATTTCTAATCTGCTTGGCACCAGACAAGACATTGAAGAATTTGCATTCCAAATCTAATACTCCTGCAAGAGGCCATAAAATAGTAAATAGTGTAGTTTAAAGTTTGTCATTTTATCACTCAGAACTGTAGTTAAAAGAACTTTGTGTTTTCCAGTTATGCATTCCTCTGCTTTTGCACTTCTGCTTTGGCTGGTGGCAGGTCATACTAATGGAAGTTCTGGAATAGGACCAGATTTTTAACAAACAGATAAGAAGGAAACTTGAAAATTACTAAGAATATAAACCCATGCCTGAGTCACTGAATTGTGTCCAATATGAGATGGCTACTCTGCCTAAAGTGAATCAGTGCATGGGAGACTCATTTTCTTTTCTCTCTCAGGTAACATTGTTCTGGTAGAATTCTTGATCAGTTTATATTAAAAGTTGTCATGCATTTGGTCATTCTGGAAGATCCTTTGTTCTTCTGCCCAAGTTAGCATACATTGGCATAGATGTGCACCAGTGTCTGTTATTGGTAGGGATGGACAAACTGGCTGCTACTAAGATTCAGGGGACTAAAAGTCACATTACTTGAAAATTGTGAACATCTAGATGGGGAGGGGGGGAGAAGCAACTCTAGAAATAACAAGGGGATATACAAATACACACAGTAATGTTCAGCAGAATGAGGGAACAAGAGCAAAACCAGAGGCAGCACAGAGGAGATCTATGCTTTAAAAATTATGACCATGTCAGAGATGACAGAAGGGTGGTTGGGGGATGCATAGCAGGAGTAGTTAAGAAGAAACTGAAAATGGAACTAAAGTGTTTCACACTTTGTTACTGGTGGACAAGTTTATTACACGTACCAGGAGCTCCTTGTAGTCCTCTATTATCACTCACAAGTGCCCTGTGTGTCAGCCTCTCTGTCTTGCATCACTGTTCCTCCCATTCTGCCTCCATTCCAGGGGCAGCAGGCATCCCCTCATTTCCCCTACCACTCCATGGCAGGATTGCCCAATATCTGCCTTGCTAGGGACTCTATATGACTCCCCATTCTCTTGCGGGTCAGGGGCTTTGTGTGTACCCCCTCACTTGGTTCTTCCATCCAAACACAGAAAGCCCATCAAGTTGAATAAGGCCTTGCAAGGTTGGCCAATAATTTACTGAAAACCCAAAAGGAGAAGTTGGCATTTTTGTGGGGTGGGGAGAAGTTAGCTACTGGACAATGCCACCAACCAATCTGGAGTGGGGATGAGACAGCATGCCCTCATAATGCTTAGTGTGCTCTCAGAGGGAACCCTGGCAGTGGGGGTGCACTGGGGATGGAATGTTGAAATTCTTTAATCTAAACCTACAATGACGCAGAATGTCTCATTGTGACACTGACAGAGTGGTCAGTGTGACCCATAATAACTTAACTGGAGGCATTGAAATCAATGAAGACAATCTACTTGTATGACAATTTCAAAGAAGTATACTAGACTTGAATACTGAATGTGTTTGCTTGTATTAAAGAATCAACAGTAGAGGATAGTTGTATTTGTCTGTGTTTACCTATATCAGCAGTTCTCAAACTTTTTGGATTCTGGAGCCCTTTACATGCGTAAAAATTTATACGGAGCCCCAGCAGTCCACTGATTGTATGTGTTGTACCTATTGATGTTTCCAGTTTGTAAACCTCATGGAGCTCCTGGAGATGTCTTGCAGAGCCCTGGGGCTCCACGGAGCACAGTTTGAGAAACACTGACCTATATCATATTAGAAGTTTAATAATGTGATATAATTAACATGTAGACGCAAAAATCCTGTTCCTTTCTTTTAATGACTCATTACTGCAGTCTATTAACTCAAAGATGTAAAATATCACAGGGACTAACAATATTATTTACATTGTCTTCAGCTGAGCCTTTATTGAACTGCCTTGATTATTTGACTGGTTAATTGCCTCATGTTACTGTGGGAAATAGAAGTTTAGCTTCAAAGCAATAATATACTTTACCTATTCTTCAAATCATGGAAGTCAAGAGAGATTCCAGAAGACTGGAGAAGGGCAATTAAAGTGCCCATCTATAAAAAGGGAAATAAGAACAACCCAGGCAACTACAGACCACTCAGTTTACCTTCTGTGCCAGGAAAGAGAATGGAGAAGAAGGTAATTAAGGAATTCATCTGCAAACATCTGGAAGAAAACAAGGCAATAGGTAATAGCCAGAATGGATTTGTAAAGAACAAATCATGTCAAACCAATCTGATAGATTTCTTTGATAGGATAACAAGTTTTGTGGACAAGGGAGAAGTCGTGGATGTAGTATACCTAGATTTTAGTAAGACATTTGATACAGTCTCGCATGAACTTATCAATAAACTAGGCAAATACAACTTAGATGGGCTACTATAAGGTGGGTGCATAACTGTCTGGAAAGCCATTCTCAGAGAGTAGTTATTAACTGTTCACAGTCATGCTGGAAAGGCATAAGTAGTGGGGTTCTTCAGGGGTCTGTTTTTGGACTGGTTCTGTTCAATATCTTCATTAATGATTTAAATATTGGCATAGAGTACGCTTATTAGATTTGGAGACGATACCAAGCGGGGTGGGGTTGCAACTGCTTTCGAGGATAGGGTCATAATTCAAAATGATCTGGACAAACTAGAAAAATGTTCTGAGGTAAATAGGACAAAGCTTAACAAGGACAAATGCAAAGTACTCCCCTTACGAAGGAACAATCTGTTTCACACACACAAAATAGGAAGTGACTGTCTAGGAAAGAGTACTGCAGAAAGGGATCTAGGGGTCATAGTGAACTAAATATGAGTCAAAGTGTGACTCTGTTGCAAAAAAAGCGAACATGATTCTGGGATGCATTAAAAGAGTGTTGTGAGCAAGACACAAGAAGTCATGCTTCTGCTCTACTCTACACTTATTGGCCTCAGTTGGAGCATTGTGTCCAGTTCTGAACACCACATTTCAACAAAGATGTGGAGAAATTGGAGATGGTCCAGGGAAGAGCAACAAAAATGATTAAAGGTCTAGAATATATGAGCTATGAGGCAAGGCTGAAGGAGTTGGGCTTGTTTAGTTTTGAAAAGAGAAAACTAAGAAGGGACATGATAGCGGTTTTCAGGTATCTAAAAGGGTGTCACATGGAGGAGGGGGGGGGGGAATTGTTCTCCTTGGCCTCTGATGGTAGAACAAGAAGTAATGGGCTTAAACTGCAGCAAGGGAGGTTGAGGTTGGACATTAGGAAAAACTTCCTAACGGTCAGGGTGGTTAAACACGGCAATAAATTGCCTAGGGAGGTGGTGGAATCTCCATCTCTGGAGATATTTAAGAGCAGGTTAGATGGGAAGATCTAGACCATGCTTGGTCCAGCCATGAGGGCAGGGGACTGGACTTGATCTCTTGAGGTCCCTTCCAGTTGTAATTCTACCATCTGAGGAAGGCCCTCTTGGGCAATTGCTGTCAAGAAGCTATCAGCTTGTTAGATCTCTATAAAGAAAGCATCGTGCCTGATCCTTTTTTTCTCTCATCTATGCCTGAGCTTTGACAGAGAAAGTCTAACCTACAAGATGGAGGTCTCCATCTTGGAGTTCTCTGGAAGGATTTTAACAAACTCTGCCCTGGAGTGCCTAGTGGACTATAAGCTTTTAAATTGCTTCCATAGCTCACTACTTCTGCTATGAATCTAGACTAAGCTTTTATACACATTGGTATATATTTCTTTTACCTATATATAATTTGTTTTTTTCTTGTATTACTAAATCTTAGATTTAGTTAATAAGGATTCCTGTAAGGATTTATTTGGGTGAAATCTGAAATAGTCATTGATCTGGTGGGCAATTTATCTAGTCTTTTGGGATTGGTAAAACTTTAAGTATGCTAAATATGGTTTCCAGTAATCTCTCATGATATTAGTTTGTTGTCTGAATGGGAGCCAAAGGCTGGAATGCTTAATGAGGACTCTGTTTTGGCTTCTTGGTACCCAGTATGATATTACAGAGGCTGTTTGGCTACTTGCTTATTATTCAAATTATAGAAAAAAGCAACCAGTTTGGGGGATTGTCTTCCCTATTCCTTGCAGTTTGCCCTGAATAAGCATTCTCAGTGTTGCCCCTCAAGACACTATGGTTGCACTCACCTAAAGCAAGGCAACAGCATTGCTGCAAAAATGGAGAAACAAATTCAGCTGTGGAATGAGCCAATGCAACGTTCATTTGAATCAATACGGTTTACCTTTGCTTATGCCAGGGCTGAGTTTCACTTTTAGCTGGTATCAGAAAGCATCTGAAGCTGAGTTTAAAGACTTATCCTCAAAGCAGCTATAATAACAGCAGCCTTGGAAGAAACTCTTTCTGGACCTTCCTTGCAAACAAGACATAGACATAGGTGCTGGAACTCTGGTTGCTGCGGGGTGCTTGTGCACCTCCTGGCTTGAAGTGGTTTCCATCATATACAGGGTTTACAGTTTGATTCAATGGCTCTCAGTACCCCCACTATTGCTCCAGCACCTCTGGACATGGAAGACTGCGCTATATCTACTACCAGGAAGATGTGGCTCAAAGAAGTTGTGATATCACTGAGTGGTATTCTCATGAACATGGTGGGATTCTAGAACTCCTCTGAGTCTTGCAGTAAGAGCCTCTCTGGTCTGCTCGACTGAGCTGTGATGCAGAGCTTTCATTTGCTCAATTGACCCAGATCAGGATGAATGGTTGGAATTCCATCGTGAACTTATGGTTTATAGCTAACTTAAACAATTTAGCTGGCAGCTGGCCTAGATAAAGTGATGAAATAGCAACAGATATTGTGGAAATATTCTCCCTCACAGCATCAGGTCTGGCAAAAGTTACCACAGAACTTTTGTGTGTGTGTGTGTGTGTGTGTGTGTGTGTGTGTGTGTGTGTGTGTGTGTGTGTTTGAGTCTGGATTAGTGTCCATCATCACCTGCTGAGGCCACTATGAACTGACCCATTGCTCCCCTCTCTCACATGACAGCAAAAAAGGGCAAAATTTGAGTGGCAACCATAGTATGTGCCACCCCTTCTAACAAACCCAGAGCTGAGAGGCTTGAGTCCAGGTCCAGTGTTGCCATGAGGCAGAGAAATCCAGGGTCTCCAGAGATGGAGCGTAATTCCCCTGTGTGCACTGCCGGGCTACCAGCCTGTACCATTTCCCCCCTTTACATGGTCTAAAACCTCTCCCTCTTGAGGGAAGGGTGTAGGCTGTATACAGATCATTGAGATTCTGTGTGTGGCCTGTGCAACCAGTCCTTTGCTCCCTTCCTCTGTGCCTTTTGTGCACTGGGGGCCCAGCACTTATATATTCCCTTCCCCTCCCCTCCGCCCCCCTGGAAACTTCCGGAGCCCTTTGAATCACCTGATTTGCACCCTATCCCCACTACTCCCCCTCCCCAGAGCTTAAATTCTGTGAATAATCTGATTCATGGTGTTCAAGATATGGGAGGGAGGAGGAGGAGCAGGGATGGGGCATGCTTGGGAGAGGATGTAGAAAAGAGCCTGGATGGTGGTTTGAGGGAATGGGTGGTGTGAGGGCAGGAGGGGTAGGGCGGGTCAAAAATCCCCAGTAAAAATGAGAAGTGGCACACATTTAAAACAAGGACATGTGAGAGGTACACGATGATTGCACACAACATGAGAGCTGTGTGCATCCTCTGCTTCTTTATGTTACTTTTGCTGGCAATTTAATTTGCCCCTAATAATGGAACACTTTGTGTTGAAAAGACATGATAAAGATGGAAAATCAAGAGCAGTGTATTTAATTGTATTCTTGGGGTCATGCTTAGTGCACTTGCCAAATTTCAATTAGGGATGAAAAATACCATTTTATTAGTTAATTGGTTAAACATTATGTTTAACTGGTTAGCCAATTGAATGGGGATGGATGAAGGAACTGGAGCTGAGCTGGAGGGCTCCCTGCCTGCTTGCAGTGGGCCCCACTGGGCTGGAGCAGCCCCATACCCATGGCAGGTGAGGGGGTGGCTGCTCCAGCCCCTGCTAGTTGACTGTAACCTGTAAGCCTCACCTAGCAAGGTTAAACGGTTAATCATTCACATTCCTAATTTCAAACTTGTGACCAACTGATGTGACCCATCTGTTAGCTTTGGTTTGTCCATCTCTGCGCTAGGCACGTGTGCTGCTTTGTAAGTAGTTGTAACTCTAGATTGAAAGGGATACTGTATGTTCAGTGAACCAAGGCTTTTATGATTGAGGCTTAGTAGAATCTAGTATTCTCTGTGGGCAATCAAACTTACAAATTCTGATTTCTGGTTGAACTTTGTAGACCCACTGATTTTGATAATTGAGACTGAGGTGCAATCCTGAAATTTATTATGGATCCCCATATCGATCAGTCCAATTTAATTTCCTCAGAGGAAGCAGACCATGCTAGAAATGATGGATTTTCATGAAGAGCTGATCAGCCTACTTTGAGAGAACATCTCAAGGGCTTGTAGAGAGCAGGCAATTATCAATACTGATGAATGTTTCTTTTCATCAAAAATTAAAGTCTCATTAGTAGTCCGTGTAGCAACTGATGATAAATGCTCTCAAGAGATTACTTTTTTTTTAATGTACTTGGAGATACTGTCTGCTCTGATTATAAGTTGGCTGTTTTCAGCTGAAAGACTCATTGGCAAAATGTGGGTTACAATTTTTTAATAGGATGTTTTATTACAGCCCATCTTATATCACTGATGAGTCAGTGGCTGCAATTAAAAATGATATTTTAAAGAGATGGGCCTATGCCATCTAATCTTCTTCCAAAATGCAAAGGGATTCAAATCCAGGTGTTTGGCTCAGACCATTACAGATTTCTAATATTTTCTGGGGTTTAATTTCCTATTGTAAACTTGGCATGGAAAGTTTCTGCTCAAGATAGAATATTTTTTCAAGTTTGAAAGAAAAAATCAATTGTGAATAAGTAGGTAGCTGCTCCAGACCAGTGTTTCCTCCTCCAGCTCAAACAACACTTCATTTATAACCTCCGTGGTGTGGGTGTTAAGCTGTTTATACTGCCGCTTAATGCAGGGAATTGGATAGATGTGAAGAAAATCTGATTCACTGTAAACTTCTTATGTTAAAATTGATTAGATGAAAACTCCATTTATAATGAAGAATTCCCTACATTTTAGCATTTTTGCAGTAGTGTGTTTCTTGTTAGCTAGCTGATTGTAAATCTCTATTCCAGATATAAGACAGTGGTTTTGTTTGGTTTGGTTTTGACAGAAACAATTAAACATCTGCCCTATTGCTTGCTGTTTGGTCTCTGGTTTATACACAGAATTAATTCTACTTTTTAACACACATACTGAAAGTCAGCAGCATGTTGCAGCTCTCATTCCAATATATAAAGTGCTCACAAAATAACTGATTCCAAGCATAGACGAGGATGAAAGGTAACTTACCTGGAAGTTTTGCAGATGACGTCCAAGGTTATAGAAAGTGCACTTCTGGTTAGAGGGCCAATTCCTGTAAATTGCCCAGTGTGGCTTGCTCTTGTGACTTCATCATGAGTTTTGTCATATTTTGTGTTTTTCTTGATCCTTCAGCTCCTTTGGCCATTTAATTAGACAAAAAATTCAACTCTTGTTTTAAAAAGTAAGTTTCTAACCCCAATGCACAGAAGTTTAGAAATATGACACAAGTTCACTTGAAAGGTCAGAAACCAGAAGTTAAGTGAATGAATCCAATATTTATTAATTTAAAAATAACTCATGATTTGAAAGGAGTGACCAGATGCCCTAGTATTAGGGGTTTTGTCTTAAAGGACCTTATTATACCACCATCACAATGGTCCCAATGTTTTATACTTGCTCTCTAGTCATTCTCTTTGAAAATAATCTTTGGGAGGCCTGACACATGATTTTTGATTGTCTGGGGGTTAGTAATACTTGAAAATCCAAGAACATGGCCCAGGACAGGAATTCTCTACTAGGACTTAGGGTGAAGGTAAGGAAACCTGCACTTCTTCCACTGCAGATCTCTGTGGCTACTACTGTATGAGGAATGGCCAATGAACCTAAATCTAAATTTAATGTCTAATTAAATGAATCCTTCACATCTATACAGGGATCCCGCCTTTCATTCTACATGTACACACACAGCTCCTTTAGTGTCCAGCTCTTTCAGTGTCCAGTGGCCTTCCATGTGTTTGGGAGTGTATATATGTATGCTGAAGTTAGGAATAGGATTGTCCTTCCCCCAACAGAACATAAGACTATAAACCCAAGAGTCTTCTTCAGTTTCCTGAATTTTGCGTGATGTTTAGCTGGCAGTTTGTCAAAAGTATATAGATCCTTTTGTTTTGTTCAGATTTTAGTTATAAGTTTTTAAGTTGCTTTTTTAAAAGTGTTGCTTGAGGGCTTTTTAGCTTTTGTTTTTTAGAAATGCATTTTTCATCCATGGTGACAAGTTTTTTCCACTAACACTTTGTATTTTACAAAGCTCCACATACTTCTAAGCAGGTACATAAACAAAATAATAACTGGGGGGGGGGGAGGGGAAGGGGTTGAGGTAGGGGATACAATATAAAGTGGGTTTTGTTGGATGCTTAAAAATGTTAATATTAACCTGTATTACATGAAACATTAAAACCCAAACTGTTTTTGCAAGAGCAGTATTGGAAAAAACAATATAATATAAAGAAGCCCAGTAATTAGTCTCCATCCCCCAACCTCCAACACAATCTTTAAGAGTGAATGAATGCCTGTGTGCCGCACATAGTGGGTGCTAGCAATTGTTGGAAATTTATGGATCTATAACAGGAGACAATAAGTAAACAATAATAATGGGAGTCAGAGATGTAAACACATAATTAATCAGTTAACTAGTTAAATACTAGGTTAATCTAACATTTAACACAGTCAGGCTGGAACAGTCTCCCTCCTGGGATCCTGCTTAGTTAGTTATAACTAAGCAGGATCCCAGGAGGGAGACTGTTCCAGCCTGACTGTAGCAGCTCCCAGCCCACTGGGCTCCCACTCCGTCATACTGGGGCTAGGACTGGCTGCCAGCTCCTGGCTCACATGCTGGGGTTGGAGATGCCTCCAGCTCCCTGCCCCTGTGCTTGGTTTAGGGCTGGCTGCCGGCCCCTAATCCCGGTTGGCAGCTACACGGGGCTGGTTGCCCGGGCTAGAGCAGCTCATCCTTACTGGGTTATACTTACCGCGTAATGGTTAACCAGTTACCCGTTCACATTCCTAGTTGAGGTGTCACTTGCTTTTGTTTGTTGGGAACATTTGGTAAGTTGAACCTATGCTTATTGACAGGTACAGGTGCAGGTCTAAAATAGTAGGTTAGTCATATTGTTTATAACAACATTTGCAGATTGTTTTTAAATCTATGATATGTCTCACTGAGATCAGCTAATATTTGGTTACTTGGAATGCTTAACTGTTGCATTTTCCTCTTTGTTGCTTGTTGCCGGTGCCTTCCATTCTTTTGGACAATGATTAATTCTTGTATCTTATTCAACTCCTAGGTGCAGAAGTGCTGTATATGAATATGACTGCTTATAATGAAGGTCGCCTTCAGTCATCATTCTGGATTGTTGATAAACAGCATGTGTACATTGGAAGTGCCAGCTTAGACTGGAGGTCATTGGGACAGGTAACTACTGATAAATGAAAAATCATTTTTTTAATGTAAATCTAAATCAAAGAAAAACAGAGTAGAGAAATGTAACTTGCTGAAGGCCTTGCTGTAATTTTAAATATATAACCTTCTTTGCCATAAGAAGAAATATTATGGCTATTTTATCTATATGGAGGAGAGTCTTTATTGCTGTAAATCATACTTCTTTGCATGGTAAAACCTAACATTAAATGTCACTTAAAGGCAACAGTTCATTCTAGAAGAGGAGGAATCAAATCAGATGTAAATTAAAATCTTGGAGTTACAATTATATTGAGCCGGCAGTACTTACTCAGATAAAACTACTGATTTCAGTGCTGAATTAGACTCAGGAAAGAGTGCAAATACAGGCCTATTCATAAAAAATAGGAAGATCACCCATTAGGATCTCCTTTTAGGGCTGATCCATAACCGATGTGCCTCTGTAACATCTGGAGTATGACCAGTTTTGTTCGTGTCTCCATTCTTCCAATTAGCTAGTGTAGAACTGAAACTGAGAACTTCTTAGATGCTGAAAATTCAGTGTAGTGGGCCAAAGCTGAAAGAATTCAGTATGTGGAGTTGCTGAAGATTTCAGTGGAAGTTACATGCATAGAGGACTTGTAGCATGAGACCCAGAGTTGTGTTTGTTAGAGTTGAACAATACAAAGCTTATACAAAAGCAGCTCTACTCCAGCACATCAGTGTTGTGAATTCCCTAAATTTGAGAGACTCTTTTTCAAAATTATTTTGAAGGAGCAACATTTTAGTTGCATAGCCAATGTGTTTTCTTGAAGTTATCTGTAGTAAACTATTTTTACAGTCCAGCTGTTCATCTTTTTTTCAGCAATTGTCTGCTAAAATCATAAAAAAGATAGTTAATGGGAGTTTTGCTTGCAAATTCCTGTGTGTTGAGAATAGCAAAAATGCCAATATTGATTGTGTACATTTGCCTTCAATTGGTGGAACCCGAATTGATCAGCTGTGTCATTAGTTTTGTTCTAGTTCAAGTGTTTGCTCATGTCTGTTCCATATTATGTGTGGGTGCTTGCCCTAGGCAACAGTCCCAGACGTTTTTCCCTCAACAGTATCCTTAGGGGACCAACTCTGGTGCCTTCTGGAGTGACGCCCATATGTCATGTTATAAGGCAGTATTTCTTAAACTGTGTTCCGTGGCATACTGGTGTGCCGTGGAGAACAACAGAATTCAAAATGGCCACCCTTAAAGGGTCAGGTGATCTTCCCCTTGACTTTTTTTTTTTTTTTTTTAAGAAAAAACAAGTTTAAGAAATACTGGTATAAGGGGTGAAGCCAGCTTCCCACACCCTCAGTTCCTTCCTGCTGCCAGTGATGGTCCTGGAATGTCTGCTGCTTCAGCTAAGTCCTCTGTGGAGACTGCTAAGGGGAAAATATATTTGTTCTTCATTCTCGTGAACTTTACAGAACCTATAATTTAGTTATTTCTAGTTAGTAGTTGAATTAGTTATCCTTAGTATAGTTTTAAAGTCTTCATTAGTCCCCTAATGAGGCTCCGCCTTGGGGATGGCGGCATGCCTTGGTCCCCAAGCTTTAAGCTCTGTAATCATTGTCAATGACCCTTGCCCATCAGTGATCCCCATAATAACTGTCTTAGGTGCTTGGGTGAAGGGCACATATCGATCACCTCTTTCATAAGGACCTGTTACAAGCTAGTGGAGGGTCCTGCTGCTGCTGTTTGTCAGAGCCTACTCGGCTAGAGCTCAGGTGCTCTTTGCTGCCTTCCTGGTACACCTCCCTATCCAGGACATCTGTAGAGCCACGACATGGTCTTCTGTTCGCATCACTCAATAGGTCAGAGACAATGCTGCCTTCATCAGAGCTGTCTTGCAATCTACACATCCATGAACTCCTACCCACCTCTGTTGGTATTGCTTGGGGCTCCCCCTAATATGAAATGGACATAAGCAAGCATTTAAAAAAGAAAATACACTGACTCTTGTCTGTAACTGGGGCTCTTCAAGATGTGTTGCTCATGTTGATTCCATGACCTGCCGTACTATCAGAGTTTCCAGCAAGAAAGAATTAAGAGTGGAGGGAGCGGCTGGTGCCCCTTAAAACACTGCTCCAGAACCGGTCCCCTATGCACACTGCTAAGGGAAAAACTTCCAGCACTCGTATGTGGCAACCACACCCAGCTAATATGGAACAGACATGAGCAACACATCTTGAAGAACAGAAATTGTGGAAACAGGGATCTGTCTTTCTTTGAAAGCTAATAGAGATTTTCCTTTAGCTCGAGAAAAAGGGGATTGTTCTTTTGGAGCTATGCAGTCTGAGTTTATTCCCACTGTCATCCTGGAGCCACAGATAACCATGATGCACAGCATGGTCTAAACCACAAAGTCCTAGATGGCCATAGATGAGTTACAATGAAATAACTTGCTTTCTAAATATATGAGAGCTTTGGAAATATGTTACTAATTATGGGCATAATGTGGGACAATATTTGTATGTAAGATTGACTAAACAGTTCATGCTGAAATTTTCCAGGCTTGTTTTGATCTAAGGGGCTGAATGTTTGAACAAAAATAGCTCAGCCACTTGAGTCACAAGAGAGTGAAGTTTAAATATACTTTTGACATTATAAAAAAGTTTGTAACCCCCCCTTTTTTTTAACAATTATAGTGCATCACATGTTTGTGATAGAAACCTTGCCAGAGACTTAATTTCTAAATTGCAGATCTGTCTTTTGGTGACCCAGTAAAAATTCCGGCCTTGGGGCAGTTTTAAATTATGCCAGTTGGGAACAGCTCCTATGGGCTATCATACTTCTTGAGATTACTGAAGTGTGTCATGTGTTGGCCAGGCTACCAGCATGCCTAAATACAAATGGGAGCCTAGACAAAGGGATAGCCTATGAGATGTGGAATGTGAAAAAGAAGCTGTGTCTGGGTCAAGAATCAGGCCCTCTATCCTTTTGGATCACACCTGTTGTGTATTCTAAAAAACACAAAGTAAGAATTTAGGAGCAAACAAAGACCATCATCTTTTCTGGAATCTTCTTTGGAATCAAAAAGGATTAGTTTTTTGACTAATGTTGATGGGAGAGATTATGTGAATTGCGTAAGAAAGGGTAACTTTGTTGAGCTGTTCTAAATGAGGTAAGGAAGCTGAATATTTTCTGAATTGTTCATCTTTATCATTTCTGCACTGTAGCATGGTATAAAGTAATAGGACAAGTTATTACTCTGTCGCAAGGAAAATCATTCAGCTCTGTTCACAGCTCATCTATTATCCTGTAAAATTGTTACATAGTAAATTACATTATTTTACTGATGAAGGACCATCCAAATATGAACCTTATGAATAACAGTCACAACAATGATTGTCGAAAAGGAGCAAAACTATTTCTCTGCATGTTTCCCTTAAGGAGAAGGCTTTGGAGATTTATGGAGGAGCCAGAGGCCTTTATAGGGTATCTGGCATCCTACATGGATCCCAGGGCAGTTGCCGGTCAGGGAGTCAATCCCCTTCCCCTGCATCTTATCTCATGGATACGTAGATGAGATAATGCTTATGTTACTTATGTTAACTAGTATTACCTCCTGCATTAAGTTTAACTGGGAAATCTGCTCATGGTAGAAAGGAGAGGACTGCCGAAAGCAGCTGCTTTCTCCCCCCCCCCCCCCATATTGGGATATTCTCACAGACCTGCAGGTTGAGACCTGACTATGCAGAGTGGATGAGATCGGAATTGTACAGTTAAAAAATCCAAGCATAATTTTGTGCAGCATCTATATGGTTACTGCAGGTATTTAGGCTGTCTAATTTAATTAGCCTCTTTCACTCCTTCCAACAAATCAAAGGGCCAAGTGAAAGGTGTCTGTGGTTCTTGGGCATGAGGTACATATGATCCATAAAGCAGAGCAATTGCCTCCATGCCCAAATAAAAGATTCAGCCTGGGTCAGGAGCTTCCTTGGTAGGTGATGTTTTTCCATCCAACTGAATGTCTCCTGTACAAGATAAATTATTTGTGTGTATGAAAATCTCATTGTCAAATAAAAACTAACGAGCAACAAAATCATAAGGCTCAAATTGCCCTTGATTAACACATCTTGCCATTCCATTCCGTGTATGTGATGATTGTACAGAGCTTCTGCACATTGAAATTTTTACCTATCCCAGGCACATATGCTGCAGAATGCATAGATGGAGCAGCTGATTTTACTGATCTGGCAGTGTAGTTACAGATACTGTAGAACTACACTGTGCTTTCACAGAGAGAATATGCAGGTTACTTCATGTGCATTTTAGGGGCTGTCAGGCTTGCTCTCCTTACCTCTGCCTAATGGACACTACAGATTAAATTACAAATTGTGCTCATAGCTACATAAAGTATAAAATTGGATCATCGCAATAGAACACAGTAGCATTACTTTACATTAACAGCAATGCAAATGAGAATGAACTTTGGTCCTCAGACATTGGTTTACATTGTAAATGTTATTTGCAGTGTTGTTGTAGCTTTGTTGGTGTCAAGATACTAGAGAGAATATCCAGAATATAAAATTGGAAAGTGTGTCTCTGTCACCAACAGAAGTTCATCCCACTTTGTGTCTCTAATCTGCTACAGATTTGGTAGTAAATTTCTGATTTAACTGCTTTGGGAAAGAGTCAGAGTTATATCTGTTAGTGACTTAAAAATGAATTCTCCTGCACTCTTAGGACAAGAAATTGGTTCGGAGGACAAATCTTCACTGAAAAACTGTCATGTGTTTCTAATGACGCAGCAATTAATGATAAACATTAGCTTTCATAACAATCTAGAAGGTGGTAGATCTGAGACCTATAGTCTTCTGCTTACAGACATGGATTTTCCTTGCAAGATGTGGATTGCAGAATATGGATTTTTTTTAATTTAATTGAGGGTAGGCCCAAGAGGATTTAATTCTTATTCCACCTCAATACTGTGCACAGTACAAATCAATAAGACTGAAATATGGTCACGAATACAAGAATTGTTGTGACTATTTAGAGTATTTAATGTAGTTATTCCATTAAAATGTTATTTACTATGGTTATATCTTCATATGTTTTATTTCTATTTCTAAGTTAAAAGAACTCTTTTGAAGTCTTGTGCCTGCCTTCCCAAGTTGGAATAATTATTTCTCTGCCTACCCTACTTAATTACTGTAGTATCTGAGCACCCCATCAATATTTGTTAATTTATCCTCACATCACTCTTGTGAGGGGTGAGAGTGTTGTTTACTCCTATTTTATAGGTGTGGAATTGAAACTCAGAAAAAATTATGTTGTTTATGAATTCTACAATAATAACAAAGGACAGCTGTCTACAGGGATAGGCACCCGGACACAAATGGCAAATATATATATTTTTTTAGAGAAGCACCAAACTAACACTACCCTCCACAGCAGCCTGAGCAAATAAATGCATCTTGTTTATTCAGTTACTACCCAGAGGCCACAAGAACATCCTTTCATTTCCTAGTCTCCTGCTGTTGAGCAGAAATCTGCCTTCTATTATCATCAGGGCCATAATTTGAAAATGTTCTTGTCTGAATCACAGGTTCAGCTTCATTTTTTAACCCTTATCCTAAAACTAAATTATACTTTCTCTAAAACTCATGACAATGGTAAATTTGCCTGATAAACTGAAATTGGGGAAGGGCACATATATTAAAGTTGCCTGGACCTCCCATTATATGGCTTAGTTTTCAGTTGCTCATAACTTTACAATGCTTGTACTTCATTGGTTGAAATTTTCCCTGTCAGGTACCTGCCTTAGACCAAATAGATTTTTTTAAATATAGAAAAAAATGATTCAGCCATTTCTGAGAATGAAGATATGAGTAAATAAATTGTTTTTCCTATGTTAAAAAAATCTGATGACCTTTTCTTTGAACTTATCCAGTACTGTCTTCCTTTGGTCACGTACTTGCAACTTTGTATCAGGGATATATCTTCTATATAACCTGATTCTAAATATGGCCAGGTTATAACCATCTGAAAAATTGGAAGAAAGAGGACAGTAATTGATGGGGAAGGAGATTAGGACTGGCGTGAGAAGCCTGCAGAGTAGAGACTGTGAATGACTAGATGAGGATAATAGAACTGTGATGAGGAAGGAACCTGTGGTGGGAAAGAGACTGGATTAGGACAGAAACAATTTGGAGGGCAGACTATGATGTTTGGGGAGAATGACCACCAGAGCACACACCACTCCAGAGCCTGGAATAAAACCCAGGATTCCCTAGTTGCAGCATTTCTCTATTGTCAGCAAATATCTGTGAAATCCCCTGGCAAGGTGTCCCATCTCTTTCTAGTCCCTCTCCACATAGAGGATGACTGCCTACTGCTGCTGTCAGCTACTCTACTAGTTCCAGGGTCAGAAGTCTATGTGATGGATTTAAAGATTCCAATCCTCCCGATGAGTAGTGTAAGGGTCAGTATAGTGCCGCATGATGAAATTTGTGTGGGTGGGGGTCCGTTTGTTTTTTTAGAAACAGGATGTTACATACACAGTACGTTAAAAGAACATAATTTAAGGCCAAAATTATGGTCCTTGTGCTTATGTATTATGATATACTATAGCAGTGATCACCAACCAGTAGATCAGGATCTACTGGTAGATCTTGGAGCCTTTGACAGGTGATCCTGACAGGCTTGGCTGGGAGGCTGTCAAGTGCCAGCACTTCATCTGCCCCTCCCCCACTGCCCTGCTGCTCCTGCCCTCTGCCTTGGAGCTGCCCCCCCCCCCCCCCCCTTGCTTGCTATTCAGGAAAAAGAGGAAGGGAGTGCTGATCTCAGGATCCTCCTTCCTACCCTCCGCCATCTCCACAGAGCAGGGGGAGCAAGGATGGAGAGAGTTTACTGGCTGCTTTTGGGAGTGGTGCAAGGCCAGGATAGAAGTGAGCCTGCCATAGCCCCCTACACTACCACCCAGAAGCCACCTGTGGTAAGCGGTGCCCAGCTGGAGCCTGATAAAAGTGAGTGAGAATGGAGGAGGGAAGGAGGATGGAATGAGCAGGGGCGGGACCTCGGAGAAGGGTCAGGAAAGAAGCAGGGCAAGGGTGTTTGGGTTTGAGGTACATCTAGCTTGCACTTAATTTGAAAAAGTGATCTCATGCTTAAAAAGGTTGGAGACCACTGCACTACAGGTTGTAACCCCCTAAACTGGGACTCTCTGGTCCAACAAAAAGTGCCTGGATCAGAGAGCCTCAGGGCAGGAGGGTCCAGTGGCAAGGCCAGGAGCTTGGTGGCAGGGGGAGTCCGGCTGTGCATCCAAGAATCTGGCAGCAGATATGGTCTGGTGGAGTGTGTGAGAGACTTGCAGGAGGGGCGTCCATTGTTCGACAAGCCTGGCCAAAGCCCAACAGAACAAGATGCAGAACAAGTTCTCTTATCTACTTCAAGGCCTCCGTGTACTCCCTGAACAATACATGAGGCTGTCTTTGTAAATCCAGGTCAATCACCAGTTCTCATGACATCACACCATTCTTTTCTCCAACTCTATGTATATTTCTTGTTACCCTTTGCATGTAGTCCTGTGACAATTTTCAGGTCATTTGAGATCATTTATATACAATTTTATTTTATTTTTTATTTTATAAGTAACTATTAAATTCATTGCTCAAATAGAGACACATTATATCTGTTGCATTATACTAATTTTGCCTTTCTGTCAGAATAAACAATTGGTGTTTGCCACAATGTGAACTTCTTAAACAAATCCATTCTGCGTATTGCTAAAGAGTCTGTTCTTATCTAGCAATAGATATTTTCTCTAATTTGCTCCATTACTTTTATAGGGAGTAAGTTCAGATTTACTGGGTAGTAATTGTCAGGATCATTTTTCTTTCCTGATTTGAAAACTGCTAGTATGTTAGCTCCCCCCCCTTTTCCTGCTCTCGACATTTCAAAGATGATTGCCAGTATTATGATAAATTGATTTGCTAAATCTCTTAATACCTAAAGATGTTTCTCTTAATTTCTTCAGATGTTTACATGGTTTCTGTAAAGGGAAATCCTGTCTTACTAATCTATTAGAGTTCTTTGAAGGGGTTAACAAACATGCAGATAAGGGGGATCCAGTAGATATAGTATACTTAGATTTTCAGAAAGCCTTTGACAAGGTTCCTCACCAAAGGCTCTTGTGTAAATTACATGGCCATGGGATAAGAGGGAAGGTCCTTTCTTGGATTGAGAACTGGTTAAAAGACAGGAAACAAAGGGTAGGAATAAATGGTAAATTTTCAGATTGGAGAGGGGTAACTAGTGGTGTCCCCCAAGGGTCAGTCCTGGGACCAATCCTTTTCAACTTATTCATAAATGATCTGGAGAAAGGGGTAAACAGTGAGGTGGTAAAGTTTGCGGATGATACCAAACTGTTTAGGATAGTCAAGACAGTAGCAGACTGTGAGGGACTCCGAGAAGATCTCACCAAACTGAGTGATTGGGCAACAAAATGGCAAATGAAATTTAATGTGGATAAGTGTAAAGTACTGCACATCGGGAAAAATAACCCCAACTGTACGTACAGTATGATGGGGGCAAATTTGGCTACGACAAATCAGGAAAGAGATCTTGGAGTTATCGTGGACAGTTCTCTGAAAACTTCCACACAGTGTGCAGCGGCAGTCAAAAAGGCAAATAGGATGCTAGGAATTATTAGGAAAGAGATAGAAAATAAGACACAGAATATTTTACTGCCCCTGTATAAAACTATGGTACGCCCACATCTTTAATACTGTGTACAGATGTGGTCTCCTCATCTCAAAAAAAATATTTTGGCCTTAGAAAGGGTTCAGAAAAGGGCAACTAAAATGATTAGTGGTTTGGAATGAGTCCCATATGAGGAGAGGCTAAAGCGACTGGGGCTTTTCAGTTTAGAGAAGAGGAGACTGAGGGGGGATATGATAGAGGTATATAAAATCATGAGTGGTGTGGAGAGGGCAGATAAAGAAAAGTTATTTATTAGTTCCCTAAATAGAAGAATAGAGGAAACCAAATGAAATTAATGGGTAGCAGATTTAAAACTAATAAAAGAAAGTTCTTCTTTACACAGCGTGTAGTCAACCTGTGGAACTCCTTGCCAGAGGAGGCTGTGAAGGCTAGGACTATAACAGAGTTTAAAGAGAAGCTAGATAATTTCATGGAGGTTAGGTCCATAAAAGGCTATTAGCCAAGGGATAAAATGGTGTCCTTGGCCTCTGTTTGTCAGAGGCTAGAGAGAGATGGCAGAGGACAAATCGCTTGATAGTGTCTTCGGTCCACCCTCTCTGGGGCACCTGGTGCTGGCCACTGTTGGCAGACAGGATACTGGGCTAGATGGACCTTTGGTCTGACCCAGTATGGCCGTTCTCATGTTCTTATGTTCTTATGTTTGTCATCTGGATGCAGTGGTGTGCATATTATTGCAAAACATCATAGTATTTCTGTACCTCACTTTTCTCTATATATTTTTTGGTGTCAAACATTTTAAAAAAACAAGTATGCAATTATAACCATGTGAGAATCATCAATTATTTCATCTCCCCCCTCTTTGTTGAATTAGGGTCTGAAATAAAACAATTAAAGGCATGCTTAACTTTAAACTTCTTGAGAGCCTTGCTGAAGCAGGGCCTTTGTAATGATCTTCTATTATTACTTTTTCTCAAGTATTTCTTTTCATCTGCTATTTTTGTAAAGTCCCTTCTTATTCCTGTTACCCGCTTTGGGTGGAAAGAACCCGTTCTGCAGTTCTTTGTGCCATTATCTATTCTTTTAAAAACCTTAATTGACCATGAATTCTTGTTTGGTTGCCTCCCCCATTTTTCTATTTCCAGTTAAGTGTTCTTTCTTTTGACTTCACTGCTTTAAGCAATTCCTTCTATTATTTTTGAGAGGAATTGTAGCCTCTTACACTCTAATTATGGTGTCTTTCAGAGTTTTCTGGGCCTTTTCACATTAGTAGATCGTAATACTACTTTCTATTGCACATTTCTTTTTTTGGTTTCATAGGATCATTGTACATCCAGCTTTTGTAGCAGTTTAATTATATTGGTTTAGGAATTGGTAGAGCTAAATCTTTGTTACCCAGCTTGGTAAATTCATGTTTCTAAGCTGATATTGTTACAATGGAGAAAACATCCATGTAGATAAAGCACCTAAAAATTTGCTTTCTTGATAGCTAATGCTCTCCATTCTCTGAACCTTGTTTTTATACTGAATTGAAGTCGCTCTTGACCACCGGTATCAATTTGATCTCAATTAAGATGGTTTCTCTTCTGGTTGTCTTGAATTGTTTCTAAATAATAAAATCATAGGACTGGAAGGAACCTCAAGAACAGTGTTTCCTGTAAGCTGAGCATTTGGGTAGCCACCCAGGAGAAATTCAAATGCCACCCAGCTGATGAGCAGTGTGGCCACAGTGCCCACAGCTGGCAGCATTTGTTTCTACTGATGCTGCACATCCTCACATGCCTTTGTGCACATAACATTTAGTCTGCACATTGGTGGAAATTAGGAGGAACATTGCTTGAGAAGCCATCTAGTCCATTCCCCTGCACTCATGACAGGACTAAATATTATCTAGATCATCTCTGACAGGTATTTGTCTAACCTCCTCTTTAAAATCTCAAAAGATGGAGATTCCACAACCCCTAGGCAATTTATTCCCGTATTTAACTATCCTGACAATTAGGAAGTTTTTCCTAATGTCCTACCTAAATGGCCCTTGCTGCCATGTAAACCCATTACTTCTTGCCCTATCCTCAGAGATTAGCATGAACAATTTTTCTCCCTCCTCCTTGTAACAATCTTTTATGTACTTGAAAACTATTATCATGTTCCCTCTCAATATTCTCTTCTCCACCCTAAACAACCCCATTTTTTTTCAATCTTTCCGTATAGGTCATATTTTCCAAACCTTTCATCGTTTTTGTTGCTCTTCTCTAGATTTTTTCCTGAAACGAGGAGCCCAGAACTAGACAAAACTGAGGTCTAATCAGTGCAGCGTAGGATGGAAGAATAACTTTTCAGGTCTTGCTTACAATGCTCCTGCTAATACAGCCCAGAATGTATGTTTTGCAATGGTGTTATACTGATGACTCCTATTTAGCCTGTGGTCCACTATAACGCTTAAGCCCCCTTCTACAGAATGCTGTTAGTGTGGTTTGACATGAGTTGTTCTTGACAAATCCATGCTGTTTATTATTTATCACTTTATTATTTTCTAGGTATTGCAAATTGCTAAATAATTTGCTGGTTTATCTTTCTGACTACTGACAAGTATGTAGTTGCCCTTTTGAAGAACACTTTGTCTCTATCGGTGTGACGTTGCACCAGGAGAGTTGGGGAGGCATGATCTTAAAATGGTACCCTCTTGTGAGACCTCACATGCACAGTGCATGCAAGATCATACCAGTGGGGATGGGGTCACATTAGCAGGAGCAGATGTATGCCATTCCCAGTAGCACCAAGTCATTTACTCCTAAAAATATTCTTGTAAAAAATGCCTTCTTAATATGACATTTAATATTAACCTTCTACTTATTTGCATAATTAAAATTATGCTCACCCATAGTGTAATATAAATAGTGCATTTGTGTGCAGTATTGAAAATATATTGTGATGATCATATTTCTTTCCAATTTTCTAATAACTTTGTTATGATGAAGCTAGAATGGTATTGATAGTTGAGACAGGATCTGTTCATTTTCTGTTACTGACAGTTGCATCTGATCTTTACAGAACAGAACGGAATGAAAGAACACTGTAATCAGTCTCTCAGTTTTCTGAGACTTCTCATATCTAAATGAGTCTTTTGAAGATATGAAATGGCGCATCTGGCCCTTTTATGATAAGACTTCTCTCTGGCATTTAGTGGAATTAAATTCTTTCTCTTTCCATCAAGCAAAAGTTAGATTGAGAGTATTCATTCTCTCACATTTCTTCTGGGTGTAATGTTGTTCTAGAATGAGTGACAATTATGTCCCCGATGTTCTGTTTAAACAGTTGCAAATCTTTGCCATGTCCTAATAATTATACCCTTAATTCTTTTCCTATCCCAGAGCAGCCTTGTAATTTAGAACTCTTGGTAAAGTGAAGATGAATGCAGCATTCAAGTGTCCTGCATAGCTGGAAAAAATAGTGCTGACCTTGACTCTGCTGCTAGGTTCAGCAAGAACAAGAGAGGTCAATATTATCATTCAGATGCAATGCGCTACCACGGGCAATGGGTGCTCTTAATAGTAATTCCCATAGCCCATGTTATGTTTATATATCTATATTAGAACAACATTGCTTTTATATTGCAGCAATATTCCACATCTAAAAAGTCCAAAAAACCCCACAGTTATCTGCTTAACTCCTTTAAAAAGTTACTCATGTCAGTTATTCCATTGGTTTCACACACTTAGGGTATGTCTACACTACAGCGCTAATTCGAACTAACTTAGTTAATTCGAACTAAGATAATTTGAATTAGCGCAGCTAGACCTAAAAACTAGTTTGAAGTAGCGTTTTGCTAATTTGAACTAGCATGTCCACACTGAGTGGACCCTGAACAGAGGTTAAGGATGGCCAGAAGCAGTGCCGGCAGGTCATCACAGTAGGACTTAGAGTGTGGAGCTGCTGTCTCAGGCTAGCCGAGGGCTGTGCTTAAAGGGACCCGACCCCCACCCCGGACAGACAGTTCTCAGGGGTGCCCCACCTGCAAAGCAGTCCTGGCTTGGAGTGCCCTGAGTGCCCACACTCGGAACATCACAGCACTCGGCCATCAGCCCGGCTGCACTTGCCGCAGGCTGCCATCTGGGGGGAGGGGACAATCGGGGGGCTGCAGGAGAACTTCCACCCTGAGCAGCCCGCAGAGCCAGCCCAGTCCTCCCCATCGGGGGCTCATACCCCATTCCTCCCTCACCTCCTTCCACTTACCCCTCCCTTGCCCCCCTTCCTGATGTACAAAATAAAGGACACGTGTGTTCAAAAATTGAATCTCTCTTTATTGAACAAAACTGGGGGAGACTGGGAAAAGGAGGTGGGAGAGGGGAAGAGAGAGGCTGGGAGAGGGGAGGGCAACTAAAATGATCAGGGGTTTGGAACAGGTCCCATATGAAGAGAGGCTAAAGAGACTGGGACTTTTCAGCTTAGAGAAGAGGAGACAGAGGGGGGATATGATAGAGGTCTCTAAAAGTATGAGTGGTGTGGAGAGGGTGCATAAAGAAAAGTTCTCCATTAGTTCCCATAATAGAAGGACTAGAGGACACCAAAGGAAAGGAATGGGTAGCAGGCTTCAAACTAGTAACAGAAAGTTAATCTTCACAAAGCAAATAGTCAACCTGTGGAATTCCTTGCTTCAGGAGGCTGTGAAGGCTAGAACTAGAACAGAGTTTAAAGAGAAATTAGATCAATTCATGGAGGTTGGGTCCATGGAGTGGTATTAGCCAGGGAGTAGGAGTGGTGTCCCTGCCCAAGGTTTGTGGAAGGCTGGAGAGGGATGGCATGAGACAAATGCCTTGGTAACTGTCTTCGGTCCATCCCCTCCAGGATCCCTAGGGTTGGCCGCTGTCAGCAGACAGGCTACTGGGCTAGATGGACCTTTGGTCTGACCCAGGATGGCCATTGTAAGCTCAGGGCTCAGGGTCGGTGGTCTCAGTGGACCCCCTTGATTTTCATGCACACCTGCTCCTGGGTGGCCAGGCTGGCAGCTATCCTGCCCAAGCCGGCCACTTTCCTGTGCCTAGTGCGGAGATCGTGGACAAGGTCCACGATGTCCGCACTAGCCCAGGCGGGTGCCCGCCTCTTGCGGTCCCGGGGAAGCTCCCGGGAGCCGCCAGCCTGGTCCCGGGAAGAGGGGGAGGGCTGGGGGGCATCGGGTGGCTGGCTCGAGCTGTGCCAGGTGTAGGGTCTGCTTGCTGGGTGCTGGCAGGCTTGCACCTGGCACGGGCACCGTAGCCAGCCCGTGCCCCTTTAAGGGCTCTGGGGCCGGGAGGGGGGCATATGAGTTTTCCTGGTGGTGCCCAGAGTGGCCACTAGGGAAAGTTGGGGAGGGCTAGCCTCCCACTAGTTCGAATTAAGGGGCTACACAGCCCTTAATTCGAACTAGTAAGTTCGAACTAGGCTTAGTCCTCGTGGAATGAGGTTTGCCTAGTTCAACTAAGCGCTCCGCTAGTTCGAATTAAGTTCGAACTAGCGGAGCGCTAGTGTAGCGCCTATCAAAGTTAATTGGAACTAATGTCCGTTAGTTTGAATTAACTTTGTAGTGTAGACATACCCTTAGAGATTATTCCCGTGAGCAAGAGTTTAGAGAATCAGGCTGTTACTTTTGGGAGCATTCCTAAATGATTAGCAATATTTTTAAAAACCAAATAGCTCAGTGGATATTACACAGATGTAATGTCAGTCTTCCTTTAATTTGTTTCTTTTATAATCATAGAATACACTAGGATTATCAAAAGTATGCTGTGGTACTCTTAGCATAAGAGTTTGCATAGTTGGTCGGACTAAGCCAGTATCCTGTCTTGCAACAATCAGTGGCTGTTGCCGGATGATTCAGAAGGAATGAAATGAACAGAACAATTATTGTGTGAGCTATCTCCTGTCATCCAGTCTCAGCTTCTGGCAGTCAGAGGTTTAGGGACATCCAGAGCATGGAGTTGTATCCCTGACTATTTTGGCTAATAGCCATTGATGAACTTATTCTCTGTGAATTTCTCTAACTCTTTATTAAATTCAGTTACACTTTTGGCCTTTATAGCATCCTCTGGCAATTAGTTCCAATTATATTTTATAGTGACTATGTACTGAGGTAATTTAGCTATCTAGCAATCTTTTCAACATTTCATCTTTGTCTGCAACTCTGATATTGTAGTAGAACAAGCATAGCTGAAACAGAGGTCTTATGAGAAATAAGCTTTTTCCTCTGTTCTTAAGATTTGGAGTATACCTGTAGAATGCTAAACTGAATGAAACATTTCCCAAGTATCTTAAAATTACATATTGTGACACAGCTCCTACTTAAACTCACAGGTCCTGCTCTTCCAGGCAAATTTTCTTGCCTCAGAGGCTCACAGCAGCCTTCAATATTAGGCATCTATTTGAGCCCCCAACCCCTGCTACAAGACAGCTTCAAGACTCCTAGGCTACTTCTCCACACTTTCCCCAGCACCTTCCTTTTCTCCGGTTCATCTTTCTAGTGTCCATTTGCTGTCTGTTTTTCTCTGTCTCCTAGCAGTGCTTTCCTCTGTCCTCTCAGCTACACAGGCCCACCACCAACTGCAGGGAAGCTCCTTTTATAGCCAGTCTCAACTGGTTTCCCTAATTAACCCCAGGCGTTGAACAGCTCCTGATTGCCTCTGCTGGTTCTAGACCATCCCCTCCTTATTTCATCATCTAGTATTATTCTTGGAGCTAAGAGCACCGTCTATATTTAAGATTGTCTGACAATTCTCATTATAAAATTCATTTGTTTAAAGTGTATCAAACTTCAACCATTTGAGCAGAAGTTTTCCAACTCAAATTTTAGTTTTAGTTTGTACTTATTCTGATATTAAGGTAGGAGATATTCTCCATTTTAGCCTATCAATATCTGAGATAAAAAATTAAATTGGTTCCTTCCAATTGTTTGTATTTAATGTTGAATTCATGTAAAAGCTATAAAATGTGTTTTGGCCACTTTTCATTAACTTGCCGAATCTCTGGCATCTTTAGCCTGCAGTATGTCCCTTTTTTGGCCTATACAATACTATAACTAGGCAGAGCATTCTTTTAATATGTAAAAAAAACATATGTTATGTCTCAGGAACACTGTGAAGTACCCAGCTAATGACAGTATAGAAGAAAATTTAGTTATTTTCCTATTTTCTATGATTCATCAACATTAGGGAAGTACCACTTGGCTATTCATCCATAATCAATTATGTAAAAGAAAATGCCACCATGTTGTGTGGCAGTAGTGTTGTTAATAATGCATCATACTAGCCAATCACATGCTGTTACATCTCCAGTTTATAGGCACAAAGAAAACAGCCCTTCCTCCTTGACAAAGAATGGGTACATAAAATATTTTCTTTATTCTGATGTGGTTTTTATGTTGTACAGCTGGGACAGTTTGGACTGCAGGCATTATTTATGCCAAGGGGAAAAAATAAAAGCATTTAAGTGCTCATGCTGTGAGTTCCAACTGAATAAGGAAGATGTGAGGTGTTCTGACAGGCCAGTGAAATAGAATTACACTTTATACAGTGAAATAGAGGAACAAAGCATGTATCTGGGTGGAATGGGGTAGGGAGGAGGAGAGGGTGTGAGATTCCAGGTTTTTAAGGAAGCTGATAGGATTTTGAAGCTACATTTATTCTTCTAGGAATCTGCTGATGTAGCAAACTGTTTAATGCCCTGTGAGTGACAATGAAATTTGAAAGATGAAGATACTCACAAGCAATGAAATGGATGCCAGTATAATGTTTGACTCTTCAGAACAGTGTCGTCTTTGACATATGTAACAAAAACCAAATTTGAAAACGGAAACAAAATCAAATTAGTGTTCATACTGATTGCATTTCCTGCAGTCAAACACGAACTAAATCCAAAGCCATCTTGGAAGATTTTCTTATAGTTGTGAGTATTTTTTTTCCTAGTCAAGAAAATTGAAGTAACAATTGTTCCCACTTTTAGGGACAGATGAAAATGTAAACTGAAGACTCATTTGTCTATGAAAAAGTGAGCTGTGTTTGTGTTAAGTGATATTAATTAAGGTATATAGCAATGAATATAGCGGAATCAATTCCACCCTCAGCACCACACTTCTGTTCATTATTCCGCACTATCAGCAACCGCAACTGGACTTGGATGTTCTATCTCCTCATTGCATGGAAATGTGTAGGAATATCAGTGGTGCAGCTTTCCTATGCCAGTGATTTAAGATGTTTGATTGAAGTATTTTTTTCATATTACTAGGGCAGGTTGTTGAAGAAATAATCTATACTGTAGTTCAGAGAGAGAAGGGAAGATGGACTTATCCTAATGTATTAAGTACTTAAATGATTTCTTCTACATCAAAGATGCATGATTAGTTCATTCCTCTCAAATACTTCTCCTCCTCCTAATTTTTGTTCATTATTATTTTATGAGCTTTTAAAACAAAATTTTCCCTTTTTACTTGTGTTTGACTTCCATTCTCTCTGTGTTGAGGTATCTTTGGGTACAGATGATGTGCAGAATCATGTTCTTTTTCAGTGTATTTTTGTTTTAGCTGTGTGAAATATGGTGGTTTCTAGTAACCATCTGATCTGTTATATAGTGTGCTGTGAATTGGTAGTGGTAGCACACTACTCTTCAGTTTGTTACCCTTGCCCCATAGCACCCACCACCAGGAAAAGAAATGTAGGCAGTAGCTTCCAGGATATAATGAATTGTCAGCACCCTAGAGCATCCACCTTACCATGTTGTTAAACAACTAGTAGTCCTGCAGCACCTTAGGGACTAACAAATATATATATACATATATATAGTATCACGAGCTTTCGTGGGCAAAACCCACTTCCTTAGGTGAACAGAGTGGAGTGAAAAGGGGGGACTCTCACAATTTATAACAGAAAAAGGAGGGAGGGGGGAGTATCTGTTAATTGTCATACTGGTGCTAATGAGGCTAATTGAGGGGGCTGGAAGTGTTCTATACTTAGCTTTTGATGTCAAGTAGGTGTTGAATGTAAGGAAAACAAGTTGTATAATGGGCCATTCAGTTCAGGTCCTACCATACTGTGTTGAGGCAGCTCTTCTTCAATAAACAGTGGAAGTAAAAGTACTAAGTTGTGATTATTGTAGGACTTTAACTGTGCAAGGGTTACAGTAATGCAGCCTGAGTCTAATGTACATACAGAAGATGAGGACTTGAAAACACTGGGCTGACTCTGGTTGGCATTCCACATGTAATGGACCAGTTCTACAGTGGCATCATATGCCCCCTGTATTCTCTGACTTTCACTTGCCACCTGTCATGGGTTTTATACTAATTACCCCTTTAATGTTATGTCCCATTCTGTTTTAATGTTGTGAGCATTGAGTATGGAAGTACTATCTCACGCTAGTCATGTGCTCATGGTTTAATTTCGGCTCAATGGCTTGAACGATAATCTTCAAAATTCAACACCACTGGGACCTGGTCCAAATCTCAGACTCAAAATGTATTTTGATATCATCCAAAACTGCAAAGGAATTGTTTTCCTGTTCTAGTCCAGCAGAAGCTAAATCTTGTCAGCTGTTTTTATAGAACTTCCAACTTAAATGGTGGAAATCTAACAGGATCACAAATCTTAGTATTGCAATTTATAAGGAGTGATACGTTAGAAGACTGGCTTGCAAATGGTTATAACTATAAGGGGTAGAGCATAATTTACAGCTGCAACTAAACAACTAGCCAGCTGGGAACATTTTCTGATCCATTGCCATTCCCCACTTGTAAGTGCTGCCACTAGACTCTTGTCCTTTAATGTACATGGGCTCTCTAAAGAAACAGGTTATTATAACTGGGATTTGTAGCACTGCCTATTATTAAGGTTGCCAGACACTTCCCATTATCAAGCCTTGATTTCAGCTGCTTATCAACATGCTAAACTTCAACTGTTCAAGTTAAAATTTTTTGTGGTGGGTGTCTGCTTTAGACTGAATTTCACTGGGAAATTAGAGTTCATAGTGATTAGATTCCTTGCAATCAAACCAGGACTAAATCAAATACCATGTTGGGGATCTGCTATTTCAGAAAACAAGAATAGTGAAAAAATACATTGCTTTATTTAAGCTAAAAAAATTGGCTTGCCATGCATACTCACACACACATTGGGGACAGTTGTTGAATATATGTTTGTTTGTTTGTTTGTTTGTTTGTTTGTTTGTTTTTTAAACTCACGAAAATGACAGAGCTTTCAAATGCCAGCTAAGTGTTAGCTAAGATAATTTTTAATAGTTTGCAGGAAACTAAAATCCGTAGAGATTATCTGAGGTAAAACCTAAGAAAAGGCTATGCTGGAGCTCTTTTTGCCTCATCACAATCTTGACACCTTTTTGTATTTTACCTCAAAATGATGGTTCTGTGAGTGATACATATTAGGCAAGTTGGATTTGTGATAAGAACCACTCTTTGCTGTAATCCTGTTATAGGAGAGACTGCCACAGTAATCTTATTAAGAATAATATTTTTCAAGAAAACAAATTTGGCTTTATGGAATCGATCCTCTTATCAATATGTTGGTGAGTGAAGAAGGTTCTGTAATTCCTATTAATGCAAACTTCCCTTTCCTCCCACATTATTATTTATTATTGCTTCAGGCCCCTATTAGCATAGCATTCAAGCCCACAGTGGGAAGGACTAGCTTCTTATGTGTTCAGTATGTTTTGTAACGAATTGTTGTGTAGGAGCCCTTCTGAATAGCCATAGTTAAAAACACATGCCTAGTCTATATTGTGTGGGGGAAAGGGGGTTAATCTTCAAGTGTTTGCTATGTGATAGGTAACATGCAGCGCACACGCCACCACGGTAAAAGAGTGCACATGGCACAGCATACTCTGATGAGACACATCATTGCATACACATAGTGGTGGTTTGCTGCAAACTGTCAGCATAGCAGTCTTGAAGCATTATTTTGTGCTCCTTTGCTTCATTTCTGAGCAGTGTGCATTCTGGGGTTTTTTTCCCTCACTGTGTGTTGTGGGAGAATAGTTCTGATTTTAAAAAATCCAATGGTTCATCTCTGGCCTATGGTTCCTAACAGCATTTTCTAATTGCTGTTGGTCAGTGTATACCCAGCACCATCTATGCCATGATTCTGGCAATCTCAAATACACAGTGGCTGCTGTGCAGTATTTCAGCACTCAAAGGTGTATGAATTCAGCTTGGGTACTTTGCCTACCACACCCCTGGACAGATGATATGGCGGTAGCAGCAGCTCGTCGAGCAATACCAGGGTCTTCAGCAGTGGTGGAACCACCCAGAATACAGGTGGAAAAAAAAGAGGAAGACCCCAAGCGTATTGACCAGCACTGTTGGCTAGCTTCCCGGTTTAAATAGTTGATGTGAACCAGTCATGCTGCTGCAGGGTTTTGTCACCGTGGCCTCTCTGAGCAGGACTTTCTGTGATATCTAATCCTCCAGGAATGGATGGGTAGTGCTTCCTCTGGCTCAAAATGGAGGTGTTGGTTGCCCAGGGACCCTTCCCCCCAGTTTCTAGACCTGTGGATCATTATGCCAGTAACTGTACTATGCAGGGGCTGCAGAATGTGGCTAGGTGTTAGTTTACAGTACTACATTGTCTGCTGCCTTCATAGTAATGTGCATTGCAATAGGGCATTGTGGCTTTGTATGCCCTCCAGGTATATGCTTTTGTATGCCTCAGTATATCACTGTTCTTGACCATGGCAATGCTTTCCTTTGCAACTCTCAGGCATTCCTTTGCCAATGGAACAATCTCACCAGGAATCTCCTGATCAGGTTGCCCCTCCACTCTCAGAGACAGCCTCCGACTCTTTGCATTTTTTGAGGGTGTTCTAGACTCTGTACTGATGTTGGCAATATTTCATCCTGGCTACGTCTACACCGGCACCCTTTTCCGGAAATGCTTAAAACAGAACAGTTTTCTGTTATAAGTATTTCCGGAAAAAGAGCGTCTACATTGGCAGGAGGCTTTTCCGGAAAAGCCCTTTTTCTGGAAAAGCGTCCGTGGCCAATGTAGATGCGCTTTTCCGAAAAAAAGCCCCGATCATCATTTTCGCGATTGGGGTTTTTTTCCAGAAAACACTACTGGGCTGTCTACACTGACCCTTTTCCGGATCAGTTTTCCGGAAAAAGGACTTTTGCCTGAGCGGGAGCAGCATAGTTTTTCCGGAAAAGCAGCTGATTTCTTACAGTAGATCGTCAGTGCTTTTCTGGAAATTCAAGGGGCAAGTGTAGACAGCTCGCAGCTTATTCCGGAAAAGCAGCTGCTTTTCTGGAATAAGTGGCCCAGTGTAGACACAGCCCCTGAGTTTTCCATTTTACCCCTTTCCAATTTGCCAGATTCTCCGTGAGGGTCTGGCCAATGTAGGTTCCATAGCTGTGGAGGTATTAAAGAAATAAGGAGCAGTTATTGTTCAATTTCTAGAGAGCCTGTGCTAGGATTTTTTTAAAAAATGCATTTCTAGCCTTACCTCTCTGAGGTTCTTCCCAGAGTCTTATGAGAACTTTGGAAATGGTAAGTGGCATGTGCATGAGGAACTGGGATTTCTCTCTGTGCAGTATAAGCTGTTTGGCTCTGCAGTTGTATCCTAAAGGCAGAGAGGTGAGAGACTGGGAACTAGTTGGGATTGGTCCTGCTTTGGGCAGGGGGCTAGACTTGATGACCTCCTGAGGTCTCTCTCAGCCCTGTAATTCTATAATTCTAACTATGTTCCCAGACTGGGGATGGGAATTATGTTCCCTGTTTGGCTTTGCACCCTTTTTTTGAGCCTTGGAGGTGCTTATTTGGCGTCAGCAGGATTAGCAGGGTGAATCTGGGGATAAACTGGTTATTAATCCTTTCTATATCCCCTTTAGGCTCTCCCTGTTGTTACTCTGGGGCAGGGGATTAGCAGACAAAGAATGACCTTGTTTTGAAAAAGACAAAGGACAGATCAACAAGATACCTTGTGAAGTTATTCCTAAGAATAACTTCTCTCTAGAAGTCTTCCAGGAGTGGAAGGGAGTCACAAGCTATGCTGTGGTAGGGGGGAACAGCTGTGCAGCTATTTCTCATAATCTCAGAACTAAAATTGAGCAATTTCAGATTTAGATTATTTAATCTCCCCTGCAGATATTTTAAAAGTGCATAAAAATCCAGACAGGAGAGTGTAATGATAATCTGAAGCCAGGGCTGAAAGTAACTTAAAATTTTTTACAGGTACCATCCTATTGCAACCCAGGTCCCTGCCAGCTCTTTAAATAGCTCCCTGCTGGCTTTTGCCACTGCTCAGCCAGCTCTTGACAGAGCTACACACCAGGGCACACCCACTTACTTTCACCTCTGCCTGAAGCACTTGCTCTTATTAGTCTGTAAGCATGTGTGTTACAGCGCATTCACAGAAGAGCTGTGCTCTTTATAGCTTTAAGGGTATGTAAACCTATGTCTACCCTCCCATGTAAAATGAGAACACTAAGCAAATGTATTTTTCTGTAGCAAGTGTCTTGATACTCCTTTTGCATTTTGCATGAACAATGTTTTCCTTATTTTATTTTGCCATGGTAGTTGGTGGGATAGAGGTTGCAGCTGTGTAGTGCTGCTGACAGCAATTCTGAGATGACACATAGGGCTTTTTTGGGGGGAGCCCCATATGTTGAGAGAAGCAAAAAGTAAAATAAATAGACACGCATGTTCCCTCGATGACATGAACCTGAAAATAATTAGTAGTTGTGGTTTTAGCTTGAAATGAAGCTGATTGCTTGGCCAGAGTAGCTGCCATTATGGAAAGGTATACATTGGGAAAGTGCACAAATGTACAGTATGAAAAAATGGAGGGAGGTGGGAACTCAGACTCAGGAAGGTTTCTAGCTCAGATCCAAGTACAATAGCTGCAGCGATGGAGCACTTGGAACAGAAGCTAGTATGGCAACATAATGTCATCATAATACAATGAAACATAATTATTAAATAAGTCCAAAAATATATTTAAAAATTTACATGCCAAGCTTCTCTCTGTTGAATCAGCCTTTATAGCTCTGGGCTGGGTTGCTGCCTCAGAATCAGGCTCACATTTCAGTTGGTCAGCCTCAGTACCCTGAACCCCAAAGAGATCCTGGCTTTCTGGGGAGATCACATCACTTTCTCTCCTCGTGCTCATCCTTTGATGAGTCTTGCTTCTCACCGTTGGGAGGAATAGGCAAAAAGCAGCCTCCAATTTTCACAAGATGCCTGGTTCAGATGGTTTGTTAAAATCCTGTTGAGCTCCTCAAAAACTGGACAGGTTACATGTTCCCTGCTGGAGGCATTTTGTAGGGAAACTGAAGCACTGTCACAGATATTGTGGAAAATTGAAATCCAGGAGCAAATAGAGAAAAACTGGCCAATAGCAGGTTTATAAACTGGGGGGGCGGGGACATAACTCCAGAACAAGGAAGGTCACACAGGTAAACAGACAGGTAAGCAGTGGTCACCCACAAAGCAGTGTGGGGGTAGCAGTTGAAGGATTCAGAAAGTAGTTTGCAGCAGCATTGTGTGCAATAGCCAGGAGTAAGCAAACTTTTTTTGTCTGAAGGCCACATCTGGGCATAGACATTTTATGGCAGGTCGAGGTGGGGTGGGAGGACTCGTGAGCTGTAACAGGAGGTGGAGCTTTGTAAAGGATTGTTACTGAGGTGGGGCAAGCAGCACCTCATAGGGTGTGGCATGGCCGTGGTGGGGGACACTACTGAGGCAGTACTGGGAATGCTTAGGGACCATGACACCAGTGACACCAAGGCCAAGCATTGCCACAGGTGAAAGCACCCTAACTGGGACTGGCGTGAATCCTGGGCTCTTTCAAGGCTCTTGACGGTGGGTCTGTAGAAGACCAGAAGGGGACTGGGTGCATTGTAGAGGGGGCCTCCATCGACGGAGCCATGTAGATTAGTTTACTCAACAAAGGGAAATGAAGCAGCAATTTAAATAATCACTGCTTCATTTAAATCAAAATGGCCGCCGCGCTGTGACGATCAGCTGTTTGTCCACACAGCACGGCAGTCTAGACATGGATCTGCCGACCCCAGAACCCCTTTGTCGGCATATCCTGTAAGCCTCGTGAAACAAAGGGTTCTGGGGTCAGCAGATCCCCATCTAGACTGCCGCGCTGTGCCAACAAACAGCTGATCAGCACAGCGCGGTGGCCATTTTGATTTAAATGAAGTGGCAACTATTTAAATTGCCGCTTCATTTCCCTTTGTCGTTCTGCCTTATCTACATGGCTCCATCGACGGATCCAGGTAGTCTAGACACACCCATCGGGTTGAGATTCCAATCCCAGAAACAGCGCAGTGAACTCATGCCTACGCAGTGTGTCAGAAAAGGGTGGAATTATGAGTCTGGGGCTAGGGAGCCATTTAGTTCAGTTTAAACTCCGGATGTTGACTAGCTCAAGCTGAAGCAAATATTAGGTCCCTTTAAATACTGGATGAAAATGCCCATAGAAGTCGATGATGATGTATGATTTGAGAAGACTCATGCAACATTAAAAGTGCTACATAATATTATAAGTGAGCAGTCAGTGGCAAGGAATACTGATAAGTGATAGAAAGGGATGTTTTGGTACATAAGCAAAGTGAATAATGATGGCACATCTTATTAATTGACTGCAAAGTTGCTGCTGTATATAACTATGGCCAAGTCTACAGTGGCATTTAAACATTTTTATAATTATGTAATTTCTTATTTATAAGATGCCAAGGAGCTTAGGTCGTTATAGACCCTAGTAATTGATTTATCATGCTCTAATGGCTGGTGTTACGCTCAGTGTAGCATGCATTTTGTTTTTGCATTAACTTGCTGTGTAGTACTGTTTCTGCTTCAGTCATCCATTTGCAATGGGATCTGTTTTCAAACATAGTGAAAATTATGCACAGCAATGTATTGAAAAGGTCAGTTGTCTAAAAGGCCAGGGTCTAAAAGGTCACATGAATTTGCTAAAAGGTTTTCTTCAGTGCAATAAATGGATGCTGTAGGTGTTATCCTGGAAGCTGCCCAGGATGCTTGGAGCTAATAGTAATGTGCACTTTGCATCACTTTCAGGACCCTGGGCCGTTTGTGTATTTGGGCAAGCTGGCATCTAAATGCTCTTTATTAAAGTGATTACTTAAGGACAATCCTAGAGATTCCTGCTACACCCACCACTGGTTATTCTTGTTTTTACTTCCGTAGATTTCCTTCCTCCAGACTTTTTTTTTCCAGGCTGTGAGTTCTCTCTAGTCTGTTCTTTAGTGGGGTTTTCATTAGGGTATAAGTAACTTCCAAAACACTGGGTGAAGAAACACAGCTTACCCTATTAGCTCTTACCCTGGAGGATTTTACCAGGGTAATAAGATCTCTAAGATGATTCTTAGTTGCATGTTTCAGCCAGATAATCCTCAGATATTGATTCTCTTAGTTTAAAGCCATCTCTTTCTATTTCTCCTCTGAAGCTATTTTCAAGAAGTCATATCTATAACAATAGGAGTCCTCACATTATAACAAGGGAATCTTTTCATCTTAACTGGGCAACATACTCCTTCAGGCAAAATCCATCCTTGAAAGAGATATCATCACTGCCCAGGCCCTGAAATGCCTGCAGTATCATGGGCTTTTAATTAACTAGGGAAAGGGCAGCCTTTCCTCACCACCGAATATTCTGCACATAGCTGTAAAAAGCAACAGAGCATAGAGGAAGATGGGTCTGTCATGGGAAAGGATTCACTGCTTGATTGAATACAAACAGGGATACTTGTCTTCAAATCAAAGTGTCTTAAATAATGTTAAAAAGCAAACAATAAAGGTAGGTGATGAGTATGCACTTTTGAAATGGTTCACCTGCAATCTGGAAACTGATGAGCAATTAGCAGATACCCTTTATCACAAAGCAGCTTTTTCTTGTCAGCAAGAGTATGTCCAGACTGCAAGTGAAGTTGGCAAGTTTAGGTAACATTAGCATGATAGACATGGCAACATGGGGTTTACCAAGGTCTGGCAACTCTGCTGGGGTGCCTCCAAATGGGCTCTGGTTTCTAGCCCCTTCTGTGGCCCATGCTGCCATATCTACATTGCTATTGTTACCTGTGCACCACTGTTGCAGTCACAGCTTTACTCTGCAATGTAGACATACCCTTAGCATATACTAGGATTCCCTTTTTTCAATCTTACACAATGTAAGAGGATCTTGAAGAACTAGGTATAAAAAATTGGTCACTGTGGCAAGGCATAATGTACAATCTGTCAGCCCGCACTGTGGTAGTCCCTCTGCTGGTGGATTGAAAGGAACAGAACTTCTCTCTGCTATTTCCCAGCCAGATAAATCATTACAATGGATGCAAGTGTGGCCAACTGAGGTGGCCTCTTCGGATATAACAATGTCCTTCCATTAATGGGAAGAGGGCACAGAATGGAATAGTAAAGAGAGTCTTGGTAACATTAAGAGCCAAGAACATGAATACCAAGAATACAGAGAAAGGAAAATTGTAACCATATAACAGAGACCAAAGCAAGAATTAGCCATGAAGAGTTGATTGAGTCACACAGCCCTGATGTACATATCATCCATGAGCAGGCTCATTTCTCTAGACCCCATTGCTAAAAGTTTCTGTCAAGTTACTTCTCTCCTCAGGGATCTTGCAGTGTGGAGGGGAGGCTATTGCTAATTCTGTCAGCATTAACTTGAGCAGTTTGCTTTGTGGTTTTGGGGAGGGCCATAAAACCTTAGGGCTGGATCCTGCACCTTGTTTTCAGTGACAAAGTTCCCACTGGCTTCTATGGTGCAGGATCAGATCCATTGGAAAGATGTTGTAACCAGATCAATACCTGTTAGAACTGGCTTGCTCCCAAGGACACTACAAAGGGCAAAGGGGCTTCTCTGATGTCAGGGGAAATGAAGCATACTGCAGAATTGGCGCTCCGTCCACCCCGATGCCACATTGTCTGCGTTATGCTACCCTGTACTTGTCAGAGGGCAGCAAGCAACCATTAAGCATTAATCTGGAATAAGCACATACTGTTTTCCAAGACACAGCTAGGTATGTGAATGGCATCCATCTGTATTTTTGGAGCTGTTTAAATGAGGGTGGAATGCAGATAACGGGAGGTTGACAGTATCTATGACCCACAGCAGTGAAAATCTTTCTTGAGCCATTATAAAACAAAAGAGGGCAAAGAAACTATGTGTACTGAGGAACTTCTTTGTACTCAGTAGAAAGAAACTATGTGTACTGACACGATGTGACTGCAGAAGGGATATGCGTCACCCATTGATAGAAGAAATTTATATGAACATATTAAATACTAGAGAGGAGTATTCAGGCCTGGCCAAAGAGTATATGGGGTCCAAGGTGGCACGCTGTGGTTGGCTGTGCCGCACAGCTGGGTAGCTCCCAGCCTGGACTATCAGGGAGTGAAAGGAAAGTACTTGCATTCCATGAATGCCTCTAACACCTGTCTGGTGAGCTCCCTATGGCTGGGCCTGGATATATTTAGTAAAATCTAAGTCAAACCAGAAGATAACTGGGAGAATTGCTTTCAGTTAAATGCATTGACTAGTGTGATGCTAATGCTAGTCAAAGAAAAAAAAGACATTTATTGCAGTGTAATATTTACCTTTTTTTATATATTCTTTAACTTAGAACAAGAAATAACAATAGTACTTCACCTTCTATGGATCTTTTTGTGCATAGATCTCAAATACTTTTCAAGAGAACAGAAAGAATTGTCCTCATTTTTCAGATGGAGAAACTAAAGCATTACGCAGTGAAGTGACTTAATTAAGGTCTCACACCTTGTCAATGGCAGAATCAGATAGATTCCAGTTTTTCTGCCTCCAACTGCAGTGTCCTAGTCACTGAACCATTCTGTTACCCAAAGCCACAGCAAATGTGACTACTGATAGTGACCAAAGTTCTCATCATGTCTGCCATATATGAAACATGAACATCTTATCCTTTCTGCCATGAAGAATTAACTCACTTACCTGTAGCCTAGAAAACCAAAACTGCTCCTGGAGGTGAACACTGATGCTTGTGCCACAGCCCGCTAACATGCCACTCTACCGAGAATGAATGCTAATCTTATAAACTAACAAAAAACAAACAAAACCAAAAACACCTGAAAGAGGAGCAGATCTAAAACAACACCTAAAAATGAATGGCCAGGATATACACGTGGAAATGTTTTTTGTATGCATTCTGTATATTTAAAAAAAAATGTGCTAGCCAGATACCCTGTTAATGGTACGAACTTTAATTTTACAGATGAAAGAACTCGGTGTCATCGTGTACAACTGTAGCTGCCTCGTCCTAGATTTACAAAGGATATTTGCCTTGTATAGCTCATTAAAATACAAGAATAAAGTGCCTCCAAGCTGGTCTAAGAGACTGTATGGGGTGTATGATACACAACATAAACTGATGCTTCAGCTGAATGAGACAAAATCAGAGCTCTTTGTGTCGGTGAGTTCTTAAGAGAATGTCTTTTTGCCTGTTTAAAAAGATGGGGAATACCATTTAACACCTGAATTTTATTGGGACCCAGAAATTTACCTTCAATTGAACCTCCTGTTACAACATAGTATTTACTGCAGATAGAGATACTGGGTCAGTCTGAGGTTTTAATACTATTCATGTAAAATAACATATCTCTACACACACAGACACAGACGCACATGTTAACAAAGCACATGAATAACTTGCTCTCTGACAAAAGCTCACTAGCAAGAGAATGGTTGCTACGTGTGTTCCAGCATTCTTGTATACCCAATATTCTCTGTGTAAAACCTTTCCACTTTTAGATTTTTAACACCCAGAAATCATTCTTGTTCAGGAAAGCACTTTAGTCCTTGATAAATAATGGAACTTAAGGACATGCTTGGGTACTCCTCTGAAATGTGGCTGAACAAAAGAATATAGGCACCATTACTTTTCCTTAACCAAAAGAAGCTGTTGAAATTGAGATTCATGGCATGAGATTCATGACAAAGTGAGAAAGTTCAACAGTTACAAGCTGTACAAGACAGAAGTACAAGGGAAATCTGTGGTTGCTGACAGATTGGATCACTTTCTCATGGGAGGAAAAATAACCATTTCAATAGGTGTACTTTTGTGGGGAAAATCTGTAACCAAATACAGTGAAATTCATAGTCCCCCCTACCCCTTTCACTTTTCATATTGCATTGATGGAAAGAATAATAAGTTCAGTCTGATTTTCTTGACATTGTAACTGTATCTAGAGAACTGTTATAAATGTAACATGTTGAAAATTAATGTTTGCATTATTACACTTGCCTTGGACTGTAATTTGCAATATTTTTCTTATAGTCAGGAACAACAGGAGAGCCCTCATGTGGCTAACTTATTACCTGCAAATTTCGCCTTAGTGAAGAATTTAGTTGACTGGACTAATTGTGTATCTAACATTTTAATTATCGCTAGTCCAAATCTTGTTACCATTTTACTAAAATTTGAGCTCAATCTCAGTTTTTTTGCAATATGGCTTTGGTTGCTTAATTATCATAACCATCTTGTTAAGCATTTCCCCACCCACCCCGTCAAAGCAGCCAGAGAGCTATATAAAACCAGAAGCTTTTATTTATAGATCATTTAGACATTTCCACAACTGAAGCAACTAAAACTGATTGAGAATGTCCAGTACTAATAGGGTGAGTAGACATAGGAGAAGGTAAAAGGGCCCTGCATACAAAAAAAACCTTTTTTTAATAGGGAGAAATGGACTGAGATGGCAAACCAAAGCCAAACCAAACCTGTCTACCAAATGTACCATGGTTGAATTCCTGAAAGGTAGCTGATGTGTGAGTGCATCTGCCTACTGAAAAGATGCTCAAGGAATATCTCAAACAGAGCCAGGGCCTACCCCATTAAAAACTTTTTTTAAAAGGTTCTCACCAAGTTAGTAGGGCTAAGACTTTATAAGCAGTGTGAGTGTAATATGATTTCAGTTGTTCAGACCAATTTGCAAACCTGCTGCCCTATTCTGAACAAATGGTGAGTACTGATGAAATTCTTTCTTGGAGGCAAATTCAGTGATGAGCCAGTAATCACAAAAGAGTGTTGTTATTACTAGGTTTTCATAGGGCAAATAATGGTACAGCCTGAGCAAACTGTGTGTAGGGAACAATACTTTTCTACCACATTTACCATGATCACAAATGAAAATGACACCAACTATCTCCAAACAAGTTCTTATGATAAATTAATGCATGAAAGAGAAGAGAGCACATCCTCGTGCCATAGCCCTTAACCTAATAGTGAGTCTCCCCTCTCCCAGGGGTAGATCAGCTTCAATGTGTCCAGCTGCTGTAACAAACAAGCATTCCTCCTGGGTTGAGACAGCATGCGTAGGGCCTAAGGATGTTAAAATGTGGTTAATTGACTAGTCGATGGAATTTCCATTGACTAGTCAATAGGTGCTTCCTCATTCCTCCTTTGAAATGTACAAGAGCCCCTTCTAGGGCTCTTCTGCCTTTCAAAGGAGGAATGTGGAACTCCACATACAGCCCGGAGCCAGTGGGAAGTCCTGCTGACCCCTGGCTCCATGCTATGCTGCATGCCACTAGGAGCCCGGGGTCAGCTAGGGACTACCAGCTGCCCCCGAGCTCCACGGCAGCTGCCCCTTTTGAAATGCACAGAGGTGGAGTTTTAAAGGGGCAGCTGCCATAGAGCCCAGCGTCAGCTGGGAATTCCCAGATGACGCCAGCTCCACATGGCATTTTCCCATAGCCCAGGATCAGCTGGGGACTCCCCAGCTGATCCTGGGTTCTGGGGAAATGCCGTGAGGAGCCCGAGATCAGCTGCAGAGTTCCCAGCTGACCCCTAGCTCCACGGCTGCTCCTTTGAATTGCGCTGAGGTAGTGTTTTAAAGGGACAGCCCGCCGCACAGCTAATGCATGGATAGTTATCAACATGCTTCCATGAAAGATTGGGTCAGCTCTGGATTTTATAGCTAGTTTGTCTTTTTGCTCGTAACTTGTACCCTGAGCATTTCTACAGAGGAAATAGTGTATTATCTTTGAAATAAATCAATTGGTATACAATATCCTGAGAAAACAGATTCAGATAATAGAAATAAATTACCTCAGTTATATCTTTTATTTTGTACCTTGTTTCCTGAATCTAAATTCATTATCTTAAAATATTCTTCTCTTCTAGTCTTTCTTGATGTGTGAGATGTGAACATCACAGTAAATCAATGATTCTCCATTCAGGAATCCTTATGATACAGTTGCTTAGCAACATTACAGTCCTTCCTGAGTGGCTGAGAGAGACAAAAGAAAATGCAGTTGCTTTTTTTTGGTAATACAGAGCTCAGTCCTGGGAGAGCATGGATACTCTGAACTGCCCATGACTTTAATTACTCTGTTATGTATTGTATTATTAAAATAACACTTAAGATCACCTATCACAGACCAGGGTCCCATTGTCCTTGGTAATGACAAATAAAAAAGAAAGCCTCTGTACCAGAGAGCCCACAATAGGTTAGGTGTCAGGATGCAACATGTGGACAAAGCAGACAGACAGAGTGGAGGATGGTAGGAAGATGAGGTAACAACAGTGATTTACTTAGCAATGTGTTCCTGTGCATGGAGCAGCAATTAAGGTTAAGGTAATGAACAATAATTCATAATATTTATGAATGAAGTGCTCTGTTAGATGCATCCTTGCCACAACACTGCTTCTATGTAATATAACCAGTACTGTGAATCTTTAAAATAAATTCCTCTGATGTATGGTGTGACACCTTCCTTGCAAGTTAAAGGCTATTTTCATGATTGACCTCTTTGAAAATCTTCCTGTACGTCTATAATCCTGTGTAATGGTCAAACGGCAATTAAGTACCTTTGTATCTTTGAAATCACAGCTGTATAATTTAACATACCAGTGGTTAATATTTCCCACTAAGTTTTGTAATTTTATTTGAAAATCTCACCTCAAGATGACAAAGAAGCATCCCTCCTTTTATATGAAGTATAACATTTGGCTTTGTCTTCACAGAATTCTCCCAAACTCTTTTGCCCAAAGGACAGAGTCTTGGATATTGAAGCTATCTACAATGTTATAGATGGCGCTAAGCAGTTTGTTTATATTGCTGTCATGGATTACCTCCCTATTGTCAATGATGCAAATGCTAAAAGGTTAGTGAGAGTCCACAGTGTATGAGCACATTGCTGCAATGAAAGATAGCTCATGGTGATCAAAATAAATCAGTAGGCATTTAGTTAATTGTTATAGATCAATTTCTTAGGGCCCATTTATGCTCTCATTCACATCAGTTTGAATTCTACTATTGACTTAACTGCGAGCAGAATTGGGACCTAAGACGAAATTTCTAAGTTCTAGGTTCTAAGTTGTAGATGATCCTATTGACGGAGATTAAAGTGTGTCTCGGTTGACCATCTACAAGTGAGTGAGACCCAGGGAAACATCAGTAGAGCTCACTTTTGTTTCTTGTGTTACTGTATTCAACACCTAGATACAATGGCTAGGTGCACTCTGTGAATACCAGATAGATAGAGAGAGAGACAGGGAACATATTGAAGGTTCTAATACACAGTATGGAAGTTATCATCATTTTATTTTAAAATAGATCTTTTTGAACTGAGCACAGATTGCACATTCAGCCATATTTCATTATAGGTAGCTCATAGCAAAACAAACAAACAAAAAAGTCAAAAAAGTTTATGTGCAATGTATTTATGGGCCTAGATTTTCAAAAGTGCTCAGGATCTATACCTGGAGCCAAATCTTAAAATTATTCAGCTCCTTACCCCACCCCCACTTCAAGTTGGAACTGAATAAGTGGTTACATTGAGAACTACCAAGGCTGTGTCTACACTTGCACTTGCCCAACAAAACTTTTGTCATTCCCGTGAGCTGAGTGCTCTGAGCCAAGGGCAATAGAGATAGTGCCACAGAGACAGATCTTGTATTGCATTGCTATTGCCCAGTAATTGGACAGTGATGGAGTGGTGGTAGGGAAGAGACAGAGCCATCATGTCAGCAAACTCCCCTTCCACGTGGCCAAGGAATGTAGGGACCCTATCCTGGGTATCTCTCTGCCTACCCACAACAGAACCAAGAACTTCTTGACATTATTATAGTCCTAAGCCTGCAGTCCCAGAAAGGGGGAAAGAGAGAGGCTGAGAATCAAGACTTAAAAAGTAGGGAGTTGGCATCTCCTGCTCATAATTGAGAGGAGTGTCTCACCTGGCTTGGGTAAGTAATACTTGCTGAAAGTTCCACCTCTTCTTTGAAGCCACGATAGCTGCCCTTCCTTTTCCAGTCCATTTTAACACTGTTGGTTCCATGTACATTACTCCGCTAGGTGTGGGACAAAGAGAAGCTCATTTTACACGAGTCTTTGAATTCCCGGGAGTAGCTCTTCAAGTACCCACCCAGGAGAGGTGGTGCATACTTACTCACAGGCCGATGGGGCCTCACTGCCCCCAGGATTTTTTGATTTTGTGCAAAGCAGAGTGACACAGTAGTAAAAGTCTACTCCTTACTCTCTTCCTGCTACATCAGTTTGGTTCTCTAAACTGCAGCCAAATGCTTCCACGTTTTGTTTAGTTTTTCCTGGTGAGGCTATGTATGCCTTGCTAAAATCAAATTGATTGCTTTTTACCTGACTGTATTGCATACTTTCTCCACAGGTACTGGCCATATTTAGATGGGAAGATAAGAGAAGCACTCGTGTTACGAAACATTAAAGTCCGGCTCCTCATAAGTTTTTCGAAAGACACAGATCCCCTTACATTTAACTTTGTTTCATCTCTTAAAGCTATTTGCACTGAGGTCCCCAGCTGTAGTTTAAAAGTTGTAAGTATTCACCATATATTGGTTCAGAATGAATCAAAGATGTTTTCAGTGCACAAAAAAATACTAATGATAAATATGTTATCTGCATTACTGATGAAATCTTAATATTTAATTGAAAACTACCTGAAATCTGCAGTGTTGTGCAAATTTAGGCATGGTGTAAGCGTAACTTTTTTCCTATTACAATACAATTTAATGACTTAGTAGCAAAGGAAACTGCATCATTAATCCCAACTTAGTCCTATTTTGTAAGAGAAGTATTTTGTATTCTCCTGTACGGTGTTCACTTTAATTTATGATCAATGTGGGCAAGTTACTAGATAGATTTCAGTGGTGGTTCACCCTTTCAGGTTTGAATTTGGTCCTCTTTTGTGACAGTTCTTTTCATTTTACTGTATTAACCCCTGAGTACTATTCAGTTTTGGTAACAATTATGTAGAGTTGTGTTCTGAAATGGCTATGATAACTATCATGCAAGTTCTTGGGAGGAAGGACTCTATTTGCTACTTGTTTGTACAAAAATGAAGATTACAGGATCCTTCGAAAAAGGATTTTATTTTTGAAAGATCCCCATCTAAACTGCCATTTTTCTATTGAAAATCCCCATTTGGAAAAAAAAAACCCTGCGGCTGCCCTTATGCAAATAAAGCATGGAAAATTTAAATCCCGGCTTCATTTGCAATTTCGAAGTGTCTAATTTACATCCCTTTTTCGAGAAAAGGGATGTAGTATAGACACAGCCTTTGAGTGACTCTGAGCAGTAGTTATTTTGAAATAGGAGCAGTGGAGCATCCACATTATCATTGTTTTGAAATAACCAGCACCTTATTTCAAAATAACAGGCTTGGTAGTATGGACTCTCCACTTGTTATTTCAAAATAAGGAGGGTTATTTCAAAATAACTCTCTAGGGTAGACTAGGGCTGCATGTGCTGCACTTCACAATAGTGGGTAGATTGATGTTGCATTTAATATGACTGTTGTTCATTAATTAAGATATTTATAAATTCTGTGACAGACACTGGAAGTAAAAATAGTCCTCTCTGAAGCACCCATTCCTTTTGAGAGAAATCATCTTCTGAAGTGTTACTTTTTTTTCAGTAATACACGAAGATGGTTATTGTTAATAAGATTAATAACTACAGGTCAGACCTCCTATGTCCGGCACCCTCAGGACCTGAGCTGTCCCAAACAACAGAGTTTGCTGAACGAGAGGTTGTCAAGACTCTCTACCTGGCTGTAGGCTCTGCTTCTGGGTGGGGCTGCGCTACCTGCTACTCCCTCCAGTCCCCCACCGTGCCAAGCCAGGCCAGGGCTGTGTCCCCCACTGCGCCTACCCCAGACAGGGGCTGGTCCACTGCCTTCAGGCCTACCAGAGGCTGCCCCTGCCATGGCGCCGGTTTGGGGTGCGTGCCTAGTTGACTCCAATCCCACCTAGCCGCTAGCCCCGTTGGGGTCTGTGTCCCTGCAATGTGCCTGCCAGGAGTGAGGCTCTGCTTCCTACCATGCGATCCCTGCCTGAGGCTGTGCTCCCCTTTGTGCCAGCCCTGGCCAGGGCTGTGCTTCTCACCGCTGACCTCTCTACCAACAGCCCTGGCTGGGGCTGCACTCCTTGTCAGCCGTGGCCAGGCTGTGCTCTCCACTGCACTGGCCCTGCTGGAGCTAGACTCTCCACCCCCAGCCCAGGCTGTGCTTCTGAACCTGGCCAGCTGGGGATCTCTGGTCCAACAATATTTGTGGTCTTGCTGGACCACAGATGTTGCTGGACCAGAGAGTCCTGGATTTTAGAGGTTCAACATGTACTATGAAAGCATGATTATAACCATCACTGAATGTATGTACTTTTCCACTCAGTAAATAGAGCCTTCCAATGCTAGATCCATTTTCCCTGTGAAGTCTGAATGTACTGTGGCAGAGTGTGGTCACAGAAGACTCTTTGGGGGTGCTTCCTCAGGTGCTGACAAAGCCAATGCCACTCTCCTTCCTGCTCTCTGGGGCTTCTCACTGCTCTGTTCTGCTGGGCCAGCTCCCTGATCTCCCCCGAGCCAAGGCACAGAGCTGAGATCACTTCTCCTTCCTCCCCGCTCCCATCCTGCAAGAAGCAGTACAGACACTGAATCTCTTCAGGTCCAAGGAAAATGGAGTTTAGGGCCCAATTTCCTAGGATACCCCTCCCCAGATGGGATCAGAACCCCAAATGAATTATTTAGGCAGCCCCCTTTCACAATGAAAAGGGAGAATGTACACATCGGTTGCTCCTCTAGGTATCACCCTAAAACTGTTCCTTTTCCAGTTAATCCTTTCAAACCAAAGTCTCCCTCTCCCTGGGGTCTTTGGCGTAGCACACCAAAGAGAATGAACCAATCAGACAAAGACAAAGACTTGTTAGTTTCTTATTGTTTTATAGATTCCACTTCGGGCGGGAATTCTTTTTCTACATTCCATCCTTCCATTGCTTGATCAGCTCCTACCAGTTAGGGTTGACATGTAACTTCCTCAGACCAACCACTGCATCTTTTAGTTATGCATATTTGTGTCCATAAGTCAATTTCATAAAGCATGGGAGTGAGGGGGGTTTGAATTCCCCTTAGACCACAGGGACAAGTTACCATGGAGTTTTAAGCAGGAAGGAGGAGACCGGAGCAAATGACAGCTCTGGCAGTTTGGCACAAGGACTGTATTCAGTTCTGTGATGGATTTGGCATGGGGTTCATATGGATTCTGAGCGACTTGCATAGACTCTGCCTCAGGCAGTTGAGGTGGATCTTTCTGCTTATATCTTTCTCCTTTCTCTTTTTTATTGCCCATCTTTACCTTTCCACAACTTAAGTTTTCTCCACTCCTTGCTCTAGTTCTATCCTTTCCTTCTGTTCCTCGGGTAAAGATCTCAAATAATTTAAATGAAATAAGAACTAAAGAAAACAGTTTTTTAAAAAAGTAAATAAAATTATCCTAGATTGGTTCAGGCTTCAGTTATCAATGGCTGCAATTCCTATTCCTATCTCTAATGCATCCTCTTCTTTCAGGTCCCACCTGAAACATGTTTCTTCCCCAGGACGTACAATTGCCAATCCTCTCCTCAAAAAGTGTGTTAAAACTAAATCGCATAATAATTCCATTATTGAGCCACTCCCTGCTGTCATAGCAACACTCCTGACTGTAGCAGCAAAGTTAAGAAAAAGGCTGAACCTTTGGGAGAGTGTAAGTTCCTAGGAGCTAATATTAATTAACAGCCTACAGGTCTATCAGACCATTACACATGCAATTAGTATCAGCCAATGTTATGGAACCTTATTAAAACTGTTCTTTTAAATGTTATCTCTTCCAGCACTCAGCCATTGAGTAAGTACTTGAGGCAAGATGTGGATAATTACTTTTTTTCTAAACAGAGCACCGAATAATGTACAGTGTTTAATTAGTATGGTTTCTGGGCTGGCATATTTCCTCTCTTTCTTAGGCTAATGTAGTCTTACACTCTTTGCCTAATGAGGATTTGCTGTAACAGCCAAAGGAAAACTAAGCAACATTGCACGTCTTTTGTTTCACATACTGAATGATACCCGTATGGTAAGATATAAAATTATAAATACAACAAGCAGAGGTGATTTTCTGTTATATGCTCTTTGTATGTTGTTGGTTCCTGGTTCCTGGAGATAACATTACCCGAAACGTGTTGCATACAAACAATTTTCAATCTGAAACGCATGTATGTAACTTTCAGCAAAGTAACTATAACCCTCAGATTTATATCCATTTACTGAGATGGGATAAGAATTTCCAATTAGCTTTAAGCTGTCAATCAAAAAGAATTTTGCATATTGGGCTGCGTTACTTACTGAATTTTAACCAATGACAGACTAACCTCCAGAGATTATTTTGCTGGGATTAACATCCTAAAGGTCAGCCAAAGTTATTTGAGCTTATTCTTCCTTAAATAATGGTTACTTGCTAGCTAGCTTATTTTCTTTGTACATGTTTGGTTCTAGCCAGAATCAGAAAGGGTAACACGGTAGAAAAAAAATTAAATAAAAAACGGGAAGAACAATTAAACTTGAACCTCTGGAAAAATTTGGTTTCCACTCAAATGTTAGTTTGGGTAAAGTAAAGGTTAAGTTTAATGGTGGTTTTATTTTGATGGTTTTCCCATCTGTCCGTTACCCGGAGGTATATATTCTATTTAAAGAAATAAAGGAATTTAAACTAAATCCCACATATAGGATTGCCAATTGGGGAGGGGGAACAAAAGGGACAGTTGTGGATGAAAATACAAATTTTATATCCATGTAGATCTCTCTAAATTCCACTGAAAGATGACTAAAAATGTCTTGTCACATCCAACTCCTTTAATGCAGCTAGCCCAGGGCAATTGTTCTAACAAAGTGAAGCATAATAAAAACCTTTTCCTAATCTCCAAAAAACTCAAAAATGGCCAAATATAATTTTCCAAAATTTAGACAAAATTCACCTTTTGGATGAGCAGCAACAAGATTTAATCTTATGTGCCAACATTTCTGTTTTTAAAGCTTCACATTCTTGCAATAGGCCTTTAAAAGAGAAATGCCTTCTCAGCCACAAATAGAGCATTACTAATGCGGTACTTTAACTGAAGGTGTACATTGGAGGATTTAGTGTCTGGTACTAAATGATTTAGGATAACTGACTAGTTTGAATAACAAAGTTCCAGTTGCATTATTGCTTTTGTGAAGATTGTGTGCACAAAAGCCAGGATGTCAAAGAGCTAATGAGTTATCTGCTTTACTTGAAATACAAGTTATGTTTTCAAGCCAACTGTATTAGTCCTGATGTGTTCACAGTTTCCATTCATACCTTGTCATTTGGTTCACAGTTTCCAGTCATACCTTGTCATAAAATATCCATTTGCTCTTCTTTATGAAATCATACTTACACTCACACAGGTTGTATCAATTAGGGCACGTCTACACTACAGAAAAGATTAACCCTCTGGAGGTCAATCTTCTAGTGTTCGATTTAGTGGGTGTAGTGTAGAACCCCAAGTTGAAAGCTGAGGGCAGCCCCCACCAGTGACCAGTACTCCTTGATCTTCAGGGAGTAAGGAAAGCTGACGGGAGCATGTGCTCCCGTCTGCCTCCCACAGTATAGACGCTGCAATGGCTCAGCTTAAGGTAAGGTGAATCCAGCTACACATTTTGTGCAGCTAGATGGTGTATCTTAAGCCAGCCTGCCTGGTCTAGAGTAGTCCTAAAGAGTCACTCTGTCTACTTTCCCACTCAGTTCCTCCTTTGTTGTGCAAAGAAAAACTCAAGCCTGTTTGGGGGGTGCGGGAGAGGTTGCTTTGTACCTGAAAAGCTGAAAGCAGTTCCATCAGCCTGTGGACTCCAAGGATGCGGATTCCCCTCTCTTGAAGGTAATAAAGTAGCAACACACGGTACAGACACAGGCTGCTCAGTATTAACTCTATTTCCACCAGGACAGACTGTCTCAGCGTCAAACCCTCCTTTATTCTCTTGGTTTGGGAATACCAAGTGATCTCATCCCAAATTGACCTTGCCTGCCCCTCAAAGATGGATGAAATTTTCTAAGCATCACCTCTGCAGCCTTTCCATTAGAGGGTAAGAAGGCATTCTCTAGTGGATTCCTCTTCAGAGTATCTTAGAACAGTTCAGAATCATATCATGGTCTTCCAGCCAGAGTAGGACTTGGCCCAGCGAGTGTGTCATTCTAATTCTGCCCCTCAACCCTTTTGCTGCCTGTGTACCTCCACAGTTACTGTTAGCTGACCCCTTTCTTGGTTTGAAGAAACTAAGGTTTTGATCTAGATCAGGCCATGGCCAGTGTAACAGAGTGTGTCCTGGATTTGTCCCCAAAGCTGTCTACCTAAAAGACTCCTTGACAGAACTGAAAGATATTGGATACTACTTCATTATCCCCTAGTATTGTCATATTGAAGAATGAGAGAAAGACAGCAGGTGAGATAATATCTTTTATTGGACCAACTTCTTTCTCAGACCTTTGTGGCTTAAAAGCTTATCTCCCACCAAATGAAGTTGGTTCAATTAAAGATTTTACTTCACCCTCTTTGGCTCTCTAATATCTTAGGACTGACATGTCTACAAATGACACTTCATGCTATAATGAAGTATGGCAGATGAATTTCTAGGATCTTGGTTCAGTACAAATATTGCTGAATTATCTGCTATAGCTGGTCAGATCCAGGCTTCAGGTGTTATTTTTAAAGGTTCGTCTGGCAGCTAATTGCAACATTCTTTAAAATGCAGAGGGCTTTATGATAATTTGCCAGGATTTTCTGATTATATCTCATTATTTCCTTGTCGCTGTAGGAACTGTAAGCGTTTGTGTACCACGGCCCCTCCTATTTTCTCCCCCTGTAGCACATAATAGTTTAATTTCCTGAAGGCTGTAATACTTTGATCTAATTTTGGTTAGTGAGTTTAGTATGTGGGAGTCTGGTGGTGCTGGCGACCCCTTCTGTGCTTGAACCCTGCCATGATAATTCTACACAGACTGATTCCATTTGTAACCTTATGGAGGGAGGGTTCTTTGTATAAATTCAGCATACACACAAACACTACAGAACAGCAACATGGTACATCAAATGAACTGTTTTGCTGCCTTGATTCTCTTTTTTTTTCCATGAAAGAACTCATGGTCATTCATTCATTACTGGCGGTACATCCAGGTGTACCTGATACTGTATGTTCAACAGCGAGTGCACATTAGCTAAATGGGTAATTTTGATGTAAGTCACAGTAAACAAATACAGTATATAAAAACCCTTCACATTTTTTACATTTAGTACAAAAAAACCCTTCATATTTTTATGAAACACAAAGAAAGACATACAGATGTAATCAACATTTTGCAGCTGTGTGTGCATGTGTGCAGGGGGGAATAGAAAAATACTTTGTATGGCTGCATATGCTAATAATAGCTATGTGCCTCTCTCCAAGGCTGCATATTTATTTAAGCCAAGTCTATCTTTTTCAGCATGTGTTCTTGCAGTTTTTAATCTATAAGAGATGTTTACATTACAGTTTGCATAATAAACTCTGCAGTATTTGTTACCCTAAAGAAAAAGATTTCCATGAAAGTGGCTTTAACTGTTCTAGATACAATATTTTACATCTAGATCAATGTAAAATGAGATCCCCTCTCTATGGGCCTGATCCAAAATTCATTAATCAGTGGAAAGACACCTGTTGATTTCAGTGGACTTTGGCTCTGATTCTATAAACTCCTCATTGGGCTCATATATTTTGCTAGTTTACAAGTAAGAAGGGTTCTTTTTCTAGGTTTAAGACCTAAATTTTGAGAGTCAAAAACTGGGCTGTTCCCTTCTTAGGGCCAACATAAGGAATAAAGATTCTGCAGGCTGATTCCTCTCCTGCATTATATGTACCTCTGCATGGTCATTGATGATAGTATTGAATAGGTGCAAATGAGAGCAAGACCATGCAAATGAGAACAGGACCATACAATTATAAATTATTTTATTGGTATGCTTGCCAAAAAACAATCCAGTTCATTTTCACACTTTGGTGCTGCCTCTGTAATATTGTATATAAAAGTAAAATGTTATTTTAGTTACCAAAATTGAATAAATATGACTTAAATATTCCATGGAGTTAATTTCCTGACCTCTTTCAGAGACTTCTGGAAAGCCTGTTTCCTACCATAAGGCAGGCATACAGGAAATAGTAAGAAATATAGTATAGTTCATGAAGCAGTGGTCTGGGCCTTGGGAAATGCAAATTTGAGGCTCAATTTGGCTACATACACACCAGAACTTGTATAAATTGCTTAATCTGTCCCAAGCCTCAATTCACTATCTGTAAACTAGGGATGATGATACTTTGCATAGGTATTGAGAGCATAAACTGCATTAATGCTAGTGGGGTGTGTAGACATTACAGGCAGTCCCCGACTTACGTGGATCTGACTTATGTCGGATCCGCAGTTACGAACGGGGCTTTTCTCGCCCCGGAGGATGCGGGCGGCGGGACCACTCAGACGCGCTGTGGTCCCGCCGCCCGCATCCTCCGGGGCAAGAAAAGCTGCTCCGCGTCTCCCTGGTCTGCTGCAAAGCCGGGGAGGATGCGGCCGGGACCGCGGCGTGTCTCGGCAGTCCCGCCGCCCGTGTCTCCCTGGTCTGCTGGGGGGGGGGGGGCGCTGCTAGTGCACCCCCCCCCCCGCTCCAGCAGACCAGGCTTTTCTCGCCAACGCCTGGGGCAGAGCAGCTGGGGTGCTGCTGGGTTGGTCCAGTAGCGCCGCTCCTCGGCGCTACTGGACCAATCCGGCAGCACCCCAGCTGCTCTGCCCCAGGCGTCCCCAAGTCAGCCGCTGCTGAAACTGATCAGCGGCTGACTACAGGAAGCCCAAGGCAGAGTTGCTCTGCCCCGGGCTTCCTGGAATCAGCCGCTGATCAGTTTCATCAGCGGCTGACTTGGGGACATCTGGGGTAGAGCTGCTGGGGTGCTGCCAGGTTGGTCCCCGCAGCGCTGAGGTGCGGCGTCGCGGGGACCTACCCGGCAGCGCCCCAGCTGCTCTGTCCCAGGCATCCAGATTCAGCTGCTGTTGAAACTGATCAGCGGCTGATTCCAGGAAGCCCAGGGCAGAGCAACTCTGCTTGGGCTTCCTATAGTAAGCCGCTGGTCAGTTTCAGCAGTGGCTGAATCTGGACGCCAGTTCCGACTGACATACAAATTCAACTTAAGAACAAACCTACCGTCCCTATCTTGTACGTAACCTGGGGACTGCCTGTATACTGATGAGAGCCATCTATGAAACTGGATAGATAAAAATCACCAGCTACTAATGGTTAAGGAAATGGTAACTAGGTATCATTGATACTAGTTTCATTTATTTACTACAATTAAAAAAAAAACCTGAGGACATGCCAACTCTCCATGACTGTGTGTTTCCAATGTTGTTACTTCTGGTCACTTGTTGCATCTTTTCTTAGATGTAAACTCTTTAGGGGGAAGACCATGCCTTTCATATTTCTGCATGTACAATAATGTGTACAGGGATTATGAAAGTACAGTTTTTTGCAGTATTATTTTTCTGATATTAAACACATTCTAAGAAGACCAACTTCAATGCCAACACACTGATAAACAATTATTATTCATAACGTTAAAATGCATTTTCTGAGAGTGGCACTCACCTCTCACAAGTGACCTTTTGACAGAGTGCATCTTTCTATTGTTAGTTCCACCGTGTATAAATGGACTTGGCCCTGGTATCAAGTCATACTCCAGGCCTTTCCCCCTGAGATAGTGTCCTTGATTCTCTGGGCCTGTTGAGCTGCAGCTTTCCTGCTGGGCCGCTGAAAGAATTCATTCCCCCTTCTAATGTGCATCAAGGTTCAAATCGCTTCCCCATTACCTAATAGAGAAAAGAGGAGGACTCGGGCCTGTTCATTCGTCCAGATCCCACCCAGGGACCCTGTAGATTGCAGCCATCTGCCACATCACTTTAACTCCACTGCGTTGCTGCCTCAGCACATTCTTCACACATTCCTAAGGGCTTTGTTCTGGTTGAGTCTCAGCATCCTAGCCCAGACATTCTTCTCTGTCTTCTCATTGTTTGTCAGCATTGCTCTGTCCAAGGTCTTGTAGCTCCCCCAGCCAGCCAGGCACACCACGTACCCTCTTCCAGATCTAGCAAGACCTTAACTGACATTGGCACTGCTTCTCCTTTTATGTGAGGCTGCAGGGCCCTGATTGGCTGATCATTGATTGCTTGCCTGCAACCACTCTAGGCTGTTAGGAGGACTTCTCTTCTCTTGTCTGTAGGACAGGTAGGACCACAGGGCTGTCTGGAGGGCCTAAACAGTGTGATATAACCTGTCACTTGTCCCCTTTCACTTTTTTTCTATTTCCTATCCTCATCTTTCTGTCTTTTAACATATTGCATTAATAATGTTGGTTTTATTAGAAATCTATCTTGATTTACATATATACATCAATATAAAATTTGCCCAGATACTTTATGGTAGAGTGACATCACATTTTTAAAGAAATGCTTTTTACTAGCAATTAATGGTGGCCACGTTAAGCCTGGGATTTTCAAAATTACTCAGCATTAACTTAACTGCTAACTGCTGCTTCTTAGCATAAGTGCAACATTCCTCTGGTGGCATTTAAAATCATTGGATGTTATAACCTTAATTTCAAGCCAGTATTAAGCGCTTTTGAAAAATCCCACCCACATATAAATTATTTAAGATAGTTACCTTTGTCTTCAAGCTGTCTCTAAAACACTTAGCATGTTGATGCAATCTTGCTACTATGAGTAATAACATTTGGTAATATGAGTCTCAAATTAATGTTTTAGTATATGTCTACAGGGAGGTCTTCTAGATACCATGCTATGAGGTCCTGTCCTTTTTCTGAAGTAATACATAAATAAATGACGACTATTAATTGTTTAGGCCTTTCACTCCATTAACCAACTCCTAAGGACTGAATTGTTGCTAGTTCACATGAGTAATTGGTTCTGTGGCACATTGGGGAACATCTAGACTACGTTCTTTTTTCAAAAGAAGATATGCAAATCCTGTGCTATTTTGCATATCTTCTTCCAGTCACTTTTTTGAAAGCGTTTTTTTCAAAAAAGAAAGCAGTTTGGACATGGTTCTTTCGGAAAAAAACCCTTTTTTGAAAGAACCCGCACACCTCATTTTTTGAGGAAGAAAGTTTCTTTCAGAAAAGGGTTTTTTCGAAAAAACTGCATCTAAACTGCTTTCTTTTTTGAAAAAATGTTTTTGAAAAAACAATCAGAAGAAGATATACAAATTAGCACCAAATTTGCATATCTTTCAAAAAAAGAGCGTAGTCTAGATGTACCCTGGCATGGTAACAGACAATTAGGACCTGATTTTCAAGTGGTTGTAGCCTCCATGCACGTTAAAAATATCGATGCAAAAATACTCCTGCAAATGAGTGCAGTTACTGCGGCAGTGCATGAAAATCAGGTAAATAGGCATGCAAATCAAGTGACTAGTCATCAAGGCATTAACTGATGCTTTTACCTAATTGATACACTCAGCTGAGGGGCTGCTCTAGCACAACAGTCTGAACAGCAAGTTCAGAGCTCATGGTTTTTTAAAAATTAGCCCCTACGGTCTGTTTTTGTCCTTTATAGATATAAAAAGATACATTTTGTTTAATTTCAAAAAATTCAAAATGCTATAATCATTTAGGAGAGAGGCTAGAAAATTTCCACCTATAATTTTTTGATAAGTTGTTACTTCTTTTTTTAATTCTATGGGCAGGCTTTTACAATAAGACTTACAGTGTGCATCTTATCCAAAGCAATACATAAAATAATTTCATATATGCAATATATTCTGCTACTTATATAGCATACCTAATTAATTGTAGAGTTCTAGTTAGTTTGTTTGATTTGTAATACAAACATTTCAAAAGGAAGTTTGCCAATGTTTGAACTAAACATAAAAAATGAGTTTTCATGGAAGTCAGAGGTAACATGTACAGTGTAAGTGAACATGCATTTACATGTGAAAATCAAATGTGACTGCAAAGGGAAATCTTTTCTTTTTTTACCCGTATGGATCATAAAACTGTACTGAATAAATATACATGAGCAGAGCATAGACTTATCTCAGGACCCATGAGTGAGCCCTGCATGTAAGTAAGTCACAGAAGATAGTGATCACTTTCAGGATAGTTGTGATGGCAACATAAGGCCAATTGTAAAATGTTGCACGGATTACTGAAGAGTCTGTAAAGCTCAGAGCGGTATATAGCGGTGAAAGTGGTTAGAAGTTGACAGCATGGTTTCTTTTCAGAGGCAGGTATTAAAGCATATAGTGAAAAAAGCAAGAGAGTGAGCTTGATGATAATCTGTTTGTGCAGGGAAGGATAGGTTCTCTGTGGAGTTGATGATCCTTACTCAATACCTAGGAATGAAGAGTCTACTTCACAAAAACCACTTTCAATACTGCAATGCTTGTTGGGTGATAGAGCATAGACTGAATATTCATGGAGACTTAACTAACCTCCCAACCCCTAGAGAAAGTACCTGCACAGAAAGGTTAAGGCTTATTTGATGAATGGTACTGGAAAACTTGTACTGCCATTATCTGTGCTGTTACTTTTCTGTGGATAAATTAATGACTTCAAGGCCAACACTTTTTGTGAACATTACATTCACTTTTAATTTAAAAAAGGAAGAATGACATTTACTACAATCATCAACACTGTATAAAAACATAGATAAATAACTCACAACATGCTCTGGACTCTCACACACATGCCCAACCATATCCCCTTCAGTTGTGCTTTTACACACTAAGCATGAATGAATTTATTCAACAGCTGAATGAGAGACCTTCAAGGAAAACCCAGAAAACTACCAGATGAGATGCTGATTGTTCCATTGGTGGCAACAGCTCCGCTTTCCTGCTGTCTGTTTACAAGCATTTCTAAAGCACCCATCACTGATATTTTGCTGGTGGCTGAAACATAAAACTAAGGTCCTGACTATAGGCAGTCAATAAAAATGCCATAGCACGTTTGCCAATATAAGGCTAGTAACGCTAATGTCTTGGCCATAACCAAATTTAGCTAGCTCTGCATGCCAGGAGTCAGCATTTATAGTAAAAGCTGCAGTTATCTCTGTGTGAACTGAATCTTTCTAGCCAAAACAGGAGGTATTTCCTGTGTATAATGATCCTTTTCCCTTGTGCTGCTTTTGGAGTTTGGGGCCAGCTATCAATGTACTTTATGAAACATAAATAATGCATCTAATTTAGTATTGCAGATTTCATCTCAGCTAGATTAAAATAGAAAGATTTGTGATACTTCCATAAAACTAACCCTTTTCAGACATTCCACCTTTTTATAAAATTAATGGTGTGTTTTTTTCTTCCTTGTATGGAAGTTTGACTCTGCAGATTATAGACTTAATCTCAAAAAGTTACTGAGATGGGCACATTGCCTGTTATAAACTATAAAACATAGAAGATAAGAATGTTAATACAGTTCATTGGGCATGCTTGACGACCTGTATCCTGAGGCTGACTTCAACTTGCATTGTCCCTGGGTGAATGAGGAAATGAGAGTTAAACAAATTTCTAGCTCTCGTAGAAAAGGATGGATTTTGTGTTCATCATAGTGCCTTTTTACATGACATTGCATTGCTGCTATTATACCATATTGACACACTTTGTATACAATAAGTATTTTATTGGCAATCCAGGCATATATGGTATTGAGAACAATAGTAGTTTGGGTATAAAATGAAGTGTAGAGTTTTACAAGAATGAAACATACCAAAGTTATGTTATTAATTGTGTATTATTAACTTATTCTCAGTTTCAAATATGGGGTGGGTTGTAATTTTTCTGTTTTTCCTTTTGCAAAATTGCTGAGAGGAGTTTTCATTAACCTGGTTATTGTTTTCCTGACTGCAGAAATTCTTTGATCTTGAAGAGGAGAATGTTTGCTTTCTCAAAGAACAAAAAAATACTTCCCTTCCCAAATTAAATCGGAACAAATATATGGTGACTGATGGAGCTGCTTATATTGGTAAGCAAACCCACATCTTGGTTAGTTCTGATTAGTACATTATAGATTTGGGGCCCAACGTCTGATTTAACCATTAATTGTAAACAAGGTATTAAGTAATTAAAAGCCCCATTCAGGTAAAGTATCAGTCTTTGAAGACCAGACATAAAATGAAAAAATTCTATTTTCAGTAAGAAGCTGTTTCTGAATGCTGGGATAGGGGAATTGAATTCTTTCCTTCCAATTGATTGTTTCCCAAGAGACATGGTAGTATTTTGAATGATTAAATGTAGACTAAAAAAGCAACTATAAATGTATTTTATGGGACAGTCCTGCTTTGGTATGGGAATAATTGACAAGATCTATTAAGTCATCCATTCTCTAGTTTCTATAAAGACTAACCTCACAATTTGCCTCATCATCAATGTCTTTGGGGTATCTTCATAAGTGTAGGACAAGCTGTTTCTCTACTCATCCATTGTAATTTACCCCAGGGACACATGCTGCATACAGTAATACTTGATTTCAGAGTTCTTGCATTGTATTGTGCATGGTTTTTGTTCATAACCTGAAATTGTTGTACATAATATAAGAATGGCCGTACTAGGTCAGACCAAAGCTCCATCTAACCCAATAGCCTGTCTGCTGACAGTGGCCAGCACCAGGTGCCCCAGAGGGGGTGGACCGAAGACAATGATCAAGCGATTTGTCTCGTGCCATCCATCTCCAGCCTCTGACAAACAGAGGCAAGAGACACCATACCTACCCCCTGGCTAATAGCCTTTTATGGACCTATCCTCCATGAATTTATCTAGCTTCTCTTTAAACTCTGTTATAGTTCTAGCCTTCTCAGCCTCCTCTGGCAAGGATTTCTACAGGTTGACTATGCGCTGTGTGAAGAAGAACTTTTCCTTATTAGTTTTAAACCTCCTACGCAGTAATTTCATTTGGTGTCCTCTAGTCCTTACATTATGGGAACTAATGAATAACTTTTCTTTATTCACCCTCTCCATACCACTCATGATTTTATAGACCTCTATTATATCCCCCCTCAGTCTCCTCTTTTCCAAACTGAAAAGTCCCAGTCGCTTTAGCCTCTCCTCATATGGGACCTGTTCCAAACCCCTGATCATTTTAGTTGCCCTTTTCTGAGCCCTTTCCAAGGCCAAGATATCTTTTTTGAGGTGATGAGACCACATCTGTACACAGTACTCAAGATGTGGGCATACCATCATTTTATACAGGGCAGTAAGATATTCTGGGTGTTATTTTCTATCCCTTTCTTAATAATTCCTAACATTCTATTTGCCTTTTTGACCGCCGCAACACACTGTGTGGACATTTTCAGAGAACTATACATGATAACTCCAAGATCTCTTTCCTGATTTGTTGTAGCCAAATTAGCCCCCATCATATTATATGTATAGTTGGGGTTTCTTTTTCCAGCGTGCATTACTTTACACTTATCCACATTAAATTTAATTTGCCATTTTGTTGCCCAATCACTCAGTTTTATGAGATCTTTTTGAAGTTCTTCACAGTCTGCTTCTGTCTTGACTATCTTAAACAGTTTAGTATCATCCGCAAACTTTACTACCTCACTGCTTGCCCCTTTCTCTAGATCATTTATGAATACGTTGAATAGGATTGGTCCCAAAACTGACCCTTGGGGGACACCACTAGTTACCCCTCTCCATTCTGAAAATTTACCATGTATTCCTACACTTTGTTTCCTGTCTTTTAACTAGTTCTCAATCCATGAAAGGACCTTCCCTCTTATCCCATGACAATGTAATTTACACAAGAGCCTTTGGGGAGGGACTTTGTCAAAGGCTTTCTGAAAATCTAAGTACACTATATCTACTGGATCCCTTTTGTCCACATGTTTGTTAACCCCTTCAAAGTACTCTAATAGATTAGTAAGACATGATTTCCCTTTACAGAAACCATGTTGACTTTTGCCCAACAAATTATGTTCTTCTACGTGCCTAACAATTTTATTTTTAACTATTGTTTCGACTAATTTGCCCGGTACCGATGTTAGACTTACCGGTCTGTAATTGCCGGGATCACCTCTAGAGTCCTTTTTAAATATTGGTGTCATGTTAGCTATCTTCCAGTCAGTAGGTACGGAAGCCAATTTAAGGGACAGATTACAAACCAGTTAACAGTTCTGCAATTTCCCATTTGAGTTCTTTTAGAACCCTTGGGAGAATGCCATCTGGTCCCGGTGATTTGTTCACGTTAAGTTTTTCTATTTGTTCCAAAACCTCCTCTAATGACACTTCAATCCAGGACAGTTGTCCAGAGGGTAAGTGAATATTTGAACAATGTATGTATGTAGCGAAGTGTAAACATTTATTTTGAACAAAATATTTGTGAAATGTACTAGTAAAATAATCCTTGAAGAAAAAGCAAGTGCTATAAGTTATTTAGGATAGAAATTTACATTCTTGGATTTATTAACCTCCCATGAGTGAAAATCTGTTACTTTTTAATTCATAGGCAGTTTCCCCTCTCCCTAAAAATGAAGGGCACATCTCAAGTAACTGACTTAAGAAAGCGGTAGATCACTGAAGTTCCTTTCACGTTCAGTTAGTGGTTGACTTACCTCTTGAAGCTCAATGTCAACTGATTTGGTGTAGCCTGAAATCCAAAATCCTGCCTGAGCCAAACTTGATGCAGAGTCTTGCCATGGTCTTCCATAAGGACACGCCTCTCTGAGTCATAAGAACATTCAAATTGCCAGATCCAAACCAAGCAGCAGTCTGTCTCCTCCAGTATCCTAGAGACTCTGGCAGCGTCCAATACCAGATGTTCATGCTTCAGAGGAAGGAGCAGAAAACTCTGCAACAGATGTTCATGAAACAGTCTGCCCTTTCAGGAAAGTTTCTTCCTAATACCCATTCTGTTTGATGTTTTATACCCTTAATAAAACACAAGTTTATTTACTTTCATTTTTAATATCATTACTCTTGTAATTCAAGCTATTCTATTCATATAAGCATCTACTGCTTTTTGAACCCTGCTAAGCTTTTCACCTCAGTAGCATCTTGTGAAAATGATTACCATAGGCTGTGCATGTGTTTTGTGAATAAAGCGTATCCTTTTAGAAGTTTTCAGTTACCTGACTTGCACTTTCATTGGCTGTCCCCTTGTTCTTGTATTGTAAATAAGGGTGACTAAGACTATACTTCTTTCCGGAGCTCATTGCCTCAGTCCCTTCCATTTGGGTGAGTGTCATTGCCAGTTGCCACTACCTTGTTGTACAAAAGCCTTGGGGTCATGCATGAGCGGTGAGTGAAGCTGTTACTTGGGAAAACAAGATCCCCAGCATGTGGCCCCACCCATACGCCACCCCTGCTCTGCCCAGTCCCCCCACCCACCGCCAACTAACTACACCATTGCCTCCATTTGCAGTTACAACTGACTGGGGATTCAGAAGTGTGGAAGGGATATAAACCTTCATGCTTCAGGGCACAAGCCATCCTCTAACCAAAAGGAAAAATCTTCCTTTATGGGCAAGTTACTCCGTAATTGCCCACTTCTACGTTCTTGCATCTTCCTCTGAAGTGTCTCAGACTGGCCACTATCAGAGGAAAAGATACTTCTCTGGATTCTAGCTAGACCACTGATATAATCCACTACAGCAGCTCCTGAATCATTGTATTTCTTCTCTGGACCTCCTCTGCTGTTCCATACACCTGGAACTTCCTCCCAGACCCAATCCAAAATTCCTTCATCTCTCCTGAAAACACACTTCTTCTCTTTATCCACACGCTCCTCACAGAACATATAGAAAAGGATAAACAAAACAAAACTTTTTAACATCCTTACATTACTTTTCAAGAGTTTGCCTTCCCCTCATCCTCCACTTGTGCCTGTTGTCCTCTTAGATTTTAAGCTAGTAAAGTATGGACACTGTTTCTTCCTAGCCATCTGTAAAGAACCTAGTCTGTACTTTGTTCTACACCTGGAATGAATAATACAGCATGGATTGTCAGCCATGGTGATAAAATCAAATCTTACTTGAACCAATTAGCACGTAATCACAGAGATGATCATGCTGCTTTTGTTCTAATGTTGACTTTAAACAAATGAAGGTTGATTGTGCAGTTAAGGATTAGATATATTGGCATCGTGGGATATTAATTTATTCCAAATTCAGGCATAGCATATGTGCACTTACACACAGTAAAGATAAATGCTCTAATCACTAACTCTTCTGTGCAATGAAAGGATTTTTTAAGCACATCAGTAGCAGAAAGCCTGCCAACCAATCAGTGGGACCTCTGGATAATCAAGTTGCTAACAGAGCACTCAGAGCACTGTTATCAAGAAGCAGCCCCGTGGGGCTGCTGGCTCCCAGGCTTTGAGGGCTGGAAGTTGACAGCATCACATGGGGCCAAAAGTGGCAGTGGGAGGCTGGGGAGGCTGCCAGCTCCCGGTCCACGTGGACTCATGGACTAAGAGTCGGCAGCCTCACATGGGGCTGGAAGGGGGAGGGGTTCCAGCCCCATGTGAGGCTGCCGACTTCTAGCCCATGAGTCCACGTGGACCGGCAGCTGGCAGCCTCCCCACCCTCCCACTGCCACTTTTGGCCCCTTGTGAAGCTGTCAACTTCCAGCCCTCAAAGCCTGGGAGCCAGCAGCCCCACGGGGCTGTTTCTTGATAACAGTGCTCTGATGTGGGGTACTAGATGGGACTAAATGGCTGGACAGGACTAAATAATCTTCCAGTCCTACATTTATTTGACTCTATGATTTACCCCTTGCCATAATATGAGAGCCAAGAGTCACCCAATGAAATTAATAGACAGGTTTAAAACAAACAAAATGAGGCGGCGGGGGGAGGGGGAAATACTTCTTCACACACAGCACAGTCAACTTATGGTACTCATTGCCTGAACATGTTGTGAAGGCCAAAATTATAATTGGATTAAATAAATAATTAGATAAGTTCATGGATGATAGGTCCATCGATGGCTGTTATCTAAGATGGTAAGGGATGCAACCCTATCTAATGGATATCTCTAAGGCCTGTGACTGTCAGATGCTAGGACTGGAGACAGAGGATGGATCACCTGAAAATTGTCCTGTTCATTCCCTGTGATATAGCTGGCACTGGCCACTGTCAGAAGACAAGTATCAGAGGGGTAGCCATGTTAGTCTGAATCTGCATAAACAACAAGAAGTCCTGTGGCACCTTATAGAATAATAGATTTATTGGAGCATAAGCTTTCATGGGCAAAAACCCACTTTGTCAGTGCCATAGGACTTCTTATTGTTTGTCAGAAGATAGGATATTGGTCTAGGTGGACACGTGTTCCATTCTAAGGCCCTTCTGTGAAATTTTGTCTCATTTCTATGCAATTTGACAACATTTTACAAAGCCTCTGCTACTAACAATCAAGATTTCAGGGAACAGAAAGAGTGTATAAGTAGATTGCTGGCAAATGGAAAAAGAAATGAAAAAATTGAGACTAGCTGTGTTACAAAATCTCTGCAGCTGAAAGTTTACTTTGTGCTTTGGAGTGAAATAGCTTTCCATTGTACTGTTGTTGTGTTCAGACCTGGCACCTACAAATTAAAAAACCTACTCCGATAAAGAGGACAAAACAGTAATGATATATTGAGACATAATGAAATCTCTCCTCAGCTATAAATTCTGTGTGACCCACCCGTGTTGGTTCTGTAAGGGGCAATCATGCAATCTGATGGTGAGTCATGGGTTTAGATCAGACATGGGCAAGATGTGGCCAGCAGGTCAGATCTGGCCCACCAAGCTGCCAGATCCAGCCCACAGCTGCCTCACTGGGACCCTTACACCACAGAGCAGCTCATGCTACTTTAAACTGCTGTCTGCTCTGGACTTCTATTTTACAGCTTGATCCTTTTTCTGTTGAAGTCAATGGGAAAACTCCCATACGTGTTGCAGGATCAGACTCTTAAGCTATTATGAGTATGGCCAGCTATTTGCAACTTGAAAAAGTTTAAATGGGAGAATCTTAGCTATCAAAGGGGCAATTATTAATAAAGAGGAACATAAACAACATCTATGAAACTAGAGACTGTGCACAAAAGGCCCAATGCTGCGCATTTAACCTCGGATAAATTTCCTGTTCATTCTCAGCATAGTTTGTTAGAGGAGCCACTTGGGATTTGAATTATAGTTCAAGTGTACTTTCATTAACAGCATTTGAAAAAGATTGTGACTGCTGACTTGTAAGCAGGTATAACCTATTGCATATGTCTAAATAAGAAAGCAAGCACTTGCCTCGCCTTACAACGCTGCAGTAACACTGCATAGGTAATTGGCAGGAGAGCTTTTTTTCTCCACCTCCCCATGAGGCAATAACTGTGTCAATGGGAGAAGCCCTCCTATCAACAGAGAGATCTCTACACCACGAAAACTGTTGGTATATCTGCGTCACCCAGGGGTGTGAATTTTCCACACCTCTGAGTGACATCATTTTACCGGCATAAGTTCATAGCATAGACCAGGGCCAGCACTAAGTGGGAAAGCAGTTTCAATAAAAATGCAAATTGTTTCCCTACGCTTGGTAATGAGTATCTTTGTGTAAGGAATTATGAAGTGCTGGGAAGCGATGTTCCCTCTAATCTTTTTCATCCATGGGGAGATTTTTCCCATCCATCTGTGGAATACATTTTGTATGTGCACCAAGGCATGTGTGACTCTGCACCGCCAGTTGAAACAAAACCTATCTGTGGGTGCTCTGCTAATCAGCTCGGCGACATTGGAATCTCTCCCCAAGTAGCTGCACAAGTGCTCAGCTTACAGAGAACTCTGCTGGGAAGTGCTATGGCCCCAGTCCTGAATTGACCTTCAGTGCCATGGATCTCTGAGTACTTACAGAGTCTCACAGGCTCCATGCAATCCATTAGGATTCAGGGATCCACTCTAGTGGACTCTTATGCAAAAGCAGGATTTAAATCAATAATTCTTTTCTTCCATTTTCTGCAGGTCAAAGGCTCAGTGATACATTTGATTCAGAGCATAGTGTGAAAATGTTTATTATTTTGGAGGAGGAAAAGGCTTAGCTTCCTGTTTTAAAGTTTTACAAACTTTAAAGTAATCTGTACAAATTTATGAGCACACAGAAATGTTTTCAACCCAATCCTCTTACAGAGATTGCTGTTGTATTCATACAGAGGTGTCTCAGGTCATGTAGAGTTGGATACATATGTTAATCTTCTCAGAGATCAGTGTTGTCTGATGTCTGCTATTGAATATCTAACTTCTTTATGAATGTTTGAGAATTCAGCACTGAAAGACGACCACCAGCGGTAATAGTGTATTTTCCGAAATACTGGATATAATTTATGAATTTAGACGCATGGAATTATTGCAATTCCAGTGAATCATGAATAAAAATATACAAAAGTTTCAGTCTCTTTGTATATCTTGTATCTATTTCCCATTAATCCAGTTGCCCTTGTTATTACCGAGGTTTAAAACATTTATTATTTTCAAATTCATGCAGCAGATTATCCCAATACCATTTGCCCGGAGAGGGTAGAGTTGCTCTTTTCCTAAAATAATGTCTCTCATCTGGGAATCCATAAAAGATCACATAGTTCATCTGAGAATTATGCAGCTGCCACAGTTTACATCAGTCTGCTATAAACTGATTATTCAACTTGTAACGTTTCAAACCTTGGCGGTGATGGTGGGGAAATGGAGGCAGATAATATGATATTTAGGAACAGGAGAGAGGAACTTCAGTTTTGAGGAGCGCCAAATATCTGCTTTGGTTTCAGACTGAGCAAAGGTGACAAAAATACAGAAGTGAATTGCAGCATACTTCAGATAAGTAACTTTTTCCTAAGCTATCATAGAAAATACATATTCCTGTAAATGTATTGGAGAATGAGGGGTGGAAGTGGGAGGATATACTGCGTTTTGTTGGATTGCCCTTGAGAAATTGGCTTTTTTTATGTTACAGTCTCATTATGTATTCTTTTCATTTATTTATAGGTAATTTTGACTGGGTGGGAAATGATTTTACTCAGAATGCTGGCGCTGGCCTTGTTATCAACCAAGCGGAGGTGGGGAACAACACAAGCATCATTAAGCAACTTAAAGCCGTGTTTGAAAGGGACTGGTATTCACATTATGCCAAAAGTTTGCAACCAACAAAAATCCCAACCTGCTTAAACCACAAACTTAACAAAGCAGTGGCAAATAAGACTGCCATGAATTAAAAAGACTATTTTATTGTCTGATGAATGAAGAAATACATTGGGGTTGTAACCCTGTTTCACATTTACAGATAAGAGACTAAAAAAGGAGCAAAAAATTTTTTTTAGAAAAAAGCACACTTATATAAAATGTTCTCTAAACTATATTCTCTATATTGAATTATTTACAACTTTTAAACTTGTTATTTCTGACATTGAATGTCATTTACGCTTCGGCATTGATTTTCCACATTTGAATTTCAAAGCATACTTTGATTCCTCTCCTTCAGTTTTAGAACTTTTCCTACCTCCCGTCCTGGTTAGTGTGAACCTTGAGGCAGAACTGAAAGTTGAGCTAAGAAATGTCATTCTAAAACCAGCTGCTATTGATACATAATGGAGCACAGACATCCCCCATAACCCAAAAGACACAAGTTTAAGCAAGTATTCTCCCATGTAAATCATTCCTTCCAAGTATATGGCCATCGAAGCCGATCTGGATAGTTTTGAACAGGTAATTGGATATCAATATCAAATTACATTTTCACACCATTCTCAAAATGTATTGAAGCTAGCTATTTGCTTCCTTGTCATCTCTTAATAATACCATAAATTTTCTTTACTCCAAACAAACTTTCACTATAATCCCTTGACCCAAACCTCTTACCTAACACATTTAAAGAAATGTATTAATTATAATTCCATTTACCCACATGGTTATTCCTTATTATACCAATGTGTCTCTAATGATGAAATCCCTAGATTCTAAGGATGTTTTATTATAAAGGTCAAGGGCTGTCTTTTCTTGTCAGCTATACAATATTTTTCCCAGTGAAGTATTTCTCAAGAGTGAGGCAGTTCCCCCTCCCAAACCCATAAATGCTACTTTCTGAAAAAGGTAAAGGGGCTGTGCAAAGCCATACAATCGTTTAGTGAAAATTTTGTTCTACAGGTTGAACCTCTCTTGTTTGGACACCCTTGGGACAAGAGAGTTTACTGGACCATGGGAGGTCAGTATTGCCTAGCAGCATTATCCACACTTCCACTACTTACTGGGCTTTTAAAAGACAATTAGGGGTAAATTAGAGCTAAATAACAGCACAGAACACTGAGACCAGCACTGGTGGCTGTAAACAAACTTTATGAGATGACTGTAAACTTGGCCACACTCACGATACATGGACAACCAACTAACTAAAATCATGCTGGACCACGAATATTGCCAGAGTAGATAGGTTCAACCTGTATTAGATTTCACACCTGACAAATTTTGCTTTGTTAATTTAGAAACAAGGTGAACAAACAAACAAGAATACTATCCTGTTGTGAAACTGTTTTTGTGTCATAACAAGTCATTCAATTTCTTGATTTTTTTTTTATTGGTTAACTGAATTCTGTTCAAATGAAATTCGATGCTGTCACTTGGGGGCAGATCTTCAGCAGGTGCAAATCAGCATAGGTCTGTTGACTTCAAGAAAGTGACACTGAGTTACACCAGCTGAGGAACTACGCTTTAATGTATTATTCTGTCCTAAAAAATGACTGCAAAAATGGTACATTCTTAGTCAAGAGATTGCATGTGCTTTGATTATTGACCAAAAATTGTCTTTTAGCTAGTTCACATGAAATTGAACTATGAAAGTGATCCAATTCTTGTGCATCAACAGAATTCTTTCCTAAAATCCAATCTGATTTCACGTGCCTGTGTGTCACTGAGAACATATTTTGAAAGAAATAACTGTGAGGAGGGGTGGGTGGTGGTGGTTTTAAATATGCCTTGCAGAAGCTATATGAAAAGCCAAGCTTGACTCGCATCTGAATTTGAATGTGCGAGTTGACAGAAAAAAACCCAGAATTTTACGTGAGCGCATTTGATATGGAAGACAATACAGGCAGTACCCAGTTATACCATTTTTGCAGTCACTTTCAGAGTCAAGCCACACTTTAAAAACAGAACTATTTCTGAGGGAACATGTCTCATTTTTACTCAGAAATGGCTGTGTTTTTGAGAGGCAATTTTTTAGGTATTATGCAAGTTGTAATGAAATACCAACATTTCAAATATCTGTCTGGTTATGCCTCATGAAAAATATGTTGCACAGCCCTAAAAGTGAACAACAAATCACTCATGGTCAACACAGTAAATCAAGCCATGCAGTTCAGGAACCAGCATTTTGCTCCCCAAAGCCTTAAAGCTACAGCACACTGCATATTCAGACTTTTATAGAAGATGCGTAGGGGGAAAAAAATCTTTCAAAGAGAAATAATCCAAAATGCTGTGAAGGAGAGGCATTTGTGGAACAGAATTTCTGTATTTCTTTTCTTCTTTATATCTGTATAAAGTTTGTGGGAGAATTCCTCAAGCGCTTCATTTTCATTTACTTTTTAAGACACTAACTATAAAAAAAAAAAGTTGGGTGTATCTCCATGTCTCACTGACTTCAGAAATTACACCAGCAATTAATTTCATCCAGAATATTCAAAGTTGAAGATCATTTTTACAGTCAAATCAGTGTATTTGCAGAATTTCAATGAGGGACCAAGAGCAGGCATATCTTACAGACAATCATATATCTTGGAATAAATGTCATATTAAGTCCTTGCATAAGGTCAGAAGAGCTGAAAATTCCAGAGTTTGCACTTATAGCTTCTGCTGGCAATAGCACATAAAAAGATGAAAATCATTAACTGTTGATATATTTCCACCCTTGCATTAGGAATATATTGAACTTTTGGTATGACATTTTATTCAAATAATGGGAAATGTCAATGGAGCAAAACTTTGTCAAATGAGAAAGCCAAGACATTTGTTTTCAAAGCAGGAGGGAATGATTTCATGACAGTGGGGGAGGGGAGACTGCCACTGACCTTGTAATTCTGATACCAAATGAATGACAGAGAAGCAGTAATTTTATCTGATAGATTTTTTTGAGCAGTAATCACAGTTACATACTGGCCCATTATGATATAAGTCGATTCTTGTGGGCTTGAAGAACAAATTTGTGTGCTTCAGTCATCCAGAGTAGAATGAATACATTAAAGTACAAGTTTTTGTTTTTTAAAAAAAATACACTGGATTTTTTATGAACTGTCTGATTTATGAACAGAAGGGTTTATTTTTAAATGATTTGAATCAGTAAATAATGGTCAGCCATTCTACCATGGGACTGGCAAGCACAAATTTCATTTGGTATAAAACATCTACTAATGATTTTAATATATAGCTGTTTCAAATGACAGCCTCTCCAAAGAAATGCAGAAAGCTTTAGTATGGTATGTGAGCCAAAAGATAAAGTGCATCCTTGGATTTTAAATAGAAGAAACAAGGAGTTTAAAAGAAATGTTAATAGTTTTAGAACACATCAAAGGGGATAATAACTAATTATTCTTTCTGGGTCAATATTATTATAGTTCAGGGTTCTGATATCAGTTACACCAGAGTAAATATGAAGTAACTCCATATTAATTTACACTGGTTCATTCGAGATCAGGACCACTGTTTCCTTTTGCTTTAGCTCTGTAGAGCACCAACACTGCATAGCATGTTTTAGGAATTTGCAGGTAGTAGTTTCTCACAGACCTCATAAGCACGGTCCAAAAGATGCACTTTCTCTAACTCACTTGAACTCTGTCATATTACAAAGGCTTTTCTAAAGAGAACAGTTTTATTCTTAAAGAATATAGACTGTAATTGTTGTTTGCTGCAAACATTTACTAGTGCCTTATTCATAGACAAGGTTTTATTTAATTGTTTCTTTTGTGAAGCCCTGCTAAAATTGTGTGCTTAATACTGAAGCATAAAAACAGCTTGCTAAAAAAGATGAAAGATCTATGTATTGTCAATGTTTATAATTCAGTACATAGTGCTAGAGTCACAAAAAGACAAAACTGTCGTCAAGAGCTGGACCCAAATCAAAGTCTTGTATATTAACACACTTCAACTTTGGGGTGTTTGAAATGGCAACTCAGCTTTGAATGTAAATTTCACAAATTGCCCCATCTTTGTTATGAGATGATGATGCAAATCTCAAATCAAAATATTCCTGACTTTTAGGGTATTCCTCCAATACTAGACTCCAATCAGAAGCCACAATACCAGGACAATTTCTTCAAGCTTGTGGGAGAAGCAAATCCACACACATAGACAGCTACTTTGCACATTAGTTTGCAGTGGTGTAGCCATGTTGGTCCCAGGATATTAGAGAAACAAATGGTGGATAAAGACCAACTTCTATTGATGAAAGAGACCATTAAAGAAGAAATGGGCAGTTAATACCTCTACTATCATAGGACAAAGAAAGGTTAGTGGATTACAGATAGTTGTAATAAACCATAAATCCAGTGTCTTCCCTGAATCCCTCCATGAATGATCTCTTGTTACTTGGGTTAACTGTGAAAGGATCTGTTCCCCCTGGTATTTAGCTGTGAGTGCCTTTCCCAAACCTGAGGAAGAGCTCTGTGGCTCAAAAGCTTCTCTCTCACCAATAGAAATTGGTCCAATAAAAGATAATACCTCACCCATCTTGTCTCTATAACATCCTGCATTGGAACTTAATGATCTGGCTGGTCACAGCCCTTTTCTGTCTCCAGTACACACTGTTTTCTGTTTTTTTACTTAAAGCAAATGGGATTATATAGGAGGGAGACAGGGTGCACATAAATCTTAAGAATCCAGTGGAACATGAGGAAGTTTCCATGGCTACTCTTCGTGCCTGCTTCTATACAAGTCCCATGCAGCTACAATGGGTATCTTTGCTTGTTTCCTACCAAGATCAGGCCCAAAGTTTGTCTGAAATGTTTTACAAGAAGTGCATGTTTGACCATATTATCCTCAAAGAGGGTCATTTTTGGGCCCAGTATCATCAATAATACAGGGTCCAAAATCACGTTCCCAAAATCACATTCCAATTAAAGTCCTTCTGTATGACAGGCCCAAAGTATGAGTCTAAGAAACAAGTTGGAAATTTTAAAATCCTCATTTTGAAATCTAACCATTTTCTGCATTCCTAACGTACATATAACCTCTGTTAATGTCAATGGGATTTTTGCATACATAAAAACTGCAGGAATTGGCACTAATTGGAATTTTCTTGCCATTTAGCCCTAATTAAAGAAGGAATCCAGACTTAAGACTTCTACTTTTTTGTGACTGTAGTGCATACTTCCTCAAATAGAGCTGCCTTTCTCAATACAGTAGGAAGACATCAGCTGGCTATTCTAGTTCTTCAAACTGAAGTCCATGATAAATGTCCTCTTGAGCAATGTTTAATTTACTTTTATCTGCTCCTGACTTGCAATAGCCTTATGTAGGGAATAATTTATCTTAAATCCCATGGACTTTATAATTAATACAGCTATTTCATTATAGCCTAAGATGTACTGATAAAAAACATATATTTTCAGATGCTAATTTTTATCACTGTATTTTGTTTCTTCCTTTCCTTACCTTTGCCTATAACTTTGATTTATTTAATCATTATTGCTCTGTTCATTTGAATTTATGTAAAAGTTGAACAAATCTTGGATACAATTGAAATTCAGAGCCTGGCCTCCTGAGTACCTCAGTACCCTTATTCAACTTTTCATCCTAGAATGGTTTTTGTTACAGAACCTACACTGATATTGTACAGTGGTTTCTAACATTTGACTTTATGTTGTATGTTAATTATTGCTGTGTAGTACATACAGATTTTACACTCTCAGATCTGGTTGCTTTTGCATCATCACCTTGCACATATGCCTTACAAGCTTGCCAGACTAGCATGAGAAAAAAAAACTTTTCAAAACAGAGTTTAGACAAGTATAGAAAAATCTCATAGTATTTAATTATGCTGCATGGAAGTTTGATGTTTTTCAAACTAATGGCAACATGCTATTATGCTATACAATGAAACTTGTGCCATGGTCAATTGCAGCAGATGAACCCCTATCTTAAATGCCCACATTCGGTATCCCAGAGTTTTAGAGAAAATTTAGAAAAATTTTCTTCCAAGATCATTTAGAGCGTGATCCAAAGACCATGGAAGTCAGTGGGAGTTTTATCATTGACTGAAATGATCTTTGGATCAATCTAAAGACTACATGCAGGGGGAGGCTGCCAGTTGTTCCCTAAAATGGATTTCAGTCCACCCCTTAGCTCAGATTTTGATGTAAGATGCATTCTGTCCTGCAGGTACATGGACTACAGATGAATTGAAACACTTGGGTTACATTTAGCCTAACGTTCAAAATAAAAATAGCAGGGAAAGTTTAATGTTGTTTATTTTTCAATGCCATCTTGAATCTGGTTCAAAACACTTTTGATTGTGATTAAGCAAATGCAACTTCATTATACTCCATGGAATTCAGTTCTGTTAAGTGCAATTTGAAAATTAATTGTTGGCCTAAGTGACTGTCAAAAGCTGTCAGAAGGTAAGTTTTACCCCAACCGGTGTTAGGGGAAATTGGTATTTATCCTAAAAATTAAAAAATATGAAACTCACTTTGAAGATGGCATTTTCTGAGGCATTCAGAATGTGAGGCAACTTCTCAGCTGACTTTGTGGGGCTTGCTTTCAGTGACTGACTAACAAATCATAAAACAGTTTAATATGCATTTCTATGCTTAGGTATCAGTTTTGTAAGTGGGAAATAACCTAGCTTTTGTTTTTAAATGCAATTGTACTTGAAGATCTTTTGCAGATTTTAAGAAATGTGACAGAAAATCAATGTGCCCATAGAGATATCATTTTTTTTCCAGTGGGTGCTTCCCACTTCTTGCCACCAAAATTCTCTCTCATCCCTTCAGCTCCTAGAGATCTTCAGGGTTCTGTAGCTCACTTCCCGGCTCCTGATGTCATAGTTAATAATCTACTGTCAGAAGAGAAGAGAAAGCACATGACATCCCAACCCTCTCTACCTGCCAAGGCACCAACACGTGACAGAGATCCAAACTGGTGGGGAGGGGTGACAACTTATTATTCAAAGAATTGGAATCATGTGATGTCCCATCCTTTCGTATAAATCTCTTATCTTCCTGGGACCTGACTCTTGTGATTCTTCTTGTACTGTAGAAAATGATTTACATCAGAAATTAGCACACCAAATGTGTGAAGAGTAGTTAATTCTGGGACCAAAGGAGGGGTTTTTGAGAGGTAAGGTGCCACCATAATTCCTTTTTCCAGTATGAAATAGGGTGATGGTGGTTAGTGAGGAACAGAGCAAGATAGGAGGTGCACAGACCCTGCACTCCCTTTTGGTTCCCAGTGGTGGCTCAAAGTGCTGCAGGAAGTGGTGGAAATGGATCAGAATCTCTGCTGGGGGAAGGAGGGCAGGAGAGCAAAGAACTCAGGCACCAAACACCTTTGAGGATTTGGGCTTAACTCCTGTTGATTTCAGTGGGTGCATAAATACCTTAAAAAGAAGCTGGTCCTAAGCACTGAAGTCCAGATTCTCAAAGCTAAACTGCAGAGCTTCTGCAGATCTTCTTTTCCCCCCTTCCCACCCTAGATGGTTGTCTCCTTTGTCTGCGAGGATGCCCTAGGTTCTTTGGGTTTAAGAAATTCCCAGAGTAGATGAGGTTTACCTTTACTGACCAAAAGAAGGTAATGCAGAGGGCAGTCTGGGCTCCCAGATCATTTAATATTAATATATATTTTAAATCAAGCTCAGGACTATCTGTGTGCTCATTTGCATCATCATTTAAAACAATGAGTTTTGGGAGGGAAGACCAGCTAACTTTTGCAGGTGAACGAAATGTTCATTTTTCAGGTAGAAATGGCAGCTATAACATTTATCTGTAAAGCTATAGGGGAAGATGCCTGACCCTAAAGAAGGTTTGTAACTATTAGAGGGGTGAGATTCTGGAACTGTCTTCTAATAGCAATTGTGTTTGGAAAACAACCTAACTAGTTTTAAGAGCAAGCAGGACAAATTTATGAGAGGGATGGTATGATGAACCACTTAAAGTGTAAGGGTAGGGCACAGCAGTCCTGGAAATTCCTTCTGGATTATGTCTTGAAGCACGAGCTTTAGTAATTTAAGGCATAAAATAGTCAGTTGTAGGGGTCAGAAAGGGATTTCTCTCCTCCCCCCTCCTCCACACACACTTATACACAATGTGGTCAGGGGGTTCTTTTGGTCTCCTTCCTCTGAACAATCAGAGATGATCTCAGCTGGTGATGGGACGTTGGACAGGACAGGATAGGGCTCTGAAGTGGCAGCAAGTTCTCTCTCAGGGACTTGTTCTTGCTCATATGCTCAGGTCTGATTGCCATATATAAAGTCAGGAAAGGACTTTCTCCCAGGTAGGTTGGCCATGACCTGGGAGTTTTTAACCTTCCTTTTCAGTGTGTGGGTGCAATTTTCTTGTCAAGAGCCTCTTACTATGTGTTCATCATATCCCTGCCACCGCAGGGGCCTCGAGCACTGGTGCACTTCAGTCCCTCGTAGTCTCTCCTTGTGGCAAATAGCAGATTAGCCTCCTGTGAGGTGTCATTCTTTGGTTTAATTTTGGTTGCTGGGTTTAGTGTGTGGGTTCTAGGTGGTGCTGATGGCCCATAGAAGGACACACTAGATGACTTGGTCACTCTCTTTCTGACCGTAAATTCTATGAACTGCTTCTTGGTAAGGTCATTGAGGTGCAGGAGGCAGGGAGTGAACTGCAAGCTGCTGTATGTTGTACAAAGCTGGTCATGGTAATGAAAGTTTTATGTGCCCAAGTGCCTATCTGAGATTCCAAATGTGGTGCGTGCGCAGACACGCGCATGCTGGAAGTGTGAAAAATAGGGACACCCCTGTCCATTGGTTAACATGTGGATGCCACCAATCAGTAATGACTTACAGCCTAATTGCCTTGTCATTAAATCAGCCAGTCAATGGGAAAAATATTCAACATGCCCAGACAAAAAATTGTTGGGCGCTAGAGTGATGCCAGGGATCGAGGCCATATCTACCCCCCAGCACTCAAAATCTCACATTTTTCAAGCCAAAGGTCAGTGATTCTCCCTATAACCTAAACATTGCTGATAGAAGACATACTATTTGACATTTCTTTTACTGGAGAGAGAACAGCAACCAGTGTCTGTTGTACCTCCTCAGCATTCTCCCAGCTAAATGACAACGTGTGTTACTTTTGCTACACATATAGCTTCAAAATAATAGGCATCCTTTGTGAATTTTACTGGGCAATAATGATATGTACTGTATAAATAAACCTACTACTCCACCTGCTACCATGGACTAGTATATCATATAGTAAATTTGTCTAAACTTATTTTGAAAACTGCATGGCTAGCTTATGCAGTAGCTAGATATGTGACAAGGCTGCAATGTTAATCTCTAAGGAGAATACAGTAAATATGCTTAAATATTTTATTTACTTAATTGAAGCATTTTGTAGTCTCCAAGCTCTACTTGTGAGAAGGAATAACTTCTCATTGTCTCTCTTACTCGAAAATTAATATCCCTTGCACATATTTACAGACACACATAACATATAGATAGTGGCATAGCTTAGGCCTGTTGTATAGGTCAATATCTACAAAGTACACGTGAGAATATAAAATTTTGCCACTGCAAAAGAGAGTAGTTGCAAAGTCTATTTTGGATTACCAATTTATATTTGAGGAAACTAATGTGTAGTCATTTCTAGAAACTGTGAACACACGGCAATTGCTGCATGCTTGTATATTTAATAAGTTTTATTATTATATACCCTTATACAAATGCCTATGCAGTGTAAATGCTTTAACATGAGAATACTTAGAAAATAAAACATAATTTTTTTTAAGAATGCTACATCTTATTGCATGGTTTAACCATTGTTATTTTTGTGTTTGTATAAAGTGTAGTCAAGAAAACACATGATTTTAATAACTTATTATACATAAGAACATGTTCTTAATGAATCTAAGCAATTATTGTATACATTTTTAAACCTGGCAAGAAATGTGCTTCCTTCAAACAATGGGCTTGGTTCACAGCAATACCTGTGTTATTAGTATTTGTATTTGTAACACAATTGAATCTGTCAATGGGGCAAAACAACTCGTGGAAAACCACTATGTCAGTCAGTACTGGTTTTGTTTAAGAAAATGATATTATTTCTACTGTAGTAGACAAGACCTATCCTAACCCATTTTTAGCAGAACAACATAAAGTAGAACATTATTATTTATAGTCCAAAACTGAGGAGTGTTATGTTTGATTCGGCAGGCTGAAGGGTAGTGCAGCATTTTTTTTATTTTTTTTACAATTTTGTTTGTAGTCTTAATACAATGAATTGGTGTTATCTAATTGTGAACTTGGCCCATTGTTTACATCATTACTGAATGTCACCAACGTTCAGCACACCTGGTTGACTTGAGCTGATGTGCTAACTTGGAAGAAAAAAAAGGATTTTTTTTTACAGAAGAACTCTGCTGCTGCAGCGTACATTTGGAGCCCGAAGACATTACTAAGTGACTGAGCAGGCCACGGTATTGTTTGAAAGCGGGCCATGCTGCAAACTAAGTAGCCAATGATATAACACTAAATCAAATAGAAATCCACATTGCTTTAAATAATTGTAAATATTGATTTTTAATGCAGGGGTATCATATCCAGCAATTTTTCACTGCTTTGATATCCAAGGATTCCTCATATTACATGGACTGTATTTCACCTGCTTTTTTTTAGAATCAAATGTTTCCATTCAAAGCAAAATAGCTACTATTTCTTTGTATTGCACTGAAATAAAATAACCCTGTTTCAGTACATTATGCCTCCCTGATCTTTTCCAAGTTACTGGAGCTGGGCCTTACTTAACCTAGGTTGGATTCACGTGTCGTCTTAGTCTTGTGGTTTCCAGTCATTGGTTCACATTCCAGTTCTGCTAGAGCCGATATTTGTGACTGCTACTGGGATCTTTCCCTCTGTATGTTGGGGTCCAGTTCAGTCTCCCATGCTCACAATGAGTGTAGTAAGGTAATTTTACTGCAGTGAGTATTCTCTGTTGTGAGGATTTCCAGGGGTCCAGTTTTCAACTGAACACCCAATGAAAATTAGGCCCTCCCCAGCCTGGGGAAAATGAGCGGGGTCAGGGAGGATGGAAGAGAGCGACCGACAGAGGGAAGGGGAATGGAGTGAGCGGGATGGGGCTTTGGAGAAGGGGGGAGAGCAAGGTGGTTTGGTTTTGTTCATTCAGAAAGTGAGCAGTCTCAATGAAACCAGTGAGAGCAAAGGTGACAGACTCCAACCCTTTATGATACATCACATACAGCCTGGCTATGCCACTACTACCTTCTCCCCACCCAGCGCACTCTGGCTCACAAATAAGCTAGGGATTCTCTGAGTCTGTCTGCCCTGCCTAGAGAGGACCTGCTTTTGGAAGAGGAAAGGTTCCGTCCCCAGCTGGCTGTGTACTGCTTCTAGAAGAAAGCTCATAATTCCAAAGAGAAATCATTAGGAAAAAGAAAGGAAAGAGGGGTTCTTAGATTTTTAAGGCCAGCAGAGCCCCTCCTGCATAACACATGCCAAAAAGAAACCCCTCCCCAGGTAATTACCGCACCCTGCTGATCATTTATGTTTGAGCTATCACATCTTTTAGAAAGAGCACAACAGATAAAACAAATCATGTGTGAGTAGAGTTTGTGATTAAAAACTGCAGCATCCTCTGCCACAGTCTTGTCAATTAACAAATCAAATGGGCTGTGTCCAGACTCGAGGTTTTTTTTTCGAAAAAAGTAGACTTTTTTTGAAAAAACTTCCCCTGCGTCTAGACTACAGCCGCGTTCTTTCAAAATTAAATCAAAAGAACGCGGCTTTTCTTTCGATGGCAGAAAACCTCATTTCACAAGGAAGAACGCCTTTTTTCGAAAGTGCTCTTCTTCGAAAGAGAGCATCCAGACTGCCTGGGTACTCTCTTTCGAAAAAGTGGCTTGCTTTTTCGAAAGAACTACTTGCAGTCTAGACGCTCTTTTTCGAAAGAGGCTTTTTTGAAAGTATCTTTCGAAAAAGCCTCTTTCGAAAGAGGCTTGCAGTCTAGACGTAGCCATGGAGAATATAAGAATGGCCACACTGGATCAGACCAAAGGTCCACCTAGCCCAGTATCCTGTCTGCCGACAGTGGCCAATGCCGGGTACCCGAGAGGGCAGAACAGAATGAACAGAACGGACAATCATGAAGTGACACATCCTGTTGCCCATTCCCAGCTTCTGGTAAAAGAAGAAATGTCCACTTAGCAGAATGCCACAAGAAGGTGAAGGAGAGCATCCCAAGTTGAGGACTCAAATTGTTTGATGCCTGCCTCTCATGTATCCTGTCTAATCAGGTTTGTTCTGCATTTCTATATCCATAGAATTGTGTCTCTTGCACAAAGCAGCTCTCAAATAGACTTTTTCTATGGTCTGAGATTGCTCTGTACCTGAATCTTGCTTGCTTCCTGGCGTACAATTGAATGTACGTAGTCTCTGCTCCTGCTGTTTGTTAGATGCCTGAAACCAGGCTTCCAAACCAGTATGTATGTATCTATCTACCTACCTTTGGCTGCCTGTCTAAAACTTATTGTCAACAAACTCCATTCAAACATATGTAGCACTTTAAAGACTAACAAGATAGTTTATTAGGTGATGAGCTTTCATGGGCCAAACCCACTTGTTCAGATCATATTCTGAAAGATAATTGGCATGACCATATATAACAAAGGAATACAATGAAGTGAACACATTATAAACTAACAAATAAGATTTTAGAACAGAAGGTTGTGCGAGGGAGAGGGAAGGAGGAAATAGCTTATTGTAAGTCAATGAGTGGCTAATGTGGAGTTACTAGGACTATCAATAGGTGGGAAGGCTGTCTTTGTAATGTGTAAGGTAATTAGCATCTTTATTAAGGCCCATTCATAACATGTGGAATTTAAGCATGAATGAAACTTCTGAAGTTTCTCTCTCTAATCTGGTGTTAAAGTCTCTTTGAAGTAACAAAATACAGGACTATGTAGCACTTTAAAGACTAACAAGATGGTTTATTAGATGATGAGCTTTCGTGGGCCAGACCCACTTCCTCAGCTCAAATAGTGGAAGAAAATAGTCACAACCATATATACCAAAGGATACAATTAAAAAAAGAACACATATGAAAATGACAAATCAAATTTCAGAACAGAAGGGGGGTGCGGGGTGAAGGTAAATGTCTGTGAGCTAATGGTATTAGAGGTGATAATTGGGGAAGCTCTCTTTGTAATGGGTAAGATAGCTAGAGTCTTTGTTGAGATCCACGCGTAGAGTGTCGAATTTTAGCATGAATGACAGTTCAGAGGATTCCCTTTCAAGTGCAGATTTAAAAGGCTTCTGAAGCAGGAAGCAGGTAATTAAGTTGTTGAGATGGTGTCCTTTCTGGTTGAAATGGCAAGAAACTGTTTTTTCTTTGTGATCCTGTCTAATATCTGTTTTGTGGGCATTGATTCTTTGGTGAAGTGTCTGAGACGTTTGTCCAATGTACAAAGCAGACGGACACTTTCGGCACATGATAGCATAAACTATCTTGTTAGTCTTTAAAGTGCTTTGTATTTTTTCCTTTTGTTCTACCAAGATCAGACTAACACGGCTACCTCTCTATTACTATTTCCATTCAAACATGAACTTTTCCAGCAGTAGTTCCATTAAATATTTCTGTGACCGAGAGATGGAGGATAGGCTAGAGATGGGATGGTCCCCCAGCATGGTCTCTACCTTCCCCTTTGCCACCTTCTAATGCATTGCCCCTCTCGCCCCCACTCTCCATAATCTTTCAGCAGTCCCTTCTAGCATCACATACTCCTCAAGAGCAATACAATCTTGTATGTTCTGCTAAAGGTGTTAACTGGTGTGTTTACTGAGTGGGAGCACTTCCATGGACCATATGGACCACTCCAAACTCAAGGCTGAGGGAAAACAACACTGTGGATTGTCTTGATAAGAGTGCTACCCTGGGTACACCAAAGGCCATTTGACCTTGTGATCATTTGGGAAGTCTATTTGTATAATTTATGAATGATGTGAAAGATTCTGCATGTTCTGCATGTGTCATTCTGCAAACTCCATTTTGAGTGTGCTGCCCTTTGTCCACTCTATTGTCATTTTACCTCCATGTCACACTGAAATTCCCCCTGGTAGCAGCACAGAGGACTGAATATAGAGGGGCACTGATTTTGTACAATAGACCATCCAGAATTAAAGACCCTGCATAATATGTTGACTCCCACCCAGGAGAACTGGTTTGTCATGGAAGAGGACAGCTGATGACAGTGTCAAATGGTAGAACTCTGTAATCACCTGCTAAGGCTGAGCTGGGAGTCTCCTGACTAAGGGTACGTCTACACAGCAACATTATTTCTAAATAACTGGTGTTATTTCAAAATAATTTAGTCCATGTCTACAAAGCAAGCAGTTATTTCAAAATAATATTGAAATATGGTCAAGCCAGAGGACTTCTTTCTCCAACTCCTGTAACCCTCATTGTAGGAGGAGTAAGGCATGTCACAGGAAGATTGCGCTATTTCAAAATAAGTGCTATGTAGATGCTCCCTATTTTGAAATAAGCTACGCAATTGACATATCTCAATTTGCTTAGCTTTTGAGTTAAGCCCTACTGTGTAGACACACCCTAAGGGACTAGAAAGTTATAAGAGGACTCACTGAGGAAGATTCTGGGAGACGCACTGGAAGTTTTGACAGGAGAAGGGAACAGAAGGGATCAGTCATCAGAGGAGGCACTCTGAGGGAGAAAGTTCCATGTTTCAGAATCCAAGCCTTGTGAACATAAGGGTCCTCAAAACAATCAGAAACAATCAATGCACCAGACAGAGACCATACAGATAAGTAATAAAAAGTGGGAGCCATAATGACAAAACATTAAAGAAATGTGGATTTCACAACTCCCAAGTATTGACAAGTGGGTCCTTGCCAGACAGGCTGATAGCTAGTTTGTTGTTTTAACTTTGTTTTCATACTTTTCTATCTGAGACCTTGTTCTTAAGCTAAATAGCAGGGGCAACCACGACCTTGGAACTGTATAGCCATGTCTTCACACATCCCAATGCAATCATGTTGAAATAATGCAATGTTAGGCTGTTAGTCTCTAATTTAAAAAAAATATTCTAAGATCTTTGCTTTATCTGGAAGAGATAGAAAAGTGATCCAATTGAAGTTATTAAAAATACCTAAATTCTTATCATATTGGCCTTTACAACCAGGACTCAATATGTATATTTGAAAATATGGCCTTGTTTATTGCTATAATTTTCTCCTGAGCAAAATAAAATTTGGAAAAATAAATGTAAAATGAAACTTGTTTTCATATAGGCTCTGTACTGACTGGAATGCAATAGGGATACAAACCAGTGATTTTGGAACATTATTCTGACCTTTGTCACCAAAGTGCTGATGGATAACACCTACCTGTTGTTTAGGATAATGGAGAAAAGAACTGCATTTCTGCCAGCCCCATGGAAGTTTCATACCCCCATTTTGAATTACTGGGCTGAAACAAGTCATTAATCTACTTTCCTATTGGTGTACATAATATTGCTTGAGATTATGCACTCATTTTGCTGGTTCATTGCTAATGGACATTCTCAAAGGTTTTTTTATATGCTCTTAGAAATGTCACGGCTTCTGGAGTAGAACTAGCTTAACAAGAGTTCATTGTGGAGGGCTTGTAAAAGTTTAGTGCATCTCTGCTCATGCAGAGCCAGTATAATAGTTTGATCAAAAAATGCTAGCAGAGCTTCTCTGTGCTTACAAATTAATGGTGTTCAATGCTACCAGCAGTGCCGTTTAAATCACTGACACTGCTTAGTCCCTGGAGTATTGAAGAATCAGATTCTAACACTGTATTAGGCTTAAATGCCTACACGTCTGGATCCAGTATATAGTGAGAAAAATCCTCAAAGCTCTTTTATGAGTGCCCATTAAAAAAAATGTATTTTTTATGTGTGTAGCACCAGCAGCATGCTAGGTACTTTATAGGCAGTAGAGTGGCAAGGGTCATGCTTCAAGGGCTACGTCTAGACTGGCATGATTTTCTGGAAATGCTTTTAACAGAAAAGTTTTCCGTTAAAAGCATTTTTGGAGCAGAGCATCTAGATTGGCACAGATGCTTTTCCGCAAAAGCAGTTTTTGCGGAAAAGCGTTGTCAGCCGACGGTCAGGGCAGTGTGTGTGTGTGTGTGTGTGTGTGTGTGTGTTTCTGAGAAAAGGTTTAACGTCCGTGTCTTTACTACTAGGACTGGGGTCCCATCGCAGAGGGTGGCCAGTAGGCCAACAGATGCCCCTTTATATAGGAAGAGCTTATTACACCTTAGATTTTAGCTGCTAGAACACAGGGTTCCTTCGCAGCGGGCAGCCTGGGAAAGGCTGAAAGGTACCCCAACGAATCTGTCACCTGGGAGTGACACAGATCCAAACGCCCAAGCTCTTCCTATGCCTGTCCCTTTATGACCAGCTGAAGTTCTTTTAAATTGTGCTTGGTTCTATTACAGCAACTGAAGGAGTCAGGTTAAAGCTTAAACAGTTACAGGTTTATTAAAAGACTTATAAAAGCATATGGTTACAATGGCTATTGCTCTCTTTCTTAACTGTTAACAAATACAGATTTTTAAAATGAATACAAAGAAAATAAAGACAGAAAATAAAAATAATGGTATCAAGTTACAGCTTAATCTTTAAAGAGCTCTCACACTATGTATATATATACTTAAACAAAGGACCACATCCAGGTACAATTTTTACCCCTTTCTGTGCCTCTCGACTCCAGTGTGTCAGGCCAGGGCCCATCTCTCAATTCCTAGGAAAGATGAATACGAGGTGGGCGTCCCCGTGGAACCTCGGGAGATCAAACACCTAACCTGACCAGCAGATAGATGGTAGATTGACACTCAAAGTAAATGTGCTGCTGGACCCATCTTTATACCCCTGGGGGCCCGTATCCTCTTTCTCATCTAAGAGGCCAAATTGTACTGGTCTGTTTTGTGGCGCCAGTTCTTACAAGCAAGTTTCAAGTTAATTTACACTTGCAAGAGAGATAACTAAATTGTGAGTACTAGACTTTTTTTTACTGGGCGAGAGATTCCTCCCCCCACGGACGGCTGTGTGTTCGTATCAATATGGGTTAAGTCAAGGGCACTCCTTGGCAGCCTCTTGGTCAGCAATTGGCATATCTTTGTTTACAGCCATTCACAGTCACACAGCCTGGGCCTTCTGCTCTGTGTGCCCTGAGCAGCATAGTATTTCCGCAAAAAGCATTGATTTCTTACAGTAGGAAGTCAGTGCTTTTGCAGAAATTCAATCGGCCAGTGTAGACAGCTGGCAATTTTTTCCGGAAAAGCAGCTGATTTTCCGGAAAAACTGGCCAGTCTAGATACAGCCAAGGACTTTGCAATCCAAGAGCATCAGCTTGCAAACTTTAACTCACACATATGCTGTGTTTGGGTTAAACAAGGACAACTCTGCCTATTATGCAGCAATAGCTTCCCCTTTCAACCCTTTCCAATTCTCCTGCTCCCAGTGCCTGTTAAGCCATTCACCACCTTTACCCCTCTTTGGCTCTTGGCTGGCCTTGTCTTTGAGAGGCATTTTAGGTGCTCCTGTCCCCTTGCTGTGCTCTGCCACACCCTAGTGGCAATTGTGAAGTATAGCGTCCCTTTCCCCTATTGTCCCACTAGTGTCCACTTTCCCCATAGAAGCCTCTTTCCTTTTCACATTCTGCTGTCCACAGTGCGCGTTCTGTACAATAATTGACCTTTCCCCAATTTCAGTCTGCTGTTCCTAGTCCCCACCTGGGTTGCAAACACACCCCCTTTCACCTGCTCCTGCCCCGATGACCGTTACGCAGTGTAATGGCCCTTTCCCCCCTTCATTCTCTGTTTCCCCTCAGGCCCTTTATTAACATACGGGACGGCCACTCAGTTCCCATCTTTGCTGTCTGCTGCCTCTCTACCACATTATTCAGCATTGGTTCGGTTCCAACCTGCTGCCCATTCATGTCCTCGGCTTAACCTCAGACTTGTATTCTGTGAAGGGGGTCAGTAGTAAGTCCTTCTTCAATTCTCCATAGGATTTATAGAGCTTTAGCATATCCTGCCTTTGTAATGGCTCTCCCATGCTGAAATCATAGCCAATCACCCCTTTTCCCCCACCCCCACCAATCACTAGGATAAACTTTACGTGGTAGGCCTCAGCTGCCTTCTCCCTCTTGCTTGAATTATTTGGTGGGGCATTCCAAAGTACCACACAAAAAAACCATTTTTGGCCCCTAAGTGGTTCCTGGCCAGAGATCACAAGCAGAGATTGGTCCCTAGGAGGGGTAGATGCTGGTTCAATTTCCTTCTCCCGGCTTGAGGAGAAGAGATTTGAATAGGGCTCTGCAGTCTCTCATGTGTGAGTGAGTCCCAGTCAGGGACATAAGGGACAGGCTAAGGTAGGTTGCTCCTTGTAGCACCTTGAGGCTGTGCTAATGTTATTAAGTAGCAATTAGGCAAGATCTAATCACTGAGCCCCTTTGTAGTCCCCTGGTGGTATGGATGCTTACCTAGCTGTGTGGGTGATATAGGTTCAACTCCTTGCTGGGCTTCTGGAGAAAGGACTTGATCAGCTGTCTCTGAAGTGACTGTCTAGCTGTTGGACTGTGAGGTGTCTCCCTGGGTTGGGCCTTGTGTTTGTTGCCTCAACCTGTCCTGCTGCAATTGTTCCACTTCCATTCCCTATTCAGGGTGGGTCACAAGACTAGCAAGCAGGAGCAGTTTGGGAGTGTGCTTAGCATGTGGTAGCTTGGGGTTCAAATCCCCCTTTATGCTGGAATATTCATCTCTAACCGCTCAAGTGAATGGCCTAAGTGCTAGGCTAGGTGCTATTCTGACCTGTGCCACAACCCCCTTTGCTCTTGTCGTCTGAAGCTGCTCCACTATCAGTACATACTCCTTGGGCCCAAGACCCAGTAAACAGCCCTGTGTAGCTTACTGTTTGAGTGTGAACCCATTGGTTTGGAGTGGCCGGGGGGGTTCACAGCTGCTTCTTGCGTGTTGATGTCTTACCTCAAGTGGCTGGCCTAAGAGCTGGGCTAGGAGGTAGGCCAATGTGCTAGTTTCCACAGGGTTTCCTTTTGAGGCTAGGCCATTGTCATTAAATAATTAAATGGTCATTGAGCAATAGCCATCACCTACATCTGCCTGTAGTCCACAGGTTTGGGGGCTTGCCCCTTGCACCATGAGTGTGTTGGTTCAAGTACCTTTTATGCTCCCTGTGAAGGGATTTGAGGGTATGTCTACACCACGCACTTCTACTTATTTCAAAATAATGGGCTTGCTATGTAAACTCCCACCTTGTTATTCAGAAATAACATGAGTCCTTTTGAAATAATTCTGTATTGCAGAGATGCCTTTACTTCTCAAAGAAATGACGTACGTGCTGTCCTAGCAGGTGGAGGCTCCTTCAGACACCTCTGCTGATGGCTGTCCATGTTCAATAAGAATTGGGCCACTTAAGTTTTGCAGCTTCTTCTGTGTTCCTGCGGTTTGAGTATCTGTCCCAAAAGCAATCTGGTGCTGGCACAAATCCCCTCTCTGCTTGTTTAGAAATGAGTGGCTGTGTCATCTCTTGCCTTCAAGTTTTCCACTTTAACTATTCCCCTAGTGCCTATCATACAATGATAGGCGCTCCTTTCCCTTTCACACTCTGCTGCTCACAGTTCCCCATATGCTGTAGAACTGCCCCTTTTAACCCTCTCCATCCCCTGGCACACAATGTAGCTGCCCCTTTCTTCCTTCCTGCTGACTCTAGCATCCGCTGTGCTATCCTGCCTCCTTTCTCCTTCTCTTTTCCCCATTGTGTGGTACAGCCACCCTTTCCCCTCCTCAGTCTGCTACCTCTAGTGCCTGTTGTGCGGTAGCGCCTTCACTCTCTGCTGCTTGTTATCCAGGATCTCTCCCAACCTCCCTCCCCCTTCCCTTTTACTGTCATTGCTTATCCCTAGGGCATGTTAGGCAGTCTAGCCTTCTCCCCCTTTTACTCTCTGCCTGCCCGCATGCCATTCACAGAAAATAGCTGTCCCGTCTCCACTCTGCCCCTCTGCATCTTGTAGCTGGTGATATAGCTGTCTTTTCCTTTCCTTGAAGGATGCTACCCCTAATATCCTTTATACAATAGAGCCACCCTGCCCCCTAGTGTCCATTGTCTATTACAGCACCCCCTTTTCGCTTCAGCCACTTCAGAAAGGTGTGCGGTCTAGGTCCCACATTGACATACCCCCTCACCCCCACCCCAGCATTCCTTAGTAGATGTTATGCAGTGTAGCCGTCGCTTTCAAATTGTCACCATCTGGTGCCTCTAGTGTCTGTTATGCAGTATGGCCAGTTTTCCCCACTCCCCTTTCACACTTTACTGTCTGTAGTGTCCCTTAGAAAGTGTGGTAGAAAAGTGGCATATGGTTGATGAATTTCCATTCCAAATGGCTAAATGTAGCGCGTTGCATGTAGAATAGATGCATTCTTACCAACAACCACAGGACATACCACACTAATACCAACCCTGGTACCTTCCCTTGCAACAAACCCCGTTGCCAGCTTTGTCCACGTATTCACTCTGCTGATACCATTATTGGACCCAACCAAGTGAGTTATAAGATCAAGAACACATATTCCTGCGCATCCAGAAATATAATCTATGCTATCATGTGCCGAAAGTGTCCGTCTGCTATGTACATTGGATAAACATCTCAGACACTTCGCCAAAGGATCAATGCCCACAAAACAGATATTAGACAGGATCACAAAGGAAAAACAGTTTCTTGCCATTTCAACCAGAAAGGACACTGTCTCACCCACTTGATTACCCGCATACTGCTTCAAAGACCTTTTAAGACTTCACTTCAAAGAGAATCCTCTGAACTGTCATTCATGCTTAAATTCGACACTTTACATGCAAATTTGAATAAAGACGCTAATTATCTTACCCATTACAAAGATAGCTTCCCCAATTATCACCTCTAATATAATTAGCTCACAGACATTTACCTCCTCCTCTTCCCCCCCTCCATCCCCCCTCTGTTCTGTAATGTGATTTGTCCTTTTCATATGTGTTCATTTTTTAACTGTATCCTTTGGTATATATGGTTGTGATAATTTTCTTCCACTATTTGATCTGAGGAAATGGGTCTGGCCCACGAAAGCTCATCACCTAATAAACCATCTTGTTAGTCTTTAAAGTGCTACATAGTCCTGTTTTTAGAAAGTGTAAGCGTCTCACACCCTGCTGCCCCTTCTGCCAATTGTGTGGTGGTATCGCCGTACCACTGCCCACTTTTGGCCGGTGCTGGACCTCATACCTCTGGTGCAGTGGAAGTGCATGGTTCCCTTTCACAAAGTCTACTGCTGCTATTGCGCTGCTGCCCTTTCCCCCCTTTGACCCTGACCTGCTGATGGAACCTGATATGTAGCATAGCTGCCCTTTCTTGGGTACCTCCCCTCAGACCCTTTGTGGAATACTCCTGCTCCCTTCTGCCTTTTGTCTTCTCTGGGCCCTAGTGCCATTATAGAGCTCAGCCACTTCTTTCCCCTCTTCGCTCTCTCTCCTGCCCCTATTGCCTATTATTCCCCTTGGGCCTTAAGCTTTAAACTGTAGAGCCCACAGCAACACTTCCTCTGGAGTGGGGTTGCCAGCCCTTGCCTGCCTGGCTCCCGGGAAGAGCCTTCTCTGCCATGCTGTAGGAAAGCTGCCTCCCTGGGCACCTGCGTGTAACCAACACCATTGACTGATAAGTATCAGCTTATTAGTTAAATGGTTACTCGGTTACATCGTGCTAACATCCCTACCCAGTACAGTTGCCCTTTTTCCCCTCCTCAGCGCCAACAGGCATGAGAATAAAGTGGGACCTGCCACCCAGGACTTTTGCTGGGTGTGAGTTTAAGTGGCTACAAAGGCTTCACACCCCTAAAGATGGACTTTCCTCTAGTGCATAAATGTTGGTGCATCCTCAGAATAAAATTAGCAAGTGCTCAGCACCCCCAGGCAGTAAGCTCCCCTCCCCAGCACCTGCCTCCTTCAGTCCACCCCACCAATTGACTCCCTCCCTCCATTCCTCATGTTATTGATGTGGAAATGAAGTGTAACCCCCAAGGAGCTTACCTATGTTCCCTAGGGCTACATCTCTACTGCCCGCTCTTGTGCAAGAGTATATGCAAATGAGGCAAAGCAGTGAATATCGCTGCACCTCGTTTAGGAATACTTAATGAGCCACCATTTTTGCGCATATTCCCCCCTCTTGCTCAAGTGCTGGTCTGCCACTTTTTTCATGCAGAATGGCTCTTGTGCAAGAGGGGGGTTTTGCACAAAAAGGGGCTGTGTAGATGGTTCCTTTTTGTGCAAAAGCCCCTTGTGTAAAAATGGCAGCTCATTAAGTATACCAATGAGGTGTGGTGATATTCACTGCTTTGCCTCATTTGCATATGCTCTTGCGCAAAAGGGGGCAGTATAGACATAGCGTTAGGGTCTGTGTGTTAGTTCAGGGAGAGGTGCACTGTCTGCCCCTGATAAAGAAGGGAAACTGAGGCAAAGCTGCTTGGCAAACTAATAGGGAGTAAGATTATCTGCCCCCTCCTCCCTCCCTCCCTCGCCCCCCTCCCCCCCCCCCCCCCCCCCCTGGAGCTAAGGAGAAGGCATTTGGGAGAATTCTGGGGCCAGGTAGGGAAAGAGCAGGTCTGGCTGTTTGGGGAGCTAGGGTACGTCTACACTACAGCGCTAGTTCGAACTAACTTAGTTCGAATTAGTTAATTCGAACTAAGCTAGTTCGAACTAACGCATCTAGAACTAAAAACTAGTTCGAACTAGCGTTTTGCTAGTTCGAACTAGTAAGTCCACATTGAGTGGACTCTGAACAGGGCTTAATGATGGCCGGAAGCAGTGCCGGCAGGGCATAAAAGGAGGACTTAGAGCATGGAGATACTGTCTCAGGCTAGCCGAGGGCTGCGCTTAAAGGGTCCCGACCCCCACCCCGGACACACAGTTCTAAGGGGTGCCCCGCTTGCAAAGAAGTTCTGGCTTGGAGTGCCCTGAGTGCCCACACTGGGCACATCACACCACTCGGCCATCAGCCCGGCTGCACTTGCCGCAGGCTGCCATCTGCGGAGAGGGAGTAATTGGGGGGCTGCAGGAGAGCTTCCACCCCCAGAAGCCCGCAGAGCCAGCCCAGTCCTCCCCATCGGGGGCTCGTACCCCATTCCTCCCTCACCTTCTTCCACTTGCCCTTCCCTAGCCCCCCTTCTTATTGATGTACAAAATAAAGATAACGTTTCTTCCAACATTGACTCTGTCTTTATTGAAAAAAACTGGGGGAGACTGGGAAAAGGAGGTGGGAGAGGGGAAGAGAAAGGCTGGGAGAGGGGAGGGCAACTAACATGATCAGGGGTTGGGAACAGGTCCCAGATGAAGAGAGGCTACAGAGACTGGGACTGTTCAGCTTAGAAAAGAGGAGACGGAGGGGGGACAGGATAGAGGGCTCTAAAAGCAGGGGTTGGGTGGAGAGGGTGCATTCAGAAAAGTTCTTCAGGAGTTCCCATAAAGAAGGACTAGAGGACACCAAAGGAAAGGAATGGGTAGCAGGCTTCAAACTAGTAAGAGAAAGTTGTTCTTCACAAAGCAAATAGTTAACCTGTGGAACTCCTTGCTGCAGGAGGCTGTGAAGGCTAGAACTAGAACAGAGTTTAAAGGGAAGTGAGATCAAGTGATGGAGGTTGGGTCCATGGAGTGCTATTAGCCAGAGGGTAGGAGTGGTGTCCCTGCCCAAAGTTTGTGGAAGGCTGGAGAGGGATGGCACGAGACAAATGGCTTGGTCATTGTCTTCGGTCCATCCCCTCCAGGGTCCCTAGGGTTGGCCGCTGTTGGCAGACAGGCTACTGGGCTAGATGGACCTTTGGTCTGACCCAGGACGGCCATTGTAAGCTCAGGGCTCAGGGTCGGGGGTCTCAGTGGACCCCCTTGATTTTCATGCACACCTGCTCCTGGGTGGCCAGGCTGGCAGCTCTCCTGCCCTAGACGGCCACTTTCCTGTGCCTAGTGCGGAGATCGTGGACGAGGTCCACGATGTCCGCACTAGCCCAGGAAGGTGCCCGCCTCTTGCGGTCCAGGGCAAGCTCCCGGGAGCCGCCAGCCTGGTCCCGGCAAGAGGGGGTGGGCTGGGAGGCATCGGGTGGGTGGCTCTGTGCCGTGCCAGGTGCAGGGTCTGCTAGCTGGGTGCTGGCAGGCTTGCACCTGGCACGGGCACCGTAGCCAGCCCGTGCCCCTTTAAGGGGTCCGGGGCCGGGAGGGGGGCATAGAGTTTCCCTGGTGTTGGCCAGAGTGGCCACCAGGGAAACCTGGGGAGGGCTAGCCTCCCACTAGTTCGAACTAAAGGGCTACACAGCCCTTAGTTCGAACTAGCTAGTTCGAACTAGGCGTTAGTCCTCGTAAAATGAGGTTTTCCTAGTTCGAACTAAGCGCTCCGCTAGTTCGATTCAAATTCGAACTAGCGGAGCGCTAGTGTAGCGCATAGGAAAGTTAGTTCGAACTAACGTCCGTTAGTTCGAACTAACTTTCTAGTGTAGACATACCCCTAGAGACTCCAAGGGCTGCATGAAGGGTTCCACCTAAGAGCTAGCCTCTGGCGGCCTAAAAGCCAGCCCCTCAGCTTGAGCCTTTCCCATGCTCCTCATTCGTACAGTTATGCTGGGAAAATGTCTCCCCAACAGCCCACGTTATATGCACACACGTATAATGTTCACATATATATCTATTCATATACATATACACGTGTGTGTGTGTGTGTGTGTGTGTGTGTGTGTGTAGGTGTATATACTATATACACACATATACTATACATTTAAATTTCAAATCTGGAATGTAAATGTAGTTGCAGCCTTCATTTATAAAACCAATTTAAATACAGGCATCAGATTACAGAAATGTATTTATTTCTTCCACATTCACAAGCATTTTTTGCATTTTAGCATTGCAATGATCAATTACAAACATGTTAGTTCAACCTGACAAGCAGTTGATTTTCAAAATTATCAGGTCTGTAGCCTACAAGTGGACTACAGAACTTGAAGGACACCTTGAGCCTTCGCAGTTTTGAGTCAAGCTGATTTAGTGTAGGAAGCAGCCATCCCATTTGTGCACTGGTGTCTTCTTTGAGACTATTTAGTGCCTTTACCACTGGGCCCATGACTAGTGCTCCCTCTAAGTTACCCAGCACAGCTGATTAATCTGCCTTGCCAGAAAGGGGCTCCATGCACAGAGCTGTGCTCTCCTTCTGGCTGCTGGGGGGGGGAGGGAGGGCTAGGGGCTGTTCCAAAGCCTTGCCAAGCCCTGCACTCTCCTCCCAGCCACTGGAGGGAGCTGTACCAAGGCTTCTTCAGGCCCCGCCCTCTCCCCCAGCCACCGAGCAACAGGGCAGGGAAAGGATGGAGGCCGCAGCAACGGAGCATTGGGCAAAGGGGAGGGAGGAGGCAGGCAGGCTGCCAGAGTCATGTTATGTCACTGTGTCAGCCCCCAGCAAAAGTTATAGATGAGAGCAAGGGTATGTCTACACTACAAAGTTAGTTCGAACTAACGGACGTTAGTTCGAACTAACTTTAATAGGTGCTACACTAGCGCTCCGCTAGTTCGAATTTGAATCGAACTAGCGGAGCGCTTAGTTCGAACTAGGTAAACCTCATTTTACGAGGACTAACGCCTAGTTCGAACTAGCTAGTTCGAACTAAGGGCTGTGTAGCCCTTTAGTTCGAACTAGTGGGAGGCTAGCCCTCCCCAGGTTTCCCTGGTGGCCACTCTGGCCAACACCAGGGAAACTCTATGCCCCCCTCCTGGCCCCGGACCCTTTAAAGGGGCACGGGCTGGCTACGGTGCCCATGCCAGGTGCAAGCCTGCCAGCACCCAGCTAGCAGACCCTGCACGTGGCACGGCACAGAGCCACCCACCCGATGCCCCCCAGCCCACCCCCTCTTGCCGGGACCAGGCTGGCGGCTCCCGGGAGCTTGCCCTGGACCGCAAGAGGCGGGCACCTTCCTGGGCTAGTGCGGACATCGTGGACCTCGTCCACGATCTCCGCACTAGGCACAGGAAAGTGGCCGTCTAGGGCAGGAGAGCTGCCAGCCTGGCCACCCAGGACCAGGTGTGCATGAAAATCAAGGGGGTCCAGTGAGACCCCCGACACTGAGCCCTGAGCTTACAATGGCCGTACTGGGTCAGACCAAAGGTCCATCTAGCCCAGTAGCCTGTCTGCCAACAGCGGCCAACCCTAGGGACCCTGGAGGGGATGGACCGAAGACAATGACCAAGCCATTTGTCTCGTGCCATCCCTCTCCAGCCTTCCACAAACTTTGGGCAGGGACACCACTCCTACCCCCTGGCTAATACCACTCCATGGACCCAACCTCCATGACTTGATCTCACTTCCCTTTAAACTCTGTTCTAGTTGTAGCCTTCACAGCCTCCTGCAGCAAGGAGTTCCACAGGTTAACTATTTGCTTTGTCAAGAACAACAACTTTCTCTTACTAGTTTCAAGCCTGCTACCCATTCCTTTCCTTTGGTGTCCTCTAGTCCTTCTTTATGGGAACTCAGGAAGAACTTTTATGAATGCACCCTCTCCACCCAACCCCTGCTTTTAGAGACCTCTATCCTGTCCCCCCTTCATCTCCTCTTTTCTAAGCTGAACAGTCCCAGTCTCTGTAGCCTTTCTTCATATGGGACCTGTTCCCAACCCCTGATCATCTTAGTTGCCCTCCCCTCTCCCAGCCTTTCTCTTCCCCTCTCCCACCTCCTTTTCCCAGTCTCCCCCAGTTTTTTTTCAATAAAGACAGAGTCAATGTTGGAAGAAACGTTATCTTTATTTTGTACATCAATAAGAAGGGGGGCTAAGGAAGGGTAAGTGGAAGGAGGTGAGGGAGGAATGGGGTACGAGCCCCCGATGGGGAGGACTGGGCTGGCTCTGCGGGCTTCTGGGGGTGGAAGCTCTCCTGCAGCCCCCCAATTACTCCCTCTCCCCAGATGGCAGCCTGCGGCAAGTGCAGCCGGGCTGATGGCCGAGTGGTGTGATGTGCCCAGTGTGGGCACTCAGGGCACTCCAAGCCAGAACTTCTTTGCAAGCGGGGCACCCCTTAGAACTGTGTGTCCGGGGTGGGAGTCGGGACCCTTTAAGCGCAGCCCTCGGCTAGCCTGAGACAGCATCTCCATGCTCTAAGTCCTCCTTTTATGCCCTGCCGGCACTGCTTCCGGCCATCCTTAAGCCCTGTTCAGAGTCCACTCAATGTGGACTTGCTAGTTCGAACTAGCAAAACACTAGTTCGAACTAGTTTTTAGTTCTAGATGCGTTAGTTCGAACTAGCTTAATTAACTAATTCGAACTAAGTTAGTTCGAACTAGCGCTGTAGTGTAGACGTACCCCCAGAGAGAGAAAGAGATTGATTCAGCGGGGCACTGGAAGCTTCCAAAGCATTGTGTGGTATGGAGATTAGGGTGCTCACCTGGACTATGTCTACACTAGCGGGTTCTTGCACAAGGCTTGGTCCTGCCTTGAGGGCGGGGGGCTGGACTCGATGACCTCTTGAGGTCCCTTCCAGTCCTATTATTCTATGATTCTAAGAACACGTTCACACTGCCTTGTGCTTTTGCATAAGAGCATCCATGGCAGTGTAGACGCACTCTTGCGCAAGAAAGCTCTGATGGCCGTTTGAGTCATAGGGCTTTCTTGCACACGAAACCCCTGCTGTGCGTACAGAGGGCTTACGCTTGTTAGAAAAGAGCGCAGTGAGTGCACAAGAAGCTCTCTCTTACCACACTTTACTGTAAAGCTTCTTGAGCAAGAGCAGGTGGGCAGTGTGGCTACTCTGAGGAAGAACGATGGTTCTTGTGCAAGAACCACCAGTGTAAACATAGCCCTGGAGTGTAAGTTCCCTTGAATCACATCCCTGTTATGCCAGGCAGGAGGTCCTCTGTTGTGTGAGAGCAGAGCCCTTGTGGCTGATCAAGAGGCCATTGGCAGCCTCTTTTAATTGAAGAGGAATTGCTGTTGGGAAGAAAACACCCACACATACACCCATACACACACACACACACATCCACACTCACGCAAACCTCCCACACTCCCTCTTGTCCACCATGCTCAGGATACAGGCGCAGGTTGTGACAGACCCTGCTCTGTTGAGGGGTGTGAACTGGGGACTCCCACCTCCTGGGGATCATCACTGGTGAGCAATCCCTGTCTGAATCCTCCCCTCACCCCAAAAAGAAAACAGTCTCTTGAGACAGAGAGGGGTTTGGACAAGGGTGGCCCACCGCGAAGGACACTCACTTAGGAGCAGGGATGTTAGCGTATAGCCACATAAATGATTAACTGATAAGCCTAGGCATATTTATTAATCAAAATGACCATGCACAACTCCCTCCCCGCCCCATTATTGCTCTCTGTGTCAGAGGCAGTAAGGGGAGGGAGGCAGGAAATTCATTTGTCTAGCCATCTGGGAGAGAAGGAATGTTGTTCCCGTCAGGGCTGTCTTCAACAGGTGGGTAAAAGGGAGTAGGGGTAGACAAAAAGGACAGAAAAATGTTGGAAGGACAGGTCTGGCAAGCTGAAAGGCTTTTCACCATTAAGTTAACAGATCCACTTCAGAGGAAGAGTCACCAGTCTGCAAGCTGCAAGAGCCTGCTGTGGGAGCCTTCAGGATTGGTCAGAATAAGGATAGGAAGAGGGTGCAGGTTGAGCACCAAGACCCAGGAAAAGCACTACCCCCCGCCCTTGCCTCATATACCTGCTTCCCACACTAGGGATAGTCGGGGTAGTGCTATTATAACTTTGGTTGGGCTAGACATCACTTCTTTGTCCTTCAGTGCATTAAAAAACCCCAACTCCCCTAGAAAAGTAGCTGGGGATCCAGAGTTCAGAGTCTAAGGCTATGTCTATACTGTGCCCATTTTACGCAAAAAAATATGCAAATGAGGCAGAGTGGAATATCACTGCCTCACTTGCATAATTAATGAGGCTCCATTTTTGCGCAAGAGACATTTGCACAAAAGGAGCCGGCTACATACCTGAAAAAAATGAGGACGAAAGGCTCTTGCGCAAGAGGGGTTTTTTTTGCACAAAAAGGGAGCCTCATTAATTATGCAAATGAGGCATGGCAATAGTCTATGCTTTGCATCATATGCATATTTTTTGTGCAAAATGGGCGCAGTATAGACATAGCCTAAGGGATTCCAGCAAGGGTAACACAGGGTCATCCACCATGCATTCAAAAGAAATAAAAAGTTATTTATTTCTATTTACTTTATAATCTAAATCAAATTTACTTTAAAATCTAAATTTTTACAATGTAACACAGCTATTTTATAACCCACAGACATTATCTTCACAATTATAATGAACATAAATAAGATAAAACCAGAAGTAGATTTGAACAGTTCAGCCCCCACAAAACACAGTAAGATGCAATTGAGAGCTCCCAAAATCTTAGTCTCAGTTAGTGGTTTTGATCACCAAATCGGCACCATTTTCTGAGTCAGAAACATCTTTCCTCCACTTGCCTGTAGAAATTCTCAGGTGAAATCCATGTAGACGCTTCCTCTGCGGTGGATCACTGCTAGACAGTCAGCTAATTGACAGGTTAATCAGTTAACTAAGACACAAATATATAGCTGGAAAGAAAAGCCCATTACAAGGAAATACAAAATGGAAATGACTCTTTCCCCACTTAAAGAAAAGCTGATGAAACACACTAGTAGAAAGTTTGCTAAAACAGTTTGGCTAAAAGCCAAAAAACATTCAAAATGTGCAGTTAAAACAGAAGTGATTTTTCCCTCCACGTTTCCTTTGTTATATGTAACAGGGAGCGAGGGGAAAGTACACGCATGCACACAAGCCCTCTGACTCCTAGCTGGTGAGGGGAAGAGTAGAGAAGTAATTCACAAAACCTGTGTAAATGCCTCAGAGGGGTAGTTAGTCTGTAACTTAAAAAACTTAAAAAGCAACAGATAGGCTTGCAGTACCTTAAATACTAAAAGACCATGTAGATGATATCTGTATGGTTTCCCCTCACTCCTTGATAGTCAGGGGAATGGGAAGAAAAGCAAACAGCATGCTGGCTGCAGTCCCCACTTCTCTCTCAAAATGGCGCCCTTCCTCCTGAGGTCTCTTCTTACCCTAATCATCTCTGATTCTACAGGGATTCCAGTCCATACTGCTCATTTTAGGACTTCTGAATGACTAGATATATTACCAGTTCCAGGACTCCTCAATCTCAGGAAATCTAGCTCACAGTCAAGAGTTTGCTCTTGACTTGCATGAGGTATGAAACATTCAGGAAACGAACATTTAAGAAAAAAGAATCATGCCATCCTAATGACAGCACAGTCCTCTACCACTATCTCAAGAAGCAAAGCTCTAAATGGCAATCATCTAACTTCAGAGCATGCGGAAGTGGGAAAAATTATTTGATCAATAAAGAGGAATAAGGGGATGATTTTGAGAAGTTTCATCATAAGCAGCTTTATGAAACTTCAACTCTCATCCTGCACCTGGCACAGTGCAAAGCCCCTACTGCTCTATTCTTCAGTTTGGGAGTACCAAGTACAAGGATAACAGAGTGCAAAGCGGGATAAGCAACGATTATCACAAGAAACCACAACATCTTGGAGAGGCTGTCGGTAAATAATCCTGAGATTAAAATTACTTGTGCCACAAAATAAGAAATGTGGAAGAAAATGAAAGAGACCTGTCCTTGAATGGCTCTGACATGAGCCTGCGTAACAGTGTCCCTGCAGATGCCTGTGGTTTTTTCCATCCTTTTGGTGTGTCTCCACAGAGACGTGATTAACAGTGCAGAGGAAACAATAAATATAATGAAGGGAAAGGAATGGCCAAGTATATACAAAATAGAAAGGCCAGAAAAAAAGTTAGTGTTGTATGTCCACTCCCCTGTGGTTTTTCCTGATATATTATTCACTGAATTGTCTATGTACTTTATATCCATGAAATAGACTGAAGGGAGACTGGTGACAAAGGAGACCAGAAAGGATCCCATGAGTAGCTGTGGCATTAGCCCTGGTATTCTCCACTTCAGCCAGAGAAAGACGGCTTGGCTGAAGTTGGCAATCTTTGCACAGTAGAAGACACTCAACCAGGTGGCACACCAGAGACTGAGAATACTTGTAAAACTCCAGAGAAAACTGAAGGTTTTCATCAAAGAAATATGTGTATTGATCGCTGAAGATATTTGATAGATGATACTATTAATGATTATCATGCACTGTAAGAAAAATCTGGAGATACCCAAGCTAGTCAGGATCATGTCACAATAGCTCAGATTTCTGCTTCTGATCCACTCTAGGCAATTCACAACAATCATCAGTCCATTCGCTATCATCCCTACAATAAGCTCCATTCCTAAAATGATGAAAGAAATAATGAAAGAAAACATGTTTCTCTGCGTAGTCATCAAATTTGCCCAGATTCTGAAACGCCAACAGAAATTGTCCCAATGCCTCACGGAAGTGCCGGCTTCTGGTGCTTATCTGCTCTGCAGTGCTCTGCCTTTGTATCACAGCCGAAGGTGAGAGGGGAGAGGTTTTCAGCTACTGAACACAGAAGACTCAGCTATGTGAGCTGGGATGCAATGCAAATCTCAGACAGATTCTATTACATTTGCGGTGATGTATTCCTTTCTGGTGCCCTTTATTTGTACATCCCCTTCCTCACTGCTGTGCACTTACTGTCTTCACGGACATTTTTCTATTCATCTGCTTTCCTGATTTTTTCAGTATCAGTTTAATTGTTGCTGCTTTATACTCAGCAGGGACTGCTGCTGTTCATTCTAATTTGCAGGCACATGCTGTAGGTCCAATGGCTAAGATCTTGAAAAAAATGGATGCCTGAAATCAGGGTTCTGGTCCGTATTTAGACACCTAAAAGGAAATTGGTACATTTTCATACTGTAGAACATCACACAGTCCTCCTCAATGCCAATCTGCAAATGTCAAAATTGTGTTCCTTGTGATATGTTAAAGGAAAGTTAGGTTGCAAAATTAAGCAGTGAAAAGTTAGGAAATGCCCATGCAAAATCTTAACTTTGTCCCATTGTGTGTATGTATTATGCAACAGTCTTTTAATTACATGATTGCACATTATTTTTTCCACTTTGCATATACAGAATGAAGAATACTCAGGGAATGAAAGCAGTTATCATAATGTATGTCCCCATCTTTTTTTTTTAAATGTACCCCATCCAAACCCTGCAGTCAGTAATTTTTTAACCAGGAGAGGAAGGAGCATCTTCACTGGCAGGCTTGCAATCCTAGTGAGGAGGCTTTAAACTAGGTTCGTTGGGGGACAGTGACCAAAACCCTGAGGGGAGTGGGAAAGTCGGATACCAGAAAGAAATGCAAAGAGGAAGACCCCTGATTCAAACGGAGAATATAGGGCGATCAACTGGTTATATGAGGTGTTTGTACGCTAATGCGAGATGCCCTGGCCCAGTCCAAGAAATATGATTTAATTGGGATAACAGAGAGTTGGTGGGATGACTGGTATGACTGGAGCACTGTCGTAGAAGGGTATATACTGTTCACGAAGAACAGGCAGGGGAGAAAAGGAGGAGGAGTTGCACTGTTTGTAAGAGAGCACTATGATTGCTCAGAACTCCAGTATATAGAGGGAGAAAAACCTGTTGAGAGTCTATGGGTTAAGTTTAGAGGTGCAAACAACAGCAGTGATGTTGTGGTTGGTGTCTGCTACAGGCCACCTAATCAGATGGATGAGGTAGATGAGGCTTTCTTCAGACAACAGAGAGAAGCTTCCAGATTGCAGGCCCTGGTTCTCGTGGGGGACTTTAATCACCCTGACATCTGTTGGGAGACCAATACGGCAGTGCAGGCAATCCAGGAAGTTTTTGGAGAACGTTGAGGATAACTTCTTGGTAAAAGTGCTAAAGGATCCAACCAGGGGCCAAGTGCGCACCTTGACCTTCTGCTCACAAACAGGGAGGAACTAATAGGGGAAGTAGAAGTGGGTGACAACCTCGGAAGCAGTGATTGTGAGATGGTAGATTTCAGGATCCTGACCAAAGGAAGAAAAGAGAGTAGTAAAATACACACTTCAGAAAAGCAGATTTTGACTCCCTCAGAGACCTGATGGGCAGAATCCCCTAGGATGCTAACATGAAGGGGAAAGGAGTCCAGAACAGTTGGCAGTAGTTTAAAGAAGCCTTATTGAAGGCACAGAAAGAAACCATCCCTTTGTGTAGCAAGAGAGGCAAACACGGTAGGAGACCGGATTGGCTTACAGGGGAACTCCTTGGTGAACTTAAGAACAAAAAGGAAGCTTAAAAAAGTTGAAACTTGGACAAATGATCAGGGAGGGGTATAAATGTATAGCTCGAGAATGCCGGGCGGTTATTAGGAAGGCAAAGTGACTGGCAAAGGATGTGAAGGATAACAAGAAAGGTTTCTACAGGCATGTTAACAAGAAGAAGGGGATCAGAGAGGGTGCGGGGCCCCTAGTGGATAAAGGAGGTAACCTAGACACAGATGTTGTGGGGAAAGCTGAAGTACCCAATGCTTTCTTTGCCTCTGTATTCACAATCAAGGTCGGCTCCCGGACTAATGACACAAGATGGGATGAAGATGGACAGCCCTTGGTGGGTAAAGAACAGGTTAGGAACTATTTAGAAAAGCTAAACATACACAAATCCATGGGTCTGGACTTAAAGCATCTGAGGGTACTGAGGGAGTTGGCAAATTGCATTGAGGAGCCTTTGGCCATTATCTTTGAAAAGTCATGAGATGGGGAGAGATCCCGGATTATTGGAAAAAGGCAAATGTAGTGTCCATCATCAAAAAGGGATAGAAGGACGGTCCAGGGAACTATAGGCGGGTCAGTCTTACCTGGGTTCCTGGAAAAATCATGGAAGGGATCCTTAAGGATTCCATTTTGAGGCATTTGAAAGAGAAGAAAGTGATCAGGAATAGTCAGCATGATTCACAAAGGGCAAGTCGTGCCTGACCAATCTGATTAGTTTCTGTGATGGGGTAACTGGCTCTGTGGACATGGGAAAGTCAGTGGCTGTGGTATACCTTGACTTTAGCAAGGCTTTTGATACAGTCTCCTACAATATTCTTGCCAGCAGGTTAAGGGAATGTGGATTGGATAAATGGACAGTAAGATAGATAGAAAGATGGTTAGAAGGCCAGGCCCAGCAGGTAGTGATCAACGGCTTGATGTCAGGATGGCAGTCGGTTTCTAGCAGAGTGCCCCCAGGTTCGGTTCTAGGACCAGTTTTGTTCAATATCTTTATTAATGACCTGGATGAGGGGATGGAGTGCACCCTCCGCAAGTTTGCAGATGACACTAAGCTAGGGGGAGAGGTAGATACGCTTGAGGGCAAAGATAGGGCCCAGAGTGACTCAGACAAATTGGAGGCTTGGGCCACAAGAAATCTGATGAGGTTCAATAAGGAGAAGTGCAGAGTCCTGCACTTGGGACGGAAGAATTGTTACAGGCTATGGACCAACACGCTAAGTAATAGTTCTGCACAAAAGGACCTAGGAGTTACAGTGGACGCTGCGTCTAGACTGGCAAGTTGCCAGCTGTCTAGACTGGCCACTTGAATTTCCACAAGAACACTGATGATCTCATGTAAGATTGTAAGTGTTCTTGCGGAAATGCTATGCTGCTCCCATTCAGGCAAAAGCCCTCTTGCGGAAATACTTTTGCGCAAGAGGGCCAGTGTAGACAACGTGGTATTGTTTTGTGCAAAAAAGCCTGGATGGTGAAAATGAAGATCGGGGCTTTCTTGCGCAAAACTGTCTAGATTGAATGGGCGCTTTTCCACAAAAAGTGTGGAAAAGCTCCCGTGCCAATCTAGACGATCTTTTCCGCAAATGCTATTAACGGAGAAACTTTTCCGTTAAAAGCATTTCTGGAAAATCATGCCAGTCTAGATGTAGCTGATGAGAAGCTGGACAGAGTGACCATCTAACTAAGAAGTCTAATGGCATATTAGGTTGCATAAGGAGGAGCATTCCCAGCAGATCCGGAGATGTGATTATTCCCCTTTATTCGGCTCTGGTGAAGCCGCACCTGGAGTATTGTGTCCAGTTCTGGGCCCCACACTACAGAAAGGATGTGGACGCATTGGAGAGGGTCCAGCAGAGGGCAAACAAAATGATTAGGGGGCTAGAGCATATGACCTTCAAGGAGAGGCTGAGGGAGTTGGGTCTGTTTAGTCTGCAGAAGCGAAGAGTGAGGGGGGATTTGATAGCAGCCTTCAACTTCCTGAAGGGAGGTTCCAAAGAGGATGGAGAAAGGCTGTTCTCAGTAGTGACAGACGGCAGAACAAGGAGCAATGCTCTCAAGTTGTGGTGGGAGAGGTCCAAGTTGGGTATTAGAACAAACTGTTTCACTAGGAGAGTGGTAAAGCACTGGAATGGGTTACCTAGGGAAGTAGTGGAGTCTCCAACACTAGAGGTGTTTAAGTCTTGGCTTGACAAAGCCCTGGCTGGGTTGATTTAGTTGGCATTGGTCCTGCCTAGATCAGGGGACTAGACTTGATGACTTTCTGAGGTCTCTTCCAGCTCTATGGTTCTATGATTCTATTATTCTATTATCCTCCTGGTCATTCCTCATGTAATATTGGACTGCTGCACAAACATTAATGAATCGATTGTCACAGCTCTCCTGCAACACAAGAGCATATTGTTATTTTCCTTATAGCAGAGAAACTAAACCAGAGATAAAGTCTCTTGCCACAGAATTTTGTGAAAGCAAAGAGACTTAATTCTGGCATCTTAGCTACAATGTGCAAAGATATACGGTCATCACTTACTCCTACACAACTAAAAATATTAAACCAAGTGTTTGAACTGCAATGTGTGTGTGAAGCTTTTCTATCTCAGAAGAACCACCTGTGGCAGCATACTTCGAAGATTTACAATCGGTCGGCAAACTTCCATATTTAGCAGATAAATCTGATCACTTCAACCCGTTCATTCTCTCCATGCAGAGAGGTATGTTGAGTCTCTTTGTATTGGCTGACAAAATCATGTCCTTTAAAAAATGTGGTCAGTCTGGAAAGAGAGAGTTGGGCATGACGGTTCTGACATGTTCCCATTTTCGGCATTTCTGGCAATTCAAGACAATACAGAAATCAGTCTGCCTCTCTTATGTGAAATAATTGCATCCCCTCTAAAATCAACTGTCCAAAAGTTCAAGAAACATTCCCTATTAGAATCTAATCCATGGAAATTAAATCAATGGGCTTGATGTGATCCATTTGCCTCTCTAGAATCTAAAGCCTCCCTATTACCATAATTAAAGGGAAAAGTTGCTCGGACTGTCAAGTGATGTGGCTCTGAAATTACAATTTCATGAAGTAACTCTACCTTTTTTCTGGCTCAAGTTTACAAGTGAATACTCAAAACTCATAGACTTTAAGGTCAGAAGGGACCCTTCTGATCATCTAGTCTGACTCCCTGCACAGCACAGGCCACAAAATCTCACCCACCCCTCCTAGAATAATCCTCTCACCTATATCTCAGATATTGAAGCCTTCAAATACTTTGAAGACCCCAAGATGCAGAGAATCCTCCAGCTGTGATCTGTACCCCATGCTACTGAGGAAGGCGAAAAACCTCCAGGCCCTCTGCCAATCTACCCTAGAGGAAAATTCCTTCCCGACCCCAAAAATGGCGATCAGCTAAACCCTGAGCATGTGGGCAAGACTCATCAGTCAGACACCCAGAAAGTTCTCTATAGTAACTCCTATCATCCCTCCATTGACCTATTTCCCACTGATAATGAATGGTCAATTAGTTACCAAGATCATGTTATCTCATCAAACCATCCCCTTCATAAACCCATCTAGTTTAATCTTGAAACCAGATAGATCTTTTGCCCCCACTACTTCCCTTGGAAGGCCATTCCAGAACCTCACTCCTCTAATGGTTAGAAACCTTCGTCTAATCTCAAGTCTAAACTTCCTACTAGCCAGCTTATATCCATTTGTTCTTGTGTCCACATTGGTATTAAACTTAAATAATTCCTCTCCCTGATATTTATCCCTCTAATATATTTTAAAAGTGCTATCATGTCTCCCCTCAGCCTTCTTTTGGTTAAAGTAAACAAGCCAAGCTCCTTGAGTCTCCTTTCATAAGACAGATTTTCCATTCCTCGGATCATCCTAGTGTCCCTTCTTTGTACCTGTTCCAGTTTGAATTCATCCTTCTTAAACATGGGAGACCAGAACTGCACACAGTATTCCAAATGGGGTCTCACCAATGCCTTGTATAATGGCACTAACACCTCCTTATCCCTACTGGAAATACCTTGCCTAATACATCCCAAGATCATATTAGCCTTTTTCACGGCCATGTCACAATGGCGGCTCATAGTCATTCTATAATCAACCAGGACTCCGAGGTCCTTCTCCTCCTCCGTTACTTCCAACTGATGTGTCCCCACCTTATAACTAAAATTCTTGTTATTAATCCCTAAATGTATAACCTTACACTTCTCACTATTAGATTTCATCCTATTGCTATCACTCCAATTTACAAGATCATCCAGATCTTCCTGTCTGATATCCCGATCCTTTTCTGAACTTGCCGTCAAAACTCCCTCCCCCCTTGTATTCCACATACTTCTGCAAAATTGGATTTTTTTTAAGGACCGTAATGAAAATACTACAAGCAACTGAGCACTGGAAAGACACTCCAAGGCTATGTCTACACTGGCAGCTTCTTGCACAAAAACTTGCCTGCTGTCTACACTGCACTTGGTTCTTGCGCAAGTAAATTTACTGTACAGCATTGGAAAAGAGGGCTTCTTCCAGAAGAGTTATTCCTTTCCCCACAAGGAATAAACCCTCTTGCTCTTCTACAAGAGGGCAGCGTACAAAGGCAACATGAATTTCTTGCGCAAGAAGCCCCTATGGTTAAAATGGCCATCAGAGCTTTCTTCCTCAAGAGAGCATCTACACTGCCATGGATGCTCTTGCGCAAAAGCTTATGCCAGTGTAGACACGCTCTTGTGGAAGTCTTTTTGCACAAGAATTCTTTCACAAAACAGTTCTTGTGCAAGATGCTGTCAGTATAGATGTAGCTCAAGTGTTCTTGTCAAACATTTATCCCCAGATAGAATGATGTGTCTACAAGACAGGCACAAATATCTCATTAACGGAAGAATGAGTGAATACAAGTGACTTGTAGTGTTTTTAACTGAAATCAATAGAATTATCGCAAATGTACAAAATGAAGTATATCATTGAAGACAGAATTATTGGCACCTTTCATTTGAAATAATGGTTAAAAATCAGGTTAACATTTTTGTATCACATCACCAGTTGGACTAGACTTCATTTTAACAAAATGAACTTTCATTCCACCTCCCTATGTCACTTCCTACTGGGCTTCCTGAAGCTGCAGTCCATATGGCTGCAGAGTCTCTAGGTTCCTTGGTCATTGTAACTCTCTGGAACCCTGACTCCAGCTGATCAGCTCTTAGCAACAGATCTCTGGTCTGAGTCTCAGAATCTCTGGCCCTTGCAAGAAAGAGTTGTAATGGCTCCCGAGCTGGAGCCTCTACAAAATATTCTTCCCTTTTGGTGGCCAAGACAAACCGTGGTCAAGACAAACTGTGCTGGACTGCTCTCCTTTATACTCACACGGCATTTGGAGCATGGCCAGCACGATGCGAGGAATGAGATTGTCTCTGCCCATAGTGTGGGATTAACCCAATCTTGTCCATTGTGGGGTGTGCACATTCTCTTTTAAGAACAAAAGGAAACTGCTAGAGCGTCAGTTAGAAAATGTAAGTGTACAATGGTCAGAAATTTAAATATGATTGTTCTGGAAAACATAACTCCGTCTCTTTCCTTAAATACTGGAGAAAGGATGGAGGCCACAGTGGCAGAGTATTGGGCAAAGGGGAGAGGGGAGGGAGGAGGCGGGAAGGATGCCAGAGTCACATTATGATGTCACTGTGTCATCCCACAGGAAAAATGTATATATAAATATATATATATGTAAGAGACTGATTCAGCACGGCACTATAAGCTTCCAAAGCATTCTGTCTGTGACAGAGGCAGTAAGGGGAGGGAGGGAGGAAATTCATTTGTCCAGCCATCTGGGAGAGAAGGAATGTTGTTGCCGTCAGGGCTGTCTTCAACAGGTGGGTAAACGGGAGTAGGGGTAGTCAAAAAGGAGAGAAAAATGTTGGAAGGACAGGTCTGGCAAGCTGAAAGGCTTTTTGCTTTTAAGTTAATAGATCCACTTCAGAGGAAGAGTCATCAGTCTGCAAGCTGCAAGAGCCTGCCTTGAGAGACTTAAGGATTGGTCAGAATAACGATAGGAAGAGGGTGCAGGTTGAGCACTAAGAACCACGAACGGCATGACACACACACCCCCGCCTTGGTTCATAAACCTGTTTCCCACACTAGGGATAGTCGGGGTAGTGATGTAACCTTATAACCTTGTTTGGGCTAGATGTCACATCTTTGCCCTTCTGCAGTGCATTAAAAAAACCCAACACCCCTAGAAAAGTCGCTGAGGATCCAGAGATCAGACTCTAAAGGTATGTCTAAACTATATGGCTACGTCTAGACAGGCCCCTAATTCCGGAAGAGGCATGCAAAGCAGGTAAGTCAGAATAGGGAAATCCACGGGGGATTTAAATATCCCCCGCGGGATTTAAATAAACATGTCCACCGCTTTTTTTCCGGCTTGGGGAAAAGCCGGAAAAAAGCGTCTAGACTGGCGCGATCCTCCGGAATAAAGCCCTTTTCCGGAGGACCTCTTATTCTTATTCCTGAAGGTCCAATGGCCCTGGGTGGCAGTGCACGCATAGTGATCAAGCCAGCACACCTAAAAGAGGAGGGTGACCTGACCAGTGACTCTGAGGACGAGGGTGACGACCACTGTCACCCTGCACCTCAAGCCAGGACCTAGTAGCTGTGATGACTTCCGGGCCTCATCTGAGGCAGGTGATGCATCCACTGGTGAGTGTAGCACTTTTCCCTTGCAAGCAGCAGGGGAGGCAGGTGCCACCCTAGTGAGGGGCCTGGCAGAACATCTCCTCGAGGGCCTCCAAGATGCTCACCCCATCGTGGTGCGCTTGCAGATGGTGGCTGCGCGGAGCTGCTCAAGTGCCCAGCCCTTGCCTGCCATCCACCCTTTGAGGAAGGCCACCCCCTTCCAATCTATTATGTTGTGCAGCACACAACACACCGCCACAACCTCTGTGACATCCTGCTCAACCATTTTGAGACGGGTGAGCAGACAACTGAATCTTGCCTTCAGCCATCCGAAAACACACTCAACCTTGTGGCGGGCCTGGTTCAGGTGCTGGTTAAATGTTTCCCAGCTGGAGTCCATCTGTCCAGTATATGGCCGCATCAACCAGAACATGAGGGGGATAGGCCACGTCCCCCAACAATGAACAGAGGCATATGGACGTCCCCAGACATCAATACCCACTGGGGTAAGAAAGGGTCCATCTCCATCCTGCGATACAAGCTGGAGTTTCTCAGGATGCGGGCATCATGTGCCCTGCCCTACCACCTGACATAGATGTCCGTGAAGTGGCCACAGTGGTCCATGAGGGCCTGGAGCATCACAGAGAAGTACCCCTTCTGGTTTATGATTCGGGTTGTTCAATGATCTGGGGTCTGGATGGGGAAGTGGGTTCTATCCACGGCTCCCCGGCAGGTGGGAAACTCCAGGAAAGCGAATCCAGTCACGGTTGTGTCCAAGTCCCTTGGGCAGATGACCCTCTTGAGCAGGGTCATTGATGGCTCTGAAAAATTGCAGAAGGGCACACAGAAACACAGGGAATGCACAAAATGAGGCAGGGTGAGTTCATGAGCCTTTGGGGGGTTCCCGCCCCACTTTGATTCCCTCTCCCCCTGAACATGCCAGGGCCCCTCACCACAGAGCCCCCCCAAACTAGCAGGATTATGTGAGGGAGGGATGGCACAAGCCTGTGGGTGATGGGGCTTCCCCCAGTCCGCCTGTTCCCCTCCCAGGCTGGAGTCTTCCCTTCCCTGGGGCAGAGAGTTAACTCCCTCCAAGGACTTTACCTGCATCAAGATGGCACCCACTGTGGACCTGCCCACCCCAAAATGCTATGCCACCGAGCGGTCACTGTCTGAGGTGGCCAGCTTCCACAGGGCGATCGTGACCCGCTTGTTCACGGGGATGGCGGGCCACAGCTGGGTGTCGTGTCTCAGCAGCGCAGGGGCGAGCCAGGCACACAGGTCCAGGAACGTCTGTTTCTTCAGCTTGAAGTTCTGGAGACCCAGCTGGTCGTCCCCTTGCTCCAAAACCAGCCGGTCCCTCCAGTCAGAACTAGTGTCGAATCTCCAGGATCACCTCTCTACGGTCGGGTGGAGATGCCACAAGGAAGCCACCCCATCCGGAGAGAGGGAATTCAGAGTGAGCTCGGCATCAAGCTCCTTCAGGAGTAGTGAGGCAGTATGGAGCAGCAGCTGCACACACTCCAAAATGGCCCTGTGAGGCCAGAGCAGCCACAAAGCCATCTCTGGTTCACAGCAAGTAGGAGTGACAATTCTCCAAAAAGGCACTAGGGCGCAAGCTACGGTATCCAAAGAGGCTGATGGCAACCACAACAGGCACTGCTACTGCTTTCCATCCCTACAAGAGGGCCCAAAGTACTCAGCAGCAGAGAAACGGCTGTCCAAGGAGATCCCTTTAAGAACATGACTCAGAGGAGCTCCAGCCCCCCTCCCTTGGAAGGTACTGCTGCACTTTTGCCCTGTCCTAGTGGCACCAGGGGGAGGTATTTCTGCAAGAGCATCCCGCCAGTGTGAAAAAAGTGTGGATGCACTTTTATGCCAAACAGTTCTTGCTCAAGAAGCCTGTAGTGTAGACGTAGCCTAAGGATTTCCAGGATTGGTTGCACAGGGTCAACCTCTCTATATTCAAGTCCAAAAATAAACTGAAATAAAAAGTCATTTAATAAAATTTACTTCATAATCTATTTACTTTATAATCTAAATCAAATTTACTTTAAAATCCAAATGTTAACAATATAAAACAGCCTTTTTATAACCCACAGACATTATCTTCACAATTAAAATAAACATAAATAAGAGAAAACCAGTAGATTTGAACAGTTCAGCCCACACAAAACACAGAAACATGAAATTGGGAGATCTCAAAATCTTGGGTTTAGTTCTCCTAAGTCTCAGTTAGTGGTTTTGAGCACTAAATCGGCACCATTTTCTGAGTCAAAAACATCTTTCCTTCACTTGCCTGTAGAAATCCTCAGGTGGAATCCAAACAGACCTTTCCTCTGCTGTGCATCACTGCTAGGGTACGTCTACACTACAGCGCTAATTCGAACTAACTTAGTTCGAATTAGTTAATTCGAACTAAGCTAATTGGAACTAACGCGTCTAGAACTAAAAACTAGTTCGAATTAGCGTTTTGCTAATTCGAACTAGCATGTCCACATTGAGTGGACCCTGAACAGGGCTTAATGATGGCCGGAAGCAGTGCCGGCAGGGCATCAGAGGAGGACTTAGAGCGTGGAGATGCTGTCTCAGGCTAGCCGAGGGCTGCGCTTAAAGGGACCCAACCCCCACCCCGGACAGACAGTTCTCAGGGGTGCCCCGCTTGAAAACCAGTCCTGGCTTGGAGTGCCCGGAGTGCCCACACTGGGCACATCACACCACTCAGCCATCAGCCCGGCTGCACTTGCCGCAGGCTGCCATCTGGGGAGAGGGGGCAATTGGGGGGCTGCAGGAGAGCTTCCACCCCCAGAAGCCCGCAGAGCCAGCCCAGTCCTCCCCATCGGGGGCTCGTACCCCATTCCTCCCTCACCTCCTTCCACTTACCCTTCCCTAGCCCCTTTTCTTGATGTACAAAATAAAGGACAAAAATGGAATCTGTCTTTATTGAACAAAACTGGGGGAGACTGGGAAAAGGAGGTGGGAGAGGGGAAGAGAGAGGCTGGGAGAGGGGAGGGCAACTACAATGATCAGGGGTTGGGAACAGGTCCCATATGAAGAGAGGCTAAAGAGACTGGGACTTCTCAGCTTAGAAAAGAGGAGACGGAGGGGGGACAGGATAGAGGTCTCTTAAAGCAGGAATTGGGTGGAGAGGGTGCATACAGAAAAGTTCTTCATTAGTTCCCATAAAGAAGGACTAGAGGACACCAAAGGAAAGGAATGGGTAGCAGGCTTCAAACTAGTAACAGAAAGTTGTTCTTCACAAAGCAAAGAGTCAACCTGTGGAACTCCTTGCTGCAAGAGGCTGTGAAGGCTACAACTAGAACAGAGTTTAAAGGGAAGTGAGATCAAGTCATGGAGGTTGGGTCTATGGAGTGGTATTAGCCAGGGGTAGGTCTGACCCAGGACGGCCATTGTAAGCTCAGGGCTCAGGGTCGGTGGTCTCAGTGGACCCCCTTGATTTTCATGCACACCTGCTCCTGGGTGGCCAGGCTGGCAGCTCTCCTGCCCAAGCCGGCCACTTTCCTGTGCCTAATGCGGAGATCGTGGACAAGGTCCACGATGTCCGCACTAGCCCAGGCGGGTGCCCGCCTCTTGCGGTCCCGGGCAGGCTCCCGGGAGCCGCCAGCCTGGTCCCGGGAAGAGGGGGAGGGCTGGGGGGCATCAGGTGGCTGACTCGAGCCGTGCCAGGTGCAGGGTCTGCTGGCTGGGTGCTGGCAGGCTTGCACCTGGCACGGGCACCGTAGCCAGCCCGTGCCCCTTTAAAGGGTCCGGGGCCGGGAGGGGGGCATAGAGTTTCCCTGATGTTGGCCAGAGTGGCCACCAGGGAAACCTGGGGAGGGTTAGCCTCCTACTAGTTCGAATTAAGGGTCTACACACCCCTTAATTCGAACTAACTAGTTCGAACTAGGCTTAATCCTCGTAAAATGAGGTTTTCCTAGTTCGAACTAAGCGCTCCGCTAGTTCGAATTAAATTCGAACTAGCGGAGCGCTAGTGTAGCGCCTATGAAAGTTAGTTCGAACTAACATCTGTTAGTTCGAACTAACTCTGTAGTGTAGACATACCCCTAGACAGTCAGCTAACTGATTAGTTAATCAGCTCGCTACTTCACAAATATATAGCTGGAAAGAAAAGCTCATTACAAGGAAATACAAAAACTGAGAACAAAATAGAATTGACTATTTCCCCATTTAAAGAAAAGCTGATGAAACACACTAGTAGAGAAAGTTCACTAAAACAGTTTGGCTAAAATCCAAACAACATTCAAAATGAAAAATTAAAACAGAAGTTATTATTCTCTCCCACTTTTCCATTGTTATAATTAACAGGGAGTGAGGGGAAAGTACACGCATGCACACAAGCCCCCTCACTCCTGGCTGGTGAGGGGAAGAGTTGAGAAGTAATTCACAAAACCTGTGTAAATGCTTCAGAGGGGTAGCCGAGTTAGTCTGCAACTGGAAAAACTTAAAAAACAACAAATAGTCTTACAGCACTGTAAAGACTAAAAAACCATGTAGATGATATCTGCGTGGTTGCCCCTCACTCCCTGATAGTCAGGGGAATGGGAGGAAAAGCAAACAGCACCCTGGCATACATGGCTGCTGTCCCCACTGGTCTCTCAAAATGGCGCCCTTACTCCTTACTCTCTTCCACCCCTAATCTTCTCTGATTCTATGGAGATTCCAGTCCATGCTGCTCATTTTAGGGCCTCTGAATGACTAGACATTTGTACCAGATCCAGGGCTCCTCAGTCTCAGGGAATCTAGCTCACAGTCAAGACTAGTTTGCTCTTGTCTGAGATATCAATTCACAAACATTTAAGAAAAAAGAATCATGCCATCCTAATTATAACATACTCCTCTACCACTATGCTCAAGAAGCAAAGCTCTGAATGGAAATCATCTAATTTTAGGGCATGCGGAAGTGGGAAAAATTATTTGATCAGTAAAGAGGAATAAAGGGATGATTTTGAGGAGTTTCATCATAAGCAGCTTTATGAAACCTCATCTCTCAGCCTGCACCTGGCACACTGTAAAGCCCTCACTGCTACCTTCTTCAGTTTGGAATTACCCAGAACTAGGATAACAGAGTGCACAGAGGCATAAGCCACCATTATCACAAGACACCACATCGAGTTGGAGAGGCTTTCGGCAAAGAATCCTATGAATAATATTACCTGTGCAACAAAATAAGAAATGTGGAAGATAATGAAAGAGAATTGTCCTTGAATTGCTCTGACATGAACCTGGGTAACAGTGTCCCTGCAGCTGCCCGTGTTTTTTTCCATCCTTTTAGTGTGTCTCCACTGAGACGTGATTAACAGTGCAGAGGAGACAATAAATATAATGAAGGGAAAGAAATGGCTAAGCATGTACAAAATGAAAAGTCCAGAAGAAAAGTTAGTGTAGAATGTCCACTCCCCTGTGGTTTTTCCTGAGAGATTAATCACTGAATTGTTTATGTACTTCCTATCTATGGAATAGACTGCAGAGAGACTGGTGACAAAGGAAACCAGAAAGGTTCCCATGAGTAGCTGTGGTATTAGTCCTAGTAGTCTCCACTTCAGGCAGAAGTTGGCAATCTTTGCACGGTTTGGCTGAAGTTGGCAATCTTTGCACAGTAGAAGACACTCAACAAGGAGGCAAACCAGAGACTGAGAGTACTTGTAAAACTCCAGAGAAAATCCAGGGTTCTCATCAAATCAAGATGTACATTATCCTCTGAAGATATTTGACAGATGGTAGTATTAATGATTATCATGCACTGAAAGAACAATCTGGAGATACCCAAGCTAGTCAAGATCATGTCACAATAGCTCAGATTTCTGCTTCTGATCCACTCTTGGCAATTCACAACAACCATCAGTCCGTTTGCTATCATACCTACAATGAGCTCCAGTCCTAAAATGATAAAAGAAATAATGAAAGAAAACATGTTTCTCTGCGTAGTCACCAATGTTGCCCAGCTTCTGAAGCTCCACGAGAAATTGTCCCAATGCCTCACGGAAGTGCCGGCTTCTGGTGCTTATGTGCCCTGCAGTGCTCTGCCTTTGTATCACAGCCGAAAGTGAGAGGGGAGAGGTTTTCAGCTACTGAACACAGAAGACTCAGCTGTGTGAGCTGGGATGCAATGCAAATCTGAGACACATTCTATTACATTTGCGGTGATGTATTCCTTTCTGGTGCATTTTATTTGTATATCCCCTTCCTCACTGCTGTGCACTTACTGTCTTCACGGACATCTTTCTATTCGTCTGCTTTCCTGATTTTTATCACTATCAGTTTAATTGTTGCTGCTTTATACTCAGCAGGGACTGCTGCTGTTCATTCCAGTCAGGCCAATGCTGGATACTACTCCTAGGTTGCTTCCATTGCACAACACCGCCACAAGATTTCCAAAAGCTTGTGTTCAAAAGCATCAGATTTTTATACATAGTTTGCTCCCTGCTGGTTGCATGCTCCAAAGCTAGGTTTCAGGTTTAAGAGTTAAATTTTGACTTGATCTGCCTGGAAAGTGCAGGTACACTTTTTTCTGAATGCCAATCCACAAGTGTCCTAACTCTCCCAGTTAGTCCAGACAAGAACTCTTAATGCATCACCTGGCTCTGTCTCTTAGCAGAACTCCCTCCACAGGGCAAGAAAACCTTCTCATAATTCCAGGAAGTATGTGACTAGTCCACAAGCCATGATAGTTTCTCTTCTAAAAGCAGGATCTGTCAGCAGGAAGGTTCCTCCATCACAACAGAGACCTAGCTGTAATGAAATGGATGCAAATCTGTGCAAGGTTGCATTGAAGATTATCCATACGAAACAAATCTTTGCTAGCACTATCAGTACATAACAATTTATATGCAAAATACAAACAGTGAGTAAAGTGTTCTTTTTTTGTTGGGAGTATTAGAATCAGTTTGTGGGTAGAGGTGGAGAGGGTTTGCAGCACTGGCTGCAGGTCCAATGGCTAAGATCTTGAAAAAAATGGATGCCTGAAATCAGGTTTCTGGTCTGTATTTAGACACCTAAAAGAAAATTGATACATTTTCATACTGTAGAATATTACACAGTCCTCCTCAAAGCCAATCTGCAACTGTCAAAATTGTGTTACTTGTGTTACAAAGTTAAGCAGTGAAAAGTTAGGATATGACCATTCAAAATCTTAGCTCTCTCCCATTGTGTGTATGCATTATGAGACAGTCTTTTAATTACATGATTGCACATTATTTTTTCCACAGAATGAAGAATACTCAGGGAATGAAAGCAGTTATCATAATGTATGTCCCCATTTTTTTTTTGTAATGTACCCCATCCAAACCCTGCACTCAGTTTTATTTAACCAAGAGAGGAAGGAGCATCTTCACGGGCAGGCTTGCAAACCTAGTGAGGAGGGCTTTAAACTAGGTTCGTTGGGTGACAGTGACCAAAACCCTGAGGGGAGTGGGAAAGTCGGATACCGGGAAGAAATGCAAAGAGGAACGAGGAAGAAAGGAGGACCCCTGATTCGAACGGAGAAGATAGAGCGATCAACTGGTTATCTGAGGTATTTGTACACTTATGTGAGAAGTCCGGGCAACAAACAGAAAGACCTGGAGGCCCTGGCCCAGTCCAAGACATATGATTTAATTGGGATAACAGAGAGTTGGTGGGACAACTTGCCTGACTGGAGCACTGTCGTGGAAGGGTATAGACTGTTCAGGAAGAACAGGAAGGGGAGAAAAGGAGGAGGAGTTGCACTATATATAAGTGAGCATTATGATTGCTCAGAACTCCAGTATATAGAGGGAGAAGAACCTGTTGAGAGTTTATGGGTTAAGTTTAGAGTTGCAAACAACAGCAGTGATATTGTGGTTGGTGTCTGCTACAGGCCACAGAATCAGGTGGATGAGGTAGATGAGGCTTTCTTAGGACAACTGAAAGAAGCTTCCGGATTGCAGGCCCTGGTTCTCGTGGGGGACTTTAATCACCCTGGCATCTGTTGGGAGACCAATATAGCAGTGCAGGCAATCCAGGAAGTTTTTGGAGAATGTTGGGGATAACTTCTTGATACAAGTGCTGAAGGATCCAACCAGGGGCCATGTGCGCACCTTGACCTTCTGCTCACAAACAGGGAGGAACTAATAGGGGAAGGAGAGGTGGGTGACAACCTCGGAAGCAGTGATCATGAGATGGTAGATTTCAGTATCCTGACCATAGGAAGAAAAGAGAGTAGTAAAATACACACCTTGGACTTCAGAAAAGCAGATTTTGACTCCCTCAGAGATCTGATGGGCAGAATCCCTTAGGATGCTAACATGAAGGGGAAAGGAGTCCAGAACAGTTGGCAGTAGTTTAAAGAAGCCTTATTGAAGGCACAGAAAGAAACCATCCCTTTGTGTAGCAAGAGAGGCAAACACGGTTGGAGACCGGATTGGCTTACAGGGGAACTCCTTGGTGAAATGAAGAACAAAAAGGAAGCTTAAAAAAGTCAAAACTTGGACAAATGATCAGGGAGGGGTATAAATGTATAGCTCGAGAATGCCGGGCGGTTATCAGGAAGGCGCAAGTGCAATTGGAATTGCGATTGGCAAAGGATGTGAAGAATAACAAGAAAGGTTTCTACAGGCATGTTAACAAGAAGAAGGTTATCAGAGAGGGTGTGGGGCACCTACTGGATGAAGGAGGTAACCTAGACACAGATGATGTGGGGAAAGCTGAAGTACCCAATGCTTTCTTTGCCTCTGTATTCACAGACAAGGTCGGCTCCCGGACTAATGACACAAGATGAGTTGAAGATGGACAGCACTTGGTGGATAAAGAACAGGTTAGGAACTATTTAGAAAACTAAACATACACAAATTCATGGGCCTGCACTTAATGCATCCGAGGGTACTGAGGGAGTTGGCAAATGTCATTGAGGAGCCTTTGACCATATCTTTAAAAAGTCATGAGATGGGGAGAGATCCCGGATTATTGGAAAAAGGCAAATGTAGTGACCATCTTCAAAAAAGGGAAGAAGGAAGGTCCAGGGAACTATAGGCTGATCATTCTTACCTCAGTCCTTGGAAAAATCATTGGAGGGATCCTTAAGGAATCCATTTTGAGGCATTTGTAAGAGAGGAAAGTGATCAGGAATACTCAGCATGATTCACAAAGGGCAAGTCGTGCCTGACCAATCTGATTAGCTTCTGTGATGAGGTAACTGGCTCTGTGGACAGGGGAAAGTCAGTGGATGTGATATACCTTGACTTTAGCAAGGCTTTTGATACAGTCTCCCACAATATTCTTGCCAGCAAGTTAAGGGAATGTGGCTGAACTTCCCTTTTGAGGTCTCTTCCAGCTCTATGGTTCTATGTTTCTATTATCCTGCAGGTCATTCCTTGTATAATATCGGACTGCTGCACAAACATTAATGAATCAATTGTCACAGCTCTTCTGCAAAATAAGAACATATTGTTATTCTCCTTTTAGCGGAGAAACTGAACCAGAGATGAATTCTCTTGCCACAGAATTTTGTGAAAGCAAAGAGAGTCAATTCTGGCATCTTAGCTACAATGTGTGAAGAAATGAGGTCATCATTTACTACTAAAAATATTAAACCAAGTGTATGAACTGCAATGTGTGTGTGAAGCTTTTCTATCTCAGAAGAACCACCTGTGGCAGCATACTTCCGAGATTTACAATCGGTCGCCAAACTTCCATATTTGGCAGATAAATCTGATCATTTCAATCAGTTCATTTTCTCCATGCAGAGAGGTATGTTGAGTCTCTTTGTACTGGCTGACAAAATCATGTCCTTTAAAAAAAGTTCTCAGTCTGGAAAGAGAGACTTGGGCATGATGGTTATGACATGTTCGGCATTTCTGGCAATTCAAGACAATACAGAAATCAGTCTGCCTCTCCTATGTGAAATAATTGCATCCCCTCTAAAATCAGCTGTCCAAAAGTTCAAGGAACATTCCCTATTAGAATCTAATCCATGGAAATGAAATCAGTGGGCTTGGTGTGATTCATTTGCCTCTCTAGAATCTGAAGCCTCCCTATTACCATCATTAAAAGGATAAGTTGCTCGAACTGTCAAGTGATGTGGCTCTGAAGTTACAATTTCATGAAGTAATTCTACCTTTTTTCTGGCTCAAATTTACAAGTGAATACTCAAAACTCAGTGAACTTGCCATCAAAACTCCCTCCCTCCTTGTATTCCACATACTTCTGCAAAATTGGAAGAAATGACCGTAATGAAAATACTACAAGCAACTGAGCACTGGAAAGACACTCTGGCTACGTCTACACTGGCCCCTTTTCCGGAAGGGGCATGTAAATTTCATGAGTCGTAGTAGGGAAATGCGCGGGGGATTTAAATATCCCCCGCGGCATTTAAATAAAAATGTCCGCCGCTTTTTTCCGGCTTTTAAAAAAGCCGGAAAAGAGCGTCTACACTGGCCCTGATCCTCCGGAAAAAGCGCCCTTTTCCGGAGGCTCTTATTCCTACTTCAAAGTGGAATAAGTGTACTTCAAAGTGTACTTCAAAGTAGGAATAAGAGCCTCCGGAAAAGGGCGCTTTTTCCGGAGGATCGGGGCCAGTGTAGACGCTCTTTTCCGGCTTTTTTAAAAGCCGGAAAAAAGCGGCGGACATTTTTATTTAAATGCCGCGGGGGATATTTAAATCCCCCGCGCATTTCCCTACTACGACTCATGAAATTTACATGCCCCTTCCGGAAAAGGGGCCAGTGTAGACGAGCCCTCTAAGTTTACAGCTACACTGGCAGCTTCTTGCGCAAAAACTTGTCTGCTGTCTACACTGCACGCACGTTCTTGCACAAGTAAATTTACAGTACAGCATCGGAAAAGAGGGCTTCTTCCAGAATAGTTATTCCTTTCCCCACAAGGAATAAACCCTCTTGCTCTTCTACAAGAGGGCAGCGTAGAAAGGCAACATGAATTTCTTGTGCAAGAAGCCCCTACGGTTAAAATGGCCATCAGAGCTTTCTTCCTCAAGAGAGCATCTACACTGCCATGGATGCTCTTGCGCAAAAGCTTATGCCAGTGTAGACACGCTCTTGTGGAAATCTTTTTGCACATGAATTCTTTCACAAAACAGTTCATGTGCAAGATGCTGTCAGTGTAGTTGTAGCCCAAGTGTTCTTGTCAAACATTTATCCCCAGATAGAATGATGTGTCTACAAGACAGGCACAAATATCTCATTAACAGAAGAATGAGTGAATACGAGTGACTTGTAGTGTTTTTAACTGAAATCAATAGAATTATCGCTAATGTACAAAATGAAGTATATAATTGAAGACAGAATTATTGGCACCTTCAATTTGAAATAATGGTTAAAAATCAGGTTAACATTTTTGTATCACGTCACCAGTTGGACTGGACTTCATTTTAACAAAATGAACTTTCATTCCACCTCCCTATGTCACTTCCTACTGGGCTTCCTGAAGCTGCAGTCCATATTGCGCAGAGTCTCTGGGTTCCTTGGTCATTGTAACTCTCTGGAACCCTGACTCCAGCTGATCAGCTCTTAGCAACAGATCTCTGGTCTGAGTCTCAGAATCTCTGGCCCTTGCCAGAAAGAGCTGTAATGGTTCCTGAGCTGGAGCCTCTACAAAATGTTCTTCCGTTTTGGTGGTCAAGACAAACTGTGCTGGACTGCTCTCCTTTATACTCGCACGGCATTTGGAGCATGGCCAGGACGATGCGAGGAATGAGATTGTCTCTGCCCATAGTGTGGGATTAACCCAATCTTGTCCATTGGGGGGTGTGCACATTCTCTTACATTTCCTTTTAGGTTTTAAGAACAAAAGGAAACTGCAAGAGCGTCAGTTAGAAAATGTAAGTGTACAATGGTCAGAAATTTAAATATGATTGTTCTGGAAAACATAACTCTGTCTCATTCCTTACATACTGGAGAAAGGATGGAGGCCGCAGCGGCAGAGCATTGGGCAAAGGGGAGAGGGGAGGGAGGAGGCAGGCAGGATGCCAGAGTCAAGTTATGATGTCACTGTGTCATCCCACAGGAAAAATGTCATCTCACAGGCAGTCTCCGGGTTACGTACAAGATAGGGACTATAGGTTTGTTCTTAAGTTGAATATGTATATAAGTCGAAACTGGCGTCCAGATTCAGCCGCTGCTGAAACTGACCAGCGGCTGACTACAGGAAGCCTGAGGCAGAGTTGCTCTGCCCCGGGCTTTCTGAATTCAGCCTCTGATCAGTTTCAACAGGCTGAATCTGGACGCCTGTTCCGACTGACATACAGATTCAACTTAAGAACCCCAGGTGTCCCCAAGTCAGCTGCTGCTGAAACTGATCAGCGGCTGATTCCAGGAAGCCCGGGGCAGAGCAACTCTGCCTCGGGCTTCCTGTAGTCAGCGCTGGTCAGTTTCAGCAGTGGCTGACTTGGGGACGCCTGGGGCAGAGCATCTGGGGTGCTGCTGGGTTGCTCCATAGCGCCGCTACTCGGTGCTACTGGACCAATCCACCAGCACCCCAGCTGCTCTGCCCCAGGCGTCCTGATTCAGCCACTGCTGAAACTGACCAGCAGTGGCTGAATCAGGACGCCTGGGGCAGAGCAGCTGGGGGGCTGCCGGGTTAGTTCCGTAGCGCCCAGAGCGGCGCTGCGGGACCAACCGGCAGCACCCCAGCTGCTCTACCACAGGCATCCGGAGAAAAGCCTGGACTGCTGGGGGGGGGCGTACTAGCTGTGGCCCCCCCCCAGAAGACCAGGGAGACGCAGGCGGGGGACTGAGACGCACCACGGTCCCGCCACCCGGGTCCTCCGTGGCTTTGCTCCGCGTCTCCCTGGTCTGCTGGTCTGCTGGAGACCAGCAGACCAGGGAGACGGGGAGCAAAGCTTTCTGAGGATGCCGGCAGCGGGACAGCCGCGGCGCGTCTGGGCTGTCTGCTGCCCGCGTGCTCCCCGGATTTGCTCCCCATCTCCCTGGTCTGGGGGGACATGGAGCAAATCCGCGGATCATGTGGGCAGCGGACAGCCCAAACGTGCCGCGGCTATCGCGTTCCGGCGTCCTTAGGGGCTTTGCTTCCCGTCTTCCTGGTCTGCCTGGACTGCTGGGGGCGGGGCATACTAGCTGTGCCCCCCGCAGCAGACTAGGGAGACGCGGAGCAAAGCCACAGAGGACCTGGGCGGCGGGACCACGGTGCATCTCGGTCCCCCGCCCGCGTCTCCCTGGTCTGCTGGGGGGGGCACAGCTAGTACACCCCCCCCCCAGCAGTCGAGGCAGACCAGGAAGATGGGCAGCAAACCCCGTTTGTAACTGCGGATCCAACATAAGTCGGATCCGCGTAACTCGGGGACTGCCTGTATATAGATGTAAGAGACTGATTCAGCACGGCACTATACGCTTCCAAAGCATTCTGTCTGTGACAGAGGCAGTAAGGGGAGGGAGGGAGGAAATTTATTTGTTCAACCATCTGGGACAGAAGGAATGTTCCCGTCAGGGAGGTCTTCAACAGGTGGGTAAATGGGAGTAGGGGTAGTCAAAAAGCACAGAAAAATGTTGGAAGGACAGGTCTGGCAAGCTGACAAGGCCATCCCTGGCTCCATGGCACAGCAAGTAGGAGTGACAATTCTCCAAAAGGCACTAGGGCGCAAGCTATGGTATCCAAAGAGGCTGATGGCAACCACAACAGGCAATGCTACAGATTTCCATCCGTACAAGGGGGCCCAAAGCACTCAGCAGCAGAGAAACGGCTGTCCAGGGAGAACCTTTAAGCACGTGACACAGGGGAGCTCCAGCCCCCGCCCTTGGAAGGTACAGCTGCACTTTTGCCCTGTCCAAAGTTGTTCCAGGGGGAGGTATTTGTGCAAGAGCACCCTGCCAGTGTGAACACTGTCTTATGCAAAAGTGCATTGCTATTGCGATGTGCTTTGACCAGTGTGGATGCACTTTTATGCCAAACAGTTCTTCCTCAAGAAGCCTACAGTGTGGACGTAGCCCAAGGGTTGCACAGGGTCAACCTCTCTATATTCAAGTCCAAAAATGAACTGAAATAAAAAAGACATTTAATAAAATTTACTTCATAATCTATTTACTTTATAATCTAAATCAAATTTACTTTAAAATCCAAATGTTAACAATATAAAATAGCCTTTTTATAAGCCACAGACATTATCTTCACAATTAAAATAAACATAAATAAGAGAAAACCAGTAGATTTGAACAGTTCAGCCCACACAAAACACAGAAAGATGAAATTGGGAGATCTCAAAATCTTGGGTTTAGTTCTCCTAAGTCTCAGTTAGTGGTTTTGATCACCAAATCAGCACCATTTTCTGAGTCAGAAACATTTTTCCTTCACTTGCCTGTAGAAATCCTCAGGTGGAATCCACGCAGACGCTTCCTCTGCTGTGCATCACTGCTAGACAGTCAGCTTACTGACTAGTTAATCAGCTAGCTACTTCACAAATAAATAGCTGAAAGAAAAGCTCATTACAAGGAAATACAAAGACTGAGAACAAAATAGAACTGACTCTTTCCCCATTTAAAGAAAAGCTGATGAAACACACTAGTAGCGAAAGTTCACTAGAACAGTTTGGCTAAAATCTAAACAACATTCAAAATGAAAAATTAAAACAGAAGTTATTATTCTCTCCCACTTTTCCATTGTTATAATTAACAGGGAGAGATGGGAAAGTACACGCATGCACACAAGCCCTATCACTCCTGGCTGGTGAGGGGAAGAGTAGAGAAGTAATTCACAAAACCTGTGTAATTGTGTCAGAGGGGTAGCCGAGTTAGTCTGCAACTGGAAAAACATAAAAAGCAACAAATAGTCTTACAGCACTGTAAAGACTAAAAAACCATGTAGATGATATCTGTGTGGTTGCCCCTCACTCCCTGATAGTCAAGGGAATGGGAGGAAAAGCAAACAGCACCCTGGCATACATGGCTACTGTCCCCACTGGTCTCTCAAAATGGCGCCTGTGCTCCTGAGGTCTCTTCCACCCCTAATCTTCTCTGACTCTATGGAGATTCCAGTCCATACTGCTCATTTTAGGACCTCTGAATGACTTGATATTTGTACCGATCTCAGGAAATCTAGCTCACAGTCAAGAGCAGGTTGCTCTTGTCTGCGATATTAATTCGCAAACATTTAAGAAAAAAGAATCATGCCATCCTAATTATAACATACTCCTCTACCATTATGCTCAAGAAGCAAAGCTCTGAATGGAAATCATCTAATTTTATGGCATGCGGAAGTGGGAAAAATTATTTGATCAAGAAAGAGGAATAAGGGGATAATTTTGAGGAGTTTCATCATAAGCAGCTTTATGAAACCTCATTTCTCAGCCTGCACCTGGCACAATGTAAAGCCCTCAGTGCTACCTTCTTCAGTTTAGAATTACCCAGAACTAGAATAACAGAGTGCCCAGAGGTATAAGCCACCATTATCACAAGACACCACATCAAGTTGGAGAGGCTTTTGGCGAAGAATCCTGTGAATAATATTACCTGTGCAACAAAATAAGAAATGTGGAAGATAATGAAAGAGAATTGTCCTTGAATTGCTCTGACATGAACCTGGGTAACAGTGTCCCTGCAGCTGCCTGTGGTTTTTCCCATCCTTTTGGTGTGTCTCCACAGAGACGTGATTAACAGTGCAGAGGAGACAATAAATATAATGAAGGGAAATGAATGGTTAAGCATGTACAAAATGAAAACTCCAGAAGAAAAGTTAGTGTAGAATGTCCACTCCCCTGTGGTTTTTCCTGAGAGATTAATCACTGAATTGTTTATGTACTTCCTATCTATGGAATAGACTGCAGAGAGACTGGTGACAAAGGAAACCAGAAAGGTTCCCATGAGTAGCTGTGGTATTAGTCCTAGTAGTCTCCCCTTCACGCAGAGGAAGACGGTTTGGCTGAAGTTGGCAATCTTTGCACAGTAGAAAACACTCAACAAGGAGGCAAACCAGAGACTGAGAGTACTTGTAAAACTCCAGAGAAAATCCAGGGTTCTCATCAAATCAAGATGTACATTATCCTCTGAAGATATTTGATAGATGGTAGTATTAATGATTATCATGCACTGTAAGAAAAATCTGGAGATACCCAAGCTAGTCAGGATCATGTCACAATAGCTCAGATTTCTGCTTCTGATCCACTCTTGGCAATTCACAACAACCATCAGTCCATTTGCTATCATCCCTACAATGAGCTCCATTCCTAAAATGATCAAAGAAATAATGAAAGAAAACATGTTTCTCTGCATAGTAACGAAAGTTGCCCAGCTTCTGAAGCTCTAAGAGAAATTGTCCCAATGCCTCACGGAAGTGCCGGCTTCTGGTGCTTATGTGCTCTGCAGTGCTCTGCCTTTGTATCATAGCCGAAGGTGAGAGGGGAGAGGTTTTCAGCTACTGAACACAGAGGACTCAGCTGTGTGAGCTGGGATGCAATGCAAATTTCAGACAGATTCTATTACATTTGCAATGATGCATTCCTTTCTGGTGCCTTTTATTTGTATATCCCCTTCCTCACTGCTGTGCACTTACTGTCTTCACGGACATTTTTCTATCCATCTGCTTTCCTGATTTTTATCACTATCGGTTTAATTGTTGCGGCTTTATACTCAACAGGGACTGCTGCTGTTCATTCTAGTCTGGACAATGCTGGATATTACTGCTAGTTTGCTCCCATTGCACAACACAGCCACAAGATTTCCAAAAGCTTGTGTTCAAAAGCAGCAGTTTTTTATACATAGTTTGTTCCCTGCTGTTCGCATGTTCCAAATCTAGCTTTCAGGTTTTAGAGTTAAATTTTGACTTGATCTGCCTGGAAAGTGCAGGTACACTTTCTCTGAATGCCAATCCACAAGTGTCCTAACTCTCCCAGTTAGTCCAGACAAGAACTCTTAATATATTGTTACCCACCAGCTCTGTGATTCTTGGGGAACCAGAACATGGTCACCTGTCAGCCTTGTGCTCTTGGGGAGCCAGGGAGTGACATTCATGGAAAACCATCCCCCTCCCTCAGGCCTCTGCTAGAATCAAAGACAAAGCATTGAAAAGGCCAGGGAAGACACACCTAAACTGCTTCAGACAAAGGTGATAAAATTAAGGAAACACCCCAGCCTGATTTGCATTAAAGATGGAACATCTCATTAGCATACAGAATGGAGAGCAGCTCTTCCAAGGCAAGAACCGCAGTGAACTATGGGACACCGAAAGCAGAGAAGCACTGCCTGATGGGAAATCCCTGCTCCAGATGCTAATGAACCTAGGCCTGCTCATACCCAAATTAGTCATTATCAGACCAATTCTAGTAACGATCCTATTGACATCTAAAATACTGAAACTGCCTAGTTGCATTGTGAGCTCGTTCAAGTAACATCCCCCATAACCAGGGGTGATCAATCTCTATTGTCTCTCCTCTTTCTCTTTGAACTATCTCTATAAAACTCCTCTCCTTGCCCCAAGAAAAACTGTTCTGATACCTGGACTTAAACTGCATCAGTTCCATTGAGACTTCTTCATCTACTGTCTGATCGTGCTGGGGGCTCTGTTCTGCTTGTCTCCTGCCCTCTGGACCCCCCAGCTACCATCATCATCTGGGAACCCCAATCAGTGCAAGCTCCGTGGAGTGGTGAGGTCTCTCTCTCTCTCTCTCGCTCTCTCATCAACTATATCTCTAAGCATAGCCTCTTGACCGTGCCCTATGTAAACTGTTATATGGTTACCTAACATTTGTAATCAGTTTCAATTTAGATTTAATATTGTAATTGTTAGATTTAATATTTTAACTTTTTGATATCTATTTACTACTCAGAAATAAATCCCTTTCATTGTTAAGCTGGTTGCTTCTCTCTCTTTCTTTCTCTTTTGCTCACTCTTCCTTAAGGGGTGTTGTTTTGGCTTCCCCATTCGCGCTGCAACAACACTTCTTGTACCCAAGCAAAAGATCCTTGTAGTGTGAAAGTGGAGATACAGGGTGCTGAACCTTGGGGCTTATGAGGATGGCAGCTTACAGTGCTGTTTAATACAGCCCACGGAGTCCAAAGGCACATGAGGGTGCAGTGTGGCATTGCTGTGAAACCCAGCCAGCTAAGTCCAGGGACATATGAGGGGGTCAGCTTGTGAGTGCTGAGTACCCAGTCCTCTCAGACGTGCTCTGTTAGTGGGTATGAGTGTCTGTGTGTGTTGCCAAGGTGGTAAGAACCCCATCCTGAGGAACCTAGTTCCTGCAGGAGAGCTCCAGTGAGAAGGGGAATTGACAGCAGGGAGAATTCAGCGCCATATTAGAGCACAAGTAAGCACCAACAGCACACTGATAGAATTGTTAACCTTCCCCCAGTCCCATAAAGGTAATCCTGATAAATGAGCATACCCCAGAGTAATGGGCAAATCTGGCAACAGCATCACCTGGCTCTGTCTCTTAGCAGGGATCCCTCCACAGGCAAAAAAACCGTCTCATCATTCCAGGAAGTATGTGACTAGTCCACAGGCCATGATAGTCTCTCTTCTAAAAACAGAATCTGTCAGCGGGAATGTTCGTCAGTCACAACAGAGACCTAGCTATAATGAAATGGATGCAAATCTGTTCAAGGTTGCATTAAGAACATAAGAATGGCCGTACTGGGTCAGACCAAAGGTCCTTCTAGCCCAGTATCCTAGCTTCCGACAGTGGCCAGCACCAGGTGCCCTAGAGAGGGTAGACCAAAGACAATGATCAAGCGATTTGTCTCCTGCCATCTCTCTCCAGCCTCTGACAAACAGAGGCCAAGGACACCATTTTATCCCCTGGCTAATAGCCTTTTATGGACCTAACCTCCATGAAATTATCTAGCTTCTCTTTAAACTCTGTTATAGTCCTAGCCTTCACAGCTTCCTCTGGCAAGGAGTTCCACAGGTTGACTACACGCTGTGTGAAGAAGAACTTTCTTTTATTAGTTTTAAACCTGCTACCCATTAATTTCATTTGGTGTCCTCTAGTTCTTCTATTTAGGGAAGTAATAAATAACTTTTCTTTTTCTATTGAAAAGTCCCAGTCGCTTTAACCTCTCCTCATATGGGACCCGTTCCAAACCCCTAATCATTTTAGTTGCCCTTTTCTGAACCCTTTCCAAGGCCAAACTATCTTTTTTGAGGTGAGGAGACCTAATTGCAGATTATCCATACCAAACAAATCTTTGCTAGCACTATCTGTACATAACAATTTATATGCAAAATACAAACAGTGAGTGAAGTGTTCTTTTCTTGTTGGGAGTATTAGAATCAGTTTGTGGGTAGAGGTGGAGGGGTTTGCAGCACTGGCTGCAGGTCCAATGGCTAAGAAAAAATGGATGCCTGAAATCAGGTTTCCGGTCCGTATTTAGACACCTAAAAGGAAATAGATAAATTTTCTTACTGTAGAACATCACACAGTCCTCCTCAAAGCCCATCTGCAAATGTCAAAATTGTGTTCCTTGTGTTGCAAAGTTAAGCAGTGAAAAGTTAGGAAATGTCCATGCAAAATCTTAACTCTGTCCCATTGTGTGTATGCATTATGTGACAGTCTTTCTGCTCTACAGCCAAAATGTTTCTGAAATAAATGTAGTCAAACTTTACTAATTCTGGGTCACTGAGAACAAAAATGATGCTTAAAATTGTTGATTGGCTTTAGTTTTCAAGATATGCTATTTGGTCAGTATATACGACTCTTGACTTGCGAATGGCGGAGGATAAGTGAGTTATAAAGGGAAGGAATCTCAATTTAAACCCGAAATGACTAAAATACATCTTTGACTGGATCTATGAATAAATCTATGACTGCGTTGGGACAGTATTTGCTTTTTAGGCAAAACAATGAATGATGCAATCTGAAGCTGGTATTGCATCATACATGATATGAATTGCATCACGTTATTCCTAGAAGCCATGGATGTTTTGCTGCATAATGGCAATGTTTTGCCATCAATTCCAGTTGGTCATGCAGTCCATATGAAGGAAACCTATGACAACATGAAACAACTTTTGAGGTGCATAAACTGCCAGATAGCTGCAGCGGCACAGGAGCAGCAAACGGAGCTGTAAACAGGGGAGTTTGAGTGGGAGTTTGGATATTGGAACTTGATTGGGGTTTGTTTTTGCTGTGGAGGGGATGTTTTCGTCTGTTTTTGTGTTCACCGGACTAATAGGATTTTGGTGAGAAAGTAGATAAAACACAGAGGCAGTAGTGGCCATGGCCCAAGTAGTAGAGAACACAAGGAGGATGATTGGATGTGGTAGCTGCGGTATGATTCTGGAGGGGGTACCTGAAAGGAGTTTTGTTTGCCTAAAGTGCCGCCTGATAGAGCTGATGGAAGAAAAGCTGATGGAAGAAAAGATCCGAGGACTAGAGATGCAGGTGGAAACTCTGGTCGAGTTTAGAAGGGGGTTTGAGCAGATGATCGAGCAAAGGCATGACGTGGCTGAAGGGGAAAGCTTAAATATGCAGATGGAAGCAGGACCAAGGGCCTCAGAGCGGGGACTGCTGGGCAAAGAAAATGGACAGTGGAAACATGTGACTCAGAGAACCAGGCAGAGGAAAAGATGGGTCAGTGGAGGAAAAATAGAGCTCAAGAACAGGTATGTGGAGCTGGAGAATGAAGAAGAGGTACAGCAGGTAGATAATGAAGATAGAAGGGTAAGGAAGAAGACAAGAGTGGCTAGTCCCATAGATAAAGGGTAAGAGTTAATGGAGACAACACCAATAATGAGCATTAGGAGGATACACGATGGGTTAAAGAGGATTACAAGGGAAAATAGGAATAGCAAGGACTTGCAGCCAGAGGAACCAAGAGATAGACCAGAGAATCGCACTGTCACTAGGAAAAGGCAGGTCTATGTGATTGGGGACTCCTTATTGAGAAGAATAGATAGGCCAGTAACCAGAGCTGATCCAGAGAATAGAAGGGTGTGCTGTCTGCCAGGTGCTAAGATACGGGATGTGAAACTGAGGTTGAAGAGGATTATTAAGGGAGCAGGAAGGAATCCATTGATCATCCTTCATGTAGGAACAAATGATACAGCTAGATTCTCGCTGGAACGAATTAAGGGAGACCATGCTAGGCTGGGGAGGATGCTCAAGGAAATTGAGGCTCAGGTGATCTTTAGTGGGATTCTGCCTGTTCCTAGAGAAGGGCAACTAAGATGTGACAGGATTATGATGATCAATAGATGGCTTAGGCAGTGGTGCTATAAGGAGGGCTTTGGGATATATGGTCAGTGGGAGGCATTTATGGACAGAAGACTGTTCTCTCGGGATGGACTTCACCTAAGTAGGGAGGGAAATAGACTTCTAGGATGGTGGCTGGCTCAACTGATTAAGAGAGCTTTAAACTAGGAATTTGGGGGAGACGGTTGGGAGATGTCCAGGTAATCTCTACGCCGGATTTTAGCACTGAGAGGGAGGAAAATGAAGTAAGAAAAGATATAGCTGGGGGTAGGAGAATGTACATGAGGAAGGGTAGGGTAGATACTAGTCTAATAGGTCATATTGGAGGTACAATGTCCGGGCCAAATTGGGTAAAGAATGTGAATGAGGCCAAACAGCAAAAATTAAGATGTTTGTACACCAATGCGAGGAGCCTAGGTAACAAAAAGGAGGAATTAGAGCGATTGGTCCAGGAAATGAAACCAGATATTATAGGAATAACAAAAACATGGTGGAATACTAGGCATGACTGGAGTACAGGTATTGAAGGGTATGTGCTGTTTAGGAAAGACAGAAATAAGGGTAAAGGTGGTGGAGTCGCATTGTATATCAAAGATGAGGTAGATTGTAAAGAAATAAAAAGTGATGGAATGGAGAAGACAGAGTCTGTTTGGGCAAAAATCACATTGGGAAAGAAAAGTATCAGATCCTCCCCTGGGATAGTGCTTGGGGTGTGTTATAGACCACCAGGATCCAATCTGGATATGGATAGAGACCTCTTTAATGTTTTTAATGAAGTAAATACTCATGGAAACTGCGTAATCATGGGAGATTTCAACTTTCCAGATATAGACTGGAGAACAAGTGCTAGTAATAATAATAGGGCTCAGATTTTCCTAGATGTGATAGCTGATGAATTTCTTCATCAAGTAGTTGCTGAACCAACAAGGAGGGATGCTATTTTAGATTTGGTTTTGGTGAGTAGCGAGGATCTCATAGATGAAATGGTTGTAGGGGATAACCTTGGCTCGAGTGATCAAGAGCTAATTCAGTTCAAATTAAATGGAAGGATAAACAAAAGTAAATCTGAGACTAGGTTTTTTGATTTCAAAAGGGCTAACCTTAATAAATTAAGGAAATTAGTTAGGGAAGTTGATTGGACTAAAGAAATTATGGATCTTGAGGTGGAGGAGGCCTGGAATTATTTTAAGCTAAAGTTGCAGAAGCTGTCAGAAGCCTGTATCCCAAGAAAAGGGAAAACATTTATAGGCAGGTGTGTTAGACTAAGCTGGATGAGCAAGCATCTCAGAGAGGTGATTAAGAAAAAGCAGAAAGCATATAAGGAGTGGAAAATGGGAGGGATCAGTAAAGAAAGCTACCTTATTGAGGTTAGAGCATGTAGGGACAAAGTGAGAGAGGCTAAAAGTCAGGTAGAGTTGGACCTTGCAAAGGGAATTAAAACCAATAGTAAAAGGTTTTATAGTCATATAAATAAAAAAAAAAAAGAAGTAGGACCGCTAATTACTAAGGATGGAGTAGAGGTTAAGGATAATCTAGGAATGGCCCAATATCTAAACAAATACTTTGCTTCAGTCTTTAATGAGGCTAATGAAGAGCTTAGGGATAATGGTAATGTAACAAATGGGACTAAGGATGTGGTGGTAGATATTACCATATCCGAGGTAAAAGCCAAACTTGAACAGCTTAATGGGAGTAAATCAGGGGGCTCAGATAATCTTCATCCAAGAATATTAAAGGAACTGGCACATGAACTTGCAAGTCCATTAGCAAAATATTTTAATAAATCTCTAAACTCAGGGGTTGTACCATTTGACTGGAGAATTGCTAATATAGTTCCTATTTTTAAGAAAGGGGAAAAAAGTGCCCCAGGTAACTATAGGCCTATTAGTTTGACATCTGTAGTATGCAAGATCTTGGAAAAAATTTTGAAGGAGAAAGTAGTTAGAGACATTGAGGCTAATGGCAATTGGGACAAATTACAACATGGTTTTACAAAAGGTAGATCGTGCCAAACCAACCTGATCTCCTTTTTTGAGAAAGTAACAGATTTTTTAGATAAAGAAAATGCAGTGGATCTAATCTACCTCGACTTTAGTAAGGCATTTGATACAGTACCACATGAGGAATTATTGGTTAAATTGGAAAAGATAGGGATTAATATGAAAGTTGAGAGGTGGATAAGGAACTGGTTAAAGGGGAGACTACAGCGGGTTATATTGAAAGGTGAACTGTCAGGTTGGAGGAAGGTTACTAGCAGAGTTCCTCAGGGATCAGTTTTGGGGCCAATTTTATTTAATCTTTTTATTGCTGACCTTGGCACCAAAAGTGGAAGTGTTCTGATAAAATTTGCAGATGACACAAAGTTGGGAGCTATTGCCAATTCAGAAAAGGATTGGGATATCATACAGGAAGATCTAGATGATCTTGTAAATTAGAGTGATAGCAATAGGCTGAAATTTAATAGTGAGAAGTGTAAGGTTATGCATTTAGGGATTAATAACAAGAATTTTAGTTATAAGCTGGGGACACATCAGTTGGAAGTAACGGAGGAGAAGGACCTTGGAGTCCTGGTTAATTATAGGATGACTATGAGCCGCCATTGTGACATGGCCGTGAAAAAGGCTAATACGATCTTGGTATGTATTAGTCGAGGTATTTCTAGTAGAGATAAGGAGGTGTTAGTGCCATTATACAAGGCATTGGTGAGACCCCATTTGGAATACTGTGTGCAGTTCTGGTCTCCCTTATTTAAGAAGGATGAATTCAAACTGGAACAGGTACAAAGAAGGGCCACTAGGATGATCCGAGGAATGGAAAACCTGTCTTATGAAAGGAGACTTAAGGAGCTTGGCTTGTTTACTTTAACCAAAAGAAGGCCGAGGGGAGACATGATAGCACTTTTAAAATATATTAGAGGGATAAATATCAGGGAGAGGAATTATTTAAGTTTAATACCAATGTGGACACAAGAACAAATGGATATAAGCTGGCTAGTAGGAAGTTTAGACTTGAGATTAGACGAAGGTTTCTAACCATTAGAGGAGTGAGGTTCTGGAATGGCCTTCCAAGGGAAGTAGTGGGGGCAAAAGATCTATCTGGTTTCAAGATTAAACTAGATGGGTTTATGAAGGGGATGGTCTGATGAGATAACATGATCTTGGTAACCAATTGACCTTTCATTATCAGTGGGAAATAGGTCAATGGAGGGATGATAGGAGTTATTATAGAGAACTTTCTGGGTGTCTGGCTGGTGAGTCTTGCCCACATGCTCAGGGTTTAGCTGATTGCCATATTTGGGGTCGGGAAGGAATTTTCCTCCGGGGTAGATTGGCAGAGACCCTGGAGGTTTTTCGCCTTCCTCTGTAGCATGGGGTACAGATCACAGCTAGAGGATTCTCTGCATCTTGAGGTCTTCAAAGTATTTGAAGGTTTCAATATCTGAGATATAGGTGAGAGAATTATTCTAGGAGGGGTGGGTGAGATTCTGTGGCCTGTACTGTGCAGGTGGTCAGGCTAGATGATCATAATGGACCCTTCTGACCTTAAAGTCTATGAGTCTATGACCAACTTCAGTGGCAGCTTTGTGGCTGTTTGAAGGTTGTTGCTCTCTTGCTTGGTCTGCAGACTGGATGCACAAAGTACTGCTGTTTTCTCTGCGAATGGGATAGTCGTGCAAGAGATTTCCACTACATCAAGATAGATTGGCCACTCCAACAGTCATTGGAGCCTGGGAGGAAAAGTGTTCAGAATCCACCACTTGTTGAATCAAGGAAGATTTTGTTATCACCCTTACACATCAAGCTGGGTCTGATGAAGAACTTTGTCAAGGCCATGGACAAAACACAAGCAGCTTTCAAGTACCTCCGTGGAAAATTTCCAAGGTTAAGTGAAGATAAGATAAAGGAAGGTGTCTTTGTTTGGTCCTCAGATTCGTGAACTTCTTCGAGATGATGCATTTGACCATGCACTGCGTGGCAAGGAAAAGACGGCATGGAAAACCTTCCAGTTAGTGGCAATAATTTTATCGGAAACAACAAGGCAGACAACTACAGGTTGTTGGTGGAAAACCTCCTCAAGGCATACAAAAGTCTTGGTTGCAACATGTCACTAAAGATACATTTTTTGCACTCTCATCTAGATTTTTTTCCACCGAACTGCAGATCAGTGAGCGACGAGCACGGCGAGTGGTTTCACCAGGACATTGCAACAATGGAGAAATGCTATCAGGGCAAATGGAGCCCATCAATGCTTGCAGACTATTGCTGGACAGTGACAACAGATGCTCCATTTAATGATACAAGAGACAAGCCAAGAAGCGCCGAGTAGACACTGAATAGGACTAAACTATGTACGTAATAGTTTTTTGCCTTTTGTTTCATAATAAATTTTATTTATATAACCCTTTTGCTGATTTTAAAGTGTTACATAAACAGGACAGGTGAAATATTATCATGTAAAGCAACCATAAACACATGAAAAGACCTAGGTTTACAATTTATGATTAAAACTCTACTATCTACACAATATACATAGACATAAAATGTAAAAACTTAAATATCTTGGAAACAGTAGACAATCAGTTGTTTTAATTGTCATATTTGAATTCAGCACATCAAAATACATAATAAATAGCATGCTTTATCTCTGAAGCAGACGACTTCTAAAAAATTGTAGACTAGTGTTATATGATTGCACTTTATTTTTTTCACATTGCATACACAGAATGAAAAATACTCAGGGAATGAAAGCAGTTATCATAATGTATGTCCCCATCTTTTTTTTTAATGTACCCCATCCAAACCCTGCACTCAGTTATTATTTAACCAAGAGAGGAAGGAGCATCTTCGCGGGTAAACCTAGTGAGGAGGGCTTTAAACTAGGTTCGTTGGGGGACAGTGACCAAAACCCTGAGGGGAGTGGGAAAGTCGGATACCAGGAAGAAATGCAAAGAGGAACGAGGAAGAAAGGAGGACCCCTGATTCGAACGGAGAAGATAGAGCGATCAACTGGTTATCTTACGTATTTGTACACTAATGTGAGAAGCCTGGGCAACAAACAGGAAGAACTGGCCCAGTCCAAGAAGTATGATTTAATTGGGATAACAGAGACGTGGTGGGACAACTTGCATGACTGGAGCACTATCTTGGAAGGATATAGACTGTTCAGGAAGAACAGACAGGGGCAAAAAGGAGGAGGAGTTGCACTATATATAAGAGAGCACTATGATTGCTCAGAACTCCAGTATATAGAGGGAGAAAAACCTGTTGAGAGTTTATGGGTTAAGTGTTGTTATAACCTTGATTGGGCTAGATGTCACATCTTTGCCCTTCTGAAGTGCATTTAAAAAAAAACCCAACTCCCCTAGAAAAGTAGCTGAGGATCCAGAGCTTAGACTCTAAAGGTATGTCTAAACTATATCACTTTTTAGATAAAGGGATGTGAATTACACATTTCAAAATTGGAAGTGAAGCCGGGATTTGAATTTCCCATGCTCCATTTGCATGATGGCAGCTGTGGCTTCTTCTGAGTTTTACAGGCTCTTTCAAAATGGGGTATTTCTTTTGAAAGATCCCCGTCTTGAGCACAGGTTTTTTTTGAAAAGTGGCTTTTGGAACAAAAGCCGCAGCCGCCATTATGCAAGCGAAGCATGGGAAATTGAAATCCTGGCTTCATTTGCAATTGTGCTATGTCTAATTTAATCCCTTTAGTGAAAAAGTGATATAGTTTAGACATACCCTTAGGGTATGTCTATACTGCGGGCTTCTTGCACAAGAACGGCTGTTCATTCGCAAAAACTTGCAAAGCATGTACACTGCATACATGTTCTTGCACAAGTAAATTTACAGTAAGGCATCAGAATTGAGGACTTCTTGTGTAACAGTTGTGATAGTCCGTATGAGGGAGAAGCCTTCTTTCACAAGAGGGTATTGTGGACAGACACTCAAGAGTTTTTGCACAAGAACGGGCCTCCCTGGAAAAAAATGCAGGTAGCCACTTATACGCTCCGTACCCGCATTAAAGCTTGCTGCTTCCTGCTTTGCTGGACCCCCCCCCCCACTTAAAGGCACAGGCACCGTGCAGATTCCACGTGGCAGCAGAAGTAACTTCTGTAGCCCCACTACGTGGCTCTGCCCTGCTGTACCCAGGAGCCCAAACGTCTGCTCCCAAGGCCCCCTGAGAGCCTGCACCCTCCTCCCAGCAGCCACCCCAGGGCTCCCAGCAGCCACGGAGGGGCACAAAGTGGCCTGTCCCTTGCTGGTCCGGGGCTAAGGTGGAGGCCCCCCTGGACCTTTGGGCAGAGGAGGAAGCCCTCCACAACCTCCCTCCTGATGCCGAAATGCCAACATCTTTGCCCACATAGCCCAGGTGCTCTCTGAACAGGGACCACCAGCCCGGACCCTTGAACAGGGCTGGGCCAAGGTCAAAGAGTTGCGCCTGGGCTACCTCAGGGCCACTGAGGATGGGGGCAGGCACCTGCCACCACTACAACTGTCTGCACCCCATCTTGGGTGACATGGTGGTACAAGGGCCCTCGGCGGCGGTGCACCCCCCAGTGGTCAGGCCACCAGGCCTAGGGGAGGGTGACCTGACCAGTGACTCTGAGACGAGGGGGACGACCAAAGCACCATTGTCACCCTGCACCTCAAGCCAGAACCTAGTAGCCGTGACACCAACCGGGCCTTGTCTGAGGCTGGTGACGGATCTACTGGTGAATGTAGTGCTTCCCCCTTGCAAGCATCAGGGGCGGCAGGTGCGACCCTAGTGTGGGACCTGGCAGAACATCTCTTTGAGGGCCTCTAAGATGCTCACCCCATCGTGGTGCGCTTGCAGATGGTGGCTGTGTGGGGCTGCTCAAATGCCCGGCCCTTGCCTGCCATCCACCCTGGGAGGAAGGCCTCCCCCTTCCACATTATGATGTTGTGCAGCACACAACACACTGCCACAACCTCTATGACGTCCTGCTCACTTGTTTTGAGATGAGTGAGCAGACAACAGAATCTCATCTTCAGCAGTCCGAAAACATACAAAACCTGCTTGCGGGCCCAGTTCAGGTGCTGGTTAAATGTTTTCCGGCTAGGGTCCATCTGTCCGATGTATGGCCATATCAACCAGGGCATGAGGGGGGTAGGCCGCATCCCCCCATGATGCACAGAAACATATGGAAGTCCCCAGTCAGCAATTCCAACTGGGGTAAGAAAGGGTCCATCTCTATCCTGCGAAACAGGATTCCCTCTTCCCCCGAACATGCCAGGGCCCCTCAACACAGAGTCCCCCCCCCCAAACCAGCAGGACTATGTGAGGGAGGGATGGCTCAAGCCTGTGGGTGATGGGGCTTCCCCTAGTCCATCTATTCCCCTCCCAGCCTGGAGTCTTCTCTTCCCTGGGGCAGAGAGTGCACTCCCTCCAAGGGCTTTACATGCATCAAGATGGCACCCACTGTGGACCTACCCACCCCAAAATGGTATGCCACCAAGCGGTCGCTGTCTGAGGTGGCCAGCTTCCATAGGGCGGTCGTGACCCTTTTGTTCACGGGGATGGCGGTCCGCAGCTGGGTGTCACGTCTGAGCAGCGCAGGGGCGAGTCAGGTCCAGAAACATCTGCTTTGGCAGCTTGAAGTTCTGGAGCTACGGCTGGGTGTCCCCTTGCTCCAAGACCAGCCTGTCCCGCCAGTCACAACTGGTGTTGAGTCTCCAGTATCACCTCTCTATGATTGGGTGGGGATGCCACAGAGAAGCCACCAAATCCGGGGGGAGGGAATCCAGAGTGAGCTCAGCATCGAGCTAGTGCAGGAGTAGCGAGGCAGCATGGAGTAGCAGCTGCACACACTCCAAAATAGCCATGTGGGGCAGGAGGAGGCACAAGGCCATCCCTGGCTCCATGGCACAGAAAATAGGAGTGAAAAGTTTCCAAAAGGCACTAGGGCGCAAGCTGCGGTATCGAAAGAGGTTGAGGACAACCACAACAGGCAATGCTACTGCTTTCCATCCCTACAAGAGGGCCCAAAGCACTCAGCAGCAGAGAAACGGCTGTCCAAAGAGATCCCCTTAAGCATGTGAATCAGAGGAGATCCAGCTCCCACCCTCATAAGGTACTGCTGCACTTTTGCCCTCTTCAAAGTGCTTTGAGCACTGTGGACACACTTTTGCGTAAGAAGCCTGCAGTGTAGACGTAGCCTAAGGGTTTCCAGCAAGGGTTGCACAGGGTCAACCTCTCTATATTCAAGTACAAAAATAAACTGAAATAAAAAGTCATTTAATTAAATTTACGTCATAATCTATTTACTTTATAATCTAAATCATATTTACTTTAAAATCCAAATGTTTACAATATAACATAGCTATTTTATAACCAATAGACATTATCTTCACAATTAAAATAAACAAATAAAAGAAAACCAGTAGATTTGAACAGTTCAACCCCCACAAAACACAGAAAGATGAAATTGGGAGATCTCAAAATCTTGGGTTTAGTTCTCCTAAGTCTCGGTTAGTGGTTTTGATCATCAAATTGGCAGCATTTTCTGAGTCAGAAACATTTTTCCTTCACTTGCCTGTAGAAATCCTCAGGTGGAATCCAAGCAGACGCTTCCTCTGCTGTGCATCACTGCTAGACAGTCAGCTAACTGACTAGTTAATCAGCTCGCTACTTCACAAATAAATAGCTGGAAAGAAAAGCTCATTACAAGGAAATACAAAAACTGAGAACAAAATAGAAATGACTCTTTCCCCATTTAAAGAAAAGCTGATGAAACACACTAGTAGAGAAAGTTCACTAGAACAGTTTGGCTAAAATCTAAACAACATTCAAAATGTAAAATTAAAACAGAAGTTATTCTTCTCTCCCACTTTTCCTTTGTTATAATTAACACGGAGCGAGGGGAAAGTACACACATGCATAAAAACCCTCTCACTCCTGGCTGGTGAGGGGAAGAGTAGAGAAGTAATTCACAAAACCTGTGTAAATGCTTCAGAGGGGTAGCCGAGATAGTCTGCAACTGGAAAACCTTAAAAAGCAACAAATAGTCTTACAGCACTGTAAAGACTAAAAAACCATGTAGATGATATCTGTGTGGTTGCCCCTCACTCCCTGACAGTCAAGGGAATGGGAGGAAAAGCAAACAGCACCCTGGCATACATGGCTGCTGTCCCCACTGCCCTCTTAAAATGGCGCCCGTGCTCCTGAGGTCTCTTCCACCCCTAATCTCTGATTCTATGGAGATTCCAGTCCCTACTGCTCATTTTAGGGCCTCTGAATGACTAGACATTTGTACCACGTCCAGGGCTCCTCAGTCTCAGGAAATCTAGCTCACAGTCAAGAGTAGTTTGCTCTTGTCTAAGATATTAATTCACACACATTGAAGAAAAAAGAATCATGCCATCCTAATTATAACATACTCCTCTGCCACTATGCTCAAGAAGCAAAGCTCTGAATGGAAATCATCTAATTTTAGGGCATGGAGAAGTAGGAAAAATTATTTGATCAGTAAAGAGGAATAAGGGGATGATTTTGTGGAGTTTCATCATAAGCAGCTTTATGAAACCTCATCTCTCAGCCTGCACCTGGCACAATGTAAAGCCCTCACTGCTACCTTCTTCAGTTTGGGATTACCCAGAACTAGGATAACAGAGTGCACAGAGGGATAAGCCACCATTATCACACCACACCACACCGAGGTGGAGAGACTGTTGGCAAATAATTCTGTGAATAATATTACCTGTGCAACAAAATAAGAAATGTGGAAGATAATGAAAGAGAGCTGTCCTTGAATTGCTCTGACATGAACCTGGGTAACAGTGTCCCTGCAGCTGCCTGTGGTTTTTTCCATCCTTTTAGTGTGTCTCCACAGAGACATGATTAACAGTGCAGAGGAAACAATAAATATAATGAAGGGAAAGGAATGGCAAAGCATGTACAAAATGAAAAGTCCAGAAGAAAAGTTAGTGTAGTATGTCCACTCCCCTGTGGTGTTTCCTGGTAGATTAGTCATTGAATTGTTTATGTACTTCCGATCAATGGAATAAACTGAAGAGAGACTGGTGACAAAGGAGACCAGAAAGGTTCCCATGAGTAGCTGTGGCATTAGCCCTAGTAGTCTCCACTTCAGGCAGAGGAAGATGGGTTGGCTGAAACTGGCAATCTTTGCACAGTAGAAGACACTCAACAAGGAGGCAAACCAGAGACTGAGAGTATTTGTAAAACTCCAGAGAAAATCCAGGGTTCTCAGCAAATCAAGACGTGCATTATCCTCTGAAGATATTTGATAGATGGTAGTATTAATGATTATCATGCACTGAAAGAACAATCTGGAGATACCCAAGCTAGTCAGGATCATGTCACAATAGCTCAGATTTCTGCTTCTGATCCACTCTAGGCAATTCACAACCACTATCAGTCCGTTTGCTATCATCCCTACAATGAGCTCCATTCCTAAAATGATCAAAGCAATAAAAATGAAAAACATGTTTCTCTGTGTTGTCAACAAAGTTGCTCAGCTTCTGAAGCTCCAACAGAAATTGTCCCAATGCCTCACGGAAGTGCTGACTTCTGGTGCTTATGTGCTCTGCAGTGCTCTGCCTTTGTATCACAGCCAAAGGTGAGAGGGGAGAGGTTTTCAGCTACTGAACACAGAAGACTCAGCTGTGTGAGCTGGCATGCAATGCAAATCTCAGACAGATTCTATTACATTTGCGGTGATGTATTCCTTTCTGGTGCCTTTTATTCGTACATCCCCTTCCTCACTGCTGATTTTTCTATTCATCTGCTTTCCTGATTTTTATTAGTATCAATTTTATTGTTGCTGCTTCATATTCAGCAGGGACTGCTGCTGTTCATTCTAGTCCAGACAATGCTGGATACTACTCCTAGGTTGCTCCCGTTGCACAGCACAGCCACAAGATTTCCATAAGCTTGTGTTCAAAAGCATCAGTTTTTTTTACATAGTTTGCATTGGCTCCCTGCTGTTCGCATTTGCCAAAGCTAGCTTTCAGTTTTAAGAGTTAAAGATTGACGTGATCTGCCTGGAAAGTGCAGGTACACTTTTTCTGAATTCCAATCCACAAATGCCCTAACTCTCCCAGTTAGTCCAGCCAAAACTCTTAATGCATCACCTGGCTCTGTCTCTTAGCATGACTCCCTCCGCAGGGCAAGAAAACCTTCTCATAATTCCAGGAAGTATGTGACTAGTCCACAAGCCATAATAGTCCCTCTTCTAAAAGCAGAATCTGTCAGCAGGAATGTTCGTCAGTCACAACAGAGACCTAGCTGTAATGAAATGGATGCAAATCTGTGCAAGGTTGCATTGCAGATTATCCATACCAAACAAATCTTTGCTAGCACTATCTGTACATATCAATTTATATGCAAAATACAAACAGTGAGTGAAGTGTTCTTTTCTTGTTGGGAGTATTAGAATCAGTTTGTGGGTAGAGGTGGAGAGGGTTTGCAGGCACTGGCTTAAGGTACAATGGCTAAGAACTTGAAAAAAATGGATGCCTGAAATCAGATTTCTAGTTCGTATTTAGACACCAAATAGGAAATTGATACATTCTCATACTGTAGAACATCTCACAGTGCTCCTCAAAGCCAATCTGAAAATGTCAAAATTGCGCTCTTTGTGAAATGTTTAAGGAAAGTTAGGTTGCAAAATTAAGCAGTGAAAGGTTAGGAAATGCCCATGCAAAATCTGTCCCATTGTGTGTATGCATTATGCGACAGTCTTTTAATTACATGATTTCACATTATTTTTTCCACATTGCATACACAGAATGAACAATACTCAGGAAATGAAAACAGTTATCAAAATGTATGTCCCCCTCTTTTTTTCTTTATGTACCCCATCCAAACCCTGAATTCAGTTATTATTTAACCAAGAGAGGAAGGAGCATCTTCGTGGGCAGGTTTGCAAACCTAGTGAGGAGGCCTTTAAACTAGGTTCGTTGGGTGACAGTGACCAAAACCCTGAGGGGAGTGGGAAAGTCAGATACTGGGAAGAAATGCAAAGAGGAACGAGGAAGAAAGGAGGACCCCCTGATTCGAACGGAGAAGATAGGGCGATCAACTGGTTATCTGACGTATTTGTACACTAATGTGAGATGCCTGGGCAACAAACAGGAAGAACTGGAGGCCCTGGCCCAGTCCAAGAAATATGATTTAATTGGGATAACAGAGACTTGGTGGGACAACTTGCATGACTGGAGCGCTGTCGTGGAAGTGTATAGTCTGTTCAGGAAGAACAGGCAGGGGAGAAAAGGAGGAGGAGTTGCACTGTATGTAAGGGTACGTCTAGACTACAGGGTTTTGTCGACAGAAGTTTTGTCGACAGATACTGTCAACAAAGCTTCTGTCGACAAAGAGCGTCTACTCTACATTCAGATCTGTCGACAAAGCAAGCTGCTTTGTCGACATGGCAGTGTAGACGCAAGGACAGTTTACATGCAATAACGCTTTCTGTCGACAGAACTCTGTCGACAGAAGGCGTTATACCTCATGAAATGAGGTTTACCAGCGTCGACAAAACTGCTGAGTTCTGTCGATGTTATGTCGACAGAACTCAGCGGTAGTGTGGACACAGGTATAGTTTTGTCGACAAAACCCTGTAGTCTAGACACACCCCAAGAGAGTACTATGATTGCTCAGAACTCCAGTATATAGAGGGAGACAAACCTATTGAGAGTCTATGGGTTAAGTTTAGAATTGCAAACAACAGCAGTGATGTTGTGGTTGGTGTTTACTACAGGCCACAGAATCAGGTGGATGAGGTAGATGAGGCTTTCTTAGGACAACTGAAAGAAGCTTCCGGATTGCAGGCCCTGGTTCTCGTGGGGGACTTTAATCACCCTGGCATCTGTTGGGAGACCAATACGGCAGTACAGGCAATCCAGGAAGTTTTTGGAGAATGTTGGGGATAACTTCTTGGTACAAGTGCTGAAGGATCCAACCAGGGGCCGTGTGCGCACCTTGACCTTCTGCTCACAAACAGGGAGGAACTAATAGGGGAAGTAGAGGGGGGTAACAACCTCAGAAGCAGTGATGATGAGATGGTAGATCTCAGGATCCTGACCAAACAAAGAAAAGAGAGTAGTAAAATACACACCTTGAACTTCAGAAAAGCAGATTTTGACTCCCTCAGAGACCTGATGGACAGAATCCCCTGGGATGTTAACATGAAGGGGAAAGGAGTCCAGAACAGTTGGCAGTATTTTAAAGAAACTTTATTGAAAGCACAGAAAGAAACCATCCCTTTGTATAGCAAGAGAGGCAAACTTGGTAGGAGCTTACAGGGGAACTCCTTGGTGAACTTAGGCACAAAAAGGAAGCTTACAAAAAGTGGAAATTTGGACAAATGATCAGGGAAGGGTATAAATATATAGCTCGAGAATACCGGAGGGTTATCAGGAAGGAATTGCAACTGGCAAAGAATGTCAAGGCTAATAAGAAAGGTTTCTACAGGCATGTTAACAAGAAGAAGGGGATCAGAGAGGGTGCGGGGCCCCTAGTGGATGAAGGAGGTAACCTAGACACAGATGTTGTGGGGAAAGCTGAAGTACCCAATGCTTTCTTTGCCTCTGTATTCACAATCAAGGTCGGCTCCCGGACTAATGACACAAGATGGGATGAAGATGGACAGCCCTTGATGGGTAAAGAACAGGTTAGGAACTATTTAGAAAAGCTAAATATACACAAATCCATAGGTCCAGACTTAATCCGAGGGTAATGAGGGAGTTGGAAAATGTCATTGAGGAGCCTTTGGGCATTATCTTTGAAAAATCGTGGAGATGGGGAGAGATTCCGGATGATTGGAAAAAGGCAAATGTAGTGCCCATCTTCAAAAAAGGTAAGAAGGAAGGTCCAAGGAACTATAGGCTGGTCAGTCTTACCTCGATTCCTGGAAAAATCATAGAAGGGATCCTTAAGGAATCCATTTTGAGGCACTTGGAGGAGAGGAAAGTGTTCAGGAATAGTCAGCATGATTCACAAAGGGCAAGTCGTGCCTGACCAGTCTGATTAGCTTCTATGATGAGGTAACTGGCTCTGTGGACATGGGAAAGTCAGTGGATGTGATATACCTTGACTTTAGCAAGGCTTTTGATACGGTCTCCCACTATACTCTTGCCAGCAAATTAAGGAAATGTGGATTGGATAAATGGATAGTAAGATGGAAAGAAAGATGGCTACAAGGCCAGGATCAGCGGGTAGTGATCAACGGCTCAATGTCAGGATGATGGTCGGTTTCTAGCAGAGTGCCCCAAGGTTCAGTTCTAGAACCGGTTTTGGATGAGGGGATGGATTGCACCCTCAGCAAGTTTGCTGATGATACTAAGCTAGGGGGAGAGGTAGATATGCTTGAGGGCAGAGATAGGGTACCGATTGACTTAGACAAATTGGAGGATTGGGTCACAAGAAATCTTATGAGGTTCAGCAAGGACAAGTGCAGAATCCTGCACTTGGGACGGAAGAATCCCAAGCATTTTTACAGGCTGATGACCAACCAGCTAAGTAATAGTTCTGCAGAAGAGGACCTGGGGGTTACAGTGGATGAGAATCTGGATATGAGTCAACAGTGTGCCCTTGTAGCCAACAAGGGTAATGGCATATTAGGTTGCATTAGGAGGAGCATTGCCAGCAGATCCAGAGATGTGATTATTCCCCTTTATTCGGCTCTGGTGAGGCCACATCTGGAGTATTGTGTCCAGTTCTGGGCCCCCCACTACAGAAAGGATGTGGACACATTGGAAAGGATCCAGCGGACGGCAACCAAAATGATTAAGGGGCTGGAGCATATGACCTACGAGTAGAGGCTGAGGGTATTGGGTCTATTTAATCTGCAGAAGTTAAGAGTGAGGGGGGATTTGATACCAGCCTTCAATTTCCTGAAGTGAGGTTCCAAAGAGGATGGAGAGAGGCTGTTCTCAGTAGTGACAGATGGCAGAACAAGGAGCAATGGTCTCAAGTTGTGGTGGGAGAGGTTCAGGTTGGATAATAGGAAAAACTATTTCACTAGGAGAGTGGTAAAGCACTGGAATGGGTTACCTATGAAAAGAGTGGCGTCTCCATCCCTAGAGGTGTTTAAGTCTTTGGCTTGACAAAGCCCTGGCTGGGTTGATTTAGTTGGCATTGGTCCTGCCTAGAGCAGGGGGCTGGACTTGATGACCTTCTGAGTTCTCTTCCAGCTCTATGGTTCTATGATTCTATTATCCTGCTGGTCATTCCTCGTGTAATATCGGACTGCTGCACCAACATTAATGAATCGATTGTCACAGCTCTCCTGCAAGATAAGAGCATATTGTTATTCTCCTTTTAGTGGAGAAACTGAACCAGAGATTAAGTCTCTTGCCACAGACTCAATTCTGGCATCTTAGCTATAATGTGTGAAGAAATGAGGTCATCACTCACTCTTACACAACTAAAAATATTAAACCAAGTGTATGAACTGCAATGTGTGTGTGAAGCTTTTCTATCTCAGAAGAACCACCTCTGGCAACATACTTCCGAGATTTACAATGGGTTACCAAACTTCCATATTTGGCAGATAATTTGATCACTTCAATCCGTTCATTCTCTCCATGCAGAGAGGTATACTGAGTGTCTTTGTATTGGCCGACAAAATCATGTCCTTGAGAAAAAGTGCTAAGTCTGGAAAAAGAGAGTTGGGTATGATGGTTATGACATCTTTGGCATTTCTGGCAATTCAAGACAATGCAGGTAACAGTCTGCCTCTCTTATGTGAAATAATTGCATCGCCTCTAAAATCAACTGTCCAAAAATTTGAGGAACATGTCCTATTAGAATCTAATCCATGGAAATGAAAGCAATGGGCTTGTTGTGATCCATTTGCCTCTCTAGAATCTGAAGCCTACCTGTTACCAGCATTAAAAGGACAAGTTGCTGGAATTGTCAATTAATGTGGCTCTGAAGTAACAATTTCATGAAGTAACTCTACCTTTTTTCTGGCTCAAAGTCACAAATGAATACTCAAAACTCAGTGAACTTGCCATCAAAACTCCCTCCCCCCTTGTATTCCACAAACATCTGCAAAACTGTAATTTCAGGAAGGACCATAATGAAAACCCTACAATCAACTGAGCACTGGAAAGACACTCCAAAGCTATGTCTACAGTGTCAGCTTCTTGCTCAAGAACAGACGTTGTTGCGCAAAAACTTGCCTGCTGTCTACACTGCATGCACGTTCTTGCGCAAGTAAATTTACAGTATGGCATTGTAAAACAGGGCTTCTTCCGGAAGAGTTATTCCTCTCCCCACAAGGAATAAGCTCTCTTAGGCAAGAGCTCTTCCACAAGAAGGCTGCATAGTTAGGCAAAACAAATTTCTTCTGCAATAAGCCCCTATCATTAAAATGGCCAGCAGAACTTTCTTGCTCAAGGGGGCATCGACACTCTCATGGATGATCTTGCGCAAAAGCACATCTCTTGTGCAAAAGCACATGGCAGTGCAGACACGCTCTTGTGGAAGACTTTTTACAGAAAAAGTCTTCCACAAAACTTTTTTTGTGCAAGAAGCTGCCAGTGTAGATGTAGCCCAAGTGTTCTTGTCAAACATTTATCTGCAGAATGAAAGATGACAGGCACAAATATCTCATTAACGGGACAATGAGTGAATACGAGTGACTTGTAATGATTTTAACTGAAATCAATAGAATTATCGCTAATGTACAAAATGGAGTATATCATTGTAGACAGAATTATTGACACCCTTCATTTGTATCACATCACCGGTTGGACTGGACTTCATTTTAACAAATTGAACTTTCATTCCACCTCCCTAGGTCACTTCCTACTGGGCTTCCTGAAGCTGCAGTCTATATGGCCACAGAGTCTCTGGGTTCCTTGGTCATTGTAACTTTCTGGAACCCTGACTCCAGCTGATCAGCTCTTAGCAACAGATCTCTGGTCTGAGTCTCAGAATCTCTGGGATTGTAATGGCTTCTGAACTGGAATCTCCACCAAATGTTCTTCCCTTTTGGTGGTCAAGCCAAACTGTGCTGGACTGCTCTCCTTTATACTCGCACGGCAGTTGGAGCATGGCCAGCATGGTGCGAGGGACGAGATTGCCTCTGCTCAGTGTGGGATTAACTCATTCCTGTCCATTGTGGGGTGTGCACATTCTCTCACATTTCCTTTGAGTTTTTAAGAACAAAAGGAAACTGCAAGAGCGTCAGTTAGAAAATGTAAGTGTACAATGGTCAGAAATTTAAGTATGATTGTTCTGGAAAACGTAACTATGTCTCATTCCTTACATACTGAAGAAAGGATGGAGGCCGCAGCGGCAGAGCATTGGGCAAAGGGGAGAGGGGAGGGAGGAGGCAGGCAGGATGCCAGAGTCACATTATGATGTCACTGTGTCATCTCACAGGAAAAATGTGTATATATATATATATATATATATATAAGAGACTGATTCAGCACAGCACTGTAAGCTTCCAAAGCATTCTGTGGTATGGAGATTGGGGTACTCACCTGGAGTGTAAGTGCCCTTGAATCACATCCCTGCTATGCGAGGCGGGGGCGGGGGGGCTCTGTTGTGTGAGAGCAGAGCCCTTGTGGCTATTAAAGAGGACATTGGCAGCCTCTTTTAATTGAAGAGGAATTGTTGTTGGGAAAAAAACACCCACACACTACTCCCTTTTGTCCATCATGATCAGGATACAGGTGCAGGTTGTGACAGACCTCAGGGTACTCCCCTGCTCTGTTGAGGGATGTGAACTGGGGGCTCCCACCTCCTGGGGATCGTCACTGGTGAGCAATCCCTGTCTGAAGCCCCTCCCCACCCCAAAAAGACAACAGTCTCTTGAGACAGAGAGGGGTTTAGACAAGGGTGGCCCACCGCAGAGGACACTCACTTAGGAGCAGGGATGTTAGCATATAGTCACATAAATGATTAACTGATAAGCCTTATTAAGACTTATTTATGAATCAAAATGACCATGTGCAACTCTCCTCCCACCGCCCACCGCCCCCCACTATTGCTGTCTGTGTCAGAGGCAGTAAGGGGAGGGAGGCAGGAAATTCATTTGTCCAGCCATCTGGGAGAGAAGGAATGTTGTTCCCGTCAGGGCTGTCGTCAACAAGTGGGTAAAAGGGAGTAGAGGTAGACAAAAAGGACAGAAAAATGTTGGAAGGACAGGTCTGGCAAGCTGAAAGGCCTTTCACTGTTAACAGATCCACTTCAGAGGACAAGTCACCAGTCTGCAAGCTACAAATGAAGCACGGGAAATTTGAATCCCCACTTCATTTGCAATTTTGATATGTCTACTTTAAATCCCTTTATCAAAAATGCGATGTAGTTTAGACATACCCTTAGGGTTTGTCTACACTGTGGGCTTCTTGCGCAAGATCGGCCGTTCTTGCACAAAAACTTGCAGAGCGTCTACACCGCATGCATGTTCTTGCACACATAAATTTACAGTAAGGCATCAGAACTGAGGGCTTCTTGCGCAACAGCTGTGATCTCCATATAAGGAAGAAGTTTTCTTGCGCAAAAGGCCAATGTGGACAGGCAGCCAAGCGTTTTCGCGCAAGAACTGGCCTCCCAGGAAAAAACTCAGGTGGCAGCTTGGACGCTCTATACTTGCACTCCAGCTCGCTATGTCCTGCTCTGTCGGACCCACCCTTAAAGACACAAGCACCCTGCAGATTCCACGTGGCAGCAGCAGTACACTCAGCAGCATCACTATGCAGCTCTGCCTTGCTGCACCCAGGAGCCCAAATGTCTGCTCCAGAGGTCCCCTGAGAGCCTGCACCCTCCTCCCAGCAGCCACTCCAGGGCTCCCAGTAGCCACGGCGGGGCACAAAGTGACATGCCCCTTGCTGGTCCGGGGCTAAGTTGGAGGCCCACCTGGACCTTTGGGCACAAGAGGAAGCCCTTCATGACCCCCCTCCTGATGCCGAAATGCCGACATCTTTGCCCACGTGCTCTCTGAACAGGGACCACCAGCCCGGACTCTTGAACAGGGCTGAGCCAACGTCAAAGAGTTGCGCCTGGGCTACGTCAGGGCCACTTGGGGGGGGCCCAAAAGGGAGCCAGGAGCAGTCACCTGTCACCACTGTGACTGGCTGCATGCCATCCTAAGTGACATGGTGGCACAAGGGCCTTCATCGGTGATGGACACTGGCCTGCGCACCCCAGTGGTCAGGCCACCAGGCCTATAAAGGAAGGTGACCTAACCAGTGACTCTGAGGACGAGGGAGGCGACCGCAGCACCACTGTCACCCTGCACCTCAAACCAGTGCCTAGTAAACATGATATCTTCCGGGACTCGTCTGAGGCTGGCGACGGAGCCACTGGTGAGTGTAGTGCTTCTCCCTTGCAAGCGGAAGGGGAGGCAGGTGCCCGGGGAGGGAGCATCAGGCAGGCAGTTCGCACTGCACCCCGTGCAACAGTACATCGCATGTGCAACCTCGTGCAGACTGACTGTGTGGCACGTTGATACGGCAGGCAGCTCCAGGGCATGCCTGGGACCCTGCTGCTCGCACACATCCTGCCCGGGGGAGGGTGTGCGCGCAGTGCTACGCAGCCAGACGCCGCATGCCAAATGGGTAGGACACAGACAAGGGGTCTGCATTGAAGTGATGTCTCCCAAGGGTTACACTCCCATGATTTGGAGCGAGACCTATGTGAACACACCCAACAGGGGACCGATTGGGCCCAAGCCGCAGTTGGGTGGCATCACACCAGGCTCAGGCAAGAGGGCACAGGGCTGAGGGGCACTGTGGGCAGGACTGACTGACTGCCTCACCGTTTTCTGTGTTCTCTGCAGCAGCACCAGCCGGGAGCCAGGGATCCTCCAGCCCTGCAGAGGCGGCACCAACCACCCAGGGACCAGTCCGGCCGGCCAGGCAGTGCAACCAGCTACTCTGGCATCATGCCCAGGCCATCGAGAGACTGGAGCAGGCGGTCACCAGCAAGCTGCAGGACGACCGGGAATGGCGGCAGCAGGCCTGGGGCCAGTTCCTGCAGTGGTGCGACTGCATTTGCAACAGCATTGCTACAGTAACCTCCCACATTGGCCATGCTGTGCACTCCTGCCACCATTGCTATGCCCCCTCTGGCCACTGTTGCCATGCCCCCTCCTGCTGCACCCCGTCCTGCCTGCCTCCCGGTGCTGCCTGCTGCAACCCGGCCTGAAGGGCGCCGAGGCCTCCGCAGCTGCAGAGGCACTGGCAGAAGCCACCCCTCCCACCACTAACTCCCTCTCCCAGTTGAGGTCCTCTCCCTCCTACCCCTCCCAGTTGAGTGCGCACATCTACTGCCCACCCTTCGCCCCCATGTAAATAATACAGTTTTTGGTTTGTTTAACGAACAGTTGTGTTTATTTGGAGGATAGTGAAGAGGGAGAGGGAAGGGTTGAGCATGGGAAGGAGATGTGGATGCCAGACAGAAGCGACCCTAGTGTGGGGCCTGAAAGAACATCTCCTTGAGGGCCTCCAAGATGCTCACCCCATCGTGGTGCGCCTACGGATGGTGGCTGCGCGGGACTGCTCAAATGCCCGTCCCTTGCCTGCCATCCACCCCAGGAGGAAGGCCTCCCCCTTCCGCTCCACTACGTTGTGAAGCACGCATCACACTGCCACAACCTCTGTGGAACCTCTGTGATATTCTGCTCACCCGTTTCGAGACAGGTGAGCAGACAACAGAATCTCGCCTTCAGCCATCCGAAGACACACACAACCTGGTTGCGGGCCCGGTTCAGGTGCTGTTTAATGTTTCCCTGCTAGGGTCCATCCGTCCAGTGTATGGCCACATCAACCAGGGCATAAGGGGGTAGGCCACATCTCCCACAATGCATAGAGACATATGGACGTCCCCAGCCATCAATTCCCACTGGGAGAAGAAAGTTCCCATCTCCATCCTGCAAGACAGGCTGGAGTTTCTCAGGATGCAGGTATCACGTGTCCTGCCCAACCACCCGCCATAGATGTTCGTGAAGTGTCCACACTGGTCCACAAGGGCCTGGAGCACCACGGAGAAGTAACCCTTCTGGTTGATGATGTGGGCCACTCTATGCTCCGGGCCCAGATGGGGATGTGGGTCCCATTCACAGCTCCCCCACAGTTGGGGAACTCCAGGACAGAAAAGCCAGTCACAGTTGTGTCCACGTTCTGTAGGCAGATGACCCTCTTGAGCAGGATGTCATTGATGGCTCTGAAAACCTGCAGAAGGGCACACAGAAACACAGGGAACGCCCAGAATGAGGCAGGGTGGGCTCATAAGCCTTTGATGGGTCCCCTCCCATGATTCCCTATCCCCTGAACATACCAAGGCCCGTCACCACAAAGATCCCCCCAAACCAGCAGGGCTATGTGAGGGAGGGATGGCACAAGCCCGTGGGTGATTGGGCTTCCCCCAGTCCACCTGTTCCCCTCCCCAGCCTGAAGTCCTCTCTTTCCTGGGGGAGGGAGTAGAATCCCCCCAAGGACTTTACCTGCATAAAGATGGTACCCAATGTGGACCTACCCATCTCAAACTGCTATGCCACCAAGCGGTAGCTATCCAGGGTGGCCAGCTTCCACAGTGCGCTGGCAACCCTCTTGTTCATGGGGATGGCGGGCCACAGCTGGGTGTCGCGTCTGAGCAGCACAGGGGCGAGCCAGGCACACAAGTCCAGGAACGTCTGCTTCTGCATCTTAAAGGTCTGGAACCACTGCTGATCGTCCCCTTGGTCCAGGGACAGTTGGTCCCACCAGTCAAAACTGGTGTCAAATCACAAGTATTACCCCTCTACGGTCGGGTGGGGATGCCACAGGGAAGCCACTGCATCCGGGGAGAGGGAGTCCAGAGTGAGCTCAGTGATGGCAGTATGGAACAGCAGCTGCAGGCACTCCAAAATGGCCGTGTGGGGCCTGAGCAGACATAAGGCCATCCCTGGCTCCATGGCACAGCAAGTAGGAGTGACAATTCTCCAAAAAGGCACTAGGGCACAAGCTATGGTTTAAAGAGACTGAGGGCAACCACAACAGGCACTGCTACAGCTTTCCATCCCTATAAGAGGGCCCAAAGCACTCAGCAGCAGAGAAACAGCTGTCCAGGGAGATCCCTTTAAGCACGTGACTCAGAGGAGCTCCAGCCCCCGCCCTTGGAAGGTACTGCTGCACTTTTGCCCTGTCCAAAGGGTTCCAGGGGGAGGTATTTGTGCAAGAGCATCCTGCCAGAATAGACACACTCTTGCGCAAAAGCACATGGCTTTTGCGATGCACTTTGACCAGAGTGGACGCACTTTTGTGCAAGAACTCTTGGTTCTTGCGCAAGAAGCCTGCAGTGTAGACATAGCCTAAGAGTTTCCAGCAAGGGTTGCACAGGGTCAACCTCCCTATATTCAAGTACAAATATAAACTGAAATAAAAAGTCATTTAATTAAATTTACTTCAAAATCTATTTCCTTTAAAATATAAATAAAATTTCCTTTAAAATCTAAATGTTTACAATGTAACATAGCTATTTTATGACCCACAGAAGTTATCTTCACAATTAAAATAAACATAAAACCAGAAGTAGATTTGAACAGTTCAGCCCACACAAAACACAGAAAGATGAAATTGGGAGATCTCAAAATCTTGGGTTTAGATCTCCTATGTCTCAGTTAGTGGTTTTGATCACCAGATCAGCACCATTTTCTGAGTCAGAAACATCTTTCCTTCACTTGCCTGTAGAAATCCTTAGGTAGAATCCGCACAGACGCTTCCTCTGCTGTGCATCACTGCTAGACAGTCAGCTAACTGACTAGTTAATCAGCTAGCTACATCACAAATAAATAGCTGGAAAGAAAAGCTCATTACAAGAAATACAAAAACTGAGAACAAAATAGAAATGACTCTTTCCCCATTTAAAGAAAAGCTGATGAAACATGCTAGTAGAGAAAGTTCACCTTAACAGTTTGGCTAAAATCCAAACAACATTCAAAATGTAAAATTAAAACAGAAGTTATTCTTCTCTCCCACTTTTCCTTTGCTATATGTAACAGGGAGCGATGGGAAAGAACACGCATGCACACAAGCTCTCTCACTTCTGGCTGGTGAGGGGAAGAGGAGAGAAGTAATTCACAAAACCTGTGTAAATGCTTCAGAGGGGTAGCCGAGTTAGTCTGCAACTGGAAAAGTTTAAAAAGGAAAAAATAGTCTTGCAGCACTTTAAAGACTAAAAAACCACGTAGATGATATCTGTGTGGTTTCCCCTCACTCCCTGATAGTCAGTGGAATAGGAAGAAAAACAAACAGGATCCTGGTATACATGGCTGCTGTCCCCACTGGTCTCTCAAAATGGTGCCCTTGCTCCTGAGGTCATTTCCAACTCTAATCTTCTATGATTCTATGAAGATTCCAGTCCATATTGCTCATTTTAGGACCTCTGAATGACTAGATATTTGTACCAGTTCCAGGGCTCCTCAATCTCAGGTAATCTAGCTCACAGTCAACAGTATTTTGCTCTTGACTTGCATGAAGTATGAAACATTTAAGAAATGAACATTTAAGAAAAAAGAATTATGCCATCCTAATGATAACACAGTCCTCTACCACTATGCTGAAGAAGCAAAGCTCTGAATGGAAGTCATCTATTTTAGGGTTTGGAGAAGTGGGAAAAATTATTTAATCAAGAAAGAGGAAAAAATGGATGGTTTTGAGGCGTTTCATCATAAGTAGCTTTATGAAACCTCATCTCTCAGCCTGCACCTGGCACAATGTAAAGCCCTCATTGCTACCTTCTTCAGTTTGGGATTACTTAGAACTAGGATAACAGAATGCCCAGCGGGATAAGCAACCATTATCGCAATACACCACATCGCGTTGGAGAGGCTGTTGGAAAATAATCCCGTGAATAATATTACTTGTGCCACAAAATAAGTAATGTGGAAGAAAATAAAAGAAAGCTGTCCTTGAATTGCTCTAACATGAACCTGAGTAACAGTGTCCCTGCAGCGGCCCGTGTTTTTTTCCATCCTTTTGGTGTGTCTCCACAGAGACATGATTAACAGTGCAGAGGAAACAATAAATATAATGAAGGGAAAGGAATGGCTAAGCATGTACAAAACGAAAAGTCCAGAAGAAAAGTTAGCGTAGTATGTCCACTCCCCTGTGGTGTTTCCTGATAGATAAGTCACTGAATTGTTTATGTACTTTCTATTTACGGAATTGACTGAAGGAAGACTGGTGACAAAGGAGACCAGAAGGGTTCCCATGAGTAGCTGTGGCATTAACCCCAATATTTTACACTTTAGCCAGAAGAAGAGAGGTTGGCTGAAGTTGGCGATCTTTGCACAGTAGAAGACACTCAACCAGGTGGCGAACCAGAGACTGAGAGTATTTACAAAATTTGAGACAAAATTGATGGTTCCCATCAAAGCAAGAAATGCATTGTCCTCAGAAAACATTTGATAGACGGCACTATTAATGATTATCATGCACTGTAAGAAAAATCTGGAGATACCCAAGCTAGTCAGGATCATGTCACAATAGCTCAGATTTCTGCTTCTGATCCACTCTAGGCAATTCACAACAACCATCAGTCCGTTTGCTATCATCCCTACAATGAGCTCCATTCCTAAAATGATCAAAGCAATAAAAATGAAAAACATGTTTCTCTGCGTAGTCACCAAAGTTGCCCAGCTTCTGAAGCTCCAAGAGAAATTGTCCCAATGCCTCACGGAAGTACTGACTTCTGGTGCTTATCTGCTCTGCAGTGCTCTGCCTTTGTATCACAGCCGAAGGTGAGAGGGGAGAGGTTTTCAGCTACTGAACACAGAAGACTCAGCTGTGTGAGCTGGGATGCAATGCAAATCTCAGACAGATTTTATTACATTTGCAATGATGTATTCCTTTCTGGTGCCTTTTATTTGTATATCCCCTTCCCTGACTGTCTTCACGGACATTTTTCTATTCATTTGCTTTCCTGATTTTTATTAGTATCAGTTTAATTCTGGCTTCTAGTTGGGACAATGCTGGATACTACTCCTAGGTTGCTCCCATTGCACAACACAGCCACAAGATTTCCATAAGCCTGTGTTCAAAAGCATCAGTTTTTTTCTACATAGTTTGCATTGGCTCCCTGCTGGTAGCATGCTCCAAAGCTAGTTTTCAGTTTTAATAGTTAAAGATTGACGTGATCTGCCTGGAAAGTGCAGGTACATTTATTCTGAATGCCAATCCACAAATGCCCTAACTCCCCCAGTTAGTCCAGACAAGAACTCTTAATGCATCACCTGGCTCTGTCTCTTAGCATGACTCCTGCCAAAGGGCAAGAAAACCTTCTCATAATTCCAGGAAGTATGTGACTAGTCTACAGGCCATGATAGCATCTCTTCTAAAAGTAGGCTCTATCAGCAGGAAGGTACCTCAATCACAATGGAGACCTAGCTGCAGTGAAATGGATGCAAATCAGTGTAGGGTTGCATTGCAAATTATTTATACCAAACAAATCTTTGTATTTTGCATATAAATTGTTATGTAGATGTAGTGCTAGCAAACAGCAAGTGACATGTTCTTTTCTTGTTGTTTGGAGTTTTAGAATCAGAATTGTACTTTTTGTGGGTAGAGGTGGAGGGGGTTTGCAGGCAGTGGCTGCAGGTGCAATGGTTAAGATCGTGAAAAAAATGGATGCCTGAAATCAGGTTTCTAGTTTGTATTTAGACACCTAAAAGTAAGTTGAAACAATTTCGTACTGTAGAACATCACACAGTCCTCATCAAAGCCCATCTGCAAATGTCAAGATTGTGTTCCTTGTGAAATGTTAAAGGAAAGTTAGGTTGCAAAATTAAATAGTGAAAAGTTCAGAAATACCCATGAAATCTTAGCTCTGTCCCACTGTGTGTATGCATTATGCAACAGCCTTTTAATTACATGATGCACATTATTTTTTCCACATTACATACACAGAATGAAGGGAATGAAAGCAGTTATCATAATGTATGTCCACATCTTTTTTTTAGTGTACCCCATCCAAACCCTGCACTCAGTTATTAATATCCTCATGGGCATTCCTCAAGTAATATCTCACGGCTGCACAAACATTAATGAATTGATTGTCACAGCTCTCCTGCAAGATAAAAGTATATTGTTATTTTCCTTTTAATAGTGAACTGAACCACAGATAAAAGTCTCTTGCCTCAGAATTTTGTGAAAGCAAAGAGACTTAATTCTGGCATCTTTGCTACAATGTGTGAAGAAATGAGGTCATCACTCACTCTTACACAACTAAAAATATTAAACCAAGTGTATGAACTGCAACGTGAGTGTGAAACTTTTCTATCTCCGAAGAACCACCTCTGGCAGCATACTTCCAAGATTTTCAATGGGCTGCCATACTTCTGTCTTTGGCAGATAAATTTGATCACTTCAATCCTTTCATTCTCTCCATGCAGAGAGGTATGTAGAGTGTGTTTGTATTGGCCGACAAAATCATGTCCTTTAAAAAAAATGCTCAGTCTGGATAGAAAGAGTTGGGCACGACAGTTATGAAATGTTCCCATCTTTGGTAGTGCTGGCAATTCAAAACAATACAGATATCAGTCTGCCTCTCTTATGTGAGGCCTCCTCTCTAAAATCAACAGTCCAAAAATTTGAGGAACATTTCCTATTAGAATCTAATCCATGGAAATGAAAGCAATGGCCTTATTGTGATCCATTTGCCTCTCTAGAATCTGAGGCCTCCCTGTTACCATCATTAAAGGACAAGTTGCTGGAATTGTCAAATGATGTTGCTCTGAAGTTACAATTTCATGAAATAAACTCTACCTTTTTTACTTTTTTACAAGTGAATACCCAAATCCCAGTGACCTTGCCGACAAAACTTTCCTCCCATTGCATTCCACGTAATTCTGCAAACTTGGATTTTCAGGAAAGACCATAATGAAAACACTGCAACCAACTGAGCATTGGAAAGACACTCCATGTGTTCTTGTTAAACATTTATCCGCAGACTGAAAGACGTGTCTACAAAATAGGCACAAATATCTCATTAACAGCAGAACGAGTGAATGTGGGTGACAATTTTTTTAAATTGAAATCAATAGAATTATCTGTAATGTACAAAATGAAGTACAGTATATCATTGTAGACAGAATTATTGTCACCCTTCATTTGAAATAATGGTTAAAAATCAGGTTAACATTTTTGTATCACATCACCGGCTGGACTGGACTTCATTTTAACAAAATGAACTTTCATTCTACCTCCTTAGGTCACTTCCTACTGGGCTTCCTGAAGCTGCAGTCCATATGGCCACAGAGTCTCTGGGTTCCTTGGTCATTGTAACTCTCTGGAACCCTGACTCCAGCTGATCAGCTTTTGGCAACAGATCTCTGGTCTGAGTCTCAGAATCTCTGGCTCCTTCCAGAAAGGGATGTAATGGCTCCTGAGCTGAAGCCCCCACCAAATGTCCTTCCCTTTTGGTGGTCAAGCCAAACTGAGCTGGACTGCTCTCCTTTATACTTGCACAGCAGTTGGAGCATAGCGCAAGGGATGAGATTGCCTCTGCCCATAGTGCGGGATGTGCACATCCTGTCACATTTCCTTTGAGTTTTTAAGAACAAAAGGAAACTGCAAGAGTGTCAGTTAGAAAATGTAAGTGTACAACGGTTAGAAATTTAAATATGATTGTTCTGGAAAATGTAACTCTGTCTCATTCCTTAGACACTGTCCAGTAGATCATCATACAGTAATCCAAAGTGTAATGTGTAGAAATGAGCAATGACGCTTACAAGTGTATTTAATCTTTCCCAAAGGCAGTGATGCTCAGCTGCAGCTTTGACCCATCTCTACATTGGTAAAATTGAGTTACTGGTATGGTGAAAACCTTTACACTGAATTTCCTGATGTTCAGGTTGAAATGTCAACCTTAACACTGCATTAATATGTAGTTTGCACTGAGGCAACATATTATTTATGCAACATATATTGGCTTCAGTATTGAATTATACAGCTTAATACAAATGTCAGGGCACTCAGGCGGTGTCTAGACTACATGGCTCCGTTGATGGAGCCATGTAGATTAGACAGATAGGCAAAGGCAAATGAAGCCGCGATTTAAATGATCGCGGCTTCATTTAAATTTACATGGCTGCCGTGCTGAGCCGACAAACAGCTGATCAGCTGTTTGTCGGCTCAGAACGCTAGTCTGGACGCTCCCCTGCCGACATCAAAGCCCTTTGTCGGCAGCCCTGGTAAACCTCATCCCACGAGGAATAATGGGGCTGCCGACAAAGGGCTTTGATGTCGGCAGGGGAGCGTCCAGACTAGCGCGCTGAGCGGACAAACAGCTGATCAGCTGTTTGTCGGCTCAGCGCGGCAGCCATGTAAATTTAAATGAAGCCGCGATCATTTAAATCGTGGCTTCATGTGCCTTTGCCAAAAAAACAAATTTACATGGCTCCATCGACGGAGTCATGTAGTTTAGACGTACCCTCAAGTTTTATTAAGCTGTTTACTTTAATTCTGGAAGCTAATCCATGTTGCAGCAATGATTTGAGAAAGAATCTCCCGTCTTTCTGTTTCTAACACTGATCACTTCATGGACCATGGTTAACGAACCATCCATTTTGACTCTCTTACAGTTGTGATTAGGAACAATTTTGAAGTCAAGACTAGTATATTTTTCCCTCCAAAAGCTTTCTTCTATTAGAGTAAGAGTTACATTTACCTTCTATGCAACCTACCCTATTTTCTCTCTCAAGTTAATAAACCGTGGAACAAGATGGAGTTTAGGTCAGCTGTTGGCATTAACTTTCCTGCTTCCTAAACACTACCAGAAATAATGCACTAGATTCACCAAATCCGACTAGGGAAAAAGAAAGATTGGCTCCGTACACCACAATCTATACTGTGTGGAGATGGAAACCCTGAACACAGGGGCCTTTAATTTGAGTGACATATGCCGTAGGTCTCATTCTGCCAATACTAAAACATAGTTTGAATTTCCAAACACAGATGACAGTTTCCTAAGTCAAAATGCTTTGCAGCTGATGCAGAGGAATTCTTTGTAAGACATCTTAAATAAAGAACTCCTCTGAAAACATCCACTCAATGGGTAGCAGCAGTCAAAAAAGCAAACAGAATTTAAAAAATCATTAAGGGAAGGATAACAAGACTGGAAATATCATACTGCCTCTATATAAATCCATTGTACACCCACATATTCAATATTGCATGTAGATGTGGGTGTCCCGTCTCAAAAATATATATTGGAATTGGAAAAAGTTCAGAAAAGGGAAACAAAAACTTTTGTGGCATGGAACCACTTTGGTGGAAAGATAAACAAGACAGAAACTTTTTAGCTTGGAAAAGAGCTGACTAAGGAGATATTTGACAGATCTATAAAATCATGACTGGTGTGAAGAAAGTAAATAAGGAAGCGTAATTTACTCATAACACAAGAGCTAGGGAACACCAACTGAAATTAGTAGACAGAAGGTTTAAATTAAACAAAAGGAAGGGTTTTTTTCACACAATGCACAGTCAGTCTGTGGAACTCTTTGCCAGAGGATACTGTGAAAGCCAAGACTATATATTTAAAAAAAAGAGGTAGATAAATTCATGGATGATAGGTCCATCAATGGCTATTAGCCAGGATGGGCAGGGGTAGTGTCCCTAGCCTCTGTTTAACAGAAGCTAGGAACATGTTATTTCTGTTCATTCCCTCTAGGGCACCTGGCATTGGCCACTGTCAGAAGACAGGATACTGGGCTAGATGGACCTTTGGTCTGACCCTGTATGGCCATTCTTATGGTCTAACTGATCATAGAACTAAAATGTAATGGTAATTTAAGTCCAAGTGATCACGTGCAAATAGAATATAATCCAGACTGGTAATATACCTAGTGCTTTAACAGTGCCAGTTTAACAAATCTGAAAACAAGTATGAACCCAATCAACATGGAGTAAGAATTTAATCAGAAAAATATGAATGATAATTTGGAAAAATTTAAGAACAATTTATGAGGATGCCAAAAAAGCCACAAATCACGCAACCAAGAAAGAAGGTCATATTAGGTAAAAAAGAATTCTGAATTAGAGAGGCAGTGAAGGCAATATATATTAAACAATGTGTACGTGTGCATGTGTAACAAATTGAAGAAAAGGGAAGCTGGTGATAATGAACATAAATTTAAAGTTAGAAATTATAAAAACTTGATAGAGGAAGCCAAGGGACACATGGAGACATCTCCGGCCATCAGAGCAAAGGACAATAAGTAAGATACTATGAACAAAAAGCATCATGAAAATGATATTGTTCCATTAGTACAGTGGTTTCCAAACTAGGGGTCGTGACCCAGCACTGGAGAGTGGAATGTCAGACACTGGGGCTCATTGCTTCAGGGTGATCAGGTGACCAGTGGGGGTGCTCAGGCAGGCTACCTGCTCGTCCTGGCACCGCAGATGTGGAATGCCCCAGAAGCAGCTGGCAATAGGCCTGGCTCCTAGGTGGGAGTGGAGAGAGCGCAAGGCTACTCACACTGCCCCTGCCCTGAACACTGGCTCTGCACTTCCATTGGCTGGAAACCTGCTGCTGGCTGCTTCTCTGATGCACATGATCTGGGGTGCCAGGAGAGGCAGGAAACCTTCCTTAGCACCCCTGCTGCATCACTGACTGGGAGCTGCTTGAGATAAGCCCCTCCTGCTCTACTCCTGACACCTCTCCTCTCCTCCCCCCCCCCCCCCAAGCCAGAATCCCTCTTACACTCCAAAGCTCTCATTCTGAGAACACGCTTTAGTCAAATTATTCCAACCTCTGAGCATGTCCCTGTTTTTCCCTATCCACCATCCTGCCCCTCAGAGCTCTTTCCATTCTGCCCTCCTCCTCAGCCTGCCTGTTACAGAACAGAAAACTCATGAACCGTGCACATTTCAGCAGAACAATAAACTCTTACATGTAGAGACATTGAAACAGATTCTGCTTCGGTTATTAATGGAAACCTAAACTAACACCACTAATTTCAGTAGAAATACTCGGTATATCCTCTGGTATATAACCCTTCTGCCAGACAGTTGGCAGCAAAGAGGGCTGGGTTCAGTATCTATGGGTTTATTTTCAATAATACCAGCTTGAGCCTCCACCCAGTGACCTGGGATAAATGCACACCATTCCCCTGGGCACCTCTAAGAGACAGTACTTCCCCTCTTACAAGCACAGAGTCAGAGGGTAGCAAACAAAATTTAATAAAACGAGGGAATTAACTCCGCATTAATTTGGGAAAATCCCATAAACCATGAATCCAAACAGCCCATCCCAGTTAAGTTGGGTAGTGCCCTTTCCTGTCAGATTTTTAGGTCCAGCAGCCCAAAAGTCCTTTTAACATGTCCGCTTCTTCTCTGCACCCCACTCTCAGTTGTTATCTTTGGTCAGTGGAGCCCCAGAGTTCAAATATTCATGTGCAGAGTTCACCTCCTAGCCTCGGTGGAAAAGGAAAGGGGGGGAGGGAGGGAGGGAGAGGGAGAAAAATATTACTAGCTCAGCTGCTCAGGCATTTGCCAGTCATCCTGTTAGCCAAGCCACTCCTCACCAGTTGCCATGCTGCTTCTAGCCAGCAACCATCCATGGCTCCCTGCTGGCTGTGCCACTCCACCCTGATATCTTCATCCCCACCCACACTTAGCATACTTCAGTGATTTCAGCTGTCTCTGGGGAAGCCTCACAGCTGGTGCACAGTAGGCTGTCTTCTTGCACCAGAAACAATGTCTATTACTTCTTCCCTAACAACAAGACGATGGGGATCCAACACCAGCCAAAAGTGATCATTTGGGGCAAGCAATCCCATCATACAGAGCACCTAAGCAGGATGGGTGTTGCCCATGCAAACAAGATCAACTCCTGAAGTGCTCTTCCATAGCGGAGAGCTCATTGGAGCAGACATTTGGCTCCATCTGCTATGTAATAGCTGCACTACACAGAGAAACCTGCAATGTTTGCCACTCCAGTGAGCAAGTGCTTGGTGTTCTTCTGTACTATGTTGTGCAAATCATTCACATTTCTTCACTGAAGGTGTCAAATACAAAGAAACCTTGTGTGTGCAAATCCTAATCTGCAGGATGCACTGCATCACTATTGAGAACCACGACACTTTTGTTATTAAACTTTCACTAACACTGCAGGAAGTGGCAAGCTAAGCTCTTTTCCTTGCTCTTATGAGGTGAGCAGACATTACTGCTATATCGAGGCGCTATGCATCGTGTGAGCACAGCAATGAGCCAGAATGATTCAACCAACAGCTCTGAACATGAGAAGGCGTTTCAGGTCAACTATTTTTCTTAAGCTTTTGACCAGAGTTTAGCATGCAGATGGATACAAGCAATTACCATCTCATAGAACTGGAAGGGACCTTGAGAGGTCATCTAGTCCAGTCCCCTGCCCTCATGGCAGGGCCAAGTACCATCCCTGACACATTTGCCCCAGATCCCTAAATGGCCCCCTCAAGGATTGAACTCACAACCCTGGGCTTAGCAGGCCAATACTCAAACCACTTTCAGTTACAAAGAAGATTAAATGTATTACAGGACTGAGACTCAGTACTTCACGAGAGTTTCTTTGGATTCATTAAGTTGTGTTCTCCTATTCTGTCCTAATGGGGAATTCATTAATGTCACAATTCTTCCAGCCTTAGCTTCCACAGTTGCAAACACTGTTTCTGGGACAGCCAAGCTGAAATTCTGTTCCCTTGGCACCTTCCCAGATGGCTCTTACATTCCAGTGTCCACACAACTGCCAATCTGTGAGCATTGGCAGCCGTGCGCAATATGAAAGGTGTTTTCACACATGAACATGCTACAAGAGGAGCAGTCACAAGGATCCCTTTCAGTTCTGGAAATGCTAAATCACACTCTGTGGCCCACTGAAGTGGTTTTGCTTTCTCACTCAGCCTGTGCAATGCTCCTGTGATTGGTGAGCTCTTATACACACAGTTTCTACAATAGCAGCAGAGCTCCACTAAACTCTACTAATCTGTGAGTGTCAAGGGAGATGACCATTGGTACCCAGCCTCCATTTTTTACTTGAAATTCCTTATTTTACCATTTGTTGTTCAAAACATTCAGTAAACAGACAGAAATCACAAGAAATGTACTAACTAAAATTTCCCCTGAGATGCTGGGTCTCAAAGCAGGTTTCGATCAGTCCAGATCTTTTCCTTGCGGGAGAGCTGGTGTGTTGTTCCATGGAGTAGAAACTCCATGGAGATAGAAGCACTTGTTCACAGCAAATCAACTGCCTCCTAGGAATTTGTTTCACCGGAACCACATCTTTAAAGAAAATTTCCAGACTGAATTGGCAAAAACACTGAATTTGCTAGTATTTTTACATAATGGAATCCAAACAAATTATTGGCTAATCTACTACTGTGGTCATTCAGATGTCTTGAGCAATCCCAGAAATCTACTTCTCAAACCTAGTTTTCCTCACTTTTGGATTGATACCCGTTTCCCCATCCCTGTCTCTATTTGAGACCAGACAGGCCTGAGTTTCAGATCCCCTGTTCCCTAGACTTTTTAGTGTGTTTGAGCATGTTCACCATTCCTGTGAATTCCATGGCTCCCCTTATACATTCATGATTTTCAGCTGCAGGGCGAATGGCATCTGAGCTTTTATGAATTGGTCCACCACTAATTTGTCCTGGTAATCCTCCTGGGACCTGGCTATTCTAAGTCTCCTTAGGTCCTCTTTCTGGGGTCTTTTCTTTCCTCTCTTTTCTAAGACTGCTATGGCTGCTCAGCTCAATCTGATGACTGGCTCCAAACTGCTTATACTGAATTCAGACAATATGCTCTATTTTCCAGTGTAAATTCTCCAGCACCATCAGAGCTGGCCACTCAAATTAGCAGCCAGGAAGCTGCCTCTAGCTTCATCTTTCCAAACATTCATTTGGGGATATGACATTCAACTGAGCCAAATAAGAGTCACAGAGATTTGTTCACTCGGAGAGAATGTTTCTCTCCATTACCTGAGTTGGAACAAACTGATTTCTATCTGCTGGGCCTGTATGGGTTACAAATGGAGTCAAATATATTACTTGAAATACTCTTCAGATGTCCCTCGCTCTTGTTTTAGTTGATTTTTGAACAGCTCCAGCTCTTGTTTTAATTTCTCTTGACCAGTGCTAAATCCCACTTTGATCTTGAATCACTTTGATTTCTGTGAACACCTTTGTTATCTGTTCCCAATGGACTCAGCAAAATACCAGCTCACAATTTCTCTCCTTGGGAGCTCTCTCCTTCCTCTAGTGCCAATGTTGCCCCATTTTCATGAAAAATTAAGTTGGCATGGCCCTGAATATTGTCTGTTTCCATTACAATAAGAAACTGAAGATATGAACTCAGCGATTTTTTTTAGTGTTATCTTTCTATTTACAGAAGTGTATAGGAAGTCACGCAGTAGAAAAAAAACATTTCTGGTAGTTTCCCGGATCAAAATTCCCCAGGTCAGTCTCTCCAACAAGTTCTGTGTCTCTGCTTCCTCTCAGTGTCGTACAACTGCTTTTCCAGGCTCTTTTGGCTTTGGGCCTCTAGCTCATAAAGGCAGCAAATAACTTATCCCCTGGATTTGCAATCAAGGAAGCTTAAACTAACATATCTTAGCTCTGACCAGATATGTTCCTTGCAGAGTTTCTCTTTGGGGGGGTGTCTACTATGTAAAAGGACTTAAATGCTCCTTCTATAGAATCTGAAATAATGTTTGGCACAACTATTGATTTTCTTTAAGTAGGTCTATGATTGTCTTTAGGACAAGACTCACCGGTCAGCAGCCATGAGTACCTTTCATAACAACAGGGTAGATTCCCTGGGTCATCTTTTGGTGTTAATTGTTAATGTGACATTCTCGTTTTTTTCATATCAATACCATTCAATGTTCTTGCAGACAACTCGGTTTGGAAGATCTTATCTTGAAGTTTGGGTATGGAGGATCCAGTCCATCTCTTTCATCTTTGAACCCCAGCATGACTGGATATTTTTACTAGTTGAAGGGCTGTCCACTACTCGGTCTCTGGAAATCTAGTTCACAATCAATAGTAGTTTGCCCTTGATTTGCATGAGTTATTAATTCACAAACATTTAAGAAAAAAGAATCATAGTTTTAATTATAACATAGTCCTCTATCACTATCCTCAAGTAGGAAAGATGGAAATCTTCTGATTTTAGGACATATGTGATAAATAGAGAGGATAAAGGAGATGGTTTTGTGGAGTGTCATCACAAGCAATTTTATGAAACCTCATTTCTTAGCCTGCACTGGGCATAGTGCAAAGCCTTCACTGCTACCTTCTTCAGTTTGGGATTCCCCAGCACTAGGATAACAGAGTGCCCAGAGGGATAAGCAGCCATTATCACTCCCCACAACAACAAGAAGCTGAAGTCGTTCCTGAATATTTCTATCAAAAATATGACTAGTACTGCAAAATATGAACTGTAGAAGAAAATGAAAGAGATCAGTCCTTTAATTGCTCTGACATGAGCCTCAGTAATGGTATCCTTAGAGCTGCTCATGGCTTTTCTCATCCTCTTGCTGTGTTTCCACAGAGAAGTGATTAACAGTGCAGAGGAAACAATAAATATAATGAAGGGAGAATAAAATCCAATGGTAGAGAACATAGACAGGCCAGAAAATAAATCAATCACACATTTAGATTCCACTGTGGTGTTTCCTGACAGATTATTCATTGAACTATTTCTATATACAGTATTGACTGAAGGGAAGCAGGTGAGCAAGGAAACCAATAAGGAACTCAGGAGTAACGGTGGCAGTAGCCCTGATATTTTCTGCCTCAGCCAGAGGAAAAGGGGCTGGCTGAATGTGGCGATCTTCACACAGTAGAAGACACTGAGCCAGGTGGCAAACCAGAGACTGAGAGTACTTAGGTACATCCAAGCAACAAAGAAATAACTTAAAGTATCACAAGATCTATTTATATCTTGACATAATTGAAGGACGATACTGTTAATGAATATCATGCACTGTAGAAAAAATCTGGAGATGCCCAGACTAGTCAAGATCATGTCACAACGGGTCAGTTTTCTGCTTCTGATCCATTCTAGGCAATTCACAATAATCATCAGTCCATTTGCTATACTCCCTATAATGAGCTCAATTCCTAAAACAATCAAAGCAATAATAATTGCAGAAAGCATGTTTCTGTGTATTGTCACCACAGCTTGTCCAACTTCTGAAGCGCCAAGAGAAATTGTCCCAAAGACAAATGCCGACTGACGTGCCAGGCGCCTGTTAGCAAGGCCTGCCCTGCCCTACCTTTGTATCACAGCTGAAAGTGAGAGAGGTGAGGTTTTCAGCTACCGAACATAGAAGATTCAGCTGTGAGAGATGGGATGCAATGCAAATCTCAGACAGATTCTATTACATTTGTAATGATGAATTCCTTTCTGATTTGTTTTATTTGTATATCCTCCTCCTCAATGCAGTGCAGTGACTGTCTTCACAGATAATGAGTAGTCCTGTAGCACCTCAGAGACTACCAAAAATATACGTACAGTGTCACGAGCTTTCATGGGCAAAACCCACTTCCTCAAGATGAACAGAATGGAGAGAAAAGGGTCTCCTTCCCGTGAGTCCATATGATGACGGTGTTGTCAATATAGTGTAAGTAGAGCAAGGATGTTAGGAGACGAGAGATGAGGAAGCACCGTTCTACATCAGCCATAAAAATGTTGGCATATTGTGGGGCTATGTGGGTGCCCGTAGCTTTCCTGCTGACTTAAAATATAAATTGTCCCCAAAACATTTTTCTATTCATCTGCTTTCCTGATTTTTATCATTATTAATTTAATTGTTGCTGCTTTATTTGGACAATGCTGGATTCCACTCCTAAGCTGCTCCCATTGCACAACATAGCCACAAGATTTTCAAAATGCCTGTACCCAAAAGCATCAGATTCTTCTACACAGTTTGCACCATCTCCCTGCTGATCTCATGCTCCAAAATTAGCTTTCATTTTTAAAATTTTAAAGATTGACTTGACTTGTCTGGAAAGTCCAGACAAGTTTTATCTTAACACCACTGTACAGACATCCTAACTCCCCCAATTAGCCCAGACAAGAACTCCTAATGCATCACCTGTCTCAACATGACTCTTGCCAAAGTGCAACAAAACCATCTTGTTATTCCAGGAAGGAAGTGAATAGCCCACAAGCCAAGAGCCATGATAGACTCTCTTCTAAAAGCAAGATCTGTCAGCAGGTAGGTTCCACTGTCACAACAGAGAGCCAGCTGCAGTGAAATGTATGCAAATCAGTGGAGGATTGCATTACAGATTTTCCATTGCAAACAAATCTTTGCATTCTCCATATAAATTGTTATATATAGATGGTGCCTACCAACAGCAAATTAAGTATGCATTTTGTGCTTTTCTTAGGACTATCCGAACCACAATTTTACTCTATGTGGTAGAAGGTAGTGACTGCAGGCAGAATGGCTAAAATCTTGAAAAAATGCATTCCTGAAATTGGTCCATATTTAGTGATTTGAAAGCAGGGCCAGATGTGCTAGGCAATCACCTGGGGTTCTGGTTTTATTGTTAGCTAGAAAAGGGAAAATAGAATCTTGGAAATAAAATGTTGCAGGTATTCTGTATATGAATGTGTTTTCCACACTCTCTTAGAATGTTCTGGACCTTTCTAGAATCTCATGAAAACTTCCAGATGTTGAAAACTACATTTTCCTTGAAGTTCTTAGAATGTTGTCAGCTTTGCCCTTGTGTGTCTGTAACGAGTGGCTCCTCACTAATCAGTCAGCAAGATATATAAGAATGAAGTGAAAGCTTGTCTGTGAAACTGTGAACTTTGTGTTATTGTGGAATTGTGTGTGTATTAAGACTTGAGGCATGTAAGTAGCAACTAATAAAGGACATATTTAATGAGATTGCAGATATCCATTGAAACTGTATCTATGCAACAATATACAAGAAATACTGCAACTTCTTTTGCCACGTTTAATGATTTTTTAATACTATGGAAAATAGATTTTTGTTTTCCTTAATGATATGTTTCCCCCACACAGAAAATAAGTCGCAATCTTGTTTGAAGCAAGGTCCAAATTTGATGGGAAAATATTTAAAATAGATAAACATAGACCAGACTTTCGACAGTAGCATTCAATCTGCTGCAGAACAAATTGAGGAATGAAGTGTAAATGATGGAAGATCTATTACTAAGGAATTTACAGATTTACCTGAATATAATGAATGGAAATCTGAGGAGAGTGATGTAGATTTATCCAGTTTTCCTGGTGTCATAAAGGAGAGTGATGATGAACGGTGACTAATATGAAAAAGGAAAGAAACAATCAACAATACTCAGTCTTCCATGATGACAGAAGCAGCGATGAGAAAAACTGCACACCACAAGTCGATGCACCAGATCCTGCTTTATAGCTGACTATCCTAAATTCTGCCAGGCGTGTAATTTTGAATGGGCCAGGCAAAACTCAAGGATCTGACATTTCCAGAAACTCAGCAGAAGCGATATTTCTCCGAGTCATACTGCCAAATTATGCTCAAGAATGGTGAGAATCTGAATCAGCATTAAGTGGTTTATTCAAAATCAGCCAACAAAGAATTTTGTTTTTGTTTCAAATGATTTGACAAGTGTGCCAAGCCATTCCTTGTGCTTTGCAGGTACAATTGCTGTCGTAATGTAACTGATGCTCTGAAGCAACATGAAAAGCCATCCAGCCATTTTATGGCCTACTCCAAATGGATAGAGGTTGAGTCCAGGCACAAGCTGAAAAATAATGCATTGATTTTCTGTGTCCATGCATTTAATGTAGAATCCCAGCATTAAAGGAACCTACTTGAGCTTCTGACCTCAATTGTCCTCTTCCTTGAAAAAGAATAATTTGGCTTTCTGGGGCTCATCAAATAAGTTGTTCACTGAACATAATGGTCATTTCCTTGGTTTGGTATAGCTCCTCAGGCAATACAAAATCATGAGTGAGCACCTACGTTGAGTAGTTTGTTAAAATGTTATGGATTGTTACTGCAGCAAAACAATTCAAAGTGAATTCATTGTCCTTATGGCAAGGACGAGAACACATTTACGTGTCAGCAAAGCGAAGTACTATGTCGTAATAATGGAGTGCACTCCCAACAGGAATCACAATGAAATGATGCCATTTACAGTAAAATATGTTGATGACAATGATGGCTGTATCCAAGTAAAGGAACCTCGTTTTCTGTTTCTGGTCTGTGGAAAAGAGCTAACAAAACTGTTTATGAACATTTTGAATGAGAACAAAACAAAGCTTCAGGATTGCCTGCCTTGGCCCCGTGTTGCTCCCACAAGCTACTGGCATGTCCCTGTGGCCCATTGGGGGGCATATGATGCCACATGCTGCCCCTCCCTGCAGACGTCACATCTCCAGCTCCCATTGGTCACCGTTCCCAGTCAATGGGAGCTGCAGAGCTGGGACTGGGGCAGGAGCAGAGTGAGCAGTGTGTGGAGCCCACCTGTCTACTCCATCAGGGGTTGCAGGGACATGCCAGTTGCTTCTGAGAAGGGAAGCCTGCCTTAACCCTGCTGTGCCATCAGAATTTCAGCAGTTTAAAATCTCCTGGGTTAGCTGCAGTAGTCTCTGGGAGATTAATTCTGGGAGACTCCTGATGAAACTAGAAGGATTGGCAACCCTATACCACCTCCAAAAGCCCTGGGGGTACTTCAAAGGAGCCCGAGTCCCAGGTCCCCGCCATAAACAGCGAGGAGGAGGTGGATGAGGAAGAGAATGACTGGTGGGGACAGGGGATTGAGAAGCACAGCGAGACTGGACATGGTTCTAACGCCCGTAAAAGCAGCAGGTCCATGGCTCCACACTAGCTCAACTGCCACCCACCTTGTCCTAAGCACAGGAGAGCCCGATGCCAGGGAAGGAACGTTTGCTAAATAGGCCATTTGTCTTGCAATGGCAGGGGTGGAACCCCCACAGTGGCAGGAGGGCACATCTGCTGATTTACTCTTTTTCACCTAGGCCAGAAGAGTCAGTACAACCAACCACTCAAGGCAGCATCACTGCCGGCTTTTCATCCCCCTCTAGAGTTAGGCAGAAAGGGCCCTGTGGTGCACAGGGTTTGGGTTTTTTTTGGTGCACTGGACTATCCCAAGAATCCTCAGAGACCTCAATGCAGCGTTCACGGAGGCAGTATGCAATCCTCTGTTGGTGGTTTCTTTGAGGGGGTCCCTTATGTCTTCTGTCAGGTAGGGCACTTTCCTGTGCCTTTCAGCCATTACTCCAGAAGGCACCACTGCAACACACAGACTGGAGGTATATGGGGGCCCGGGTGGCATCAGGACGCCAGCAGCAACTGTGCGCTCTCTGCCTCTGTTCCCCCTAGGAGTGAGATATGAGCTAAAATCACCATTGCCTGTGGACAATAGGTGCCAGTATTCAGAGCCATTACCCTACATGCCAACGAGCTCTCCCCACGTCCCTCATTTCCTCAGTCTCCCCGCCACTTGAGGGCCTCCCTCATCATGGCTGGCAGCGTACCATATCAGTACCAAGGAGAAGGGAGAATGTAGTGCTTACAACAAGTGGGGATCAAAGGGAGCGAGTACGGTCTCCTAAGTTGTGATTTGTGTGTCAATGGTACTTCTGTGCATTGTATCTTCATTTGCTGCCTTTTTGGCCTTCTTGGTCTCCCCCCGCCATACCCATGGAAAAATTGATAAGGAGAAGAAAGAAGAGGACTTCCAGGAGATGCTGCAAGCCTGGTGAATCAGATATTGAGACCAAGGCCTGGAGGATGACCCTTGTACACAACATGGAGAAGGAAAGAGAGGAGAAAGGCCTGCCAGTCCAAGCAGGACAAGGAGAGAGAGAGATGCATCAGGAGATAAATAGGCCTTCTCAGACAGAAAAACACAAATGTTGCAGACTCTGGTGGCCCTGGAGGTCCAAGAATCCCATATTCACCTCTCTCTGCAGTCCACATACAATTCAGTATTGGGACTTCATTACACCACCCTTCATCCCTTGTGCAAGCAGAGCCAGCAAAGCTACTCTGACCACTGCAACCCCAGGGAACATTAAAGACAATCACAGCTTCTCCCAAACTGTCTTTCACAGATCAGGGTTTTGGGGTTTGTTTTGGTGTGTGGTGGTGTTGGTTTTTTTTTTTTTTAAACACAATTCACCTCCTTTAAGTTCACAGCATGTACTGGCTGGGGCTGAACAGGTCGAAGACCCACCAATTTGCTGTTACTTCATTTTGTCACAGACCCTATGCAACATTCACAGACAGTATTAATAGGCGCATTGGGATATGTTATATAGGAATAGATTGAACCTCCCTTGTCTAGCATCCTCTGGACCTGATCCATCCCAAATGAGGGAATTTGCTGGATATGGGGCGGTCCCCTGCCACTGACAGCTGGGGCTGCCCAAGACAGAGCTCCCCAGCCACTGTGGCCCCACTTCTCCCCAGCCCAACTGGGGATCCCTGGGGATGGGACTTGCTGGCTGCCTCGCTCCTGCTGCTCCACTCAGCCAGGGCTCCCCAGGGATGGAGCTCCCCAGCCATGTGGCCCTGCTTTTCTCCTGCCTAATCAGGGCTCCCCAGGGATAGGGTTCGCACTCCTTGGCTCTGGGGCTCTCTGATCCAGCAACATCTGTGGTCCAATGTTGCTGGAACAGCGAATCCTGGATTTTGGAGGTTCAACCTGTAGATACATAGAAATCACTACAAGGTTCATACTGGGCTGCAAAAGAGCAAGTCCAGGTAGATCACACTACAGCAATACACACTATACTAGCTCACTATTAAAACAGCCTTTCAAAGCCTCCCTGGGCCATATAGCTCTTCCTTGATCTCTTGTTATTGCCCGGTATCTGGCTGTTCAAATTCAGCAGACACTCCACCTCCTGGGGAAACCTTCCCCTCTTTGCTCCACAGTTATTATGCAAGACACAGTTCCCCTCAGCTCCCCTTGTGGCTCTACAGATACTGAACTCACTCTTGACCTGTGTCACCTAGCACAGATCAGGTTTCTATGGGAAATACCCCAGGAGTGAATACCACTGACTCCAGGAGATACTCACACTCAGTAACCGAATCGCCACTTCAAGCAGAAGTTTCACAGGACATGGGTGAAGAGCAGCTAAATGCTCTGAAGAGAACGGGTCAAAATTCTTTGTACAGACATTTCTCTTCTTCTGAAAATTAATCCCTCCCCCCAAAAAAATTCAAACATTCCTCAAAAAACCTTAACCGCAAAATGCCCTCTTCATAACATTTTCTGCAACTTTTGTCTATAATTATATTGACATTTTTTAATCAAAATCATTTAGTAAAAGTCAGCTTTGCAGTATGAAAACTGGTTTTCAGTGAGCAAAAAACACCAAATATTTATTTTTTTTAATTTTGAGGGAAAAAAAATACAGAAAGAATGTTTGGTCCCTTTTTTATACTTCACAGACAGACCACTGTGAACGCTGAAATGGAAATAGTTTTCCATTTTCACCATTTTTCATTCAATCATTGTTATGAATTTCAGTCAGCCACATTCAGTCTTCATGGGCTGACACGCAGGAGCAGAGGGGCCAAGAGATTCACTGGGCCCCTGGCCAAGGTGGGTGGGTGCTCCGTGCTCCTGGGAGGGGCAGGGTCTCAGGCAGAAGGGGTGGAGCTGGAGAAGCCAGCCCTCAGCACTGAGTGCACTGTGCAGTGCTCTGGCAGTGAGTTAAAGGGTCCAGGACTTCAGCCACCACCACTCCTGCAGTAGTGGAGGCTGGGAGCCCCAGGCTTTTTTGAATCACTATGCTCTGGGGCAACTTCCCCCTTTATTCCCTCTCTCCTCCAGCAGCATAACTAATGGAAAAAGGCCTGAGAGCCGCCTGTTTTACACCTACCCTCAGTGCCATGAGGGGGGGAAGACAAGAAAAATCAGAGGACAGCCGTTATTCCAGTACTTGTCGTCCCTGATAGTATCACTTTATTTCTAACAATGTGATTGGTTAATGTAGCAAAACATGTCTGATGCTCCCTTACCAATTCTGAATTATGACACGCTAAGTAAAAAGAATCTTTTAGACTCCACTTCATTTTCCTGTCACAGAAACACTGCAGGGCGAACAAAATTAACATCACAATTATAATGATTTGACTCAACTTATTTTTTAGAGCCAGTTGTAGCTTAGTAACAACTGCTGACAGCATGTCTGTGGTTTAGAGGGGGAGACGTTTTTTATATCAATTCTTATGGATGAGCTAGTGGCAAGAATGAGTCATTTCTTTCCTTTTAATATGATACTATCCAAAGTCATTCTGTGGTCTCTAGGATGATGACACATACTATGAACTAAGTAAAGATATAACGGATTGGTCTGCTGGATGAAAAGGAAGAGTAAAAGCCAGTAATTACTGAAAGGATCCAAAAGAATTTAGTGCAGTGTAAACACAGGTTCAAACAGAGGTAACTGGCTGAAATGTTATGGCCTGTGTAATGCAGGAGGCTAGACAAGACGATTGTAATGATCCCTTCTGGCCTCAAATAATCGATATAATTGCCAGATAAATGACTGAAAAGCCATTCATGCTTCAGCAGCTTAGATTCCTTTTAAACCAAAGCACTGTCTGGCCACTCCCACCACCCCACCAAAAAACAACCCATAAAGCAATGCCTGATTAAATAAAAATATGACTTTTTCAGTGATTTATGAAGAACCGATATTATGAGACACTCCTAATTTGAAAATGTAGCTTTGATTAACACCCATCATTATCAATTTTATCTCCTTGGTCACTGGAATTCCAGATGAGTTACAAAGCAGATATTAGAAGTCGAAATAAAAGCTTTTAAGTAAATTTAAATCATTTAACACCCAGACTTTAAGGAGCAAACTGAGGGGTAAGACCAAGTGTTCTTCAATAGTAGACAAGTGAACATGGGATGCTGGAATTCTTGGGGGAATTTTGGAATTTTTGCATTTGGAGCCATGGTAAAATTGCAGATTTCCCCTAGGTCTGAGAAGTGTTCATGATTTTGGGTTATGCTCACAGCAAATATATGGAAAGCTATTTCATTATCCTCTTTCAAATCCCTTCTCTGCTGCAATGTTACAAAAAAGTAACAGGTTGCTGGTATGCTGCCTATCACACTGACCAATATGGTCTCATTGTTTCCATGTACTCCCATCTGTATTGTTCGACAGTATCCATCAATTAGATGTCAAAAGGAGAATCTAGTCAACATCTTAGATGCCCATACAAAAATGCAAGTAGTATGAGGGACAAACAGGAAGAACTGGATGTATTAGTACATAAGCTAAATTATGACTTAAATGTAATCACTCGGTGTTTATTGGGATAAATTTCATGGTTAGAATATTGGTATAGAGGAGCAAAGCTTGCTTGGGGAGGGCAGGCAGGATAAAAAGGGACAACATGCTAGTTATATACCAAGGCTATGAGGTCTAGGAGGTGGGAGGCAGGCTGGTTGAGAGTTTCAAGGTAAAGATAAAACAGTAAAAACAGGGGTGACATCATGGCACCATCTGTTATAGATCATCTATCAGGAAGAGGAGATGGATGAGACATTTCTTGAACAAAACAGAAATATCCTATACACAAGATCAGGTACACATCTGTTGAAAAGAGAAACATTTTCCAGTAAGTTACTGGAATATATTAGGGGCAACTTTTTCTTGCAGAAAGTGGAGGAAGTAACCGTGGGGACAGCCACTTTAGACTTGATTCTGACTAACAGGGAGGAATTAGTGGCGAATCTGGAGTGGGAATGCAACCTGGGTGAAGGAGATTCTGAAATGATTTTGCAAAAGCGACGAAGAGTCCTGTGGCACCTTATAGACTAACTGAAGTGTAGGAGCATAAGCTTTCGTGGGCAAAGACCCACTTCGTCAGATGCATGTAGTGGAAATTTCCAGAGGCAGGAATAAATATGCAGGCCAGGATCAGGCTGGAGATGACCAGGTGGATCCAATCAAGGAGGATGAGGCCCACTTCTAGCAGCTGATCTGGAGGTGTGAATTCCAAGAGAATAGAAGCTGCTTTTGTAGTTAGCAAGCCATTCACAGTCTTTGTTTAATCCAGAGTTGATTGTGTCAAACTTAAAGATGAACTGTAGCTCAGCAGTTTCTCTTTGAAGTCTGGTCCTGAAGTTTTTTTGCTGCAGGATGGCTACTTTTAGATCTGCAATTGTGTGTCCAGGAAGATTGAAGTGTTCCCCTACAGGTTTTTGTATGTTGCCATTCCTAATATCAGATTTGTGTCCATTGATTCTTTTACGTAGGGACTGTCCTGTTTGGCCGATGTATATAGCAGTGGGGCATTGTTGGCACATGATGGCATATATTACGTTGGTGGATGTGCAGGAGAATGTACCAGTGACAGTATACATTCTGGATTAAACAAAGACTGTGAATGGCTTGCTAACTACAAAAGCAGCTTCTATTCTCTTGGAATTCACACCTCCAGATCAGCTGCTAGAAGTGGGCCTCATCCTCCTTGATTGGATCCACCTGGTCATCTCCAGCCTGATCCTGGCCTGCATATTTATTCCTGCCTCTGGAAATTTCCACTACATGCATCTGACGAAGTGGGTCTTTGCCCACGAAAGCTTATGCTCCTACACTTCAGTTAGTCTATAAGGTGCCACAGGACTCTTCGTCGCTTTTGCAGATTCAGACTAACACGGCTACCCCTCTGATACCTGAAATGATTTTATGATTCTAAAGAAACTGATCTTCAAAGCAATTTCTCTGGGAACTGAGCACAACCCAGCAATCAGTGTTAGAAATGCTCAGATTTGGGTACGCATTAATGTCTGCATCTCTTGATGCTAATGCTTCTCTTTTGGGGCAAAGGCTCATTGCTTACTTATCAGGTTCCCAACACTGGCTGTACAACACTCTGGTAAAATTGAGATCACTTTTTTTTTTGAGCGCACAAGTTTAATTCAAATGGATTGGAAAATTAACCTTGTATTGACCATCACACTTCTTGCCTCTGTCTTAAGGCAGAGTAAAAGAATTCCAGTCTAAACAATAGCACCACTCTGTAGCTGTACAATCCATCCGACTGATGTCAGGAGGATACAGATTACTACATCAATCTTCCCTGCATGCAGCCCTTGTTTTGAACTCCCGCCACCTGACATGAAGCCAAGGGGAACTGAGGCTGCTATTCATCTCAAGAGGAACCCCACATCTTGTAAGACCAGGCCAAAAATGCTAATGGTGATGGACGTGCCAAATTGCCTTTAAATGAACAGTATATTCAGAAGAGTTTAACCTGGGTAACCCATGACTAACAACTGGCTTCAGGAAGCCTTCTTCAGTAGCATTTCACATTTGAAGTGTGACAACTGTGGCTATTTTTTGATAATCTTGGGAAACCTGGCTGAATTCAGTTTAAGTGTCTTTGGAGATCATTGAATCCAGTGCAAATGTTATGTATTATTGCCAGCCTGGATGATCAGAGAATTGTATTGAATAATTTGAGACACAAGAATGGTGTTTTAAGAGTAAACCTACAAAGCGGCGTTCCTGTGAAATGTCTAGGGGAACATGAATGCAACACCCTCCCCTACCTCACAACCCTCCTGGTTGTGCAAAAACCAAACCCCCTGAGGCGGGACCATTGTTTGCTGCTTCCTGGAAATGGAAGACCCAAGCTGTACAAAGGAAAAACATAGTCATAGGTGTGCTTGTTCTGAGCCAGGGCTGTTTAACTTATAATTACAGAAGAAAAATACATGCACGGTGGCAGGGTTTGAAGGACTGACTCCCAAGAGATCCTTTCTAGGAGGTGGGGTGATCTCTGGTAAGCTTGTTAGCAAATACATGGGGATTATTGTTTTTAAAAGAGGTCTCTCTGTAATACTGTCCTCTTAAGAACAAATGTGCTTGCTTAGAAAAAAAACTGCTTGGTAATTTATAACAGGCCAATTTTAGCATATTTTATGTCCCTCTGGGGTCTTGTATTTTAGTTTTTTATATATTTGTATTGTGTTTTAAAGCATTTTGTAAGCCGCCTCGAATATTTTAAATAGAGAAGCAGAGTACAAATATTTTAAATAAATAAATAAAATAAAAAATTATGATGTTTATAGCCTCCAGAGAGAGCAAAGTATAAATGCTGGAAATGACTGTGTAAGCAGGGAACTGTGCAGCATGGAAATCTTTGGTGAGGAAGGGGAGAGAGATCTCTGCCCAAGAGAGGTGATGGTGAGGAGCCAGGAGCCTAGAGCAGCAGTGGTCTTTCAAATGTGCATGGAGAAATAAGGGTTCAGATCCCCTGAACTATGAAAACAGAGCACAAACTGTACAGATGTTAGTGTTTCAAGGACTTTTAAGTTAATCTACCAGAAGCTCAAACAAGAGTCCTCTTTTGAGCCCTAATTTCTTTTTTGGCATGAGAGAAGATCCTCTCGTTATGGTATATCATATACTCAGAGTCAAAGGCATCCTGCAGCATTTTGTTCCACTAGAGATTCTACATTGCAGAGGAGACTTTCTATATCTCTTAAAGAGCAGATCACCACACGATGTAAAGTCACAACCACCAAACAATCGACTTTTCTCGACAATTTTTCTGAACACCGTCCCACTGGCTTTCTGAGGGCAAGATGTTCTGTGGAGAGCCAGACACTCAGTCATGTATTTTGGCATTTGCATTCCAATCCATTACAGTATGGTTATGGTCAGAAAAGGGATTATGCAAGATCTGTCCCTTCTTCCTCAACAGATGTGTTCCCTGTGAGCCTTTGAGTCACAGCTGCTAACTTCACTGACAAAAATAAGATTTTTTTTTACAGTACTAGCCTTGCCAAGCCAGTAAAGTAATGGAAGAAACAGCCTTTCAGACTTGGATGGTTAAAATTGGGTAATAATATCTAGATCTAAGGAATTAAATAAGCAGTCTAATTTGCAGTGTTGCTGAGTGTGACATATTCCAACAACATGCAATAATCTCTGGGGACCATATTGTAATACACTTGTGAATGGTTTACATAGCACTGTGGACCAGGGAGTATATGCAGTTCTGGAGGATGGGAGGGGAGGAGTATCACTGCTTTTGCAGGAAGTGAGAACACAGGTGGGAGGGAGTTAAGGTAAACCACTCAGGTTGTAAACATCTCCAGTGAGGTACCATCCCCTAGAGATATTTGCATAGACCAGTTCAAACAGTTTTCCACAGAACTGCAGACAAAGAGCTTTATATATAAAAAGGCTGGATTGAAACTGAGTCAGGACCTTCTCTCTGACCTAGTCTAAGAGGGTAAGAAGTATGAGAGTGGAGTATCTAATTCCCTTTGCAAATCTCAAGGGAAGTAACTCTTGGGACATTCAGGCAGTTTGCCAGATCTGGGAACTAAGCCCAGATCTCCTGAATCCAATCCAGTGCCCTAGCCACAATACTATCCATCATCTCACTCTTAAGGAATCATTTTTCACTGGCAGGAATGATTTTTATATTGTGCTATGCCAGGGGTGGACAATATTTTTGAGGGGGGGGGGCACTCCAAGAATTTGGTAAGTGGTCAAGGGCTGAGCTCGTCCATGATATTAATGGAGGATGTGCAGGGTCTGAGATGGAGGTTGGGTGTGAAAAGGAGCTTGGGGGTAAGGGGTTGGGGTGCAGGAGCGGATGTGGGATCTAGGAGGGAGTTTGGGTGAAGGAGGGGCATGTGACCTGGGCTAGGGGATTGGTGTACAGGGTCTGGGAGGGGGAATGGGAGCAGGAGGTTGGGGAGAAGGAGGGTAGGGGTGCCACAGGCAGGTTTTGGCTGGAAGATGCTTACTTGGCAGCCCCCCAGTTTCTGTTAAAACCTAGAGTTGGTTGGAATAAAATTTCATCAATCTACACTGTTTCACCATAGGCTTTTTTTGCACAGTAGGGAAGACAGAGACTCCTTCTGTAGCCTGGTGATTAGGAGAAAAGTTCAGGTCTTCTCTGCCCGAGTCAAAGTAGTTCAGGATGAAAGCTGTGACAGCCTTGAATCAGACAGAGACTTCAACCTGGGTCTCCCTGTCTCAGATGAGCACTCTATGTGACTGGCTGCTAACAACACATACGTGCTTACCAATATCTCTTCCCATGTAGAAAGATTCAGTCAACAAAACAAAACTACCAGACCTTTTGAGACCATTCTATTTTTTAAACACAATTGAAAGGCTTTTCCAATGAACGAACAAAACAAACTTTGCAACCTTGAAAGTTGTCAAATGCTTGCCATTTTCCAGCCAGCTCTACTAATAAAGCTTTTGATATGAGAACTGGTACTCAATAGGCTTCATTGAAGACAAGGATGAAGATTGACTAACTGTCCTCTGATTCTAACTAGAAGTATTTTCATTACTGTCTCACCTCACCCCCTCCCTATGGTTTTTGGCACCACTCAGATACTAGACACTCACTCACCATTCCAGAGACATACCCTGGACAAACAAAATTCCAGTCCCCTTCAGGCAGCTTCCCACCATCCATCACCAAGCTGATTTCAAAGATGATTGCATTGAGTTGGAGCCAAAAGTAGATTTCAAGCGGCTTTCAAAAACCACATGATGACGGGGGAACAAGTACTATCCAGGAAACATTTTATGGGGCTAGATTGTAAATCATGCCTCAAACTGATTTTTATTTTACAGCTGCCTTAGGTGGGGTGCAGCAATTGACCAGAGACAGCTGGGCTCTTAATCAGCCTGGATTGTTTACATCCATTTCATAGCAACCTATATGATCTTTTTCACGTCTGTGACAAATCAAAATAACCCCCAAAGTAGCTTCTCTCTCAATGTGTGCATGCAGGACTCCCCAGCTGAGCCCACTTCACGCAACAGTGCGACTGAATTAGAGGTCACTCTGTCTGCCTTTATCGTGCTTGCCAATTAAATCAACATCAGGACGTCACTATCAGGGCAGTGGGATGAGGAAAGAAAGGGTTGGTGTTCCTTTACCTACTGCCTGCCTCTGTATCTGTGCCTTCTCACTAGGAAAGCCAGGGAAATCAGAGACAAGATCTTTCACTGGACCGACTTCTAGGGGTGAGAGGTAAGTGTTTGAGCTTACATAGAGCTCTGTCTCACCAGCAGAAGTTGGTCCATTAAAGCATATTACTTCATCCACCTTGTCTGCCATATTCTGGGGCCAACAGTGCTAACAATACTGCATACAATGCAGGGAAATAATATACATGCGTAGTGTGGGGGCTGAGGAGATAAAATACTTACCGAATGTAGAGAGAGATAAGGATTGTTTCTAACACACTTAAGGAGGAAACTTAAATTCCAGTGAAAAGCATTCTCTTGTGTGAATAGACATTCCCTTTCGGCCTTTGCAACTCAGTAACTGCAGCATGGAGTTAACAATACAGGAACAATTAACAGTCGTGAAGCTGATTAGACCAGGGCTACTCAACTTTGGAAGCCCCGGGGGCCACAATGATACTCACAGCACATGCTGAGGGCTTCAGCTTAAGTGTGGTTGCATATACATGCAAATATATATGCAAATAGCTTTTTTCACACTGATGGTCATGAATACGAAGATTAAGGCAAGACTGCACAACACACAATCCCCATTTAAGTCAGTTCTGCTGATATTAATAAAACGCAATATTTACCTGATTTCTACCCATCTGACAGCACTTTTAATGAGCAATGACAGTCCAGGAATTTAACTATAAAATGCATATTAACAGAAGACCATTATATTGACTACGTTTTTATTTTGGCTCCCACCTGAGGGTGGCATGTTGAGCCCCACATAAACCCAAACCTCACTGTGGGCCGCAAACCAATGGGCTGTGTGTTGAGTAGCCTTGGATTAGACTGATTTTCTTACCCAAACAGAGCAAGACAATGCAAAAAAGAGAAAAGGCACAATAGGTAAAAAAAAGTTAGATGATTTTTAAAAAATCATCTAAGGCCTTCTTGGTGATCGATGTGAAGACATACACACTTGGCTGTGTCTAGATTGGCATGATTTTCCGGAAATGTTTTTAATGGAAAAGTTTTCCGTTGAAAGCACTTTCGGAACAGAGCGTCTAGATTGGCACGGACGCTTTTCCGCAAAAGCACTTTTTGCGGAAAAACGTCCGTGCCAATCTAGACGCGCTTTTCCGCAAAAAAGCCCCGATTGCCATTTTTGCGATCGGGGCTTTTTTGCGGAAAACAAATCTGAGCTGTCTACACTGGCCCTTTTGCACAAAAGCTTTGCGCAAAAGGGACTTTTGCCTGAACGGGAGCAGAATAGTATTTCCACAAGAAGCACTGATTTCTTACAGTAGGAAGTCAGTACTTTTGCAGAAATTCAAGCGGCTAGTGTAGACAGCTGGCAAGTTTTTCTGGAAAAGCATCTGATTTTCCAGAAAAACTGGCCAGTCTAGACACAGCCACTTGTGTTTAGCAAATAGATAATTCATATTGGATGCACAGAGTAGCTTGATGAGGTAGCTTTAATACTCACACAAATAAAAGCCATTCTTCTTGTTCTATCTTGAGGGGGATGCACTGTCCTTGCTCACTGCCACACTGCTGTGAAGACCAATGAGAATGGGCCTACGCACCACCTACATACTTATCACACAAACAAACGTTGATGGGGACGGAGCAAATTGTGGAACATGTTTATGTTTTGTACTTGCCAGTTCACTGACGTTGCAGATGTAACCAAGACTTGCCCTTTGTTCAGTGTTCTTCACCCCGCTTTTGCCTCTCATGTGCTATGCCTCAATATTTTGTAAGCCATCTTGTCTCCGGACATACAGCCACCCCCTGGCTAAATGCTAGCTTTCTGTGGGGTAGGAGCATTTGGCGGATTTTCTCTAAGTTACAGAAGTGGGCTGAATGTTTAGTCAGAATAAACCTTTAGATGAAGACACTGAAAATAAATAGGTTGAATTAAATAGCGATAGCCCCTTGAAATCATTTTATTTGATTGTATTAAGATCTGGTGTAGATACCTTAAATTTAGATGGACATCGCTACAGCTGCACCAACCTAACCCCCACTGCAGATGCAACTCAATCGATGGAAGAATGCTTCCATCAACTTAGCTGCCACTGCTTTGGGAGGTAGTGATGGAAAAGCCCAATGTGACACTACAGATGGTGTTCACACTATGCCATTATGCCAAGATAGCTACGTTGCTATTTAGTTATGCAGCTAAACTCCTTGTAGTATATGCACTGCCCAGAGCCTAGAACAAACTCAAGCATCAGTAAGCAAACCATGAACAAGACAAATCAGGAATCTAATCCCAGCCTAAAGAATTAAGTTGTGTGAAAACAATTCAGGTAACTACTCTTAAATGTTGAGTCTTTGTCAGTGTTAGCAAATTCACTATTTGGCTTTCATAGTTAAAGCTGCCTTCAACAATGAGGGTATGTCTACACTACCCCGCTAGTTCGAACTAGCGGGGTAATGTAGGCATACCGTACTTGCAAATGAAGCCCGGGATTTGAATTTCCCGGACTTCATTTGCATAAGCGGGGCTCCGCCATTTTTAAATCCCCGCTCGTTCGAACCCTGTGCCGCGCGGCTACACGCAGCACAAACTAGGTAGTTCGAACTAGGCTTCCTAGTTCGAACTACCGTTACTCCTCGTGGAATGAGGAGTAACTGTAGTTCGAACTAGGAAGCCTAGTTCGAACTACCTAGTTCGTGCCGCGTGTAGCCACGCGGCACAGGGTTCGAACGAGCGGGGATTTAAAAATGGCGGAGCCCCGCTTATGCAAATGAAGCCCGGGAAATTCAAATCCCGGGCTTCATTTGCAAGTGTGGTATGCCTACATTACCCTCCTAGTTCGAACTAGGAGGGTAGTGTAGACATACCCTGAGAGAGAACTGAGAAACAGCCTCTTGTCAAACATGCAGACAGAATGACAGTGATGTTATCCGCTAGTATGCGTAAGATATTTTTTAAATCCTCAGTGCTTTGCCAGTTATAGCAACCTTTTTTGAAGATTACAATAGAATCCAGCAACCATGGGATAAAAACCAACAATTCATTTTTCACACCAAACTGTGTGAGCTTGTGTATAATAAACTTTTCTAAGCCTCAGGTTCTGTGCCCATTACTTACACCTGTCTCCCTATTGAAGTCAATGGAACTGAACACATAGAAGCTGCAAGGTAAAAAGAAAATATGTTTCAATAGTTCAGTCCTGATATTTACTAGAAAAATCAGATCTATTCAGACATGTGCAGTAAACTAAAATTAAAGAAAAACATCAGTTTTTCTCAGTCTCTCTCTATATATACACATTTTTTCCCCCTGCGGGGCAACAGAATGACATCATCCTGTCATCAGTGTTCACAGGTGGGGGGGAGGTAGTCATTGAAAGCCCAGCTGGGAAGGCAAGCCCCAACCCTGCCTCTTCTGCCCACAGTCCCACCCCTGGAGCCAAGCCCCATGTGCTCCCAACCCGGACCTCTCTGGCAGCGACGTAGAGAGCCAGGTCTGCTGCATCACTGTCTTGGCCTTCCCTGGTGGCCTGGGCCAGAGCTTGAGCTGGTGCACTGCAGCCTCGGCCTGGCCTTCCCTAGCAACTAAGGTTGCCAGGTGTCCAGTTTTGAACCAGACAGTTTTCTGTTCAGGAAACAAATTGAGAAAATATCAATGAGAAAATATAAATGTCTAGTATTTTCTAAATAAGATGTAATGCAGATTGTGACATAATGTCAAGTGTGTCCAGTATTTTTGTTGAAACCATCTGGCAACCCTACCTAGGGTGGGGCCCTACCACTAGGCAAACAATGGGGCTAGACAGGAGGAGGGAGGGCGGGAAGCATAGCTTGTGGGGGGGGGGGCACGGGGCTGGACGGGAGGTGGGGCGGAGGAAGGGGGGCGGGAAGCAGACCTGGAGGGTGGGGCCGTGCCCCCGGAAGGCACTCCCTTTAGTTGTGTGCAGAAGCCGGGTGGGGGTGCGGGAGGGGCTGGGAGCCTCTGGTTGTGTGCAGAAGCCGGGAGGGGGAGTGGCTGGGAGTCCCGGCAACGGCCCTACCCAGCTTTTGCGTGCAACCACAGGGCTCCCAGCGCCAATCACAGCCCGCATCCCAGTTGCTCCTCCGCCCCTGCCAGGTTTCCGCCCCTGCCAGGTTTCCGCCCTGTGCCCAGCCGGGAATTCAGAAAATACCGGACATTGCACATGTCTGGTATTTTCTGAAATTTTCTACCGGACAGAGGGAGCAAATACCGGACTGTCTGGTAGAAAACCGGACACCTGGCAACCTTAACCGTGCCCCCCAACTGCTTTGTCCCCTGACCCCCTCCCATGCCTGGCCCAGGCAGCTCCCCCAACTTGTTGCACCCTGCCAGCCATGTTCCATGCCTCCCCACGCCCTACTACCCTCCTCACCAGCTGCACCAGCCCCTTTGGCTGAGTTGAGCAGGCAGCAGCAGCGCTGAATGCCCGAGATTGTGAACATTACTGTGGTGGCCACCAACACAGGCGGCTCACCAGCCAAGGAGTACTGCGTGCAGACCGAGGTGACCAAGTCTGGCCACAGAGAAGGGGGGGCTACTCCAGGACCCACTCCACCTCTCCCCTTTCCACGTGTTCCTTATCCTGCCTTCCCATGCGGGAGCCGGCTCTATTTCAGGGGCAGCCAGTGTAGCAATGTAAAGGGCGCAAGCATGTAACAAGCGGGGGTGCAGCCTCCTAATAACCATTAAAAAGAACTAAAGGCGGCCAGGATAACTTGCATCCAAGAGTGTTTGAAAAGAACACGACAGAAGCTCCCTGCATAATTAGTGTAATTTCGCAGTACCTCTGGGAACACTTGGGAAGTTGCAGAATTCTGGAAGAAAGCCAACACTGTGCCAATATTTAAAAAGTATAAATAAAGCAACCCAGGTAGTTATTGGTTGGTTGGCCTCAAATTGATCCCTGGAAGAAAAGAGAGTAGCTGATATGGGATTTGGATGATAAATAATTATGGAAGAGTAATATGAAATACTTTTATGAAAAAATCCCTTTTTTTTCAGTTACACCTTTGATTGATAAAAGTGACTGTGTTGATGCGATGGGCTTCTGTAGGAGACAGTAAGGGGGAGGATAGGTGGGTCTGTGGAGCCAGCATGCACGAGGAGCCTGCTTGAAAGCCAGCTCCCCACACATATCAGCTCCCACCTGTCTTCCTCACCTTCCGCCCTGCTGCCTCTCTATCAGAGGCAGCAGCGCAGGGGTGGGGTGGGGGCGGGTGGATCTGGTGCTCTTGGGGAGCTCCTCCCAGGCACCAGCGCCCACGTCCCTCCTCCCCCCCACTGCCTCTAATACAGAGACAGCAAGGAGTGGAGGGCAGGGAGCGTAGTCATCAAGATTAACCGATAAACCCGGGCTTATTAGTAATCATGTTGTCATCTACATGTTCACATCCCTCTGGGGAAGTGGGCTAAAATTCAGGCTGATTTTGAAAAAAAACCACAACTTTTCTTACCCTGGCTTGCCCAGCTGGGTTGCTTGGGATATTTTTCCCTTTTTTGAATATACTATTTTATCACTTTTTACTTTGCATTCATAGACTACCTGGATGAAATATTACCTTGAAGATATCAGTAGTCATGTATTTCCACTACTCTACTAATAATTCTGTATTTTTTTTATATCCCCTTTCCCTAATAACATGCCACAGTTTCTATTCTGATTCAAATCTCTGCTTAAAAACAATAATCTGTCCTCTGCCACTTTATCATTTATAATCAAACTTGTTAGCTTTGACAGTTGTTTCATGCTTGCTGTACAGGTGGGACCTCCCTGGTCTGGCACCCTCAGTACCTGAGCAGTCCCAAACCACAGAGTCTGTGAGACCAGAGGAGGCCAAGGCTCATCTTCCAGCTGTTGGTCCTGTTTCCTAACTTGCCCTGCTGCCCCCAGCCCTGCCCGGGTTGTGCTCCCATCACACTGGGGGCACCAGGCCCTGCTGTCTCCAGCTGTGCCAGACCTCACTGTCAGTGGCCTGGGAGGGCTGTGCTCTCCACCGCACTGATCCACTGTCACCAGGGCTGCATCTCCACCACCAGTCCTGCCCCTGAACTTAACCAGCTGGGGTTCTCTGATCCAGCAATATCTGTGGTCCTACTGGACCACAGATGTTACCAGACCAGAGTCCCCCTGTTTTTAGAGGTTTAACTTGTAGTCAATCCCTTCTCCCTTACAACTTCCATCGCTTAATAAGGGTGGAGGTCAGTATGTAACCAGCCCATTTCTCATCCTAGTTCTCTAACACTGAAATAATGCGCTTACACTTATACATTGTGGTATGAAGGGAGACTACCAGTGTATGATTTGATGGATCAATTCTGCTATGTGACAGGGCAGCACATTTGCATTGAAAAAAAAAAAAAGAGTCGGCACAAAGGCAGCCCCAATTTTAATACTGGGTTTCTCCCTTCACTAAACTACGATCGTAGGTTTGCTCTCATTAATGTGAAACATTGTTTTGCCAATGATGCTAAACTAACGAATGTGGTTTCCATCTCACTTTCCATTCTGCCAGTGCTGCTCATTTCAACTAAGAGGCAATTTTGATGGGAAAAGCCCACAGCACTAGTGAGCCTCGGGCAGTGACACAAAGACAGTGGTATGCCTTAGGTGAAAGGGCAGCGTGGCAGTGATGTCCAGGACACATCCTTTTCTAGGTCACAAACTCTCAGCAAGGGCATTTCAGTACTAAATCACAGTGCTCCTGCTTTAACTGCTGCCACAGCAAATGGAGCACCAGAGCCTTCTACCTAGCATAGGCAACACTGGGATCTCACCCATGGCAGCTCACGGACCCCACTTAGAAGAAGTGAGGACTTGAACTAACTTAGAGTCGGTCTATACTATAATTTAGTTTGTAGTTCACATTAGAACAGTGAAACAACTCAGTTACATTCTAATTCACATTAACAACTCACGTTTGACCCCTGGCTCTTCCAGAAGGGGTGTCCACAGCATGGCTAGAAGCAAGCCTCCCAGATCAAACTTTCCCTAGCCTGGCTAAAACTAGCTGTGTGGCCAATAGGGCTGCAACAAAAGCTCATGCTAGCTACCCGAGCTTAGACCTAGGGCTTTAGATGGGCTTGAAAACCCAAGCCCCAACAGTCACACTGCTACTTTTAGCACATTAGGAGAGCCAAGTTTGCAGTGATCCATCACTCTCTCTATGTGGACTTAAAGGCTCATTTCCAACTACACTGGAGACACACCCATAGCTGTACCCAGAGCTTCTAGCTTGAGTCAAAAGCCAAGTTGCTGTGTCTTCACTGCTATTTTAACCCAGGATAGCTAGAAAAAGCTAAGTTTTGTTCCCCTTCCATTTAACATAAACAGCTAAGGATGTAGCCTGTCATGATACCCAGCTGAGTCCTAGATGTATCACAGACCTCAAGACATTTCTAACCCAGAGTTGTTGATTCAAGTCCCACGACTTGAACTCGAGTCGAACTTAAGTCTCCTAGGTGACTCGACCTGAGATTCAACTCGGGTTCATTGTTTGTGACTTGAGACTCGACTTGAAACTTGCTAATTTTGTTAAATTGACTTGATGAAAAAATTGTCCGAAAATCCGATATTGATGGCTTGTACAAAAGTGACTTGACATTTTTTAAATTAAGACTCAAGACTCGACTTGAAACTTGAACTGTAGTGACTTGAGACTCGACTTGGACTTGACAATGACGACTTGAAGACAACACTGCTCTGACCCAAAACAAAGGATCAGTTGCACAACTTGTTAGAGCAGCCATTAGAACAAACTCCTGTCCATATACCAGTCACAGCAGTTGGCAGTCAAACCTCACATATGTTAGATTTCTAAACATTTGCTCCAAAGCCACAGCTCTCTAAGGGTTTGATTCAAGAAGACCCACTATTAGCAGCAGTGTTTATTTAGTAAGACTGGGACAGTGCAGGTGGGGGGAAAGGGGAGGAAGGGGAAATGAATTTTTCTGTTTATAGGCAATTTTTAAAAAATTCTGACAAGCCAAATGGTTAATTGTGCTTTAGTGATTTTTAAAAGTTTGGGGGGAAGTTTGAAAGATACCCTTTTAAAGACAGGGCTTTTTTGTTTGTTTTGTTAAAAAAAAGTTTAAAGTGGCCATTTTGAATGTCTGTACATTGTTTTTATTTTTAAGTCAGGAAATGTTTGGGTATCACCAAATCTTCATTTAGTCATAGAAAGTTTCATGTGACAGATCTTTCCCATTTCTAGTGCTAGTGACTGGCCTTTAAATGCTCAGCCACATAATCCTGTCTGACTTCATCCAGTAGAGGGCAGCTGGACACATGCTGATTACGTTATATTGTACAGGTTGACATTACTGTTTAAGTCTTAATCTTTGATACTCCTGAGAAGGCTCTTTAAAAAATGATCTTACCTGCTTTCATATGTTTCTCCTGTATTTTTGCAACAGACCTACCGTGAAAGGCCTGAAAACTTGATTCCAGCACACTCTGCTCAACCCAGCAAAGCATTAGACAAGGGCTAGTGAGTTTGCCCTCAAATAAATTTGAACATTTCTTTGTTAAAGGTACTGGACAGGGACTCAGATCTGGGATCAACCAACTGCCACAGTCTCCATATGATACTCTGCAAATCACAACTATAACTGTGCTAGTTTCCCCCCTCTGTTAGAGAGGAATGGTACTTCCTCCCACCCTCAGGGTTCTCTGTAGATTGCAGGCTTTCCAAGGCAGGGATTGTCAATCATGGTGCTTGTAGAGTCCCTATCACAATGAGATCCTCATCTCATTTGTGGCCACCGACACCACTGTATTTACAGACTGTAATAAGCAAGCCGTGGGTCAGAAAATAAGGTTCTTATTCTGCAGTGCTGAATAAGGTGACTGGGGGCATTTTCTGAGCAGCATGAACATGCAAGAAACATCATGAAGCCAGATGAGACCATGAATTAAAATCCTTCGTCAGCAAGTTAGAGTCAGCAGACAAGTATCCCTTTATTTGCCTACTGAGAGTTAAAAGCATGTAGGGCTTCCAGTTGGGAGAGCTACAGCATTCAGGGGGCAAGGAGAGATGATTGGACACAGATGAGCACTGTGAATGTGCAGGGCATACATGATGGAGCCAGGCTGCATTGCTGCAAAGAAAGAACAAACCTGCTGTCAGCTATTGCTAATGAGTGTACCCCTCATTTGGGGGGAAGGCAGGGCCAAAAGGGCTTTCCTAGCCACTCTGGCTCCCTAGCAAGCTTCAGCTCGTTCCTCACCTGCATCATTGTCCAGAGCCAACGCCACCATAAGAGAAGCCAAGTTATTTTAACCTTACATATTAATGGCCATACTGGGTCAGACCAGAGGTCCCTCTAGCCCGATATCCTGTCTTCTGATGGTGGCCAATGCCAGATGCCCCAGAGGGAGTGAACAGAACAGGGAATCATCAAGTAATCCCTCTTCTGTCACCCATTTCCAGCCTCTGACAAACAGAGGCTAGGGATACCATTCCTACCTATCCTGAATTGATGGACCGAACCTCCACAAATGTATCTAGCTCTTTTTTAAACCCTATTAAAGTCCTGGGCTACGTCTAGACTGGCATGATTTTCCGGAAATGCTTCTAACGGAAAAGTTTTCCGTTAAAAGCATTTGCGGAAAAGCGCATCTAGATTGGCACGGACGCTCTTCCGCAAAAGCACTTTTTGCGGAAAAGTGTCTGTGCCAATCTAGACGCACTTTTCCACAAAAAATCCCCGATCGGGGGCTTTTTTGCACAAAACAAATCTGAGTTGTCTACACTGGCCCTTTTGTGCAAAAGCTTTGCGCAAAAGGACTTTTGCCCGAACGGGAGAAGCATAGTATTTCTGCGAGAAGCACTGATTTCAGACAGTAGAAAGTCAGTGTTCTTGCAGAAATTCAATTGGCCCGTATAGACAGCTGACAAATTTTTCCGCAAAAGCATCTGCTTTTGCAGAAAAACTTGCCAGTCTAGACACAGCCCTGGTCTTCAGAACATCCTCTGACAAGGAGTTCCACAGGCTGACTGTGCATGGTGTGAAGAAAAACATCCTTTTTTTTTTTTTAAATCTGCTACCTATTAATTTTATTTGGTGACCCCTAGTTCTTATGTAAATAACTTTTCCTTAATCACTTTCTCCAGATCTGTCAGGATTTTATAGCCCCTCCCCACTTAGTTCTCTCTTTTTTTAAGCTGAAAAGTCCCAGACTTTTTAATCTCGCTTCTCTTACCTTCCCCAAAAGTGTAATACCGAGCTCCCCCCAGCTCAGAGAAGTTGCTTATTTCAGCTACCCTTTACTACATACATTTCAGTCTTACACAGAAGACCCCCCACTTCTCTGGAGCTTAAAGCTTTTTCTATACTAAACCTCTGTGAGCAAGCTAGAAACTTCTGGTACCTTCTTGTGTTCAGAAGCACCTCTGGCTACAATACTTTTCTATTCTGAAAGAAGTCCCTTTATACTGCAGATGGAATATAGACCACCTGGAGCATTTCCCTGTTCCCCAGTCCTCCATTAATTATTTCCCTCCCAGGCTGTACGCAATCACGTGACTGGCCAGGCATAAGCCTGAGATCATTTCATTACTGACGTGCACGATGGAGATGTCAGAGTTCATTTACGCAACAGCAAACATAGGACTTTTTAAAAAGAGGCTGTAAATGTGTCAGTGAGCTGGGAGCAGATAAGAACTCAGAATTCAAGACACTGCTGTAACCCCCTCATTGTGCCGCACAAGTAGCTTTAAAGCTTATCGCAGCGATCCGATGTACTTATATGGCGCATATCATTGCAGCCACGGAGCACTACCCAAGTACTTAAAAGTAGAAATAGTTAAGCTGTCTTTCATCTTTCCTGACGAAAAGGCATTCTGAGTTTATAAGCTGTGTGTTCCAGAAAGAAGAAGAACTCGCAGAAGGAAAGCTAAGTGAAAGGAAGGAAAACTGCATTTAGTTCTGAAAGCAGTTCATTATATTCTGATCTGTTGCAGGAGTTAGTTCCACAGCCTACAGTCAATGAAAGCTCTTCCATTTACACAAACCTCCCCTGATGGAGAACAATTTAACCAGTCTGCTGAAACCTCGCAGGCCTGGGTGTGGAGAGGAAGGAAGCTAGCTAGGGCCAGCCCCTCCCAGGGCTTTGAATACCTGGAGAGAGCCTGTCAAGAGGGCCTCCCTGCTGGGGTACCTCATTGTTGCTCATCCAGGGATTAGCTTGTCCTGAGTGCTATGCCCTCTCCCGTGTCTCAGTCCATCATCTCACTCTTTCAGGAGGCACATTACACGCTCTTCTTCACTCGGGCTATTCCATCTTCTTGGCTTGATCCTCCAGCCCAGTCACTAGAGTTTTCCCCTTCTGGGGAAGAAAATCCTACTGGAAAAGCTTGTCTTAGTCTTCTGCACTGCTCTCCAGTCTGTAGCATTTGCCCAGTGACTAGCAGGAGAACCTAGTCCCACCCTGTACTCCAAGTTCAAGCCTGGGAGCCTACAACCAGTAGCCAAAGTCTGTAATACTTCAAACCTTGATGCTGTTTCCCTAGGCCAGGGTGGGGAAACCTAAGGCCTAGGCACCAGATGCAACCCTTGGCTTGACTGGATCTGGACCCCAAGGCTTGGGGCTCCTCTCCCTAGCATCGAGGAGCCCACACTTGTGCTCCAGCCCTACCTCCCGTCTCCCTGCAGTGCTGGAGCACACAAAATCTACTAGCCTGGGCCCCACAAGGCTGTGGGGGTATGAGGGGAATGTGAGGAGTGTCCTCTCACTCAGGGGCCATGTCAGTGAGTGTGTTTGGGGGGAGGGGGGCAGTTCTTTTGCTTCTCACTTGTGTGCCATCCCCCATTGATTTTTCCATGGGTCAGAGGCCTCCAATCCAAAAAAGGTTCCCCACACCAGGTTATTTCCTACCTCACCTGTATCTCCCTCTTTCTCTGCCCACCTCTGCAGATACCTTTCCTTCAAAAACAGAAGACCAGGACTTCTACTCTCCCCTAACTTCCATCTTTCCATCTCTCAACTCAAATAACTGCAGACCTTCTGACCAACAGCTCTCTCATATCTTACCTCCTGATTTTACAGCAGCTTAGCTTACACCTTGTTCAGCTGGAAAGCATCATCAAATAAAAGGTTATCAGCTCCAATTGTCCTCCAGGTGCAGCCTGTCACAAGGTTAATAGAGTCTTTCTCTCTACTTTGGGGTAGGCTCCCATTGCAAAGCCCTTGACTGGAACTCTGTATTCACTGGGAGCCTGCAGAAACAGCAGAGTGTTTGTGCAGTGATCCATTCCTGTGATGTGTTGCTAATCCTGAGCAGGATGAAACATCTTGAAAAGGGTTTGCTCAGGTATTATGTGCCAGTTCCCGCTCTCAGTGATGTGGGTGCAACTCCCATAAAAACTGGACAAGATACAAGGTTCCATAATAATAATGCTTAAAGCCAGGGTATGGGAAGGCAGGACCGAACATCTCATGGAGCCTAATGACCACTGGGAGCCATTCATCCTGAGTTTACACCTGACAAAAATATGTGGGATTTATTGCAAATAAGTCTATGTTTACTCCAAAGCCTAGGCTTAATAAAAGTGTCAGGCGAGCCCTTGTGTCTGATAAATAAATGCCTCAGATGCTAGCTTCCGTTCAGGATGACAGAACAGCTGACTAGTAAGGAGCCAATATGATTTTGGCAAAAGTAGGATCTGTTGACCTAATTGGTGAAATTAGTGGATACCATTGGGCAAAAGCAGGGGTGTGCCCACATGAAGGACCTTTCTGTCTCGTGAGCTTAGGCCCTGATCCTGTTTGAGGCAGGATCTTTGTTTGGAAGCTTGGGGAAAGGATCTTGTCTTCTTTGTACCCTTTGTAATAAATACAGGCTGTCAGATGAGGAAACTGGTGCGATGGCAAAAGCCCTAGCTGAGAAATTCATTTTTGGGTTTGGAACCCCTGAAAGTCAGGACCAGCAGTGCGGCCAATCCAAAGCATTCAGATGTCATGAGTCAGTCACATAAAAATCATGAGCTAGGTGTAAAATGATGAAGTTTTTGGTAATTAATTTGCCTTTACCACCTTCTTCCCAAGCACTTAGATTGTACTTTCCAAGCATTTGCAAAGTTTTTCTCTGTAACATGGAGGGCTAGAAACATACTTTTATTTTTACACTAGCACACTTACCTCTTTTCTATCCCCTGCTCCCCAGGAGCCCTTTTCTATTTCCCTGAACACTCTCCCTGGGCCCTTGGGAGCCATTTTCTCTCCCCCCAGATCCTCAGCCATCAGGGGAACTTTTCTCTGCCCCCAGCCACCAGGAGCCCTTTTCTCTCCTCACAGCTTCTTTGGCTGCCAGGGGCCCTTCTCTCTCTCTCCCCCATCCCTGCCAGCCACCAGGGACCCTTCTCTCTCTTCCTCTACCAGCCACCATCAGAGGCCTTTTTCCTCCCTGCCCCGGCCGCCAGGATCCTTTTTCTCCCCCCTCCAACACTGTGACCAAGGACTGGGGGGATTTGGGACAATGGGGCAACTTACCAGTGTACTGGCAGGGAAGATGGTGGAGCCCTGCCCTGCTGGTCACTCCCTTGGCAGTACAGCTGCCCCCAGTGAACACTGCAGAATAACTGTTCCCTGTGGGCTCACTGCCCCAGTGGCCACTCTCATATCACATCCCTCAGAGCAGCAGCCCCTCCCTTTGCATGTTATGAAAAGCCATCCTTTTCCCTGGGCTTCCGAGTGTCCTGGCACAACCAATCCTTGACCATAATTTAAGTTAGGAGAAGAGGAAGCTGCATACCAAATTTGGTGGCCCTAGTTCTTACCGTTTAGGAGGAGTTCTTGAACAAATGGTCTTGCAGACAGACATGCAAACAGACACACACTAAAATAGATAGATGAAAGCCAAGATTCTCCCATTGTCACATGACTCCAGGAACTGGGAGTTTAATCATCATAACAAATAGTGCAAGACTGGTAATAAAACAGTGAGAACTGACAACGCTGAAGCAAGAGAGTTACTTTGATTCTTTTCTATACAATCAGGCATGTATGACTTAGTAATCAACAAACATTGAATAATCCTATGTTTTCCCCAAACTGATAGGCTGAACAGAATACTAAGTACCATGTTATCAATGCTTATACAACACAGAGTCAGGGTGAGTTACAGTCATTCATTAGCATGGCTTACAGAAAGAGCAATAGGTCTTCTATTGACTTTACTTTTTACCAAGTCACAGCTGGTTGAGAAACTATCTTGACAGCTGTAATAGTTACAGGGATACAAGCAATGCAAGCATTGAGGGTGTAGCTGACTATAATAGGCTGGTAGACAAATCTGAAATCTATTGGGAAGCTGTAACCACTCTCACCCCGCACCGACCCCTAAAACTCCTCTATAATACCATGTTAGTGTTTCTGGAAGACAAAAGTTAGATTCTGGTTTAAAAGCCTCTTTCCAGAATTATTCAGAAAGGCTATGTCTACACTCGCGGCTTCTTGCGCCAGAAATATGCAAATGAGGCTACGCATGGAATCTCACCAAGCCTCATTTGCATACCTAATGAGACGCCATTTTTGCAGAAGAGGCTCTTGCGCCAGAAGGAGCTGTCTACACTGCCCCTTCTTGCACAAGAAAAAACCTCTTGCACAATGCCGATTACTTTTCAGGAAGAACAGCATTGCACAAAGGTGTAGTGTAGACAGCTCCTTCTGGAGCAAGAGCCTCTTCTGCAAAAATGGCGGCTCATTAGGTATGAAAATGAGGCTCGGTGATATTCCACGCTTAGCCTCATTTGCATATTTCTGGCGCAAGAAGCCACGAGTGTAGACATAGCCAAAGTGAGCTGTGTGGATACAGGATAGTGTGAAAATGAAGGAAATAATTTTAAGGGCCACTTGCTAGTATTAAGAAGCTAAATGGCAAGTTGGAGGCAGGCCCATGTGAAAGGGGAAAATAGATGGGCCATAGAGTGCTTTAAGTTAAAGATTCTCTTATGAATACCTGAATTCCCTTTACAGAGCATTATGTGTTACAGGCCAAAAGTAAAAAAAAGTCTCTCTCAGTTTGAATGACTTTTAATTTAAAGAGATTGTCAGTAGAGCTGGGAACAAACCCAACATTTTCTGGATTTGCGGGCCTGTACTTTTACCATAAGAATGTGGAATGCAGAAAAAAAAAAAAAAAAGAGAGAGAGAGAGAGAGAAACATGGCACTTAATTTTTTCCCCCGAAGTGACACTGAATGCAAAACTTTACTAACCTGAATATTTTGTCACAACCTAAGAACCAAATTCAACCTTCAGTCTTTTGAGCAAAACACTCTTTGAAAGCAATGGGAAATCAGAATTTTGTCCTTGATTTTATAACCCCAATCTCCAAGATCCTCTTTAATTAAAAACATAACCCCTGTTCTAACCTCATCAGTACCCTAAAATGACCAGGATATCAGTAGCAAACAAACAGCCCTTACAAAATCTATTTTTCTCTTGCTTACGTTCTGTCATCCCTGTGTCTGACTGAAAATGCGGTAGCTGAGTTAAGCAATGAAAGATGTCAGGTGCATACAGCTCAGTACGTTACTAAAACAATGCAGTGCGGATAATCTTATTTAATTCAAAATGGGTGAAATCACCCATGCAGACAGCTAGCAAAGGCCTGTGCACCACTTAAGTCTTACTTAAACACTCAGACAGGACCTTTAGCCAGACCCTCAAAGGTATTTATGCTTTTAACTTTCACTGATTTCAATTTCCACTGACACTAATGGCAGTTAGGAGCCTAAATACCTCTCAAAATCTGGGCCTCGGCCTCTGCAAATGATTGATTAACCCCTCCGTTCACCCAATGAGACCAAGCAGGCTGGTCCAGCAGTTTGTTCACACAGCAGTTTGCTCTAGGGCTACGTCTAGATTGCAACCCTTTTACGAAAAAGGGATGCAATCTAGATGTAGCCTAGGTGTAGCATATTGTAATAACACTAGCATGATGCATACAGCAAAGCCCCAGTCTTGTCCCATCTTCTTCTAGCAGGGCATGGAGGTGTTCCTCTGCCCCCCACAAGAAGTGCCTGCAGTTTCTCTCACGTAACCCCTGTTGGACAAATTGTTTTTAATGGGTCTAGGAAGGCATCATAAGCAGCTGTCCTCAAATAGCGCAGAGTCTGGAATGAGGTAGAGACCCCTGAAAAACTGTGTGAACTAAAGACATCCTGACATAAGCTGTGAAACAAATAATGTGGGAGATACAATGTGTCAGGATGTCCTTCTAGCACCCTGTGTTCGCTGTCCTGGGCAGGTACAGAAGGCAGAACAAATCCTCCGCACTCTTATGTCTTACAGGCAGATCCCAGCATTCCCTGGTAAGCTAGCTTCAGCCTGGTAGAACCTACCCTTGCTGTGTGGGAGAAATGGGGGTGGGGCAAGGGAGTAACATGATGTCATAACTAGGCCTTTATAAGGGGCTCAGCTTAACCTTTCACAGTTTGAATTCAGCTGTGGTGGAAGACTAGGAGCTAGCTGCTTGTTTTTGTTAAGTCCTAGTAACAAAGTCTTCTAGTAAAGAAGATGCAAACTCTGCATAGCAGTCAATCTGCCAGACCTTTTAAACTGAGAAAGAGTTTTGGTAATTCATCGGGGTGTTTTACATAACAAAGTTATAGCAGAGTTTGTGGAATGCATGTGTTTAATATTTGTTTTTCTTTTGCACAGCAACTAGGCTGGAAGAAGTAGCTGGAATTCGAGCAAAGTTCCCAACAAAAGTCCCGGTAAATATATCTGTTTTTTATGTTAGTATTTGAGCCTTTTTTTAAGTTTAAAGTGGAGCTATTGAAGTCTGTTTTTTAAAAAAATCAAACCTTTTCAATTGCTTTACAAACGATCTCTTATTACTTGTTTAAAAACAGGTAATTGTTGAACGGTATCAGAAAGAAAAATATCTTCCTCTGCTGGACAAAACAAAATTTCTTGTTCCTCAAGAGCTGACCATGACACAGTTTATAACTATCATTAGGTATGTAGCAAATCTGGGAATAGCGGTTAGCACTATATAAATGTGGCTGTGTGCTCTTAAGCTGTGGCTTGCAAGTTGTGGATGTTAATTTGAATCATTCTCCAGTAGTCTGTGGAGGGACTCAGGTTTACTGAGTGCTGTGTGTGGGAAGTGTAGGGGGGCCCTTCTCTCTGCCTGCAAGACTCTGACAAGGGCAAAACATACGATGTGTTCTCTTTTAAGATAAGTTTTCTTTCTAAATCTGGTCAGAGCTTCTTGTGAAATCCAGTGACCACAGAGGAGCACAAAGTTTGTTCATGAGCTTGAGTAAACAGGGTTTTTGTCTGATTCATGTCCTGCGTGCCTCTGTGATGAGAAATTAAAGGGGTAACCAGCACTCAAATTCCCATCCCAGCACTGCTAATGACTTGCTGTAAACCTGAATAAACCGTCAGAATTGTCTCAGGTGTGGGTTGTGCAAAGCATAATGCTTCTAAATTGCTTTGAGGTCCTTGGCCAAAAGCTCTCTAGGGAAGCAGTCCCCTACTCCTGGAATAAGTATATTCTAGAGTGTCATTTTAAAAGAACATTGCCTTTTAAAAAGCCTATGATGTCTATACAATACAATAGCTTCCATCAAGCACAAAGAGCATGCATGGAGGTGGATGGGCAGCCAGGCCTAACTCTGTTGGAGCTGAGCCCCTTGCAGAAGGAATGTCTCAAAGACTGCAAATCTCTGAATAGGGCTGTAAATAAGAGTGTCTTCAAACCTTTAGTTTTGCAGCATATGCAGAACAGTGCTGAAGAAACATCTGCAGTTTAAAAGTATTTAGCCACCGCAATTGAGTAAACAAAGCCCTGACTTCAGAGCTTTTCTGCTTCAAATATTTGACTTGGGAGACTTGCATAAAAGAGCCTCAGACTTTGAAAAAATATGGGTTTAAAGCTACCTACTAACGTTAACCCATATTGACTCAAAGCTCTCTGGCTCATCTTCTACAGTACGAAACGGTTTCACAACGGCAATACCTGTCATTCCATTAGTCAATGTGGATAAAACATACAATGCAAAAAAGGAAACACCTCCAGAAGTACCTTGTATTTTAAAAATATTTTTCCCCCTGCCCCTTTCACCTAAATCCAGAAGCAGAATGGCCCTAAATGCTACACAAGCTTTCTACCTGCTGGTGAACAACAAGAGTCTGGCCAGTATGACTCTGACGCTGGCTGAAGTATACAGAGACTACAAAGATGAAGATGGCTTTGTATACATGACCTATGCTTCCCAGGAGATGTTTGGATGTTTCGTGCCCCCTCCGCAAGGGAACGTTATGGAATGCCTTCTAAGAACATAAGGGCATGTCTTGCTGCTAGGCAGCTGATGATGCTACTGACTTGAAGATCAGAAGTGATCTTTTTAGTATGGGCTCTTAAAACACTGTACTGTGGACTTGTGGCCCAGAAGTTGGCAGGACCAACTAAAGCAGAAGTGGTGGTGCTCTGTGCCTCGATTTAAAAAACTTTGGAGATAAAATATATATATTTTATATGTGGAAAAGACACTAGTGGGGGTTTTTTGAACTGCACCTTGAGAATTCTTTTTTGTAATGTTAACACTTAAGTTATAACTGCTTTTTAAGGGACTTCTAAAGTCGGAGCTTAATAGTCGAATAAAGATACTTTTAAGACTAGGCTGAATGCCAATATTGGTCTGGGGGGAAGCAGATAAAAAAATCTCTTGGGAGGGGGGGGGGAATGTCTTGGAATTTATCTCATATCATTTTAAAGAGGTGACTTGGAACGATGTAAAGAACATGGGCACATAGCATTAAGAGAGTATTACTTTATGCTGCATGTCCATACCTGAGCCTGTATGGAATCACCTGTAACATGTAAAGCATATAACATGTAAAGCATATTGTTAACACAGGTTCGTTGTCTCTTTGGAAATGCTCCTGTTGAGCCACATTAATGGCAAAGCTATTGTATAATCTAATTAAACAGGAGCACAGTAATAAAACAGTTGATTTGACCAGCATCTGAGTTCATATTTCTACACCAAATGCTGATTACCTGCCTAAAATAAGGTATTAAGCAGCCAGTGCCCTTCTTGGGTCTCCGCAGAGCACTTTTTACAGTTGTAACAGTATTTCTGGCTTGAGGTTAAGCTACACTGCTTTTTGAACTCTGCCCCAGGCTGAGTAGACAGATTGCTTTGTATCTAGCAACAGCTTAGTGAGGTCTTTTAAATGGGAGACCCATGTCAGTCTAATCTTCCTTACACCAGAGCCTAGAGGAAAGGAAAACAGAACTCTTGAGGATACATTCTGAATTAAATAAAACTCTGCTGCATACAATAGCGGTGCCTTGAAGTGGGGTAGGGCTGGAGACCCCCTGGCTACATCTAGACTGGCATGATTTTCCGTAAATGCTTTTAATAGGAAAAACTTTTCTGTTAAAGCATTTGTGGAAAAGAGCATCTAGATTGGCACGGATGCTTTTGCACAAAAGCTTTTTTGTGGAAAAGCGTCCGTGCCAATCTAGACACGGTTTTGCGCAAGAAAGCCCAGATTGCCATTTTCGCCATCGGGGCTTTTTTTGCACAAAACAGTTTTTAGCTGTCTACACTGGCCCTCTTGCGCAAAAGCATTTGCACAAGAGGGCTTTTTCCCCAGTGGGAGCAGCATAGTATTTGTGCAAGAACACTGACAATCTTACATGAGATCATCAGTGTTCTTGCGCAAATTCAAGTGGCCAGTGTCGACCGTTGGCAAGTTTTTCCGCAGAAGCAGTTGCTTTTGCAGAAAAACTTGCCAGTCTAGGCACAGCCCCTGTGTTTCCTTTTAAATGCTAAAACTAAGACCAGACCGCTCTTTTCAAAGGCAGCACTACAGAAGCCAGCTTAAAAAAATATATAGTTTAAGCAAAATCACTGGCTTGCTGAAAAGAGCAATGCCCTCTAGGGTATGTATTACCTACTCCTAGGATAGTGCTGCATTCCAGAGTCTGACATGGACTGTTCTCATTAGTCTCATAAAGGCACAGTGGAAATAGTTTCTGAGTGAGCTCCAGCAGGCAGTGGTTACAAGCCCTCTGGGAGCTAGGAAGGCACCACTTTGGCAGGCACAACACTGAGCCCTCCTGGGTGGCTGTAACACTCTTTTAACTGGCCAGGAACAAAAGGATGATTGACAGGACTCAAAGCTATAGTGCCTTCTAGCTTGTGTTAGAGGTGGTTGGCTCCTCTGTTTTCACCTCCCTATGTTGTGTGTGTGGTGTGTGTGTGTGTGATAGACTGTATAGAGGGAAACACTCCAAGGATTTGGCTAGGGAGATTACATAACTTCAGCTTCCAGAGATCCAGCCAAATTGTCAGCCCTAGAAAGCTGATTATAAAAGTATGGCACTAACCTGTCTGAACCCTACAGCTCCTATGAACTGGGCAGTCACTGGGCTTTCCCTCCTGGATGTATCAAAACAAACAGGCCTAACACAAAACCAGCACTGCCTTCAAAAGCTGAGGTTTCAAAACATCCTTCAGTGAAGACCCCAGTAGGAGTGGTTTTTTCCCAGCCCAGCTGCAGGTGGCCTTGGCTTGAACATGTTATGGATGCTCCTGAACTACGGGGAGGTGGTGCCATTTAACCCAACTAGAAAAGGGGCAAACAGAGAGCCGGCTGCTGTGTTGGCCTGTGCAACTGAGATACCACAGGGCTCCTTCCAGCAGAGCTGCTGTTCAGAGAGTCAATATTTAGGTAAGATATATACAGTGAGGTGCTGCAGTATTGAAGAGCAGGGCACCAGTGCTAGAATGTACACTAGGTGAATCTGTCTGTAATGTTTCTGAGGGGGGTTATGAAAGGGAGTTCTTTGTGGGTCTCACAGGGCCCACCAGGGGCTTGACCCTAGGCATGGGAACAAACAATCTAGACATTAGTGTTGACTCTGCCGCAAATGATGGGTTCCCTCCTGCAAGGTGCTGAACCTTTTTGGCCCCAGCCATTTAAGCATGGACCCATTCATGTGCTGCTGATATTCTTTGCTGGATTGGGGCCACAACATCCAGCCCCACTCACCGCATCTAACTGTACCTGCGCTGGTTCAAACCGTGTGCTTCGACTTCCCTATCTGTAAAATAGGGAGCACACTTACCCATCAGTTTGCAAGCACTTTGAGGCTATGTCTACACTCTTGTGCCAGAAATATGCAAATGAGGCTAAGCATGGAATATCACTGAGCCTCATTTGCATACATAATGAGCTGCCATTTTTTGCAGAAGAGGCTTCTGCACTGCCCCTTCTCGCGCAACAAAAACCCTCTTGCGCAATGCCGCTACGCTGATTATTTTCAGGAATAACGACATTGCGCAAGAGGGGTTTTCTTGCACAAGAAGGGGCAGTGTAGACAGCTCCTTCTGGTGCAAGAGCCTCTTCTGCAAAAGTGGCAGCTCATTAAGTATGCAAATGAGGCTTGGCAATATTCCACACTTAGCTTCATTTTCATATTTCTGGCACAAGACGCCACGACTGTAGACATAGCCTGAGAGTCTCTGCAGAAGGCTGGAATTGCCTGTCCATAAGCCTTTTTAAGGCCCCTTGAAGTGGGGTTACATCATTAACTGTAGCATGGGTATTCTAACCTGGAAAAGCATAAAACTGCAGTGAGGGTGACTTTGCAGTTAAACCATTCGTACTAATGAGTAGTGCCATTCATAGCAGACAGGGCTGTGGAAGCTCCCTAGGCTCTGTCTACACTAGTGCTTTATTTTGAAATAACCCCCCCTTAGATTGAATTTATAAACTGTGTCCACACTCCCAACCCTGTGATTTCAAAATAACAGGTCGCTTATTTTTAAATCTGCACTCCTTTTCATGAGGCATAATGCTAATTTTGAAATAGCTATTTTGAAATAGCGTTAGTGTGAATGCTCCGGTGCCGCTCTTTTGAAATAACTACGCCCCAGAGTATGTTGAACTAATTACCCCCCCAGTGCTTCCCGGGGCTCTAAGTCGGGGTAGTGCATCCATATTAATGGAGCCTGCCTCGGACTAATTTCAAGGTTTCCCCGTAGTGCGGACACATTATTTGATTTTGCAGAATCGGGAGAAATACGTCAAATTTAGTTATTTCAAAATAGTTTCCATGGCTTAGGTGAGTAACTCTTCTGGAATAATGAGCAGGAGTGAGGGATAGTGTCTGACCCTAGTTGGTGTCTAAAAGAGGCTATCTGTTGCCTTTCACCTGGTACCATCATTTGCACCTCTGCTAAGTCAATATCAAGTGCTCCCATGGTAGCCTTGTACCCAGACTTTGCACAGGAATGAATGGCTACACCAGGGGTGGCCAACCTGTGGCTCCAGAGCCACATGCAGCTCTTCAGAAGTTAATATGCGGCTCCTTACATCGGTACCAAATCCAGGGCTGGAGCTTAAGGTGCCAACTTTCCACTGGGCTGGAGGGTGCTCACTGTTCAAACGCCAGCACTGCCATAGGCGCTGTCTCCTTCCACCCTTTCCCCCTAGGATCCTGCCACTTGCCACCCTCTCCACTGTCTCCCACTAAGAAAGAGCTGATCCCAGGGGGCAGGAGGAAAAGGAGAAGGAGGCGCTGAGTGGTGGGGCTGCCAGTGGGCGGGATGTACTGAGAGCGGTGGTGGGGAGATAATCAGGGCTAGTAACATAGAACTGTTGCTCTTTGGCAATGTGCATTGGCAAATTCTGGCTCCTTCTCAGGTGTAGGTTAGCCACCCCTGGGGTATGCTAAGGGCACAACAGCAGAGAATCAGACCCTGATGTATTTTTCTTTCAGCAGCTGGATCCTGCCATTGCAGCACATGAGTAACTCCTAGGGTCAGGATTGCCAGGTGTCCCGTTTTGAACTGGACAGTCCAGTATTTGAGCTTTCTGTTTGGGAAACAAATTGAGAAAATATCAATGAGAAAATATAAGTGTCCGGTATTTTCTAAATCAGATGGAGCGTAGATTGTGATGTAATGTCAAGTGTGTCCAGTATTTTTGTTGAAACCATCTGGCAACCCTACCTAGGTGGGGACCTACCACTAGGCAAACAAGATCATCAAAATCTTTCATGTGCATCCTTTAAGAAAAGTAAGACCTTTATGCAGTCAACATGTGGCCTTCAGAAACAGGAAAGTTTCATGCTTGGTGTGTGCTGGCTGCTTAGCAGGACAGTCTGAGGCAGAGAGTGGTTGGTCATCTTTTCTGGGGGTGGGGTGGGGTAGCTTCCCTACCCCATCTTGATATATTATTTGAATTGATAGAAGCACCTTCTCTTGTGTGGCCAACTTGCACATATTAAGAGGCGGGGCATCTCATGTCATGATAGACATTAGGAAGAAACCCTTCCCTGATAAGATCACTGCGCAGACAGAGAGTTTGCTACCTAAATAGGAGGCATTGAGTCATTTCTGTAAGTCCACCAAGGTGGGGTTGGGGGAGAGGGCACTGTTGAAGGAGGAAGTAAGTGTCTACAATTCTCCTATGATTTGGTTATACATACCAAAAGCACAGTCATGCTATTTTCAGGCAGAAGGACAATGACTAGGAAACAACTCAAGATAGAACAAAAGTCACATCTCAAAAAGAGCATCTATCCTTTGACACAAACATAAATTTAGAAGGATTAAATTATAAGAGGTGTTGATTCTACTGTACAGACACAACATGATTAAATAAATATTTCCCTTCATAATAATTGAAATTTACAGAGAGACAAAAAGAAAACTGCAGAGAGCTTATTAGAGTTTGATTTAAGTTCATTTGTTGTATATTTTGACATGTGATATTGGCAGTTTGTGTTTTAATAGTGATAAAACTTTATATTTTTGAACCTCAACATCTGTCCTTAGCTTATTATTGCCTGATACTCCTTAGTGTCTGGGCCTCCATAATCCACGCTTCATTTGCATTACCTCTTTCGGCAAAACTCATAGGCTGTGTCTACACTGGCCACATAACCCGTAATAGCTATGGAAATGAGAGAAGTCAGAATAGGGAAATGCGCGGGGGATTTAAATATCCCCCGTGGGATTGAAATAAACATGGCCGCCGCTTTTTTCCGGCTTGGGGAAAAGCCGGAAAAGAGCGTCCAGACTGGCGCGATCCTCCAGAATAAAGCCCTATTCCGGAGGATCTCTTATTCCTACTTGCAAGGAATAGGGCTCTTATTCCTACTTGCAAGGAATAAGAGATCCTCCGGAATAGGGCTTTATTCCGGAGGATCGCACCAGTCTGGATGCTCTTTACCGGCTTTTCCCCAAGCCGGAAAAAAGTGGCGGCCATGTTTATTTCAATCCCACGGGGGATATTTAAATCCCCCGCGCATTTCCCTATTCTGACTTCTCTCATTTCCATAGCTATTACGGGTTATGTGGCCAGTGTAGACACAGCCATAGTGTATCCGTAACCCTAGTAAAGTTGGGAGGGGAAACACAACTGCACATAGGGAATGGAGGGGACATGTGCCCTATTCATGGGGGGTACGTCTAGACTGGCAAGATTTTGCGCAAAAGCAATTGCTTTTGCGCAAAAACTTGCCAGCTGTCTACATTGGCCACTTGAATTTGCGCAAGAACACTGACATTCTAATGTAAGAATTCAGTGCTTCCTGCGCAAATACTTTGACGCTCCCGCTCAGGGATAAGCCCTCTTGCGCAAGAATACTTGCGCAAGAGGGCCAGTGTAGACAGGCACCTTAATTTTTTGCGCAAAAAAGCACGATGGCTAAAATGGCCATCGGAGCTTTCTTGCGCAAAAGCGCATCTATACTGGGCATGGATGCTTTTGCACAAAAGCATCCATGCAAATCTAGACGCTATTTTGCGGAAATACTTTTAACGGAAAAACTTTTCTGTTAAAAGTATTTCCACAAAATCATGCCAGTCTAGACACAGCCAGGGTGTCCCAGCAAAGTGTTAATGAAACCAAACCAGGTTGCACATTAGAGCGGTCCCAAAAACTAGAAAGGGATGTCTCTATCAGCTACAGGTTTCCCAGGTACAGCTGGTGAAAAAAGTTTCTCATGTCCATGATTTCAACAGAAACAAACAAAAACAAACCAACCAACCAATAATGCTGCAGTTTCTTCTGAACGTTTTGATTTTTCAGGAACAATTTGAATACTGATAAATGTATGGTTTTTGTCCAATATAGATAGGGTTTGGGGCATTTTTTTAAGAGACAAAGGAATCCAATTTGTTGCAGAAAGCAGAGCATTTTTTTGTGAAAAAATGTTGCTTACGCTGAAATCCAAGTTTTCTGTCAAAAAACAGTCTTGACAGAAAGTGTAGCCTGGGAATGTAATTTCCGTCTGGTATAGATGTAGATGTGCTAGCTTTGGATAACGTGACATGCTAAAAATAGCACCGAAGGCATGGCAGCATGGCAAATTGCCAAGTACTAGCCCCCTTGGTAAGGCCTCAGAGCAGATAGCTCAAGCTTCCACGGTTACGCCTGCTATTTTTAACACATTAGCTCATTCAAAGCTAGCACACATATGTCTACATGAGCTGGAAATTACACCTCCCGCTCCAGTGTAGATGTACCCTAAGGGGATTGCTTAAGACTAAAATCAGCATTAAAAGGTCTAGGAAGTAGTAAGCTACCATCCTTTGAAGCAAGGAGTCTCTGCTACTTTGCAGAATAGGAGCAGTCTTGAGATCCTTTCCACCCCATCTTAGTAAACTCAGAAAAAGCAGCACTTTGGGACTGAAAGGAACCTGCAGGGAATCAAGCAGGCTGATTATTTTAATATCTATGCTAGAGTAGTGGCCAGAGACTCTAGTCAAAATCAGAACCCTTTGGCAAACACACACAAAGACATGGGGCAAGATCTGCAAAAGTCCCTCGTGGTTCGGGGTGCCTCCATTCTGGGAGCCCATTTTAAAGGAGGCAGATTATCAGCAGATTATCAGGTAGGCCGTCCATCCTGAAATCAGGCATCTTCTTTAAAGTATCCAAAGCTGAGCACCCAAAATCATTAGTCACTTCTGAGCATCTTGGTTTTGCTCCTTGTTCTAAAGCATGGGTTTCCAAACTGGGGGGCGTGCCCCGCTGGGGGGGAGGGCGTGAAGAAATTCCAAGGGTGCATGAGGAAACCCAGCCTCTTCTCCCCTCCCCCCCATCAAGTTTTGCTGCCCTGTTCAGTTCCTTTTTTCCTTTTTTTTGCTCAAGTTTTGCTGCTATTTGGAAGGGGGGCGTGAGGGTTTTTCAAAAAATCAAAAAGGGGGGGGTGTGATGCCAAAAAGTTTGGGAACCACTGTTCTAAAACATTTATCATCCATTTCTGATAATGGCTATTTAAAAAGATATAATGCAATGTTACATACAGTTCTGAAATGTAAAAATGGTTGGAAAGCCGTTCCTTTCTTCGTTTGCCTGCTCAGACCAGAGTTCAGCTTTTCCTATCTGCCTTGCAACAGCTGACATCAGGCAATCACCTCAAAACGGTACTGGAAATGCTGCTTCACAGGGCATGTGAATGGTCATGTAGGCCTACAAGGCACAGTTGATAACCTGAATTTAGGATTTGGCTCATAAGCACGCAAAGGAGCTTTCCAAACAGTTTGGATTTAAAAATTGTTTGTAAAAGTTGCACAGGTGAAATAAATTGTATGAATGGAGATATTAAACACCATGTAAAGCTTTGCAAGCAACCACATTTTTTTAACTGCTTCCAAGCAATTATGGTGTCAAAGCCATTGACAATAAACGAAGAGAAAGCAGAAATGGTAACACACTAGTCAGCAGATTTTCTCCTGTTTCCTAGCCCTTCCTCAAGCAAGTACAGGCAGTCCCCGGGTTACGTACAAGATAGGGACTGTAGGTTTGTTCTTAAGTTGAATCTGTATGTAAGTCGGAACTGGCGTCCAGATTCAGCCGCTGCTGAAACTGACCAGCACTGACTACAGGAAGCCCGAGGCAGAGTTGCTCTGCCCCGGGCTTCCTGGAATCAGCCTCTGATCAGTTTCAACAGGCTGAATCTGGATGCCAGTTCCGACTTACATACAGATTCAACTTAAGAACCCCAGGCGTCCCCAAGTCAGCTGCTGCTGAAACTGATCAGCAGCTGATTCCAGGAAGCCTGGGGCAGAGCAACTCTGCCTTGGGCTTCCTGTAGTCAGCGGTGGTCAGTTTCAGCAGCAGCTGACTTGGGGACGCCTGGGGCAGAGCAGCTGGGGTGCTGCTGGGTTGCTCCAGTAGCGCCGCTCCTCAGCGCTACTAAACCAATCCTCCAGCACCCCAGCTGCTCTGCCCCAGGCGTCCTGATTCAGCCGCTGCTGAAACTGACCAGCAGCAGCTGAATCAGGACGCCTGGGGCAGAGCAGCTGGGGTGCTGCCGGGTGGTCCAGTAGCGCCCAGAGCGGCGCTGCAGGACCAACCGGCAGTGCCCCAGCTGCTCTACCACAGGCGTCCGGAGAAAAGCCTGGATTGCTGGGGGGGGGCGTACTAGCTGCGCCCCCCCCCAGCAGACCAGGGAGACGCGGGCGGGGGACCAAGATGCACTGTGGTCCCGCCGCCCGAGTCCTCTACGGCTTTGCTCCACGTCTCCCTGGTCTGCTGGAGACCAGCAGACCAGGGAGACGGGGAGCAAAGCAGTGGAGCACACTGGCAGCGGGACAGCTGCGGCGCGGCTGGGCTGTCCGCTGCCCGCGTGCTCCGCAGCTTTGCTCCCCATCTCCCTGGTCTGCTGGAGACCAGCAGACCAGGGAGACGGGGAGCAAAGCCTCTGAGGACGCCGGCAGCGGGACAGCCGCGGCGCGTCCGGGCTGTCCGCTGCCCTCGTGCTCCCCGGCTTTGCTCCTCGTCTCGCTGGTCTGGACCTGGGAGATGGGCAGCAAACCCCGTTCGTAACTGCGGATCCGACCTAAGTCGGATCCGCGTAACTCGGGGACTGCCTGTATTTTCATTATTTTTTATTTAGGCTGACATGATTGATTGCGATCTCTCTGGAACGCCACATATAAATCAGAGCACTAACACAAGAACTAATCCTCACTGGTGAAGCACATTGCTTCATCTCCTGATAAACTAGCATCATAATGAACAGGGATTAAATCAATAAAGTTTAACAGAAGTGCAACAGGGTTTTAAAGGAATTTTGAAGGATCCCATTTTCTTTCTGTAGTTTTTGAATGTTTCTATCAAATTCTATACAAAGGATACAGTTAAATCCTATAGGATGATTCAAACACCTGGTCTGTGATCAGTTTCTCCAAAATGCTCCATGGCTTTTCTTAAAGGTTGTTACAACCTGCTCTTCTCCCCAGCTTTTGGATGTTGCTTAATAAAGGGCTCAAGTTCCCAGGGCAAGTGCTGTATCACTTTCTGCATCTATAAAGTGCCAAACAACCTGTTAGGTGTTATATGAACAATAATCTCATTTTAATTGAGGACAACTAATCTTGGCTCAGTTAGTGCTAGCAGCTTCCCTTAGGTATAGTCACAGCCTTACCATTTTGTTCCCTTTTTGCCGCTTTTGTTTGCCAGCTGATATCCTTATGCAAGTAGCAAATGCTCCTTCTGCATCATGCAGGTAACTTATATCTATTACAGCTGGTTAGCAGCAGTGCATTGTGGCCTCCATTGGGAACTGGCCAATTTAGGGCATGGAAAATCAGCCCAGTCTCTGTCCCCTTCCCCTCGTCCTGACCCCGAGGAGACAGCGTTTCTTTTCAGCAGCAGATGGAATTTCCCCGTCAGTTAGGAAGGGAAGGGGGGGGGGCTGCTGGGAATGTTCAGCACTTACATCATGTTCAGTAGGGACTGATTGGAAAGGGTCTTTGTGAAGTTCCCTGTGGCTTGTGGCAGAGTGGGCTTGTGGGGTTTATCTTCACTAATACTCAGCAGACAGGGCCGGATTAAGGCGTGGGCTAGCCGGGCAGCTGCCCAGGGCGCCAACCTATGGGGGGTGCCTGATGGTAGCTCTAAGAAGCGCACACCACCCCTTAGAGCTGCCATCAGGCACTGCGCGCCCAGCTCCTGGATCGCAGGCTGCAGCAGCTCCCAGCAGCCACCCTGCAGCGACTGCCCAGAGCGGGGGCCGTGTTAACCCCCGCAGCACCAGCCAGCAGTGCCCTTTCCCCCGTGGCCGCGGGGCCCTGCACAGCCAGGCATGGCCCACTCTGGGCGGCCCTGGGCTACGCGCCAGCAGCAGTAGCCGGGCTAGGCCGGGCCGGGCACGTGTGTCCTGCCACCGCCAGCTCCACGCGCCCTCCCCCATGCGCTGGACGGGGGCGGGGCCACGCATGCACCCTCCCCAAACCCGGGGTGCAATTAAACTGTCTGCCCGGGGTGCCGGAATGGCTCGGTCCGGCCCTGTCAGCAGATCAAGAGCATGCGCCTACTTTTATTTTGATTGAAAAGGCTCAGGCTGGATCCCCCGCTGGCCTTCTAATGCAAGCCCATCACATGATGGGAATTGGGTGCTGGCAGTTGACTTCACTGATACAGAGACAAGGCTCAAAGAATGAGGTGCATCTGCCAGCTCTCACTGGATGGGAAATAAATCTCTGAGTGTTTCCAATTCACAAGAGCAGAGCCAGAGGCTTACCACAGATCTGCAGGGAGTTCTTTACCTCTGCCTGCCAGTGAGCAAGCGGCAGCCACATAGATGGATGTAAACTGGCACATCAACACTCCCACACCCCAGCTGCCTGTGGCCTCGGATTCTCCATCTGTGAAGGAGTGGAAAGCGTGAGCCTCAGTGTGACCTCACTAATGTGGCCATTACAGCTGTCCACTCCCCAAGAGGAGTTACCAGAGAAACAGATGGCCGGGACCTGTAGCTTTTGCCTGAACCAAGAGTGAGCCCTGTGAATGGGAAACACACGTATGAGGGTGCTGACAGGAAGACCTGATGAGGAAAGAACAGCCTATTCAGAGTGCTGGCACTCCTTCACGAGAAGTCTAGGCCCTCATTCTGAGAACCTAAAGCCCCAGCGTCAGGGATAGACACTAACACGCTCTGCACCTCACCTCCTCCCCAAAAAAGCAGCTTCTCAACAAAACTAATAGCAGGTAGCGAAAGGGGCTGCATATTTGACTGCTTACGGGCTGAGGGAGAGAAACATTTTCCACTGGCTCGTTGCATTAGTCACCAACAAAATAAAATGGCTATTAATAGGAAAAGCAGCTGTTAGGCCATAGGTAAGTCAGGGTCGCCAGCCTGCCCCAGCTGCAGCTGCCCTGGCTAGACTCTCAATGGTAACCAAATGATTACAGAGGTTACCAAGATAATTTCACTATTCAAAATTATATTTGCTTCGTTATAAACCTGTCAAAAATAGCAAGAGGAGCCCAGAGAAAACTATTTTACATTCCCTAAACACTGGTGGGTACAACTTAATCTTTAATTCCACACCATCCCTCCACACCCATATTAATTCTTGCTCCCCATATTTCTTTGGGAGGGGACCATGTCTTCTCTGTGTGTGTGTATACTGAGGGCACTAAACTTCTTAACAGGCTTTTGTAGCTGTATCATGAAGTTCCTCCCACCACGGCAGGGGACCTGACAGCCTTGCCAGGCCCATGGGCAAGGGAACGGGGGGCTAGGTCTGTGCTCTCAGAAAGGATGGTGCCTCAGGAGGAAGAGGCAGGATTGGAGGCAGCCAGTCCTCAGTGTTTCCTGGACTGTGCTGTGCCCCGTCCAGCCTTCAACCCTGCCTAGAGCACGCAGCACAGCGCTCCAGCGGTGATTTAAAAGGCCCAGGGCTCCAGGTGTCACCACTCCTGTGGCAGCGGGGGTGGTGGCTCTGCCCCATGGTCAAATCGACACCTAAAACATAGGCCGATCTGCAGTGCAACAAAAGCTTTTGTGATATCAGTTCTCTCTAAGAGAATTGTACCTGTTATTACAACTCAGCTTGAGCCTCAATCACAAAGACCTAAGTGCTCAAATGTATTTAGACACCTCATTCCTATTTCTTGGGGGAGGTGCCCAAACACCCTTTGTGGATCTGGGCCAGCGTTTGAATCTGCATTCAGATGCCTCCAAACTTCTAGGACAGTCCGATCTGATACTTTGGTTCAGGCTCATTCTATTTGCTGTTCAAATCTTAGGCTAGGTCTACACTGGCAACTCAATGCCAACACTTCTGTTGTTCTGAGGGGTTAAAATTACACCCCCGCAAGAGACAAAAATGTTTTATCATCAACCAGTGGGGCTGACAGACTCGCCAGGACCCTGGGCAAGGGGGGGGGGGGGGAGTGGCTTCATGCCCCTGGAAAGGGAGGGGGTCTCTGGTGGAAGGACTAACCTCCCCCAGGCAGTCCTCAGTGCTTCTCGGAGCACATTGTACCTACCCCAGGCAGCCCTCAGCACTGTCCGTAGCCCACTGCACAGGGCTCCAGCAGCAATTTAAAAGACCCGGGGCTCCAGCTGCTGCTGTTGCTACTGCAGTGGCAGCAGTGGTGGCTAGAAGCCCTGAGCCCTTTTGAATCACTGGGCCCTTGAGTGGTTGCCCCTTTCCCTCTCCCCTATTGACGGGCCTGCCGACAAGCGCCAGTGTAAACAGCGCTTTGTCCACAGGAGTGTTCTGCTTTACTAGCTTCCTAGCATAGACAAAGCCCAAGATACTTAATTTTATATGTTGCCTATCACCATAGTATCCAAGCAGCTTACATTCTTTAATATATTTACCTCAAACACCTCTGAGAGGTAGGGAACTCTTATTCTCCTTTCCAAGGTAGGGAACTAAAACGTCTACCCAGCAGAGTTAAAGTTGAATTAAGCTGCACAACTTCAGCTACGCAGTTGATGTAGCTGAAGTCAAAATAGCTCCAAAAGCCAAATTAAGCTATCTACACAGCAAGAAGTTGAAGGAAGAACACTCTTCCTTCAACTTCCTCATGAAATGAGGGTTATAGGAGTTGGAGTAAGAAGTCCTCCATTTCAACATTATTTCGAAATAAAGGCTTGTCGTGTAGACACGCCTTGTGTTATTTTGGAATAACTAATCAACGTGTATACATTGCTGCGTATTCGTACCCTAGAAGAAAAACAGGGGGCTTATCAACATAGGCAGGGCTTGCCAAGCCGCGCAGTTTTGCGCCATTCTGCGCATGTGCAGATCGCTCTGCGCCAGCTCTTCCGGGTCGTAATCTACTCGCCATTACATTATTTGTCGAGCCCTGTACATAGGGATGCTCCAGAGAATTAATCTGAGTTAACTGAAGGGGTGAATTTAAAGTTGATTAGTTAAACTGCATTGAATTGTAGAAACGAATTACCGTATTTTCCGGCGTATAGGGCGACTGGGCGTATAAGACAACCCCCTAATTTTTTAATTAAAAGATAGGGTTTCATCTTATACCCCAGCGCCCTCCCGCCTCCTTTGCTCCCGGTGTCCCTGGTCTGCTGGAGACGGTCCCCAGCAGACCAGAGGCACCGGGAGCAAAGCCGCAGCAGCTTTGCAAAGCTGCGGAGGAGCTCCGGCGGGGGGGCAGCCCAGGCATGCCTGGGCTGCCCTCCCGCCGGCTTCCCCCGAGGCTTTGCAAAGCCGCGGAGGGGCTCGGGCGGGGGGGCAACCCAGGCGCGCCTGGGATGCCCTGCCGCCGGCTTCCCCCGAGGCTTTGCAAAGCCGCGGAGGAGCTCGGGCGGGGGGGCATCCCAGGCGCACATGGGATGTATACCCGGCGTACAAGACGACCCCCGATTTTTGGGGGATGTTTTTTAACATCAAAAGTCATCTTGTACGCCGGAATATACGGTACCAAACCAAATTAAGGCTACTTTAATGAACATCACCACACGGGTTTAAAGGTTCTTTAAATTCACACCTTTGGTTAATTTGGATTAACTAACTTTCCGGAGTGTCTATCTGGAGGCAATGCTAAATTGGTGCCCTGAAATCCTGCAGCAAAGCATCCATCTCCAGCATCCCATGCTACTAGTCTAACCATCCTTCCTCTCTGACACTGGTAAAAGGCCCTTGAAGTACATTAAGAGTTTTTGCTAAGAGTTGAGTCAGGCACAGTGTCTCAAAGGTATTTAAGCACCTAACTCCTAATGATTGCCCAAGGCTCCTGAATATCTTCAAGTTTCTGAAGTTAAAGGACTTGCTTGCAGCATGGAGGGAGAAAATTGCAGACCAGGATATGAATAACCATGTTATTCTATGTGGGAAGATGCACATCTACTCAACAGGAGAACAAAGGAAAAGGCAAAACAATGTGGCAAATGGCAAGGATTTGTGTTTGGAAAAATCTCTTTGTGAAGTATGCTTTTGCCAACTGTCCTGATTCCTGGTTCCACTTGCTATTTTTCTTCTGTGAGGTATGTATCCAACCTCGATTTGATTCCCTTTTTATTGCTGATGCTTTACTGGTTTCTCAGAGAACATAAATAACTTGGTATGTTTGATGTGAAGGGAAAAAAGACTTAATAAAAATAGAAAGGAACATTTGCTGACTTCACACAGCTTGTGATCACCATAAAGATTTGAAATATGTTATGGGAACAGGCAAGTCATGATTGAAAGAAAAAACATTTTATTCAGGGCACCTCTCAATTTTCAAAGAGCAGACAGGGGTATTCTGATAACACTGCTGTCAAGCTTAAGTATGTTTTTGTTACATATAAATTACACACTGTCGCCCTGTGCTCTGGCTATGTTTTATGACTTTCCTTCCATTAATAATGCAGTTTAACAACTGTGCTACATAAAGAGTTAGTCATATTACAGGGATACAGTGCATGAGGGTGGGGGAGGTAGGAGGAGAGAAAGTCTGAACATAATGACCATAGTAGGTTGGACCAAAGTCCATTTAGTCCACTATCCTGTCTTCTGACAGTGGCCAATGCCAGGTGCTGCAGCGGGAATGAACAGAAGTGAGAATCATCAAGTGATCCATCCAATGCCAGGTTCTGGCTGCTATTAGCCTTAGAAAGATGCCATTGCACCTGTCTCTCCCCAGTGCTGTAACAGGAGATCAGCAACTGGGGATGGGGCCCTGCTGGTAGAGAGATTATTTTTTAGTACCCTCTCCCCACAAAGCACTGCAGACAAGCCAGCAAAGCATTAATTCAGACTAAGGTTGCAATGGCTCCTCTGAAGCCTTCTTCACACTGGGGCAAACCCCCTCAAAAGGGGCCTGGGAAAAGCAATGGCTCAGGGTTCTGTCTCAGGGTTGACGGAGAGCTATGGCACCCCCTGAGCTGGAATGGAAACACAAGGTCTTCTCTTGGTGTGTTCTGGCCTTCTGCATTTCCTCGTTGATCATGGGGGTTGTCTGTTCCAAGGAGAGGCAAATTCCACTTCCATGATTAAATGATTCATTGAGAACTGTGCCAGGGGACACCTGGCAGGGTGTTCCATTCTTCCTGTGCCAGCTCTGAATTTTGAAAACACTTTGCAAACTATATATAAAACACGCACACTGAGATGCAGCAACCTTTGAGGCGGAGGAAGCCCGCCAGTGCACAGCACACCACACAAAAGGATAAGAGGTTTCAGCCAGTGCCAATGGTATGAAGTTCTAGGAAAACTTTGAGGAAAAAAATGCACCCAAACATCTCAAGTTGTAATTAGAGATTGAGTACACCCCAGTTTGATGACAGAGACAAAACAAAGCCCCTCTATTGCTTAAAATAAAGGACCATCTTAATTAGTATGATTACCAGTAGTGGGCAGCACTATTACAAACACTCAAGCAAGTCTGACATTTTTGCTATCCGAGGACAATGAGGCCCATATCCTCTTAGGCTATGTTTACCTACAGAGCTTATCCGGGATACCAGAGATATGTCAGAAAAGCTATGAAGCATCCAAAGAACGTTTCAGCTTTTTTGGAACAATTTCTGAAAAAGCAGATGCGTTCTTTCCTCATCCCTGTATTTGTCATTGTATGAGGAAGAAGGGATGTTCCAAAATAGGAGGTTTTTCTGAAACTTGGCCTCGTGCAGACGAGCTAAGTTTCAGAAAAGCTTCTTCCAAAAAAAAGCGGAAAAGGATACGCAAATTGCGAAACACAATTTGTATATCTTTTTCCAACTTTTCTTTGCAGTGTAGACATAGCCGTAGACAATTACTGCTGTCTTGCTTTTAATGCCTTCACATTGGCACAGCTGCGTGAATACCCTGGCCACAGGCTAACAGAGCTAGAGTATAAGGCCAATGGAACTGTATGTTGATGTATTTACTTTCACTATAAATTCCCTCAAGACTCGGTGCCTGATTCTGCTCTTTACCCTGCCAGAAATCAGGCCAAATGCCACTGAAATCAGCTCTGCTCTATCTAGACGTCTCAGACATTTTCAGAATGTGCACTACACTTCAGTGGCGACTGCACCTCTTGGCCCTCCTCCTACCTGTTTGCAGTTGCAGGAACCAACTCCCACCCAACATCCTCTATATAACCAGAGCTATGTGCTTAAGCTGTGCTATTAGGAAAGGCATCCATGTATTTTTAGCAGCTGAAAACGAGGCTAAGAGAAAACACCTATGCGATCAGTTCAGCTCTGTGTAGGCAAATAGCCAGTGCGTTGTAAACCGCTGATCTAGGTTCTTAAACTGTGCTCACCACTGTAATACTTCCACGCTGTGCAGAGGCTGTTCGCCTCCCCACCCCTCAGGTTATTTGCAAAACAAAGAGATGAGGTGAGGAATATTTGCCTAGCTTGCAGAGGGGCTCTGGGACGGCATTAATTACTGTGAATAAACCTTCGGGAAGTTCTCAAAGGCAAAGGAATTATTAACAAGACTGAACAACCTGGAGACTGGACCTGCAGATGGTGTTGTACGTGTGAATTGCGCTGCTTTGTCTACTTCTGAGTAAGGGCAGGGCCATCGGGAGTGAAGCAGGAACAAAAGGGATGTCTGCTCCCGAGTCCCCATTTGAGAGGGCCCCAAAGCCCATGGAATTTGAACCACCAGCATTGCAACCTGGCTCGAGTTCACAGTGCCATCTGGATTTGGAGGGTGCTCAGGCCAAATCTGAGCAGCGCTGTGACTTCATGTACTGGGTTGCTTTGCCGGGAGGAGGAAGTTGGAATCATCATCATGGGGTAGGAGTCACTGCTGCAGGGTGAATACAAGGCAAACTCTCTCCCCAATTTTCACCTTCTGGAGCCTCAGTTTCCCATTATACCCTGGGCCCCCCAAAACCCAGCCCTAATGAAGAGCCTAATCTTGCAACTCCCAAATCCACAGGGTAAATCTGCACAGGAACAGTGGTGTGTGACTGCAGTATGTATAAACATATCCACACGAGCTTTAATTTAGCAATCTGAGGCATCCATAGCCACAGCAGCACAGATCAGTATAGGCCTGGATGGGCTTGTACTGCCCATGCTGCTACACCTTTTTAAATTGTACCCAAGATAACTAGGTTAAAGCTAGGCTAGATCCATCTACATGAACTCCCACCACACACCCAATGGCAATGTGACCATCCCCACTGCTTTCTTTGGTGTTCCATTTATTAATAAGCATGACATTTACCAATCAGTGTGTCCAGAATCAGGCCTTTAGACTCAAAGATCCTTGAAAAGAGTCTGTGTCTTCCTCTGCATATGTACTATGCTCTGTCACTAATCAGTGCTGTTCGCTGTACTTATGAAGTGGTGAAATAATCCAGCGTTGGTTTGAAGTTTGCAACAACAGCAAAGATGCTGGGGGTTTTCAGAAATGTTAGATTTGAAAAAGCATTGGCCCTTCGTTTTCTTGCAAGAGCCTCCATTACATTACCACAGAACTTCTTATTGCATCATTTTATAACTCGGATTGCTACAAGGCACCTCCCGAAGGGCTGTGATCGTCCCCCTCCATAATGTGTCACTCCCGTCATGGAATTTTACAAAGGTGCAATCAATGTCAAAGGCTGCCTTACTCTTCTTCACGGTGTTTGCACCATATCTGGATTTAATCTCTGGTTAAATAAATCAGTTTTTGCAGAGGTTAGTACACAAATTAAAGAGTTTATTCTCTAATCTCTTTGCCCACATAGTAGCTATTCGCCAACACAGGCAATGTTCACACAAGTTAAAAAAATAAAAATAAAAAAGAAAGCAGCGCTAAATCCAAAGGCTAAAGAATTCCATGCAACAACTGACCTCTTACACCTTGTGAATTTTTCGATAAGGAACACAAAACTCCAGATAACATTCTTATTATTGACCACTCAGCATTTTTTCTCTCTTACTTGGAGCTCAGGGGTTCACATCTAGGGATGATCCTCTCACCTCTAGTGTTTTTGTACCATCCTGGGTCCAGAGCTAGGTTAGGGGGAAAAACAAGGTGTATATAATAGTGTGGCAGGCTCTTTTAAGGGAAGTCAGGGCTAGGACCACCCATGACAAGCTCAATTTGACCATCTAATAGCACGTCACAGGTAGATTGGGTCCTGCCTTTCCTTAAAAGGGCCAGCCATGCTGCATTTTAAATCATGTTCACAGTATTAGCTAGAACAGCTCTTATGCTCTGTCTACCTAGGTGCCAACACCTTTAAAAAGATATTGCCTGGTTGTGGTTAGCCCTGGGAGGAGCTATGTGTAGATTACAACCAGCCAATACATTTTTAAAAACATAAAACCCTGTCTACATTAAGCACCAAAGCCATTTTTACAACATATGCAGTCAAACTGCATTGGTTAAAGTACTTCTAAAAATCCATCTTTTTTCCTTCTCCAGAGAACATCAAACGAGACTATGACTACACTACTGACTTGTACCAGTATAGCTATGTGAGTTTGGGCTCTGAAGAGATGCATCCCATGACAGACATAGCTATGGAGGAAGAAACCTCCAGGGAAGGCATTGCTATATTGGGAAACTTGCACTTTTACTGATTCAACTTGTTTCACTCCTGGGGTGTGGGTTTACTACACTAGCGTAACTTCATCAACACCATGAGCACTTTGCCAGCTCAGTCTACAGGTATACCTACACTGGCACTTCTAACGAAGACAAAGCCTGAGACTAATTTCAGTGTCATCCAATAATTTGCCTTTGAGGGACACCCTTCCCTCTTGACTGGCATAAAAAAAAAACCCACCACACTTCTTTTAGTCATGCTCAGCTACTGTAGCCCCCAGAGTGCAGACACTACTTCCAAGAAGACTGAAAACAGGTAAAAGTTCACACTTACTGAACCTGAGGCTTACTTTGTCATTTTTCCCACAGCATGAACCACTAGATAGGCGCTGACGTCCTAGTTCTGCCTTATCTGGATTCTTATAGCGCTTGAAAGAAACAAAAACAATGAGGACAATAATCTCTGCTGAGATGTACAAAGCTGTTAATATTCTACGTGACAACAGATGAGGGTAACAGGTTCACAGGTGTAACAACTAACTAATCTGTTTTCAGACACTTCTGTAAAAAAGAAAAAAAAAATCCTGGCTAGTACTATTCCATCATTTTCCAATCAACTAATACTATTCTTAGTAGCTTAGGAAAAACATCTTATTTTTCCCTATTTTCTCCCTTTTCCATTTCTCCACAAAGCAATTATTTTTCCATCTTACATCACCTATCATGGAGCAGAGCCACCACAAATCACTTTAATTATTTCCTTGTATTGAGGTACGAGTACTAACTTCTTTGAGGTTTGCTTGAAATTTTCTCCCAGGAATTGGCCTGCTTCACCCTGTGGTACAAAGACCTCCACACAGACCGAGCCGAAGGAGGGGAGAAGCGGAGGGCTTGCTACTGCAAGGGAGGCCACTGCTGAGGCTAAAACCTTCCTGCCATCATCTCCCAGCGAGCCAGTCACTGAAAGGCCCGTAAGACCAAAGATGGGAGTGAATGGAGCGTTTTATGAGAGAGAGAGGAGCCCTCCTAACCTTGGGCCCCCTTTCCCTCACCAGCGGCAACCCCAGTCCTGGGGCTGGAAAGAAATATGGCCAGTTGCAAAGAGTTAGTTACGGATGTCATCATCAGCCCACTGTTCCTTGCTGGCCTGGCTTGCTCGGTGGCTCAGCCGCCCATTGAAAAAGAAGCAGAGGCGCAAAGGGCCACCGTGATTGATTCCAGCCCTGCCTAGAGGCACAAAAGGGCCTGTCAGGTGTGGGATTTGAACCCCACCTCCAGGGGACACTGCAACTTTAACACAGCACCTTAGACTGCACAGCCACTGTGACACAAAGGGACAAGGCTCCCACTTCTTTTCTTCCCACAGGTAGCAGCTGTGGTAGCGTCACAGGCCACCCTAGAATCCCACTCTCGCTTCCATCAGGAGCAGGCCACCAGGCGTGACTGCTTTCCCACTGAGGCCTCAAGGCAGGGCGGGGGAACACCTCCTGTGAGGGAATCAATGGGAAATGCCCCTCCCCCCCAAAAAAAAATCCTACACAAGTGAGCCTGAAGGCCCCACCAGCAACACAAGGGCTGCAGCATGCCGTCAGGAGTGGGATTTGAACTCACGCCTCCGGAGAAGACTGCAGCCTAAATGCAGTGCTTTGGACTGATCAGCCACCCTGATGGCCTGGCCACAAAACTCCATCGCCTCGCTGACGGAAGACAGGGCAGTGCTAAGGTGCACAGCAACTACAGTCCTCTGGCGGCGCCAAGAAAAGGCCCACCTAACAGGTGCCATGAGACCTAGCCACTGCCTAGAACATCGACTGAACTGTCAGGGCCTAAATACAGCACCTTGGACCACTGGCCATCCTGACAAAACTACCAAGCTCTGCTTTTGGGACTCATGCAAAAAAAAGCACAGTGGCGTAGGTGGAACCCAGGTGCTGCTGGGCTTTTCCTCCTTTTTTGTTTTTTGCCTTGGTTTTGTTTGTAAATCCAAACACCCAACCTGCCAGGAAACACTGTGGTACAAAGCAATTTGAAAGCAGAGACCAAGAAAACAGCCAAAAAGAACACTAACGCACAGGCAAGCAAGGGACTTTGAGAGGGGTTGTGTCTAAACTACATCCCTTTCTCGAAAAAGGTATGTAAATTAGACACTTCAAAAATGCAAATGAAGCCTGGATTTAAATTTCCCATGCTTCATTTGCATAATGGCGGCCACGTTTCTTTTTCCCACGAAAAGAGGCTTTTCGAAAGAAACGACTGTTTAGACAGGGATCATTCGAAAATAAAACCCCTGGGGGGAGGGAGAGGAGAGATTTTGGTGAAGAGCTCTCAGTGGGTGCTCAGCACCCACCATTTTTTTCCTGTACAGGCAGTCCCTGGGTTACGTACAAGATAGGGACTGTAGGTTTGTTCTACAGAGAGAACTGGACGCCAGTTCCGACTTACATACAGATTCAACTTAAGAACCCCAAGCATCCCCAAGTCAGCTGCTCCTGAAACTGATCAGCGCTGATTCCAGGAAGCCTGGGGCAGAGCAACTCTGCCTCGGGCTTCCTGTAGTCAGCGCTGGTCAGTTTCAGCAGCGGCTGACTTGGGGACGCCTGGGGCAGAGCAGCTGGGGTGCTGCTGGGTTGCTCCAGTGGCACCGCTCCTCGGCGCTACTGGACCAACCCAGCAGCACCCCAGCTGCTCTGCCCCAGGCGTCCTGATTCAGCCGCTGCTGAAACTGACCAGCAGCGGCTGAATCAGGACGCCTGGGGCAGAGCAGCTCGGGTGCTGCCGGGTTGGTCCAGTAGTGCCCAGAGCGGCGCTGCGGGACCAACCGGCAGCGCCCCAGCTGCTCTGCCCCAGGGTCAGGCAACAAAAGCCTGGTCTGCTGGGGGGGAGGGCACACTAGCTGCGCCCCACCCCCCCCAGCAGACCAGGGACACGGGGAACAAAGCCGCAGTGGCAGCGGAGTGCCGCGCCTCTGAGGGTTTGCTCTGGCAAAGCCTCAGAGGCGCGGGACCGCGCCGCGGCTGGGGCTTCGCTCCCGGTGCCCCTGGTCTGCTGGAGACTGTCTCCAGCAGACCAGGGGCACCGGGAGCGAAGCCGCAGCAGGCTTTGCCCCACTGCAGCTTCGCTCACGGTGCCCCTGGTCTGCTGGAGATGGTCTCCAGCAGACCAGGGGCACCGGGAGCAGCTTTTCTCGCCCCGGAGGTCGAGGTGGCGGATCACTGCCTGTGAGATCCGGGGCGAGAAAGCCCCATTCGTAAGTGCGGATCCGACATAAGTCGGATCCGCGTAAGTCGGGGACTGCCTGTACATGCTCCAGCCCCAGAGCACCCCCACAGTTGGCACCTATGGCCCTGGAAAATCATTCTCCCCACCAGCCTCCACATCCCCTTCCTGTCTGCTGCTCAGTACTCCATTCGCCTCCTCACCCCACCTCTCTCGCCTCAGCTCCCCATCTGCCTCCTCACAATTTTAGTGAAGCATTGGGCTCCCCAAAGAGCAGGGCCTGGGGTGGTTGGCCAAGGGACAGCTTGGTCAATGAGGGTCAGGGACTTTAACCTCCTGCTAACATGATTTGTTGTGGCTAAATATCAGAGAGCTATCTAGCCTTCTTTTGAAAGCCTCCAGTGAAGGAGCTTCCACAACCTCTCTAGGCAGTCTGCTCCACTGTTCCTATAGCTAGGAAGTTTTTCCAGAGATTTCGTCTAAATCTGCTAGGCTGTTGTTTGAACCAATTGTCCCTGGTCTTGCTCTCTGGCAAGAGAGAACAACTTCTCTTCATCTTTTTTATGACAGCTTTTTTATTTGAAGGCTGTTACTGTATTCCCCTTTAGTCTCCTCTTTTCCAAACTAAACACATCCAGTTCCTTTAGCCTTAGCTTATATGTTTTACATTCCATCTTTCCCATCATCTTTGTCTTTTGCTTCTGGATCCTTTCCAGTTTCTTTACAACCTTGCTAAACAGTGGTGACCAAAATTGGACACAATTCTTCTGGGGCCTAGACACCCCCAAGTAGAGCGCTGTTATCATGTCCTGTGACTCATATTCTATCCCTCTACTAATGCATCCTTAATATGCCTTGGCTTCTCCCCCCCCCCCAGCATCACATTGCTGATTTATAGAATCGTAGGACTGGAAGAGACTTGGAGACGTCTTCTAGTCCAATCTCCTGCACTCAAGGCAAGACTAAGTATTATCTAAATTTGTGGTTCTCAACCTATTTACCTGCTTTCTGTGTGTTCCGTGGACTCAGCCAACCGATCCGTATACTATCTGTTGGCCCTGAGGATGTCACATGGGCTGTAGCTGTGTGCTGATTGGCCTGCAGTTTGAGAACCACTGATCTAGAGCAGCCCGGCACCTGGGACAAGAGAATCCTCCATCATGAAACAGTCACAAATGCTAAGCAAGCAGCGGGGACAACAGCCTGGCCATGGCAAGGTGGCAGCAGGGTGTATGGGGGGGGGGGGCTGCTCTGTCTCCAGAAGGGGCAGGGTGTCAGGCAGAAGTGTCGAAATTGGGGCCAGGCAGCCCTCAGCGCTGCCCAGAGAGCACCATGCTTCCCTTAGGCAGCATTCAGTGCTGCCGGGAGCATGTCATGTGGTGATCCGACAGCAATTTAAAGGACCCCGGGCTCTGGCACCAGCACTGCCATGGTAGTGGTGGTGGCAGCCAGGAGCTCCAGGCCCTCTCTCTTTGCCCCTCCCTACCAGCAGACAGGTAAGCAAGTAGGTTTTCCCTGTACTTTTCCTCTACAAATCTTTCTACGCCCCTTGTTTGAGAAGATAAGCAGGCTGGAGTCACAGAGGAGCTGAGCTGTTAACATTGCTGGCTAATTACAGCCAGGCAAATGCAAAACATTGTTAACTAAGGATTTTTTGGCACAAAAAGCAAAACATGCACTTTTAGAGTGAAGTGACTTCTCCTTTAGACTGAAAACACAAAACATACATCTATAGTCTCAAGCGGGCGGGGGGGGGGGGTAACACTGGTTCTCTCCTCTCCCTTGTGAGGATCCTGCCTCTAGAGTATCTCTTAGCTGTTAGAGAGCTCAAGAAAGAGAGCTTGCAGTCATCATGAATAGTTCTTTGGAAACATTTGCTCAACACGCAGCATCAATCAAAAAAGCTAACAGAAAGTTAGGAATCATTAGGAAAGGGATAGATAAGATAATACGGTGCCACTACACAAATCCATTGTATGCCCACACCTTGAATACTGCATGCTGTTCTGATTATCCCATCTCAAAAAAGATATATTAGAATTGGAAAATGTAGAGCAATGGACAACAAAAATGATTAGGGGTATGGAACCAATTCCATATAAGAAAAAGACTAAAAAGACCAGGATTGATCATCTTAGAAAAGAGACAACTAAGGGTGGATGAAATAGAGGGCTATAAAGTAATGAATTATGAGAGAAAAGTGAATAAAAAAGTGTTATTAATCTCTCCATGTTATGCAAGAACCATTGGTCACCTGACAAAATTAATAGGCAGCAAGCTTAAAACAAACATAAGGAAATACTTCTTCACACGACGTACAGTAAACCTACAGAATTCATTGCCAGGAGATGCTGTGAAGGCCAAAATTATACCTGGGTTAAAAATACTTAGATAGCCATTGATGGAACTATCCAGCATGAACCTATTAGTCAAGATAGTCAGGGATAAAACCCAGCCTCTGCGTGTCCCCACACCTCTGACTGCTGGTGGAAGACAAAGGATAGATCACTCAATAATTGCCTGGTTCTGTTCATTCCCTCTGAAGAATCTGGCATTGGCCACTATCAGAAGAGAGGATACTGGACTAGACAGACCTTTGGTCTGATCCAGTCTGGCCATTCTAGTTCTAAGCTATCAGCTATGGGTGAGGCCTGAACAGCTACAGATTTTGAATGTTGGAATTTTATAAAGAGATAGTTTAACTCTGATTTCTAGCTTGCTCTAACATTTCATAATGTAGACGTAAATTTAGACAACTGACCTTGTTCGATGCTTTTTCTGCGACATCCTCAACTAAAGAATGTTGAATTAAACAATATCCATATTAGGACATACAAAGGTACATCCTCAAGTTCGGAAGCATACTAGTTATTGATACTCCAGGCAATGCACACTTAGACAAATAACTGATTGGATTGATGCATTCTTGGGTGTTGTTCATTAATTTGTCACTCTACTTTGTTCTCTCCATGAAATAAAATTGATCTCCAAAAACAAAGAAGCACCACTCAAAGCTCATTAAAAAGCAAACAAAAAAGTGGGAACAAATATATGATTGGCATTTTACAAGGTTTTTGTTTATTTGTTTGAGGGTTTGTTTTCTTTTTCATTTTCACACATGTTCGCAGTTTGTGTATTCTTCTGAGATAAAAATGGAAGTATTAAAATATTTCAAGAAAGATTATTTTCATGATTTTCTGGAAGTACTGAAAATATTGCCATGAAATCCCTAGTCATTAGGCCAGTGTGCTTAGGGTGAAATGATATGAGCATCTGGGGTGAAATGCAGGGGTGTCTGTTTTTGTCATTGGGACCAGATTTCATCCCAAAGTTCATTTTATTATTCGCAGTCCCCGTAATTGCATACAGTAGATGCCCTGTGTCAAACGCATAACAGGTAACAAGCTCTCACTAAGAAGGGTTTATATTCTAAAGGCACAAGCAGGTACAATCCAGTACAGAATGTAGAGTGGGTGTGTGATTATTATGGGAACATCTTTTAAACTCACCACATGTGTCATTTGCATCGATTTCAAATCAATTTCTAAATAACAAAGCATGCTGATTTAGGATCTATTGCTGTCAAATTTCCAAGAATCCATCCAAACCCTAGAAGCATAAAACTAATTAATGTGATTAATACAAATGACCATAGTGAATTCTGTTACAGAATGAACATGGCTAAAGTTCAATAGTTTAACTTTACAAGGGTTTGTGCTAAAAGTTTTTCATGTGACTCTCATACTAATGAGTTAACACTCAACCACTTTCTGCTTTAAGGTGCATATGACACCCTTTTTCTTCTCCCAATTCAAATCTGCCAATTGTAGGGAGACTAGCACTGAGATTTAGCACATAGACTTTCTGCTTTAAAGCTCCAAAAAATGGGGTGGGAATAGGGCAGGGCAAATATATTTTAAAACCCCAAAGGCAGAATTAACCAGGTCAATTTAATAACAAACAAGCAAATGTGAGGTTCAATTATAAAGTTGACAACACTGAAGTTGTGGGGATTTAAGAGCCATATTTTTAACTCTGAAAACATTAATACAGTAGAGTCCGGATTATCCGAACTTCGGTAATCCAACATTCCGCTTTAACCGACATAGCCGGATAAACCCTGGGGTTCTGCGGACCATTGTCAGGGGTTCCGCGAGAAGTCCCCAGCCAGCCTAGCGTAGTGCGAATATACGGCCCCCAAGGCCAGCCGCCCCGCGCTGCTATGCCGCATGCAGCCTCCCCGGCTGAAGAGGCTCCAGCAGCAGCCCCGAAAGCAAAACTAAAACCCCGCACTGCCGCCGGTCGGCTGCCCACCCACCTGCCATGTGACCGGGCCCGTTTCTCCTGCCCCAGCTGTTGACGTCCCTTGAATTGCAGCGCACAGTGGGCGATTGAGAGTCCAGCCTGCGGGGCTGAGCCTCCTGCTGGCGCCGCTTGGTTCCCATCCCTGCCTGGCCCCCTTCCCTTCCTGCAGCCCCCGGGCGTGGGGCCAGGAGAATGGCCCCGCTCGCTGTCCCATTACTCCGGGCCTCCAAGCAGAACATCACCAAAGTGCTGCTGCCATTCGCCAAGAGCACCCGAGTCAACTACTGTACAGGTAATGTTCTGTACTCCGTATTTTCCAACATTTGTGTTAATCCGACCACCTCTTGGTCCCATTTAGGTTGGATAATCGGGACTGTACTGTAGAAAGAAAAAGCCCTGAAATGCTTGGATGGTCTAGAGGATTAATAATGAGGTACGTGGCCTTCCAACTTTGGGACATTTGCTTCATTGACAGATAGGCTCAAGTCAGAACATTTAGGCACACACATTCTTTGGAAAAAGGTACGGTAATCTCTAACATCAAATGATTATTCAGTACAGCTGTGAAATGGATTATTGAAGTCTGCTATAATTTCAAAAGGTTAAATGCCGATGCCAGTGAAGCAGCTTAAACATGAAGGCTACATCCACACTGCCCTCTCTTGTGCAAGAAAATATGCAAATGAGGCAAAGTGGTGACTATTTCTGTGCCTCATTTGCATGCTTAATGAGTGACCATTTTTGCGCAAGGGGCTTTTGTGTAGACGGCTCCTTTTTGCGCAAAAAATCCCTTCTTGCTCAAGAGCCGTTCTGACTTTTTTTCTCAATAAGCCCATCTCCTGGCCATTTGCTCTCCCCAGTGGAAAGGAGGTTGCAGGTACAATCCTTCTATCACAGCCCTTCCCCCACTTCGGTTGACATGACTTGGGGATCTACACTAGACTTTGCACCATAGAAGAAGGCACAGATTCAGGGCTAATATGCCCCATCATATACAAAATAAAAATACATTGTGCTGCCATTAGTAGTTGTTTTTACCAATTAACAGCATCCTGACTTTCAACACAACACTTTCTGGATTAGAAATAATTCATTGAAACAGATCTAATTGTTTCTAGAATCTGAAGTGGCTTTGAACTAATGCCACAAAATCCACATCTTGCTCACACAAAGAGAATTTTTTTTCTGTTTTGGGATATGCCTAATTTACCTTTGGTTTTTTTCATGGAAAATACCAACACGCAGCTGCACAACAGTCTAGGGAAGTTTTTAGCTTAAACTCTTGAGACATCTGGAACCCAGTTCTGCTTGTAAAGGCCTGCTGCCCATCTATGGAAGATGGAATACGAGCTAGCTGTTCCAGGAGCTAACAGTCACATGCTGTGTTTGGCCAGTATTCAGAACTCCCAGAAATGACAAAAATAATTCACATGTCAATCTAGGGCAGGATCTAAGCATTAGATTACATATTCTGCCATCATCAGAGAGTGTGGAGATGTTTTCTATGGCTGTAATGGCAAAACTCTGTAAGAAAGTAATGGATTTAAAAAAAGCATTAAGATAGTCATGGGCTACCATCTGATATAGTCTGGTCTTGAGCCAACCAAGGGCCACTTTTAGATAAAATTAAGTTGGGACCAAAGGCCCAGGATTCTCCAATGAAGTGAACCTCACAGCATTTTCTCAGTATGCTTTCCTCAGCAACAGAGGGTTGGGATGGCCCTGGAAAAATATGGTCTCCAAATAATGTGCATCCCATGTACAAAACTGTAGTCAGCCCCCTTTAGAGTGTGTCTGGGGAAATCCCTTCTACCTCCATTGCAGAATAACTTCTTTAGAAGGGGTGACGCCATCGGCTCTCCCTAGCACCTTACAAGTACCATACCTTCCTTCCCAGAAAGGAGTAAACCTTTAACTGGGCTGTGGTAGTTATAATTTGGCTTGGCAGCCTTGAGAAAATGTCCTTCAAGCCAGGGCAGCAATTCCTTGATCTATCCATTGAGGTTATCCCTTATCCCTCTGTTTCTCAGCATTGTAGAAAGCCTTTACAATAAAAAATTCCAGCTTGGGGAGTGGGGGGGAAGGGGGAAGGCTAATAAGTCATAGGAAATAAGAGAGGGGTGAAGGGATAAGTGGTTGGAGTAGGAAGTTTAAAGAAACCAGCAACATTAACAGGAAGTTCAAGGTGATCTCCACCTAATTCTTCCACTGAGCCATTAAAGCACAATGTGCATTTTTAAAAAGGTACACTCTATACCTGGAACCAGTGGTCTGTGCCTATATAAAATCCAATCATGCTCTCCATCTCAACATAGCTGATTATCAGGAGCTAGTGGTATGGCAATGACCAGCGGCAGATTTAGGGCAGGGCGAGTGGGGCGGCTGTCCCGGGCCCCGCGCTTCCCGAGGCCCCGCGCATGCGCCGTGTCAAAGGCGGGGCCCTGCAAAATTTCGCTGCCCTGGACCCCGCGGCGCTCTGATCCGCCCCTGGCAATGACTAGACATCCCTTACTCTAAACATGCCCCATATTTATGTAAACCAGACATAAAATGTTTTTAAACCGCAAGCCAAAAGCCATAAATCCATCAGCTCAAGCAAACTCACAGATAACAAATTGTACCTGATTATCTCTCTTTCAGACGCTTAAGAGTCAAAGAGATTCAAAGAGCAGAAATTCAGTTTCTGTTTCTATCTTCATTAATCTGAAGGGGCAATTTTCACATGGGAGTGTCACATTCTGCTGCCATTTATATCCAGGCAAACTCACTGAACTCAGTGTGGCTACCAAGGGACAATAAAGCAGAATTCAGCTCACTGTAAGCTCAGGTCTACCATTGACAAAGTATGAATTGTGCCATTTTCTACCAGCAATTGGTAGAATGTGTGTTTCAGATACAGGAAACAAAAACAAAACAAAAAAGAGAGACAGACCTCTGACATTATATCATTTTTATTGCTTGGTGAAAAAAGTGATGCCCTCACTGGGACTGACCTCCAAGAACTGGCTTCCCAGTCCAACATAAATATTAGTTTATTTTGAAGTCTCTCAACAGTCACGTGATATTAGATGCAAGGCAAAGCAGCTGAGTTTTAATTATGTTTTTAGACATTAACCAGTCTCTGGACTGCTTAGCAACCTCAGATCAGGAAAACAACTCCTTAAAGCAGTCACTCTGTCTTGCCAGGTTTGCTGTAGTGAATAACATTAGCTCAGTATTTGCAGTATTCCCTATATTTACTATAGGAATTCCTTAGAAATGTGTCCATACTGAGGTTATGTTATTTAATTACATAAAACACAGCAATTAAGCTTTCACAAGACCACTGGAATTCAAATGAAGACTAAAGCACACTGTATATTACTAATAAAAAGTAATTTAAAGTATGAAAATAACAATGTGAATTAATATTCTGTTTCCATTTTTTCCAAAATAAGAAGTTACTTGGGGGCACTAATCAATTAACATTTACTTACTTCTCATTCAGTAATGGAGTCCACAGCATAGACGCTTCAAACCTTTCATTAGACTCACTCAGGGTCATTATTGCCAGTATCATTGGTGGCCACATGGAGAAGTAGGAACGGGTAGGGGGTCCTATGGCTTTAAGTGTCGGGAGACACCCCATCACATCCTGAATCCTAACTCCAGGCAAGCAGCATGTTTCTTGAGTTTCCCGGTCTGGGTGGCAGATGGATGGATGACTCCATCTCCCTTAAGAGAGTGTCCCCAATGATCACCACCCTTCTCCTTTTGGGAGTGGTGGCTGCAGAACTCTCTAGTGGAGTGCAGATTCCATGCCTTCCATTTGATGGGGTCTCCTCCTGATCCCTTCCCTCAAGAACTCTTCCAAGCCACTCTCTGCCATGATACCTGTGCAGAAAGCCTGAAAATGATTTCTTATATAGCTCTATATACATTAGAGTACATGAGTTCTCCTCTTTCTTCTTTTGTAAGTCCTATGCTGCTCATATCTTTACTCATTTAAATAATCAGGGTAGAAGCTGAAATTTTGCCTCAGCTGCTTTGTCTCGGTTTTGCTAGCTGGAAACTAGGACCGTAGGAATTAGTCTCAGATATCTGTGGGTTTATCCTTAAAACCCCACTGAAATACAAAAGTGTGATTATCCCTACGGTACTGGTGGCAAAGTAAAATCACAAGGGAATGAAATGACTTGTTCAAAGTTACTCTCAAAGCCTGTGGCAGAGCTTGACATTAAAGCTAGCTCTCCTTAAGTCTGCCCAACATTTTAGCCACACACTATTCTTATTACCTAGCTCACAATCAAGATAAACACAATAAATGCCCTAAGCTATACTACAAATGACACTTTAGATTGTTAATGCTGAAAGATTTTTAAATGTTCATTTATTTTCATTGTTTGCTCTTTGTATTTGTCTCAGCTTGGACAATAAGCTAGTAAACCGTTTCACTAAAAAACCCCAGTGTATACAGTCTGGACTTCCCCCATCTGGCACCCTCAGGACCTGACTGGTTCCAAACGTGAGAACTTGCTGGACAAGGGGAAGTCCCCTGTCAATGGCTCCTGGCTCACTGCCCCTCCCTGCCGCTGGCTCCTTCCAGCTGCTCTGCCACGCAGCCCCAACTTTGGCCTCGCTGTCAGGCAGCCCAGCCCTGGCTTTGCTGCCACCAACTCCACCAGGCTCCCAGCTGCTGGCCTTCATGCCCAGGGGTGCTCTCATCCAGGCACATCCGTAGTCTTCCAGGACCACAGATGTTGCTGGACCAATTGCAATTTGATTTAGGGAGATGTAACCTGTAGTAGTTTAATTTCAGATTTACATGTACCAGCACAGTGCTATAGCTTTTAGATTAGAAACTGTGCAGAAATGCAACAAATATTTCAATTGGTTTGTATTTTTAAAAAAAAGTAGAAAAACTGCACCAAATCCTAAATATAAACACTCTTAAAAAGCTCCCAGAGATGACATGACTCACCCCCATAAATCAAACTTTTGGACTAAATCTGACAGTGTCTTTTTAATTAATGTTGGGAAAGTGCTAATTACTATTAACTATAGTGCTAGTTACTATTGCAGCAACAAAACTCTCTCATTTAGTTATTGGTGGAAACACAGTAAAATATAATTTTTCTTGTAAAATAAACTAAAAAATAGCCAAGTGTGCCTAGTGGCTTGTGTACACTGAATGGATTCATTGATTTCACCCATACCCAACTCCAAATCAGCATGAGCATGTTTGCCTGAAAAAAAATCTTGGGGGACAAGCTACAGCCTTTGAAATAAAAGCCTTAACAGATTTTTAATTACTATAGCTTCTAAAATTAAGACAAAGCATGCTAGTGTTTTTTTTCTTTTATGCTAATGAAGAATTTCACCTAAGAATTATCGAAGAGATTAAAACAGTCTCAGATCTATTTCCAGCTGTAAAGGGCCACCGGAAAATTAATTTGCCTTCAAAAGAGGAAAAAATATTGTATTTCATTGGAATCTACCTATTCCGGGGTCCAGTATGGCTCATGAGAGCAAACAATCCTCAGCTCTTCAAAGACGCTAATAGTCTAATGAATAAACATCCAAATGGGTTTGCAGAAAATAGAGCATCAGACTAACTTGATATATTTTTCATGAGGTTGATATTTGATAATGGAGGGCTCTTCATTCTAGCAGATAAAGTGCTAGAAGTTGCGCCTAGACACATTCAGACAGGGGGGAAAAATGGGTAATCTTTTAAAGTGAGAGTAATTAACCATTGGAACAATTTACTAAGGGTTGTGGTGTATTCCCCTACACAGGAAATTGTACACCAAGACTGCAAACCACACAGCATAGACATACTGAGTCCCCGATGCTTCCGAGCTCACCATACATATATGTCTTAAGTTTGATATATATCACTTAACTATTTAGGGCATGGGTTCCCAAACTCGGGGGCATGAAGAAATTCCAGGGGGGGCATAAGGCGACTCAGCCAGCCTCCCTCCCTTCCCCCAATCAAGTTTTGCTGCTCATCAGTTCCTTTTTTTCCCCCCTCAACAAGTTTTGCTGTTATTTTGGGGGGCAGGGAGGCGTGAGGGTTTTTCAAAAATCAAAAAGGGGGCGTGATGCCAAAAAGTTTGGGAAATACTGATTTAGGGAGAGGCACATAGTTGGCAAGCTATTTGTAACACTAAACACCAGTGAAGAATGAGACGATAAGAGTACTTTATAAAGACCACAGCTAGGCACATGTTCAGTGTGCAGAACCCGGACCTCTTGGCATCTGTGGGAACTGCACTTCTGAAGCATATTAGTTAGAGGAGGAGAGCACTGACTGCTTCTCCGAGGCCAGAGAAGAACTATTCACATGTGGCAAGCTCCCAGGACAAGTATTTCTAATCCATTCAGCAGCTAATGGCCCCTAACCTATGAGAATCTTCATGGCTTTAGCCCCACTGAGAACAATGGGAGATAGACAAGACGCTTGCTATCCATAGCCCTTGTAATGTTCAGTGTCTCTATAGTGTTCCTTTTTCTGTTGCAGGCAAATTCCATTTTCCCCATAATTGGGACCTCTGTTTTTATTATGCTTATTACTTAAGGGTTCTTGCCCAATTAAATCAGTGCACTATACTACACTGGTAAAGCCCCGTGAGCCTCCAATCAGCCATCCCTATTTTTAGATTATTCACAGTTCTGGGCCCATTTTATTCAATTCTTGAATATTTTTCTCACTACTACCACAAAACCTCTTCTGAAGTCTGCTCATTGAAGGGTTCTGTCTAGATTCTGTATTACGTGAGATCACTGCCAGACTCAAAGGTATGTGGTGACACAAAACCACCACTGGATAGCAACTAAATTAGTTCATCTGACTATTATAGTCAGATTCAGACTTATGAACTGTATAAAGTGACCTCTGCTGGTCAAAAGTTTTTTCCCCCTAAACTATTAAAACTATTATTTCTTCTATGATAGTGTCTGAAGGTCTGGGCCCCATTGGATTAGACACTTGACAAATGAAAAGAAGGTTTTATTTTTTAAGCAAAAACAAAAACAAAAGAAAAAAAATATACTGAGAAATTTCTATGTCGTGAAAAAGGAATTAGTCAATGCACCACTGGCGCAAACAGATACCAGCACACACAGTAATTGGTTCATTCATTACTATGACAAACAGCTGGAAGCAGGAGAATGTCAAATAAATTCATAATCCTCATACCAAATCTAACAATATCAATTACGAGATTTTATTTTCTCCTACTTCACTGTAAAGTATTAAATATAAGGCAAAACACACATACTTTTCTGGGAAATATTTTAAGTACAGTAATGTTGTTGCATACATATAGCTTGCTTAGGCCAAGTGGTTCTTAATGGAATCCTCATTTGACTATAAAAGCAATATCATCCACTACATCACATCATAAAACGAAGGACACAGGTATAATGATTATAATTAGAACAAAGACAAGATTGCTGAGGGATCCTGCGGGCTATTCCTAACTTCCTCTTGGGCAAGTGAAACCCAAGTTTTGTTTTCAGAAACACCAATTTTGACTGTCTATGAATGTCCAAACTGACACCGTTAACATCTGATTTACAAGAACACTAAACATCTGCAGTTCCTGTTTCTATTACCTTCCTAGACACCGTGGCTATTTACCATTCAGGTCTGGCAGTCAGAAGTGGAGTTACAGAAGGATGCATCTAGTGTAGAAAGACACTCACTCCAACAACAGAAGGGGTTGTTCTACCACTGTAGTAAATCCACCTCTTCAAGTTGCAGTAACTAGATCAATACAAAGAATTTTTTCATCTCTCTCCACAACATAGATAGGTCAACCTAAGTTTCAGGTGTAAACCAGGCCTCAGGATTATTGGACACTTTTTTCAAAATGTATCGTTACACCCGATAGTATTATTCCATTTGTAGAAAGAATATCTACCTTGGGAAAGTACTTAGAAATTTCAAATGGAAGGCATTTAAACTGCAAAGTATTAATTAGAGATTAATTTAAAAAAAAGTAGAAAAGTCTTTTCAACAGTCATCTATGCTTTCATTTCCTCCTTCCCCACTTGCTATTCATGCTTCATTGATTCTCTACCTCATTTCTTCATCTCCTCTAGCTTTCTGATTCATGATTTTTAAAACAATCATCCCTAACCTCTAAATTTCTTTCAGCAAAAGTTCCTTATTTTTTACTTAACCTTCCAAGTTAGATCTCCTGTCAGAGGAATTATGGGTCATTACCCACACACTTTAGGGACCTCTATCTAATTCCTAGGGCTCAAGGCATAATCCTAATCATTTAGGTACCCACCATTACTCTTGTACTGTGTACTGAAAGCCTAACCTTTTACTCTCAGAGGTCTTTTACCAGTGAAAGAGTCTTACACAGCACTATCCTTACTGTCTATTTGTTAACAGTTACCAAAACAAAATGTACATGCTAAGCATACAATGATCACCATTCCCAATAAGGCAGACAATTTTTTCCTGATGGCTGGTTAGGATAAAGTTGTCCAGGGACTCCGGTTTCTGCATGATGTGACTGGTAGTTTGCCAAGGTCTGGCAGCTCTGATCTTGGGGCTGTGTCCTGGAGTTGATTCCAAAAAATCTTCCTTTTGGACCCCAGTTTATGTAGTGAAACTTGAGTCCTGCTGAACTATACTTTAACAAATCATTTTAAACTACAGTACTACAAACATTATTATTCACCTAGCCCATTATGAAACAATTCTTTAACCAGACCCTACCACCTTAATTTAAATCTTGAAAATGTAGCACACAACAATGCAAGCACCAGGCAGAAACCACATAAACAATACAAAAGAGGGACCATAAAGGTAAAAAGCGAAGTTACTCACCTCCGGTGCAGTAACTGTTGTTCTTCGAGGTGGTGTCCCCGCGGGTGCTCCACTATGGGGGTGCTGGGCTTGCCCCGGCGCTGCAGACGGAGACTTGTCATTAGCAGTGTCTGGCCGGACCACGCATGTGCCGCAGGCTTGCGGCTTTCGCGCTCTCTCTGTCGCGCGGTCCGGCCCCTCCGCCAGTTCCTCGAAACCGCCTCGGAGTCTGTAAGAGACAAGCAGAGAGAGAGAGAGAGAGAGAGAGGACTCCGAAGCGGGGAGGAGGGCGGGTAGTGGAGCACCCGCGGGGACACCACCTCGAAGAACGACAGTTACTGCACCGGAGGTGAGTAACTTCGCTTTCTTCTTCACGGATGTTCCCGCGGGTGCTCCACTATGGGTGACTGCGTAGTGGTAGTCGCCAAAAACGGAAGGAAGGCAAGGAGACCCTATTTATCCGCCGTGGAGAGCACCGCAGTCGCCACTGCCCCCATCTGAGTGAGAGAGAGAGAGAGAGATAGAATAATGCTTAGCGAAGGTCCCATGAGAGGACCAGGTCGCCATTCTGCAAATGTCCTTCAGAGATACGTCTCTGTGGAACGCTGTAGATGTGGCCATGGCTCTAGTGGAATGAGCGTGTGGTTGGGACGGAAGGGGTAACCCTCTCATTGCGTACAATTGCACTATGCATGAGGTTACGAGATTGGAGATTCTTTGGGAAGATAGACGTTGACCTTTTGACCTGTGTGCCAGGGAGACGAATAAATGGTCCGTAAGCCTGAATGATTTAGTACGGTCTATGTAGAACACTAAGGCCCTGCAGATGTCCAAGGAATGTAGGGCGGCATCTCGTGGCGAGGCATGGGGCTTCGGGAAAAAGGTTGGCAAGATGACTGATTCATTAACGTGGAAATTGGAGACAACCTTGGGTAGGAACTTCGGATGTAATCTCAAGACTACCCCATCGCTACGGAAAATCGTATATGGTGGAATGGCCATCATGGCAGAAAGCTCGCCATTCGTGCAAATGGCCTTTCCCATTCGTGTTTCGAGTGGAAGTGTCTGCTCAGGAAGTCTGCCGTCACGTTTGTGGTGCCAGGTAAGTAGGATGCCAAAGGAGTCACCCCGTGGCGAATGCACCAGTTCCAAAAGCGTGCAGAGGTTATTGCGAGCAGGAAAACCATTTTCAGAGTGAGAAATTGTAAGGATATGGTCGCCAGAGGCTCGAACAGTGGCCTTATTAGGGCGTCGAGTACCACATCCAGGCTCCACACAGGAGGGACTGGGTTGCATGGTGGGTCCATATTGGTAAGGCCCTTGAGAAATCGTTTAGTCATAGGATGGGCGAGGATAGAAACACCATCTGTAAGTGGTGTGAATTCTGATATTGCTGCGAGGTGCACCCTGACGGAGGCTAACGCAAGACCCTTGTTTTTTAGGTGCAGTGCATAGTCCAGTACGGAGGAAATGGACGGACGTGTCGGATCGTGGTGGTTCGAGGTACACCAGGAGGAGTATCTGTGCCACTTGTGAAGGTAAGTTTTCCTCATGGTTTGTCGTCTACTTTGTACTAGGACGTGTTGGACTTCAGCAGAGCAGAGAGATTCACATGGGTTCAACCAGTTAGGAACCATGCTGTTAGGTTCAGCATTTGTATCTGGGGATGTTTCAGGCGTCCTCGGTCTTGTGTGAGGAGGTCGTGGAGAGGCGGAAGGCGGATTGGTGTCCGCACAGAGAGGCGGTGCAGGAATGGAAACCAGTGCTGGTGAGGCCAATCTGGGGCTATGAGGATTAGCGTAGCCCTGTCCGCCTTCAGCTTCTGAAGAACCTTGGGAATGAGAGGTATGGGGGAAATGCATAAAGGAGGGGTCCGCGCCAAGTCACGAGGAGGGCATCCCCTAGAGATGCACGGCCCAGGCCTGCTCTGGTGCAGAACTTGCGGCATTTTGTGTTGGCGGGAGTTGCGAAGAGGTCCACTCGGGGAGTTCCCCCACATTGGAAGATGTCGCGTAATATGCCGTCATGCATTTCCCATTCGTGTTTCGAGTGGAAGTGTCTGCTCAGGAAGTCTGCCGTCACGTTTGTGGTGCCAGGTAAGTAGGATGCCAAAGGAGTCACCTCGTGGCGAATGCACCAGTTCCAAAAGCGGATAGCTTCCATGCATAGCGAACGGGAGCGAGCGCCGCCCTGGCGATTTACGTGGTACATGGCTGCGATGTTGTCTGTAAGTATCGTCACAGTGGTATTCCGAATGTAGACGAGGAAGCATTTGCATGCGTTGAAAATAGCACGAAGCTCTAGGAGGTTTATGTGCAACCTTGCTTCTTGTGGGGACCATTGGCCTTGTACCGAGAGGGAACCCATGTGGGCCCTCCAGCCTAGTAGGGAGGCGTCTGTTGTGATTTGGTGGAGAGGCTGGTGCGGGTGAAATGGTACACCCGACAGCAGGTTTGTGTGGCTGGTCCACCATCGGAATGATTGAAGAACGCCAGGTGGCAGTGTAACGGGCCTGTGGAGATCGTATCTGGTGTGGTGGTATACGAGGGTCAACCAGTGCTGAAGGGCACGCTGGTGTAGTCTGGCATATTTCACCACGTATGTTGTGGCGGCCATGTGGCCCATGAGTCTGAGACCTGTGATGAGTGGAACGGTGGGGCTCAAGATGATGGTGCAAATGAGGTCCTGGATGGCCTGAAACCTCTGCAACGGTAGGAACGCTCTGCCGGCAAGTGAGTCCAGACGGGCCCCAATGAACTCAATGTCCTGAGTGGGATGCAAGACGGACTTCTGCTCATTGAGGAGGAGTCCAAGCGATCGAAAGACTTGCATCGTGAGGTGAACCATGTGGGAGACCTCATGTGCCGAAGCACCTTTGAGCAGGCAATCGTCCAGATAAGGGAAGATGAGCACCCCTTGGCGTCAGAGAAAGGCCGTGACCACGGCTAGGATCTTTGAGAACACCCTGGGGGCTGAGGATAGCCCGAAGGAGAGGACCTTGTATAGAAAATGGTCCTTCGCCACGACGAAGCGCAAGAACCTTCTGTGAGCAGGGTGGATAGGGACGTTGAAATAGGCGTCCTGGAGGTCGAGGGCGGCAAACCAGTCCTGTGGATTTAAAATAGGGATTATGGCAGCTAGCGTTGTCATTTTGAATTGTTGTTTCCTGAGATATTTGTTCTGACGACAGAGGTCTAGGATAGGGCACCAGCCTCCGGACCTTTTCTGGGTGAGGAAATAGTGAGAGTAAAAGGCCCTGTTCCTGAAGTCCTTCGGGACTGGCTCTATGGCACCCAGAGAGAGAAGGCGGTCGACCTCTAGTCTGAGGAGGGTTTTGTAAGAGGGGTCCCTGAAGAGGGACGGCGTGGGAGGGGTGGTTGGTGAGATGGCTATGAGAGGGATAGGATAGCCGAACTGAACAATCTCAAGGACCCATTTGTCCGTGGTGATTTTTGCCCATTGATGTAGAAAGGGTCATAGATGGTAGTGGAATAGCTGGGTTGAACGATTCACGGTGTTGCCTGTGGCTGTGTGCTCGCCCTCGACCAACACATCAAATCTGTTGCTTGCTGTTGGAAGGCATGTTCATTCTGCCGGTCGGGTTTCGGCGTCGTTGAGGCCTCTGGCGAGAACGCTGGTTGTCAAAAGGTCTCTGTTGTTGGTGTTGCTGTTGCCACTGGTGTCTAATGTAGGCGTAATCATATCTGCGCTGATAGGGTGAGTACCAACATCTCTTAAAGGGGGGTGTATACATCCCCAAAGTTCGCAGGGTTGTCCAAGAGTCTTTAGAGGAGTGCAGGATTGCATCCGTGGTCTCTGCAAAAGCTTATCCTTGTCGAAGGGTAAGTCCTCGACCTTTATCTGTAGTTCCTTTGGAACTCCTGCCGCTTGAAGGAGAGAAGCTCTACGCATAACAATAGCCGTAGCGGCAGAGCGAGCAGCAGTATCAGCCACATCCATGGCCATCTGGAGGGCCGTTCTCGCTGATGTGTAGCCCTCTTGGATGACTGATCTCAGGATCGATCTTTTTGAATTGGGGAGGCGATCCATGAGAGGAGTGAGGCGAGAAATTGTATCGAAGGAATGGTTGGAAAGATGCGCCGAGTAATTGGCGATTCTGAGGAGTAAAGTCGCTGAGGTGTATACCTTTCTGCCCAGGAAGTCAAGCCTCCTTACGTCTTTATCAGAGCCCTGGTGTTTGAGGTGAGAGGCTCTAGATCTCTGCTGAGCTGCATCAACTACTAAAGAGTTAGGCTGTGGATGGGCAAAGAGGAATTCCATGCCTTTTGGTGGCATGAAATATTTCTTGTTGGCTCTTTTGTTGGTGGGAAAGGCCGACGCTGGAGCATGCCACACTTCATCAGCCAGTTCCAGGATGCCTTCGTCAAGAGGGATGGCGAGGCGTGAACTGTGTCGTGGTTGGAGATTCCTAAAAAGCTTGTGGTGCTTATCTTTGAGCTCTTGTAGGGGAATCTCCTGTCTAATCGCTACCCGCTTAAATAATTCTTGGAATTGAAGTCATCTGGAGGAGAGCTGTCGTCGGGGTTCACTGCATCCTCCGGAGGAGATGAGACCGGGATGGAAGACCCCGAGGCATGGTGCACAAAGGGAGTATGTTCCGGCTCTGAAGAGTGGTGAGATGGTGATGGCGCATGATGCGGCGGAGTAAGGAGAGCCGGGATTGGAGAGCGCCTGCGTGCAGCATAGTCTGAGACGGATCGTGGTCGGTAAGAATACTGGCTATGGAAATGTCGAAAGTTGTGGTCGTCGCGATGGTAGGTGCCATGACGCGGTGAACGGTCATCATGGAAGCTGGAGCGGCTGCCGTACCGATAATGGTATGGGGAGCAGGGCAAGCAGGAGCGGAGGTGTGATGCCCTTAAGGAGGCAAGAGAGGCAGAGAGATGTCTGTACTGGAGCCTGCGATGGGAAGATGCAGCAGCCAGAAACGGGGAGGGCAGCCTAGACGAGCTGCAAGGAGAGCGGCACCGATGAGAGGACCCGCATGGGGATCGCAGCGCCGGCAGAGGAGAGCACGGTGCTGGGGAGAAGAAGCGGGAGCGGGAGCAGCTGCGGCAGCATGGGGAATGGAAAGCGGCAGCAGGGCTCAGGGGTGATTGAATTGCGGCATGCGCTGAAGCGCTAGCCGCTGAATTACTCAGCTCCTGGTGCGGCGGGGCAGGAGTGATCGGCACCGTGCCGGCCCCAGAACGGGTCGGCGCCGTGTAGTCCGGCACCGCGCTGTGACTCGAAGGCAGTGCCGGGGCCGGTACCATGGTCGGTCCGGGGCTGCTCTTGGCGCCGGTTCAATGCTCGGCGCCGGAGGAGGAAGCGGCTGAAGTGATGCCGGCTGAGGAGCCGGCGTCTTTGCAGGCTCCCGTGGTCGCTTAGACTTTGAAGCCGCTGAGGCAGGGGGACATGGCTTTGGAATGCCAGAGGTCCCCGGTGTCTGTGCCTGGCTGTCCCTGCCATTAAAGGCAGCTGGCGGGATCTTGCTGGGGACAATGTCATTGTCTTCTGACGTCCCGCAGTAGGGGAGGAAGCCCGGCGCTTAAGAGGCTGCTGATTGAAGTCAGCTTGCTGCAGTTGCAGGGCTGTATCGAAGAGGAGCATACGGAGGCGCCTCTCCCTGTCTTTCCTGGCTCTGGAGGTGAGCCTTAAGCAATGGTGACACTTTTGGGGGATGTGAGACTCCCCCAGGCAACGAATACAGTCCGCATGGCTGTCAGAGGCTGGCATTGCCTCCCTGCAGGAGCTGCATTTTTTAATGCCGGTAGCTGACATTTGCGGGCAGCCCGCTGCTTATTATCTTTAGTTGGTAGTTGTTAAGGATGATAGCCTGGTAATGGCTCTGGCCAGCTATCTTTGTTCTTGTTATCTTAACAGTCTGTCTGTCTTTTTTTTTTTTTTTTTTTTTTTAAAGGTGAATGGAGCTATATACAGAGAAGCTGTCAAGAGAACAGCTGAGAGGCGGGAGGTAAGAGCGATCTCCGCTTTCACTCCCGATAGTCTTTGTCCTGCCTCTCTTGAAAGAATTTGTTTTTAAACTTTATGGGGAGGAGAGGGGAGAGGGAGGAAAGGGAAATTTTATATATACAAAGGGAGAACTAGAAGCAGTCTAGTTCTGTGGAGAGAGGAGCGCGGTTACAGGCGTCTGCAGCCTAAGGCGGTGAAGAGGAACTGGCGGAGGGGCCGGACCGCGCGACAGAAAGAGCGCGAAAGCCGCGAGCCTGCGGCACATGCATGGTCCGGCCAGACACTGCTAATGACAAGTCTCCGTCTGCGGCGCCGGGGCAAGCCCAGCACCCATAGTGGAGCACCTGCGGGGACATCCCCAAAGAAGAACAATAAATTAGTTGAGATTTTACACAACTACTAAATGCTTGTGTGCTGTTAAACCAAGTTTTCTTTGAACACTTAAGATCGGTTTCTTATCTGGTGACAGTGGATACTTGTGACCCAGAACCCCAAAGAAGCCACAATGGAGTTACTCAACTAAGGTAAACGTCAAAAAATGGGGCAAACGATCCCCAAAGCTGGTGAATATTCCAATAGTTAGATTTACGAAACCAGCACAAAACAACTTCTATAACATTTTACTGGTTACCAAGCAGCCCAAAACATATTTCCCTTAAAACAATTCAGCCTTAGGATTCCACCCAGACACCCAGGACAAATATGATGGGGATGACTGAAAATCTAATCATACAAGAAACTTCTACCAATTCCAAAAGATTAGGACATAATACTTCCCAAATAAATGGTTTTTCCAGATCCTACCCAAATGCATGCTTACACCAATTCTTATTAACTAGAATAGGATTTATTAAAAAAGGAGAGATTACTGGTTAAAAGACCAGTATATATACAAACATGAGTACAGTTTGAGATCAGATTCATGAGAAAGATGAACTTTGTAGTTGCAAAGTTCTTTCAGAATTACGTTATAGTCCAATGTCCATATGCAGGTTGAACTTGAGGCAGACCTGGAGATCTCAGCCTTGTGGTTTAAGTTTCCCCTGCATGAAGCATCAAGCAGATTCAAGAAACAGAATCAGAACCCTGAGTCTTTTATTCAGTTTTCAAGCAGCCTCTTGACCCTGCAAGTCCTGGGTGATCAATAGGCTTTGAAGTAACCTTCTATTCCCAAACATTCCTCCTCCACCTTCCCCCCACCCTAGTAATCAGCTAGATGGATTAACACAAGACATTTGCTCATTTTCCATCACTCTCCAGTAATCTGGTATACAATTCAAAGAGGTGAAAACAGTGATGTTACTATGTTTACTGTTCATCTAAATGTGAACATCTCATTTTTATCTCTGAATCAATAGCTATAATGACAGACAGGAATTGGCTAGCATCAAGCAAGATGAGCACAAACATACAATTAATATTACCTCAAATGTCTAACAATTTAGATTTGAATTTCAAAGTTCTAGCCTACCTCCCACTGAATGTCCCCAAGTACCATTTGCATATTTCTCTTACATACCTTTAAAGGCTAACTCTGGATCATTTATCCTACAAGCTGCTTAACCTTTTTCTGGTTATGGTGTCACACTTTGCATAAGATTAGTTGCAATTATGTAACAGTGATAGCAACCGTGATGTACAGGGTGATACAGTAATCAGATGTTACAGTACTATTAGGATAGGATCTCTTTCTTAACATTATTATAATATGGCTGCAGAAAAAGGCCTCAGATCTTTCCGAATCATCACGAACCTTGTCAACTTCTGCTCTAAACCTAAGGCACATTTTTTTGTCCTTGACTTCTCTAATAGAAAAACATAAGTACTTTTTCCCTAAGCCTATCCTCCCTAAAACCTACCAAAACTAGACATTCCTCTGCACATTTCTCCCTTTGAGAGGATGAGAGAACAAACATGTGACAGATGTGTTACTACACAATTTAATAAACTACTGCTCAAACACTATTTTGATAAGTGTGGTACAAAACCTATAGAGAACAAAAGAGTCTGCTCTCTTTTTTGCATTTTATTTCCCTCCACCCACTGAGGTATTTAATCAGCTTAATTTAAGAGATTAGCTCCTCAGGCCAGGATTTTTTTTTAATTCATATTCATTTGCAAGTAGGTTATTGATGATTAGTTAGCGTGGTCCAATAAAACAAACACACCACGTGGAACTTGTGTCATACAGAGTGAAATTAACTCCATGACTGAGAAGCTCAGTTTCTCAAAAATCTCCACAACAATAAATAAAGAGTCAAGACCTGGGTTGTGTCTACATTGGCATCCCTTTCCGGAAAAGGGATGCTAATGAGATACTTCGGAATTGCAAATCCGCGGGGGATTTAAATATCCCCCGCGGCATTTGCATTTACATGGCTGCCGCTTTTTTCTGGCTCGGGGTTTTTGCCGGAGAAAAGCGCCAGTCTAGAGCGATTCTCCGGAAAATAAGCCCTTTTCCGGAGGATTCCTTATTCCTACTTTCAAGGGCTTATTTTCCGGAGAATCGCGTCTAGACTGGCGCTTTTCTCCAGCATAAACCCCTGAGCCGGAAAAAAGCGGCAGCCATGTAAATGCAAATGCCACAGGGGATATTTAAATCCCCCGCGGATTTGCAATTCCGAAGTGTCTCATTAGCATCCCTTTCCAGAAAGGGATGCCATGTAGATACAGCCCCTGTGTTTCAAATCCTAAAACTTTAGGAACATTTCCCCCCCCATCCCGCTGCAGGTCAAAGTGCAGTTGTGATGTTCCTGTGAGATCCTCGGATAGAACACCATTCTTGCATTCCCTACTCTTTTCTCTGAGGGGAAGAGAGGTAACAACAGAGAAGTGGTTCTGGTTAGGAGCAAACTACTTTGGTTGCTGTTGCCTGAAAATTGCTGTAGCTGGAAGTAGCTGGAAAAAGAGTGATGTGAATTGGAATTACTCAAGTTCTGCTTTGCTTGCACTCCTGGAGCAGAAGATCTGACAGATGGGGAGAAGGAATGAGATTAACTCTAGCCCTTGGGGCAAACCTGAACGGTCTCTGGTGTTTCCACTAAGAGGCACAACACATGCTTTCAGACGTTTAGATCTAGAATAAAGTTACACTTACAATTTCAAATTAAAATGCTTAAGGACAGTTTTTAAACATTAGTTTGAACAGAAATTTCCTACTGCCATTTAAATAAGAAAAATCAATTAATATTCAAAAGGTTTTATTTTAGTCAGTATAAAACTGTACCTTTCATTTCACTTTATATAAAAGATGACAAAATTTATATATCAGACAAATATACAGCTCACATCCAAAATAGTCTATTTTTATATTGGTATACAATGTCCAGAAACATTTCATCTTGCCTTGTCCTCCAATGTGTGTGCAATGATTAAAATGTATCCCATCATGCAACAGAGAGCTGCATAAGCAAAATACATCAGTTCACTGAAATATTGCTCTCTGAACATGACTATACTCAAGTTGATTAAAGATTTCCTCTTCTGTTTCTGGAGTGAGCTGAATATTATCTTTGATTGGAGATAATGGGTCTGATGACTTTTTACAAGAAGGGAGCTTTTCAGAGTCTCTGCAAAAAAGACAAAACCATGTACAATTACACGTTTCATTTTCTAATCACAGAACTATAATGCGTGCAAACATGAAGAAAGAGGCAAACTCAGGGAGCCCAGAGTTTTATCCCAGTTCTGCCACTGACTTGCTGAGTACACTGGGCAAGTTACTTCAGTAACTAGAGTTCTTTGACAACACGGCTATGTGCATGGACACCAAGAGTGGCATATATTTGTTCGCTTCAGATTCAAAGTCTTTTGGCCAGCAATGGGTTCATCCGCCTTAGCTGTCCTTGTGTTCCAGTACCAAGGACATCAAGTATGAAGATGGCCTACCTGCCACTCAGTTCCTTCACCAAAACAGAATCCAGTTAAATACCTCTATACTAGTGAAAGAGGAGGGAAGGTAATGGAATTCATAGAGACATATGTCAAATAACTCCATTTATTGTAATGAAAGTAGCTTTTTTTCTTTGAATGCTTGTACAAATGTATTACACACTCGGGGATTCACCAGCAGTGACCTGGTGTGAAAGTGGTATACCTTCTGAGTCTATTTTATGAGTATGCTTTGCAAGGAGGCTGCAGACAGTGCCTAGGCCTGGTTGGAGTGAGCCCTAATCTGAACTGGGGCATCTAAACTAACTAATTTGTACCAGAACTCCAAACCCACTCAGTCTCTGAGCTGATGTTGCCAGACCCCTCATTCTACTGGCAAATGCTACAAATAACTTAGATCGAAAGGATTTGGGTCTCTGCAAGTTAAAGGATAGGGCCTACGAACATGCCCTAGGAGTATAAAGCCTAGTCCCTCCTTTATTAGACTGTCGTAGGGAAGAATATTGGCAGTTGGTTTAAATGGAAGTCCATAAAAACTCCTAGTAAGAACTTGTGATAGAAATGTAACCGTGTTAGTCTGGTGTAGCTGAAACAAAATACAGGACTATGTAGCACTTTAAAGACTAACAAGATGGTTTATTAGATGATGAGCTTTCGTGGGCCAGACCCACTTCCTCAGATCAAATAGTGGAAGAAAATAGTCACAGCCATATATACCAAAGGATACAATTAAAAAAAATGAACACATATGAAAAGGACAAATCACATTTCAGAACAGAAGGAGGATGCAGGGCGGGGGGGAAGGAAGGTGAATGCCTGTGAGTTAATGATATTAGAAGTGGGGAAGGGTAGATGTCTGTGAGTTAATAGTATTAGAGGTGATAATTGGGGAAGCTATCTTTGTAATGGGTAAGATAGCTGGGGTCTTTGTTTGATTTGAATGTCTTCCTGCGCCTCCAGAAATATAATCTATGCTATCATGTGCCGAAAGTGTCAGTCTGCTATGTACATTTGACAAACGTCTCAGACACTTCGCCAAAGAAGCAATGCCCACAAAACAGACATTAGACAGGATCACAAAGAAAAAACAGTTGCTTGCCATTTCAACCAGAAAGGACACTGTCTCAATGACCTACTCACCTGCATCCTACTTCAGAAGACATTCAAGTCTGCACTTGAAAGGGAATCCTCTGAACTGGCATTCATGCTAAAATTCGACACTCTCCGCAGGGGGCTGAACAAAGACCCCAGCTATCTTACCCATTACAAAGATCGCTTCCCCAATTATCACCTCTAGTACTATTAACTCACAGACATCTACCCTTCCCCACCTCTAATATCATTAACTCACAGGCATTCACCTCCCCCCCCCCCCCCGCATCCCCCTTCTGTTCTGAAATGTGATTTGTCCTTTTCATATGTGTTCATTTTTTTTTAATTGTATCCTTTGGTATATATGGCTGTGACTATTTTCTTCCACTATTTGATCTGAGGAAGTGGGTCTGGCCCACGAAAGCTCATCATCTAATAAACCATCTTGTTAGTCTTTAAAGTGCTACATAGTCCTGTATTTTGTTTTAGTAAGAACTTGGGATGTACTCTTTAACCCAATGAATAAGATATAGGAAGGTCCCACCCAGAGAGCCTGTACTTCCCCCAATCTTCTGGCAAACATAATTGCTACCAAAAAGTTTTCACTGTTAAGTATACTAAGGAGCAGGTTGCCAGGGATTCAGCAGAGGGGTCATTAAGCCTGCTAGACCCTACTGAGTTATTCACTGTCAAAATAATGATTTGGATGTAGCTGTGGAGTAGGAAGAAGCAGAGACCACGGCAGAAGGTCTCCATTTTAGCAAGTGCTACCTCTTTCTTGTGGGTTCTGAGATTCTCTGATGGAACATGAAAACTAGTAATTGTTTCTGTTTGGAGTAGTGTAAGGTCTTCACAGTTTTCTGTTCAGTACTGTAGTATAAACTCCAAGAGAATAGAAGAATGGGAATCCTTCAGTGGCTCAAGTGCCTCAGTCTTTTTGCATGGAAAGGCCACAGAGAAATCTTCCATGCTGTGCTTTCTTTAGGATACTGGAGCCTCCTAACTAGCATGCCCTTCTCATGACAACTGATGTTGTCATGGCTCAAGATATGGTATCAGAAGCATCCAGAGCTGCCTGGAGGGTTATCCTGGTAACTAAATACCTCCCCCTAAGTAAAGATTTAAAATGCTTCCCTGTTCTTCTGTGGTAGTTTGTCATTGAACATGGAGGATTTATAATAGTTCTGAGAAGTCATATTGCGTTAACACCTGAGACTTGGTGATTCAAAAGGAAGGCTGGCAGACAGTTTTTACATCTGAATAACTCAAGATATTTCAGATCTTTTTCTCTCAGTGTCATTTCTGAGCTGGTGTTGTCTATTTCCTCTCACTAGTTCCCAACACCACTTGCAAACCAGGTTCAGGGTGCATGTACAGACTAGGGATGTTAGATAGTGTATAACTGAATAGCCATGTAACCACACACATCTTTAGCAGTTACACGGCTATTCGATAGTCCCCAGGGGTGGGGTCAGCAGCCAGCGCACTCCAGTCCCACAACTGGGGAGCACCTTGCCTCTGTTTCAGGAAGGAGCCAGTCTGCGATGTAAGCTCCCTGTGCAGACCAGATCCTGCCTGCTGCCCCTGCCTGTAGAGAGCTCAGACCCCGCCCAGACAGGGACTGCTCCACGGAAGCCTCCCCTGCTCCACCCAACCCCCGCTGCTGCCTCTGAGTCAGCGGGGAGGGGACAGGCGAAGCTGGTGCTCAAGGGGAGCCAGCTTTTAAGTCGGCTCCTCCCGAGCATCAATTCCTGCCTGCCCTCCCCACCTTTGTAGGAGACAGCAAGCTGGGGGGGAGGGGACTCAGGGGGAGGAATAGGTGAGTCCAGAGAGCCAGCATATGGAGAACTGGTTTGAAAGCCAGCTCCTTGCGCGTATTGGCTCTCACCTGCCCCCCTTACCCTCACTATGGGCACCACCTCTTGCCCCCATCCTTGCTGCCTCTTTTACAGAAGAAGTAAGGGTGGTGGGGGCAGTGAGGGAGAAATGTGTGTAGCTGACAGGATTAACTAATAGGCTTAAGCTTATATGTAGTTGTCTATATGTTGACATCCCTAGTACACATGCTTCAACAAGGTTGGAAGGCACTTCTTGTCTAATGTTTAGAGGTTGAAGTAATTATTACTGGAATATGCCATATGTGCTTGGCTGGGTCCGTGAGAGCTTTGTGAATGGGCCATCTCCACAACCGTGGAGAATATCCATGCATTTTTCAAACACTAGCTTTTCAAAAAAAGACTTGCATATCACATACTTGTCAGGGATCTATACTTTCTCTAAACAAAAAGGCATTGCGTACCCAGTCGTTTACATGTATTCCCACCTTGCAAGAGGGACAGAACTTAAAGCCAGGAGGTTTTAGGCTCATCTATATAGTGTGGTATCGTGCACACTATGAGAATCTGATTTCTAAATTATACCAATATGTTTCATATTAATTGGTTTGTGCACACTACGCTCAACACGGATATTAGGAAAAAAAGAGGAAATTTTTCATTTCTGTAGAGACAAGTGGGAATTTTTTTCCTTTGTGTGCCTACACAGACAGTGATCCAATTCTCCCCAATTCCCACCCCCAAAACCTTCTCACAGCTTCAGGACATATGGCGAGTAGAGAAATGCTGTTATTTTTCCTCAGTTTCAAAGGGACTAGGAAGAGAACCAGGGGACATGTGGGGAGAAAAATCAACTTTTATAATAAAGACTTAAAGCAACGCACCTTCTAAACTGGAAGTTTTTCCAGAGATCACTGATTGTGACTTGCAGTCCTGGCTTATTTTCAGCATTGTGATGATTTTTTTTCTGTGCACTTGATAGTTTCTTGCTTAACCCACTGACTTTAGCTGGCATCAGTGGCTTGAGTTTAGGTGCAACATTTGACCTTACAAAATGGGATCTTTGTAAACCAGGAACCTGTAGATATAAATATTAAGTTATAAAGCTCTGGCAGAAACAATCATAAGTAAACACTATGGGCTATGCAGTACAATTTTATGTATTTTACCCAAGGGTTAAATACAATAATTTTGCTGAAGAAGGTAAATAGTGTTTGTGCATACAGAGAAATACCCAACTTGCTTCGAGGGCATCAAGAAATGGAGAATCCACCCCATCTCTTGCTAGTTAATCACCTTCATTGTTAAATATTTGTACCTAATTTCTTATTTGTTTTTGTGTATGATTATATGTGTGATGATGTATATGTATATTATTTCTCTTACCACTTAACCATGATGGACTTTGAAATTAAGTTGACTTTCTTCTCTACTGATTATAACTTTAATGTAATAAAGTCTACTTAAGAACCCTCCATTTTTATTTACATTTTTCTGTCTAAAATTTTTCTCCTAATACATTTTCCTAGCTTTGGAATATTGACCCTTTTGAAGAAGCAATTCTATATTTTATTGGGTAGAAGTGTTGTCTATTTTGAATATAATTTGGGTCTGATGATGGTCCCTACATTAACACTGACTTCCAATCCAGTGATGAATTAATCTTTATCTTCATAAGGAGGTCCAAAATAGTTCTCTCAAATTGAGGGAAAGTACCTGCTGTGTTAGAAAATCACTCATAATTTTTAAGAAATTATGGGTGTTTTACTAGTGCCAGACACATGAATTATTGAACGTCATGCTTGTGACAAAGCAATTAATATAATTCAAACCTTTGAGAACTAGGATTTTTAGAATAATTTAGTATTCACAAGGGAGGAATACCTAAATTGTTCAAGAGACTGATATTCAGGACTACATATATGTAATTACATACAAATAAACTATTAACAAGTTATTCAGGTTGCAAAGGCATGTGGCAAACAAAAGTTTTAAGAGTGCAAGAATATTTTGTAATAGGTAGTGTTAGGCAATCTAAATATAGAGGTTACTAGCAACTCCACTTTACTCAAAGCTGCTACTTAAATTTCCTGAATCTGCTCCTTTCCAAATAATTTAGAAGTCAGTGTTCACATAAAGTAAAGCAAACTTCCCCCTTTTGCTGTGTCTAGATGAGGCTTTTTTTAGTTTAAAATTTTCCACAGTTGCTACTGCTAACTCAACTCCATCAGCAACAAAAGGTGGACACACACATCAATAATGACGATGATTGGATTGATCCTGAAATTAGAATCAAGCCAGAACATATACATTATATTCTCAATTTGCCCATCCTGAAGGTTACCTCAAAAACAATACAATTTTGTTTTTAAGCAACAAGAACGCAAAATTGCTTGAAAAGTGTAACAGTAGTGTTATATCAACTCTTATTTCAGGCCAACCACAGCAGAACAGTGTTACTATTTTAACACCCTCATAATGGGATTGATCTACTATATGTTTGAGAGAGTTTGCATGTTTGTTCAAGAACTCCTAAATGGTAAAAACTAGGACCACCAAAGTCAGTATATAGCTTCGTCTTATTATAACAAAGCAAGGTAAGGGTTTGGTTGTACCAGGAAAATGGAATGTGTCTGGAATGGGACTGCTTCTCACAAAACCATACAGGTAAGAGACAGAATCACCAGGCAGGTTAAAGGGAATGGCTGGGGATACCCCGCCCTCACCGTCCAGGTCTGCCCCAGCCCTGAACCTGCTATTCCCCAGGCACCCTTTAAGGAGGGCTAGCCCCTTGACTTCATTTATACGAGAACATTGTTGGCTGTTCCCCTTTGCCAGGGATTGAGGAAAAGTGCGTAGTTTTTTGCATTCGTCACTGACTGGGGAGAGTTCAGGGGGCAGACAAACCTGGACATGGCCATCCCACCCAGGATACATGCACCCCACCCACGGCTGTGCCTGTTGGAGCTGCAGCAGCCACGGAGAGGAACTTCATATCTGGCCCCAAGCAGTTGCAGTGAGAGAGAGCTGGGGTAGTCCTCTCTTCCTGGGACAACCTGCATACTGAACCCCTCATCTCCAGCCCCACCACAGAGCAATGATTCAATGAAGCAGGTGCACTTTCATTTTATTTTCTAAAAAACTGTGTTATGGACACAAGCAATGCTGGATAAATGTTCTAGTTCTTTCATAAATTCAGGGTCTTTACATTACACTCATTCATTAGGCTTTGCCTCTGTCCATCTATCAGTAAAGCATTACTCTACCAACACCAAGGGATCCGGAGTGTCCTGAAACTTTTCAGCTGTGTTAAATCAAAGATACTTATGTGATTCTGCACAATCTTTCAAGCATTTATCCTCACTAACTCAGAGCGGGAGGGAAGTATTACTACCTTTGTGTTATAAATTGGAAACTGGGACTGGGACAGAGAGAGATTAAAAGACTTGCTCAAGAAAGTCACACAGGTAATCTGGAAGAACAGAATTGTACCCAGATCTCCTAATTACCACCTAATCATTCAACAATCTGCCCCTGCCTCGAAGAGCAATATAGTATTCTAATGAAAAGTATGAAAAAAGCAAGAAATCCCCCTATATATTTTAGACAGTGTCTGTCTGCGAGTCCTTTTGTTCAAGAACTCCTCCTAAAAGGTAGGGCCACCTAATTTGATATGCAGCTGCTTCTTCTCCTAACTTACAGCAAGGTCATAGTTTGGCTGTGCCAGGACAACCAGAAGCCAAGGGAAAAGGACAGTCTTCCATAATATGCCAAGTGAGGGGCTGCTGTTCAGAGGGACATGATAGGAGAGTGGCCACTGGGGACAGTGAGCCCGCAGGGGAGAGCTATCCTGCAATGTCCCCTGGTTGCAGCCATACCCCCAAGGGAGTAAGGGAGTGGCCAGCAGAACTGGGGTTCTACCATCTTGTCTGGCAGCACACTGATAAGTAGCCTCCCCTGCTCCAAACCCTTTTCCCTCCCTACTGACCCTTGGCTGCAGTACCACTGGGGGCAAGACAACAGGCCCTTGGTAGGCTAGGGATGAAGAGACGAGACAACAGGCCCCTGGCGGGGGAAGGGATCTAGGGGTGTAGAGAACAGACCCCTGACCTCTGGTCGTATGAACCTCCCCACCATCCCCAAAGTCCCTGAAGGACCCAGGCAATGCTGGACAAGTCTGCAAGTAGAGAATAATTTAGAAGGTAAAGAAAAAATTAAGATTTCTTTACATGGAAAGCAACCCAGTAACCACAAGGTGTCACTATTATTATAAGGAACACATGCAGCACTGTTGTGGTGTATGAATACATACTACTTTTTAATGTTTATAAAACAATCTCTTGCTAAAAATTAGTGAAAACTAAGTCTGTCTATTTTACCCATAGATACCTTGCAAGTAATTTTCTGGCTGGGGTAGAGGGCGTGCAGAGGAAGCAAAACACGTATGGTCTTATTTGCACTTCTCAGTGAAACCAAGCAAAGTCTGTTTATAGAATGCTTGTATATTCGTTTGCAACTATATATTGTATATTTATATATATTACAAATTGCAGCCACAATAACTTAATGTTCTTTAAACCAAGTTAAAATCATAGAAATGTCCTAGGCTTTAGTGAAGGAACATGGTTAATAGTAACATAGTTAAGATTCCACAGTAAACTGTGACTATGTTAATAGTTCTAACATTGGGTTATAACCAGAATTCCTATTTCAACTGCATTCATAGTATGGACGAACACCAGGAGTAACAAGTAAGAGGAGAGTTCACATGACTACTCTGGCTAGCATATATTAATGCCTGAAACAGAACCCAACTAAAGTCTTATAAGTGAATGTAATGGTTTAGCCAAGACTTTAGTCTTCAAAATTCAATGGACTATACATTAAAATTAAAGAAATTTTATACCTTGCTCCTTAAGGGTGTATGTTTCCTTTCTGTACAAGTAGCAGAAAATAGGGGAGAGCTCCAAGAACTTGGATCATCACTTCCTTTTAGTCTGCAGTCAGATTCCTTTGGGACAAAAATAATATTTTACACCACTTTGATTTTAAAACTTTTCCATAACCTAAAACAATTGTTTTACATGTATCACTATATATGTGCATGTGTGCTCTCTCCCACACACATGTTCAGTTGGCAACATTTTAAAAACTTTCCTGAGAACCTCTACTTGTTTTCACAAAGCAATAATGTGTAAACTGACATACACTGAAAGAGACTTCTTCAGCAATTGGTAAACAGATTCAGACATCTCAGTGCATTACTCTTCTTAATCTTACTCCTTGCATGAGCAGCAATGTGCAAACTGAAAATATAAACTAAAACTAGGAATTATTTTGGGGAAGTTCTGTAACCTGTGTTGTAAGAATGAGACTAGATCACAACAGTCCCTCCCATCTTAGAATCTGAGAATGTATGAAAATAGGACTGACTCACAGATAGTCAAATGTTAAATGAATATGCCAGTTCATGCTGTACAGACGCTTTCATCATACAAATAGCTTTTGTCATTAGAAATTAACATATCCCTAGAGTATTATTTTGCAGTCTGATGAAAAACTACTGTAATTAACATGAACCGTTTGCAAATCTGACAGAGTACTGAAAATAGTACCCTAAATCTTGATGAATTAACCCATACGGCTAGTACTGCTGAACTGAAACAAAGATAATACTCTTACTTCCACCTCTTTGCTACACACCTGAAATATTCTTGAGGAGTCCGCGCTGTTTTCTGACAGCTCACTAGACCCTTGAGACTGTGAAGAGCAGTCCATTTCCGGTAAGGGGGAGGATTCTTCATCTGACTCATCACTTGCTGCTTTGCTGACGGTATGTAATCCAGATACCTCACCTCCCTGGGACACCACTTGATCGTTTCTTTGTCGATGAAACTGCTGTAACAGCAGCACACCAGGAGATGGGCTGGGTGTCCCAGGACTCTCACCAAGGCTTCCAGACCAACTGAAACAACTTCTCTGTATTTCCACAGGGGATGACGAGATAGTTCTTGTAAATTTCTCAGTCTCCAAACACGGAGGAACAGGATCTTCGGTTATACTTTTCGTTTCCTGAGCCTGACAATCCACCTCAACATTCCGTGGTGGTTGGGCAGCTTCATTCTTTGTTGCACTATCAGGCATGTGAGTGTCATGGCAAAAGAACCTAACACATATAAATGAAAGATACAAGGAATAAAGAAATGAAAATAGACAAGTTATTTTGCAAATGAAATTTTATTTTCACAGTCAATAGTTATCTGCACCCAGCAATTTTGTCTTGGAAGTCCTATTTACAGTTTTATAGGTTCTAGCCCAATGGAAGTAGCAGTGATACCAAAACACTGCCTGCCCTTTTCATGCATCCTGTTCCTTCAGCACCTATTGGAACTATGCTAATCTGCATTTTGAGGAAGAGCTCAAGTGAGGTTTGCAAACAAGCAAGGCCACTGCCGCATCACACTCCTCTCAGAGTAGGTCTACCTCCTCTCTCATGCCCTGACCCCAACAACACTGGGTAAGCTCCAAGAAGGACCTACTGACAATCATCCACATTCTTAGCTAGATTAAGATCCACCCTCGTGCTGCAGAAGTTGCAGGGATTGGCAGACTGTGACTGCTTTTGGGGTTAAGACATGACACAGACTCAGGAGATCTTGGTTAATTCCCAGCTTCATTACAGACAACCATGCACACATTTATGTGCATACTTAATCATCAGATCCATTGACTTCAATAGGACTACTCATGCATAAAGTTACGCATATATATAAATGTTATGCATAACAGAGGCACAAAAAAAAGAAGAGACTGTTTGCAAAGCTCAGAATCAAGTAGGTACTAAATATACTCTTCCAGGATTAATTGCTTCTATTCCTGGTATAACACTGCTGCTATTTTGGAAAAGTTATTGCATAACCTGGAAACTAAATACCATCAATTTCTAAGATACTTTACATTTGTAGTCCATAAGGGTGCATCTACATTGCACCAGAACTCAAAATAAGATGTGAACTTTGAGCTCCTTAAATTGCATATCTTATTTCGATGCTATTTCAAAGTAGCTTATTTCGTCATTTGGCACTGTCTACACAGCGCCAAATTTTGAAATAAAGGGCTATTCCAAAATGTCCCTTACTCCTTGTAGAATGAGGTTTACAGGGACGTTGGAATAGTGAGCCCAAAATGACAGGCTTGCTGTGAAGATGCGGGATAGCTATTTCAGAATACTCCAGTATCCCCAAACAATGTTTCAGTGTAGTTGTAGCCTTATAGCCAGAACATTGATAAAAGAAAAGTATTTCTGTTTTATAGCAGTCTTGTCATACTCTGTATTTACAATAAAAACCAGACATGTAACTATATGCTCCTATTATATTAGGCCGACTTCTGCTTCCTTTCCAGGATTAACAGAAGGAAATAATCATACAAATACAGAAATAAAGCCCAGCATCAGATGTGTTATCCCGGTTCACTGCAGCTACATGTCTACTTTAAGAAATGTGCGCAAGCAGATGCAAATAAACCTTAGAAAGTCGGAACGACTAGGCTTTAGGGGTAGCCTGCCTCCATGAGACTTCTCTGGGAGACAGAATCCTTGCGTTGTCCTATTTTATACTCACCTTAACTAGTCAGCACACTATAAGCCTATGGAAGACAATACTGGAATTTGGACTGGCATCAATATACCTTTAACCTCACATATAAAAAAAAATCAACCTTAAAATGAAGAAATTTAAATAGGAAACCAAAGCTAAATGGGATTTTCCATTTTTCAACAGAATCCCACAAACCAATGAATTCATCAAAGAGCTGAAACGTATTCAGATAACATGGCATCCCTAAATGCAGTTAATACGTATCACATAAGTCCACTGCTCAAATAGGCAGGACATCTGGGGTCAATTTCTGGTTTCAATCCTCATCTGCTGTTTGACTCTGGGAAAGTCAGCTTTTGTTCAACTGTTTCTGCTCCCGCCTTTTGTACATCTATTAATGTTTTAAGTTCTTTGGGAAGAGAACTGTCTCTGGTTATGTGTTTGTACCATGTCTAATACAAGTGGCCTCCAATCTCCACTGGGAGTCTTGAGGTAGTATTGCAATACACAGTCTGAACAATAATAGTAGGAAAACTGCAATGTTAAATTCTTAATATTCCATGACAATTTAATCTTGACATTTTTATATTATATTACTCATTAAAACAGTGGTTTAAACATGCCTGCTTCTAGTCCCTGGAACAACAATAGCACCATTCTCTTCATTTTTCTTCTGCAGAAAGGAAGCAAATTTGTTCCTGACTTTAGGTTGGCTGTTTGCGCTCTGTTTACTTAAAGAGTCCCCTGGAGCACGAATCATTGACACTGCAGAGATAGACTTCTGTGGCTCACCATCTTCACTGTTTTCTTTCTTGGGCTTTTTTGCTTTTGAAAACGAATACTGACTCAACAGGTCTCCATCCGACAACTCTTCTAAATAGAAAGAATACATTTTTCATAAACTTTAATATCAATTGTAGAAATGCTCTGTAGAACGAACTCTCCTGGCTATTAAGAAATGAGCTAAACCGAGCAAGTATTATGCTGCTTACTATTCTAACTAATCCAAAAGGGTGTTAATTTAAGAATGGTGTAGGCATTTAGGATATTGCCATCTTTACAACAAATGTTGACTAGTATACTCGTCTAGTATATGTTCTTATACAATGAATGTACTACAAAGTGGCCTGTTTCACAAATCATATTAAGATACAATTCCAAGACTACTACTACTATTACCACCACTAACCATTTATAATGTACTAAGTACTGTACCAGAGTAAGAAACATTTCAGACTGAGTATATAAACTGACACAATGGACAATGATTTAGAAAAGAGGTCATGAGGAAACTATTAGTGAGGAAAGCAAGGTAGGAAGGATCACTGAAAGAAATGGTATTGAAGAGAAAAAGAGGTCACATACTTGGATAGCAAATACTGAAAGCCTGTTCCAAACATTACAAAGTGTCTAAATCAAGAAAGGGTAAAAGTGATCAATATAGACAGCACTGAGAGATGTGGAACATGATCAAAAGATGCAGCATAAGCACATGGAATATACAGGGATGATATTTAAACATGACAAGTTTATGTCAGGCCTTCAAAGTGAGGACAGTGAGCAAAAACAGGTCTATAAAAAGATGCAAAAAGTGGTAAGTCTGCCTAGTAAGCAAATTTTTTGATAACCTGGAAATGAGAGAAGCTGAAGGGAAGAATGTCACAGCAGTCAAGGCAGAAAGTGACCAAGATTTCAAAGAAGGCTGAGGATTGGAAGAGGCTGAAGAAGAGAAGACAACTCCCCTGAAGAAATCACATATACCAAGTAGCATAAGAACAGAGAAGTGCCCCTTTCACTTAGCTAGCAATAGCTCATCAGTTACCCAAGTAAGGGAAGATTCAGTGGAAAAAAGGGGAAGAAATCAGAATGAAGAATATCACGGGAAAAATGGAAGAAAGAGCACTTAGGCTGTGGGAATAGACAGAGAATGCTCAAAGATCTTGGAGATGTAATGTAAGGATAGCAGCACATATAATATAGGTTCAACCTCTATGAGCTGAACTTCAGCACCATCTGCGACCTGGCTATGGGACATTCCTGTGGGTGCTCCTGGGCTGGAGCACTCACTAGGAAATGCCAGCCCCTGCGCTCAGCAACTCCTCCCCTTTCCTCAGAGCATCCAGAGCTAAGGGAGGAAGTGGAGGGAGCGAGGGATGCTCAGGGGAAGAAACAGGGTGGCAACACAGATGGTGTTTTCAACTTCAGGTCTTCAACTCAATTTTAAAAATGGTTCTCCCTTTTCCTCTTTGTCCTGATAATTTTTGGGTAAAGAAACATACCACTTCTTGATCTTTTGACTAGTAGCTCCTTGCTTGGAAGTTTCAGGCCTCTAATACTAATTATCTTCTCAATGCCTTTGGTAGTTGATTTCTCTAGGAAATGTGTGCTACATGTGGTAACGTCTGTATTATGATCCGGCTTATAGTCTCTGCTCCAAATGCTATTTACACAATACAGCTTCTGACTAGCAGTTCTATCATTCCAGCCACGACTTCTTGGCTGTGAAGGCTATAAAAAATAAAAAAGAAAGAACTAAATGTATTGGAGAGAAATTTATTCAATCAATGATTCTCCACTTTAGTGTATCAAGATGATTTTGACACTATCTTTCTTCCTCTTATAAGTTCAATTATAAATTGTTTTACCATCAGAAGAATTCTTATTTTAAAAGGTCTTATTGTTATACTAGATGAAGGCTTAAATCCCAGCATTCAAAAAGCAACACATTATTCTAGCTCTTACCATTTCTGAGCTGTTAGTCAGCTGCTAAAATCATATTCAAATTGAAGTGAAAAAAAGATAGTAACAAAAAGAATTGTTTTTTAAAAAGTGAGTTTTGATTTATTGAAGCCTTTTTTTCCAATATTTTTAAAACCTTCTATATCTTCCAATATCTCCCCCCCCCCCCCGCACTTCATTTCATGAGGCTTCTTGAACTCAAAAAACTGTTTATAGTTCAAATTTAGGAAAGGCTATGAACAAATGCTGAATTCCCATGGACTTCAAAGGGACACAATCACAGATTTAAGTGATTTTCTAAGTCAGGGCCAGTCAATGACAAAATGGACATGAAACTGTTATATTTTACTGGGAAAGAAAACCACAGAAGATACTAATAAATATGAGCTTTATTTAATCTTTTTGGAACGACTGAGAAATTAAAAAAAAAAGGCAAAAATTCTCTCAGAAAATTGTGTGTCACCTAAATACAGGATGCTTTTCAAAGCATTAGTGATCAAAGTTAGGGTGGACTAGGGATGTTACATTTTTACAAAAAAAATATTTTAACTGCTGAAATTTTCAACTGACTCCCATCTCCATCCCCTATGATACAGGGGCAGCAGCATGGGGGGAGAGAGGGCAGTTGGCTCAGGGGGAGTCGGTATGCATGGGGAGTTGACCTGAAAGCTGGTTCCCCACATAACCATCCATCCCCCCCTGCTGCTGCCTCCCAACAGTAGTGCAGAGGTAGAAGAGGAAGAGGACTCCACTAGCTTAAAAGTTGGCTCCCACCTCCCCTCCAAACAGCAGGGGACGAGAGAATCTTACAGATTAACTGATGAGCCCAGGTTTATAGGCTAACCATGTACACAAGTACACATTAACATCTCCTTAGGGTAGGCACCAAAAATTTGTATTCTGTTGCTGCTTGACCCTTATTAGTATTTCAGACTCCTTGAGTGCCATATATATCTATCATAACAAACCAGCTTGTACTCCTTGATATCATTGTAGGTAACATTCAACCACACAACCCTTGCAATTCCAATAGCATGTCAAAATCCTATATTAAATGTTTTAAAAACAAACAATGTTACCTGTGATGCATCAGGGTTGTAGTCATCAATTTGCTGCAATGTATCAATATCTTTATTGCCAAGAGCAATTTGAAAAGCAGCAGCATCACCAATATGTCTAAATTAATCAAATTAAGGGGATATGTATATATCTGTATATTTTATATGTAACATACAAATGCTAAGACAATTACAACTTCTACACTATTTTCTATATTAACATATGCAATAAGAACAATCCAAAGAGTAAACATCCAAAGACTACCATATGCTGCTGGGCATGCTCCTTACCCCTCACCTCATTCAGTAGCAGCACCTGGGAGTCCTGGAGAATGAGGGTAGGTCACAAAAGAGTTCAAAGAAAAGAAGCCACTAGACATTACTAGGGAGCAGGCAGGAGAAACAGAGATGGTTTCAACACACAGAAGTCTCTATTAGTCACTCCCCACAGCAGCTTGGCAGGTGTACCAAAGTTGCAAGGTAGCTCATAATGTCTCCTTTCCTAAATGATTTCTTATTCCGTCATGCTGGGAGTTAGAGGAAGACAAATGATGGGGAAATGCCAACACCCAAAAACCCCACAGATTTTGCCCCTCCCCTTTGCCTAACCACAGCAAATGGGGGCATTACAAGAATCACCTTCCCACCACACATAGTATACACCTGTGGCAACCAAACAGTAGATCGCGATCTACCGGTAGATCTCAGGGGCTCTAAGAGTAGCTCTTGAGCCCTCTCTGAACTGCGTGCCTGCGCAGTACATATACATTAGATTTCCTCATTTGAGGAGCAGTTACTCACTGAGCAACAACACAGGTGAGTAGCTGCGAGGAATGGTGGGAGCTGGAATGGTGGGAGCTGGGAGGTTGGGAGGGCTGAAATACCCCAGCTGTGGCTTTCAGCTGAAAGAGGCTATCCCGCACTCCAGCTGATTGGCAGCTTCTCCTCTGCGCCTGCCCACGTGGAGCTTGGTGCACCCTAGCTGAGCGCCATGGCCAGCTGGCCGGGCAGCCACTTCTCTTTCTTCTAGCCCGGCTGCCCTGCGCTCAGCCCAGGGAGGCTGCGTCTAGCTCCAGCTGTGCTGGAGCAAGCTTTCCAGGCTGAGCGCAGGATCACAGATGCCCATCTGATGGACTGTATACGACTAGCAATCTCAGACTACAACCCAGACTTCAACACACTGTTCAGTCACAGGTTTCACACTGAGACTTTGTTATTGGAAGAAAAAATATATAATTATCAATACTTGATTTTAGATTTACAAAATAGCAGAGAACAAAATGTATAATAGCATGAATTAAAAACAAACCATTTATTTCATAACTATAAACATGATTTTAATTTTATATACTGCATAATTTAAAAATAAACTGTTTAACAATGTATAAGGGCTGGGGATAGCAAGTGATGGACAGGAGAATAGAGAGGGCGGGGCTTCAAAGAAGGGGCGGGGCTTCAAAGAAGGGGCGGGGCGGTAGATCTTCGTCTGTTCTGAGACTTAAAAAGTGATCTTGGGTGTAAAAAGGTTGGAGACCACTGGTATACACCATCTAAAAAAAGCCTAAATTCAGTCTAAAGTTAAGCTAATTAAAGCAATATTTGTGGGTTTAGAACAAAGTTGTTTCCTTCTGGTGACTGCAATGCTTTAAAAAGCTGAAGACAGACAGACTTAACTTTAGCTAGGCTGACTGATCAAACAAAAGCCTCCTGTATAATAATGGAGAAAGCTGTAAAGGAAAGGAAGAAAAGAAACCCACTATGCCACCTTACTTTCCCCGTAATATGCCAGAGCAGAAAGGATACCGCCCTGCATAAAGTAGCGTTTCTGGATCAATGTTGTCATCATAAGCATTCAGAGGAACAAGTTTCCTCTTGACTGGATCAAAAACCAGTTGATAAAGAAAAGTATTATTGGCTCGAATAAATCCTTCTATGTACTCTTCAGATACAGTTATATTCATTTTCAGGTACTGCCCAATTTTCTTAATAACCTGTCAACAAAAACAACAACAACAACGCCTTCTTGTCACTTCCAACCACAGGAAATGCAATACCATGCATGTCTTCAAACCTATTATTCCAAATATCCTAGAGGAGGTAACTGACTAGATGGAAAGCTGCTGTTAGCACAGTATAGAAATGCGTGGTGGAGTAATGTAATAGAACTGCCTTCACGCACACATTTTATATAAATACATAGACACTTTACATTAGCAGACAAAACATTTATTTAGCAACAGTTAAGGTTTCGGAAGGGCACATTATAGTAATCCAAATCCTTAAAAACAGGAGAAAAAATTTAATGCAGAGTGACTTGTGCTTTACTTTCCACCTTCATATTGCCTGCCACACCATTAACTAGGGATGTAAAATCCTGGTCCTGTTTAATTGGTTAATTAATAAAAGGGAGAAGGGTGAGGGGTGCTCCAGCTCAACTGGGCTGGCATGCCTCCCCCCACTCCCACTACAGGCAAAGACTGCTCCAGCCTATGGATGTTAGATAGCATGTAATTGAATAGTCAGCCCCGACACCTAGCACAGCTGCATCTGTATCAGTGGCAGCAGTGCACCGTGGCAGGCAGAGCTGTCTTTCTTCCTGCACAGACTAGCTCCCCTCACAGACCGGCTCCCACCTGTCAGGAGAGGGACTAGGAGAGCACTGGCTGACGGTCCCGCCCCTGGGGACTACTGAATAGTCGTGTAACTGTTAAAATTTCATGCGGTTACACGACTATTCAATTACACACATTCTAACATCCCTAGGCTGGAGCAACCTCTGCCTGCTGTGGGGGGGGGGGGGCGCACTCCAGCCCAGTTGGACTGGTGCACCCGTTTCCCTCCCACCCCCAGTTCCTTCTTCCTTTAATTGGTCAACAAATTAAACGGTATATTTAACCATTTTACCAATATGTTTAACCAGTTAACCATTCAGATACAGAAGCAGCAAGGAGTGGGGGGAATGTGTGTAGTTCACAGGATAAACCCAGGCTTATCGGTTAATTGTGTAGTCATCTACACGTTGACATCCCTACTCCAGCTCCCACCGGTTAACCTTAACTTGTTGAATGTAGCTACTTTTTTGGTGGTTCTTATGAATTCACTAATTGGCAGGAAGTGCTGAGACAAGTATATTGAGAAGGATGCATTAAGATATGAGCAATTTTACACTCAAAGAAACTAAACTGAAAAACATGAGTAAACCAAAGAGGTAAGGCAGGGAACATATTTTGCAAGTTTTTTTTCCTGTTTTTTCCAATTATTTTTTAGTGTAACTCATTTCAAAGAGAAATATGAATGCTGTTTCATACACCGTTGGACCAATATACTTGTTGCTCAATTATTGGCTCAGAATATTTACTGCTGAAATGCTTCATGTGAGATTAGCAAATAAGAGCGTTTCAGATTTCACAAATTTCACTGTTTAACTAAGCTAGGCATACTTCCCTTTTTTAAAGTACAGGTTTATCTTAATAGTGAAAATTGTAATTAAACAATGGAAAAAATCTACAAGAATTCCTTCTGATATTAAGAAAGTTTGATTAGCAAGTCAAATAGCGTTAACAAAAGGTGTGTGAAATAGAGAGGAATAGCACTTTTTAAACCTCAAGAGGTCCAGATCAAGCAGAGCACTTAGGCAATGTTTAATTTTATGAATAGTTCAGTTGAAGTTAACTGAACTTGGTTTGCTGGATTAGTGCTACCATGCCTCCAAAATAACATTGTGAGGTTTCATGTTTATTATTCCTCAAGAACTCTTCTTCCATATTGTTCAGAAGAAGTTAATAAACAACATAAAGGAAGTACAATTTCAAACTAAATCTATCCTCTGGATTTTTCAGTGTGTCAGGTTAATTTTAGGTGTACGCTCAGTGGGGAAAGAACTGCCTTTATGTTAATGTCTTGTATGATGTCAAACATATTGTTTGTCCATAATTATAAAAAATAATCATGCATGACTTTCAACACACAGAGGGAACAGAAAAAAAGAAGGTGACACTTCTTCCTTGAGGCATTCTTACACAGAACCACCACACAGAATCTGGCACAATCTGAAATCAATTTAAAAGTTGTGGGATGGCTTTGTGGGACTGCACCACAAGGAGTACATAAAGGATATCATGAATAACAATCTTTGAAAAATCTGTCTATATGTACTATTTATTCTCGAAGAATCAGATTAAGCCAGCATTTGTTTTATTTAATTGTTGGGATACAGTTTTCCAATGCTTAAGTCAATATACTGTTATATTAATGAAACACACTATTCTTCAACATCACTGGAACATTTCCTTTGATAGGCACCTCCTTAACTACCTGCATTTTTAGAACACCCTTCATGATGCCCAATTTCTCAGATATTTTCAATAACATCTTAGACATATATAAAGACTTTGATATTTTAGGATTTCTAATCTGAGTGTACATTACCTTTATAATATCAGGATTGCTGGCTAGTTTTAATAGCTTGCATGCCTTAGCTAACCCAATTCCATGAAGTGATGGAAGGTAGTCACAACCAGAGAGAATGCACATGTAACGGAATTTCTCTTCAGTAAATACATCTCCAAGCTGTTTACACTTTCCTAGTCGAGCCTGATCAATCTCTAGTCCATTTCCAAACTTGTCAATTTTCAGAAACACCTTGAAATAAGAGTGAGAACAAGTACTAAACATTAATTCTCATCTGATTGTATTTTATGCGCATTGGTGAACTAAAGCTTGATCCCCACAAAAATATTTTACATCATTAGCTTGTGTACTTGCCTTGCCTATTACACTTGCTCTCAGAGCCTAAATTCTCGAAAGCACAGAACAAGGTTGCCTGCCAGAAACATATATGGACACACGTTAATATTGTAATTAAGGGGAGGAGGAATTGTTTTAGTTTGCTTTCAAACAAATACGACCCCATTTGGCATTTTGCTTTCCCTGTTTGGAAATCACATACTGCATTATAGACGCTGCTAAAATAAATATTTATTAGTCTGTGGCACTTAATGGAGAAAAAACAGGGTTAAATTTGACCCTTAATCTCCATAGTTCAATTTTCCAGTCTGTGACAAGTTAATTCATAGACTTTAAGGTCAGAAGGGACCATTATGATCATCTAGCCTGACCCCCTGCACAATGCAGCCACAGAATCTCACCCACCCACTACTCACCTATATCTCAGATACTGAAGTCCTCAAATGATGGTTTAAAGATCCCAAGATGCAGACAATCCTCCCGCAAGTGACCCCCCCCCCCATGTTATAGAGGAAGGCGAAAAACCTCCAGGGCCTCTCAAATACCCTGGAGGAAAATTCCTTCCCGACCCCAAATATGGCGATCAGCTGAACCCTGAGCATGTGGGCAAGACTCACCAACCAGACACTTAGAAAAAAAGTTCTCTATAGTAACTCCTATCTTCCCACCATTGGCCTATTTACCACTGATAGTGAAAGGTCAATTGCCAAGATCATGTTATCTCATAAACATCCCCTTCATAAACCCATCTAGCTTAATCTTGAAGCAAGATAGGCGTTTTTTGTCCCCACTAGTTCCCTTGGAAGGCTGTTCCAGAACTTACTCCTCTGATGGTTAGAAACCTATGCCTAATTTCGAGTCTAAACTTCCTACTAGCCAGCTTATATCCATTTGTTCTTGTGTCCACATTGGTATTGAGCTTAAATAATTCCTCTCCCTCCCTGGCATTTATCGCTCTAATATATTTAAAGAGAGCAATCATATCTCCCCTCAGCCTTCTTTTGGTTAAGGTAAACAAGCCAAGTTCCTTAAGTCTCCTTTCATAAGACAGGTTTTCCATTCCTTGAATCATCCTAGTAGCCCTTCTTTCTACGTGTTCCAGTTTGAATTCATCCTTCTTAAACATGGGAGACCAGAACCGCAAACAGTGTTCCAAATGAGGTCTCACCAATGCCTTATATAATGGCACTAACACCTCCTTATGTATACTGTAAATACCTCGCCTAATGCATCCCAAAACCATATTACCCTTTTTCGCGGCCATGTCACATTGGTGGCTCATAGTCATCCTGTGATCAACCAGGACTCCAAGGTCCTTCTCCTCTTCCGTTACTTCCAACTGATGTGTCCCCAGCTTATAACTAAAATTCTTGTTATTAATCCCTAAATGCATAACCTTACGCTTCTTACTATTAAGTTTCATCCTACTACTATTACTCTAATTTACAAGATCATCCAGATCTTCCTGTATGGTATCCCGATCCTTTTCTGAATTGGCAATACCTCCCAACTTTGTGTCATCCGCAAACTTTATTAGCACACTCCCACTTTTAGTGCCGAGGTCAGTAATAAAAAGATTAAATAATAATGGTCCCAGAACTGATCCCTGAGGAACTCCACTAGTAACCTCTCTCCAGCCTGACAGTTCACCTTTCAGTATGACTCGCTGTAGTCTCCCCTTTAACCAGTTCCTTATCCACCTCTCAATTTTCATATTGATCCCCATCTTTTCCAATTTAACCAATAATTCCCCATGTGGTACTGTATCAAATGCCTTACTGAAATGGAGGTAGATTAGATCCACTGCATTTCCTTTATCTAAAAAATCTGTTACTTTCTCAAAGAAGGAGATCAGATTGGTTTGGCACGATCTGCCTTTTGTAAAACCATGCTGTAATTTGTCCCAATTGCCATTAACCTAACTACTTTCGCCTTCAAAAATTTTTCCAAGATCTTGCATACTACAGTTGTCAAACTAACAGGCCTGTAGTTATCCGGGTCACTTTTTTCCCCTTTTTTAAAAATAGGAACTATATTAGCAATTCTCCAGTCAAATGGTACAACCCCTGAGTTTAGAGATTCATTAAAAATTTTTGCTAATGGACTTGCAATTTCATATGCCAGTTCCGTCAATATTCTTGGATGAAGATTATTTGGGGCCCCCGATTTACTCCCATTAAGATGTTCGAGTTTGGCTTCTACCTCGGATTTGATAATATCTACCTCCATAACCTTATTCCCATTTGTTATGTTGCCATTATCCCTAAGCTCTTCATTAGCCTTATTAAAGGTACATAATTGTAAGTACATAAAATACATGAAGTAAGTTCATAATTGTACTTACATACGTCGCAAGTGCAAATAGACAATTAGTTGGCATAATGCTTTGACTTTGGACTATATTTATTTTTCATTACCTTTTTACACCCAAAAGCCAGAAGATCTGAGTCCTCTGTAATTATAGCTTGTACTATGCCAGTTTTATTAAGGTAGGCTAACTGAGCATCAGCTTCATACGGAGCAACAATACAATCAATTCCTTGGGCACGGGCAGCCTGTATACAAACAAGGGAGAGAAAAATGTAAGGAACTCAACAATATTATTACTGAACTGCAGCAGCATATAAGCCTCCAACAGATTTAGGCCCTATTTTGCTAAGCATTGTGGTTACAATTTTCAAAAGTGCCTAAGTGACTTAGTAACCCTTATCTGCATTTTCAAAAATGACTTCGGCTAAGTCTACATTTATTGACACAATTTGGTCCATGCCCGAGAGTTGACTAAACAAAATTCGTCAGAGGGTGTTCACGTTTGCTCCCTCTGTCAAAAGATCACATTCACACTGGGGGCACCATCAACAACAGCGTGTGGTATGTATCTCTCAGTGAAGTGTAGTGGAAAGCAGAGTGATTCCCTCCAAGCTTTCCCATAGCATACTCAGCGAGCAGCATCATGAGTAGCTCTGTGAGCTCTACTTGCTGGGGCAAGTCAAAGCAGCACAGCAATCTGTCCCCCTAATCCTGCAGCTGCAGTCTGCAGCTGTGCTCCTAGGGCAGGGCAGATCCGGAACATTCCAATGATTTGCTCTTTCTTTGTTCCCCAGATGAGCAGCTCGCTCATCTATCAGATGAGACTCCCCAGAGATTTGAAAGGGGAGGAGTGCATGCATGCAGGGTAGCAGAGATCAAAACACTGGACAGGCATTGTGGGATACTGGCGGAAGCCAGTTACATTGACAAAAAACAGTACTGCACTGGCTCTGTGTCAACAATAAAGGGAGGAGAAAAGAAAAAAGCCTCTGGTAGGGGTGGAAGTTTTTTGTCACTGGAGTTGGAGGTTTTTCCTGACGAAAGTCACATTGCAATATGAACACTCTCACTGCTTTGTTGCCAAAAGGCAGGTTTGGTGACAAAACGTGGTAGTGTAGGCATGCCTTTAAACACTAAGGAGCCTAAGTCCCATTGACCTTCATGACATTCGGGCTCCTAAGTCACTTTTGAAAATGGAAGGTAAGCAATTTTGAAAGTTTTACCATGTAACCATGTAGTAATAAATCTACTATATATTTGAAAGAGTTTGTGTGCCTGTCTGTGAGTCTGTTTGTTCAAAAACTTCTAAATGGCAAGAGATAGGACCACCAAATTTGGTATGCAACTTCCTCTAATAACAACTTAAATCAAAATAAGGGTTTGGTTGTGCCAAGACAACGGAACATGCCTAGAATGTGATTGTTTCTCATAAAATGGAAAGAGAGGTTTCCTAGTAGGGCGAGATATACTGTGTAATGACCATGGGAGCAGTAAGGGGCCAGAGAGGGGGACTGGAACAGCTATAATCCCACAGGGGCAGCAGGGAACAAGGATGGAAAAAGAGACAGCTGTCTACTATATATGAGAGAGTTTGTTTGCTTGTGAGTCTGAGTCTGTCCCCCCAGCCAGAGGACATGCACTCCTCTCCCATCTGTGCCTGCTGCAGCATCCATGGACAGGCACTTCTTATTTGGCCCCAAACTGCTGCAGTGAGTGAGGGTTGGAGTTGTCCTCTCCCCCCAGGGTAGCCTGCATACTGAACCCCTCATCGACAGCCTCACCCCAAAAATTTTCAGTTAAGGACTCAAGCAACGCTGGGTAAATCCTCTGCTAAACCAAACACAACAGAAAAGCCTCCCCAAAACCACAAAACACCACAAAAACAAAACAAATAAAACCCACCTAAGGATCTAGCCATAAAAGTTTCATAATAAATAATTTAAATTAAAGAAACCAAACAAACATTTGCTTACAAATAACTTCTATACTGGCCTCCAATCTCATCCATAGTTATTGGACCTGATCACAACTGTTTATTTTTCAATTCCAACCATTTTCTTCTATTCAAAGAAAAAGGATCTGAACAAATGTAAGATCGATAATACTCTTCTGTGCCATTTTTAAGTGATCCATAATTTTCCCTTATACAGTTTTTTTGCGAACTAAAAATGAAAAAATAGTATTATTTCCTGTGTCATTTACTTATGCCAGTGATACTCAGATGGAGGCTCCCAAGCCACAAATGGCTTGTGTGTCTCCTGCAGCTCTTTGAAGCACATGCTATTAAAACACTATGATTTAATTAATAACTAATCTAGGTTATTAACCAGTCAGGATGGTTTCACTGTGTTACTAGTCAAATGTAGTTGATAAAATAATAGTACTTATTATAACTTAAATAGTGCATGTTTAAGTAGGCATAATGCTATAGTAAGTGAAACAATGAATTTACTCTAATGTGACTCTTTTGGGTAATGCCACTGAGGTCTGAGTACCACTGATATATACTAAAATGTCAAATGTGAAAGGACACTTAATGGTTCAGTTAAAATTTAAAAGGTATCTGTAAATGACAGCCACAGACCTATTATAAAAAATCTGGCATAATGAAAAACAGAGAATGGATTTCTCCATCTGGTGTGCTGAACAGTCAAAAATGTGCTTAATATACACTTCAGGGTGTATTATATTATGATGCTACAAGTTGAGAGAAAGTTGAAAGACTAGTATGTAAATATGGGCAATGAACAAGATGTAAACACAGTGGAGAAGTTGCTAAAACTGTAGATTAGTTAATCCTTTAGACTACACACATTTTCCCCTTGCTGCCTCTCTATCAGAGACAGAAAGGGGTCAGAGGATGGGAGGTGAGGTGCTGGCTTAAAAGCCAGTTTCTCACGAGCACCAGAACTGCCTGCCCCTCAACCCCTTGCACTGCTGCCTCCGATAGAGGCAGCAAAGTGGATGGCAAGGTGGGAAGGCTGAAGCAAATACGCGTGGGGAGCCAGCTCCCTGTGCATATCAGCTCCCACAGCCCCACCTGCCTCCCCCATTTGCTGCCTCCTTCAGAGGCAGTGGGGGAGGGGGGCCCACAGGCAGGAGCCGGTCCTGGGGGAAGCTAGCTTAAAAGCCAATTCCCCCAAGCACCAGCTCCCGGGTACCACCTGTAGGAGGCAACAAAAGGGGGGGGGGAGGGATGCGCACCAGGTCCATGGAAGGCAGCAGCATAGTGGGGTGGGAGTAGAGGAGCTGCCCATGGACAGAGGCTACCCCATGAGATGCAGAGCAGCCTCTGTCTGTGGGGAGCTCGGACCCTCCCGCGGACAGGGGCTGCTGCCACCCCATGTCCTTATATCAGAGGCAGCAGCAGGGGGCTCCCTGGAAGCGGGGTTGGGAGTGTACTGACTGCAGTCCCCATCGATTATCGAATAGTCATGTAACTGCCAAGATTTCATGCCATTACACAACTATTCAATATACATATCATCTAACATCCCTACTGTAGATGACATCTGCAAACCTACTATAGATATAATTTACAACTTACTTTAATAACTTCATGAGCCATAGCATGGGTAACATTAACACTGCGCCCAAAACAGTCTCTGGCTTCTGATAATTTCCCCTCACGAAGCAATTGTTTCCCCTTCAGAAGACTGGCCTGGCGTTTTCTGTAAGGTAATAAAAATATCCACCTCCCTCAATATATTAGTATTATTCAACATTTACATATCATAATTTGCATGACACTTTATGAAGAATTAAGATTGATATAGTTCCTTCTCCAAAAAGGTCAAAACCTATGTTATACAAATGAAGAATATGAAGATATGAAAGGGCATAGGAAAAGGGGTGCAAACTGGTGCAAATAATGAGAATCATTTTGTAGTGATGCTTATAAATAGCAATACAATGCTACAGAGACTGAAGAAGAAGCAGGCAGTAGGCCTTGGGATGAACAGTGAAAATTAGGGCAGACATGGCTTTTGAGGATGGTTTCAAAGGAGAATGAACACAAGAGGGAATTGTGATTGCTTCCAGACTGAAAATTCATTATTTTCCAAATTTGAGGAGACTAAGCCCTAATAAGATTTAAAACTCTTTGGGGCAAAGGCCATCTGTTTGTTCTACATCCAAACAGCACCTAGCATAATTGAGTCCTGTTCCTCTATCCATTGCAAAATAATGAAAATTGCTAACCTAGCAAGTTCACAAGATATTAGTATTATCAAATCAGAATCTGAATCTAAAACCCAGTCATAATTCAAATCTTAATATAATGCAGATTCAATAAAGCCTTGTTGATCCATCATTAATAATCATCAATTACTGTAGTGGCAACTAACCAAATCTATGGTTATACCTCTGATTTGTCCAAGGAGATTAGAACTACAGATGATGTTTCAGATTACAAATAAGAGAGAAGCTGTTGCCCAAAATATCTACTTCTGCACCATTTCTAAAAGATTTTTTTAAAAGTGAAGTTCTATTCTAAAATATCCAAACAAAATGTTGAGGCTTAGCATTGAAATAATTATTAAACCACATTGTAAGAGATGTAGAAACTAAAGCAATCTTTGATAAGCACAGTGAATTTACCATGTTTTAAAACAATTTAAAATGAGCAGAGACAATATAATTTGTTTGCAAGTTGATCATTACTTACTCTCTTCGAGCCTTTTCCACTTCCTTTTTAGAAGGCAGGGTACATCCATCAAATACTAGAACTGGCTTGATCCCAAATGACAAGAGCATATCAACAAGTTTCATGCAGAAGATTACATATCTGTAAGTATATATTTTTTCTCATTACAAAACAAGAAAACAACCATTTATTGTCAGTGAAACAAACTTTAAGACAAAACACATACTTCTAACTTGCAGGAAAAACAAACATAAGCTGATGATCATTAACATTCAAAGCTGTCAGTGAGCTGTAATTTTTTTTAAAAAAATGGAAGACCAGAAAAGCCACACATTATTATTGTACAGGAATCCTTATTTTCCATTTCCAGTGAACACCAGTCCACTATGAATACTGCTGTTAATTCTTTTTACACAAATAATTTGTGCATCCAAAGAGTAAGTTAGACTTCACTGAAGGGCCAAATTGTAAATCATTTTATAAATCACAGCACAGATCATCTCCCTGATGTCTGTGAGATGAGTACATGATGCTCAAACAAACCGAGACAGGGTGCATGTTCAGTTTTATTTTCTTGAAACTCTGCAGATTACTTTATGGTGGCGTTTTATGATTAAAGGGTAATGGAAGCTTACCATTTATGTTTGCCACTATCCATCCATTACTCCTGATGGTGGATAAATACTAGGTTGTCCATGCTAAAATCCTTAACGCAGCATTAAACATGCAAACAGTGCCTATATCCTGACACTTTGAGAGAAAGGTGACTAAGAGCAGGGTATGACCTTGCTATAGATCAGAACAGTTAACAGTGCCCTCAAATGAAGTAAGAGCAAAGAAACAGTCTAGAACGAACAACCCACCTTCACTCATCCCCAAACCTATCTGTTCTGGAGTAAGCATTTCAAAGAGATTTCAATGTTAACCTTCCCATGTTTCTTCAATCCCCTGATTTTCTTTGTATTTCTATGGAAATATACAATTCGGTCCAATGGGCATACAGGGAGCATTTCACATCTTATAGATGTAGTTGCCTGTGACTGAAAAGTGGCCACCTTACCAGAGAATTTAAGGCTATATTATTAAAAACTTAATACAGCATTTTTTATAGTCAGCTAATATTTTTCAAGTCTTAATTGACCACAGAGTTTTCTCTAACACACAATATAGATCAGTAGAGAGAAGCTTTTAGAGTGGAATAGCTATAAACATTTCATCTGGAGGCACAGACACTAGACAAGCTGAAACCAAAGCAGCAAATATTAGACTGAAAAGAATAGATGTAATATACACCATTTATGAAAGAGGACGAATCAAATTAGAGTATGACAAAGGTTTTGACTAATACCCAAAATAAACCAAAGTTAGCCCAAACTGCCTAGTTTTGACTGATGCCCAATACCCACCCCCCACCTACTTTAATAATTTAATTTAATACTTTATTGGTGTTTAGTTGTGTGTGTTTGTATACCTCCCCTGAGGTGTTTTAGCAGGTTTTATGTCCCTACCCCACTTTGGGGTCCTGTATTTTACTTTTTATATAGATATATAGTTTTTAAAATTTTGTAAGCCACCTCAAATATTGTAAATAGAAAGGCGGGGTAAAAATACTTTAAAACAAACAAATAGGTATTTCAATCTAAAACAAAAGCATATCTCCAACGTCAGTGAATCTTATAACAAAATTGAAAAGCAGGCATATTTCCTTGGGATTCATTGTGAGCAACGACCAATATAATAAAAAATATGCATCGTGCAGAAAGAGATTGATCTCATTCACAATATGGGGTGCCAGAATTACTCAGCATTAGTCATTCTGTTATACAACACTGTTTATAAGCTGTCATTTTTGTACAGGATGGCATACTGCCAGTGGCACAAGCTGAATTTTACAGGCCAGGCACTCCCACAGGCAGGGACTGCTCTGGCAGGCTGAAGCAGCCTCTGCCTGCAGGGGTAGGAGTCATTCCAGTTAAGCAGGGCGGGAGGCAGCCCTCCCCATCCCCCAGGGTGCTCACCCCTTTAGTTGGTTAACCAGTTAAACAGAATGTAAACTGGTTAGCCAATTAAAAATGGGATTTTACATCAGTAATAGCGACGAGGAGTCCTGTGGCACCTTATAGACTAACTGAAGTGTAGGGGCATAAGCTTTCGTGGGCAGATGCATGACGAAGTGGGTCTTTGCCCACGAAAGCTTATGCTCCAACACTTCAGTTAGTTTATAAGGTGCCACAGGACTCCTCGCCGCTTTTGCAGATTCAGACTAACACGGCTACCCCTCTGATACTTTACATCAGTAATGTATTTGACAGCACTTGGTTTGTGTAGACTCCGTTTTGCTATTTCCCCATTTGTGCCTGGTTACAAAGCCACACAAACTGGCAGGGGGATTCAAAGGCAGCTACAGCACATGAAACCTAGTCCGTTTTCTAGAAGAAAGTTAAAAGCAGTTTCAAGTCAGCAGCGTCCCCAAACAGCCGACGGGAGGACAAGACGGAGGCAGGGCGCTTACTGGTCGGTGGGCTCTCCTCGGGCCAGTTTCTCCGCGCACGCATAGGCTCCCTTGTGCAGCCAGCAGTAGGTGTCCACAGCGACCACCTGCCCTTTGTACTTCTTCACGTGCGCGGGCTCGGCTGCCTCTTTGATGAACTGGAGCAGGCCGTGGATTCCCATGGCGGGGGCCTCACTGCACGCGGGGAAGAGCAAAGGAAGGGGCGTGAGACACGCTGGCTCGCGTGCCCGGGCCAGGGCGAGCGGGGCACCGAGCTTCGGGAACCGCAGGCGGCGGCACCGCCCTCACCGGGCCGAGACCGGCCCCCGGGCCAGCACGCGCAGCCCCTGCCTCGATCCCGGCCCCCGGGCCGCTCCTCTCCCCCTCCCCCCCAATCCATCACCTAGGGGCGTTCGGGGCAACCGCGAGAGGCTCCCTTCCGGCCGCTCAGCCAGGGCGCGCGGGTCGCAGCCCGTAGCACTTTCAAGCCGCGCGCGCTCCTAGCTCGGAGACTCCGCCCCCGCGGCCGCTCAGCCGCTAGAGCGCGGCGTCCCCGCCACAGACCCTCCCAGCATGCCCCGCGGCCGCCGGCGCTTTGCAGGCTGGGAAGTGTAGTCCACGCGGGCGGCGGGGGGCTCCAGCTGTGGGGGAATGGCCGGAAGCGGGGGGGAGACGGGGCAGGCGCACGTGCGCGGCTCCCGCATGAGCAATCGGGGACGCGGCAGGCGGGGATTGGGCCGCGGAAAAGCAGAGCGGCGCCTGTCACCGCCTTGAGGCGTCCCAGAGCGCCTGTGGCTTGGTGCGTCCCGCAGCCCCCCCCGACATACGCTCCCCACGGACTCCCAGACAGGCTCCTGCGTAGGGCAGTGGGGCTGCACCCGCGTGGGAGAGCTGGGGCAGAGGTCTTGCCCCCAGTACCCGGTGGAGCCAGCATCAGTGATCGATCCACCCCGTGGTCATTTTCGAGAGTCTAGTAAAGTCCCACTAAATCAACTGCCGATCCCTCTCCTGTCTGCTCCGGTACTTTAGCCCAATGAGATCAGTAGGCGAACGCCACAGGTCAGGAGAAGGGTGTGGTTGTTTTTGTCAACTCTTTGCAGTGCAGGCTCCTGCCCTAAACAGGGTTAAGCTAGGTGGATTTGAGTTACGCCTTCGCCACTAATGTTGTTTAAATCAATTTGTTCTTGTAGCATGTCCTCAGAGCTTCCCACACAAAGTTAGATAAAGAAACTTGGGTTTCCAGCTCCATATCCTGAAAGCAGGACTCCACTTCTGGGTGTCCAATCCTGCCTCCAAGCGGGTCTCCCATTTACAGTGAGTATTCTATTACATTTATCTTCTGTGCCATGAGAGTTAAACTTATGTAAACTTGATCACTTTAACACAGAGAATATTTTTAAGCATCCACTTTCAAGATTATTAATTTCTGTTAGAAAATTAGCAGTAGGAAGTGAGACAGCAACTTTTGAGCCAGATGTAAATGTTTGTTTTAAAAAAAAACCAGCTGTGTAGCGTAGGATTATTGCCTTCCATCTATATTTTCAGTGGTGTGTGGAAAACATTGACTTTATTTCTTAATCTTTTTCCTCGTATTCTAAGTCTGCCTTGTGCGTTTTTGCTGTTTATTTTTGGCTTCTATATCAGGTGGTACTTGATCTGTCTATCTAAGAGTACATCAGTCTGTGTGTCTGTCTATGAATCCTTTTGTTCAAGAACTCCTCCTAAATGGTAAGAGCTAGGACCACCAAATTTGATATGCAGCTTTCTCTTCTCCTAACTTAAAGCAAGGTCAGAGTTTGGCTGTGCCAGGACAACCACAAGCCCTGGGAAAAGGACTGCTTTCCATATCATGCAAAGGGAGGGGCTGCTGTTTGAAAGGCTGCGATATGAATGGCCATTGTGGGCAGTGAACCCACAGGGGGGAGCTATTCTGCGGAGTGTTCACTGGTGGTAGCCTTACTGCCAAGGGAATGGCCAGCAGTGCTGGGCTCTGCCATCTTGGCTACCAGTGCATCGGGTAAGGAACCACCTTGTCCCAAACACTCGCGGCCTCTCTGGACCTTGGCCACTGCGTCAAACAGAAGGGAGAAAAAATGCCCCTGGTGCCCTGGAGGAGGCAGGGCTGGAGAGAGACAGAATGCCCCTAGCTGTCAGAGGGAGGAATGGTGTTGCATAAATTGCTAGTTTCGTCCCCTGGAGGCTAGTCCAATTTGCCTCAAGAAGAGAGTCACACTTTCAGGCTGGGTCCAGCTCCATTTTATTGTTTGCAAACAAGGTCAACAGAGGAGCTCTGTGCTCAAAGCAAAGTCGACCCTGGGCAAAGCCTGAGCTGAAACTTTTGTGGATTCCACATTCCTTCTGGCCACATGTCGCAACGTGATTGGTTACTGCAAGTTTACTTAGTTCCCTTATATGGAAAGAGCTAGTAGAAAGTTTAGCAGCTTCTGAGGCATGCGCAATCAGCTAAATGATACGTGCTGTTTCGAGCTTAAGCAATGAGGGGAAGAAGCACACTTAGTTTTTACTCCAATGGGAAGAGAGAGAACTTCCCTGGCAGCCAGGGGTGGGAGGAGAGGGGGATGAGGTGGAGATAAAGCACCCCTGGTGGCCAGGAGACATGGGGGAAGAAAAAAATACCCCTGGTGGCAGGGGCTGAGGGAGAGAAAACACCCTTCACGGTGGGGAGGGGGCATCCTTCACAGGGGAGAGAAAATGCCCCTAGTAGCTGGGGTGGAACTGGGGAAAGAGAAAATGCCCCTAGTAGCTGGGGGTGGAACTGGGGAAAGAGAAAACACTCCTGGAAGGCAGGAGTAAATGGGGGAGAGAGAAAACACCCAGGTGGCTGGGGGTGGGGCTCTGGGGAGAGGGAAAATGTCCGTGCCGGATGGGACCCCCCCTCTCCTGAGTCCATCCTCACCCCCACACTCTCTCCCCTGGACCTCCTGCCTCCTGCACTCTCCCCTGCCCCCACATTCACAGAGTCCTGCCCTGTTCCTGTACCCTCACACTGCCAGCCCTCTGCCCCAAAGGACTTGGGCAATGGTGGATAAGTCAGCTAGTGTAAAATAAGAGAAAGTAATGTATTTCTTTCACATCCAAGATTTATACTCACATCAGTTTGAACGTCAAACAACTACTCCAAGTAATTGGGTAATCGTGTAGTCGATACAATTTTGCTGCCTCTGATATAGAGGCAGTGAGGGGGAGGAAGGAAATATGAGTCATCAACTCGACTACCCAATAAGCCTAGATTTGAAGAGTCATTGGAAGTGAAGAATGATATCTTCATTGGATATAATGAAAACATGAATTAATTGTGTTCACTTGATTTAGAAGACTCTGGGATTTTGTTTCATTTCTTGGTAAATGACTGTAGCACTCTACAAGTAGAAATTTTTGTATGGCACTATAAATAAAAAGCACTGATGAAAGATCGCCCAATGTTATACTCTTGCTGGTAATATTAAAACATTTCTTAAAAGCAGGGGTCCTAAATTAAGTCAGGGCAAATCCATCCATGAAAGAAATTAAATAAATAAATTAATTCCTCTTACTAAAGGAAGCATTGAAGAAATGCTATATTATACTGATGCCATCTACTGGGTATCAGCAGAAGCAAGAGAGAGAACTGAGAGCGGTTTGGCAGATGGCCAATACAAAACAGAGCTGCCCTTACCAGCAAGACCTGAAGCAGGGTATATTAAATAGAGGTCACCAAGGGAAATTGCAGTTAACTGACCCCATTAAAAGGCTGCAGAATCCTCATGTGATGAATGCCCAGACCAACAGTATGGAAAGGCCTCTGCTACATCCCACGGTTAAGAGGATAAGAAGATCTAATTTCAAATATTGTCTTTTCCCTTCTGTGCTTTAACATAAATAACTGAAATTTAACTTTGTACAGTGTGGAGATTTAATCGAGAGACATCAATTAACCATATTTTAGATTTCAGCTGATGCTAGGTGCTTACCTTTTCTTCATATGTTAAAGGTGCGTGATGCTGTTTGTATCAGAAGCAGCAGCATGGGAGAAAGAGAGGTGCGGGAGGTTGCCATGAAGCAGCCTGTGCCTGCAGTGAGCCTGGGCAGCTTCCTGCTGAGACCCCCTACGGACAGCGGCTGCTGGACCCAGAGAGAGCCGGGACTGAGCAAGCCTGGCTCAGTCCCAGCTCGTGCCAGGTCCAGAAGCTACCCCCACTGGGTCTCTGTATTTTAAATGTAGTAAGAGCCAGGCAGGCAGCAGCCCGTCTCTTACTACATTTAAACTGCAAAGCCACAGCGGGATAGCTCCCAGACCCAGCGCAAGCCGGGACAGAGCGCTTTCCTTTATTGACTAATCGTGTAGTTGATAAAAATTGTATCAACTACGATTAGTGAAATACCTGCTTCTTACTATCCCTATTTCAGATCAGAAAACAGCATACTTTTTAGGAAGAAAAAATGTTACCAGTGATTATTTTACCCAGCTCTGAGCCTGGGGGACCTCTATCCCCTTTTGCCTTTCTGTGTTTTCTGGGGCAAAAGCCTAGTAGCTTGCAACCATCCATCACCATTCTAGGAGTCTGTGACAGATCCTTCCCTTTACTCAGTTCTTCATTCAGGAACACTTTTCTATGGAACTTCCATAACAATTAATGAAATATGAGGCTATCAGTTTTGTCTACTCACGCTAAAGGAGTATATCTAGTGATCAGTCTCTCCCATACGTGCCTTCCTCTACCACTTTGCTGCAGGGGGTTTACCAAAACTGGCTAATCTTCACCTACAATTATTTTAGCAGAAAGCCAAAAACTGCTTCATGATAGAACATTAGAGATCTTCCCCTCCCCCCCCCCATCATAAAACCTCTGACAATACGTATTTTGTTTTTTCTTTAGGTACTGATACATAATACGTTACCAAACTCAGGCCCCAGCAGAAAAACATGCGACAATTCTATATTTGCATTTTGTATTTGACCCTGAAATCTTTTGGAACCTGTGAGATCATCCTTGGCTACAATGGTTACACTGAATATCAAGTAGGCAATATGAGCCTGATTATTTCTGTCCCGCATGGTGGAACATTGAACCCTGAAGACATCCCTGATCGAGATGCTGGTTGCTGGGATTCAAAAACGTTATCTTGTATTTTTTCTCATAATTGTCCCCTAGGAAGTATTCAAGACTTTCGGAAATGCAACGTGAGGACGAACCAGGACAGGAATACTATAGAAATTGCTCGGACTCTTGCTAAAGAAATCAGAAGCCTTAATGGTGGTTTCCTCCCATATCTTGTTATAAATCATCTCCAGAGGATCAAGATGGATGCCAACAGGGAAAAGGAAGAAGCTACCTTTGGAATTCCCCAAGCAGAAAAAGCCTGGAGAGACTTTATGACATTTATGAGATCAGCAAAATCACAGATGTTGGGAGGCCTTATTGTAGATATCCATGGACAAGCACACCCTGAGCAATGGATAGAACTAGGTTACACCATTTCAAAAGCATCACTCAACTCAGGGAAGTTTTCCGCATCAGGTTCTTCTATTCGCTATCTTGCAAGCCAGGTGCATGATGTTTCTTTTGGGACCTTGCTTAGGGGATCCAGAAGCTTGGGTAAATTTATTGAAGGCCAGAACAAAACATTTTACCCTTGTGTTCCTTCTCCAACAAACCCCAAGCCAAAAACTGGGAATTACTATAAAGGGGGCTATATTACGAAGACTTTTGGGTCTAGGTATACTGGCACTGTTGATGCCATTCAGATTGAGCTGCCCCAATGGGTAAGGGATGTCAAAGAATATCCGAAGTTTTGTAAAGCATTAGCAAGGGCTATAGTAAATTTCTGGCAAACTAACTACTGTAGCCAGAGAAACCATACATTTCTAGGATGCTAAAGGAAACAGACTTGTGTCACCATGGCTACTTTGAAAAGTAAAACAATTGGTTTAATATACGGGGATATGGATTTCCATTTGGCTTTAACATGGAATTCTTTGATGATAAATTGATGGGACCGTGAAGGTGAAAGCTCTGAGCAGGAGGTCAGGGATTTTCAAACTCTGGGCCGTGGCTTGTAAGGGCAAGTCATTAACTGACTGAAAGACATTGTTTACCTGTGCCTCCACAGATATGGGTGACTGCAGCGTCTGTTGGCTGCGGATTGCCATTCCCAGCCAATGGGAGCTGTGGGAAGAGGTATGGAATGGGATACCGTTTCCCACAGCTCCCATTGGCTGGGAACAGTGATCCACGGACAGCGCGAGCTACGATCGCACGTATTTGTGGAGATGCAAGTAAACAAAGTGTCTTGTGGCAAACTGCCCTTACAAGCCATGACCCAGAGTTTGGAAACCTCTTCTATAGGTGGCTCCCAGCCAGTGGAATCCTGCAGATCCTGCATCTAGCATCCCACTCCTCCCACACTCGAACCCCTTGCCCCAGGTCACAACCCCCTCCTACACCCAAACTCCCTCCCAGAACCCACACCTCTCCTGCATCTTAATTACATGCCCAGAGCTTCCCTTCCTCCCCTGCACCCAATCTCTGTCCCAGATACCCCACGCCCTCCATTAATATTGTAGGAAAGTGCGGTCCTGACCACTTCACCAAATTCTTGGAATGGCCCCCCATCAAAAATGATTGCCCTTCCCTGGCACACACTGAGTAGTCTTGAGCACCCAGCAATTTCTTATGCATGTCACAAAATAAACCCCATCCAGCTTACAGTTTGAAATTGACAGAACAGTGGGAGTGATCAATTGAAAAGGTGGGGATGGAAGGGAAAGGGATTGTTACTCAGTGGGGCATGTACATGACTTGAAGTCTTCATTACCCCTATGTCCTGAAGTCTCCATTACCCCTTCTTTAAACCTGCCTAAGAGTAGGTAGGCCTTGCAATGTAGACAATAAAGCAAATGAAAGCCAGAAGAGATCAAATACTGCTCTCAATTACATTGATGTAAACCCAGAATAATTCCATAGATTCACACTGAGCTAATTAAGGTCAACAAGCATATTATCAATCTTCATGTAGGGGAAATAAAGTTCAAGGATCTGGACAAAGCTTTCCCTCAGCATCACTACCATGCTCACATAGCTAAAACTATCTGAATAGTGTGTGATTTACCTGGTGGGACATACTAGCAGGGGTCTGTTTTTCAAAAGCGGATCTCTTTGGTGGGCACAGAGGAATTTTAGACTGTCAATAGTTCTGGTAATAGTGTTATCTTGAACAAAGAGAATTTTTGGTATTATTGTTATTCAGGTAGCTGTTCAGCAATGCTGTTAGTTAGCAGGGGCCAGGATTGACTGTTGCAATGTATTCACACGTCTCTGACTCTGTCGATGATGATAACCAAAAGGCTACTTGCATGTGTGCTCAATGATGTGTGCTGTATAGACTAGTGCACTTAGTCTGCACAGCAGACTCCAAGAGAGCCCCCCCAAAGACCACAAATCAGGTAAGGATCGAAGGCGCCAGGCCAGGTTTATTGTTAAGCGAATATATTTTCCAATTTGGTATTATGATTTAGCCCTTATGGCATTGCAGTTAGCACACACTTCTATTAGGACAATTATAGTTATTAACTGTATCATTATTGGTAGTGGGGTAAGTGTTTTGACATACTGGGATAAGCATTATTACAGTGTGTCCCACAAGATTATGTATATGTAAAACAAATGTGGAACAGTGACATTACAAATGAGGCCTTGATATATAATTGTCTTGTAATTAATTACTACTCAGTACTGTCCATTCCTGTTATGGGTTATCCTCACTATTGGGTGTCACCCTCTGGGATAAGCTTTGCTCGGCAGGAAACAGGAACAATTAACTTTTTGTTCCATTGGTTACAGGGCTCTGTGATACACTGGTAGTTAACATAGATCAAGTTGTTTCTTATGGACATTGTCTTTCAGATAACCTACTGAATGGACAGTAATCAATGTATCAAATATTTCTGTGTCAGGATTTAGCATTGGTATCCAGACACTGAACAAGACTGTTTTGAATGACATGTGTCTCAGTTAGGATGCAGTGTCACTGATCCAAATAATAACTGGTACTAACAGAGAATTAGTTTACACAATTTGTAGCTACTATGTAACTTAATTTTTGTTAACCAATTAGTTTTTCCCTTTTCTTCATGTTGCTTTCTGCCATCCTTGTGTTGATTTTCCCCCCTGTGTGTTGAGTAAACAGTTTAGCAAAGTTATGCACATTGTAAATGATATACAGGCAGTCCCCGACTTACGCGGATCCGACTTATGTCGGATCCGCACTTACAAACGGGGCTTTCTCGCCCCGGAGGTCGGGGCGAGAAAGCCCCGTTCGTAAGCTGCTCCGGTGCCCCTCGTCTGCTGGAGACCGTCTCCAGCAGACCAGGGGCACCGGGCGGGTTCCCGCGCTTCTGAGGCTTTGCCAGAGCAAAGCCTCAGAAGCGCGGGGAACCGCCGCTGCTGCCGCTTCAGTCTGGGTGCCTGTAGTCTGCTGGGGACCGTCCAGCATTTGTACCAGAGCAAAGCTTCAGAGGCGCGGCACCCTGCTGCCGCTGCGGCTCTGCTCCCCGTGTCCCAGGTCTGCTGGGGGCGGGGGGGGCCCAGCTAGTGTGCTCCCCCCCCCCCCCAGCAGACCAGGCTTTTGTTTTGGACTCTGGGGCAGAGCAGCTGGGGCGCTGCCGATTGGTCCTGCAGCGCCGCTCTGGGCACTACTGGACCAACCCGGCAGCACCCCAGCTGCTCTGCCCCAGGTCCTGATTCAGCCGCTGCTGGTCAGTTTCAGCAGCGGCTGAATCAGGACGCCTGGGGCAGAGCAGATGGGGTGCTGCTGGGTTGGTCCAGTAGCACCGAGGAGCGGCGCTACTGGAGCAACCCAGCAGCACCCCAGCTGCTCTGCCCCGGGCGTCCCAAGTCAGCTTCTGCTGAAACTGACCAGCGCTGACTACAGGAAGCCCCAGGCAGAGTTGCTCTGCCCTGGGCTTCCTGGAATCAGCTGCTGATCAGTTTCAGCAGCAGCTGACTTGGGGACGCCTGGGGTTCTTAAGTTGATTCTGTATGTAAGTCAGAACTGGCGGTCAGTTTCAGCAGTGTCTGAATCTGGACGCCAGTTCCGACTTACATACAGATTCAACTTAAGAACAAACCTACAGTCCCTATCTTGTACGTAACCCGGGGACTGCCTGTACAGCAATAATACAGTGATACAGCAATAATACAGTTGGTTTTACACAACATCCAATTTTAACTAACAGTAATTTCTAGCTGATTGCCAACTTAATTGTCCATCTATGGTAGATTGAGGTGTATTTGACCAGTCTCTTTTATATAAAGCATTTCTTTTCCTTTCCTAATGCTTGGGCATTTCTTTTCTGTACTGTATACTGTTATCTTCCAGTGTCTTTGTGGTGTGATATCTTCTCCGTGGGAAATAAACTTAAACAGCTTACGTTAATTAATATAATAAAATGTTTTTTTGTTTGGATGTTTTACATTTCTCTTGTTTTTAGTAACTTAATGCACAGATTAATTTAGTTTGCTTATAATGTAATAGAAGCCAAGTCTTTTACAATACAAGTTATACTTCTGCAATTATTGCATAGATATTGATTTTCACTTGAGGTATACCAAACATAATGCTTACAGTCTTCCATGTGAAGATGTGTTGCTTTCCCTTGCTGAACACTATCTGAGCAAAAGAGTTTGAACATAACTTTTACCAAGCTTTTCAGAGTTAATTTGCTTCTGATACAATTTCACTTCGGTTAACTGTTTAGAAGCACAAATGCTAACAACTACTTCCCATTGACATAATGTAACGAAGTGTATAAAATTAAACTAAGTATAAAGTTAGACCAAAATAGAAACATAGGTTTATGCAAGCTTTCTTGATGCTTTGTTGTGCTTTGGAGTCCAAGATAGAAACCTGTTGAAATTGTTTGGTTAACTTTATGCATAAATGTTTTTTTTTTAACATTATTGCTATGCCATTCCTAAAACTAGATTTAAAAGAAAAAAAACCCCAAGTTTATAAAAATCCAAAGAAGAAATTGGAATTGTGTTAATATTATCTTAACCTTAATTATGAGGTGTCCCTTATGTTTTCTTATTAAAAATGGTGCCAGGCCAGGTTTATTGGTAAACGAAGTACAGGCAGTCCCCAGGTTACGTACAAGGTAGGGACTATAGGTTTGTCCTTAAGTTGAATTTGTATGTAAGTCGGAACTGTCTCCAGATTCAGCCGCTGCTGCTGAAACTGACCAGGGGCTGACTACAGGAAGCTGGAGGCAGAATTGCTCTGCCCCCAGCTTCCTGGAATCAGCCACTGATCAGTTTCAACAGCGGCTGAATCTCGAGCCTGGGACAGAACAGCTGGGCTGCCAGGTAGGTCCCTGCAGGACCAACCCGGCAGCACCCCAGCTGCTCTACCCCAGGGTCCACAACAAAAGCCTGGTCTGCTGGGGGGGACGACGCACTAGCTGCGCCGCCTCCCCAGCAGACCAGGGACACAGGGAGCAAAGCCGCAGCGGCGGCAGGGTGCCGCGCCTCTGAGGCTTTGCTTTGGCAAAGCCTCAGAGGCGCGGGACCCTGCCGCCACTGTGGCTTTGCTCCGGGTGTCCCTGGTCTGCTGGAGACGGTCCCCAGCAGACCAGGGACACCTGGAGCAAAGCCTCAGAGGCGTGGGACCCCTCCACCTCCCCAGCTTTGCTCCAGGTGTCCCTGGTCTGCTGGAGACGGTCCCCAGCAGACCAGGGGCACCCAGAGCAGCTTTTCTTGCCCTGGAGGTCGAGGTGGCGGGACCGCTGAGCTCTGGGTGGTCCCGCTGCCTGCGAGCTCCAGGGTGAGAAAGCCCCGTTCGTAAGTGCGGATCTGACATAAGTCGGATCCGCCTAAGTCGGGGACTGCCTGTACATTAATAGTTGTCAATAGACTCTACTGAACCACTATGCATTTGTACCACGTAATAATGGAATGGCTCACAACAGTGAAACACTTCTATTGCCCCCCCTAGGCCATTTACAGACTGTAAACATCAAGCTATTAGCTTAGACCCTTTTCCTGAACTGAGAAGCGGACTTCAAGGCCCATCTCAGTGAGTTATGTGCCTATAAGTCCTGATAAGCCCCCATTTACTGCTCTCCACCTGAGGTTGTGCTATCTCCGCTTGTTTATGCCTGGTTAAACAAACAAGGTTGTTTCCTGCTTAACGTTCCTTTAGCCACGTATTGTTCATTTTTAGCTAGGCCTCAGACCTCAGATCAGCTCTGTGCAATATAGGTTATTGTCTCATGCCCTCTTACTTCAGGTATTACTACAGCCTCTTCCCGACTTACTAACTGGTTACGGACGAAGCAATTGGTCATAACTTGGTTTGTTCGTAAGTCGGACCCCATAGAGTTACACGCGACCGCACTGTTCGTAAGCGCAGATCACGTTCGTAATTCGGGGTCTGCCATTTACGACAGCTTCAGTCATAAATGCGAATGGTAATAAGTTGACCGTTCGCAACTCGGGGACTGGCTGTATATTATTTCACTTATTGGTCAGCAGCCAGAGGATGAGCCAGGTAGCACTAACAAAGGAATCTTTAGTGGTTTCTTTTAAAAAATTCTCTCTAATTAACATACACACAGATTGCTATTTCTGGGTCTGCTGAAAATAATGGCCTGACCTTTTCTAGGATTTTAATCATACAATTGTGTAGGCAGAGGAACCGAAGAAGGAGTTTGTTTCATCATGTCTTGACCCCAAAAAGCCAGACGGCTTCAGATCAACCCATTTCACATTATCTAAGTCCATTTATCATATTTCCAATAACCTCTTATGTCTGCTGTTGAATCCGTCAGCTGATTCTATGCACTAATCATTTTTTCTGCATGAAAAGTTTTTGTGACGTGACTGGCTCACTCCACAAAGTTGTCTGTAATTCATCACTGCCCAAAGTCATAAAGGGACTTAAAACATTCTTCTTTTAAGTTAGGTTTAATAGGATCAGTAGTCCCAACAGAAAGAACAAGAAGACAACTTTCCATTTAAAATCTGTACTCGTCTGAAGCTAAAATAGATCTGACCTCAAACTTGTCTTCCTAAAACCTTGGAAGGCCAGATTTAACCATGCAAGTGCAACTTACATTGAGGCCAATGGGAACAAGAGCTGAGTTTTGCTCAGACTTCCAGTAACAGAAGTTGTAGTTGAACAAGAGCCATTGCTAAAATAGTCTCCTGATATCAAATGTGTATCGATACTTAAAGATAATTTTGTTTTCATTAGAATTGCTGGATTTGCAGCCTGAAATAGCAACATCTTCTCTTTGGCTGTAGAAAAAGTACAGCAGTGATATAAGCTTCCCATAATGAGGTGGGACCCACCTTTCATGACCACTGCCCTGATCAAGCCTGTGCATGCCTACAGGTTTTTCGATTTCTTATCTCACAGTGTCCCCCATCAACTACTGCATTTGCAAGCCGGGCCTTTGGTGACTGAGCTCTCCAGCAGACTCACCTACAGTCCGTGTGCAAACAAAACAAACCCTTTCTGGAGAGCACTGTCCAACCAGCCCTATCTCAACCGTTCAGTAATGTTCTGCAGTCCTTCCTTCGCTTAGTCCCTTCACAGTCCAACAGGGCCCATCATGGTATCCCTTTGTTGGAAAGATCTCTATAGCCCTCTCTGGGCTCCAGTCCTCTGTCTGACCAATGGGGCCTATTTCAGTACCCTAGTTGACAACTTACATATGAAATTTCCTGCTCTGAGGTGGAGCAGCACCTCCCCCCTCCAGGCCTTCTTCCCTGAAGGCTCTTCAGTTGCCTTTTTGTCCCCTGACCTCAGCTCTCCAGCTGGCTCATTCTCAGTTCTGCCCCCTTCCAGGGGTAACAGTTCTGCATCAAGTCCCTTTTTTGGGACTGTCTATACCCTTCTCTCAGGCACATCCACATCCCCAATGGCCATTAGGGGGGCCCTCACTCAGGTCCACCCACTACTCTGGGTCCCAGCCCAAGGACCCTCTAAGTAGTAGCAATGTGCTATGTTCCTTTAAGGAGCTGCTTTTACCTGGGCCACTTCTTCATAGCCTATCTTAGTTGAGTCCTGGAAACCAGCCAGAAGCTATTCCCTCACTTTCCTTTTTCCTGACAGCAACTACCTGTTACATCCCCCACAGCCAGCCAGCCACACCTCTTGCTCTTTCTGTCCCTGAAGTTGCCCCTGCAGTTCCTTATATATGAGCCTGCTGGGCTCTGATTGGCTGCTTCCTGTAGCCACTCTAGCTTGCTAGTGGACCTCTCCTGCCCCTTTCCTGAGCTGGGTGTGGCAGGACCCTGAGGTCTCTAGCAGGGGGCCTTTGGAGCTAATCCACCCCACCACACCTCTTCATGCCACTGTAACTCTTGTGTGGTTGCTCCGAACAGATGCAGGAGTTCTTAGCACTGTCCCACTGTAACCTGACATTTGTTCATGCATGTTTTGGTGAGCAGCATCAGAACAATGTGACAGCGTGAGGGGTGCACCACATCTTATGGTCTATGACAGTGTCTGAAAAGATTATTTCAGGCTGTATGACATCCTTTGTGAATGCTGTAAGGCCAAAGACACATTTCTATCCCTAATCTCTCTTGGCCGAATCCCCCCCCCCCCAATAATGTGTTAGAAGACTTAGTATGTGGATTAGTAGAGTAATTCCACTTCTTTTGCCAGTTGCATTCCCAGCGCTTTCACAATGGAATGAGGCAGAAATCCAGATCCAACCCTTCATCCTTGCTTTAAGCCTACAGCTAGCCCCAAAGGACTTTACTGCTAACAATGACCCTGACGCATCAGCCCCGATTCTTCATCCTTCTATAGTCATGTCCTCCAGCATTAACACTACAGAGCAGCACTGGGTCTTGCTTTCAGTTGCAGAAACTGTGCAGCCTCGCTCTTCTGGGACTACCACTGTCAGCTTGCTCAGTTGTAGCAGCTGACGAGGGCAGGCATTAGGGAACACAGCCACTGGAAGATGGACAAAGTAGTACTAAGCAGGGGACCATATCATCTCCATGTCCCCTGTTAGTAGGAACACACTCTCACGCTATGTCCTTATCCCCAGAGTGGAAGGATGGCAGATTATATGAGTTACATTTCAGCCCCAAAGGCAGTCCTCTTAAAAAAATCATTTTCAAAGCGGTACTGTATATGAGAGCATGAGACAGGCTCTCTGGACAAGAATACACAATCAGGAGGAAGCTATTTGTGATTTAACATACCACACTGAATAATGAGACTGACTGACAAAGTGCATTTTCTTTTGAGATTTTATAAAATGCCTAACCCCTACAATACTGGGGAATAGGTCAGGTTGAGAATGTCAGATTGATCTATGCAGAGACAATATGTGACATGTTTTAACTCCGCTGCAAAGGAAAGAGTTTAATAGAATTTGACTCATGTAGGTGGAGGCACTCTACCTTGAAAAGTGAATCAAACCAGAGGAAAGCAGTTAGAAATATAATTCAATCTGAAAAGCCAATCAGTATGGATATGTTATACCTTGAATTCTGATGGGATGCTACCTTTGTTACAAATTGTAATGGTGATGTTACAGATTTATTCCAGCACTGGAAAAAAATGATCTAAGTTCTAACACATTCATATCAGGTACACTGTGGAATAAAGCCGTAGTTTAATAGTTCAAGTTATAGGTGTATGTTGTATTAATTTCCTTTATAAAAGGCAGCTCCCCACTTACCAGGCTGGCTTTTTTGAATTCCATTCTGAGATACCCATCTCTTCCATTCATTGTGTAAGGAACCTAGGCACTAAACTCAAGCTTTGTGAATCCCACTGTGTGCTACCTCCCTAACTAAAAAGACAAGTTCATTGATAAAGCCAGAGTTTGGAAAACCCAGTCTTGTCTTTACCAAACCATAGTAAACAAATCAGTGGATGGATGGGAACAGAACTTGCCAACTTGCACTTCATTCTTAAAGTATAAGGATGATAACACACATTAAACAACATGGTTCATTTAGCTCTATGATGTCCACCTTCTACAATGTGGTTCATTTGGATCCACGGTGTAGCCACTGGCCACATGTGGCTATTTGGCTGGTTGAGTGTGGCTAGTTTACTATGACAGTAGCCACTGTAGTAGCTACTGCTTCAGACCTGATCAACATGCACAGAACCAATATTATTTAGTATCCAACTATACAAATAGGTGACACATAAAAAGGCAACTTGGTGTGGGACAAGCACTCCCCAATTGCCAGTCTACATGGAGAGTCTTTGTCATTACCATGAGGGTTAGCCAACAGCCTGGGGACTAAGGGGTTAACTGTACCTAGCCAGGTAGCAGTCAGCCAATAGAAATGCAGTTAGGCTGTGTCCAGACTCAGGGGTTTTTTCGGGAAAAGTAGCCTTTTTCCGAAAAAACTTCCCCTGCGTCCAGACTCAAGCCGCGTTCTTTCGAAATTAAATCGAAAGAACGCGGCTTTTCTTTCGATGGCGGTAAACCTCATTTCATGAGGAAGAACGCCTTCTTTCGAAAGTTCCTCTTTCGAAAGAAGGCGTTCTTCAATGTAAATAGGGCTTCTTCGAAAGAGAGCATCCAGACTCACTGGATGCTTTCTTTCGAAAAAGCAAGCCGCTTTTTCGAAAGTTCAATGTGCAGTCTAGACGCTCTCTTTCGAAAGAGGCTTGCAGTCTAGACATAGCCTTAGGGATTTCAAATTGAGACAAAGGAATTTCTGGGTTTTCCTTCCTTTGTCTCTGGCCAGTTGACTCTTTCCCAATACTGAGGAGGACAGACAACATGTCCCGTTCCAAGAAAATACTCTTTACCATCTGTAAATAGGGAAAAGTCTAGATAGATACATTAGATTTTATTGTTTTATGGTTTGGGAATGGGAATTTGATGTCTGTGCATTTAGAAATGGGGTTTCCTCTCTTTTGTAACTTAAGTTTTATTCCCATGGGAAAATTCCCCATGAGTTTATTAATTGGTGGCTCTTACCATCTAGCCAATCCAACTATACTTGTATCAGGAGTATTGTTTTGATATTGAAAGTTCTTTCTCTTTTATTAACCTGGTATTGATTCAGTTCTGTGTCTTGGGAAATTTGTCTGTGGGATCTGCATGTCTCTGACTAGGGGACAGGAGCCATAGACTGCAGTTTGTATTTTCTCTTTTCTTTTTCAAGCTCTTTGGAGAAAAGAGCGTAGGGTGCCCTAGGATTGGTTTGAAGTGTCCACCCCTGTTTATGGGTTCAAAAGCACTTGATGGTGGCACTGGATTTTTTATCCCCAAAATCTAGGCTTTTAGGATTTTGTGGGGGAAGTTTTATACCAAAGCCCAGAGAGAGAAGGTTTTGGGGTACTTTTGCGAGCCCAAGTGCCAGAGTGGGGAAACAGCCTTGACAGTCTTATTCCAATTTATATGGAGTCTTATCCAGAACCTTATTTTACTTGGTTTAAGAGTTTCATAGCTTTTCATGACCATCTCTTTGTCCCCTTTCTGAGCTCAATTGCTTTTTTGGTGGCACAAAGCATAACAGACACAGTGCATTGTAATCTGATAACACAGGGTACGTCTAAACTACATGGCTCTGTCGACGGAGCCATGTAGATTTGTTTGTTCGGCAAAGGGAAATGAAGCCGCGATTTAAATAATCGCGGCTTAATTTAAATTTAAATGGCTGCTGTGCTGAGCCGACAAACAGCTGATCAGCTGTTTGTCGGCTCAGCGCGGCAGCCATTTAAATTTAAATAAAGCCGCGATTATTTAAATCGTGGCTTCATTTCCCTTTCCTGATCAGCCTAATCTACATGGCTCCATGGATGGAGCCATGTAGTTTAGACACACCCACAGTGTATAAAATCTGAAATCAATCTGGCTTTATTGTCAGTGATGCTGGAATGAGTGTGCTAGGGTTGCTGGCTTGAAGTAGTAATACCACCACCAAATACATGATTTCCATCATCAGCACCCCCAGTATAGGAATTGTTCCAGCACTCCTGTCCATTGTCACTCCTTATCATTGAACTTTCTATGAAACAATGAAAAAACTCCCCAGCTGTCCTCTCTTCTCTTCCCCTTTGTGACAGGGCGCCTGCCCTGCACTGGCCCTTTAAGACCAGGACTCAGGCCCTGAGCCCGGGCTGGGAACAGAGAGGCCAGCTGAAGCTGTTAGGCTAGTGAGAGCCCAGCTGACTACTATATATAGAGAAGCATAGTGCTTAAGAGGGAGGCCCAGTGAGGGGTTGACTGAGGAGGAAGCAGGAGCTCCCAGGAGGGAGACCCGCTGGGGATAGCCAGCAAGGGCTGGGAGAAGGCCAGCTAAGACTCCCCTGGCTAGGGGCCGGAGGCAAGGCCCAGGGTTTGGAGGTAGATCACAGCGCGGCTTAGGTAAGCGGGGCTGCGGAGATAATCCCATTGCCAATGATGAGCAACCCGCACGAACTGTAACTTGCCCTGAGAGGGGCTAGATGAGGACAGTCAGGGGGCACTGAGGCACAGTGGGGGACCTGCACCCTGACACCCTCCCCTTCCTTGATACTCATCTCTGTTTGCCCTCAAGTTAATCTTAGAAAAACATTTGTTTTAAATCTCCTTTCATCCCTCCTCTTTTTCATTACTGCACTATGTTCCCTTCAATTTGGTCATACTTCTCTGGGGGCCTTCCCTCGCTACCCACTCTATGCTTCCTCGACATCATGAAGTAGCCAGCTCATCTTTGTAGTATATTCCCCACAATCATGTTTTGGGGGATATCTTCCCTAATCATTGGATTGATGGGCACCAATTGATCCAGCAGGGGTAAATTTATTGTGTCTAACACAGATGTGATAAGTTGACTGCCAGGCACTCTCCTGTCCACTCTGGTAACCCACCAAAAAGAGTAGGCGGTGTCAATGGGAGAGTGTCAGCTTACCACTGTGAAGATACCATGGTAAGCAAACTTAAGTACAGGCAGTCCCCGGGTTACATGGATCCGACTTACATCGGATCCCTACTTACAAACGGTGTGAGGCAACCCCGCACTAGCTGCTTCCCCCCAGCAGACCAGGGAGACGTGAAGCTAGCGCCCCCCCCCCCCCAGCAGACCAGGGAGACGCGGAGCGGCTTTTCTCAGCAGACACCTCAGCTTGAGAATAAAGGACTGAGGGAAGTGAGGTGTGGGAGAATAAAACTGAGCTCTGGAGAAATGTTTGGCTACAGTTTCCCCTACAATATGTACCAGTTTCGACTTACATACAAATTCAACTTAAGAACAAACCTACAGTCCCTATCTTGTACGTAACCCGGGGACTGCCTGTATGTTGACTTTAGCTTACATTATTCATGTAGCTGAAGTACCATAACTTAGGTTGATGGCCCATGGTATTATAGACAAGTTCTCAATTTCTGCAGGATGGCCAACTAAGGTCAGCCACTTAAATATGGACTTCCAAAGTAGAGAGCTTCTGAAATTGGACAAAATAATCCCAACTATACATACAATACTAATTTACTCAAGAGAGAGTTCTTGGAGACATCCACTCAGTGTGCAGCAGCAGTCAAAAAAAACAAAGAGAATGTTAGGAATCATTAAAAAAGGGATAGAGAATAAAACAGAACATCTTATTTCCTCTATATAAAACCATGGTACACACACATCTTGAAAACTTCTGTACAGATATATATTTCAAAAAAGATATATTGGCATTGGAAAAGGTTCAGAAAAGGGCAACAAAATGATTAGGGATTTTGAACAGGTCCCATATGAAGAGAGAGTAAAAAGATTGGGACTTTTCAATTTAGAAAAGAGACTGGAGGAGATATGATAGAGGTCTATAAAATCATGACTGGTGTCGAAAAATTGAATAAGGGAAAGTTATTTGTTTATTCTCCCAATATAAGAACTAGGGTTTACCTGCTAATAGGTAGCAGGTTTAAAATAAACAAAAGGAAGTTTTTCTTTACACAGTGCACCGTCGGCTTGTGGAACTCCTTGCCAGAGGAGGTTGTGAAGACCAGGATTTTAACAGGTTTCAAGAAAGAGCTAGATACATTCATGGAGGTTAGGTCCATCAATGGCTATTAGCCAGGATGGGTAGGAATGGTGTCCCTAACCTCTGTCAGATGCTGGGAATGGCTGACAGGAGAGGGATCACATGATCATTCCCTGTTCTGTCCATTCCCTCTGGGGCACCTGGCATTGGCCATTGTCAGAATACTGGGATAGGATAGTGGGCTAGATGGAACTTCGGTCTGACCTGGTATGGCCGTTCTTATGTTCTTAAATACAGAACACTAAACAGGCACACACTCTGCAGCAGTTCAAGGTTAGCCCAACTGCCATTAGAAGAAAACACAGGTCAATAAATGTGAGAAGCATAGCATTAGTGCACTAGCACCCAGGAGTGAAGCTCATTGTTCACCCAGGAAGAAGTAAAATATGTTTGGAAAGTCCCTCGTATTATGGGCACTCTCAGAAAACAAATATTAAATAAGGTACCAGGGGTACTGGACACAATTGGTTAAGCTTTCAACTGGATTCTGCACACAACTTACTTGTATGACGAATAACAAGATTGCCACCCCAGTCATGAATAAAATTCAGTTGTCAGCTGTTGTGTCTTTCCCCAGTTTTATTTTCTTTTATGCTTTACTTAAGTACAAGGACCTCAGCAATCCATGTTAATTGCAGAAGCAAGTTGCAAAGTAGCATGCAAGCTACCCTGCCAAAAATGGATGGAGTCCTACTAATGCACTGCAGTATAAGATATTTTGGAAAGGAAATTTAAGTAAGTGCTGCATTTAGATCATATGTTTCCATCTTTGTGAGAAGCAGAAGCAAGAGTGAAAAATGTGTCTTTCAAGGGGTTTGTAAAAGAGCAAAATGAAAGCTAGTGAGAATTTACTGTGATATCTAATTTAACTCAACTGCACTCCTAATTGAGGGAAAACTGCAGAAGTCAAAGGGAGTTTTTCCTCGATAAGCACCCACAGGATTACAGTTTTAAAATAAAAATAAATCATTTTCCTAAGAGCACCTGGTTAAAAAGTCTAAGAAGATGCATACACACAATGATAATACAAATATATATAACAACACAAAACATTCAGGCCATCATGGATTTAAAAAAAAAAATCACATCGCCTGATTGCAAATGTCTGATCATATGAGAACAACAAATACAGGCAGTCCCTGGGTTACGTACAAGATAGGGACTGTAGGTTTGTTCTTAAGTTGAATCTGTATGTAAGTCGGAACTGGCGTCCAGATTCAGACACTGCTGAAACTGACCGCCAGTTCTGACTTACATACAGAATCAACTTAAGAACCCCAGGCGTCCCCAAGTCAGCTGCTGCTGAAACTGATCAGCAGCTGATTCCAGGAAGCCCGGGGCAGAGCAACTCTGCCTGGGGCTTCCTGTAGTCAGCGCTGGTCAGTTTCAGCAGAAGCTGACTTGGGGACGCCTGGGGCAGAGCAGCTGGGGTGCTGCTGGGTTGCTCCAGTAGCGCCGCTCCTGGGTGCTACTGGACCAACCTAGCAGCACCCCATCTGCTCTGCCCCAGGCGTCCTGATTCAGCCGCTGCTGAAACTGACCAGCAGCGGCTGAATCAGGACCTGGGGCAGAGCAGCTGGGGTGCTGCCGGGTTGGTCCAGTAGTGCCCAGAGCGGTGCTGCAGGACCAATCGGCAGCGCCCCAGCTGCTCTGCCCCAGAGTCCAAAACAAAAGCCTGGTCTGCTGGGGGAGGGGGGAGCACACTAGCTGCCCCCCCCCCTCCTCAGCAGACCAGGGACACGGGGAGCAGAGCCTCTGAGGCTTTGCTCTGGCAAAGCCTCAGAGGCGAGGGACCCCGCCGCAGCTGCGGCTTCAGTCTGGGAGCCTGTGGTCTGCTGGGGACGGTCCCCAGCAGACCAGGGGCACCGGAGCAGCTTACGAACGGGGCTTTCTCGCCCCGACTTCCGGGGCGAGAAAGCCCCGTTCGTAAGTGCGGATCCGACGTAAGTCGGATCCGCGTAAGTCGGGGACTGCCTGTAGTTTATAGCGCCCTGCCAGTCCATGCAATGGAAAAGCACTACTGTTGCTTACTCTTAGGAGTGTTTCCCACATCAATTGCTATTGGAAAACAGTGGATTCCAGGATACAGGAGCTATTGATACATGAATTAACACAATATTGCTGTAGCACTGAAAATAAAGACATTGGACACAAAGGCTGTATTTGTTCGCTTTCCAGTAATGATTTCTTTGACAACATACAATTTGCAGTGATATCAGGGGTTTATTTTTTATAACAGCAGGGGCAGTTTCTAGGGTTTTACACCCACGAAAGAAACAGAGGCGGTGGAAGTCTGAACTATATTTTCATCAGGGCTAGTTTTGGCACTTCTTCTCTTGTATAGACGAGATTGCTGAAAAAAGCAGAGTATTTAGTTATGTATGATAACCCTTGCTAGTATACATGCTAAGTGAGCAATATACAATCTATACACTACTGGAAATATTTCTTACTAAGAAAATAATAAGCAGATATAGTAGAAATTTAAAAAAAAGACTTTTTGGAAGTTCTCCACTCTAACTTACGAGGAGTAAGAGAGTTAGATTTCCTTTTGAATATTTGTTACATCATCTTTTCTAGGACACATCATGATGTTTATTTCAATAGCTGTTCAGCTTAATTTTCTGTGCTATTTATACATATTATAAACCACATCTCCATGATGCGGCCAACAAGTTCAGTCCAAAGTTTAACACTTGCATCTTTATTACTATAAATCTCACAGCCACCATAATAGCCCTGGATCTGCTCCCCATTAACTTAAAGCAAAGTATTGCCATTAACTTGAATGTCACTAGAACTGGTCCCAAAAGCTTGCTTATAAATGCATCATGTGCCAATTCTTGCAAGCCCTCACATGCAGAATTCCCACTGATTACAACAGGAGTTTTGGGTGCTGAGTGCAAACTGCGCTCAGATTACCTCATTCAGAGTGAAAACTTAGAGAGTATAACAAACTGAAAAGGATTAAACTCCTACAATTTCAGAAATTGTCTCCTCTAGGAAAAGGGGGATTTAGGAGTGTGGCAGTTTTGTCCAACCCGTGCCCCTACCCTAAGTCCGGAAGGGCCCCGCGTCCTATGCCTTTCTCAATGTCCTGCCAAAATAATCCCGAGAGTCAGTGTGTTCGTCGTACTGTGTAGGCCTTTATGGTCTACTCAGTACCATAAGGCAGTTTGGGGCCTGGCCCCTGGTCCCCCTTAAAAGGGGGAAGAAAGGGAGCTGGGCCCTCCCTCTCTACCGGGTCCCAGCCCAAGGCCCTAAAGAGTGAGGGTTTGTTTGCCCTCACTCGGCTGATGGGGTGTCTCCCCGAAACTCGTCAGAACCCAAGGCGCCAATATTGCGCTGCCCTGGGCTGCTTCCTGCTCCCACCTTTGTGCTGAGTGTTCCACATCACACTCGGGGGTCTACTGCACCTGTCTGGTGTCCAGCCTCTTCCTCCGAGGGTCCATCTCTGGGTGGCCGCTGCCGGTCTCCTCTGTCTGTGGGGGGGGGGGCTGTGCCTCGCTTCCCCCGGCATCTCTCCTCCCTGCCGCTGTTCCCCCCTCAGTGGTGGTTGGGGTCCTTTTGAAAGCGGCAGCTGTTGGCCACCACGTCATGGCGTCTCACCTCAATGATGTCACGGTGTCCCGCCCAGATGACGTCACAGCGTCCGCCTCCATTCCGCTTGGGCTCCACCCCCTCGCACTGGAGCTGCATGCAGGCGGCACAGCTTTGGCTGCCTCTGCACCTTCCACCTCCCCATGCTGTTCTGCCCCTCTGCCGGACAAGGGGCCGGAAATAGCCCAACCTCAGTGCAGGCTTCCGCGAGCCCATCACACACCTCCCTCCTTAGGGGTTCAGGGCCCTCTTGTTTCTCTCGTTTGTCTACTCTCGAAAAAAAGTCCGTGTTTTGGTGTCTATTCCCCTGGCAGTGGATTATTTCAAAGCAATATGGCCTCAATGCCAGGTACCACTGCATAATACTTGGATTTGTCTCTGTCATAGACTGTAATCTCACCAAAGGGGCATGATCAGTTATCAAGCGGAATTTATTGCCCCACAAATAATATCGCAACGATTCAACTGCCCACTTTACCACTAGTGCCTCTTTCTCAATAGTAGCATAGTTCTGCTCCCGGGGCTGGAGCTTGCAGCTGGCGTACAATATGGGGTGCTCGTCCCCTTGTTGTTCTTGGGCCAAGACTGCACCTAGTCCAACTTCGGAGGCATATGTATATAAAGAAAAAGGGTTTTCAAAATCTGGTTGGATTAGTACGGGAGCCCTGGTCAGCCTTTCCTTCAAGGCCTTGAAGGCTTGCTCAGACTGGGGAGTCCATTGCACCTTTGAAGGTTTTGTGTTTCTTGTTAATTCTATCAAGGGTGTAGCTATGGTTGCAAACATGGGGACGAATCTCCTATAATACCCGGCTAGCCCCAAGAATTGCCTTACTTGTCGCTTTGTTGTTGGGCCCGGTAGTCTTATAGGCCTGAACTTTGCCCACAAGAGGCTTGAACCTTCCTCCTCCTACTGTGTATCCCAGGTAAGAAACTTCTTTCTTGGCGATGTGACACTTTTTTGGATTCGCGGTCAGTCCCGCCTTCCCGAGGGCGGCTAGTATGGCTTCCAGATGCTGGAGGTAGTCGTTTCAAGTAGTACTGTATACAATGATATCGTCTATATAGGCAGCTGCGTACCCTCCATAAGGTGCTAATAGTTCATCCATCACGTGCTGGAATGTGGCAGCCGCCCCATGGAGGCCGAATGGCATCATTATAAACTGGAAGAGCCCAAATGGGGTGGAAAAAGCAGTTTTCTCTTTGGCTTTTGGCTCCAGGGGAATCTGCCAATACCCCTTCGTTAGGCTGAGTGTCGATATGTACCGAGCGTGTCCTAACCGTTCTAGTAGTTCATCCACTCGGGGCATTGGATAGGCATCGAAGCAGGAAATAGCGTTAACGCATCGGAAGTCAATACAAAATCAGACCGTACCGTCTGGTTTTGGGACAAGTACAGTGGGGCTCCACCACTCACTGCGGGACTCCTCAATGATACCCCACTGTCTCATGAGTTGGACCTCTTCCCAAACTGTACTCCAGACCTTGCGGGGTAGGGACCGGAGGGGCTCTCACACTTTCTTCCCCACTTCTGTAATTATCCGGTGACATCCCAGAGTCGTACGGCCCGGCCTCGCCATGAGGACTCATTCATATTGCTGTAGGAGGTCTTTGAGTTGCAGACGTTGGGCCGCCGTCAGGTCTTCCCCCAAGGTGGCCTCATCTTTTTCCAGGCAGTCCCTACACCAAGAGCCCAGTTTGTCCTCCGAGCGGGGGTGGAGGGGAGATGGGAAGGGGAGGCTATCATTAGGCTCTCTCGGGTTACCCATTTCTTCAATAAATTAACATGGAAGATCTGGGTGTCCTTCCTCCGCCCCGACAGATGTACTTCATAATCCACTTCTCCCACTTTCCAAATTACTTCATAAGTCCCCTGCCATTGTGCTAAGTGCTTGGATTCTCGGGAAGGCAGTAGGAGCAGTACGCAGTCGCCGGGCTGGAACTGGAGAGCCCTTGCCATCCTATTATAATAATGGGCCTGCTTTTCTTGGCTTCTTAGAAAATTCATTGTGGTGTACCCTCCTAGCCATTGTAGCTTCTTCTGTAGGTGGAGGATATGCTGTACGATTCCCTGGCAGGGTGTGGGTTGTTCTTCCCAGTCCTCCTTCAGAAGATCTAATATTCCCTGGGGCTGATGATCGTAAAGCAGTTCAAACGGAGAGAAGCCAGTGAAGGCCTGGGGCACCTCCCTAATGGCGAACAGCAGGGCCGGGAGTATCTGGTGCCACCCACAGGTTTCTTCCTGCAAAAACCTACGCAACATCTCTTTTAGGGTCTTATTAAACCTTTCTACAAGGCCATCTGTCTGTGGGTGGTAAACCAAGGTACGGCAGGCCTTGATCTTTAACAAGTGGCACAGTTCTTTCATCACTCGAGAGGTAATATTAGTCCCTTGGTCTGTTAGAATCTCTTTCGGGAGTCCCACCTGCGAGAAAATCTTCATTAATTCCACCGTAAGGGTGGGGGCTCTAGTATTTCAGAGGGGCATGGCCTCCAGATATCGGGTTGCATAATCAAGAACCACCATTATGTACTGATGCCCCATCCGGGACGGCTTGAGGGGTCTCACCAAGTCTAGGGCTGTGCGTTCAAATGGGATCCCCACCACTAGTAGTGGTATTAACCAGGCTTTGGGCACGCCTGCCAAGGCTGTTTTTTGGCATTCAGGGCATGACTCACAAAAGTCTCAGACAGCCCGGTACACCTCTGGCCAGTAAAACCTCTGTATTACCCTTGCTAAGGTTTTCTCTCGTCCCAAGTGTCCCAACCAGGGGTTAGCATGGGCTAAGTCTAAAACGTCCCAGCAGTTGTGGGCGGGTACTACCAATTGTTGTACCTCCCAGTCCCCCTCTGGCCTCCTGGCCACTCAATAGAGCCAGTCATTGTGTACCTGGAAATAAGGGCCTTGCGACTGCCGCCTGGGGGACTCCTCCTGTCTGTCTTCCGCTGTGGCTTGATCCCATGCATTCTTTAGGGAAGGATCCTCCCTTTGTTCTTGCACGAAGTCTGGATTTTCCCCAGCATTCAAGGTTATTTTTTCATCCCGGCTGTCCCCCTCTGTCGGCGGGGTTGTTCCGTCCTGGTTCTCTTCCTCTATCAGGGCTAAGAACCCCTCTTCCTCGGGGGTTCATCAGGTCTTTTCCTGTGCCTTCGGCTGGTTCCTGGCCTGCAACAATTGACTAAACCCCAGCCAGTCCCTTCCCAATAACACTGGGTAGGATAGGGTGGGGGCCTTCCCGACCCTCCAGATGTTATTCCGCCATCAGTCCGTGATGCAGACCCATGCTATCGGATAGGCTTTGACATCCCTGTGTATGCACCTCATCCACACGGGTTCTTCTTCCTCCTGTCCCCTGGGTACTAGGTCTGCACGGGCCAATGTCACAGCCGACCCTGAGTCGACAAGGGCCATCGCCGGCTTTCCCTCTATTCTCATGGTTGCCACGACCTTCGTTCCTTTTCCTCCCATGGTCACTGGGGGCCTCTTTTCCACTCACTGGTCTAAAGTGCAGTCCATAGGGGGCATTATCTCTTATAATGTCCCTCCTGTCCACACTGGAAGCAGGCTCTGAAGGGGGTGGTCCCTTTCTCGACCTACCCCTGTGTGCCCATTACCTCTTAGGCCGCAAGAGGGACGGCCGATCAGGCCACACTGGTGCAAATTTACGTGTCCCGGCTCATTCTCCCTCCCCCACTCCCCCAGTAACCCAGTGGTCCTCTCCTTTCCGGCGATTCCCCCAGTGAGGCAAGGCCTCCCTACCTTGGGTGCTAGCACAGAATCCTTTTGGCCGCCCGCTTCATCCCCCTCTGCCGCCATGTGTGCTTCCATAAGGGTGACGGCCTCATTCAGCATTGTGGGCTGGTATTTCCGCACCCACTTCTGGCCCTCTTGAGGGATGATGTGGATGAATTGTTACAATACCAGGGACTCGGTCACCTGGACACTCATTTTCTGCTCCAGTTTGATCCATTGCCAGGCCAATTCCTGGAGCCTTTGAGCAACCGCTTGGGGTCTCTCTCCCGGCTTAAAGCGTTCTTGCCAGAACTGCTGGTGGCACGTCTCAGGTGTTATGCCTAATTGATCTAAAATTGCTTCTTTCACCTTAAAATAGTGGCAGGCATCCTTCGCTGCTAAACTCCAGTATGCCAATTTATCCAGTCCTGACAGGTAGGGCGCAATGTGGCCCACTGGTCCTGAAGCCAACGAGCAGCTGTCGCCACTCTCTCAAAAGTTGTCAAGAAGGCTCCAGGGTAATCCCCTGGGCTCATCTTAGAGAGCCGCAGGGGGCCTTCTCCATCACCGCCGACCCCCATACCTGATACTCCGGCTCCTCCCCCTGCGGCTTGCATCCAACAGTCCTGTTGGGCGTTCAGTTCTGGAATGAGTTGTCGCTCCTGTTCCTGGAATTGGGTGGCCAGTTGCTGAATTAGCTGTGTCTCCTGCTGCTGCTGCTGCTGCCACCACTGGTTTTCGCTCAGCCACTCCAGGAATTTAGTGGGTTCCAGCTGTCCTGATTACTCTCCCTTCTTCTTCCTAGCAAATACACCACTGTTCTTGGAACACTAATTCCCTTGGGATTTTGGTCCCTCACCCGCGGGCCCAATACCCACATTCTCCACCATGTGTGGCAGTTTTGTCCGACCCATGCCCCTACCCTAAGTCCGGAAGGGCACTGCATCCTCTGCCTTTCTCAATGTCCTGCCAAAATAATCCCATGAGTCAGTGTGTTTGTCGTGTCATGAAGGACTTTATGGTCTTCTCCATGCAACAAGGCAGTTTGGGGCCTGGCCCCTGGTGCCCCTTAAAAAGGGGGCAGAGGGGGACCCGGGCCCTCCCTCTCCACCAAGTCCCAGCCTAGGGCCCTAAAGAGTGAGGGTTCATTTGCCCTCACTCGGCTGACGGGGCGTCTCCCCGAAACTCATCAGCTCACGGGTGCCAATATTGCCCTGCCCTGGGCTGCTTCCTGCTCCCCCCTTTGTCCTGAGTGCTCCGCATCATGCCCGGGGAGCCTACCGCACCTGTCTGGTGTCCAGCCTCTTCCTCCGAGGGTCCGTCTCTGGGTGGTTGCTGCTAGTCTCCTCCATCTGTGAGAGGGGGGCTGTGCCTCGCTTCCCCTGGCGTCTCTCCACCCTGCCACCATTCCCTCCCTCAGCAGCGGTCGGGGTCCTTTTGAAAGTGGTGGCTGCCGGCCAACACGTCATGGCATCCCGCTCCAATGACATCACTGTGTCTCACCTTGATGAGGTCACAGCGTCTGCCTCTGTTTCGCTCTCTTGTTTGGGCCCCACCCCCTCGCGCCAGAGCTGCACGCGGGCAGCCCGGCTTCAGCTGATGCCACGCCTTCTGCCTCCTCACACCATTCTTGCCCCCCGTTGGACAAGGGGCTGGGAACGGCCCAACCTCAGTGCGGGCTTCCGCAAGCCCATCACAAGGAGTCACAATAGCATGTCCTGCCAATCTTTCAGCTTAGGCAGACATGCCAGGGCTACCTCTGATTGTACTAGCATGATAAAAATAGAAGTGTAGCTACAGCAGTAGGCAAGGCTAACCAACCAAGCAGAATCCCATCTGAAATCCCGCATAGATACTCAGGGTATCTAACTCCTCCTTCCATTCTCCCTGCTGTGCCTATACTTCCATTTTTAGTATGTTAACTGAATCAGAGTCCTGAAAGTGGAGGTAGGAGAAGTTGTTCGAGGTTTAACCATCTCTGAGAAAAAGCAGTTTTTATATAAGTTGCTCAGCAATGGTTAATATTTAGCTCTCTCTAAATATAAATATAGAGTGATGCCATGAGTTTTTCTGGTTTGAGTAGCATCTCAAGCAGTAAATGAAAACTTGCCCTTCTTGAACAATTTGGGCTCCAAAGCAAATCTGAACACATAAGGATGGTTTTGTATGTACATTAAAACCTGTGTTAACCAGCACGCTTGGGGATTAGGGTGTTCCAGTGATCTAAAAATTCCAGTTATCTGAGGGTTTCAGCTGCCCGGCCCAGCTCCTGGCCGGTCGGATCATAGCAGCGTGCCACAGAGCCGTGCCAAGCCCCGAGCCAAGCTCGTAGGAAATTTGCCGGTTTCTAAAGTTTTCTGGATAGTTAAGTGCCAGGTAGAGCAGGTTTTACTGTATTTGAATACAAACCACTTGAGAGAACAGATTTCAGGGTTCTAGTCTGCGTTTATCTCTGAACAGAAGGAGAAATAACTGTTGTCTCATAGGCATACCCAGCAGCCCCAGCTTTTATGGGCATGATTTCCAGTATGTATGGTTAATTACTTGTCTTTTATTGCTTAAAGCTTCTCCCTCTCTTCTAGTCCCACTCATTAATCATATGCTTTGTTAGGTAATCTGTTTGTATGGGCTGGTGTGTGTGAGTGTGCGATAAAGTGCAGCCTGATAAGACACTATGGAACCCAACTGGACATGATGGGATGTTATCTACTATGTATTTGAGAAGGTCTGTATGTCTGTCTGGGTGTCTGTCTGTCTGTGAGTCTGTTTATTTAAGAACTCTTCCTATATGGTAAGACCTATGACACCAAACGTGGTATGCAGCTTCCTCTTATTATAGCTTAAAGCAAGGTCAGGGTCTGGTTGTGCCAAGGCAATGGGATATTCATGGAACGTGATTGTTTCTCATCAAATGGAAAAGGAGGGCTATGGTAGCAGGGACAATTATACTCCAAAATTACCATGGGCACGGGGGGCAGGGGGAGGGGCAGCAAGCTCTCCAGCCCTGGAGAGCAGCCATTGCCTGGGCTTTCACCACCCCAGCCTGGCCTTGGGGAGCAGAGCTGGCTGGTCATAGTGGTCCCCGCTGCCTCGGGCCAGCTCTGAGGAGCAGCCAGCGGATAGGCTGCACAGCCGCTACCTCCCCAAGCTGGCCTCAGGGAGTAGCCAATGGTTGCCCTAACCCTCTTCTCTGAGCCTTCCTGCCCCTGAGTCCCTCTTCCCTCAGCCTCCCCACCCCCGCTCTTGAGCCTCCCACCTCCTGCCCTCAGCCCCTCCTTGCCCCAACTCTGATTTCTGCACCTCCACATCCCTAAGCTCCTCCCTTACTCCTGCCCCCTGCCCTGAATGATCCAAGCAACACTTCGTAAATCTTCTAATGTTAAATATTTCTCAGATATATTGGTCTAACATACAGGCCCGTATCTGAATACCTTTACATTTTGGACAAGCTTGTATTGGTCATGATCAAATCTACTTCTAATTTCAGGTAGCAAAACAATTCTTCCTGTGCATTTACATCAATTGAATGAAAAGAGGAAAGAAATGTATAGAAAGGTGAAAATAGGCAAACATTCTGGGACTAAAGTGAAGAAATTGCTAATCCACTTACCTCACCAAGTGCTTGACTCTTATTCCTTTTGAAGATAGTGTCAGCTGTGTCTTGTTTCTTTTTTTTCAGACTTGTTAGACTGAGAACCTTTGAAAAGTTAGAGCAGTGAAGTTATAGAACAGCCTCCTATGAGCACACTATTTTCTCTTGATAACTAACAGCCTGTTTAACAATGCGCTTGAGATTCTTAGCTCATTGAACCCATAACATCTGATTCTGATCTCACACTTCCATGAAAATCCAATGGATCTCCCTTGACTTGAGCTCAATTGCTCTCAATCCACAGAAAGAGGAGATCAGAATCAGTCCCCACGCCATTGTATTTCATTTGATTTTTCTGTGAGAAAGCCAGGTGAAAATTTCTAAAACACATTAGCTGGAAACAGAAGAAAGTCACATGTGCCAGATCAGCTGAATGTTCTTTACCAGCTATCAAAGCACTCTCCCATCATTTGAGGTTGGAGGTACAGTTGTGTTACTGAGAGCAGAATTTGGGGCTATATCTCTAATGCAGTTGTTTATATAAATATTAAACTAATTGAACTAAGATGAAAAGTCCCATGCAGTTTTAGCATTTGTATGCTCAGTGGGACATGATATTATCAGACATTGCCCAAAGCCTTGTGCCATAGGCGCAACGGTCATTGGGCTGGTTGAAAGAAAAGAGAGTGAGCATAAATTTAAGGTCAGGAGCTTTGATAGGAAAAGTACAAGGCTGAAAGACTCACCTTGCAGAATGCTCTTTTGGTCAATCTTCAGAGGAGGTGCCCTGTTATCAGGCTAACTACCGTTGAATGGAGATGGATAGGGAGTAATTCAAGCCAAGTCAAAAGAAATTAAATTGAGAAGCAGAACGTTTATAATAGCAAGTCACAGAGCATGTGATTTTATTTTTTTTCTAATTTTAACAGCTTTTGTTATATCAAAGACAATGCTTGATGTAGAAAAATAGATTATCTTGAACTTACCCTATATATAGGTATAGATCCAAACACAACACCAGTCTCTTTGTTTCCTGACTTGAAACTTTCCAAAGGTTCTCTATTAACCTGAAAAATAGGGAACAGAGTAACATATTTTCAGTTACAGACCAACAGCATGATGGTAGAAATGACATCTAGTGGTGGTTCCATAAATCTGCATAGGTAATATTCATTCCATATTACTAAAGGAAAAAAAACTCCACATCTACTTTAAAAAAAATACCACCAAATAGTTTGGTTTGTATCCAGTTTTGTTTTTTGCCATATATAAAAATTACCCAGGAGGTTTTGTCCAAAAATAGTGGGATGCGGTTCTGCTTGTTTCATAGAAAATGGAGACTGATGAGAGGACTTTTACTCAGAGGGTGTGTCTAGACTACAGGGTTTTGCCAACAAAAGTGGACTTTTGTCAACAAAATGATACCTGTGTCTACACTGCCGCTGAGTTCTGTCGACATAACGTTGACAGTACTCAGCAGTTTTGTCAACGGCTGTAAACCTCAGAGTTCTGTCGACAGAAGGCGTTTTTGCATCTACACTGTCCTTTGCGTCCACACTGTCAGGTTGACAAAGTGGCTTGCTTTGTCGACAGAACTGGATGTAGTCTAGATGCTCTTTGTCGACAGAAGCTTTGTCGACAGTATCTGTTGACAAAACTTCGGTCGACAAAAGCCTGTAGTCTAGACATACAGACTGATTACAACAACTTTTAAAACATGTTTAACTTCAATACCACACCAACACTGGAAATCTGGGGAAAACAGACATGCCAGATTGCATATTGCAAATGTTTAAAACCACTCAGGGCATTCTTTATACAAATGTAAATATGCTAACAAGGGCCAAATGTATTAAGTCAGTTGTAAGGATGTGAGTTAGTTGGTGGGTGCTGCTAAAGAAGGGTTGAATTCTAACCATGGGATGATGGGCTGACAATTCTCAAGGGACCTCAGTCCCAGGTGACAGCTTCATTGCAGGCAGGAGATCTCTCTCTTTGAGCATGCAACCCTTTACTCTTAAGCTGCCTATCAGGAAAAATAATAGGTGGAACAAAATAGTATTTCTGCTGATGGACGGGCCATATTTGTGCAAATGTTGGTTTGACAGCTAAAAGCTACCTAGGTTATTAGATCCCGTGTATTCGATAGTAGAGGTCAGTAGCCTTATATGATAAGGTACTCATTTCCCACTAGGAACAGAATTTATGATCATGCAACAGGAAAAAATATATCTAAAATTACGTATCGCGAGGTTTTCATAAAATGCTGAAAAAGGGGTTTGTGCAAAAATCAAATTGCATTTTAAAGAAACCCCCTAATTTAATTTTATATTAAATCTGTTTTATAGCATCCTCTGGTAGATAATTTAAGTGCATATGCAATTGTTATAGGTTAAGATGATTCACATCTTCAACATTTAAAAATTCCCTCATTAATTTTTCCTCATATATCCCAGGTTTGAATTCAAGGATTCTTAGCTTCATCACCCATAGCATCACAGAATTAATGTTAATTCACTCAGGTGCTCACATGTGATTTTGAAAGTGCCTGTGCAGACCTCTAGGTCCTTACACATCTTCAAGTATAGGTAAATATGCTGAGCTGGATTGGCATGGTCCCCTATCAAATAAGTAAGGTTGTATCAACACTTATCAACAAGACTTTCAGGGGTACCTATTAATTATCAACGTAAGTGAAGACAAGAGCAGTCTCCTCATACATGATCGTGTGGCGCCACAGCCCAATTCTCTTTTCAACTTTACCTTCTTAAGTAGTACAGGTTAGACTCTCGAATGCATTGGAAGTGTGAGACCCCATAAACTGAAACCCTACAGAAGACTTGCACAAATGCCTTTCATTATCTCTAGCCTTTGCTACAGAAAAGCCCCAAAGATTTGTTCTGGACTAGTTTCCAAATGTTAACATCTACCAGAATATTGCATTAAACAGATGCAAATGAATCATGTCTCTTCATCTACCTTAGGAGAAGCTAGGGCTTTAAAAAACTTGAAATCTTGATCCACTTCGAAGGGTCTAGGCTTTTTTGAAAGTAAGGATGATCTGGTTAATGATTTCCATCTGTTCACAAGTGACAGGCAGGAGGGGGAGGAATCATATTAATGAACAGAAAGCAACATACAATATCACACACTCAATTAGTTTAGAAACACAAATACTTTGAACTGTAATTCCTTCTGTATCTTTGCAGAATAAAATTTAATGTAGGGGCTTAAATATCAGGAGATATTACTTAATTAACACTTCTCCAATACAGGTGGGATTAATTTTCTTTCACTATGGCTGTGTCTAGACTGGCATGATTTTCTGGAAATGCTTTTAACGTTAAAAGCATTTTTGGAACACAGCGTCTAGATTGGCACGGACGCTTTTCCAATCTAGACACGCTTTTCCGCAAAAAAGCCCCGATCGCCATTTTCACGATCGGGGCTTTTTTTCGGAAAACAAATCTGAGCTGTCTACACTGGCCCATTTGTAGAAAAGCTTTACGCAAAAGGGACTTTTGCCTGAATGGGAGCAGAATAGTATTTCCGCAAGAAGCACTGATTTCTTACAGTAGGAAGTCAGTGCTTTTGAGGAAATTCAAGCAGCCAGTGTAGACAGCTGGCACGTTTTTCCGGAAAAGCGGCTGATTTTCTGGAAAAACTGGCCAGTCTAGACACAGCCTATGTGTTTGCCATTTTCAGGCTGGTAGGTATGTTTATGGACAGACCACTGCTTATCAAGACTACGCTCCAATTCATTGTATTATAGTGACTCAATGTTACTGTCCATCTAAAACACTATGGGGAGTGTGACCTAGTGGTCATGGCTGCAACTCCTGATGGCCAAGGAAGTTGACGGGAGGGGAGGGGAGTCTTTACACTTCCCACTCCACTGGGCTTTGGCCTAGTGCCCTTTGGGCTACCAGTAGTCTAGCAACCAAAGATGCTTAAGCCTATATCTACAAAACCACAGAAAGTCAACCTAAGACATGCAACTCCAGCTATGCGAATACCGTAGCTGATCTTGACATACCTTAGGTGGAGTTACTGTCGAGTCTTCACTGTGGGGAGCATAATGGGAGAAACTCCCATTTACTTACCTTATTCTTCTCATCGGGGTAGACTATGGGGGTTGATTGCACAGTGATCTGCAGTCGATATGGTAGATCTTCCTTAGAACCAGTAAATCAACTACCAGTGGATCAAACTCAAAGCACTGATCCACACTATAGTGTAAGGCTGTAACTTGCTAACACCAGCTTCCTCCCTGGGCCTCTTTCTCTCATCTACCCCTGGGGGCAATGTTCGCTGTAAGATGAGTGCTTGGGTGAGGGATGTAGATATGTCCACACAAATGACCTACTTTCCTTCCTTTTAATTCTTCCAGCAGAGAGAGCACTTACTGCAGGTGTAGCATGCTGGGACTAGCTGAGCCATAAAAAAACCTGTAACACCTTGTTGCCTAGTGTGGGGTTTGTACACACTGTAACAAGGCAATGCAGACCTTTACTATTGATTCAACTGGTTGCCAGACTAGTGGGCCTCAGCCCAAATTATAAGGAGAAAACATGCATGTCTTGATCTTCAATTAGTGTGTGTCCACTTAACCCTTTTTATAATTAATGCAGTGATGTTGATTTATACTAGCTAAGGATCTGCATCTTGTTGTTCCACTGCTGAGAAGAGTTGAAACAAATTTACCCAATGCTACCCACTGAAATTCTTCAGTAAGTCAATGGCACCCTAGCTACTTTCACAGCTGGGAATATAGGCCAATGTTTGCAAATATGTATTTGAATTCTGAACCCCTGCTTGGTTCAGTCATCTGATAGCTTTCTTTGATAGGATAACAAGTCTTGTGGTTAAGAGAGAAGCGGTGGATGTGGTATACCTAGACTTTAGTAAGACATTTGATACGGTCTCGAATGATCTTCTTATCAATAAACTAGGTAAATACAACCTAGATGGGGCTACTATAAGGTGGGTGTATAACTGACTGGATAATCATTCTCAGAGAGTAATTATTAACAGTTCACAATCCTGCTGGAAGGGCATAACAAGTGGGGTTCTGCAGAGGCCTATTTTGGGACCAGTTGTGTTCACTATCTTTATCAACGATTTAGATGATGGCATAGAGAGTACGCTAATTATGTTTGCAGATGCTACCAAGCTGGGAGGTGTTGCAACTGCTTTGGAGGATGAGGTCATAATTCAAAATGATCTGGACAAACTGGAGAAATGGTCTGAGGTAAATAGGATAAAGTTTAATAAGAATAAATGCAAAGTATTCCACTTAGGAAAGAACAATCTGTTTCTCACATATAGAATGGGAAGCGACTGTCTAGGAAGGAGTACTGCAGAAAGGGATGTAGGGGTCATAGTGGACGACAAGCTAAATATGAGTCAACAGTGTGACACTGTTGCAAAAAAAAAAGCAAACTGATTCTGGGATGCATCAACAGGAGTGTTATGAGCAAGACACAAGAAGTCATTCTTCTGCTCTATTCTGCGCTGATTAGGCCTCAGTTGGAGTACTGTGTCTAGTTCTGGGCACCACATTTCAAGAAAGATGTGGAAAAATTGGAGAAGGTCCAGAGAAGAGCAACAAGAATGATTAAAGATCTATAGAACTTGACCTATGAAGGAAGACTGAGAGAATTGGACTTGTTTAGTTTGGAAAGGAGAAGACTGAGAGGGGACATGATAGCGGGTTTCACGTATCTAAAAGGGTGTCACAAGAAGGGAGAAAAATTGTTCTCCTTGGCCTCTGAGCATAAGGCAAGAAGCAATGGGCTTAAACTGCAGCAAGGAGGCTTAGGTTGGACAGTAGGAAACACTTCCTAACTGTCAGGATGGTTAAACACTGGAATAAGTTGCCTAGGGAGGTTGTGGAATCTCCAACTCTGGAGATATTTAACAGCAGGTTAGACAGACATCTATCAGGGATTGTCTAGACAGTGCTTGGTCCTACTCTTGAGGTCCCTTCCAGTTCGAGTATTCTATGATTCTATGCTTGGACCCTTTTTTATGTGTACGAACATTTGAGAAGTGCTTATTGCTTGTATGGATACCTTTATATGAATTCATTATTTGAAACAATAGCATAATGAATGAAGAAGAGTAATTATCCAATAAGGAAACAGACTTAATATGTGGATTAAGTGACCAAGCAGACAGAAGAGCAACGAGTTGAAATGAACAGTGCACTAACCTCCACTTGCCGAAAACAGGCATAAACTATTTCAGCTATTACAAATAGGGGGGAAATAAGCCAAAAATCTAGCCTTTGGGAGAAATATTTGCAAACAAAAATAGGTTTGTCATGTAATAATTTACTTGTAATAGATTATGGAAACTCCATCATTGGAGATATTTAATAGCAGGTTAGATAGACATCTATCAGGGATAATCTAGATCAGTGTTTCTGAAAGTGTTCCACGGAATCACTCTCAGCAACACATTAACTGGCCACCCCGGTTTGTTTATTTACCAGCACTGCGGCCAAGGAGTCTCGCAGCTCCCATTGGCTCTGTTTCATCCTTTGCAGCCAAGGGGAGCCGTGAGAAGCAGCGTGGTCTGGGCCACCATTTTCCCCTTGGCTACAAAGGATGAAATGGAGCCAGTGGGAGCCCCGAGGCTCTGTGGCCGCAGCGCTGGTAAGTTCCACGGAACACTTTCAGAAACACTGATCTAGATGATGCTTGGTCCTGCCATGAGGGCAGAGGACTGGATTTCATGACCTCTTGAGTCAACTCTACACCCTAACTTGAAATAAGATATGCAATTTGAGCTACACAAATTGCTTATATTTCAGCGCTACTTGGAAATAGCTTATTTCATCATTTGGCACTGTCTACACAGTGCCAAATTTTGAAATAAAGCACTATTCTGAAACATCCCTTACTACTCGTAGAATAAGGTTTATAGAGATGTCAGAATAGCGAGCCTGAAATAACGGGCTTGCTGTAAAGACAGCTATTTCGGGATGCTCAGTATCCCAAAATAGCATTGCAGTGTAGACGTACCCTTCCAGTTCTATGATTCTAATTCACACCAATCTAGTTACTGCAATGTGCTCTCTCTACATAATGTTACATCAGCTGGCCATTGTAACCTCATCTAACACAGCATGTCTCCACTGCAAACAAAAACCTGCAGCACCAAGTCTTAGACCCTAGGTCAATTGATTGGATTTGAGGGGTTATAACTAGCAGTGAAGCTATTAGGGATTTGGGCTGGACCGCAGACTCTGAAACCCAGGAAAGGGAGGGTGCCAGGCTCTGTATTCAGTGAATGTCCCTGTATTCAACACAGCCTAAGGGCTCATCCTGTCAGCACATCCAGGCAAGTTCTTTATTCATAGGTTATTGAACTGACTTCAGTAGGACCACTCACACTGGGAAGAGTTGAAACAAAAACAGGACTATGTAGCACTTTAAAGACTAACAAGATGGTGTGACGGACCCCCGCAGGTCCGCACTAGAACCGGAGCCGGCGGCGCCCCCTTCAGGTCGCCGGGCGGGCCGGCAGGCAGCCCCAGGAGCAGGGGAGAGTGGGCCCGGGGGGAAACCCCGCCGGAGGAGGGGCGGCTAACCCCGCGGCAGGGAAGGAGGGGCCGGGAGCGGCTGCAGCCGAGGTGCGGGGAGCCAGAACAGCGTGCCACTTGGGCGGAGCAGCGCGGGTCCGGCGTCGGGACGGCACGCCCCGGCCGTGACGTCGGGGAACGCCAGGACGCCCAGGGGGCGGAACTGACGCCCCCGGCGTCCTCGCCCGGGCCGCTTGAAAAGCGGCCGGGTGAAGCAAGTAGAGGCGGCACTCAGCTGCCAGGGGGAACCCCCCCCGCGTTGGAGAAGGCAAAGGGACGAACCCGAACCCCCACGACGGCCACGGGACGAGACCGACGTCTCGGGCGGGGTAAGTGACTGCGGGACCCCCTCCAACGGGGCGGAGGGTAGCGGGGAGTGGAAGGAGCCCGGGGCGGAGGCCTTCTGACGCCCATGGACAGGTGCGTTACGGGGATAAACCCCACCTGTCGTGGGAGGAATGCCTCCATCGTTCCCCCCCCCACTTAGGGCCCCGGGCTGTGACCCGGTGGAGAGGGCGGGCCCGGGTCCCCCACATCCCCCTCCCTACCACGAAACCCCAACCCACGTAACCCCGCAGGGGGTGACTAACCAGAGGGGTGAAGACCCTTTCACTTCGATTGCCCCGGCGAGGACCTGGCCTACGGATAGGCCGCCGGGGGCGGCACCATCTCCCTGCCTCGGCGCCCGGGCGGACTGGGGCCCCGGGAGCGCCCCAGGGGAATCGGGACCACGAGTCCGCTGGTCCCTGGCCCGGACTCGTGGCCGGGTGAACGCACTCGAACTGCCAGGCGGCGGGTCCGCTGAACCCCCTTGCCCGCTGGGAGGGGGTGTTCGCACCCACACAAGCCGTCACAGATGGTTTATTAGGTGATGAGCTTTCATGGGCCAGACCCACTTCCTCAGATCAAATAGTGGAAGAAAATTGGCATGACCATATATACCAAAGGATACAATCAAAAAAATGATTACTGGTAAGTGCTAGCAGGTTACAGCCCTACACTACAGGTCTAACAGTGGCACAGCTGTTGTGGTATTACTACATCACTGTAAGGTCTCCCTGTAGCCTCTTCTTGCTGGCAGGAGAGAGCTCTCTTGCCAGTGCAATTAAACTGCATTCTTTATGTTCATCAGGGAGCTTCTTCTGCTGATACACTATTGTCCAGATCAGCACTTTTGCTGGTAAAACATATCAGGGATGTGTTTTTTCATACCCCTGACCAGCAAGTTTTACGGACAAAGGTGCTGGTATAGACATATCCTGAATGGTTATGGTGATTAACACTGAAGCATTCTCAGTGTTCAAAAGTGCTTTGGCAAAGAGGTATACCTAAAAACTTGAATAAGACGCTGTATTATGCACTAAACATATCAAGTGTTCATCAGTTCAAAAGTCTAAGTAATTATCATCCCATTTGAATTGCTTTCCTTCTTTGCTAAAGGCTATACTTGGGACCTGTAACACATCCCTCATATCACATTACAACACATTCCTGTCAACTTTGAAACTCTCAGTTTTGAGTTATGCACACATACCAGAAAATAAAGGACAATGCATTTTTATTTCACAGCCATCCCCATTACTCTACAATTCCTCTGGTTTTGCTTTAACTTTTTAATCAGCTTCATTTTTGGGTGGAGTTCAGGTATGCAAAAGTTTTATCTGGGGATGATTTGTTTTTTGGATGGTTCAGTCAGCTTTTAGGGGAAAGAGGGAAACAATTTCCCAAACTTAACAAAAGTGTTCATTAAATACATAAATGCTGATTAACTTTTGTGATCATCTTATTGCCAGAGCACAGAATTAGCGAGAATTCCAGGGCTCCAGTCCTGGTTCTGCTGCTTGTTGTATGACTTTGAATAAGTCTCTCAATCACTGTACCTTAATTTACTCTTCTGTAAAATGGGGATACAGTCGAACTCACGGGAATTTTATAAAGCTTGTTTGCAAAGTACATGTCCTAAAGGTTTCCCAAAAGTGTGATGTATTTGTTAATAATCCCCATTGCACATGTAAACAAATATTTATGAGCTTACTTTTCTCTGTCCAGTACTAGAGGATATTCAAACTTCTGCTTCTTTTCCATGTACTTGCTGTCCTCCTTGATTACAGTGGGAAATTCATTAACATCACAAGGCAAAATCATATCACTGGATTCTGATAATTCAAACACCCTCCGCTGTCCAAAGTAACCAACATAATGTCCACTTGGTGCATGCCAGAGCCTAAAGGTGCAGAAAGAGAGATGGAAAAAATGGGCAGATTTAGAAATTGGAAGAAAATGAAGTGCCTTTGGAATGTTATGTAATTTAATAACCCCTGACATGTATAGTAGGCTAGTCATAAGACAATATCAGAGTTAAGGTTGAGAGTATATTTCAGATTAAATAAATTAAGTGTAGAAAAACATTAGAAGAATGTTATATAAAACCCCTAAAACCAAGACATTCAGTGCCAAGGCTAACATTAAATGTAAAAATGGTAAAGTATGAAAATGAGTTAAGGCATTTCAAAACAACCTAAACTGCTCTATAGCGAGAAACTGCCATCATAAAAACACATTTTTAGAAGTGAAATTTCCTAGGTTTTATTTTATTTTAGAAACTTGAAATGCCCTTTTTTTGTTAAGAGCAGATTGCATAATGGGCGGTAATGCATGTTTATTCAATCTGAGATTGCTATGGTAAAATCTGCAAGATATCACATATAAGGCAAAATAACCTGACATACTAATTTGACAAGCACCTGCAGAAAGTTAAAATGGAATTAAAAAAGGAGCTCATTTCCAAAACGATTGGACCTCTCTTTATGTGCTCAGTTTCACAGAATTAGAAGAAAAATGTGGTGGTCCATCTCTGCACATTTCAGGAGACTGGTGGGGTTCAAACTTAAAAAAAAAAAAAAGGATCCAAGACCTCTGGGAAAGAAAAGAATGGACATATTATGTCTGAAGTTAAGCTGTGCATAGGCAGAACTGATTTTTTTCCTCGCCAAAACAAATACCTAAAATTATTTCAGTTCTGAGCTAGACAAAAGTCAGGCAAAAAGGGGGGCTCTGGGAAAAGAGAATCCACAGGCTAAAGCAATAACAAATGTTAACCATCTCTGTACCTGACAGAACCATCCGTGGAGGCTGTCACCACCAGGTTTTTCTCCTCCTCATAGAATAGGCTGACCACTTTGGTGGAGTGAGCTCGCCAGTAGAGCTGCTGCTTTATTTGCTGAGGGGAGGAAAGCAAGCAAGCAAACACACACACACAAACATAACTGGCCACATTTCAGTCTGCTATGCAGTCTTAAAATTGTTACCCCCACAGTGTCCTTATGAAGCAAGCTGTCTTCAGACTCAAAAGATGAGAGGTTATGATAACCCTGAAAACAAGCTAAAGGCAGTGTGCATGAAGCCACTTGGCTAAATTCATCCCTAGTGCAACTCCACTTTCTACAATGGAGTTATGCTAGGGACAGTTTACTGTTGTTCTTTGTGTTGTCCATAGTTTAAAATAGACAATTCAAACCAAAGGTTTAGGCTTACTCTTTGTAGCTGGGAAGAAAGTGGACTGACTGGTCCCAGGATAGTGAACTGTTATTCCATTTTTTCTCTACCTTCCATATGTGAACGGTGAATTATTTAGGTGGAAAAAATGTTTCAGTCTCACCTTATTTTCATCTTGAGGATCTTCCAGGAATGAGCCAGTATTCCAGCGCATAATATGCCCCTCTGTATTTAAAAAACAAAACCATAATTTCAAAAGAGGTTCAAATCTCTTTGTAAGTGCCCCCTTTTGCTAGCACTTTAAAGACTAACAAGATGGTTTAATAGGTGATGAGCTTTCGTGGGCCAGACCCACTTCCTCAGATCAAATAGTGGAAGAAAATAGTCACAACCATATATACCTAAGGGATACAATTAAAAAAAAGAACACACATGAAAAGGACAAATCAGAACAGGAGGGAGATACGGGGGGGGGGGAGGAGGAAGGTAAATGTCTGTGAGCTAATGATATTAGAGGTGATAATTGGGGAAGCTATCTTTGTAATGGGTAAGATAACTAGGGGTATGTCTACACTACCCTCCTAGTTCGAACTAGGAGGGTAATGTATGCATACCGCTCTTGCTAATGAAGCCCGGGATTTGAATTTCCCAGGCTTCATTAGCATAAGCGGGGAGCCGCCATTTTTAAATCCCCGCTGCTTCGAACCCCGTGTAGCGCGGCTACACGGGGCTCGAACTAGGTAGTTCGGACTAGGGTGAAACGAGGTGAAACGAGGGTGAAACGAGGAGTACCGGTAGTTCGGACTAGGGTGAAACGAGGAGTACCGGTAGTTCGGAATAGGCACCCTAGTCCGAACTACCTAGTTCGAGCCCCGTGTAGCCGCGCTACACGGGGTTCGAAGCAGCGGGGATTTAAAAATGGCGGCTCCCCGCTTATGCTAATGAAGCCCGGGAAATTCAAATCCCGGGCTTCATTAGCAAGTGCGGTATGCATACATTACCCCGCTAGTTCGAACTAGCGGGGTAGTGTAGACATACCCTAGAGTCTTTGTTAAGACCCCCGTGCAAAGTGTCGAATTTTAGCATGAATAACAGTTCAGAGGATTCCCTTTCAAGTGCAGTTTTAAAAGGCTTTTGAAGCAGGATGCAAGTAATTAAGTCGTTGAGACAATGTCCTTTCTGGTTGAAATGGCAAGAAACTGTTTTTTCTTTGTGATCCTGTCTAATATCTGTTTATCTTACCCATTACAAAGATAGCTTCCCCAATTATCACCTCTAATATCATTAGCTCACAGACATTTACCTCTCCCCCCCCCCCCCCCCCCCCCCGCATCTCCCTTCTGTTCTGATTTGTCCTTTTCATGTGTGTTCTTTTTTTTAATTGTATCCTTTGGTATATATGGTTGTGACTATTTTCTTCCACTATTTGATCTGAGGAAGTGGGTCTGGCCCACGAAAGCTCATCATCTAATAAACCATCTTGTTAGTCTTTAAAGTGCTACATAGTCCTGTATTTTGCTTCAGCTACACCAGACTAACATGGCTACATTTCTATCCCTTTTGCTAGATGTGCCATCAATTGTCATGGACAAGGTAAAAGGAGACCAAGGATCTGAGCATTAAAAGTTAGTTTTCAGGATAACATAAACATCACTTAACTAGTTCATTAGTGAATATAAAGGAGAAAATGTTAGTCTATGTGTTACCATATGGATCTCCCACCTATTTATGAAGAATACCATGTTAACAGCACAGCCTTACCTGTTTGTTAAAGCCATCTAAGAATGTAAACTATTACAATCAGATACAAAAATCACCTACTAAACAGACTTACCTTCTGCATAGACCAAACATGAGGAACTTTAATGGGGGTGACATTTTTCATTTTGAAATGACAAACTGGACAGAGTTTGATTAATCCCATGCATAATGAAAAAGACAAATGACTCCTGCCTTTCTAGTGCACTCATGGAAGGGAAGGGGACACAGACCAAGATGCGGGAGACTGACCACTGAAATGGAACATTTACCTTTATTTAGTGTCCCTCCACTGCTCCTTGTTCCAGTTCCTCCATCTCCCCTTTGTTGCTCTCCCACTAGGAGGCTCCGGGCTGGGTAGTCCCAACAGTCATCCTTGGCTGACCTACTCTCTGAAAGTGTATACTTGGGCAGAGAGAAGGGTTGACAGCCCCACTAGAGGATGCCTTTGTTGTAGAGGGGAAAGGATGAGAAGGGAGGAAGTGAAGGAGATAGGAGCAGAGGGGCTAACAGAAGTTATCTCGGTAATACAACAGTGGACATCAGTAGTGGGGAGGAGGAAGAGGGTACAGGAGGCACACTAATCAGAACTAGTAAGAAGACCACATGCAACCACTTAGAATCTGCAGCCAGTGGCATGCAAGCAAGAGGTCAAAAAGGGAAAGCATCAAATGCAGAAGAAAACTGGTGTGACAGTAACGTGGAGTACTTCTCCATGCCCACCTGAAAAACTCCTTGCTGTACCTATGCAGTATGGGATCACTGATTAGAAGGAAAGCTTTCTGTCCATTTTTAGTGCAGGTCTCCATTGCAGCCAAGGATATGGTTTGAAGCACATGTAGACATACCATGCCAGCTGTACTATGGCTAGCTCATCAAAAATGGAGGTGAGGAGTGTGGACTTCAGCATGGGTTGCACAACCCACCTGACTCCTATGGGTGCATATTTATTGTCTGGCTGGTGCTGAAGCCCATACCATAGATTCCTCATGTCTATTTTTACCGAGCTATCTAGAGTACAACTAGTGTGGCTATGCCCACACAAGCTACCCCATTCATACCCCTCTTGCAATGGAGAGTTACCCTTGGTGTCAGTCTCACACCGTTATTAAGTTATGAAATGTCTGGAAAAGCTTTTTCCATCTCATTCTGCCCAGCAGCAGATCAGGAAGGATGGAATTACTGTGAAAAATTCTGTTGTTGTGAGATTTCTAGCAGGAAAAATATGTAAGTACTGGATGTCACATGAGATATACGGAAACAAAGATTTTCAGGCCACATCTGAAAGCATGAGAGGTTTAGATAAGCTCAAGATTGTAAGGTTCACTGAATGTTAAATCAATGATGCAAGAAAGGTGCGCTAGCAGAGGCGTTGGTAATGCTTTTCTCCCCACCTTGCTGTGTATTTAGAAAAACAAAGGTCATTGTTGTACACTGAACTTTTCACTGTCCATGAACTAATTCTGTCTGCGTGCAACAATAGCAGCCAATTTGCTTTTAGTTGCTGCAGCTTTTTATGGGGAATGTGGGACTTTTGCTTAGTCTTTTTGTTAATCTTTTCCCTTCGTTTACATTGAGGGAATTTAGATGGTAAGAATATGGGAGTTCTTTGTGTAAAGAAAATACAACACATCATTCTTGAAAATAGCCTCTGTAGTGGCACAATTGTTAGTTGCTAACTAACTTGCATTTGTCACTTCATGTACACTTCCCTTTCCTAAATTTTTAATGCAGTTTTGATTTGGTCTGTCATTGCTGTATTTCCAGATGTTTTTATGATCTTTTTCTAGCACTACCAAGAGTCCAGAGAACTGTGACTGACAAGTGGTCACTTACCCTTGGTGGCAGCCAAAAGCATTTTAGCAGAGATATCAGTGCACAAAGTAATCAGAGGAATTGCAGGATGCTTTGTGAAGGGTAAAACTTCTCTCAGTAAATCTCCCTAAAACAAACAAACAAACAAAGTCTGCTTTCCCCTATACTTCATCCATAAAAACAAATCAAAACAACAGAAGTTTTATCATGTCAATATGATGCAATGTTTTCCGTTGCTTTGATTTTTCATGCATTAAGTAAATAGCATATTAATCAGATTTTATACCAACAATGTACATTGAGCAGCTTTATTATACCCAAAGAGTTCAATATCACAGTTAATTAAAAACTCTGCGGTCCCAAAAACCTTTTTATAATATATCTTAATTTAGCCACATAGGCTCAAATTCTTCCCTGTTAAGTAACTCCACTGACATCAACCGGACTGTACAATATGCAAATTGTACTTGATGCTCTACTCATTCACACAAGTACATAGCCTATTACTGCTACATTATTTTTCAAAGAAAGTCAGTGAACAGAGCAGATTTCCTCTTATAACTGGAATAGCAGACTTTGCCTTGTCCATCACACTGTCTCAGAAGGAAATAAAGAATGGACCCCAAAGGAGTTAACATCAGTTGTTACTAAAATGATGCAAAGCCATGACTTCTTCCTTCCCTTTGCTACAGCTGTTGAAGCAGCACTAAACTGTGTTCATAGAAATAATGACCAGTAGATTACTGCATATGTTAGGCGAGAGCAGGATGCTAAAGAGCATTTTCCTCTCCTTTCACCCCCAGCTCCCTCCCAAAATATCATCAAATACATTACCCCAAGAGTCCATAGATAGACACAGCCATTTTCATGAGCAGAGGCCAGTATCGGTGAGCATTTGTGTCCAGCAATGGCTTTGGAAAAGCCAGAGGATGATTTTTTGGTGTCAGAGAACTGCATGTCCTTCTCAGTGGTGGTCTCTTCCCCTGCTGTTTTGGAACATAATTGACTCCGTTATCTTCTTGCCATAGTTCTTACAGTGCTTTCTTTGAACACAAAGCAGTGGCATAACACTAAAAAAACCCAAACCTTGACAAAAGAAAACTTCGTTATAAAAGAGGCCCCTTTGAAAATACTTCATAAATACTGGCAAGGAGCCATTGAGAGATGTTGGAGATACATTGTTTAGAAAGTTTTCTCATGAGACATCTTGTGCCAAACTGCATCATTCATTTCGGAGATACTACATGCGCTCCTCTTGTGTACCTCACAGCAAGGCTCCACTGCATCTCTGACTGTGAAGGATAGGACAGGAATATTTCCAGAGGACCTGTGAACATGCAGATTCACTGGTCAGAGTCTTCCAAGGAAGGAAAGCTGCAGGGCTACAGCAGCAGCCAGTTCCTCGGTCTTGAGGCTGCAGATGTAGCCCAGGGAATGGCTCTGTCCATATTCTGCAGCCTCGGAGAGAGAGTGTTCTATCCTTCTGTAAACCATCTACAATCCCTATGTACAGTCTGTCTGTCTCTTGAGCATGTGACAATTTAGCCTTCGCTATTTTCCCCTTTGCTCTCTATTTCTAAAGATGTGCATGAACCAAGATCTTTATTTTAAAGGTCTCTTTGCTTGTACTTATGGGTCACTAGCTCAAACCTGACCCGTGGCCTATATGAGATGACTCGGTATCAGTAATGTTGATAGACACTGTCTAACATCAATTATTCTGTTCTATTTGGATGACGGTGCAACCCATGCTTGCCCTGCCACTGGGACACACAATCTGCATGCTGATGGTATTTCAGCACCCCATCTCTCACTATCTGCTCCAGCTGCCTTCCATGCACACTGAAAATTAGCACTGATGAAACAAATCCCTGTGGAACCTCACACAAATGTCTGAGCAGCTGGGATTTCTATACGCTTTAGTCTGATACTTGCACACATCTTTCTGACAACAGGCAAACAATTTCAAAAATGGACTCTTCCCTCGCCCATACTCTTTCCTCCCCAACCGTCCAGGAAACTTTATAGTATAAAGAGAAACACATTCCATACCTACTGTTGGGGAGTCTTCAACAGTGTTTACATCTTCCTAAAAACAAGACATAAAACAGAAACTGAGCCAGAAAATTGAAAGAAAAGAGAGTAAATACAGTACTGGGCCATAACATGCCTGGAGAAAGAGCTCTCTAGACTCATTATTTAAATAATTACTAATTTTTTGAGAACCTAATGTGAAACTTTAACTAATATTGTCACAACTTCCAAGAAGGGTCTGGGCTAAGTTAATACTTTTTTGGTATAACGAATGGACACACACTCAGAATATAAATCCACAGGGGAATTTTTCTGAAATCACACATGAATGGGAGTTAGGTGCTTCTGCAGTTCTCCCCACTAGTCCTTATTCTTCCCTGGAGCAAAAATAGATAATATAGCAAAGCTTTTCCACATATAGCCCAATTTCAGCACCCCTCTCTTTTTAAAGATGTCGGTCAAATTCTGTCTGCTGTTTCTCTTAAACTCTGCTTTTAACTGAATTTTACCACACTCCTAATACAAAGTCCTGCTAGAATTGCATGAATGTGGCTTTTCACTCTGACATCAGTACTTTCACATGGCCTCAGTCACATAGTTGGAGGTGTTGGACAAATGGATTGCCTCCAAACTTCACTCCATGTCAATCCAAATGGGTCTATCAACTACAGCAGAAACTCAGTCTTATGATCGGAGAGTCCACCTCATTTGGAACCAGAAGTACACAATAAGCTGGCAGCAGACCGAAAAAGAATAAATACAGTACAACACTGCTTTAAATGTAAATTACCAAAAATAAAGGGAAAGCAACATTCTTCTTCTTAGTAAAGCTTCAAAGCTGTATTATGTCAATTGAGCTGTAAACTTTTGAAAAAGCAACTATAAGATTTTGTCCAAAATCATGAACATTTCAGAGTTATGAAGAACCTCCATTTCTGAAGTGTTCGTAATTCTGAGGTTCTGCTGTACAGAGATGTGGACCCATTGAAGTGACTCCAAGGGCAATGGTGGAGGGGAGGGCGGGTTGTTGGGCAGGGTCCGTAGGAAAGAATGGAATATTTGGTGAGTCAGGAGGGAGACTAGGAAGTATAAAGGGTTATAGAAGAACACAAGCCTCCTCAGTCTAGTACAGCAGCAGGCAAGACATGACCCATGGGCTGGATCTGGCCTGCTAAGCTGCTGGATCCGGCCCACAGACCTCCCAATCTGGCCACGGGCCACCCCACTGGGACCCTCAGGCACAGAGCAGCCAGCTGCTTCTGAGAAGCCCCAGACTGCTTTAAGTGGCTGTTTGCTCCCTGTGGCTCTCTGCATCAGGTGCTGGGGGAAAAGGAAGGTAGATCTCAAAAATACTGATTCAGAACCTTACAAGGAAGTACTATAAATATCAGAGTTATTTTTCATGGAACCCATGCTAGTTTTCCTACAATACAGGGTTGACATTTCAATCTAGAGAATCTCAATTTTCTCATTTCTTGCCCTCTATCATTTCCCCTCAAACAGGAAAGGCTGGTGATGCGCATCCTTTGATACCAGTCACTCCATGTACCAGTCGCAAGCTACTGAATGGCATATACTCCCAGATCCCATCTTCATTTCCATATCTGCGCTGTGCTTGCTCTTTTGCCCAGGAAGCAAAATAAGTCAGGCATCTGTGGAGCAAGGGACCTCAGCATGGCAGCACACTGATCTTGGCAAACCACTGGCTTCTGTTGTTTTTAGCTGTGCTATAGACATTTAGTTTGGATGAAATGGAAACCAAACTGCCAACATACCTTGTTTAGGCTCATGTGACTGCCTTCTGTACCCTGTATGAAAGTCATATCACTTACAATGGATGAAGGGGAAGAGGAGGAGGGACTAAGTTTCCTGCATGGGGAAAAAAAAAATCCAGAGATATGGCTGATGGCACATAATAGAATATAGGTGACTACTGACATTCTCAGAGATTATGTTGGAGACCTAGAGTTAATATTAGCCAGCGCCACCGAAGAAAAAAGCAGTGCCTCTGGTAGAGAGTAAGTTTTAAAAAAATGTTAGTAAGTGACATAAGTCTGTGAGCAAGATCTGCAAACGTCTGAATTAAACACATAACAAGCCACATGCTACATTGATTTTCATCCTGTGGAGCTGTATCAAGGTCTTTCAGACTGCACTCAGCCAGGGTAAAAGAGAGAGTCATAACTGTCTGTTCATGATATTGTATTAAGTGCATAAAACTACATTCAAGGGACGTTACAGGCTAAGAGTATGCAGCGGCGGGGGGGGGGGGGGTGGAGGGCAATGAAAAATGGCCATCTTCTCCTCGAGGCATTGTTCATCATGCCCAGGACTGCTGAATACATCGCCCTTAGCAAGGGTCACTGATACACCATTTCTACTGGGGTTGCTTGTCTTTCTCCCATATTGGGTGGTATATTAGCCACTAGGTGAATGGAGCCCATGCCCAGAGGTCTGGTGGGCTGGGGAAATGGCTGCCCCTGCATCCTGACCTACTCTGCTCGCCCAACATTGGGTAGGGCACAGGGTCTTGCACCACTCTGCCCACTTGGCACACCTACCCAGGAGTGGGGCCAGGGCACAGGGTCTTGCCTCACTCTGCTTGGCACTCCTGCTGGAGCATAGGGGCTTATCTCTCCACCTGGCAAGAGTGCTGGGCAGGCAGGAGCTCCAAGGGGGGGAATAGAGGGGACAGCAGGTAGAAAATGCAGGGAGGTGGCCCCCAACTTGCTCTGGTCCAGGGCCTCACAAAATGGTAATATATTCACCTCTGCTCATACTGGCTCACTTTCACCAGTACATCTAGGGGTGCAGGCCAGTGGGTGGGGCTGTGTCCCTAATCCCTCCCCGCACTTTTGGAGACAAGTGTCTGGAGAGGGGGAAGAGGAGAGACTGGAGTTGGCTGGGAAGGCAGACAGGGAGCTGGTCAGAATGGGGAATGTGGGTAGAGGAAGAGAGAGATTGGGAATCCAGAGGAGAAAAAGGAGGAATGGAGCCTAAGATGTTGAGTCTCACCATACCTCTGCTGCCAGCAAATATCCATGAAACCCACTGGCAAAGTGCCCCTTCCCCCTCTAGTGCAGATCCACACAGTGGATGACTAACTACTTTTGTTACCAGTTGCTCTGTTGGCTCAAGTGGCAAAGGTCCATGCTGTGGATCTAAAGGCTCCAACTCTGCATATCACACACTGTAGTGTCCCATGATGGAACTTCTTCTTTTCACGTTTCCTTTTTAAAAAAACCCACTTAGGAACACACACACACACACACACACACACACACACAAATGAGGTTGCCTGTGCTTTCTCTCTCACACACACACACACACACACACACACACACACACACACACACACACACGGTTGCCTGTGCTTTCTGGAGCTTATGCATTGATACCTAAGCACTTGCTATTTTTTCCCACAACATTCATTCAGTGCAGTGGGTGGACTTGTCCTGGGAGTGAATCAGAGTTCTGTAATGAAGGAGACTGTTGCAAGAAGAGTCTTGTCATTAAGGCAGTTGAATGCTGCCCTAGAGAATTGGATTCTATCCCTGCTGTACAGTTCCCATGTGATACTGGACAAGCCTCTTTAATCGAACACATCACAAGTTTTCTTTAATTGGGTGCTCCCAATTTTTTGGTTGCTCAATTTAAGGATATAGGGTTTGGTCTGCAGAAGTGTTGAGCACTCACAGTTGCAACCAAAATTAAAATGGGAGCAGTCCTTCGAATGCATAACAATGCTAGGAACTCTGAAAAACCAGATGCCAGTTGTCTCAAATCAAACACTCCACCTGGATACATTTGACCTTAATATTTCTGAATGTCAATTCTCCATCCGGGAAATAGGGCTAATAATACCCTGTCATTTCACAGGGTTATTATGAAAATAAATGAATCTGTGAAGTACTCAGATATCACAGGGATGAGCACTACTGAAAAGTCCAGGAGGAAATTAATAATTCTGCCTTCAAACCAGGGTTTAATAGTGTGCAATACATAAGACTGAACTTTGAGGAATGGGGATACAACAAAATATTAAATCCATCCATCTGACACACAGAATAAGGGAGGGATGTGTGATGTAATTAATTAAAGATTATAATAATGCATATATGCAAGGAGGCCTCCTTAAATCTGGCATTTTCTAACCTTTGAATGCTTGACTTTGCAAGCTTAGTAAATGTTCTTTTAATGCATTTTGTGTGTATAATAGTAATAAGCATACATTTAACCAGACATAGTAATAGAAAATAAACTCTACATAAAACATGTATGAATCAGTGTAATTTCAAGAACTTCACCTTTCAGCACTGTGAGGATATTTCCTGACATTAAAAAGTGCAAACTGTGAAATTTAATCTCTGCATTTAATTTAATTTACCTGGGTCTCTGAAAATACAGGGCCAAATCACTAAATTTTAAGACTGAAACTTGGGATGTATGAGGGGCTCCTGGTAGGGGTTTAGGATGTGTGGGAGGTGCAGGAGGCAGGGCAGGGTGCTGGGGGTGGGAAGCAGAATATGTGGAGTAGAGACTGATTAACATTTATTAAGTGGTTATGGCATATTTAGTGTAATAAGTGTGTAATCCGCTTTAAGGTCTTAAAATGACACAAAGCCACAAACCACCCTAGAGATTCAAGGGGGTCTTCAAGCTGCTTAATTGTTTAAGTCTTTAATACTACATAAATATATTATCCAAATTAAGTCCTTAAGGCTGCCAAGTGTCTATGAACGTACATTGGAAAATGAGCACTTGTAAAAATGCACACATACTCAGTCCTCTGTTCTAGATGCGGGGTTTGTGACTGAGCATCTGTCCTCCATACATTAATTCCTAGTTCCTTTTTGAAGGATATTGGCCAGAATTGGCTATGAACTTAAGGGTTGTATGAATCACAATAAAAACAAGCCCTGCTTTAAAGAGTTTATAGTCTACAAACCAGATTAAAAGAAAGGAAAAGCCACTGGGGAAAAAAAAAGTAAAGAAAAGGATTTTTGGGGAGGGAGGACAGAGGGGTTAAATAGACTTTTGTAATTTTAACTTCTTATGAAGCCAAGGTAAGGCATAGGCTAGGGGTGGGGAAGACAGCACCCAGCCCTTTGATCCGGCCCATGGCCACTCTGCTGCTCCCCCGCCCTCAGGCCAATTGAGACCTAGGCACAGGGAAATGCACAAAGTCTCTTCCCCCTGGCAGAGTGCGTGGCACTAGCAGGACGGGGGGCAAAGACTTCACCCACTCCCCCACTCCTAGGTCAATCAGGGTCTGTGGGTGGAGGAGAATGCACAGTCTCATGGCTCCTCCCCATCTGACCAAGGAGTCCCACAACCACTTCTGAAATCCATTGCCCCCTTTCAAAAATTATTGCCCACCCCTGTCATAGGCAGATTCTGAATGAGGACGGGTGGGGCTTAGTGAAGTAGTATAGAAAGGACATCTCACATGTAAGGAGCAACAGGTAAGGAGACACTGAGGAAGAATTGGGAAAGGTAAGCACCCACTTGGGTCTGCAACTTGATCAGTCAAACACAGTGAACCCAGCCCAATTCAGCTTTAGGTTATCCTGGTAGGGAAAATGATGCAAGTATAACAGAGCAAAATTCATAACACAGTGCATGCAGTTCAGTTACCTGGGGGAGGTAGAACTCCGGAATAGGAATAGCACAGCATTGACTCCAAGCACTTGAGCACTTTGACCAGCCTGATAAGTTTTATGCCTGGAAATATAGATGTTCATATAGGATTTGTCATACACTTCAACACCTAATGCATTTATTATAGAGTGTTGTTCTTAGGTAAAACTACAGACTGAAATACATAAACTCTTAAGAATTAAATAATTTTCATTGCCTGGGGCTTATGTGACATGTAAATAGTCACATATAATTCTGCAAAATCAGTTTACTATTCACGAATTATGCTGGCTTGACATTTTTAGAATAGACTGCACTTTTCTGTAGGCTCTGCCATAGTAAACATCCCCACCAGGAATGAAATGAAAAGCCTGGGAGCTGATGGAATGGTTCAACGGGAAAGAAAAAAATGTCTATCACCACTCAAACACTCAGCATTTAAGACCAAGAAAAAACATAAGTTAATTTAAGCAGAATATTGCCATCATCTTGCCAGTCAGGCCAGTCATGTGAATTGTGGGGGTATAAAGCCCTATTTTCCTCCAACTTTTCCCTTTCATCTCTTTTCCATGCAGCCACACTCACAACCCTCCCCCTGTAAAAGGAGTGGGGGAAGCAGAGCTGTAGTTCGTCTTTTATTCCCCTTTCATTTTTCCCTCAACCCCTTTTTGAGGAAAAAGTGAAGGGAGGAAAAAGTGACATTTCGACCACAAGTTGAAAGGTATAAAACAGTTGACGTTTCAGTGTTGAAATCTTGTTCAAAAGAGAAACTCAGGAAAATGAAAAATGTCACTGTAATCCCATTCTTATGTAAAGCATTTAAATGTTTATATATGTGACCAGTTCTAATAGCTTTTTCTAAGCCAGAGCATAATTTTCAAGATAATTACTTCCAAGCTTATTAAATGAGTTTAGGAGAGCTAGGCAAAACAGTTTAAGGGTATGAGACAATACCTAGTAGTGGGAGCTCAGATTTGGGTCACTAGACAGATGGGACCATACAGAGATCACTTTAGAATGCTGCCAATCCGTGGTGGGCAAGATATGGGAAAATGTACAACAACATTGATTGAAGGGGCTTCTTGGGGTCTTTGGGAACCCCCCCTTGCCAGCCCCATACCTTCATCAGGGTTCCCAGAGGCTTTGGAGGTGATGATAGCGGTATTTCTAAAGACAACTTTTTTGAACAGTTAATAGGGAAGAAAGGATTATGAATGATTTGGCTTTGTCAAACTTGGACACAAAAATAATAAATATTTAAGAAAGAAAAACTGCAAGAGGAGCACCACCAAAAGACAGGTGAAGGAAAGCAGCACTAACAGATGTCCTGAAGCCTTTGGTGGTTGTGACTTCACCAAACCCCCAGAAAATGGTGCATATGGCACTCAGGTCTGAGGCTTTACCTTTGATTTCATTTTTTTATCATCTTCTCTTGGGGTATGTCTAGATTACACGCCTTTTTCGACAGAGGCTTTGTCGACAGATACTGTCGACAGAGCCTCTGTTGAAAAAGAGCATCTAGACTACAACCAGTACTGTCGACAAAGCAAGCCACTTTTTCAAAAGAGAGTCTAGACGCTCTCTTTCGAAAAGGCACATTTTGAATGCAATAGTGCCTTTTTCAACAAGTACTATTGAAAAAAAGTGTTATTCCTTGTAGAATGAGGTTTACCATCGTTGACAAAACTGCCGCATTCTGTCAACTTACTGTCAACAGAACATGGCGGTAGTGTAGACGCAGCTATAGTTTTGTCGACAAAAGTGGGCTTTTGTCGACAAAACCCTGTAGTCTAGACACACCCTTTATGTGCTGAGAAAGAGGGTACTGGTAGGAATGACCCAGGGAAGTAACATCATCACAGTTTTGGGCACAGCACTTAACTATCAGCTGCTGGGCTCTGCACTGGCAATTAGTGAGCAGGTGAGCCCAGGTTTCCCTACCAGAACCTAGTCAGGGCGGGAGGCAGAAAGCATACCTCTGATATGGTGATATACCTCTAGGGGTGTGTCTACACAGCAGGGCTTAACTTGAAATAAGCTACGCAAATTGAGCTACATCAATTGCCTGGCTTATTTCGAAATAGCTCACTCTTCTTCCAACTTCCCTTACTCCTCGTACAATGAAGGTTACAGGAGTCAGAGTAAGAAGTCCTCCAGCTTGACAGTATTTCAACATTATTTTGAAATAACTGCTTACTGTGTAGACACGGACTAAGTTATTTAAAAAAAAAAATGCTGCTGTGTAGATGTATTCTTGGTGAAAGAAGGCCCTGAAGTCAGAAGGCTCAGTTCATAGACCTTGATGCAATGGGGCGCTGAAGCCCCTCGCCTGACTATGGATATGTCTACACTTGCACCCTCTTTTGAGAGAGGGATGCGAATGTAGACATTCAAAATTGAAAATGAAGCCTGGATTTACATATCTCATGCTTCATTTGCATATTAGCGTTATTGTGCTATTTTGAAATAGCGCTATTTCGCAAAAAGAAATGCTGTCTAGACGCAGTTATTTCGAAAGAAAACCCTTCTTCTGAAATAATCCTTATTCCTCCTACAATGAGGTTTACCAGTTATTTCAGAAGAAGGGTTTTCTTTTGAAATAACCGCGTCTAGACAGCATTTCTTTTGGCGAAATAGCGCCATAACGCGAATATGCAAACAATGCACGGGATATTTATATCCTGGCTTCATTTGCAATTTCAAATGTCTACATTTGCATCCCTCTCTCGAAAGAGGGTGCAAGTAAGTATAGACATACCCTCGCAGATCATCACTGGATTGGAGCAGCTGTTGGCAGGATATACCATTAAAAGAGGAGAGTCTATGCCGATGCCCTTGATGAGTGATCTCCCTCACACAGCAGTTGGCAATAACACTCCTCCAAAATTTAGGGGTAAGGGACCTTCTGGGGGGATGGACAGCGAGCCTGCCAACCCTTCTTCAACAACAGAATAAGGAAATGCTCCAACAAATCATGCTATGGCCACTACTCCTAGATCATTTATGATGCAAAGTGTCCAATGGCCAGGATGTAGCAGAGTAGCATATTTTAATGAAATTCTCATCCTTGGGCCAGAAGCAGTGACCTCAGCATGGTCTATAATACTTCAGGGTCTCACTGCTGAAGAATTGGTGGCAATTTGCCCACAAAAGAGGCTGCCTCAGGTTTGATTTTTTTTTTTTTTTTTTTGGAGGGAGTATTGAGAATTGTGCCGAAGAAGGAAGATCAAGCCTACAATTTATGCAATGCAGAGACTAAGGAAAGGTAGAAAAGTAGATCACCAGCCCTTTAAAGAGATAAAACAAGCTAAGAGAGAGGTGCCCAGGCCTGTTGGAAGTGTCATATAAGACCCTGTGCTTACCCATCACTCGCTTGATGTTGTTAGAACATTTCACTTGGTTGCCGGGGATGGGTGGAGCAGTGTCCCAAAGTTTGGATAACCCAAATAGTTTTGGATTTTTATCTGAGGAAAACAAACTTTGAACCCCCAGCACCTACCCACCTTTCATCCTACAGAAGACAAAGAAAGGGGCAGAATTGCCACTGCATCAGCCTTAGAAAACACATAGCAAAAGCGCAGTAACAGGATCTCCCAATGGCAATTGTTGTGGCAGCTCCTTCCTGGTGCCCAACCAGGGCTAAACCCTTCCAAAATTGGATTGGCTCCATAATCTCCTAACACTTTGAACAGGCTAGTTATAATGTCAAAGGCTAATGATAAAGGACTGAATAATTTACATTGTTAGAGTTTCCCCTTCCCATCACTGCTCAGTGATGCTAATGCTATTTCTGATGACATCACTAATTGAGAAATAAATACTTCCCCCTATTCTTATTTCCTCCAGTTCATTCCAAAGTAATTTAGCCAGATAATCCCACCTGCTGTGGTAGGATTATCTGGCCAGATTATCTTGGAGTGGACTGGAGGAAATGCTAAGAATGTATGTTGCTATATATGCTGCTACTTTAAATCCTTGGCTGTGTCTACACTGCACCGCTTTTCCGGAAAAGGGATGCAGATGAGACACTTCAGAATTGCAAATCCGCGGGGGATTTAAATATCCCCCGCAGCATTTGCATTTACATGGCTGCCGCTTTTTTCCGGCTTGGGGATAAGCCGGAGAAAAGCGCCAGTCTAGACGCGATTCTCCGGAAAATAAGCCCTTTTCCGGAGGATTTCTTATGCCTACTTTCAAGTGCTTATTTTCTGGAGAATCGTGTCTAGACTGGCGCTTTTCTCCAGCTTTTCCCCAAGCCGGAAAAAAGCGGCAGCCAAAATCCCCCGCGGATTTGCAATTCTGAAGTGTCTCATCTGCATCCCTTTTCCGGAAAAGGGGTGCAGTGTAGACACAGCCCTTCTGCTTTAGCAAAGGAGACAACTGCTGCCTGCTGTAGCAGACAAACCCACTGCTAACTCCAGAATGCAGATGCAAGGAACAGGTTTACTTCCTCATAGGTACAAAGTGCCACAACCCAGTGATCAGATGAAGGGTGTCAGGCCAATGATTTGACTGCATCTACAGACAACGTATACCCAAACAAGGCAAAGATTTAAGTCTCCATTTGCTTTTATATCCAAGGTGATACCATACTTTTATCTAAACTCCTCTCCTCTGATTCATTACATAATAATGAATAATATTCTAGAACCAAATATAATATTCCACATTATACCCTAAATAGAATTTGTTTATCTACTTATTAGAAATACCAAAACTATCCATCTTAATATTTTATATGGACTTTGGGGACTTTGCTCTGATTATATTTGTCTGAGTTGTCAAAACCTGTCACTATTAAATCAGCCTTTGAACCACCATATCCATATCATGGATATCTCAAGAAGTGAAACAATAGGATACTTAGTAAACTGAAGCATTACTTTGCACTCTCTCTCTCTCTCTCGGTTATATCAAAGAGCAGCTTCAAATGGATGGATACCAAGTTGGTCATTAGCATTTTCCTCACCCCAGGTTCATGAGCATTATTCACAGAAGTCTTTAGAAGTCCTAATATCCTCCGGAAATTATATTAATCTTAATCTTCCTTCTAAAGAAGTTCCATATAATCCCATAATAGTACATAAACATTTGCATTTTTAATACAATGTACTCCCAAAACAATTAAATTTAATTCAGAAAGATTTAACTTTATCCCATAAAATTTGTCCAGGATATTCCCATATCTGTTGCAAAAGTATTACTTACAAGTATCTGACAGTAGCAGATTCAAAATCCCATAAAATTATTGCACCATGTGCATTTCCAGTAGCTATCAAGCTATAACCTTCGATTTTTAACACATCAAAGCACTTCATTTCAGTGCCTGTTGGGAGATCCTAAAGCAAGCATAAAGACTTAATAAGAAAAACATTAGATTCAATAGGGAAATGTTTTTACAGATGTGCCATGTACAGAAAATTACATTGTATATAGTTGTAAGCTCAATCAATGTTATTAGAATTATACATATTTGCCTTTCCTGTGGTGCCTTCCATCCGAACATGTCAGAATGCTTTTGAAGTAAGAACTATGGTCAATAGTAAAATTAGCATTAAATGTACAATTATACCCGAGATACCAGAGTAATTTTCTGTTTTAAGGACTGAAGATGAAGTGAGAGAGAACACTCAGTGTGATAAATCCTAGCAAATGCTAAGTTTTTTTTTTTTTATAGAAAACACACTAAATATTCTTATGTCCATTTTACGGATACTCATAGGAAGTCCTTGGTAGGACCCAGAAGAACATGCTATTTGGACAACTCTGTGCTTTGAACACAGAATCATTCTTCTTCCCTTTGCATTATACCATTTGCATCATACAATAATAGCACAAACATATTTGACATATTGTATCTAGCACAGCCAGAATTATTAGTATAAATAATGTCCTATGTTAATGGATTGTTGCAACTTGTACATTAACACGTGACAAACATCCAAATAAAATTAACAGCAAGAGCGGGCACAGAGCACATTGTACTACACAGGAACTGACATCCTGGATCAGACCCTCTAGTTTGCTAACCTGTCTCCAACGTTGGCAGCAGCAAATAGGTAGCTGTGGTATAATCTGCTCTCACAAAATTCTTATCCTAATCCCTAATATTTTGATATTGTTTTAACCCATAAAGCAGGAGGTTCTATGTTTCTTCCAATTATTTTTTCTGTTGGCATTAACTATTATAACTCAGGAGATTCTTGTTATCCATATGTCATCCAATCTCTCATAGAAACTTGCTAAATTCTTGGTCTCAACAACTTCATGTGCCAATAAATTCTACAATATAGCCATATGTCGTGTGAAAGAGCATTTCCTTTTTTCACTGGTCACCTTCCTGTTTTGTTCTTGTGTTATGAACAGGGCCAGATTAAGAAAGGGGCTTTGAGAGCTGCAGCCCAGGTCACCAGGGTAAGGGGGAGGACTCTGGGATACAGCCACTAAAGCCCTTCCATGTTGCAATCCGGGCCAGCTCTGCCTGATTTGGGGAGTGAGGGGGTGGGGGCAGGCAGCTCTACACATTGCCATTCCTCCTTTCTCTCCTCTGGAGCCACGTAACTGCAATAAGCACTGCTCCAGGAAGCTGTATCCTAGCACTGCCCTCGCTTGCAGGCTCCACCCTCACAATTCCTGGCCAATGGGAGCTGCAGGGTGTCACGTGGAGCCACCTATTCCCCTCTCATGCCAAACAGGAGCATCCTCAGCTAAGTGAACATACCCTAACACTCTGCTTCAGCCCCCTCCCATACTTCGACTAGCTCCCAGATCCTTCACCTGCTCAGACGCTGCACTCGCACCACTATGAGAAGGAGCCAAGCCAAATAACGACACCACCAAGGGCAGAGCAGGATTCCTCTGGAACTGGCCTTGGATGACTGGCAGCAAGGAGTAGTGGGGACCCATTGATCTTTGAGCCTTTCCTCTTTTGACCACGGGAAGGGAAAATGGAGCCTAAAGGATTCTGTCACTCCCACTCCAGTGGTTCCTTTACACTCTGAACAGCGGCAGAATGAGTGGAGCTCATAGAGAGTCGGGCCTGACCACACCTGAACGGCAGTTGTTCTCCCCACCTCAACTGCATGCGACTCACCGCATTTTCCTTCACAAATGGCACAGCTGGGAACTCAATTTAAAAAAAACAGTGACAGATGATTCTGCAGAAGTCAGCAACATTGCTCAAAATCACTTAGGAAATTATTTGGCCTGGCAAGCCCATTACATGTGCCTTATTTCATTAGATGTATACAGGTAACTTATGTTACCATGGCCATGTCATTTAGCATGGAAGGCAGTGTCTGGTGACAAAATCACAGCCAGGGCTGGCAGTCAAGTGACCTAGATTCTAGCCCTAGGTCTCTCACAGACTTGCTGTTTGACCTGAGATGAGTCTGTTTCTCTACATCTAAGTGCCCTCCTTTAAAATAGCCACAATATGTTAATCTCCTCCTCCCTTTGTCATTCAGAAGATTAATCCATTAGTATTTAGGATGTCCTTTTCATTTGTACAGCACTGTCTATCTAAATCTCAATCTGTTATTTCCAACATGTAACACAATAATCAGGGGCATATTGTCAGAGCACTGCTTATGTATTTAATCACAACAATTATTAGTATCAATGGGCATCATTCAACTAATTCTCATAGAAACAGTCACCTCCTTAAAAAAAATATTTTTGGACTTCAGTGCTGTGGAAACTTTGGAATCTTTGCTTCTCATACTGCATCGAAATCTCTCACTAGCTCATTTAATGCAAATGATGTGGAAATTGAAGGAGTGTTCTTCACCTGCATTTTGTTATTTGTCTTAGCATCTGTGTCAGGCAATAGCTGAACATCTGGAAAAAATCCATTTGTTTTGTTGGCATTGGGTTTCAGACATAGAGACATGACCGTATTCCCTTGCAGAATAAGTGATGCAGCCTCAGGGAGCTCCCATGTAACAGTCAGATGAGGTTCACCTTCATTACCCTAGTAAAACAATCCATTTAACCAAAGACAAAAATATATATAATCAATTTGCACCTGTACTTTACAGGTCAAAGTGCATTGTAAGTCCCCTACCATGCAGGTTCACAGAGGATAGGAATCTATTACACTCCAGGCTATAACCTCTTGGCTCTTCAGCTCAAGTTGTAGCAACTCATACATTTAGCTCTGGAGGTTGCCAGATCATTCCTGGAGGTGGCAGCTAAGATGGTAGTCATCATACTTGCAATAAAACAACAAGCATGATGATTCAACCTAAGAAAGTTTAGCATTAAGGCTGAAACTGAGTCTTTGATCCTTGGTCATTGTGTCTAGTTGCTATTGAGGGTTGCTTAACAGATTCTCCACATATAAAACAAACTCCAATGCCTAGTTTCCTGGCTTAACTTCAATGTCCCTACTTTGTGGCTTTAGAATAGTCTCAGTGTTCCTAAAGTATAGCTTAGGTTTAGTTCTCTTTTCATAGAGGCATTACATATTAAATGTAATCAATGCTGGAGTAGAATGTTACTTTTTAAACCATTTCAATATATTAAACAACAACAATTCTGAAAAAAAAATACGGTCAGATGTAAATCTAATAGGCAGTTTTACCTAGGACCTTTCAGATTTAAATTTGGTTCACAGTAATGTTTGCAAGGAATGACTCATGAAGCTACATTTAACTACACTGTTAGTAAATTACATTTAGAGGGCATTTTTTATTCACCAAAAATAGCAAAATCAATTAACTGATTAAGTTAGATACATTAACTTGTAAAGCAGCTCCAAATACAGTGGATATTCTTTTCCATAGCGACATTCAGAGATAAAGAAGGCTACATGAATTATTTCTTTTCCAAACATTTGATATTTTCATGTTCATAATAACCACAGCGTATAGCTTTTTGTTACAGAAATTTCATCACACTGCAATCAGAAAACTGCTTTTTTTGTCCTGGATCTTGCTATGCCTAAGAGTGCATGTTCTGCATGCAATCCTATGGTTGTGTGCTTGGGATTATGATTATGCAACTTGACTGTATAAGTGCATGGCAGAGTGGGATATGTCTGTATCAAATGATGAACAGACAAGTTGGGTGAGGTAATGTATTTTATTGAACCAACTTCTGTCTCATCAACCACCTAACACGTAGTACTCTCTTCTGTGTAGGTGCTCAGGCAAAGGGTATCAATATAAATAGAAATATGAAAAACGGAGGTAGCTTCATATTTGCGTCTAGCTATTTTCTTGTTTGCCTGTAAGCTATTCAAGCTGATGGCTAATAGGGTTAGAGAGCAGCACTGTCCCAACTCAAGAGGAAGGAAGGAACCACAGAGCACCTTTTCATATCTCTTTGCAACCTTCCTATGCAGGATTCAGATCATGCTGTTCTGTGGACCTCATGTCATCCAAGGGAGGGGTGTGCATGGACCTCTAATTTTCACTTCTGAAGGAGTGGGGAAGGGAAAGAGTTCTTTAGTTTTGAGTCCTGATCCTACTACCCCTTGCATGTGTAAATAACTTTATTCACTGAAATATTCTCAGTTACTTCAAAGAGTAATCTTATGCACCTCCTGCAAATTAAGGACAGGTTCTGGCTCTTATTTGGGGAGCAAAATGACTGAGGGATAGCCACTAAAGCTTAGCTGCTATGAGAAAAACATTGGCTCCAGTGTAGTGGACTCATGGAAAGAGGTGAGCAGAATGTTGAGAATCTAGCCATGGAACATTGAACACACTGACACTTTAAATATTAAAAGAGTTATTTTGGTGACATGCTGAAAAATGACTTTACATTGACTGTTGCATAGGGTTTACCTACTAATCTATGAAAGTTTTTTGTTTGAACTTCCGAATTAGCAGCTACAGAAGGAACTAAATCACATGAAAGGTATAAAAAAACCTGAATGATTTTGATCTTCCCGCTGTGCTCCAAAGCCAGGATCACATGCCGACTCTCGCTAGCCCTCAGATAAACTAGCTGCAGCAGCCACTGCTCATCATCTTTGCTGTCATTTGCAATGGGCAGATCTTTAATTTCCTGCCCACTTCCAAAATCCCATATTTTCAACGTTCCTGACACGAAGTGAGGGCAAGAAACACAAAGACAAAAACTGTTAAACACAAAATGTGTATTTTCAAGTCAGAAACTTGACATGTCCCAAACAAAGAAAACACAGCTGCATTGCATTTCCCATTTCTACAGGTCTGATATTTGGTAATTGAATACTGATTCACAGAATCATGTAGTTGGGATATGTAGTATTTGTGAAATTAGTCTCCCTGTGATGGAAGGTTGGCAGGAAGAGTGTATATGCATATTCCTAACAAATATTGCATCACCCAATTGCAGAAAAGATTGGTGTGATTTCCCTGCCTCGGTTGGACTCTCTCTTTTCCTAGATATTACTCACATATTTCATGCTAGGAATGACTTATCCTGGGGTTCAAAAACCTCTTTCCTTCAATTTCTCACATGTGTTGGCCGAGTTATTTCAAGGTCAAGTGTAAGCGCTTTAAGTCAGGGACTTTATTTGCATTTGTACAATATGCCCCAGACCCGCATTAAGGTCTTTGTAAAAGCATCAACCACCACCAGATAGATATTTTTCTGATAGATCCTCAGGGGCAAGACAGTCTGCCTACAGGGTCTGTTCACATCAGATAATGTAAATTCAAACCTGTGCTCTTCGAGCAATACATTTAATTGATTCCATGTGTACAAAGGTTTCCAATGACACACTGGTCTAAAACCTATTGACGTCAATGAGGGTGTAAAGTCTGATTGCCAAGCAATGTTGCCCACTTGCTTAATTATGGGTGTGAAAATTCATTTTGGCCTAAATGAGAGAACAATGGAACAAATTCTCCTGTCCTTTGGCCCCTTATCTCAATGAGTACTGTTAGATACAGTATCGGATTTTTCCATCACACCACCATTCAATCCTTCTCCATACCTGTTCTGTATTTCCTCCTTCTGTGCCAAGCCCACAAAAGGGCAGAAAAGGAGCCAGCAAAGCAGAGAGCCCAGCAAGGTTCTGAGGAACATGGCTAACCACCATCCCTTTTCTCAGATTGAGGAGACAGAAAAAGAGGCTGAGGCACTCTCCAGAGTAACAGCTACCTCATAGGGTTATCCCTGTCAGGGTAAGCAGCAGCTCCTCATGACAACAGCTTTTTCTTTCCAAGTAGCCACTGTGGGCAAAGTCTCTCTGCTCAATGGCAGACATAGAGGGCAGTATGCTCAGGAGGAATTAATCTGGCCTGCATGGTATGGTAGAGGCCATGTCTTCTTCACAAGGCATCCTGGAATATCCTTTTTTTACTGGGTGCTGCATTTCTAAACATTTCAATAAACCCTGATGTTTGAGAATTATGCAGCCATGATAACTGATTAATTAATTATTAAAGTTTATTGAAGAATTCAGTGCAAGTCTGGTAAATATACTGGGAGGCTATATATATATATTATATAGTTTAGTGTTCAGAGTCAGCAAATCCTACAGAGCTGAGATCCACTTTCCATTTTAACTACTTTTCTCCAGTTGCTCAGTTTTCTTATTAAAATGCCATCTAGCCTGAAGATATTCCTGCTGGGGCTTAGCTCATAATAATTCAATTTTTTGGAGGTTTGAGCAAAAGTGGGTTTGCTACTTTTGAATGATATAAGATTGAAAAAATAGACTTAGCCCACATGTTTCTATCATGAGTTTTGTTCTTGCATATCAGTAGCACTTTAGTTAGAAACTCAATTCTTGGCTTGTTTTAGAGCTTTCTTTGAGGAGTGAAATGCACGTCTAGCTTGAAGCAGGTCCGTTCGGTATTTGTTAAGTGATGAATATTTCAATTTGGACTGTGCACACACTGCGGCCATATTTACCATACATTTCAATGCAACATTTTTGAGTCACAGGGTTGAGAACATTCAGGACCACTGAGTGGCCTATGACGCTAATTTAGTCCTCCTGAATAAAGGGCACCTTAGTTTCATCCCTTCTCCCCTTTCTTATAAAACCAACAAGGGAAATTGAAAGCAAAAATCTGTCACCAAAACAATGTTAACACCAAAACAATGTAACATCGATTACAGTGAGCCCAAGTATGTCTACTTGAGCTCTAGCGCAAAGTGTAGACACACCCAAAGATGTAGGATGTGCTACCTGGCAGTTAACATTGCATGGGGAAGCTTAGATTGGGGTATTTCTTTAACGATTTGCCATGTCCCAACTTCATTGCTATTCACTGAGGCATTTAATAGAAAAGGGTGACTGGGGCTAGGGCTGTACAAAACAGCACCAGTTCAGTTTTGCAGATGTTTTTGCAATTGAACCCCACTAATATGGTTGCCGGTGAGTGTCAAGGAAAATGTTCTTACAGCCCTGATCACAATGCATAGAGTATCTCATTCTAAAGAGAGATAACAAGATAGAGATTATTGAACTGTTTACCATCATATGCCCCTGTAGCAAGGTGAAACCCATTTTTATCAATTGCTGCACAGGTCACTTCAATATTAGGCCCATGGGCATCTTCAATCTGGTATATTTGTTGACCAGATTCTAGCTCCCAGACCTAGAAAAAATAAAATTATTTGCAGTCCATCCTACAAAAATCCCAGGGACTATGTATCACAAACTGGCTGCAAAAAGATTTACATGCTGAATAGATGATTGTCATAAATCCTATGAAATATGCTTCCTGATACTGTAGCAGATTTAACAACACAACATTCACAATTACAGTATAATTCCAAAAATCTCTGCCACCCTAAGAAATCCATTCTAGCAAAGATAGTCTATTTTTACCAGTTACATGAAATAGTTTCTTTTTAACTAGGCAATTCATTCTATCTCACTGGCTGATGGCTGACACGGGCTGACAATTGCTCCTTTCCTTCTTCCCTCCTTCCCCCATTAGGGGGCCTAACTATGTATACATGTTTAAATTCCTCATCTGGAGCAGAGGTGAAAGTAAGCGGGTGAGCCCTGGTGTGCAGCTCCAGCAAGAGCTGAGCTGTGGCAAAAGCCCTCAGAGAGCTATTTAAAGAGCTCTCTATTTAAAGGGTTGCAACAGGACAGCAACTGTAAGAAATTTTAAGTTACTTTCACTGCTGATCTGGAGCATTCTTATATCACATTTATAAAACAGCTTTTTATAACCAAGTAATAACCAATGATCACTGTTTCATAGGCTGAATTCAACTGATATACAAAGATCCATTCCTGTAAGTGAAGTGTGGAACAAAACTCAAGTGAAGGAAAAGGAATTCACCATCAAGAACAGATTCTCTTCCTCCCCTCCCAATCCTTCTGGTGCCTAATGTGAAAGAGGAGACTAATTACATTGATTCTGCAGTTCACTTGAAAGGGTCACCTGATAGAAATAATGCTGCTGTGATGTTAAATGGCTTATTTATCATGGATTACCACTTCCCTAGAGCGTTAAGGCATAAGAATAGCTACAAAGAGGATGGCTCACATAACAAATACCATTAACTTCTGCTTAATTGCTCAACAGTTTATCTGTGATAAAAGCAACTGCAACATTCCTTTTCTCTCCTGGTTTAAAGCAAGTTTATGCTCACCTTCACAATAGATTCAGCACAGATAGTGAGAACTTGATGAAAAGCCCTGTTGTAAGTCAGTACATTGATGTTTCTTTCATGCGTTTGTGGAACCTGTTTGGTGTCTTGTATCATCCGGGTTAGAGGATAAATGTCAATGACAGATGACCCTGTACGTGGCAAGAGAGGTACTAATACATACATGTTATGTGACTGTGCAAACTGCCATGTAAGGAAATGGATAAACTCTACATGAGCTGTTGTGTTTGATTTAAATTCAAGCTATCTCTGCCCAACGTTAGTTCTAGAGAATTTCTGCGGCCTGAAGAAAACTAGAAAATAGTCCCCTCTCCCAGGCACAACAATCATTAAATAGGAATATTTATCATATTTTGCTGCCTTAGACAATCAACTATCCAATTTTTATGGTAGAGACAACCCTAGCCCCAAGATCAATAGGAAGCACAGGATTTACAGTTCCAGAGTGAGCCAACATAGGAGGGAACAAATAAATGTCTTCCATGTACAAAACTGAAAATAGAGCTTCATTCCAGTGATGAACAGGGCATGAAGACTAGTGGGTTTTGGGAGTGCAAAAGGAGAAACAAGCATTCTGTCGGGTTCTTGGCTAACACTTTCAGAACAGATTCAAAAGATTTACATAGTGAATTTCCTGCTCTGCAGAAGCATTGAGACTGCTGTCAAAACCTCCACTGTTCTCTGTTGCTTCAAAGCAGCAAAAATATGAAGTAAGAGTCTTCTCTCCAAGTGACAGTGGAGTGCCCAGAAAATAGTGTTGGCTCTATGGTCACTGTTCTATTTTCTATTCAATTTTGTCTGCTTAAAAAAAACAAACCCAGAACTTTCATATATACAATCAGTGGGCAACTGTCATCACCAAGACCTTGTCTTCTCTAAGAAAAAAATGCTTTACTTCATGTTAACTAAAGGCAAGCTTAAATCCTAATCAAGATATTGCCATTTGTAGTTTTTACATGTTAGCAGGTTGAGGTAAAGTTTATATGAAAATCTAGGGTTTATCTTGATCTACTAAAGTGTTAAAACCACAAATTGGCATGAGGATTTTATCTTCTTCATTAGGATTTTATCTTGTCTAGTTACCACATTCGCAGACACGAGGTAAGAACATGCCTTTTTTCAGTGAGGACGGCAAGATACAGTGAGCCAAGTATTTAAATACGAATGGCAACAGTGGGTCAGACCAATGGTTCATATAAGCTCAGTATCCAACCTTCTGACAGTGGCCAATGCCAGATGTCTCAAAGGGAATGAACAGACCAGGTCACTCGAGATCCTTCTCCTATCATCTAATCCCAGCATCTGGCAGTCAGAGGCTAAGGGGTTGTATCTCTGATCATCTTGGCTAATAGCCATTGATAGACCTATCCTCCAAGAAATTACCTAGTTCTCTTTTTAATCCAGTGATAGTTTTGGCCTTCACAACATCTGTCAACAACAAGTTCCACATATTGACTGTTAACTGAACCGAGCTGTGTGAAGAAATGCTTTCTTTTGTTTTAAATCTACTGCCTACTAATTTCATTGGGTGACTCCAGGTTCCTGTGTTGAGAAGGGATAAGTACTTGCCTATTCGCTATCTCCACACCATGCATGTTTTTTTAGACCTCTATCATATCCTCTCCCTTAGTTGTCTTTTTTCCAAGCCAAATAGTCTTAATTTTTTTAATCTTTCCACATATGGAAACTGTTCCATACTCTTAATCATTTTTGTTGCCCTTCTCCATTTCTAATACATCTTTTTTGAGGTGGGGTGACCAAAAAAGCACACGGTATTTAAAAAGTGGGTGTGCCACACATTTATACAGAGGCATTATGATATTTACCATCTTCTTATCTATCCCTCTCCTAACAGTCCCTAGCATTCTTTTAGCATTTTTGACTTCTGCTGCACATTGAGTGGATGTTTTCAGAGACCTATCTACAATGCCTCTAAGATGTCCTCCCTGAATGGTAACTGCTAATTTAGATCCAATAATTTTGTAAGTGTAACTGGGATTATCTTTTCCAATGTGTTCATCAACCAGTTCTGTGAGATCCTTTCGTAAACTCTTTGGAGTCTGCTTTGTATTTAACTGTCTTGAGTAATTTTGTGTCATCCACAAACTTGGCCACCTCATTGTTTATACCTTCTCCCAGATAATTTATGAATATAAACTGTTCATATCTGGTCCCCAGCAAAAGCAAGAGCTATTAACTAGCTTCTCTGGAATGTGGGAAGATAAGCTGACATACCACAAGGAGTGTGTTTGAACCGGTAGGACAGGAAGGAGGGACTGACAGCTGGGCCATATTATATCAGCCAGGAGCTTCTAAAAGGAAAAGTGTAGGCCACAGGAGAAGCTCTTGTTCTCAGACAAGCACACACTTTTCCTGGGGCCCCTCATCGACCTCTGCAGCCAGTTTACTGTCATCTACGCTGGGTGGTCAAGGAAGGCACATGACACACATGTCTTCTGAAACTCCAGCCTGTTCCAGAAGCTGCATGCTAGAACCTTTTTTCCCCTACTGCATCATCAGGGTTGGAGATGTGGACATGACAATCTGTATTGTAAGGGACGCAACCTACTCTCTCCTCCCCTGGTTTACAAAGCCCTACACCAGACACCTTGGCCCTTATTTCAGAATAGGCATTATTCTTTGTAGAATGAGGGTTACAGAATCCAGAATAAAACACTCATTATTTTGATATTATTTCAAAATAGCAGGCTTGCTGTGTAGATGCTCATAAAGTTATTTCAGAATAATGTCCATTATTCTGGAATAATGCTGTTGTGTAGACATGCCCCATGGTTGTAACAGTCTCTGATGTGGTAAGAGATCCATTTCAAGGGATTAAAATAAATAACAGATGGCAGGGCTGGAAAAGGGTACAATGGTTTTGTTTTCTTGACGAGGGGTTCATTTTTCAAAATGTTGGGAAATGTGGCTTGAGAGAAATCATCTTCTGTGACTGTCACCTTAAGCCTCTCATGCATATCCCAAATTAAAAGAAACACTAGATTTTATATATAACATGAAGTTCCTTCTCCACTTCAAATAGCCTTCATTTGTAAATGCTCAATTAGCAGAGTATAGAAAGTCGATGTCATGTCCTAGATTTCAGCATATCCCTTGCATCTAATTTTCCTCAGTGCCAGGCAATGCTGCTGTTGCCTTCTGCATGCATGTATCATAATATGGATAATCAACATTTAAAATGAGGAGGGATGCATTTCTCATTCATTAATTATGTCTACATACCTGTAATAAGTGTGCCATGGTTATTGTCAAATATCATGGCATAGATCTGTGTTTCTCCAGGTTTCCCCTGACTATCGTGGAAGATCTGCAGCAGTGAAAGGGTCTGTATATCCCACACTCTAAAAATCTGGAGGAAAAATAAAGGTGCATGGCATGTCACTATTATATTGTCATCCCTTAATACACAGTGTTTCTCACAGTGGTCCATGAAACTACTCTGAGAAACCTGCTAACTGGCCACTCAGGTGTTTTTTTTTACCAGCACCACAGCCACAGAGCCTCGCAGCTCCCATTGGCTCCAGTTCACCATTTGTAGCCAATAGGAGCCAAAGGAAGTGGAGGCCTGGCTGGCTGCAAATGGCAAACCGGAGCCAATGGAAGCCATGAGGCTCCATGGCTGCAGCACCGGTAAATAAATACACTGGAGTGGCCAATTAGCAGGTTTCTCTGAGTGGTTTCGCAGACCACTTTGAAAAATGCTGCCTTAATAATTTGTATTATAATTGCAGTTAGCAGACCCAACAAAGGTCAGGCCCCACTGCTTTAGGTGATGTGCCAAATGCATTGTATGAAACACTCCACGTCCTAAAGAACTTTACAATCTAAATAGAGGATATAAGACAAAGGATGTAGTGCCCTGGTGTTGTACAGAGGGTGAACTGAGCAGAGATGGAATTGCTCAATGTCTCAGAAGCACTCTGTGATAGAGCCAGCATCTGAATTGCAATATGGGTGCTAGATGGGAAATGGTTTTCCCACCCAAAAGAATGTTTAAGAGTTCAAATTTTCCTGTCTCAATTTGGAACAAAAAATTGAAATCTCAAAATGTTGCATGAACCAAAAAATTAAATTTGTTTTGTTTCAGTTGGGGTCAATCTAAAAGTTTCATTCTGTACTTATGAAATTTTTATTGTGATGCTGTCCTCTTTTTTCATTAACATTGTATTGTAATTAGTTTACACTATGAAGCAAAATGGTTTTGAACTGGGGAACCAGATTTTTTCTGTTTGAAAATGTTGAAACTAAACAGTGACAATTCGGGGGGTGGGGAGGGGAGAACTGAGCTGGGAGATTAATCAGAAAAAAGCTGCTTTCGTGAACCATTTCAGTTTCAATGAAGGATGTGTTTTTTGTTAAAAATTCTCAGTGTGTCCTACTCCTGAGACTTAGCCTACTGCCTTAACGCTATCTGTCCTTTCTACCATTTTATACTTCTCAAATATATACTCATACAACCAAAGGGTATGTCTACACTAGCCCCCTAGTTCAAACTAGGGAGGCTAATGTAGGCATTCGAAGTTGCAAATCAAGCTCGGGATTTAAATATCCCACGCTTGATTTGCATTTTCCCAGCTGGTCGCCATTTTTGAAATTTACAAGTCCGGACTAACTGCCCACGTCTACATGCGGCAGGGACCCGGTAGTTCGAATTAAAGCCCTAGTTCGAACTACCTGTTAAATCTCATTCCAGGAGGAATAACAAGTAATTATTTGTTACACCCAGAAGTCCTACTCATGACCAACCAGTCCCTGCCCTTGTACTCACACATTGCTCTCAGTATTGCCATGCGTTGTTATAATCCCATGTTTTTGCACAATGTATTTCCAATAAAATAGACATATTATGTCACTAAAATTATTCTGCCATTGCTAGCAACTTTAGCACAGATACACATCTACTCTCAAACTATGACAATCTTTTCTTGTATGTGCAAGTTACTTGGAGTAATTCAAAAGCACCATTAGATTGTATTTTTACCAGTTTTCACCAGTTTTTACCTTTGATTCACGGCAGGGTGATGTGTCCAGAGGCGCTGGAACAATTTGTATAGTGGAGGTGTTAAGAGCTATTGAACTCAACTGGAAATCCTGTATATCACGGAAACCACGTCAAGCTGCAGCACCCATTCCCCTCCTCCCGCTTACATACACACCCAGGAAAGATGTTCATCATTATCTTTTATTGAAAGAAAAGTTGGGAGGATCTAGAGCAGGGGTGGCCAACCTGTGGCTCTTAAGCCACAGGTGGCTCTTTGCTCACAGAAATGTGGCTCTCAGGGTTATGGCTTGTTCAGAGCCGCATACCCGCTTTGTGCACATGCCCCAGTTCCTGGAGGGAGAAGTGCATGGCTACAGCGGTGGCAGCTCTGGTGAGACCCAGGCATTGGGTTAGAATGGGAGAGGCTTGGGGGTGCCTGGATCTGGGAGAGGGGGAGGGCATTGGGTTAGAGTGGGGAGAACTGGGGAGGAGGTTGGGTTTGGGGGAGAGCATTGTGTTGGGGGAGGGATGTCTGGCTCTTTGCACTACTATCTACAGTTCTTTTGGCTCTTCGTGTCTAACTGGTTGGCCACCCTGATCTAGAGTGTAACACGTGATTTAGGATTTTTAAATTAAATAATCTGTAATTATTGGTTCTTTTAATACTCTCGTAAAAACACACTGATTGTGCAGCAATTAACAGATTTTTTTTTAAATCTTCATTTTAAATATCTTCTATTTGTAAAATCTCACTGGCCTCAAAGGAAAAGTTAGAAGTAAAAATTACTTTTTATCTTTTCTATCTGTTGAGTTCCAGAAGTTCCAGGGGACTCTGCTGGTAACAAAAATAGAAATAATCTGATTAGGCTCCTGGAGAGCCTACTATACGTTGTGAGCCAGATGGCTGCCTGATGCCTTTTCTGAGGTCATTTAATACCACATGCATTGCACAACACCTGTGACTGCTTGACCTCCCTCCCTATATAGTATCCCATGGGATCAGAGGAACTCAGATTATTAGAACTCAGATTATCAGAGCTCAGTCAGCAAAAGAAACAGCAACTCACTTGCAGAAAGTTAGATGAAGACTAGTCTAAAATTTCAGTTATTGACCTGGGCTTTTGGTAAACACATTTGACTTCAAAAACTTTCAGGAGGGGCATAGGAGATGAAAAGTAAGGCAGAAAGAAGACTTGCAACAGGAAATTTATGTGAGAAGAAAAAGCAGACTGAACTGGAGCAGCAAAAATGGAAAGACATGTTTAGAACAAAAGTGCTGGAAGTTAGGGCAACTCTTCAGGAAAAACTCCAAGCACTGTGTGAAAAAGTAGCAGAACCGCACCACCACTGCCACCACAGAAAACATCTGGAAGAACTGAAGAACTTAGTCGTACAATCGCAGAGAGTTGGGGAACCACAGCAGAGAACTGAAGAGAAATCTACTGCAATAATAAAGAGAAAAAGAAAGGTATAAAACCTTCTGAGAAACTCTAGTTTCATATATTGTCTGCTTCAAAGTCTGTAGAATAGATACAATCAAACTGAAGACGTGGTTCTGGTATTCCTTTTAATTCCTCAAATTAAACCATAAATGGGAGTACAGGGAAGCTTCTAGTAAAGGTGCAATTTCATCCTGTACAGGAGGTCAGATCAGATAAACTAATGATCCTTTCTGGCCTTCAAAAATAGACACATCTCTATCAAACTTCTGGATGAAGGGAAGACAGATTTTCCCAACAGATATAAAAATTAAGTATTTTTATGTTTGCTGACTGAATCTGAGGTATCGGCTACTTCCAGATATTTCAGAGGCCAAATAGTAAATTATGCAAATCCATATATGACCGGACAAAAAGTTTGTATGAGATGCTTCATTATAGTCACCAGAGGAAATAAGAACACAGACAATGATAAAGTTCAAACCTGTTATCAGATCTAGCGGAAGCCACAAAACACAGCAAGGCACAGTGCACTTACACAGGGGCAACCAGAATCCTGATGCTTTGGCTCCACACCTCCATTCCAGCAGAGCCCAGGATAACAGTAAATGCTTTGCTAGATTGGAGCTTACCACAGTTTGGGTGTGCCAATACTAGATACTGCAAAGAGGATGTGGCTAGGTATGGTGAGCAACACATTGACCCACAACCCTGGAAGGTAAAACAGTGCTGCTTCTCTCCTCTGCTAGAGCTCCAGGAGGTGTTGTGTGTTCACAAAATGCCTCCTGGACTTCAATCAAATTGGTTTTGCATCCCTCCTTAGAGTCCATTGCTTTATAAGTCCTAATACTGCCCACAGGAGAGAATTTAGTTTTACATCACATCCTTTACCTTGATTCAAAGGGACGTTGTTAAGGGCCCAAAAGCAAACAATTCCGCTGTGTAGGAAAGATAGAAAATATGGCAAAAGACCAGCTTGGCTTAACAAGGAGATCTTGCATGATCTCAAAATAAAAAAGGAGTCATATAAAAAATGGAAACTAGGACAACTAACAAAGGATGAATATAGGCAAGCAACACGGAATGCAGGGGCAAGATTAGAAAGGCAAAGGCACAAAATGAGATCAAACTAGCTACAGGCATAAAGGGAAACAAGAAGACTTTTTATAAATACATTAAAAGCAAGAGGATGACCAAGGACAGGGTAGGCCCACTGCTTAGTGAGGAGGGAGAAGCAGTAACAGGAAACTTGGAAATGGCGGAGATGCTCAATGACTTCTTTGTTTCGGTCTTCACCGAGAAGTCTGGAGGTGTGCCTAACGTAGTGAATACAAGCAGAGAGAGGGTAGGTTTAGAAGATAGGATTCACAAAGAACAAGTTAAAAGTCACTTAGGAAAGTTAGATGTCAGCAAGTCACCAGGTCCTGATGAAATGCATCCCAGAATACTCAAGGAGCTGATAGAGGAGGTATCTGAGCCTTTAGCTATGATCTTTGAAAAATCATGGCAGACAGGGGAGATTCCAGAAGACTGGAAAAGGGCAAATATTGTGCCCATCTATAAGAAGGGGAATAAGAACAACCCAGGAAACTATAGACCGGTCAGTTTAACGTCTGTCCCAGGGAAGATAATGGAGCAGGTAATTAAGGAAATCCTATGCAAACACTTGGAAGGTAATAAAGTGATAGGGAATAGCCAGCATGGGTTTGTGAAGAACAAGTCATGCCAAACTAATCTGATAGCTTTCTTTGATAAGATAACGAGCCTTGTGGATAAAGGAGAAGCGGTGGATGTCATATACCTAGACTTTAGTAAGGCATTTGATACGGTTTCGCATGATATTCTTATTGATAAACTAGGCAAATATAACTTAGATAGGGCCACGATAAGGTGGGTGCATAATTGGCTGGATAACCGTAGTCAGAGAGTTGTTGTTAACGGTTCTAAATCCTGCTGGAAAGGGATAACAAGTGGAGTTCCTCAAGGGTCTGTTTTGGGACCCGTACTGTTCAATATCTTCATCAATGATGTAGATATTGGGATAGAGAGTACGCTTATTAAGTTTGCGGATGATACCAAACTGGGTGGGGTTGCGACTTCTTTGGAGGATAGGGACATAATTCAAAATGACCTTAGCAAGTTAGAGAAATGGTCAGAGGTAAACAGGATGAGGTTTAATAAAGAGAAATGCAAAGTGCTCCACTTAGGAAGGAACAATCAGTTCCATACATACAAGATGGGAAGCGACTGTCTAGGAAGGAGCATGGCAGAAAGGGATCTAGGGGTCATAGTGGACCACAAGTTGAATATGAGTCAACAGTGTGATGCTGTTGCCAAAAAAGCAAATATGATTCTAGGTTGTATCAACAGGTGTGTTGTAAGCAAAACTCGTGAAGTCATTCTGCCTCTCTACTCTGCACTAGTTAGGCCTCAGCTGGAGTACTGTGTCCAGTTCTGGGCGCCACATTTCAAGACAGATGTGGAGAAATTGGAAAGGGTACAGAGAAGAGTGACAAGAATGATTAAAGGTCTAGAGAACATGACCTATGAAGCCAGGCTTCATGAACTGGGCTTGTTTAGTTTGGAAAAAAGAAGATTAAGGGGGGACATGATAGCGGTTTTCAAATATCTAAAAGGGTGTCACAAGGAGGAAGGAGAAAATTTGTTCCTCTTGGTTTCTGAGGACAGGACAAGGAGTAATGGGCTTAAAGTGCAGCAGGGGAGGTTTAGATTGGACATTAGGAAAAAATTCCTAACTGTCAGGGTGGTCAAATATTGGAATAAATTGCCAAGGGAGGTGGTGGAATCTCCCTCTCTGGAGATATTTAAGAACAGGTTAGATAGACATCTGTCAGGGATGGTGTAGGTGGAGCTTGGTCCTGCCTTGAGGGCGGGGGGCTGGACTCGATGACCTCTTGAGGTCCCTTCCAGTCCTATGATTCTATGATTCTATGATTCCATCTCTGTCCTGTGGCAACGGGCTGAGCAGATTATGCAAGCAACTATTTCACGTGAGTTATCTGAACACAATGTGCCACAAGCACTGCTGAGAGATATAGAGCCACTGCTGTATATTTACATATGCACACAACTGTGCACGAACTCATACATGATATGCATTGACAGCGAGCAAATGCAAGCACATTTATTATGGATTTTAGGAAGTAACTAGTGGTAACTGCCTTAGGGACAGCTATTCATAATAACTTTCTGTTCTAGTTATATATTAAAGAATTTCTTCTGACAAACTGATATGCTCCAAAAGCCCCTGCAATCTATGTGCATGCATCCCTTATGAGAAAATGTCACCAGGCTCTTTCCATGAAAGTACACACATATATATTAAGAAACACTAGGGAGGAGTCAGAAAAAAGAGAAGAGTGACAAACTCAGAAGTACCTGAAAGTAGCTAAATTTTTACTTAGAGCTGTTTCCACCAAACTTGCAGGGCTTGTCTCTATTTGAAACACCTCTACACATTCAACAAATCAACATAGAATCATCAGAGCATAGGACTGAATAGAACCTCAAGAGGGCATCTAGTCCAGTCCCATGCACAGCGGCATGATCAGGTTAGGCGACACTTAAAAGCTACTTTTAGGCTACCATGTTGATTTGCCCCACCTACAGTTAACGTGTGGCTCAGCTGTGTTGTACTGTTAATCAAAAGCTATCAAGACATAGTGAAGTTCACAAAGAAGGGAGCTATGAGGGAAATGCGCATGACGTGTTTGACCAGTGCCATAGACCTCAAAGGGAAAACATGCAGAGGCAAAGCTGCAGTTCTCCTTACCATAATGAACAGAGTAACTTATCTGGAGAAAACACAGTTGTCTCTTGCGATCCTTGAAAGTGACCTAGCCAGGTTTTGCAGCTCTAGTCATTTAGAAGATGCAGGGACAGATTGTTATCAATGGGGTTACTCAGGAAGCTATGGCAAAGAGGATATTACCCCAGTGCATTAATGCAATGCTATGCAGCAGTTGGCTGAGCAAGTAGTGCCTTCCGAGATAGATAATTTGACAAAGTTCAAGATTGCCTATCACATTCAGAGTCAAATACCCAGTTACTAGTACTATCATACCAGAGTACAACCCCGTTTTTCCACAAAAACTCTGTAGTGTAGTCATAGCCTCAGAGAAAACAAGAGGAAAGGCTGCATTTTGAAGGTACTCGTTAATTGGTTTAACATATGAGCTTGTTCAGAGATTTCCCTTGAGCCCTGCAGTCACACACTGGTCCTAGGAATGCATTATAAGTATATGGTATATAAATTAAAAAGATGTAAAGCAGACATTTGGGGCAGAAATATATACTGTTCAATTAACTCCAATTACTTTCTAGGTCTTTCCACCTTCCAATGACAAACTAACGAAAAAGCTAGATAGCTTGCGTATTAAAAAAGGATAAGGAAAATCAAGCTTTTGATCTAGCTTGCCAAGAACAAATATTCAACATTATTGAAGCACTAAACAACTCAGAAGTGTGAATAAAACTCCTTAATCTCTAGGCAAAACAAATAGCCATAAATAATTGTTATGAAAGTACATCAGCAAGGGAAAGATTAATTGTAAATCTCTAAGCAGTTTATGAAAATATCAGATAAAGATGTAGCTATATAATTTCCATGAAAGGACGATAATGAATGGATGACTGGATCAGTTGTCCCAAATGTCTTTGTTCCAATTATCTTGATTAAATTTAGTTATCTTGATATATAGTACAATTCAGTAACAATCCTGGTTTAGATTTTTAGTTAATATCATGCTTACAGCTTAGCTGTCCTCATATTTTGGGAAGATCCATTATGAACACATCCTGAAAACAATGGCATTTGACTTCAAAGTAGGTTAGAACAAGTGTCAACACTAATCCTTTCAGGCAGGGATGCACCCAGCTCCAACCAGCTTTTCCAGAGACAGGAGGCGTATGTGACAACCTCACGTGGCATTCACTGTGGCATCACAAAGCAAAGTTGGCATTGAAGGCAGTTAGATAGAGGGGACTGGATTGCACTATCATTAAGGTTTAAGTGAAACAGACTAAAGCCATGCACTACTAATGTTAATCAAGATAATGAAGTATCCTGCTTCCTATCCATTTCCTGCCAGAGCATCTAGGGTTCTGCACAAGCTAGTCAGTGGTAACTAAAACAAAATATGCATGATGGACTCTGCTTTCCATGGTTTTCCATGTTTTTTTTTTTAACAATGTACTTGACTGTGTGCCTATATGAGAAGTAGTGTGGAACAAATTGAAGAAAGGACAATGTGCCCTGGGAGTCAAATTTTACCATGTTCCAAAGCAGATATGCAAGAGAACAACACTTCCCCTCTTTCTCCCCTCACACTCACAAGCTCCACCCTCCCCGAGCCACACACAACAAGGGAATGTCTACATGGCAATTAAACACCCGTGGATAGGGCTACACACTGCATTTAGGGTTTGGTCCCCTGTGTACATTTGTCACTGCTCTCCATTTCTAAAATCACAGGGGATTAATTTGGGGGCAGAGTGTAGAACAAACAGAGACATGTAGGGAGCAGCTGCCACAAGGGAATAGGGGTTGTGAGGAGTCTGCAGGAGCACAGCCAGCTCAGAAAGATTTACTCTCCAGGGCCAGACATCCCCAGCGCAGACCTCCCCAGAATCTTCTGGCACTAAGCTACTGACTGCTGAGGGGCTGGATGATTAGCTTCTTAAGGTGAAGCTTCAGGTATTCAGAATCAGGTGTGGTTCTGGTCTTACAAGGGAATACTTATAATGGACAGTGATTGCAACCATAGTCCCTATTTCTACAATAGGCAATTGGACTGCTAAACTCATGTACTGTATCTAGAGAATCAAGGCCTTTAGTTATGGACACAGTACCACTTCTCTATAATTAAGTCCAGGGCCAATTATGCTTTCACTCAAGTCAATCACAGTATTTGCCACAGATTTCAGAGGCAGAAAACTGGATACACTTAAAAAAAAAACCTAAACATATTAATAACTTAATTAAAATTCTAAAAGTGTTTTACTATGCTGAGGGCTATATAGGCAGATTAATAACCTTTATACTGCATGTTCTTGCCTTTGAGTTACAATGCCTAATTCACGTCATTATTCATTATCTATCAGTGTATCACGAAGCAGCAAGATCTACCACTTAGCTGTAATTTTTAAGCCTGAGGTGGTGTTTGTTCGAGAAGTATATATGCACTGTCAGAATCTCCCTTCCGCAAAGAGGTTTTTTAGTGTCATAGGCTGTTACTTGTGTACTTAAATAAGCCAATTTGTTGTATATTCCAATTTCTTTTAGATTTAAAAGACCAGATATAAACTCAGACACTGTAAAACATTATCTCCCTGATTCTGTTCTTGGCAACTCTCAAATTCTAATAATATTGGGAATTCCATGCATAGAATCAAGGCTATGTCTAGATTGCATCCCTTTTCCGGAAAAGGGATGTAAATTAGACGTATCGCAATTGCTAATGAAGCGGGGATTTAAATCTCCCCCGCTTCGTTAGCATAAAAATGGCTGCCGCTTCTTTTCGGCACGGCGCTTTGCCGGAAAAAAGCGCCAGTCTAGACGCTGATCTTTTGGAAAATGAAACCTTTTCCGAAAGATTCCTTATCCCTTATTTTAAGAGGGATCCCTTATTTTAAGAGGGATAAGGGATCTTTCGGAAAAGGCTTTATTTTCCGAAAGATCAGCATCTGGACTGGCGCCTATTTCCGGCAAAGCTCCGTGCCGAAAAAAAGCGGCAGCCATTTTTATGCTAATGAAGCGGGGGAGATTTAAATCCCCGCTTCATTAGCAATTGTGATACCTCTAATTTACATCCCTTTTCCGAAAAAGGGATGCAATCTAGACGTAGCCCAAGAGAAAAATGTTGCAGGCATTTTGAAAAACTATACACTGAACAGGTCAGATAGGTTGTACACCAAAGTGGGCTAATGACTTCTGCAGAGTAGCTTCAGGCAATGAATGAAATACCTTCATACTGCTAAGCCAATCTGCAACATTTCAAAAAGTCACATACACGTTTGCATGTGGATCAGGAATAGTCAACATGGAGTCACCAAGGCTAAGTCATGCCTGACCAACCTCATTATCTTCTGTGATGAGACAACTGGCTCTGTGGATATGAGGAAAGCAGTGGACATGATATGCCTTTTTTATCAAAAACTTTGCTAAAGTCTGTCTCCCACAGTATTCTTGCCAGTAAGTTAAAGAAGTATGGATTGGATGAATGGACTCTCACATTAAAATAGATAGTTGTCTACCTCATCAGGATCAATGGATAGTGATCAACAGTTCAATGTCTACTTGGCAGCTGGTATCAAGCAGAGTGCCCCAGGGGTCAGACTTAGGGCTGGTTTTGTTCCAGCATCTTCATTAATTATCTGGATGATGGGATGGATTGTATACTCTGCAAGTTCACAGATGACACTAAGATGTGGGGAGAGTTATATATGCTGGATGGTAGGGATAGCCCAGAGAGACCTAGAAAATTGGAGGATTGGGCCAAAAGAAATCTCATGAGGTTCAAAAAGGACAAGTGCAGAGTACTGCACTTAGGACAGAAGAATCCCAAGCATTACTGAAAACTATTTAAATGAACTCCAGATTTTCATACAGAACGCCTTGCTTGTGTTGCCAAAAATATCTTGGTAAACCCAAATGTATATCTCTCCTCTGCAGATAAATACAGCCACTGTCATATAGAAGCCAAGATGCCTGTCATAGCTCAGCCCCAGTAAGAAAGGTAGCTGGCTCCAATAGACCCAGAAGGGATGCTGGGGAAGGGAAACACACTGAGGCTTTAGCCCAAGACTGTACTGTCGTTCCATTAAAATAACCTCCCCATTATTAATGGTAATATTTCATCTGATTAGTGCCCACGTCTTCCTGACTCATCACTAATTCTCAATACTGTGGTAGCAATAGTGAAGAGAAATGTCTTTCACCTTCAGCTTACTAAGAAGCCATGTTCCTTCTTCCCAGACTTGGACACTAGGGGTGTGTCTAGACTACATGCCTCCTTCGACGGAGGCATGTAGATTAGCCAGATCGGAAGAGGGAAATGAAGCCGCGATTAAAATAATCGCGGCTTCATTTAAATTTAAATGGCTGCCCCGATCTGCCGATCAGCTGTTTGTCGGCAGATCGGGGGAGTCTGGACGCGATGCCCCGACAAAGAAGCCTTTCTTCATCGACACAGGTAAGCCTCGTGAAACCAGGCTTACCTGTGTCGATGAAGAAAGGCTTCTTTGTCGGGGCATCGCGTCCAGACTCCCCCGATCTGCCGACAAACAGCTGATCGGCAGATCGGGGCAGCCATTTAAATTTAAATGAAGCCGCGATTATTTTAATCGCGGCTTCATTTCCCTCTTCCGATCTGGCTAATCTACATGCCTCCGTCGAAGGAGGCATGTAGTCTAGACACACCCTAGGATCTTTAGAGTGGTGCATCTTTTGAAGAAAAGCTTAAAAATACCTATTGTGTCTTAGCATCAGGTTGCATGTCTACATAAGAAGGATGAAGAGTCACATTAACCCTGCCTGAGGACTCCAGGAAGCCGGCTTTTGGGAAGTTGATGGTTAGACAGTCCAAACTACATGCTCCAATTACAATTTATACACTAGAGTTATTTTTCTGATTCTTAAAATGACTATACAAATGGAAATAAATACATAATACACCCACTGAGCTCCTTTTAGATATTCTGCAAGTGAGGGAACCGCCAGAGGAAATGGTAGTTTATTAGGAAAGTGATTACTTAGCCTTTTAGAATGATCTTCCACCACAACCAGAACACATTTTGTGCAGTTGTTAGTCAACAGTATCAGCTAATAAAAGGGAATATTGATAGTTCTCATTCTTCTAATATATAGACTCAATAACTATCATCAAAAAGTGCTCAGACACCAGAATGATTGGTATCTTAAACATTTAATGAGAACAGAAATCCCTATCCCATAAATTGAAGCTGAACTTTTATTTGTAAGAAGCAAAGTACACTATCTGATGTATCATCCATGATGTTTTAGGTTGCAAAATTTGGTACTTGCATTTTATGTCCCCGTTAGCAAGATTCCACTGCAAATATATGTCATTCTTCTGCTTATAGAAACAGCCAATTGAAGGACTTCAGTACTGAGTAAGCCTCTTTACACCAGGCATTTACGTTTACTGACAAATTGTATAGTTCTCTGCTCAATCCCCCCACCCTCCCTCAACATCCTTCCCACAGAGAACTTCTCCACAGACACAAGTCACCTGCTGAGTAATCTGTGCTATTGGAACCATCTGTTTAATGGTCTTGTGAACCAGGTTGGTCCGTGTGAGAAGAGGTCACTTTAAATCCACTCAGATCAGCGACATGCAAAAAAGCAGGCAAAGCTGGGCTTTCAAGCAAAAAAATGTACACAGTCAAAGAAACGTTAGTCCTGATTTTATGAAGACTGACGTCTACAATGTTACCACTGAAGTCGTTAAAACTAAGCAATAGCGATACACTAATTTTTACAGCACTTGTCAACTTTAAGGTCTACATGCTGCATAATACCCAGAGATAGCATGATAGAGACATTTCTTTATTATCCACCATTATTTCAAAATGGGAATCTGAAGCAGGAAGGAAGAGAGTCTTGCCTAAGAACACAGAGGTTTAAATGTCAGTAGTCAGGACTAGAACTTGGGAGCTGCTGGCTTGTGCTCATTGCACTGACTCTCAGGCCAATGCTCCTATCAAGCAGCACAGAATGTACACAACAGTTAAGAACTTGGTCTCTGCATAGAGGAAACTTCCTGTAGAATGAGTTGCCGGATGGGTAACACTTGTCATGCCAGGTGCATATTAAAAGCGTCAGGTTTGTTTTTATTTAATTACAAATTATGTTGGGCACAGGTCACAGAGGGTAGCATGGGGGCAAGGCTCGCAGGCCATGGCCAGACAACTTTTTGGTGCCTCCTCACAATTCAGCTCAGGCAGACAGTCTAGTTGCACTAGAACCAGGAACGGGGAGGACCATCACAAAAGGGATGGTCCAATCTGCATGCTATGGTGAGTTCCAACAGGCTGGAGTGGGAAGCTGGTTACTAATAGCTAAAGCTTGGTTCAAAGTAGAATCCTTACCACATGTTCCCAGCAACACTGTTGACCAAATTCTCATCTCAGGATCTGCCCCAAGAGTTGTTTCCTTCATTTTCTTAGGTGAAAGAGAGTCAGTCAGGCTACCTGGGGAATTTTTGCCCTTCCCTTTTATACTCCTTGGAAGTACCCCTTGGAAATGCATTTTCCTAAGAGTTTTCCCAAGATAAAATTCCTTCCAATTCTGAGAATGGAGATGTTATGTTTCATATGTTGTCAGGGATGGTGTAGACGGAGCTTGATCCTGCCTTGAGGGTGGGGGGCTGGACTCGATGACCTCTCGAGGTCCCTTCCAGTCCTATTATTCTATGATTCTATGATTCTATAGTGAAAAAGGTTCCATATTGTAAACTAACATGCAGATCAGTGTGCTCCTGCTCCCTATTGGCTGTCAAAGAATGGCCAGTGATTGCCAGTCAACGTTGAAGACACCTGGCAAGAAGTATCAGCTTGTTCTTGGTCTCCAAGAAGCATGTTTCCCCCTCCCCAGACTTGTCTGACAAATACATTTCAGTCATCATTTCAGCTTATGTTAATAAGTTTATCTATAATATTTCTACATACATTTAACCAGGTTATTACTGACCCATAAATTATTAGTGTTCCAGTGATATGTCATGAGGCATATTTTGTACAAAATTTATTACAGTAGTATGTAGGCTGAGAATACAGGAATGCATATGGTCAAAGTAATTTTTCTGATTATGATACAATATTTTGATTTTCCACATTAACTACTATTATTAATGAAGCAACCAACCTGGAATTAGGATGAATGTTCCCTCCCTAGCTCACTAAATATATCTTATATTTGAGATTTAAAAAAATAATCATGCAGCAAATTTTTGGATACTCAAATCTGATTCAGAGTCTGCAGACTGTAAGCTGTACAACAGTATAGCCCTGAAACAGCATGACATCTCAGTCACTTCTGTAGAATCCATAACATAGCTTTTACATTTGGCTTATCATCCATCCATCTGTGCCTCATGGTAAAAGTGGGCTAACGTCTGCCCAAAAAAGCACAGGATTGCAACAAAGGCTGTATCTGCTGGGTGAATCTGACTTTTTACAGAAGCATTTTCATATTTTAGTAAAATAAGTCACTCAGGGTGTGAAATTACGGGTTGCCAGGTGTCCGGTTTTGAATCGGACAGTCAAGTATTTGAGCTTTCTGTTCGGGAAACAAATTGAGAAAATATAAATGTCCAGTATTTTCTAAATAAGATGTAATGTAGATTGTGATGTAATGTCAAGTGTGTCCAGTATTTTTGTTGAAACCCTGTGTGAAATAGCTACACCCCTGAGCAATGTAATTATATTAACCCGAATCCCCACATATCAAAAGAGCTATGTCAGAACTTCTCCTGCTGACATAGCTACCACCTCTCATAGAGATGGAGTTATGCCGATAGGCGAGCTCTGTTCTGAGAGAGTCTTCACCAGAAACACAATTTCAACAAGCTTGAAAATTAACCTTTGGAATTTGTCATCTGAAGGCTAATGCCTACATTACCACTAAATCCTCCTAATGTGCATTAAAGTACTTTTTAGGAATCGTAGCTTCTTGATACAAGCAAATGCTTAACAATTAAGTCACACTTTACAACAGGATAGTTTAGGACTCTCTTCATCCACTATGACCCTAACTGTCTTGTGCTGTATAAATCCCAGAATGGTTTCCTGTCTTGGCAATCTACCAGGCCAATGCATGGAGCAGAATGAAAGACAAGGCTGTTGAGATAGCCTTCCCCCCAAAAGATTTTTCTTTAGAGTTTACTTTACCACATTTGGAGGTAATTGTTGCCTCCTTTTCCATACCAGTGGAGGATCTTGTGGATAGCAGAAGAGGTACAGTTCTGCTGGGACTCCATATGTGGTCACCTCTCCATGTATCAGTGTAATGTGGAGAGCTAGGATGCCCCAACCACAACAAAGGTGGTGAGATAAAGGAGGACTGATATGGAATGGCTTGTCGTAGGGTATGTCTACACTACCACCCTAGTTCGAACTAGGGTGGTAATGTAGGCATACCGCACTTGCAAATGAAGCCCGGGATTTGAATTTCCCGGGCTTCATTTGCATAAGCCGGCCGGCGCCATTTTTAAATGCCGGCTTGTTCGAACCCCGTGCCGCGCGGCTACACGCGGCACAGGCTAGATAGTTCGAACTAGCAAGCCATTCCGCACTATCTGTACGCCTCGTCTCAGGTTTCTTATTGGAGAAAAGGGAATGCTTTTGTATCTCTGCTCTCTTTCTCAGCTTCATTTGCTGCCCAGTATATGCCTTCATAATTTATCTGAACAAGAGATCCGCAAATGTCTTGGATCTGGGCTGAAGGAGGGACAGGTCAGGGCTAGCTCTTGAACCTCTTACAAGTACCACCATCTTCCTGGTGAGAGGGTAAAATTTTCTAAGATATGCTTCCTCATGTTCTCTGACTGAAAATCAATCACCTATTCTTCTAGCATGGGTTTGGTGGTGGGGAGAGATCTGACACACCCTCACCTCAGCTATCCAGGAAAATTAGTCTAGAGTTTGTTACTAAGCAGAGTGGATTTGGGAAGGGCAGGAGAAGAAGCAAAGGTAACAGATCTGCTGTTACATGCTTATGCTGGACACTGCCCTCTTGGGGTGTGTCTAGACTACATGCCTCCTTCGACGGAGGCATGTAGATTAGCCAGATCGGAAGAGGGAAATGAAGCCGCGATTAAAATAATCGCGGCTTCATTTAAATTTAAATGGCTGCCCCGATCTGCCGATCAGCTGTTTGTCGGCAGATCGGGGCAGTCTGGACGCGACGCGCCGACAAAGAAGCCTTTCTTCATTGGCACAGGTAAGCCTCGTGAAACCAGGTTTACCTGTGTCGATCAAGAAAGGCTTCTTTGTCGGCGCATCGCGTCCAGACTGCCCCGATCTGCCGACAAACAGCTGATCGGCAGATCGGGGCAGCCATTTAAATTTAAATGAAGCCGCGATTATTTTAATCGCGGCTTCATTTCCCTCTTCCGATCTGGCTAATCTACATGCCTCCGTCGAAGGAGGCATGTAGTCTAGACACACCCTTGCAAAGAAGTATGAAAAGGATGCATCACAGTTTTGGAGATTATGACAGTAACGTATCAAATCCTGGGATGGGGAAAATCCCAAAATGGGAAGGGGGGATGCTACATTCATAACAATGTTCCTCCTTCTCCCATCCTTTATTCCATGCCCTACAATGCTCTTATCTTTCCACCAACACCTGAGCAGACGACAGGGGCAGAGGGGAACCATGGGCAGCACTCTCAGGGTACGTCTAGACTGCGGGCTTTTTCTAGGATACAGACCGGAAAAACTCTGCCGCGTCCAGGGAACACGTTTGCTCTTCCGCATTTTTTTGCGGAAGAGCAAACGCGCTCTTTCGGAAGCCCTGTCTTCCTCATTCTATGAGGCAGAAGGGATCTTCTGAAAAAGGGTGATTATCCAAAATTTGGCCCAGTGTAAACGGGACAAATTTTGGAAAAGCCTCTTCAAAAAAAAAAAACAAAAACCCAGGTGTAGTATAGAAATGCAGAGTGCATTTTGTGTACCTTTTTCCGAAAAAAAGGTAAAGTATAGATCTAGCCTCAGAGAATCAAATGCAATTGGAACCAATGTGAAGGGACAGAGCCTTGGTGGATCTTAGGGATATATTCATTCATGGAAATAAAATCCTTCTTTCTGTGGGAAGAGTAGGAAACCCCCATGACCCTGACAGAAGAACTAATCAGAAACAGAGTGGAACCTCATGGTATTTCCTATCTCCTGTTAAAGAGTAGGCCATGAAAGGAATGAAACCCTTAGTATATTTATCTAAAGACATTTTTATGCACACATAATTAATTGTTTCTGTCTAGATAAGGGTTGAATCTTGTATTTTCAGCATTAAGAGCCTGAGCTGCTCATTAGAGCTAAATCCATTTGTGAGTTAGAAACACATTGTATTTGTGTATCACTCACTTTTTGCTTGTGAATGTGTTCTAGAATACATTTTCATTTGTCACCCTCCCCCCATGTGACTAATTCTGATTCATATTGACAGCCAATGGACAACAAGAGCAACTGGTTGGCATTCTGCTGGACTAGTCACATTCTTACAATATCTATGGCCTTAAGATTTGTATTATATGTTTTTGTATAGAACAAAACATATCGAAATTCTCCACAAGTGTCTCACTCAAACTCCTACCCTACAAACCTCACATCTTTTCAAAATTTAACTAAAAATGAACTTAAATGGAATTTATCACCATTTTAATTATACATCTGGTTAAATTATCCCCATAGTCACCAATTGAGAGACAAAAAGCAGTCAATAATATTTAACATTATTATCGTACTGTTACACACAAAAATCCCTCAGTTGATTTTTCTTAAGGTACAGAGATAACCAAACAACAAAATAACCAAGTGAATTAGTGATCAGTGGATGGGAAGGTTATATATATGATGCAAATCCAAGAAAACAGCTTTTGGGGGAAGTCAAGAAAGAAAAAAAAGTCTTTCACTGTTAGATACAATTTCAACACCAAAAAATTACTTTCATTTTATCAGCAGGAGGATACTGAAACTTCCAAATTTCCTACCCACAAGCCCATAACTTTTTGGCAGAACTGGATGTGTAGTTTTAAAAATTAAAAAGCCCAACTTGTCTGCTGTTGATTTATTTCCGTTCGTTTTTTATTAAAACAGATGTGCCCTCATAATTATATCCATCACAACAATCCCTAAGGTACCCAGACATTGACCAAATGAGGATTACACTGCCCAGATTTGGAATCCAGTCACCCAACTTCCATTAAACAGAGCAGATTACAACCACCATCATCTTTAATACAAAATTACACTAATAGAGACTACAGAATTAAACCAGTAAATTGGAGCAGTGCATGCTGGGATTTGTAAATGGCCTGCATCCCTGTACTGAACATGGAGCCAATACAGACAACATTATACAAAATCAGGCTAGTGTTAGTCCATCAGTTTCCTTTCCTATAGCCACCTATGAGTTAGCTAGTCATTCAGTATAGGAAATAACTTGGAACACAAACCTTGAAACCTTGAAACACAAACCTTGAAAACATGTCTTCCTTTCAATGTCATTTATTAGGTGGGAACATTACCTGCTGTGCAAGGCCTTGATCCTGCAAACTCACTCACAACTAACAGTATGCATCTGAGTAGTTGCATTAGCCTCAGTCTGATTACGTACCTATATTTTAGTTTTATTTTCAACCCTTAGCTGGATCAGAGCCCAAGGGAGTGTCATGAAGTAACACAGCAGTTGAACTGAGGTATGAGTAAGCAGTTTGATTTTTCCTTTTAGAAGAACTGAAGAATAACCTACAGGAGAAATAATTTGCTAGTGACACATCTGGCTGAGCCTGAGTCTAAATAGAAAAAGTCATATAGGTCTTGTGGTATGTCTCTAAAAAGCTTGAAAGATTAAGTACTCTCTCATAGAGATATTGGGAAAAAAATCCAGTAGATTTTATAAAAAAGTAGGACACATTCCCTGCAGAGAATTTATGATTTAACAGCCCAATTATACTATAGAAACAGCAATGTTATAAGCTCAGTTATAACACGATTCAGTGTTGCCGTGTACACTAGAACTAGCCATCATCTAATGTCTCAGGCAGAATAGCTATGCATTTTGAGGACAGAATTAAAACAGTTTGCTCCCATCTATAAAGCAACCAACCCACCTTTTAATCTGACCGGCAGCCATTGCTATAGGAGTATGACAGAGAGCTGGTGGCCATTTCCCTATTCTTTATTTTGTCCTCAGATATAATGACTCTGTTGCTGGGAGTCATCACAACTAAGAGCCCAAAGACCATTCCTAGGCAGTCAGAGTATAGGAGGTACCCACAACTTGTGGGAGAGATGCAGGCAGGTTGGTAAATGCTCAAGATGAGTGATGGAGTGACGGGGCTGGGGAAATACTGATGAAAATGATTGCTGACAGTCCTCAAATTAAATTTGAGAAAACCTTGTTGAAGTCCATACTACAGTAAAAGTTCTGTTATCCAGCACTCAATTACAGGCAGTCCCCGGGTTACGTACAAGATAGGGACTGTAGGTTTGTTCTTAAGTTGAATCTGTATGTAAGTCGGAACTGGCATCCAGATTCAGCCGCTGCTGAAACTGACCAGCGGCTGACTACAGGAAGCCCCAGGCAGAGTTGCTCTGCCCCGGGCTTCCTGAAATCAGCCAGCTGATCAGTTTCAACAGGCTGAATCTGGATGCCAATTCTTACATACAGATTCAACTTAAGAACCCCAGGCGTCCCCAAGTCAGCTGCTGCTGAAACTGATCAGCGGCTGATTCCAGGAAGCCCGGGGCAGAGCAACTCTGTACCCAGGGACTGAAACTGACCAGCAGTGGCTGAATCAGGACGCCTGGGGCAGAGCAGCTGGGGTGCTGCCGGGTTGGTCCAGTAGCACCCAGAGCGGCGCTACGGGACCAACCGGCAGCACCCCAGCTGCTATACCACAGGTGTCCGGAGCAAAGCTGCGGAGCACGGGGGAAGTGGGACAGCCCAGACCAGGGAGACCGGTCCCAGCAGACCAGGGAGACGCGGAGCAAAGCCGCGGAGCACGCCAGCAGCGGGACAGCCGCGGCGCGTCTGGGCTGTCTACTGGCCACGTACTCCCTGGCTTTGCTTCCCGTCTCCCTGGTCTGGGGAGACATGGAGCAAAGCCGCGGCTGTCCCGCTGCCGGCGTCCTCAGAGGCTTTGCTTCCCGTCTCCCTGGTCTGCTGGTCATAAGTCGGATCTGCGTAACTCTGGGACTGCCTGTAACTGCCATTTCTGATATCCCCCAACATGTTATGCACCTGCATATTCTACACTCTGCTTTTATGCAAAGGAGGCAGAAGACAAGCAAGCATGCTGAAATCAGGCATTTCTTCAAAAAAAAAGCAGCTTCCAGGGTGTGTCACAGGGTTAATCTCCTACAAGTTCTACATCTACAATGACAACTGATGTTGTTAATAATGACTCTGAGGCACTGCAAGATCCTGACATGCCTTTTGAATCAAAGAAAGATTAAACTGTATTCAGTATAGTTTTAGTGTATTTTAGTGATCTGCTTGTATGCCATGCACTGCCCATAGTGATATGAAGTGTCATAAAATAACCTACTGTATAGAAATGTTATCTTTGTACAGCTACGTGCTTCAAAAAATGGACCACTCTGCAATGCAGTACCATTACTGGATCGGTGAGTACCTGTATACTATTTTATAATTTATTCATTTTATTATATCCTAATACTTTTAAAACTGGTATTCCATTGGTAAAGTATAACTCTCAGTTAACTAGAATATTTGATTAACTGTAGCCCCTCGTTCCTCAAACATGCCATGTAACAGAGCTTTTACTGTAAAATGAATGTCACTAGGGGTCACCAAATTAAATTAATAGGTAGCAAGTTTAAAACAAACAAAAGGAAGTATTTCTTCATGCAGCACACAGTCAACCTGTGGAACTCCTTGCCAGAGGATGTTGTGAAGACCAGAACTTTAACAGAGTTCAAAAAGAACTAGATACATTTAGGGAGGTTAGGTCCATCAATACTTATTAGCCAGGATAGGTAGGAATGGTGTCCCTAGCCTCTGTTTGTCAGAGGCTGGAAATGGGTGACAGGAGAGGGATCATTTGATGATTACCCATTCTGTTCATTCCCTCTGGGTCATATGCCATTGGCCACTGTTGGCAGACAGGATACTGGGCTAGATGGACATTTGGTCTGACCCCGTATGGCCATTCTTATGTTTGATTATTGATCATCCTCAGCCTGAAAATGAAGAATTGGGCCCAAAGGGGGAATACAGGCAGTCCCCGAGTTACGCGGATCCGACTTATGTCGGATCCGCACTTACGAACGGGGCTTTCTCGCCCCGGAGCTCGCAGGCAACGGGACCGCCCAGAGCGCAGTGGTCCAGCCACCCCGACCTCCGGGGCGAGAAAAGCTGCTCCGGGTGCCCCTGGTCTGCTGGGGACCGTCTCCCGCAGACCAGGGACACCTGGAGCAAAGCCGGGGAGACGGAGGGGTCCCGCGCCTCTGAGGCTTTGCTCTGGCAAAGCCAGGGAGGCGCGGGATTCCGCCGCCGCTGCGGCTTTGCTTCCGGTGTCCCTGGTCTGCTGGGGACCGTCTCCAGCAGACCAGGGACACCCGGAGCAAAGCCAGGGAGGCGGAGGGGTCCCGCGCCTCTGAGGCTTTGCTGTGGCAAAGCCGGGGAGGTGCGGGACTCCGCCGCCGCTGCTGCTTTGCTCCCAGTGCCTCTGGTCTGCTGGGGACCGTCTCCAGCAGACCAGGGACACGGGGAGCAAAGCCGGGGAGGCGGAGGGGTCCTGCGCCTCTGAGGCTTTGCTCTGGCAAAGCCTCAGAGGCACGGGACTCCGCCACCGCTGCTGCTTTGCTCCCGGTGCCTCTGGTCTGCTGGGGACCGTCTGGAGCAAACACTGTTACAGAGATGCAGAAAGACAATACCTTGCTGCACCAAAAGTCAGAGGCAGTGCCATCTGCTCAGTGTAGCCAAAATCTAAGCAATTTTGGCAGGCTGAGACTGACCATTCAGGGTGGGGTTTCACAAAAAAGAAAAAAACATAACCTAAAGGGAAGGTACGCAGTACTGTATTTTTGAATAATTATTTTGAATTTAAGAAGAAACCTGTTACCTCCCGTATGAATTCTGAACTTTCTCATCTTTCAAAGAGGTTTGGTTTCTCACCTTTCTTTATATGGTGCAGAAGTAAGAATCAGGGTTGCCTCATACTTTCAGATCTCATTAAGCTTCCCCCTTGTTAAATTCTCTGAATGTTGTCTGGAAAATTGTAATTTTTGAGTCTTTGCAAAGAGGCAAATTAACCTCATCTTTCTTGATGTACTGGTAATTTAGGCAATAGATTTCCCTTTCTGTATTGAAAGAAGTCTTTAAAATGGTGAAATCAAAGAAAGAGGGATTCTAAAGTGTCTCTGGGTATGTCTACATTTGCTCCCTATCTCGAGATAGGGATGCAAATGTAATGTACTGAAATTGCTAATGAAGCATGGGATTTAAATATCCCATGTTTAATTAGCATAATTGCATCCGGCCGCCATTTTGAAATCACATTATTGCGAAATTAAACACCCCATGTAGCAGCATTATTTCGAGAGAAAACTGTTCTCTCGAAATAACTATTAAATCTCATTGCATGAGGAATAACAGTTATTTCGAGAGAAGGGTTTTCTCTTGAAATAACTCTGCTACATGGGGTGTTTTATTTTGCAATAATGCGATTTCAAAATGATGGCCAGACACGATTATGCTTAATTTAAATCCTGTGCTTCATTAGCAATTTCAGTACACTACATTTGCATCCCTATCTCGAGATAGGGAGCAAGTGTAGACGTATCCTCTTTTGTTTGGGTTAAGGATTATATCATAACAGAGGTCTGGAGACAGGATCCTGTTTCTTTCCAAAGGAAAAACATCCAGGGAAACAAGCCCTGAAGAAAGAATTAATCATCTTCAAGAACGAGCTTGCGCTTTTTTAGAATATATGTGACTGTGTTGTTTCTAGCCCATCTTATTTGCTGTCAATGGAGGAAAGTAATGGGTTTTCTGAGTTTGATGGTAAGCTTTTTGGCACAAATTAAAGTTTGTGGAAGAGATGCTTGTTTCGCTCAGAGGAAGATATACTTTGAACCCTATTGTTTTTTTATTTTGATTCCTTTTAATAGATCTCGAAAAGTTACACTGAAAAGGCCCAATCTTCCTCCCTTTCAAGTCAATTAGTAAACTCCCACTGAGTTCAATGAGAGTGGGAATAAACCTAACATTTTTACTTTGGAGGGCTTTTCCTCTGAGAGTTCCAATTCGTGTAGCCAGCATATAATGTTCTACATCAAAGAGAAGATCTGTTTTTCATTGAATCAATACTTTACTCCATTAATCCCTTTCAAGTCATTTTCTTTAGATCTTGTCCTCATAAGGTCAACTTTTTGTGAAGGACTTCATACCACGTGGTGACTACTGATGTGAATTCATTATTTTCTCTGATTCCACTGCTAATTAACAGATCTATACACAGAGGCAAAGAATTAGAGCCAGTTGGGATTCTTCCATCACAATTGTTTTCCAAAAGAAAATGCAATTACCATAAAATCAAGTGTTTCATGGGAGGATTCCAGTTTTGCCAAGTTTTTGATTTTCCATGGGAAAACTTAAAACAAAATATTTCATTTCAGGAGGCTTTAACCCAAATTGGAATTGTTGAGTTTGTTGAATTGACTTGAAATTTTGAGCGAGCTCAACATAAAATTGTACTTCCCTTGTGGGACATTGCCCCATGAGAATCATGGTTTGAGCCTGCTTTTCTCCCATGGACTGGACTTACAGATATACTACATCTCCTATGATTTAATATGAACTCTCCTTCAATCAAGCTTTGTGGTACATCATGGACATTATATAGATGCAGGTGCATCGTAAGAAACATAATCCAGTCTGGGAGGCTGGCCCCTAGGAAAAAATGAGGGTGCCAGGCAATCTGCAATCCCACTTGTACAATGAGAGGGGAGAGCAGTTCAATACTGAACAAACTCAAAACAAAGCAAACCAATTCAACAAACCAAAACTAAAATATTTGGGTTCAAAAGGTCAAATCATTTTGTGTTGATTGAAAAATGGAGAAAAATACTTCCACATTGAACTTTTTTCAGAATATTTTGTTGTATGAGAAATGTTGGTCCAACTTTTCATCCCAACTCACAACAAAAGCAGAAGTTGAAATATCAGAATTTCCCAGAGAATGGAAACTGAATTTCTCTCAGCTCCACTAAGAATATTTGCTTCATCCAGTGAAGCAAAAACCAAAGGTCTGAAGAAGACAGGACTGAACACTGCTTCCGCTGTATAGCCTTGCTTGCCTCTGTCTCCTCTTCCCCAAGTGTAAAATGGGGACAAATATTTGTTTCCCATCTGGCATGCACATGGTTTATGATGTTGTCAGTGACGTGATTCTGCAAAAAATTATGCATGTGCTTAATGTTGCATGGTATGAGCAGTCCTGTTGTTTTCAACACCGTTATTAGCCATGAAGCTGGGATTCTCCATCTGCAAGCTGACATTTTTCTGGGGTGTCACAATGCTAGCTATTTTGGCATCAATAGCCACAAGCAGTAGAAGAGGACTTTCATTATGTAATTACAATATACAACCTCATTTTCAGATGACACTTGTAGCTTCTGAATAAACTGGGACAAATGAAGGGATCTGATCTGATCAACTGTAACTCACCCTCTCCTCTGAGTACTTGCAATGAAGCTGAGATTAATTGGACATCCCAATTCAGCCATACACTTAACCAAGTGTATAAAAGTCCATTTCTAGTCTGCAAAGTACTGAAACCCATAGAATCATAGAACTGGAAGGGGCCACAAGAGGTCATCGAGTCCAGTTTCCTGCCCGGATGACAGGACCAAGCACTGTCTGGATTATCCCCGACAGGTGTCTATCTAACCTGCTCTTAAATATTTCCAGTGATGGAGATTCCACACAGTCCTAGACAATTTATTCTAGTGTTTAATCACCACAACAGTTACAAAGCTTTTCCTAATGTCCAACTTAAACCTCCCTTGTTACAATTTAAACCCATTGCTTCTTGTTTTATCCTCAGAGGTCAAGGAGAACAATTTTTCTCCCTTCTCTTTGTAATACCCTTTTAGGTACTTGAAAACTGCTATCACGTCCCCTCTTAGTCTTCTCTTTTCTAAAGTAAACAAGCCCAATTATTTCAGTCTTGTTTAACTTTCAATCCATGTTTAACTGTAAGCAGGAACTTAGGCTCCATTTAAATTCACCAAGTAGACTTGCGGCAGACTAACATGGCTACCCCTCTGAGACATTTAAATTCATGTTATTTATCCCATTTGTGTATAAACTGCATTTTGGAGCAGAGAACATAGTGCTGCGCATTGTACATAGAGAGGAAAAAGATGGGGCCTGACCAGAAGAGCTGATATTCTGATTAAGATAGTGCTACATGTGAGTGTAATGAGAAAGATTGAAGGAGGGTGAATGAAGCTTCTCTATGTTCGTAATATTTCTGAATGAAGGCACAGTCAAACCTCAGTTACAAACAGAGAAGTCAGTCACACATCTCATTTCCTCATTCGGAACCCAGCAGCATGCAATTAGAGAGCAGCAGAGACCAAAAAAACTAACCTCCCCCCACCCAAACAGTACACAACTGTGTTAAACATAAATATAAACTACTTTAAAAAGAAAGGAAAAGCAGCATTTTTCTTTGGCATGACAAAGTTTCAAATCCACATTACATCAATGTTCAGTTGTAAACTTTTTAAAGAACAACCATAAATAACCATTAGTTCAGAATTATACACTGCCTCCATTCCTGAGCTGCTTCTGACTCTGTGGTTCTACTATTTCTGGTGGAACAGTTTTTATTCAGTTGTCACTTGTGGTACATTCACACATCGGTAATCAGAATGTTAATATCAAACGGTGTAATTATCTTCTCTTTCCAACATCATATCCAGAATAAAACAAATCCCACCCCAGAAATATGCAGAAACCTATGTCACAATATAAAATAAGTTGAATATTTTAAAGATACTAATTTAAATACAGGCATGTCCTTTAAGAGTTTGTAAGAGCATAGTATATTGTGTACAGTGTAAAATATTCTAATAAAAATGTGAATGTTAAAACCTAATACCATTAGCACAGGTAACTCAAAGTGTAACTAACTTTTGCAAGTATTCACAGAAGTGGTTTTCATGATGTTAAGGTACAGTGCTTTACCTTTTCAGTGGAAAGGCTAATAATGTGCTGATCTTTTTCATTTGTGACAATCTCCATGACACTAAATAAGTGTCCCAACAGCTTCCCCACTGGCTTGGTGTTTATATTGGGATGCCATAAACGGAGAATTTTATCATCACCTGTGAACAGAAGATATTCATGACTCATTCTGTCTCTCTCTAACAGGCAGGCTGTCACAAAATAGATTCTTAATAGACAGCTGTGTTTTTAAAAGTGGCTTCCTAGATTGCAAACACAAATCCTGCTTAAGTCTTTGTATATTTCATATCAAGGGTTGATTCTCAGTTACACATAGGTCCTTTTACACTGCTTAACTCACTCTTTAAGACCCTTTAAAGGTCAGAGTGGTGCAAAAGCCCTTTAAGTCCATCTGTGCAAATGTGATATTTGTGCACAATTTAAGAGACCAGTTTTGAAGTCTGGTCCTCTTATTAAATAGTAGTCTTTTGCTGGTAACTATTTCAAACATTTTCAGCCAATCCAAAGCAAAACTAAACACACTTGTCATTTGGTTCTGATACAAACCCCAAATGTATAGCAGCTACATTGAAATATTTGCTATTTTTCAGAAGCCTTTTAAGAAACCCTGGGCCCAAATTTCAAACACACATGAATGTATTTATGGGTTGGCATAAAAATCATGCCAGATTTGTGGCTTCATTGTTAACAGTTAAATACTGAGAGGCCCTTTGCATCATATATAAGTCAATGTAGCCCTTGGTGAATAGCTTAAGATATAAAACTAGTACAACTTGACAGTTATCGATAAGTTTTACTTTGAGCTGCTCCAGACTTGAAGCAGAACTCAGAGAGTAAGAACATATGGATCAAAACTGTATATGGATATTCACATAACCATAATGCCAAGTCAGCCACTTTTCACTCAGCTTTGTTTGTTATATACTAGAGAAGTAGTATCATCTTAAATATTTTTAGGGAGAGACTGCACAGATACATTGTCCTCTAGACCTGTGCTGCTCAGAGTGCAAGCTAGTGTCTCTCTCTACCTGCTCTTCAGACACTCCATACAGAACAGCCCAAACTCATCCTCTGTCTGGATTTAGTTTTATTAACAAAGGAAACAAAAGTCGGCTCAAATCTTCTCAAGGTTCTCTCGTAAGGTCAACCCACTTCCACTCTCTCCCTAGACAGCCACTCCATTCCTCTTTTATACCCAGGAATAATAAGCTGCCTGCCTTTGTGAGTCAACAGAATGCATGTAAACGTTCTCCAGTATTCCAGTGTGTACATTTGGCATTATCTGAAATAACTCACCAAATTGCTAAACTATACACAGCTTCTAAACTAACTGCAAAACAATCTGAAGATGCACAGCTTTAAAATTAAGATGGGTTAAAGTTTTCAGGAAAATGTATACATTTCCTAATAGATGGAACCTAATAAAATGCAAGTCACAAAAGACAGATATTCTGGCCCATAAGAAATCAAAAGGGGGGAAAAATCTGACATCCAGGGATGTGTCAGAGTTGTCTTTCTGCTATGGCTTTTCAGAGACTATTTATTACATCATACTGGTCCTTTCTGCAGTCTCTCAGGGTATGTCTACACTACCCCGCTAGTTCGAACTAGCGGGGTAATGTAGGCATACCGCAATTGCAAAGGAAGCCCAGGATTTGAATTTCCCGGGCTTCATTTGCATAAGCGGGGCGCCGCCATTTTTAAATCCCCGCTCGTTCGAACCCCGTGCCGCGAGGAGTAACGGTAGTTCGAACTAGGAAGCCTAGTTCGAACTACCTAGTTCATGCCGCGTGTAGCCGCGCGGCACGGGGTTCGAACGAGCGGGGATTTAAAAATGGCGGCGCCCCGCTTATGCAAATGAAGCCCAGGAAATTCAAATCCCGGGCTTCATTTGCAATTGGGATATGCCTACATTACGCCACTAGATCGAACTAGCGGGGTAGTGTAGACATACCCTCACTGTCTTTTGGTTGGAGCTGGGACTAGTCAAGAGGATACTATGGATCAGCTCATGACTTAGTTAAAGGGTAATTTTGCATAAGGAAAGCAAGGCCAAGGAAGGACATCCTTAAAATGGAGAAGGTAATGTAACTTTGCAAATGATTTTCAGATAAAAGGTGCCATGCATATGGAAACCAGGATTTATCATTAAATTAGTAGTCCAGTTAGGAGACAGATGGAGGGATAACTCTGCTCATTTTTCCTGGGTCATCAGGGAACTGTCAGATCTTAGAAGGGAGGGCAAATTGAACTTTCCAAATCTGGGAATCTCTGGTCCAGCAACGCTTGTGGTCTGGAAGGATTATAGATGTTGCTGGACCAGTGAGCTGTGGTGGTGAGGAGCCCATGTCAGTCAGGAGTGCTGGGGAGCCCTGGCTGGGCCAATTGGGGCTGGTCCTGCGGTGGGTGGGGAGTCCAGCCACAGGGAGTCCCAGCCCGCGGAGCCCTGGTGGCAATCAGGAGGAATCCCCAGCCCTGGTCAGGAACCATGGTGGCAGTGGGGTGGCAAATTCCCTGGTTTGAGACCACTCAGGTCTTGAGGGTGCCTGATCAGGGAGGTCCAACCTGTAATACTATATACTACTTATGATTATTAAGGACATAGGAAGTAATGTGTGAATCAAATCCAGACTGAGCACTCACAACTTTACTAATCAGGCTGAATTCAAAGACTATGGCCATGTTGCACTAAGCACTATACACACATATAACGAAGTCCCGGTCTTCAAAAGCTTACTATGAAAATATTTACTATAATTATCAAGCTGTTTTAATAATTAATAGAATTTATTTAGCGAAAAAGATACAACCAAGAAATCTGTTTGACAGAAAACATTGACAAGTATCACCGGATCTTCATATATAATATAAACATTTTACTTACCCCCAGTAACAATGATATTTGCTTTCCCACAGTATGTGAAGGCATTAACTCCTCTTGGGACAGAAAACTCCCTGACAGGTCTGTAATAATGAACAAGTCATTTGATCAGGGGAGAAATTTTTGTCAAAGTAGAATGTATAGCAATTACAATTTGCATTCCTGAAGACTTTATATATACTGTGCAGTGGTTGGCAAGGGCTGTTTTATCCAGACACACAGGGCTGAACTGATGGCACAAAAATCAGTATGGATGTGAAGGAGGTATTATCAGTATTGGACACACTTGGCCAAAAGAGACAGATAATATTGTACCATGTTTAAATGGTTATTTTCACAATGCTAAAGTATTTATAAATAACACAGCCAATACTTTATTAAAAGGAAATTGATTCGTGCAGTTGTTTAAATTCAGTAACTACCATTAGCAATAAAACTGATCTAGACTAGCTTTTCAGCTGAAATAGCATTGTTTCTTGTCTTGCAAGGGCCCCGAGATGGGACCAGGGCATCTATTAACCCATTGTGCCATTAAGGGCAGGGGTGGAGAAAAGGATGGCTATCTACTATACATTTCAGTGAGTTTGTCTGTATGTCTGTGTGTCGATCTATCCCCCAGTAAGGGGACATGCACCCCTCCCCTGATGTGACCACTGCAGCAGTCATGGAGAAGTGCTTCTCACCTGATCCCACGCTGCTGAGGTGAGAGAGGGCTGAGATAGTCCCCTCTCCTTGCGGCAGCCTGCACACTGAACCCCCCTTTCCCCTCTCCCCTGAACAATGATTTAAATGAGAAAAACAAAAATTAATTAATTTAAGGACCCAAGCAATGCTGGGTAAATCTTCTAGTAACTGTGCAGGCTATAGGACCCTAGAGACAATGCCGAATCTTGATCTAAGCATATTCCTGTCAAATTCAAGTACTGGATTTTACAACTAATGACTCTTTCTATATTAGAAACAAGGATGATAGTGACACTCAATTTTATACAAATCAAGTGCAGCCTCTCATGTGCTGCTTTGATACAATTGGTTTATGGTCTGTGTAGCTTGTATCACAGGTTTGGTAATATGAGAAGATTCCATGTTTTCAAAAGCAAGCTAGCTCATCATTAAGAGAACACTTTGCAGAGATAATTCAACTACTTAGAATTCCAGCCATGTGCACACAGACTGTCTTCACTGTGTTTCCTCCAAACTCCATACAGATGTCCTGAAACAGGAAGGCTGGTGCCACTAACATACTACAGTATGAATGTTTATTTAAAAAAAACGGAATCAAATAAATGCCTACTTAAGGCATAGAAATACAAACAGGAAACACTGGTTATTGCCAGTATGTCTGGAATGTGACTTGGTCAATGTGTGTGAATTTTATTTTCCTTTGTATTCTGGTTAGCAACCTTTTTCATTCCTTTTTGAGTGGCTCTGAATAACCATGGACCATGAAAACATTAACTTGTGCTAGGGATAAATATGAAAAAGATATGCTTAGATAGTACAAATCTTTAAGATGACTTTTGAATTCAAAAGAAATAGTTTGAACAGGTTGGACCTCTCTAGTTAGGCACCCTCAGGACCTGAATGGTGCCGAACCAGAGAATTTGCCAAACCACAGGAGATCAATATTGTCTAGCAGCATTAACACCACTTCCACTGCTTACCGGGCTCTTAGAGGAGATTTAGGGGTAAATTGGAGCTAAATAACAGCATAAAAATCTGAGAGCCAAGACTGGTGGCTGTAAACAAACTTGATAGGATCACAGGAAATTTGGCCACACACATGATAAGTGGACATCTGGCTAACTAAAATCATGACGGACCACGGATGTTGCCAGACCAGAGAAGTCCAACCTATACTTTCTGGGCAGGTAAGAGGTTGACTATAAAATTAGTCTAATGTAACTCAGACCAAAGAGAATGTATAAAGCAATGACTTCCATATTTCTAAAGACACCTTGGCTGTGTCTACGCTGGCCACATAACCCATAATAGCTATGGAAATGAGAGAAGTCAGAATAGGGAAATGCGCGGGAGATTTAAATATCCCCCGCGGGATTTAAATAAACATGGCCGCCGCTTTTTTCCGGCTTGGGGAAAAGCCGGAAAAGAGCGTCCAGACTGGCGCAATCCTCCAGAATAAAGCCCTATTCCAGAGGATCTCTTATTCCTACTTGCAATAGGGCTTTATTCCAGAGGATCGCGCCAGTCTGGATGCTCTTTTCCAGCTTTTCCCCAAGCCGGAAAAAAGCAGCGGCCATGTTTATTTAAATCCCGCGGGGGATATTTAAATCCCCCGCACATTTCCCTATTCTGACTTCTCTCATTTCCATAGCTATTACGGGTTATGTGGCCAGTGTAGACACAGCCCTTATGTTTTTATCAGCTGTTTGCAAATTATCACTGTTTAGACATCAACAGTAAGGCCACCTGATGCTGGACAACTGCTACTTACTTTACTATTTCTTAACAAGGAGTTCTGGACTCCAGGGAAACCTTGGAAAGAAGGGAGGTTTTTATACCTAGAAGGGAAGTATGAGTTTTGAACATAAGACCTTTGGCCTTCTGGAAACTACAGTTTAATAACTAGGCATCCATTTTGTTTTGAGCTACTGGTAGTTTATTTTAGGATTTTGTTCTTTCTTTCTTTTTTAATTCTTAAAATGGAGACTTCCTTTTATATAATCCTTCCTTGTTTCTTCAAGGATGATTCCAACTTTCTCCTAGAGGAAAAATGATGTCCTGCAACAGGAAGGCTGGTGCCACTAACTCCAGATGTGAGTCCAGACCCATCCCACATCCTTGCAACCAGGCACTCTTTGATCCCTGCCATACATTCCCCTTCTAAGCCTCTTTGTAAAGAAAGAAGACAACCACTTCCCTGGGATTAGCCACTTAGTAACTGCATGGTTCCCATAAGGGTTTTGATAACTAAAAGCTTTGTTCCTGAACCCAACAGCAACAGTGGTTCTACAATTACGGGGATAGGCATTTTGTTTGCATCATGCAATAACATGTTTCAGCCACCATGACTTCCACAGAATGGTCATTGAATACATTGTCTTTTATTGGTTTACAAATTTCATTTTAACATTTGTGTATTCTGCAAGTGTCTAAATATAATTTCATCTAGCTCCTGTCTGAATCTCCTTAAAGAAATGTACCTCTTCCAACAACTGGAGACACTTGTACAATAAGTGTTAATTAAAACCCCATAAAGGAACCTTTGCATTTAAATTATACAAGACACAGTCATGGTGCATGCACCTCTGGCTATATTTTTGACATTTTATCTTTTTTTCCCACCTCCTTGACTTTCTTGGGATTATTTCCAACTTTCTAAACTTCTGAACATCCTCAAATTGCATTTTCAGGCTTTGCTAGTGACCCAGTGAGTGACTTTTGGTCAATTTGGCCATTTTACTTTTTCTTCATCTAAAATAATACACAAAATATGCATAAAACCAGGAAGTATGGGTTTGATGCAGGAATTACTGGGAATATATGGTCTGTATTTTGCAATGGGTGAAACTATATAATCATAATTGTTGCTTTTGCCATTAACATTTTACCTGACAAAAAGACTATGAGCAGATCTAATGTTTAGAGATCCTTGAATGAAAAGCATTATTTATAGTTTCTACTCCTGTCAAATTTTGTATGTCCATATTATGTCATATCTTATTTTTGTCATTACCCTTTCCCCAAAATAACAATCTGGTATAAATCTAAGTAGCAGAGCCAATTTAATCATGGCTTGTATTGCTTCATTAGTGATGTCCTTTAATAAGTTCAAATGCATGTTAAAAACTCCACCAAAAATACTTCATTCCTTATCTATTTTCTCATATTCACATGTACTTTCATAATGAATAAATGAATTCATGTGCAATATATATGAATTTATATAGTGAAGTAGGAAAGAATGAACATATTATTCTTCAAAATACGTTACCACAACAATTCAGGTAAAATCATCATGCTTGGTAAATTTGCCTGCTGATAAAAAACCCAAAGCAGACAGACTTTGCTAACAGAATTTATTTTTAAAGGTAACAAGAAAGAGAGTAACATATGGACAGTCCTTAGCATTTAAAAGTTAATGAGCAAAAACCAATACACTTTTATGAGGGCTCATTCTGTATAGTTCTGCATGACTAATTCCAATTATGCCTTAGTTTTAATTAGCCATCTTTTGCAAAAGGCACAGCTACTGTAATTGTACAACTGTGAAATGTACTAATCTCCCATGTAGCTATTTCAATGACATGTTTGTGTTCCAGTGTTACATGCATGGCTCTACTTACACGTTGTCCTCTAGTCTCTGTAAGTCATCCAAAACGAACGAGTGAACACTGTCTAAGGAGCAGGAGCCAAAACAATTCAAGGCTGAGATGAATTTAACCTTGACAACCCAGTCATCATGGAGTTTTCGTTTAATGCTGGGGAGAAAAATTAGGTGGTTACTGTATAAGACCGGGGTCCCCAACACGGTGCCCACGGGTGCCATGGCGCCCGTGGGGGCATTTCAATGTGCCCGCCAGGTGATCGGGGCTGGCCTGGCTCCGGGCACATGGCGCACGGGCGCTTGCGGGGGGAGCGCGCTTGGCGGGGGGAGCGCCGGGCGCGCGGCACTCGGCGGGGGCGGGTGCCGGCCCCGGGCACTCGGCGGGGGGAGCACCGGCCCCGGGCATGCGGCGGGGGGGAGCGCCGGCCCTGGGCGCGCGGCAAGGGAGGGGGCCGCCCCCGGGCGCGCTAGTGTCCCCGCCCCCTGGCGCCCGGCGGGCAAACGGCCACGCCCCCTGGCGCCCGACAACCTCAAAAGGTTGGGGACCACTGGTATAAGATATGTTGTGTATATTATAAGAATAGGGACTTCAAGGCTGCATTAAAAATGCACACAATGAACACATGCAAGTCATAGCAAGAGAGATGAGAAACCTTAGATCCACTAGTCCTGAAGCTGCAGGTACCTAATACTGGGCGTGACAACACATTTCTTACATCTGAGGACAGAAGAGTGTTTGTGGCACACAACTGAGCAGTTTTGATTCCATCTAATAGAGGACAATGGAGTTACACCAGGCTGAAACTCAACTAAAGAAGTGGTGAACTGGGCCTGTTGGTTCTTACTCTGTAGCTGTTCTGTGTGCAGCTCTCCCATGAAGAACACTGGAATTGCCTTCACACCGGAGCTAGAAAACCAGCTCATTGTTTTAAAAAGCTATTTTCATTGTTATGCTAGGCAAAGTACATTCTAAAATATTTTAAAAAGCATGGATCCTTGAGAAACAGAATTTAAGTATTTGATGAAAGCTTCTAAAGTGATAGTATTTTTCTACAAACAACTTACTTTTTGAATTTTCTGGAATCCAGGATCTGCAAATGTGAACTCTTTTTTTCTTTGGATTGCTTTAATCCAAAGTCATCACTGGTCACTGTAAAAAGGCTGACATGACCCCCATCGTCTCCCATTAGTAGGTCATCCTTAGCCTGTTGATCGCCTAAATTCACCGTACAAACACAGAGCAGACAATGTTCCATTGGTTTGATGATAAAGCAGTTATCCTGTGAAATACAGTTAAGAGTTTATTTGACACTGCACGAGTCCTACAGCAACTGAGCACAGTCTCCACGATGCTCATCCATTCATAACAACATCTAATTATTGTCTCAGAGTTTTCAAAATCTTGTCATACCAACTGTTTAAGGATACAATAGACTCATGAAGCTGGCAAATCAATGGGATTTTTGCTATGGACTTCAATGGAACCTGCATTTCAGTCAAAGCCACCAGCACCTGAGCATTAAAGATATTTTAGTGTGTTTGGAAATATGAATGATGAACATGTTGGGACAATTCACCATGCTAATTAGTATGTTAATATATTGTGAATAAGGATCTTTTTAACTTTTTTCTTTTTGCAGGACAAATGTGGACTAGTATATTATTAGAAGTCAAAAGACCGGGACCAGCACAAGTGGGAGACATGCTGAGAGCCTGTTAGATGGAGTGAGGAGAGGAAGTAAGTGTGAGGCAGGTTCTACAGAGAGATTTTGGATCCTCCAGATTCTATTGTTCATTGGCTTCATTGCCTCACTTCCTTTTATATTCAATAGAATATGTATTTGTCATGACTACCTTCTGTGAGTGTGAGAGACCAAAAGGCAACTCAGAGCCATCTTGTTGAAACAATATACAGCTTAGAACAGAACTACTTGCATCCACACAGACTATTGTGGGTTTCTTCACATCATAGCTTGAGAACTGATACTTTTGGGAAATTTTCTTTTACCTTTTTAAAGGCAATTTCTTGATTTGGCACCCACACTCAAGATATGTAGGACATTAATAATTCATTCAGTGGTTTTGTCACTATAGAGAGTGTGATTATGAAATGGACTTATGCACACAAATATGCATAACTCAAAGACACTTTGGAAAAATTACCTCATGTAACATATGAATCTTAATGTTAAATCCATTGGGTCTGTATATTTTATTATGGTGTATGTATCACTCTTTAAGTAAAGTTAGAGATATGGAGTATGGAATGGTTTATGGTTTTAAATATGCAGATAAAAGCCACAAATAGTGTTCCCAATGCTGAGGAGCCTCAATGTCTGGGCAATCATATGTAAATAGCCCCTTTTGTCCTTTAAGTCTCAGCAGCAGTTGGTCCTAGGAAGTCACGTGACCCCCAACTGGTAAGGACTGACCAGCTGTGATTTTTCCATGTAAGGGTGGAATGTAGACAGAATTTCTGCCCAAAGGTGGACTCTATAAAACAGTGGGAAGCTAGCAGTTTCTTTATCTTTGGCTGGCATAGCACTCCCAAGAAAGAGCCCCCAGGGAGAGGAACTTCCCTGGTTTGGAGGCATAGCTGGAATAAGAACAATTTTAGGGTGAGTTTGTACTAAGTTTGTACTGAGGTTTTAGTGTTAGAATTAGCTAAGCATTTTCTGTTACTTTAAATTTGAAATCTACTTTGCTCTGCCTTTTTTCCACTGACAACCTCTTAAATCCTACTGCTTGTATGTAATAAAATCACTTTTATTTACTATCAAGCCCAGTGTAAATAACTGTTACCTGAGGGAGCAATTAGTGTGTACATTCCCCCTTTCATTGTTAAAGGGGGCATAGCTAAATCATTCATTTGGGGTTCTGATTCCATTTAGGGAGTGGTTTCCTTGGAAGCTAGGCCCAGAACTACATTTTCCTTGGACCTGAAGAGTTTCAGTGTCTGTACTGCTTCTTGGGGGGGCAGGGGGATGTGATCTCAGCTCTGTGCCTTGGCTGGGGGAGACCAGCTAGCTGAGCTGGCCCAGCAGGACAGGGTAGTGAGAAGCCCCAGAGAGCAAGAAAGCTAGTGTCAGTGGCTTTGTCAGCATACCAGGAAGCACCCCCAAGAGGTCTTCTGTAACTGTACGCGATCACAGAGAAGTTTTGTAGATACTGACCAAGGTAACTTACATCATCAGTACATATCTGAGTTCTGATACCTTAGTTGGTGCATATATTTTTTGAACTTATTTTACTTTCTCAGAGCTAGGGTTGAATTAATCTTTGTTTATTGTCTGTCAAAAATTTGATGTGGGATAGGCAATAAACACAATTTTCCTTATTTAGTTTCAATCTAGACTGATTAATTAGGTTAGAACTTTGTTGACATTGTTATTGTGTTCTTCCAGCAAAGAACCATATATCAAAATATTGTTCATAATAACTATAGACTTTCCAACATGGGAGAACTGTTAATGAACACAAATGGAGTTACAGTTTTTATGAATAATAATGAAAGCTATTGATGTGTGATCCATTTATCACACACACACTGAATGTTAAGCTTTTGTCTTTGCAAGCTGTGTCTGTCATGAACTTGTCCACAGTTCACAATATCTCCAGAGCTAGTCAGAGTTGTGTCATAGAATCATAGAACACTAGAACTGGAAGGGACCTCGAGAGATCATAGACTCCAGGCTCCTACCCTCATGGCATGACCAAGCAGTCTAGACCGCCCCTGATAGATGTCAGATGACTTCAGCTCTAGGAGATGTTGAAGGTGACCATAAGTCCCTTCTGAGATGACTGTGATGTTTCTTCCTGAATCAATTTTAAAATCTATAAGCTTTCCATAAATATTCAATTTCACTATCCAAACTGGCTCTGTGTCATCACACATGCTAGATTCAGAAAAAAATGGCTCTCAGTTGTCCACTATACGAGTCAATTCCTTTATTGCTTTGATGAGGCAAACTGGAAAATGAACGTATTTTATGCATTTCTTACATGTTATACCTCCAGTGAATCACATAACTGTTTGGTTATGAATTTTTCCACATCTTATGCAAGCAGACCGAAAGGCTCTAAAGTGTGACTAGAATTTGGCCCTCTTAGGCTGGGAGTTTTAGGTTTTACAAGTTGCTTGTGCCTTTCGTTCTGCTGTTTGACCAGTTTCATGCTTTGCAGCTGCCAGATGACAGTTTTCAGCCAATGGATCCAGAACATTTATAAAACATTCAACACAGCCCGTTAGTTTTTTGATTATCTGGTAAAAACAATGTTTCTTCATAAGCCACATTTCTCTGGGGTATAAAATGTCCATCAAATATAGCCAGAACCCTTTGTGACTATCTTCTGGAAAGTCAAAGGATGTATCTTCCTGCCTCCCCATAGCATAAATAAAAGATCCCAGAACTTCTCCAGTCTCCTATAGAGCTTTGTTGCAATTAAAAAATCTTGCAAAATACTGCTTTAAGTCTGTCTATTGTGAAGATTTGTCAAAGCTTAAGGTCTCTGGGGGCACTGATGAATCGTATATCAATGAAATCCTGCAGCCTTTATTTTTTCTTCCGTTTGCAACTTTTGTTGCTATTCCGTCTGTGTGCAATTTTTGTTGTTCCTTTCTTTTGCTGGCAATCACTGCTGCTGTTTCCCTTCTGTTTCTTGTTCTCCCCTGGCATTATAATGTATATAATGTATTTCTTGTACATCGGTTATAGGGCTGCAGCTAGCAGGTCAGGTAGAGTTAGATATGGACTCACTACAGATCATGAGGAAGGGGATGGGCAGTGGAGAGGCTGATAAGAGTTGTAGTCCTTGCTTAGGAGATCCATCACACTACCAAGCTACTCCAACATAAGTCTTCCTTAAACTTCTTTTAAAGACTGTATGCTAGTCCCAAAGCCTCAAACACTCCACTTTTCCCAGAAGGAAGGACATTTTATTTTATTTTATTTACCAAATCTTCTGCAGAAACTTATTGTCACTCAAGAGAATTTAGCCTACTAGACAATTGCAACAGGGCTGTATGATGTGAGCAGAGAGGATTCCCTAGTGAGTTAAGTTTTCTTTAATATTTGCATTACTCAAAACAATACCTGGGAGCTGCCTTGTGATTTATAATCCCAGACGATAATAGTCCTTTCAGTTACAGCAACAACACGTTTGAGCTGAGTAAGATAATCACATCCACTAATCCAGGAACTATCCTGATGAAAGAAAAAGGATGGTTGAAAGATTTAGTTCATGTGCAGGGCTTCTAAGCAATAGGATAATACAAATAAAAATAATTGTACCTATTTTTTTAAAAGTTACTTGTAAATTTGATTAAATGAAAGGAAGACTTTACCATTTACTGTATAAACTTGTTCTAACCAAAGAGACTGTCAGTAGACACTGTGTAATGCAGTTTTGCCAATGCACTGTTCTTTGATCTGTTATTACAGTTCTGGGCTAGAAACTGTAGACTGTGCAGTGGTTGGTGATGAGGGTCAGTGACTACTATGGACTAGGTTAATAGGATCATTATTTTTAAAAATCGGAGAACAAATCCAGTGATGGTGAACTATGGGGCACACAAAGGGGTCACATTATAAGAGCAAAGGGCCACTTTGATCACTTTAGACTACATGCCTCTGGCGACAGAGGCATGTAGATGAGGCTACCAGGCATAGGAAAATAAAGTGGCGATTTAAATCATCGCCGCTTCATTTAAATTTACATGGCTGCCGCGCTGAGCCGATCAGCTGTTTGTCGGCTCAGCGCTGTAGTCTGGATGCCCAGGTGTTAACATCAAAGGCATTTGTCAACCACCCAGGTATGCCTCCTGGGATGAGGTTTACCTGGGTGGTCGACAAATGCCTTTGATGTCGACACCCGCGCGCCCAGACTACCGCGCTGAGCCGACAAATAGCTGATCGGCTCAGCGCGGCAGTCATGTAAATTTAAATGAATCGCCACTTCATTTTCCTATGCCTGGTAGCCTCATCTACATGCCTCTGTCGCTAGAGGCATGTAGTCTAGATGTAGCCTGAGATAAAGTAGTTTTCATGGAACAATTTCATAGCTATCTCACAGGCTTGGTTAGGAGAGTCCCACTGAATCATGGGAGAGCAACCCAACTGGCCAATGAAAGAGCTAGGACTAGAACCCAGAACTCATATATCCTGGATCCTATATCCAATACCCTAGATGGCTTATACATTAACAGGAAAAGAAAGGGTCTCCTCTATAGTTAGGTTTGTTATTCAATATTTATGGTACTAGGCCTGGACTGCTGTGACAAGGTAAAAGCAGTCAGATGCCTGTCAAGGCATGGACTGTCAGATGCCTGCTCAAGGCAAAGTATAAAAGGAAGGGGAAACTGAATCAAAGAAGAAATAAGAAGAAAATTTTGTCTTCTCCCCTCCTCTGGTTAGAGCTGGGAAACCCTCTGGGAATTACAGGTCAGTATTTTTCAATTGATTTCTTTTTGTGTTGCAATTGTTGTGTGGGCAAAGTCCCAAAGAAAAGGCCTTAAGAGATTAATGTCTGAAGCTTTATTCCCTCTCCCTGTTTAGTGAAAACACTGACTATCTTACAGTTGCATTTAAGCATGCCTAAGAAATATAAAAGAAAGAACAGGCTTGCCTACACCTAAAATGCTGCAGAGGTGCACCTACGTTGCTGTAGCACTTCAGTGAAGACATTACCTGTGCAAACAGGAGGGTTCTCCTGTTGGTGTAGGTAATCTATCTCCCTGAAAGGTAATAGTTAGGGCAACAGGAGAATTCCCATGATCTGAATAGATCCAACTAGGCATTACTGGATTACTTCTAAATCAATTCTCTCCCTCCAGTGAGAAAGTCTGGTCCTTTACACCTCTCAGTGATGCATAAAAGAGACAGCCTCCACTCAAAAGGGTGGCCCTGCAAGGGAAAAATTTGCTGTATGTGGCCTTGGCTCATCTCCCTTTGGAGGTGTGCTGGCCCATCACCTTTGGAGTGCTGTCACCAGAAGCTCTCTAGAAGGATAGGGGGCCACTGGCATCTGGACTGTGACCCTGCCTGAGCTCTGACTTAAAGCCCCTCTCCTGCTCAGCTTCTTGTGGTGGAGAGGAGCAATCTGTGGATGGGGCAGGGCCCCAGCAGCTGAGGTTGAGTGAGGGTGTGGCCTTGAGGGGGCCAGAGCCATGGTCCAGCCACTGCTGGTCCCACTTTCTATAGAGCTTCCAGAGCTTGAATATGCTTCCCCAAATGAAAGAATCATGTGCCATCTAAATGTACATCCTCTTGGGACCCTCAATCCTTACGTGATTTGACTTTCCTAACTCAATCATGGAATGGACCTCACCAACTTAATGAAGGGATAAGAAACCTGATGTTTCAGAAGATAAGTTACACCAGTCCACTGACAAGTGGAAGGAGAAATTTTATAGTACTAAAGACAAAAACAGCGGAGACAGAGATGTTTTCTCCTCCACACAGTTACATGTCCTTGCTGGGGATAATTAATTCTGGGGTAGAATTTTCAAAAACATAAGAGACTTAGGTGCACAAACTCCAAAATGAATGGGATGTGTGTTTCTAAAGCACTTGAATTAGAATGCCAAAAACTTTTGGCAATAAGAAGTCATCTCCTCCAGTAGCTAAAATATTTTACACGCCACTTTGAAATTCTGTCCCTGCCTCCCCTTTTTATAGAAAAACTGTAACATCTTTGGAGACACAGAAAAAGATAGTCAGACATTTATACATGTTGTTTATGCCACTGGCTCAAAAAGAGATATTTAGGCTGACACAAAATGGGAAGGTTATTTTTCCAGAGCATGAAGTTTTAGTTTTACCAGAGATTACTCATTCCAGTACCCAAAAGAAAAATATGTTTAGCTCTGGTTCCCATTCCCAGTGGCTACGTCTACATTGGCCCCTTCTTCGGAAGAGGCATGCTAATTTCTAACTTTGGAATAGGGAAATGCGCGGGGGATTTAAATATCCCCCGTGGGATTTAAATAAACATGGCCGCCGCTTTTTTTCCAGCTTGGGGAAAAGCCGGAAAAGAGCGTCCAGACTGGAACGATCCTCCGGAATAAAGCCCTATTCCGGAGGATCTCTTATTCCTACTTCAGGAATAGGAGATCCTCTGGAATAGGGCTTTATTCCGGAGGATCGCGCCAGTCTGGACGCTCTTTTCCGGCTTTTCCCCAAGCCGGAAAAAAAGCAGCGGCCATGTTTATTTAAATCCCGTGGGAGATATTTAAATCCCCCGCGCATTTCCCTATTCCAAAGTTAGAAATTAGCATGCCTCTTCCGAAGAAGGGGCCAGTGTAGACACAGCCAGCGTGTTCAAACAGATTTCAGATTCCTTTCCACCAGCTGATGTCAGGTAGCTCATGCAACAATTTTGTATTTATTTTACAATCACAAGCAGCTGTTGCATGTACCTTATGTAGAGTAGAATAAGAAATGAATAAATTGTGAGTGATTTGTATTCAGTGGAATTGAAAGAGGAATTGTTAGTACTATATCCTCTTAGATCTTATGTATTTATTTTTACTTCTGTTGAATGTAATCTTAGTTGTCTTTAGCATTCAGAGTTACACCATTTATTAAGAAAAAAGAAATGCAATGTTGTATGGGAATGTGTTTGACTTTCCTGTAGATTTTTGTGTTTTTAGGCAATGTGGAGTTTTTCTTTACATAGCATGTAATCTATGCACCCCTTGTCTGCCAGTAAGAGCAATAGCCAGAGGTTATGAATGTTTTCACTTTTATTAAATCACTCATTTTTTGAGGAGGACAGGATCTTTCAAAAAAGGGTTTTATTTTTGAAAGATTCCCATCTAAACTGCCATTTTCTTTCAAAAAAGCCCTGTTTCGAAAAAAAGCTACCATTATGCAAATGAAGCACGGGATATTTAAATCCCGGCTTCATTTGCAATATCGATGTGCCTAATTTACATCCCTTTACCGAAAAAGGGATGTAGTCTAGACACACCCTTAATTCCTCCTCTGCTGCCTGAGGAGGCAAATAAAACTCACTGCTTGAGCGTTGCTTAGAAAAGACCTTAAAAATAAGGGAGCTGTCTGTGTAGACACTAAAGTTACGTCTTTGCTGTAATAAAAGCCACAGCACCGAATCTCAGAGGATGCATCTACACTGCACCCTAAGCTCGAAATGAATTATGCAATTTGAGCTACACAAATTGTATAGCTTATTTCGAGTTAATTTTGAAATAACTTATTTTGTAATTTGGCTCTGTCTACACAGCATCAAATTTCAAAATCAACCACTATTCCGAAATGTCCCTTACTCCTTGTGGAATGAGATTTACAGAGACGTCAGAATAGTGAGCCTGTTATATTTCTAAATAACGGACTTGCTCAAAAGATTCAGAATAGCTATTTTGGGATACTGAAAGTATCCTGAAATAGCACTGCTGTGTAGATGTACCCAGTGTGTGCATCAGCAGACTCAGGGTTGTACTGTGGATATATAACAGCATAGACATTTGGGCTTGGACTGGAGGCCAGGCTCTGAGCACCCCCTCTCTTGTAGAGTCTCAGAGCCCCAACACCAGCCCAAGTGCAGACATCTACACTGCTATTTTATAGTCCAGGTACCTGAGATCTTCAAGTTCAAGTCAGCTGACCTGAACAAGTTGTACTATGCCAAGGATCTTTTACTGAGTATAGACATACCCTAAGCTTCTCAGGTAACAAGAAGGTTATGCCCAGCTAGAGCAGCTTACATTATAAATAAAAGACAGGACAGAGATGACAGTGATAACCAGATATTTTTTTCCTGACCAGCTCTTTGCTTTTCATATCCAGTCCTCTTTTTTTGTTGCATATGGAAGTATCCAGTCTCACCACTGAAAAAGGTTGAAAAGCATATGCTGGGTCTGAACAAAGGTCGAGTAATCTGACTGAAAAGGTAGTGCAGTTAGGCAAGAAGCAGAGGAAGGTGCTTCTGCACGTAAAAGGCAAAGAGAGTTGTCCCTCCTATAGTGATTTGTCACCCTGGATGAAACTAGCAGCTGTTAGCCATTTCAAATGCATTCTGAATCTAAGAGTATATGGCTGCAAAGTTGTTTGTCTGCCTCCCAGAGGGGGGAGGAAAGGCAAAGAATTAGTTTCAGATTTCACTGACTGCCTGAAAACTTTATACAGGTCCTTTGCTGTTGGATCAATACTAAAAGAGAGGCCCACTGAGCTGCTACTGTTGGCTGCAGCTCTTGGCTTAAAATGAGGCAAGTCAATGGCAGCCAGTTATGGTGGGGAGCTCAGCTCAGCTAAAACAATGGAGAAAGACTAATGACATGACTCTTAAGAGGCCACTTTGAGAAGGATGACAATTGGGAAGATGCTAGAGGAAGGGACTCCCTTGTGTTAACGGCCACATTTCAAGCATTGTGCAAGTTGTTCAGATCACATCAAGGCAACAAATCTCTGATGTTCTTAAGGTAGCCATGGTTTCAGCCTGGACAGTGGTGGGGTTTTTCCCAGAACTGTCTGTAACATACCATACCTAGGGCCACAAAGCATGATAAGACCAAAGGCCGGGCTTTCTTGGGTACAGTGCAATATGGGCAACAGTCTAGCCATTTTATGAGGTAAATCAAGATATTTATCAGAGTACCGAGCATCATTTACACAGTATTTACACTAACAAGGAGAAAGATACTTGCACAGCTAACAAATTTAAGATCCTTTTAAAAGAAGTAGGTTTGAAGGTTAAATGTGTGAGCGCAATATTTTGGAGGGGTGTATATGGGGAAATATGAAAGTTCAGGGGACAGATTAATACATAAGCCATATCTTTCACAAGAGGAGGAAGATTTAGAATTAAATGCCTTGTTTGAGCATGGGAGCAAGCAAGCAAGCAAACACAAACATTCATACAAACACACGTGTATACTTGAGTAAAAAATTGTTACACTGAAAGCTCATCAAGATTATTCCTAATGAACTATAATGATATTATATTGATATAGCATCTGTCACTCCTGAAGACTCCAATAAGTATCATAAGAACTAGTTTATATTTAAACATATATTCACACAAAACACCCTGTGTGCATCTGCAGGAACCATTTCATAACCCACTGCAATGCAACCAGCTCTGGGTGGGAGGAAGAAGACAGATAGGTAGAAAACTGGTGCACGGTTCCCATTATAATGGAGAAGAATATTGACCAAGGACACCAATCAAGAGTAAGTTTCTCCTTTAAGATAAATCATTACTGACTAAAAAACAATCAGAAACACTTAGTCATAACACACATCACCTGCTATTTGTGTAAACACTTGCACAGTGTTTCCCCAACTATGGGCCACGGCCCAGTACTGGTCCGTGGGAAAAAAATACCGGGCCTCAGCATGGCTACCAGGGTGTTCTGGGCTCCCAGAGTACCCGTGCAGCACTGGGTTCCCCAAACCCTGGGCCGGGCTAGGTGGAGGATGCAGCCGGATGTTCCGGGCTCCCAGCAGAGGCGGAGCGGGGGGAGGGGGGGGGCAGTTACCCCCGGGCACCATGCTAGGGGGGCGCCAGGCTAGACTGCAGGGGGGAGGTGTGAGGCGCTGGGCTCACCTGGGCTGCAGGAGGAGGGAGATGCCGGGAACCCGGCGCTGGACTCAAGGGGAGGGAGGGAGAGAGGGGCAGGTAAACAGCGCTGGGCTCAGCACGTCTGCGCAGTTTGGGGGGAGGTGTAGGGAAATGGAGCTCAGCTGGGCTGCAAGAGTGAAGAGGTGCAGGGTGCTGGGCTGCGGGAATGGGAAGGTGTGGGGTGCTGAGCTGGGCTGGATTGGGCTGCGGGGAAGAGGAGCGCTTCAGAGCTCAGTTGGCTGCAGGAGGAGGGAGATGCTGGGAACCTGGGGCTAGACTCAAGGGAGAGGGAGAGGGGCAAGAAATCAGAGCTGGGCTCAGCAGTTCTGCTGGGCTTGTGAGGAGGTGCAGGGAAACAAGCTGTGCTGTGGGGGAGACATGTAGGGAACCAGTGTGGGGCTCAATTGGGCTGAGGTAGATGGGGAAGGCATAGGGAACAGAAAGGCAGTTCAGCTGGGCTGTGAGGGGCTGCAGGGAACTGGTGCTGCACTCCCTTGGATTGTGGGGGATGGTTTTGGGGGAAGTGCAGGGAACCAGCGGGGGTGGGAAGCTCAGTTGGGTTGCAGAGGAGGGAGGTGCAAAGAAGCCTAGTTGTGAGGGGGGGAACCAGGAGCCCTGAAATGACCTTCTCTGGTCCAAAAAACCCCTCATCTGGGACCAGTCAGGTCCAGAGGGTGCCAGACCAGGGAGGTCCAACTCCTAACCAAGTCCCCTCCTTGCACCCTCCCTCCTAGCCAGACACCCTACCCCAATCTGTTCCTGCTCCTGCCTCCCGGAGTGCCCATGTGGCTCCAGAGCCCCCAAGCCCTGGGCTGGGCTGGGCAGAGGATGCAGCTGGGTGAAACAGTGAAAATTTATTCATTTTTTATTCTTTTTTTTATATGTGTTTATATTTTTGGGCTGCAAAAAACAGTACTGAAAAAAAAAACGGGTTCCAACTAAAGTAAAAAGTTTGGGAAATCCTGGTCTAGCCAGCTTTCTATCTATCTTACAGTCCATTTATCCAATCCATATTCCCTTAACGTGCTGGGAAGAATATTGTGGGTGACCATATCAAAAGCTTTGCTAAAGCTAGCACTGGGAGCTTTGGGAGGACAAGAAACAATGTATTTGCATATTCATCATTTGCTTAATGAATATGCAAATGAATGTTACCAGTCCTCCAAAAGCTCGTGAATGGATTTATTGGTTCCCATGTCAAAAAGTTTGGGAACCCCTGCACTAGCAGATTGCAAGTGTTGTTAAAACAATCTGAACTCCAACTATGTCACTTGTTGACATCAACTGTTATTTATATTCAGATTCATTTTTGTATAATACAATAGCAAGAATGGATACAAAGATGTGTTCTACATCAGTTTATGAAAAACTATCAGTCAAGAAAAAAATTCAACATGGAGAAATGCACCAGAACAAGTGAGCACTGAAAAGAGCAGTGTACAAACAATTTTTCTTTATTTATTTTTTACACATCTAAGTTGAGAATTCACATTTTAAAACAGCCTGTACCAAATTCATCTTTCATAACGCCACTGAACTTACTCCAGGGATTCATGAATATTAAGACAGAAAGGGATCATTATACTCTAAGTGGAAAGCCACAGGCAGGAGGGGAGAGGGGCATTCCTTCCATAAAATAGTCATGACCAACCTCATGGAGGGATCTGTAATAACAAAAGCATCAGCCCTGCCAGTAAAGAAAAACAGGAACACAGGGTGCCATGCACTTTGAAAAGTGATAACACCCCGAATGAAAACTCCTGACAAGAAACATAACACAGACTCAACATTATTAATATTAAAAGGCCTAGGATTTGCAAGTGCTCAGAAAAGAACAGTACTCAGCTCTGAAGAAGGCTCCAGCAAGTTGATAGATTCATTTTACATAACAAATTGTTAAAATGTGTTGAATCAGCTATTCTTTTGTGGCTATAGATCCAGTTCGATATTATGGGGAGAGTCCATCCAACTGGCAAAAAGGCATTATTTGACTGTTTTGGAAATGTAAAGGCAGCAAACAAGATTGCTGTAACGATTGTGACATTACTCCATCGGTCCAAGAGGAAGTTTTTCTGCTTTGGTTTTGTTGGCCCAGCATGCTGATATCTTGAGGACCAAGAGAAAATCTTCACAATGTGCGAGCTTATTGAGAAGGCATGAAGGTTCAGGTGCTGATTCACATTCCCCATTCACATTTATGGACATCAAGGCTGCATTTCACTGTGTGGACAGAGAACCACTTTGGGCAATCTTGAAACTTGCAGGCCTACACAGAATGTTTCATCTTGTACATCATGACTCCCCAAGCTGCATTCTTGTGAATGGAAAAAGAATCAACTTCTGAATTCGGTTCGATGTTCAACAAGGATGTGTTGCTGCCCAGAACTCTTCAATGCTGTTCTACACTATGTACTTGATCAGACCCCAAATAAATGTATTTTTGGTCTACATTGGGGGTGGGCAATAATTTTTGATGGGGGGGCCACTCCAAGATTTTGGAAGGTGGTCGAGGGCCGCATTCTTCCATGATATTAATTGAGAAAATGTGGGGTCTGGGATGGAGGTTGGATGCTGTAGGGAGCTTGGGGGAAGGGATTGGGGTGCAGGAGGGAGACTGGAGTCTGGGAGGGAGTTTGGGTGAAGGAGACAGTTGTGACCTAGGGCAGGGGACTGGAGTTCAGGGGTTTGGGATGTGACCTAGGGTAGGAGGGTTTTGTGATCTGAGGTAAGAGACTGGGGTGCCAGATCAGGGAGGGGGACTGGGAGTTAGAGGGGACAGAGGGTTTGAGTATGTTGGGGCAGGAAAGGGCGGTGGTGCCAGAAGCAGGCTGTGGCCAATAGACTTACCTGCCAGCTGCCAAACTAGCCTGCCTGCCTGCACAGCTAAGGCTTGCAGAGCTTAAAACATTTCTCAGTCAGCCAGCCTGCCTACTTGCCTGGCCATGTGCTTCACTGAGCTGAGGAGAGGGGGTGTGGTTCTTCTTGGCTGCCTTTTATTCCAACAAGCAGCTCCCATTGGCTGGTTTCTGGCCAGACGCCAGCCAATGGGATTGTGCTGGGGGGCAGGGTGCCTCCTGAAACTTCCCTTTTAAAACAGAAACGGAGCCCTGCATGGTGTGTGGGGCTGTGGGGCAAATGGGGAGCCTGCCTTGGGCTCCCCACTGCCTCCACTGGCCGGATCTGGCCTGCGGGCCGCATTTTGCCCACCTTAACAAGAATCTCACAAACATCAATTTTGATGATGGCTCAGTTCTAGTTTTCAAATTAATGGACAAGCTAGTGGTGGCTAGTTGAAGACTTGGAAAGCTCAATGGCAAAAGTCAGTCAATAAACTGCGGGTAAAATCAATATTCTTCCGGATAGCAATTTCAAACACATTGTGGGGTCTAGCATCTGAGCTGGTGACCATCCAGCTGAGTGTGTCACTTACTTCACCTAAACGCATAGCTGGACATGAGGTAACTCATCAAGCTTGCTTTTTTTCAAACTAAACATCTTCATAGAGAGACAAGCTGAGGATATATAATATGTTGGAGTCAATATCTGATGTATAGGATTGAACATGGCCCCTCACTGTCAACACTGAAAAGCAGTTTCACACCATGCAGATGAGCATCTCTGAATGATCCTACCCTATAACACGCCAGACTTGGTTTAGGACAGAACATCATGGAAGCATATAGTGCAATTAGTGGCCTCTAACCAACTCTTGCTATAAATCAGTAGCCTTAGGGCAATACTCCTTTCGGCACTGCAACCCTTTAATGTCAGGCAGTTGCCAGACCAGAAAGTCAGAGCAGCCCAACCACTTCCATTACAGCCTTCGGCCTGTCCTGTCTCACACCCTCACACGACCTTTAGCACCTCTCACACACCCTGAAAGTGGGTGTGCCACACTTAAACTATTCCTGTATCCAAGTTCCTCTTCTTATGTCCTGCCATGGCTCTAATGACCTTCTGCTCACTCTCTCATCTCCCTCTAATTCCAAGCATACTGCTTTTGGCTAACCTGTCCCTTCCAGTCTCCTATTACAATAGACTGCACTTGACCCATGTTCATGAGGCCATGCTTCAAATCCAGTACTCACCACTCCACCCAACCCTCCCCACCTCTCTGTTTCTTCTGCATTACTCTTTTCCCACTCACTTCCCCATCTATACCTCCATGATGCTACTGTAGAGCTCCCATCCTATCCCCTGCTTACATACCTCAGCTCTCATTTAACCAAACAGCAAGATGGTATCTCAAGTCATTTCTCATCTTGGTGCAAATGAATGTTAGTACTAAACAAGATGATTAGTACGGAGGGATGCAAAAGAATGACAAAGATGAGCAGAATAAGTTAAAGGCAAGCAAACTACTGACCACAAAAATCAGGGTCAGATTATACACTCCCATATGTTTGTGTACACACATTGTACACAAAATGCAGCCGCTGATCCACATGAGATAGGTATGCATCTTTAGCAGGAAAACCTTCTTTTTTGAAAGAACCCGTACTCCTAAAAAAATGATGCGTATGGGTTCTTTCGAAAAAGGGGTTTTTTTCCCCTGAAAGAACCCCAAATAGACTGAGGTTTCTTTTTTGAAACCCTTTTTTGAAAAAGTGCTCTCACGCGATTATGCAAATGAAGCACAAGATTTGTAAATACATGCTTCATTTGAATTTTTGATCAGCCTCATTTACATTCCTCTTTCAAAAGAGGAATGTAGTTTAGACAGATTTCAGCTTGTTGGAAATTTCAAAATTATTTTTCTATTTTACATTTGAAAACTTTTCAAATTTTACGTGAATCAAAGAGTCAAATCAAGTTTTGTTTCAGCTCAAACAAAATCTTTTGTTTCAATTAAGTATATTCAAGTTCATCCATTTATAATATTTAAAAACAATAAAATTAAAGGAAATTTTGAAACAAACTCATCTCAAACTGAAAAAGTGAAACATTTCATCAGCTTCACTGTTAAAAATCTCTGCCTTTTTCTCCTTTCAATTTGTCTAGCTTCAGCATTGCTCCTTGTATGCTTTTCTCTGCTAGATTAGAGGCCTTTAGGAACCAGCATTTTTCCCTCAAGAATGTACTTATACATTTGTCATGAACAGAAGGAGTGCTGACCTGCACCCAGTGACTAAGGAGTTAACGCAGGTCCCCAGCAAAGCTGTCAGCCGAGGGGGGAGATGTCAGGCAGTCAGCCAATAAAAATGCACATAGGAATTTCAAACCTGGACAGAGGGCTTTTTCTCTCTTTCTCTTCTTTGTCTGATGGCAGAGTAGTTTCTCCCAGGTATTGAGGGAGATGAGAGATACCTTCTCTTTCCAAGAATGGACTTCTTGAATTATGTAGGTAGAGAAACGTTTAGATAGTCCATCAGGGTTTATTGTTTTCCTTGTTTGGGGGTTTGGAAATTGTCTGAGCTGGCTAATGGTTTTTCTCTTTTGTAACTAAGGATTACAGCCCAATTGACTTTCCCTGAGTCTATGTCAATTGTGGCTACTTACCACCTAGTCAATTTACTATGCTTGCAACAGTAGTTTTGTTTTGATAATAAAAGAGTTTTCTTTTTATTTTGATTAACCGGTATTGGTTGATTGTTGTGTCCTTAAGATTAAGTGCCTAGTTACAAGGTGGAGTCCATTGTTCTCTGTGGATTCCCTCAATTTGTTTTCCCAACTCCAAGCAAAATGGAGGTTGGAGGCAGAGGGGAGAGCTTTACCTTAAGGAGGAGATTCCTGAGAGATCTCTTCCCTTGAAAAGGATTTTTATTTTATATTTTCTTTTAATTGCTTGGGTGGTGGCAGCCCGGAACCAGTCTTGTCTTTTTGTTGGATCTCAGGGGGACTGAGATTGAATAAATTTGTCTCTGGGAATCACAGACACAGATTTTGCATTTTTTTATTCTGCTAACTGGTCCTCCACCTTCTGCATTCATAATGCCAGAGTAGAGAACTGCCGTGACAACCTTGCACTCAAATCACCTCTCAATCTTCTTTTTGGGAAGTGAAACATTATTTTTTTACTTCACTATCAGGCATTTTATCTAGTTATCAAATAATCTGTGGCTCTTTTCTGAACCCTCTCTGATTTTTTCAACATCTGTTTTAAACTATGAACACAAAAAGGGCATATAGTATTCTAGTGCTGGTCTTACCAATGTCATATGCAGAGGTAAATTCAGCTCTATTCTCCTACTCACCAACTTCTCTGTTTTACATATCTAAGAATCACATTAACCCTGTTTACCATCATATTGGGAAGGAGCTCATGTTGAATTTCTTGTGCATTATTACCCCCTAAATCCTTTTGGGACTGCTTTCTGAGATGCAGTCCCCCATTCTGTAGGCAAGGACTGCATTCCTGGAGACCAGATGTGTAACTTTGCATTTGGCCATCATAAAATGCATTTTGTTTGAATGGGCCCATCTTACCAAGCAATCCAGATCACTCTATATGACTGCCCCTGTCCTCATCATTATTTATCACTCCACCCATCTTGGTATCATCTACAGCTTTTATCACCAGTGATTTTATGTTGGTTTCAGGTTGACTGATGAAAAAACTGAATAGCATCAGGCCTCATACAGATCCCTGTGGAATCTCACTAGAAACACCCCGATTCAATGATGATTCCTGATTTGCAGCTACTGTATTTTGAAGCCCAGCAGTTAGACAATTCTTAAGCTATTTAATATGCATTTTATTCCTGTTGTACAGTGCTAATGTTTTATTCTGAGTGTTGGGCAGTACTAAGTCAAATGCCATATGCAAATCAAGATATATTACATCTATATAGTTTTCTTTGCAACCAAGCATGTAATCTCATTAAAGAATGAAATCAGGTTTATCTGTCTAGAACTATTGTCCATAAAACCATAAATCAAAACAGGAAAGGATATACTGACAGCTCCTGTTCTTTTAAACTGTCAGGTAGTTGAAAAGCTTTGGATTGTACAAGTATTCCAGGAGATTTGGCTTTTATTCCTGGCTTTATCACATCATTGCTATGCTATATTGGTCCTTGACTTTCCTGTCTTTGAAATGGGATAATTCCTTTCCTATCATGATTTCATGAATCTCAGTTTGTTGAAATGATTTGAGAACTCAGAATGGACGGAGCATGAAGTGTTACTCCATAATACAGTGGCAAGAGCACTGCTGCTGAGAATTCACTGTCAACAGATGGAGAGTTCAGAGCATTTCTCTCACTCAACTTGGTATCCAGTCTCACTTCATTTGCATAAAAGGTACAGCTTGATGGATGATCTATTAAATCAGATGAAAATGTCTTCATTTCAGATAGGAAAGAATGCATTGTTAATTCTACCATGCTGTTTCTGAAGATCTGGGAAAAAAATATAAGTCCTGCAAGGCAAAAATGTCCAGCTATCCAGAAATTAATCAGGAAATAAGGCACTGCATTAGTCACAGCTCTTCATTCTAACAATAATTTAGCTGCTGGGGCAATGACCTCAGTTTGTGTAATTTGACAGAGCACTACTAAAGTTATTGGTGATGTACAGATTTATTTCAGTTAAGGATATGTCCCTAGAATTTTACTAAGAGTTCAGATGCAAATGACTGAAAGGAAAACTGCAATTTCAATAAGCAGTCTTTATTTTTTAAAATATATCTTTGGCTCCCACGGAATTCCAAAATGACTGATTTTCTAGCAGCACTTATTTGAGGTGGCTGGAAAATGGAATTTCTGTCCCATGAAAAATATCAGGATTTTGAAATGTTCTTTTATTCTGATTCAGGATGAAAAGTCAAAAACTTGAAGTATTTTGCAGAATGAACTACAGGTTGCACCTCTATAAACCAGAGGTGGATGTTCTATGGGTGTTATAGGATCAGAGAGTCCCAGAGTGATGCAGGGTATTGGGGGGGACCAGGAGCTTGGCACTATGCAGGTGTGTGGGGTGTGTAATACACAGCCCAACTGGGCTGTGGGGAGTGGAAAGCAGGAAGCCCGGTGTGAAGCTCAGCTGGACTGCGGGGCAGGGGAGCCAGTGTGCAGCTCAGCTGTGCTGCAGGGTTCAGGAGTTGGCACATGGCTCAGATGGGCTGAGGAGGGTGAAGGGGCTCAGCTGGGGTGTGAGAGAGCCAGGAACCCGGGGGGGGGGGGGGGAGGAGCAGAGGGGAGCAGCAGTGGAGCCAGAAATGAGCTCCCCTGGTCCTGAAATATCACTCATCCAGGACCAGTCAGGTCCCGAGGGTGCCAGACCAGGGAGGTCCAATCTGTATTCAGAAACAGTCCATTCTGGAAATATCAAAACACTGATTTCAGTATTATTTACATTAAATCATGAATCCTTCTGCAAAGCAATGGGCACTACAGAATTTTAAAGCCCATATCATATAAGCATAGGATTTATGGAAGGCATATAACCCGTGTTTTGGTTGTGACATGTTAATACTAGCTTGTGGGTTGTTAACACAGATAATTATTAAGTTAGGAAGCTGCCAATGCTCATAAGGTAATAGAAAACACAATCCATAAGTGGCTTCCACAGCCTGACCGAAGTAATACATGCCTACTTGTGCAAGTCATAGGTCAGGTGTTTCGCTATCTCTTCACAGTCATGTGTGTCTATTTTAAAATATATCCCTGCCATGACTACAAAGGTCAAATTAGTCCTTGCAAGATCAGTTGTATGTTTTGATGCACAAGCTGGCTCTAGAGCTGCCTTTTTAGGTGGATGGTAATGAAAGAAATTTGGTGGGTGGCCTATAATATCTTTATTTCCTCCTAAGCAACATTTACTTTCAGGGATCCATCAGCACAAATGCACTGGCCCTGAGGATCAGAATAGCTGAATTGCTTGCAATAAAGGCTCACATCAGCGGTTTGGACTAATGACAGACTCTGGTTCTCAAATCCTCAGAGATAATGTGCTTTGCTAAGACCTGCAATGCTATTCTCAGGGTAAAATTTAGCCTTCAGAGTGTATTTATATATATCAGTCAATCAACCAGACAATCCAATTAAGAATCAGTAGACTTGTATTTCACTACTCAGCATACCACTTTTTCTTACTAAAACTGCAAAGTGTCAACCGAATGTCACCTCTTACCCTGCAGCTCCACAAAAGATGCCGAAAAGACGTACAAGCGGGTGATGGGGGAGGAGTGGAGTAGGAGAGAGAGAAGGCAAATTTGGCGGAAGAAGAATTTACCTGAGGCATCCTTCCTCTAGGGAAAACAAATACCCAACCTTCTCTGTAACTGTGAGGAAAGACTTGAACCAGTCTGACCTGACATGCAGCACGACGCAAAACTATGAGGGAGACTCAAGCAGAGGAGGAGTGTTAGACTAATATTTACTTTCTAATTATTTCACTTCATTAACTGTTGATTTTTAATTGAAAATTCTATCTAATTAGAATGGAAAAATATACTTACTGGAATGTTTGTGCTTGTCAGCATCCTCATCTGAAAACAAAACAAAGCCAGAAAAAGATAATCAACAGCTGGCAATGGAATTAAAAATCTGAGCATAATCATCACAGACAGAGTCGGTCACTGGGCTTTTTCTAGGGCCTGGAAACAAATGAAATAACCAACCACACCTCATAAACCAAAAGGGACGACTGATCATCTGGACTGAACCCCTGCCCATTTCATGCCACAAAACCTCACCCACCCACTCTCACAATAGGCCCATTCTCCCTGGCTGAGTTACTGAAGTCCACAAATCTTGATTTAAAGACTTCAAGTTACAGTCCACTAAGTGCAGCTGTTTTCTCTTCATCTGAAAGGGTGTGTGTGCGGGGAGGGGAGGGGAGAGGGAGGGTGAAAGAATTGATGTTAGGACTATTGTATTCAATTGTTCAGTCTGTCAGTAGCATGACCAGATGGAAAAGTAAAATATTGGGATACAAGGTGGTGGAGGTGAGGGGGGCAGCCATAGGCACATGGCCAGAAACCTTAGGAAGCTACAAGGAAGGGTCATATGGCCCTTGCTGCAAGCCATGGGGCAGGGGCTCATGGCCTGGCTCTAGCCACTATGAAAGATGTGGGATAGGGATGCATAGCTCCAGCTACAGCCCCAATCACATCCCTGCTGCAAGGAGTGGGCTGAGGGAGGGGGTGTGGATGCAGGAGGGGGCCTCAAGCTTGGGACACAGAAGGGGGTGCAGGCTTCAGGCAGCACTTACCTTGGGCAGCTTCCTGGAAGTGGCAACATGCCTCTTTCTCAGCTCTTGGGTGAAGGTGGGGTTAGGCGGCTGTGTGTGCTACTGCTGTGGCCAGCACCTGCAGGCACCATCCTCATAGTTCCCATCGGCCATGGTTCCTGACCAATGGGAGCTGTGGAGTCAGCACTAGGGGCAGGAATGGTGAGGGGGCTGGAGCACATGACTTACAAGGAAAGGCTGAGGGATTTGGGCTTATTTAGTCAGCAGAAGAGAAAAGTGAGGGGCGATTTGATAGCAGCCTTTAACTACCTGAAGGGTGGTGTCAAAGAGGATGGAGAGAGGCAGTAGTGATAGATGACAGAACAAGGAGCAATGGTCTCAAGTTACAGTGGGGGAGGTCTAGGATGGATATTAGAAAATACCATTTCACTAGGAGGGTAGTGAAGCACTGGAATGGGTTACCTAGGGAGGTGGTGGAATCTCCACCCATAGAGGTTTTTAAGTCCTGGCTTGAAAAGCCCTGGCTGGGATGATTTAGATGGGGGTTGATCCTGCTTTGGACCAGGGGCTGGACTCGATGAGGTCTCTTCCAGCCCTAGGATTCTATGAACAGTACACAGTATTAAGGTGGCTATTCCTGAGCATAAGGGCTGAGGGAAGGACATGTCACTGCTTCTGGGGATCTGTGCAGAGCCAAGTATGGAGACTGCCAGTCCCACACCAACATACCTACCTGAATACTGGGAGAAATGGCATCCTGATCACACATCAGTTGGGATGCGGGACTCAGTGTTCAATACCAGGACAGTCTCTAGCCTACCAGAGACTAAGAGCAACAAAGAGAGAGATGCAGTCTCTGTAAAATGGGATTCACTGACTGCCCTCTATCTGCACTTTGAGATCCTTGAGGGACAAAAAGGAAGTGCAATATGTCCATTTTTATAATGACGCCCACGGTAAGTCTTGTCCTGATGCAAGGCTGATGCAAGCTGGCTCCCAAGAAGACCAGTTAGTTTATTTCTTTATACATGGAACTATTCAGCTGGCAAGAGTGAGAATCCCAGATGAACTTTTCTGTCCTGCAAACCCACAGGAAGGCAGCTATCTCTTCAAACCAGGATCTCACCATCATCCGTTTGCAACAAGTTCCTTTCACATGTGCCCCAAACCCTCTACTGGCAGCTTCAATCATACACAGAAAATCGAGGATCAAATTCTGCCTTTGGAGATGCAAGTAGGGAAGACTTATTGGCTGTAGTGAGTGACAGAGCAGAAATTTGCCTTTTTAAATTGACCCTAAAATAAACTCTACATCCTGTGTAGAGTTAACAATGCACTAGCTCCCTGAGGTTTGGCTTTCTTAGAGAAGAAACTGAAAACAGATTTCACCCCCATGATTCTGCCCAGGCATGGGTGCACCTACATCTCTTCATCAGGCTACACCCTAGATCCTCCCTCTGTAGAAAGTCCCTTCCTTATACCTGATAAGACGGGTTATCAGCCTTAAATTTAACCCTTTGCTAGTAGGTTTGCTAACAATCTAGAGAGCTTCAGGCAAATGCTGCCAGCCTGGGAGAACCAAATACATCTGAGAAAGAAAATAAAATTTGGCTCTTTGAGAGGAATTTACTGGTTTTGAAATTAATAATTAATTTTCTTTTGCCTCTGCTTTAAACTTTAATAGCAGCAGATATGCAGGAGACTCTGCAGGATTTATATTACAGAACTCAGTCTTTAGAGAAACTACTATGCTTTATTTAATTTGGAAGATAATTACATCCAAACAATTCACACGCACACTTGGATGATGGAAGTCTGTCACTTGATAAATTAAGTAATGGTGCTGAAAGCTGTCTTAACCCATCCAATCTGAATCAATCAGTCTGCGAGTCGTGTAATGTAAATGACATGTGCAGCTGTCAAAGCAATAATTTGCTCAGAATCATTTATTTTCCATTCTTTTACTAGTGTAGAATGAGGCAAACAGATACACTGTAGGATGACTAGAAGCCTCTTTACTATTTCTATTTTCATTTGTAAAACATTTTTTTTCTTCATAGGGCATTTCTACCTCCCCTGGCTTCCAGTTATCTCAGTTTCAACGCTCAGTGTCCCAAAATCTCAACATGAGGATAGATTTTTTGAAGGAATTGACCTGGAAGGCTACAGATTCCCATGCAATTACCTAGTCTATTTTGACTCCTGAATGCTATTTTGTGAAAGGACACTGGTGCCAGGAGAATACTACATCAAACTACAGGGTATCCCCGCTCCATGTCCGAGATACGTTCCAAAAAACGTGGGCGGATAGTGAAACGATGGAAAGCAGAGAATTTTTTTCGCGGCATTTGCACCAATTGGTCTTTTTTGTGTGTTCGACATAAGAGCGGAGAATGGGAGGACTTATAACGCAACAGTTACTACAAGTGTCAACGACTGTAGTGTGGAACTGATGTATACCGGGGCAACATATGGCAGGGATGCCCTGTATATGTTTAGTGCACACACGGATGTTGATGGATGCATGTTGGATTTACACTAGTATAGAGTACAGAATTTGTCCTCAAGTTATTATACCAGGAAGAATGTTTCTGCTTAGATGAGTACCCAAAAGTAGCATAAAAAAGATCCAGAAATTCACTACTCACATCACAGCAACCATTGTACAAGGCTGCCCCTGATTGGATTGGGAAATGTGTGCATTTAAAACGTAGCACCAGTTCACGTGTCTTATTAAGGAGAATAAAAACCTTAAAATAAATAAAACCCAAGCCTATTCATGAAGGCAGAGCTCATGAACTGACAACCCAGGAGACAAATGGCCTCCATATGCATAATGCAAGACCCATACATTTAGCTACAAGTCAAGCTTCCTCATAACATATGACCCTGCTGACATGGAGGAAACACCACTAAAGATGAAACAGTGAGGCTGTTCCTTTTGAATCCTTGGTCTCTGGACCAAGGCTGCTGAAAAAGGTGCTAACACTGTTGATGGAGAGGAGGGGGAAACACTCTCGGCTAGAACTGGAATCAGATCAACTGATTTCACAGCTAAAGAAACAAATTCTCTTCTCATTTGGGGTCTGTCTACCTGGCAACTGGTAATATGATTGCCGGGTACACAGATATAGATCGAGCTCTGATCTAGTCAGTGTGCATATGATAGCAATGAAGCCAAGGAGGCATGAACTTCAATGCAGAGACTCAGGGTTTGTACAGCCTAGGATGAAACCTGTGCTGTTGTGGTTTCAAAGCTATCGGTACACCTGCTAGCTAGACTAAAGCTAGTGTGTGTATGTGTACATGTGCTGCAATCACATCTTTGACAGCCATACAGACATACACTGGCATTGGTGTAAACCCAGAGCAATTCCAATGAAACCAATGTTATTACACCTGTTTAAATCCATGGTAAGTGAAATCAGAGTGTGAGATGGCCAGAGGCTAGCAATTGTAATGCCTCCATCATTTTCCAGACCGCATACATAGTTACGCCAGCATGACTCAAAATCTCCAAGCACGGCTTCAAAGAGCAAGATGTAAAATCATTTAAACTCTGGAAATGAAATAGAGACACTGATGTCAAAGTGACGTCAATGGAAACTCGGAGGAGGAGGCAGCACAGAACTTTCTAAATAGCACAGGGAAAAAATATTTTTTATTGCTGTACTGTGTGGAAGCCTTTTGCCCTGGTGCCTAAAGAGGGATAATGTTCCTGAAGACAGCAGCCCAGGCTTTCAAATAAATTATTTCAGTAGTTTCCAAATGCCTCAGTTTTGCTTTGGCATTTAATTACCCACATGAATCTTTGGTTGTCTAACTTCAGTCCTTTCAAGAGTGTTATGTTCTAATTAATTGAAACCCCTGGAGTGTATTATCACTGCTTTAAAACCTAACTGCATTTTTATAATATTGTGACAGATTGTCATTTCTGTGATCAGAATGCAACCAATCTGCCCAGATGAGAGTGATTTATTTCCACTGTATTTTATAACATGGTTGGAGGATATTTCTTTAACAATTCATGGAGTATCTTAAACCAGGGGTTTTCAAATTCTGGCTCACAGCCTATCAGGGCAAGCCACTATCTGGTCACGAGACACTTTCTTTATCTGCGCCTCCACAGGTGTGGGCGATCGCAACTCCCATTGCAGATCCCTGGCCAATGGGAGCTGTAGGAAGTGGTGTCCCGGTCAACATTGCTATCAGTCTTAAACTCCTTAGCAAATGTGGCTTTACATAGCATTTGGAGTCTGAACTGCTTTCTTTAACTCTATGATTCTAAGCTGGTTACTGGAGAGTACTAAGAGAGCACATTGTTCTAACCCTGCAAGACTCGTAGACCTTTTATGCCAGAAATTTCTCAAAACAGAAATTCCATCCTGACACATCTCCGCTAACTTGAAGGGAGTGGTGTCTTTTTACAGCAGGGCTGAATTTGGTTGCAAGACTTTAAAATGTCAGATACTGCAGCTTGGGGAGAATTTCCCAATAGAGTCTAATATAATCACTAAATCCACATAAACCTTGTGTTACCTATGCTTGGAGGGAGGAGGTGATGCAACTTCAAATGTCCGCAGACATTGCAGAAGTGGGCTTCCCAATGCACAAACACAGAATGCTAAGGGGGAAAAGAGGAACTGCAGCTGATTTTGTAGCCCACAGCCTAGAGAAATGGTCTTGGAGCAGCTGTGATCTATGGTCTGCCTGCAGGTCCCTTATTCAGAGTTTACTTTCTGCATGTGAGTTCACCTCTGATGAGTGACATGCAGTCAACAAGTAACTTCCATGAAAGCATTTAGACATAAACGTAAGTTTCTCAGTGACAGAAATATACTGTGACAGCTACATATTTCTGTTTTAGTATCCCATAGGTATGTAATTTCATGATGATAATAGAAAAATGGTGCTACAGAAGTAAAGCCAGTCAGTGCCTGATCTTGTATTAAATTAACCAAGAGTGATTTTTTGGAGGACTCAAGGACCCAGCTAGTCCAGTATCCTGTCTCAGATGGCAGTCAATAGAAGATGCGTCAAAAGTTAGAAGAAACCTGCCATAGGGCAGGTGGTTCTAGTGAGTAGACAGGGCCAAGTACCGTCTGTCAGAGCAGATAAGCCCAATCCATCTTGACCAGTGAAGGGATGTTAAAGACCAGGGAGCAGGTAGTGATGGGGACAAGTTGTGCCAGGGGAAGAGGGTGGAGGGAATCTAATCTCTGTGGGGAGTCTCTAGAGCAAAGAGCCAGTTACTCAAGGAGTCAGCCTTGGGGCTACTGTTTCAGGAAGGGAGCCAAAATGGGAAGCTAGAACTGGGAAGCTGTCAGGTGTAGGGCACTAGAGACCCTGAGGAGAGGTGACCTTGAAGCCTAAAAGCAAAGAGCAAGTTACAAGGCTGCTTTCTCTTCATTTACTTGCTTCTGAAAAAAATGTAACCTGCTTGAGACTGGGCATGGCAGCACATGACTGACAGCAATAGGGTGGCGGAGAAGACATACACAAATTGTGACATGAGTCCAGAGTATACACTTATGGAAAAGTTTCAAGAGGCTGGTAAATACCCTGAAGTACAAGGATGTAAATGTGCTTTTAAACTAAATAAACTCTGGATATTCTCAAATAGCCATATAAATATCTAATCTTTTTTGGGCTCCCTACTATTAAATATACAATCCTTTTTGGACTCCCTGCTATTAGTTACATATGTAGCAATAAGTTTTACTGCTAATTGTGCTTTTTTGTAAAAATAAAAAAAATAAAAAATAAACACCAAAAAAGCCATCTGAGTTTTTGGAAAAAGTTTTACAGTTTCTGAGAATCACATTTTGAAAATTTAAATGTCTACACTTTCAAACAACTATTGCAAGCTTGGAAGCAAGCAAAAGCCACTAAAAATAAATTGAATGAATATTTGCCTCAGCACTGAAAATTGTATCAGAACCTTGTTAAAAAGACATGTAGCTTTTACATATAAGTGTGGAGTTTGGTTTCATACTTTTTCAGTTCACAATATATATTGACCAACACTGGGATAAAGAAAAAGCTAGCATGAATCAGAATTACCTGGCTGTTAAAAATTGTTAACATTCCTTTCTGAGATGCTGTTACCATGAAATCCAGCTGTGGCACCTTTGCTATGCACTTAATCACATCTCGTCTCTTGACACCTGCCAATGAAATAACATTTTTCTTTCTCTCACAGGTATAGAAATCTACGGAGACTAGGCAAAATACATAACTAAGAATAAGGTGCTAGGAATACTTCCCTCACTCACAAATATAAAAGGACAGAGTTCAGAGATGTAATAGACAAGAATGCAGATTATTCTAAGCTGGCTTTATATAGTCATATTGAATTTTCAAATATTAATATCTTGAGGATGAGGCTGGTTCTATATAACGAGCTGCAGAGGAATGTGGGGATGGGTGGGGAAAGCAGAAGAAGTTTATTAAGGGGCCGTTTGGGTCAGATGGTCTAGTCATTTAAAAAGAATAATAAAAGAAGAAATCAAGAAGAATTTAAGAAAGTGGGTGAATAGGCAAGGCCCATGCGCTCAAGGTATTTGGCGAGAAATCTTCAGATACAAACAGGACAATGATGGAGTCTAGGATTAAAAAGGGGATATATTATTAATATAGTAGAACAAGAAGTGTACATAAACTTTGTCAGCAGTGTGATCTCATCATTGCATCCTCAAAAAAAAGTTTGGAATTAACATTAAAAGATGGCACCTGCTTTTGTAATCCGCTGTCTTCGGGACACCAGGAAAACCATATTTTCTTCATCTAGCTGGGAAGCAAGGGCATCTCCTTCTACTATAAAATAGCCAAAGATCTTAAAAAAAACCATAAAAATTCCTCAAACATGAATATATGCATAAAGATAAGCATTCACCAGATTCTGCTCAGAATTAACAATTTTTCTATAAACAATCACTTTTTTATATATCTATAACTAAATGTATATATATTACCTACTGTTATTCTTCTTCACCTGATCACAGTCTACTTATTTGTTCTTAGCTTGTGTATTTTTCTTGAGTGTTTGGAAAACACCCCGCTCTTATTGGGTGCTACTGCAAATAATAATTCTATTAAAATGAAAAAAAAACCTTTGAGTGTAGCTCTCTCATTGATATTTTGCATGCAAAAGCCTTAAATTTCTTATGCATTTTCGCATTTCTGCACTTCCTTGTAAAGGATAGGATTGGAAGAAGTACTGAAACAACAAATATATTACTTAGTAGTGATCTTTTAAGACCTGGAACTGTTTTTGGTCACAGAGGATCAAATATACATTTAAACTTCTGGATTTGTATCAGACAAGCCTTGAGGTCCACTTCCACCCCCCAACTTTATGTGAAAAACAGGGGCATGGGAAAATACGGAAGACCATGAAACAAGGGATTTTTAAAAACCCCACAAAAACAAAAACAGAACCTAGACACATTACACAGATGTCTGTTGCAAGGTGGGCTCTTAAAACAGAAACAAAAGGTCTAGTTCCTCTTCATTCCAGGGTGGAAAAGGTTCCAAAATGGAAATCCCTCCATGCTCTGGGTCCAAAAACAGAGCAGCTGTCTCCTCATGACATGACTCCCATCTCTCTGTGCTACAAAACTTGTCACTCCTTTCCTCCTCTCCTCATTATGAATTAGAAGGCCCAGCTGACTTTGCTACTCAGCCATCTAACCCCTTCCTGTGTGGTTTGAAAAAATCTCTAAATCTGAGAGGAAAAAACTGGAATTGTTCCTAGGTTCCCAGGATCAAAGTCTCTTCACTTACCTTCTTTTACTAGTCCTAAAACCAGCATATCAAGAAGCTAGACAAATCTTAGCACTTTTTTCTCACCTAATCATTTTCTCTTTTAGTGCATCAATTGTCCATCCTGACAATTCTGATTTATGCCCCTTAGAGCCATGTAGAGAACATTCTGCATAGTCTGGCTGGGCAACTTAGTGCTCTCATCTTTCATGCCATTGCTGTGACCTCAGTCATTCCCACTTTTAATGACACTGCAATCAACTGTCAATCACAGCCCTATACATCTTTCCTTCTAACCCCCATTATTGCTGCTCTGCAGTTGTCTCTCCTTGTAACAACACCTGAATTGGAGGCTCACTTACCTATACAGTTTTCTTAAGTGACACTTGGCAGTCTCACCCTAGTGATTCCTTTTGCAATTTCACAGCACTACCATCTCTGAAGTAAATCAACCTTAGTATTGCCAACAATTCTTATATAAATAGCTGATGCTAAACCATGGCAAAGCATTGATTCTTGCCATTTAAAAATAATTAAATCCCTTGACTATTTTTAGTAGTAGCATACAACCTTTTGAAGAAACATTAGAAGATTTGTTTTGGGCTGAAGAGCTATAATTGAATATGTCAGTTGTTATTTAATATTTACAAGGTGGTGGCTCCTAGAGGCCCCAATACAGACTGGGGCCCTTTTTAGGTATGTCTACACTGCAATCCAAATCCTGATTACAGCAGCAATAGATATATCCAGAGTAGCTTTAGCCATGCTAGCATGGTTACATATATTAGCGTAGATGCAGCAACACAGTCTGTACAGATACATTGGGACAGTGATTATATGTTTGTATTGCTTGCTCTCACTGAAGCCCACGCTGCTACGCCTTCATTGCTATTTTGATCAGCACTCATGTGGGTATGTCTGACTATGCTGCAGTCAAACTTAGGATTGCACTGTAGACATTGTGGTAAGATGCCATCCAAACACATACAAAGACCCAGTGTCCACCCCAAAGTGCATGCAGGTGACATACAAAGAGTGCAAGATCTCATACATAAAATTAGTGGACACACTGACAACTGTTCAGATTATGGAGTTGAAGTGCCATTTCTCCATTTCTGCCTCTCCACCCGTGGGAGAGTGCGGGAGTCAAAGACAGAATCCCAGCCTTGGGGCCTGAGTCACAAGAAGATGGTGAGGGGTCAGTGACTGAGAAAGGAAGGAGGTGGGAGGGAAGGTGCTCTGTTTTGGCCAAATGAAATTGAAGCTGATGGCAATGCAACCAGGAGAGGATGCCAAAGACAGGTCAGAAGTGCAGACGCAGACTAGAGAGACATTGATAGTAGAGATTCTGTGATGCGTGAGACCACTGCTGAGAGAGGGAGTGCAAAGGTTCTTCTGGCTGGCAGAAGAGGACCATCCTTATTTTACTGAGAGACAAACTACAGGGCAAAAGAGATAAAGCAGCCATAGAAGGAAGAAGGGAAAGCTGAGGATGGATATGAGGCTTGAAGGGGAGAATCCTAAAAGAGGGAGGGATAACTGTGAAAGGTATGGGAGGTGGAAAGAGTGAAGGCAGAGCAAGAGCCAGGCTTGTGACTGGTCACAGAGCAAGCCGGTGGTAGAACTTGGAGGAGAGCCCAAGAATATTGGTTTCTAGTTGCCTGTTCTAAACACTAGAGAATACTGCCTCCCTCCAGAATTGTCTGGCTTGCAGCCACCATTAAACAGTTGATATCAACCAAAATAAAACAAAACAGAACTCCTCCTATGCACAATATGGTGGAACGATACCAAACCCATTTGACTTTATTACGGCCATATCTAACCAGCTCCTTTCATTTTAAGAATAGTTCTAACCGATCAAACATGGCAGTGGATGCCTTTAGTTATCCTGGGTACATTTCTGGTTTGACTCAAGTTAGCTAAGAATGAGCTTCAGTGGACCTCAATGACTCATGCCTCCCCATACTGAGGAGGGGGGATACAATCTAAAGAGGACATGTGACTACTCCACATCTCCTCTGCCCAGGGCCGTAGCCTTCTCCCTGCCACACCACAGTTACCTACTAGGGGTGGTGTGGGGGTGGGAGGAGAAGGAGCTCTGGCTTTCTTCTGCTGCAACTTCCCTCAGAATATTCAGTTTCTCTCCCTGACCTGGGAAGGCAACAAGAGGGAGACACTTCTCATGCCAGTTGAAGCTGGCTGCTATGGGTTGCTGCTCTGTCCAGTTCATCAGCTTGGGGGGTGATAGTGGATCAACCCTAACCCCCCACCTCTCACATGGGCCTAGCTGCCAGGGATAGGGACTGAGTGAGCCAAAAATGTGCTGAGGGCAGAGGTGACTCTGGCTGTCTTCACACAGCCTGTGGTAGTTGGGTCTGGGTGGAGGTTGGCCTGATACCGCCCAAGCCAAGTTCTCTCTCAGGTAGCCTCTATGCTGCTCTGAGCAGCGACTTCAATTGACTGGCATGAGAAGTGGCTGGTCCTGCCCCTTCCACTCCCTGGCCAGACCTGGTAAAGGGGCCAAGCATTCCTGAGGGCAGGTGCAACGGGAGAAGGACAAAGTCCCTCTCCCTTAACCTCATCCCCTAAGAGGCCAGCCAGAAATCTGCACCATGCATCAACTGTGTCAGTGGACATAAGGTGCATTGTACTCAGACAATAAACTGAAAGTCATTACAGTCATAGACTCATAGGGCTGACCTTGAGAGGTCATCTAGTCCAGTCCCCTACATTCATAGCAGGACTAAGTATTATCTAGGGATCATCCTTGATAGATGCTTTTCTAAACTTGCTCTTCAAAATCTCCAATGATGGAAATCCCACCACCTCCTTAGGCAATTTATTCCAAGTGCTTATCCACTCTGATAGTTAGGAAGCTTTTTCCTAATGTCCAACCTAAACCTCCCTTGCTGCAATTTAAGCCCATTGCTTCTTGTCCAATCCAAATTCTGCCCTTCGATACACTCATGCAAACCCACTAGAGTCAGGGAGCTGGATTCTGCAGTCCATGATGGCCTGGTCTACTCTAGCCTGGGTAGTGTCCATAATGAAGTGCCACAGTAGTGTAGCTGTGCTGCTATAGCATTTTTAAGAGTAGATAAGCCCTAATGTGGCTTTGTGGCATAATAAGAGTCCTTAAATAGGCTGGAGATAGTCCATGGAGAATTCTCTCTTGCACAGAAAAGCTCTCAGCAGAGAGCTGGTGGAAAAAGGTCCATCACCTACTGCATCCATTGCCCCTCTTTCCACAGTGGGAAAGGAAGGGGTGCATCAGAGACTCCTTCCCTATCCCTGGATGGGATGGGTAGGACTGAGCAGAGATGTACCATGCTTGATCCTTGACTGACATAAAGTCCTTGAGGAGCTTCACATAAATAGTATAAATTAAGGCTGTGCAGAGACAGCTATAATTTGTGCTGGTGTTATGTAACCCTAAGTTAGGGAGCAGCTGCTGGCTCCCTGCACCTTCCCCCTCCACTGCTAAAGGGTTAAATTTGGGCTAGTTTTAAAATACATGTGCCTTATAAGGAAATATAAATGTCTACCTCTGAACACTCATCTTAGTACCTATGGGCTGGCTCTTAAAAACTGGACAATCCTTTACAGAAGGTATTTGTGCACCTAAACATTCTTTCAGGTCCCTGAATGTGAGGGTTTGGACCAAACTTGCATTTTCATACTGAAGTACAATTCCCACTGAAGCTAGATTTTCCCGAGGGCAGAGCCAGTCTTTAGATGCTAATTTTTGCACCTAGAAGCATAGTAATTGTTGGTTAAATTCTACCATGAACAATGACTATTGCAACCCTAACACAGCACAGAAGGGTCACATGTTGCAAGATTCCCCCCCTTGCCTCTCCCAATCAATGGGAGCTACCAGGTCAGTATCTTGCAGTAGATGCTCAACGTTTTGGAGATCTGACCCTGATATACTTAATAACTCCCTGAATGAGAGCAGAGTTTACAAAGGAAAAAGTCCAGGAGACAAATTCATCTCTCCTCTTCTGTACCGTGCATGCTCTATTGGAGACGTGTGTACATCCAAAGGCAAAATTTGTTCCTAACACTGTTGGTTATATGTGTATTTTTAACTGTTCACTGCCACACTAAAAATAAATGCTTCCTTTTTCTTTCTCAGCTTGTCAAAATTGTATTTATGATTGGGTTTTATAAAGACTCATAAAGACTTTATAAAGACTTAGATAAAGACTCATATTGGTACAAATTAGATTCCCTAAGACAATCCATCTCATTTTACTTCTCACTTACACTCTAACCAACCAGAACAATACTTTTAGCTAATTTTCCATACAGCCTGAAGGCCAGATCCTTTAAAAAAATATTTTGGCCTTTAACAGATGAAAGAGTTATATAAGCAGTAATATAATTACATGGACCGTCACCTTGATTATGTAAATTATCCATAAATCCATTCTCCTTCCATAGCATCAGTAACTACATAATTGCACAGACACACACACACACATATATATAATTATAGTTATATAGTTATATCTTACCTCACACCATTCTATCCTTCCATCAGGGTTATTGCTAATCTTCCTGAAAAATGTCTTAACATCTTGATCCTTCACTTCTGGACCAAAGAGGGTTTGTACTATCTCACAGAATTTATCATAATCTATTTCATCTGTATTGGAACAAGAATAATAAAACATAACAAGTCCATCAGAGATGAGCACTAGCAAACTGTTTCTTCTTCTATTTCTTTCTTTGACAAGGTTGTTGACTCAGTGAATGGCAGGAAGGGGAGTAGTAGATGAGACAGATCTACATTTTAGGAAGACTTTTGACACAGTTGCACATGATATTTTCAGAAGCAAACTAGGGAAAAGTATCTAAAGGAAAATACCATAAAATGGGTGCACAACTCTTTGAAAGACCATATTCAAAAGTTCACTGTTAAATTGGGAGAGTGCACCTAGTGGGGACTTTAGGAGTCAGTACTGGCTCCAGTACTAGCCAAATTTGGGATAATGGAGTAGAGAGTATACTTATACAATTTGCAGTTACCACCCAGCTGGGAGGAATTGCAAGCACTTTGGAGACTGGATTAGAATTCAAAACTACCGTGACACATTGGAGAATTGGTCTGAATTCCACAAACTGAAATTTAATAAAGACCAAGTACAAAATACTAAATTGAGAAAGGAAAAGTGAATTGAACAACTAAAATTGGGGGAATAACTGGATAGGCATTAGGACTGCTAAAAAGAGTCTGGGGTTATAGTGCATCAAAAAGGGAAGATAGATAAGTCAACAACGTAATGCAGTTGTGAAAAGGCTAATATTCTGAGGTGTATTAACAAGAATGTTTTGTATAAGACACAGAAAGAAATTTTCCCACTGTAATCAGCACTGGTGAGGCCTAAGATGGTTTACCATGTCTAATTCCACATGCCACACTTCAGGAAAGATATGGACAAACTGGAGAGAGCTGAGAAGAAAGCTGCAAACATTATAAAAGGGTTAGAAAATCTGACCTCTGAGGAAAGGTTAAAAATGTGCTTACTTCTTGAGGAAAGAAGACTGAGGAGGAGAGGAATCAGGTAACACTCTAACTATATTAGGGTATGTCTACACTACCCTCCTAGTTCGAACTAGGAGGGTAATGTAGGCATACCGCACTTGCAAATGAAGCCCGGGATTTGAATTTCCCGGGCTTCATTTGCATAAGCGGGGAGCCGCCATTTTTAAATCCCCGCTGCTTCGAACCCCGTGCAGCGCGGCTACACGGGGCTCAAACTAGGTAGTTCGGACTAGGTTCCTATTCCGAACTACCGTTACTCCTCGTGAAATGAGGTGTACCGGTAGTTCGGAATAGGCACCCTAGTCCGAACTACCTAGTTCGAGCCCCGTGTAGCCGCGCTGCACGGGGTTCGAAGCAGCGGGGATTTAAAAATGGCGGCTCCCCGCTTATGCAAATGAAGCCCGGGAAATTCAAATCCCGGGCTTCATTTGCAAGTGCGGTATGCCTACATTACCCCGCTAGTTCGAACTAGCGGGGTAGTGTAGACATACCCTTAGGGACCATTACAAAGAGAATGGTGATGAATCATTCTCCATGCCCACTGAAGGTAGGACAAGAAGTAATGAGTGTAACCTGCAGCAAAGGAGATTTAGGTTACATAATATGAAAAAAACTTTCTAACCATAACAATAGTTAAGCTCTGGAATAGGCTTTCAGGGAGGTTATGGCATCTCCATCATTACAGTTTTAAGAACAGGTCAAACACCTGTCAGGGGTCATCTTGGTTTACTTGGGCCTGCCTTGGTACTGGCTACTGGACTAGATGACCTCTTGAGGACAATTCCAGCCCTACATTTCTATGGTACTGCATTTGGCTCATGGCTTAATTTCAACTTCAGCATCATTAATGTTCAAGTTCTCAATTTTCTTGTTGTATTTATTATAGCATCCATGCCAAAAACTGTTCAATCTTCTTAATTTCCAAAAATCTCATAGGTTGTAAAGTAGTTTACAAACAAACAATGCAGACTAAAAAACCTGCAGGGTAAGGAGGAAAACATAGTGGAAGTGTTCCATCCCCAATTCTGGCTTACTCTGAGAGGTGTTAAGAGAACATTCTGCTAACCTCCCCGCCCAGGGTATCCTGAAGTCATAGGGAGTTCTGTGATAAAGCTTACTTTTATGCACTTAAAATTACTGGCCTGCAGTGGTAACAACCTATATGAGGTTGAGTTACTTATGGTAATAGAAATTGTTTGACTTGCACATTTAATTGGTACATGTGCCAAAAACACAAAGCACCACATTAAGGATTAAGGAAGTACTATTATGGGGAATTCCTATGTGGGGATGCTGCCAGTCAGAATAAGATTTTGTGGGTAAATGGCACAGTAACAGATTTTGGCTATAATAAGACTGCTGTAGGTTTTAGCTTCCAAGAGAAAATATTTTTCATAGAGCAATCTGCGTATTTCCCTTAAAAGTAGGGAAGGCAAGCCATGGCCTACATGACAGTTTGGGGTCTTCTGTAGAATCCTAGCTTGTCCCAGCTAGCTACCCAGTCTTCACTCCAAAGTTAAAGTCTCTCAGTCAGAAAGATAATGCCTCTTACCCTGATCTTTAACATACATCCCTATTCTTTCCTCCCTCTTCTGGGCAACTGTTTTTCCAATCAGGATCTGGAACTGCTTCAAGGCATAGTTAAATCTTGTCACATCAGAAAGAGTACTCAGTTTTCCTTTTCCTGAATCCTGTCCGTCAGACATCTTTGATTAATGGTGTGGAGGGGAGTCATGCAGGAAAGAGTGTGAAGAATCCTCTCCTCATGACCCCACTCAATCCTTGTTTTGGGTCCTGAAATCTTAAACTCTCATGCAAGGGTATGTGAAGTAAAGCCTCATGACCCTAATTCTGGGTGTCACTTAAATGAGTGAGCAATTATTGGCTTGACTAGCACTTCCTGATGACAAGCCTATCAACAAACTCCTGATGTCATAAACCTTCATTACATCACAGAGTCCCTATTGATCACTGAGCAGCCTAGGTCATGAGCCAGAATCAATGTCCAGTGGGTGAATGGCAGTTACAACTCTCATTTCCCTCTTTTGCACAAAATATAATACAGTAAAACTCCAGTAGTCCAGCATCCAATTGTACGACACTCCCGATAGTCTAGCATCAAAATGGCAAGAGCCTAGTGAGTGAGCTTCAGCAAAAAACAAGTCACAAGGCAGCAGCAGCAGTAGCTGAACCGAACGAAACTGGATGGGACCGAGTCAGTCTGCCACTGGTATTGTGTGATGCTGAACAGTGCTTGTGCTACAATAAAAAGGGTTAAAAACACTATATATACAGTATATGCTGTGTATGTATATAACCAGTTTATAGTCCCTCTTGATAGTCCAGCATATCCGATAATCCGGCACCACCTACGTCCCAAGAATTCCGGATTATCAGAAGTCTACTGTCCTGTATATACACACCAATAACTTATACAGACAGACTTTGCTAGTCAGTGTCAAACAGAGGTCATCTTCTGGGCAGCATATAGGGACTCCCTGCCCTTCTTGCTACCTGGTCAGCATCCTCTCTCCCTCTTGGGATTCTAGGATTTCCTTCCAACCCCAATGAGCAGAGATCCCCTTACTTCTTCCTTCTGGTGGGTATTCATTTCATACTTCAGCTGTACAGGCTCATGTGCAAAGCAGAGAGAGGCTGAGCTAAGGAAAAGTTTTTCTCCATTTGGGAAAGGGGAGGGGATGGTGACTTACTAGTGGCTTTTAATATATGGCAAAGTTTCCTTTTGGGGATCTCCAAATGAACTCCACTCATGGCTTTTCTACTCCACTTACAAAAGCCCTCCTTAGGGGTTGATTTATTAAAGTTCAAAATTCAACCCAAACATCTTAGGGTGAAGCCCACACTCCCCTTGTATGGTCACAGCCTTAGCAAGCCACTCTGCCCTTTCTAGCTGGAGCAATTCTCATAGTCTTCCCTGCAGAAGCCTCTCTATTTCCAGTCCCCTCCCCGATTATTTGTGCAGTGCTATCATTGAGAAGGGTGGGGAAGGAGGTGAGGGGAAGATAACCTCCAGACCCATAACAATCAGCTCTCCCCATGAAGCATAAAATGTGGTTACTCTCCTCCCTACCTACATGTAGTAGTATTGGTTGTTACACTGTTCAACTACTCTTTTAAATTACTCTGCTGTACTCAACTCTGATTGCCTGTGACTAAGGTCAGTAACACAGGATTCAATATTTCCCTTATTTAAATAAATATTCCTGTGGGCTTCAAAAAAAAAAAAATCCTCGTCTTATGGGATATGATAAAAAGATGGTACTGCATGGCAGCCAGAGCAGATTCCATACACTTAATTATTTCTGTCAAGTCCCCCCTAAATATTATTCTTCTGAGGTTCAATAGTCATTATATTGACTATTTTTCCTCATCTGTAAATCCAGCTGTAATTGGAACGGAACCCGCTTCTCCATCACTCATTTCATTCTAGGTCGCTGGTCCAGATGTGAGCCATAGAAAACCAACATTGTCTGCTCTACCTGGACACCAGTTTGGTGGCCTAAGTGAAATTACTAGCCAGCTCAAATACTGTTGCTAACACTCATTTTAATTAGCCCACTTATTCTTAACCTCTGCTGCAACTGCCAACTAACTGGGCCAGAAGCTGAGACATCCACTCACTTTTATGCTGATTTCTCACCTGCATATCAGGAGTTTCAGCTGACTTCCTTTTGGATCTAGACGGCACACAATTCCCTATCAAGTAACCTTTCTAGCGTTTGCGGCAAGGGATTTTTGTTCATCAGGACTTTTTGTCTTTATACTGTGGTGCAGGGGGGAAAAAAGAAGATCCCACAGTATACGTACACATTTCAGATTACTAGTGTTCAGGTCTCTGCCAAAGGCTGCCTGGCAAGTGGGACATCCAGAGGACAAGTTAAACTCAGATGATTATGGTCTTTTGTGTGTCTAGCTCCACACAGCGAAGGAAGAGGAGGCCGTTACGGAACCAGTTATGCCTCCCAGATCTGCATTTGTTTGATCCCAAGATGAATTATATCAGCCTGATGATTGCACTAACTCACACCACTGTTGTAAGACTTTATCCAAGTGGAGGATCAGTTTAACATAGAAGAGATCTAGTATCAGGGCCTCTGGCACAGGAGCCAGGTCCAACTACTTTTACAGCAGTGGGGAGTTCCACTCTGCATGAGGCACTAAATGCTGGTGGATTAAATCCAGACTCTGTATTGTGCACAACTAGTGCAAAGGGGCCAGAATATAACGTAGAAACTGGCCCTCACCATGTGCATTATAGCATTAAGCTTTTATCTTAAACATCTTGGCAATTATTTTTCCCAAGTTTTTTTTTTAAGCTGTCATTCTGTGAGATTCTTGGACCCTTTAGAACCTTTCAAGAGAGACAGCCCTCTGCCTTTCTCAACAACATTCTCTGTGATAACAATCAGGAAAGATCTGAGTAACACGGAGCAATTCACTGGCTGTGAGGGTTTATTGACTGCCATGTGGCATGAAAAGAACAGTAAGCAGGACAGTTTTAAGAGCAGTATTCAGAGTATTCAGAGATATCTCTCGTGCTGCCAGCAAAAGTCAGAGGGAAAAAAATCTCTAGACTTTGTCTATTTCTTTCAACTTCGTGGCCATCTGACCTGTCATCATTTTCCTATTTTCAAAGCTCTCCCTAAAACTCCAGGGGCTCCTTAACACAACACTATTAGCATGATGAGATGAAGGTGGTGAGCTGCTATCATGGGAGACATAGGAATCAGGCTAAAATTCTAGCTGCCCTACAGGAAGCAAGTGCCTTTATTCTGTGCTACTCACTAGAATTCACCTTCCAGGGGAGGAAATCCCAATCTGAACAGGTAATTATTTAATATGCCAGGGCTATATTAACATGAATCTACCCTGTCTTACAGCTTGCCATTCCAGCTCTTTTTGTTCATCAGAAGCTACACATCTTTTTGCCTAATGTCCACCGCAGGAATGTCAGCCCTTTATGCTGGGAACAGAGTCTTAGCAAATGAGTGCCAAGCTATCACCTTCTGCAAAGTAATTTTCATTCAGCACTATAATGCAATGAACTTATTGGCCAGTGCATTTCCGTAAAATAGGGTATGGACTACAGTGACTTCACTTCAGTTCTACCCCCTAAACCCACACCCCCCACACATACACATTCCCTGTGACCATTTGTCTCTTCTCACAACTCCAGTTAGCTTTTTTGCAATCTTACTCCTTGCAGGGTAGTAAAGAATCTGCTGCCCTGTATCAGGTCACCAGCCCCAAACCAGGCTATACAGTCTTTGCTTTCTCTTCTCAGGAAACTTTCCTATCCCCCTTTTCTGGAGCTGGTAGGGGAACTCAGGACAGCTTCTATGCCGACTTTCCATCCTGGGAAGTTGTGTTTCACCAACTCAAACCTGCTCCTTTCTATTTCTGACTACCTACAGGCTCCATGCCAGGATTATGTTTCCCAAGAACCTCTCTCTCTGGAAGGCTGACTCCTATGCAACGTCCAGGCTAACGCTGAGGAGCCTCTTCTTGAAAGTTCCCAGCATCATTTTCCTGGAATCTTTTCACTCCTCCTTCTCTGAGGACCGGACTCAGGCTATGTATTCTACTGTAGCTCTCTGCCCTTTATATTCATCCCTTTTGTATAGAAACTACCCTGTCGGATTCTCCCCTAATCCTGTTTCCTTTTCAGGTAACAGAATGGGCTTATTGGGCTCCATTTAACCCTATCACTACCATTGTAGGGCTTACACATCTCAATCACATGTACTTATTGTTCCAGGACACATACAAGCCTGTTGTTTTAAGATCTGATGGTGAAGATGCGCTACATGGTAGCTAGGCATTATTATATTAGTGGATTGGTTTGTAATTTTAGGTTCCTTTACCACTCTTGGTGAAGTCAATTGGACCTTTGTTAATTTCTTCAGTGGAAAATGATTGGGCAATAAGCCTTTCCTGCAACTTGTTGCACATGGTCACACCTCTGCTCTCATAGGGAGCCTCGCTGAAGTCACTGATTTCAGTGAGGCTCCCCATTTCACAGCAGGTTTGGTGCTTTAGATTGTATAGCATTTTATTCAGGTTCTCTCACTGTAGCCACAGCAGTGTAAGTCCCTTTTAGACTTAACAAAAGACCTTTTGTTCTATCTCCCCCTGGGGGAGAGTAAATTAAGTGTTTCTTTTTCCTCCACTGCAATGTTGATATGAGAGTCAAAAGACTTAGGCTATAGATACACTGCCCACTCTTACACAAGAAAATATGCAAATGAGGCAAAGCGGTGAATATCGCCACACCTCATTTGCATACTTAATGAGCCGCCATTTTTGCACAAGGGGCTTTTGCGCAAAAAGGAGCTGTCTATACTGCTCCTTCTTCCGCAAAAACCCCTCTTGCGCAAGAGCCGTTCTGCTGTTTATTTTCAGGAAGAACAGCTCTTGCACAAGAGGGGGGTTGTCTACACAGCTGTCTACACTGGCTGCTTGAATTTCCGCAAGAACACTGACTTCCTACTGTCTGAAATCAGTGCTTCTTGCGGAAATACTATGCTGCTCCCGTTCGGGCAAAAGTCCTTTTGCGCAAAGCTTTTGCGCAAAAGGGCCAGTGTAGACTGCTCAGATTGTTTTGCGCAAAAAAGCCTCGATTGCAAAAATAGCGATTGGGGCTTTTTTGCGCAAAAGCGCGTCTAGATTGGCACAGACGCTTTTCCGCAAAAAGTGCTTTTGCGGAAAAGCGTCCGTGCCAATCTAAATGGGCAGGAACCATACCACAGAACAACTGGACTCCCCATTTTTCATGGAAATTCTTGTTTGTTGTTCCTAAATTACGGTGACTTTTAGCATTGTGCATCCTGCATATTGCTTTGTATCAAGACTTCCTGATTCCCAAGTTATGTTTCCAGTCCTGCCTCTTGTTCAGCCTTGGATTACACCTTTGCTTCCCCATTTATAACATAGACATAATGATACACACCTTTGTAAAGAACTTAGTTCTCTATAAAGGACTTTGTAAAGAAAAAAGTTCTCTATAAAGGAGTTAAGCTTTGTTATTCTCTTGGATTCTTCCACAGAAGGGATTTATTATTTAAAATACAGATTATGGTAATGCTCAGAAGCCCCAAATGGGATCCCGTTGTGCTAGTCACTGTACAAACAAGTAGGAAGATAAAGGGCCTAAGCTCCGAGAATTTTATAGTCCAATTTAAGGCAAGACATAACTAAATGGAACAAGCACTAGAAAAAAGGGGAAGGCAAAGAATATGTTGTTCCATAGCCTAACTCTTTATATAACTTAATAGTTTTAGCATTGTAGTACTGAGAAGGTAGCAATGTTAACCACATTACAGTAGCACTATTTTATTGCTGTCTCCCCTTTTTTTGTACTGTAAAATGAATAATAAAATGTACAAGATTTGGAATATGGGAGAGTTAATATCGTTTACAGAACCCTCTGTCTTTGAGCTTCCAGACTCTCATCCTCTTAGATTCTCAATATTTAGCAACATCTGCCTGAACACTGTTGCCTTCAGGGGGTAAAACAGAAGTTAGTAACTGTGTACACATACAAAAGTTTGCCCCAGATAATCCAATTGCAGGATTAGGGCCTGGTTTATTTGCAAAAATCAATTACTCTCAGTGGGATTCTCTATCTTTACTGTGATATTCTACACCCTTTGAAAATACTCAGTCAGGAAATGCAAACATAAGCATTTTATACTAACCCTATGGGGATGCTATCAAGTTAAAATTCACATGGACTCATTTTCGTGCCCATTGATATATGTTTATGGCAGCAATACTGGGCTCCTTGTTCTTAAAATGCATTTTCTTCCCTGTGTCACTAATGTTGCCTTAAATTATTAAAGGACAATTTTAAAAAATTGTGTCTTGTGCACTATTTATGCTGTTAACATGTACTGTGTGTTTGACTCTGTTGGGAAATGAAGAGAGATGAGCCCATTTCTAATAATTTTGATTTCCTAGTTCTCACATGAACAAGAAGCTGCAGTGATGAGGATGAAAAACTGTCTAGAAAACTTTATTAATTTAAAAATAATTTCTAATTACACTGAAATTTAGAAGACCAAGGCAACAATATCTAGGCCATACTTCACTGGCTTCTTTTTACCAAAGATACAGGAGCTAAACTATCCTCATAGTCTTTCTTCACCCACACATCCTGGACATAAGGGTCCAGAAGCCCCTATCAGCTGTACAATGATGTGATCATTTAAGTGAATGGCACTGGCACCAAATTCTTTTCCCAACCTTGTCACTATCTTGAGTATTTTGGATTACTAATTTTGTGTATCCTGATTTTTGAATGTTCTTTAAATATACTGACTTTACACAGATTATTATTTAAAAATCAAGGCTTGATTCTACAAACCCTTCAAGTGGAACTTGTTTCTGGGTTTATGGATTACTATTATGCAGGAGCAATCCTTGAAATTGTACATTTTATCTAAAATGTACATGAATGTAAAGTTATGCATTAGCAACATGAATATACCTACCTAAAATGAGTTACTTCCCAGTGATGGTGAACAGCCAAAACATTTCCTCTGTCCTTAAAGTTCTCCCCTACTCTACTGATATATGTTGTAGCTATATATAGACACAGTGAATAATCACTGAGCATTCATCTGCCTGTCAGGCTAAAAAATGGCTACAAGAAGAAGCAAGAAAATGTAGCTGTAACCATCCTACTTAAGAAGCTGAAGACAGGGTAATCATTTTTAAAAGAGTATTGTGGGCCAGCTGCACAGAATCCTATGACTTCGTTATAACCAGTATCTCCTGGGTTTTCAGAATTCAGAGCAGGCTTCAGAAAACAATCTGATAGCGATCTCCTTACTGTGCCTTTCCTCACTCCCTGCTAATTCAGTATTTCTGAAATGGGGATTTGAACATACGAGAGTCTGCAAACCTAGAAGACTGTTGGGTGGAAAATGAAGGAGAATGGAAGAGGGCGAGGAAGAGAGAAAGCAAGAGCGTAGGAGAATAAACAAATGGGGAGGAGATCTGTTTTAAAATGTGTCTGTCTTCTACTCCCAACCTCCATGTGAGCATCACAGAAACATGTTGGCTACGTCTACACTGGCCCCTTTTCCGGAAGGGGCATGTAAATTTCACGAGTCGTCGTAGGGAAATCCGCGGGGGATTTAAATATCCCCCGCGGCATTTAAATAAAAATGTCCGCCGCTTTTTTCCGGCTTTTAAAAAAGCCGGAAAAGAGCGTCTAGACTGGCCCCGATCCTCCGGAAAAAGTGCCCTTTTCCGGAGGCTCTTATTCTTACTTCAAAGTAAGTATAAGAGCCTCCGGAAAAGGGCACTTTTTCCGGAGGATCGGGGCCAGTCTAGACACTCTTTTCCGGCTTTTTTAAAAGCCGGAAAAAAGCGGCGGACATTTTTATTTAAATGCCGCGGGGGATATTTAAATCCCCCGCGGATTTCCCTACGACGACTCGTGAAATTTACATGCCCCTTCCGGAAAAGGGGCCAATGTAGACGTAGCCGTTCAGTTTTGGAGATAACCATCATTGCTTCGGGCCTAAAGCAGAGGCTTGGGAGTCAGGAGTCTTGGTTTATATTTCCCATCATGCCACAATGGTCACTGAATTCACCGCCACAGCCTCAGTTTCCTCAACTGCAGCATGAGCCTAAATACTCAACACTTTGAGATCCTGAAATGTATTGCAGACTCTCAAGAATATTAAAAGGGGAGTGGGTTAAATATAATGCAAAGCACCTGTTAACTTTACACTCATTAAATGTTGCTTACCGTGCTGCTTGGCTAGAACTCTGTAATTCTTTTTACATGCACATAAGACGTCATGTATTCTGAAAATTTGCAATCAGTGGATTCTGCCAGCACATACAGGAGATACATAATTGACAACAAATCTATAAAAACACAGCTGGAGAAGTGATCCATGAAACACTGATGAATTTCAGAGACCCTGTTTATAATTGAAGCTCAGAAAACCTGGCTCCGATCTTTTACTGTTTCCATTTCACCAAGGCCATGTCTAAACTACACTCCTCTGTCTGCAGAGGGATGTAAATTAGATGTTTCGAAAGTGCAAATGAAGCGGGAATTTAAATATCCTGCACTTCATTTGTATAATCGTGTTCTGGCGCTGTTTTGAACAAGCGCCATTTCGAAACTGAAACCATGGTTTAGATGAGTTTTTTCCAACAACGGGGCGATGTTTAGAAAGATCCTGTACTCCTCAAAAAATTTCAGATTTGAAATGGCGCTTGTTCAAAACAGTGCCAGAACGTAATTATGCAAATGAAGCGTGGGATAGTTAAATCCTTGCTTCATTTGCACTTTCGAAACATCTAATTTACATCCCTCTGCCAACAGAGGGGTGTAGTATAGACACTGCCTAAGAACTCAGCTATACGTGTCTTTGTCCTCTTGGTTCACATTCAGGATGTTGTAATCCCTATGGGTATGTCTACATTGCATTCTTCTTTCAAGAGAGGAATGCAAATGCAGCCAAGTGAAATTGCAAATAAAGTGAGGATTTGATTTTCCCACACTTCATTTGCTCAATCGCGTCTGGCCGCTATTTCAAAATACCCTATTTTGAGATAAAAAACGCTGTGTAGACGCAGTTATTTTGAGAAAAAAACCTTCTTTCTAAATAATCCTTACTCCTTAGAAAATGAGGTTTAAGGGTTATTTTGAAAGAAGGCTTTGTTCTCAAAATAACCGCATCTACACAGAGTTTTTTATCTTGAAATAAGGTATTTCAAAAAAGCGGCCGAATGCAATTATGCAAATGAAGCGCAGGAAATTCAAATCCCTGCTTCATTTGCAATTTTATTTGGCTGCATTTGAGACTTATGCTATCATGTGCCCTAAGTGTCCGTCTGCTATGTACATTGGACAAACGTCTCAGACACTTCGCCAAAGGATCAATGCCCACAAAACAGATATTAGGATCACAAAGAAAAAACAGTTTCTTGCCATTTCAACCAGAAAGGACACTGTCTCAATGACTTAATCACCTGCATCCTGCTCCAAAAGCCTTTTAAATCTGCACTTGAAAGGGAATCCTCTGAACTGTCATTCATGCTAAAATTCGAGAATCTACGCATGAGTCTCAACAAAGACTCTGGGTATCTTACCCATTACAAAGATAGCTTCCCAAATTATCACCTCTAATACCATTAGCTCACAGACATCTACCTCCCCCCCCCTCCGCCGCATCCCCCTTCTGTTCTGAAATTTGATTTGTCCCTTTCATATGTGTTCATTTTTTTGTTGTATCCTTTGGTCTATATGGTTGTGACTATTTTCTTCCACTATTTGATCTGAGGAAGTGGGTCTGGCCCATGAAAGCTCATCATCTAATAAACCATCTTGTTAGTCTTTAAAGTGCTACATAGTCCTGTATTTTGTTTCAGAAGGAGTCAATGAGATTCTACATCTACCCCCAAAGCGGAGAATTATATATCTAAACACTTCTTTATTTATGAGGTTACTTTTCTTATCTTCTTTCCTCCATTGCAATAGGGCATATTTGGCATTTAAACAATTGCTTCCTTCTGTCCACACTTCCAATGGAAATGCAGTGGGGTGCTCCCTAGATTTTTAAGTGGCAGAAGCCAATGGCCCAAAGCATTTCTCTCCCTCCAGCCGACAGAAGGGGAGACTCGAGCTCTCTCCAGGCAGTTGCTGGTTTGCACAAAGAGAACTGAGAGACACACTCCCTTGGACACAAATCCTGCTCCTGCCGCACTACTATCTAGCCCGTCGCAGCGCGGCCCTAAAGCTGGCCCGGGGCAAGGTGTTTTCAGACGCGGGGCCCTAGGGAGGACACACGTGGAGACTTAGCAGCACCCGCGCTGAGGGTCAGCGAGGCGAGGTGAAAACCCGCTGGGTTTGCGTTGGACGGGGTTGCAAGTCTCGGCGGCTTCCCCAGCTGGCTCGGAGACCCGGGCAGCCCCGAGGGTTCCCTCAGAACAGCCCGCGCCTGGGCAGAGCGGCTCAGGGCCGCCGCGGGCGGGAGCGGGTGGCTCGGCTTGCTGCCCGCCGACGGGCACTGGTGTCTGGGCGGCAACTCCCCAGCGGCTCCTCTGCTCGCCGGCCCCGCGTGTGCGCTAAGGGAGCCCGCCTGCCCCGCCCCTCGCCAGCAGCCCAGCCCGCGCGGGGGAGCCGCGGCAGCTCCTTCTCTCGCTCCCATTGGCGCGGGCAGCGGCGGGATGAGGAGCCGCCGGCCAGCAGCCGCGGCCGGACCCAGGGCTGCTCCGGGCGTGGGCAGCCCCGGCATGTGAGCCGGGCCCCGGCGCCATGTCCTCCGGGAACAGCAGCAGCGGCCGCAGCCAGGCGGCGCCGGGGCCGCGCGGGGACCTGCCCCTCTTCAGCCCCAGCACCTACGAGCTCCTGGCGCTGCTCATCGCCACCATCGGCATCCTGGGCTTGTGCAACAACCTGCTGGTGCTGGTGCTGTGCGCCCGCTTCCAGCGCCTGCGCACCCCCACCCACCTCTTCCTGCTCAACATCAGCCTCGGCCACCTGGTGCTGTCGCTCTGCGGCGGGACCCTCACCTTCGTGGCCTGCCTCCGCCGCCGCTGGGTGTGGGGCGCGGCCGGCTGCCTCTGGGACGGCTTCAGCAACAGCCTCTTTGGTAAGGCGGGAGCCCGCCCGGCCGCCCCGCGCTCCCCCGTCACCGCCCAGTCCACCCCCTCTCTGACGGATTGGGGGTTCGTGGAGCAAGTGCCCCCCCCCCTTACTCCTGCCAGGCAGCTGGGGGCAAGACAAGGGCATGCCCGTTTTTATAGGGCCTCCCAAGTTGGCTGGGATACCTGGTCCCAGCCTGTTGGCCCAGTGGCTAATCCAGCACTGCCCAGGACCAATGCCTGCCTCACCCCACTGCCAGCGCCTCACCGCCATCACCATAAACTCACCCCTTTTCCCACCAGCCTACCTCACCTTCTCTTTACCCCGCCCCCTCCTCCACAACCCCACCACTATCCACTGCACAGTCACCCTTTCCCTCACTCAAACCTCTTCAGCCACACTTCATCCTCTGCTTTACGCCATCACCTTGCCCCATCTCGGTCCCCTTGCCACGTGCTTCCACATGGCCTCTCCACTTTCTCTTAACTTCCCCATCTGCACAACCTTGTCTCAGTCCTACCACATCATCAGTGTATTTCCCCCACATCAATACTGACCCTATCCTATATTATCTGTGCACTAACTATCCCACCAGTTTCATTTTCTTATTTATACTCCCCCCCCCCCCCCCGCCGCCCCACACCTCTTCATTCCCTTTTTCTTCCAGCACCTCTCTCCCTGTATTAGTTATCAGTAATGTCCAGAAAGGCAGGTATTTTTTAGTGTGAAGTTCTGAGGAGAAAAAGATTGTGTCCATGACAAAGGAATGGTGGGAGGTGGGAGGAGGGAGGGCGGAGACTCTACTCCAGTGGTCCCCAACACGGTGCCTGAAGGTGCCATGGCGCCTGCCGGGGCATTTATGTGCGCCCACCTAGTGACCTGGGCCGGCCCGAGCCATTCTTGTGCCTCCGGGCACACGGTGCATGCGTGGCCCCCACCCCCAGGCATGCAGCGCATGCTCAGTGCTGCCCCCAGGCATGCGATGCATGCGCGGACCCGGACCCGCTCCCACCCCAGGCGCCCGGCAGCCCCAAGAGGTTGGGGACCACTGTCTAGTCCCTGCTTTCTGTGCTATTAGTATACAGGATGCTACAGCTTGAAGGTAGAAAGTTTGTAACTGTTATAATCGCTACAAGAAAAAAAAGGCAAGCTCAGGGACTTCGACCATGTGCATGGAAATTTATTTGTGTAGGGTAGTAACCATAGCCTATACTTTTTTATGTTAACTTTTATAATCAGAACAGACACTATTAAAATTAACCAAGAAAGCTATCAGAGAGTCAGAGAAGTGTGCCTTGACATACTCTTCTTGCTGTCCAAAGTGTCCGAGTAAACTGTTTTGAAAACCGAGAAACATCTTTAAAGAAAGTCCTTGAGGGTATGTCTACACTACCCCGCTAGTTCGAACTAGCGGGGTAATGCATGCATACCGAACGTGCAAATGAAGCCCGGGATTTGAATTTCCCGGGCTTCATTTGCATAAGCGGGGAGCCGCCATTTTTAAATCCCCGCTGGTTCGAACCCCGTGTAGCGCGGCTTCACGGGGCTCGAACTAGATAGTTCGGACTAGGATTCCTACTCCGAACTACCGGTACACCTCGTTCCAATGAAGCCCGGGAAATTCAAATCCCGGGCTTCATTTGCACGTTCGGTATGCATACATTACCCCGCTAGTTCGAACTAGCGGGGTAGTGTAGACATACCCTGATATATTTGAACATTGTGTGTCATCACTCAGAATTTGTAGGGAAAAAATGAGCCTTACGGAGAAGAGAAATTATAACTTTTATGATACATTGGAGGCATTTCTGACCAGCCAGACAGCAAAGAAATCTGAATATCATGGGACCTACATCACAGATCAGGAAATTTAGAAGTACAGGCAGTCCCCGGGTTACATGGATCCAACTTACATCGGATCCCTACTTACAAACGGGGTGAGGCAACCCCGCACTAGCTGCTTCCCCCCAGCAGACCAGGAAGACGCAAAGCTAGCGCCCCCTCCCCCCAGCAGACCAGGGAGACGCGGAGCGGCTTTTCTCAGCAGACACCTCAGCTTGAGAATAAAGGACTGAGGGAAGTGAGGTGTGAGAGAATAAAACTGAGCTCTGGAGAAATGTTTGGCTAGAGTTTCCCCTACAATATGTACCAGTTCCGACTTACATACAAATTCAGCTTAAGAACAAACCTACAGTCCCTATCTTGTACGTAACCCGGGGACTGCCTGTACTGTAGCTACATCTTTGTCTAGGAAGTTATCCAAAACATAGAACTTTCTGTTTTCCCCATTCACTGCATCAGTTCTGATGACATGGGTATTCTTATTTGTTTCATTTGTTTAAAAAAATAGGATTAGTAAGGAGTAATTATTGATGCGTCTCTTCTCTGGAATGTTCACTTCGGAGTTTGTAGAATTCTTAAATTACTGAACACTGTAAAGTATGATTTTTCTGTACTGTGACAAGTGTTTCTGAAACCACTTTTTAGAAAAAAGACTTGAACATGTTTCATATTTTGCTTTAATTTTTAGAGACAATTTATGGAAGTCTGATAGAACACATCTTCTGTTTTATCAGCTCAGACTTCTGGAAAGGAGACAGTATTTTTCCTTATTGATTAATAAAGTTGCAAAAAGATTGTTTACTGCAATTAATCTATTGTATAAGTAGTTAAAAAGCCAATAAACTATTTAAAGTTATCAGAAATTCTTTGACACAGGCTTATAAAATAAAGAGATGTAGGTTTGTATGTTCACACAAGAAAAGACACCTGCTCTACAATCTACTTCCAGTCAGCAAATCCTTTATAAAATTTCCTAACTTCCCAACATATTTGATCTTCAGCTATAGTTCACCTTTAGTAAACCATCAGTGGTGGATTAACAGATCACTTAGTAGCATTAGCAAAGCCAGTTGTAACAGTGAAAATACTTGTGAAATGGAGGGATATTGTGGGTGTGCAAAGCAATTAGACTGAAAACTCATTAGAATAGGAGCTATTTAGTTGTTTTGTATGGTGCTTAGCTCAGTCCTGGGCTCTTAAAAGTAAACCCAATAAAAGTGCTTGCAGTGGTAGTAGGCGAAGCCTTACTAACATAATGTTATCCACACCAGTCAGGTTTCAAATACTTAAAAAAAACCAAAAAACCTTAAGCATCTACCAGTATTTGTTTTGCATGTGTCCTCATCAGGAGAGTTTACCATTAAAATTGTTAAAGAATTTAACAATGCAATTTAATTTACTATCCTTTTCCCTCAGTATTGCACTAACTTCTCAAGGCTGTTCTTTTTACATTTTTGTATTTAAATATATGTCCAAAATATAAAATTCACTGTAGAGATTGATGTGAAAAAGCTATGATCAGATCATTGTTATAAATGCACTATTATATATAGTGGAAATAATTTTTATTCCTTTCTGGAAGTGTTAGTGTTTTTTTTTTTAAATATATCCATACTATTATGACTAAGTTTAAAAACACCAAAACACTGGCCCCCTACACAAACACTATCAACCGCACACACAGAGTTGATCAAAAATTAAAAACATTTTAAAGGCTGCATCTAGAAGCTAGAGCAGTGTTTCCACCATTGAATCACCGATGCATGTAATTACTTTCCCTAAGAATTTTCTTCCCCAAGAATTTTCTTCCTCTTTGAGTTGCCTATTGTATTGCTTGATGGAATCTGATACTTTAATACATTTTGTTCAACTTCTACATGAGAAAAAAATCATTTAACTATGTGTATATAAAAAAACCTGACCATCTTAATCTGAAGGTACTCTAAAATTTCTCTTAGGCAGAATTTTGCACATGCTATTTTTTTTCTTCCCAACAGCTGTAGAGAGAAGGTTGTGTATAATCTAGAAACATGAAACAAGAACAGAGTAGCCAGGCTGTATGATTACAAATACCCTTGTCACTTTGAAAACAAGTGCACTAAAGACTACCAAAATTATTGAATAAGAAAAGTTTTTCACTTGTACATTGCATGTTAGTGATTTCTAAGGTGGAGTGCTGACTTCGTTAGGTCCACTATGGTATCTTCTTAGGAAGTGAATTTAGTGCACAAAAGAAGTGCAAAATTGAGAGTTCTGAATTTTTGGAAGTTAATGTTCTTTTGGAAATAGAATAGGTGAACCTTGTACAAGCTTTTCTCTACTGTACTCTCAGGGTATGTCTACAGTACAGAGGAAGATCAAAGCTGCCGCTGTCTATCTTCCAGGGTTCGAATTAGCAGTCTATTTAAGACAGCTAATTTGAAGTGAAAGGAGTACTCTGGTTGATGCTGGTAACCCTGCTTTCATGAGGAGTAAGGGAAGTTGAAGGAAGAGTTTTCTTCCTTCAACTTCCTGCAGGTAGACAGCACCGAAAGCCAAGTTAAGCTACTTGGACTTCAACTACACAATTAACTAGGAATGTTAAATTTTGATTAATCAGCTAATCGAGTAGTCGATGGAAGTAGTTAAGTAGCCATGGGCAGCTCTTGGACATTTTAAAGGGAGAGAGGAAGCGGGAACTGGAGCAGTCCCCACCGGCCTGGGTTCCCCTCTGCCTCTTCCTTTGAAATGTACAAGAGCTGCGGGTGGCTCTTGTACATTTCAAAGGAAGAGGAGCAACAGTTGGGACCTGTGCAAGAGGTACTGTTTCAGTCCCTGCTCATTCCATTTCCCTGCTGCCCTCTGCCTCCCCCAGCACTGGCTCCCCCTCTCCCTCCCGCTGCCTCTCTTTGATAGAAGTAACAAGCGGGGGTAAGTGACTGGTCAAGTTCCTACTCGACTACCCGATAAGCATTAGCTTACCCGGGTAGTCAACTAGTCGCTTACATCCTACAATTAGCGTAGCTGAAGTTGCGTATTTTAATTTGACTTTGTCCTGTAGTGCAGATGTACCCTAACTAGGGATGTTACATTTAGTTTATTCAACTAATCGACTAGTCATTGGATTTTCTATCAATTAGCCACAGCTGGATTAACTCCCAGGCCTGGGAGCTATCCCCTTTGCAGCTCTGCCTTTTAAATGTATTAAAAGCTGGGAGGCTTTTAATACATTTAAAAAGCAGAAGCACAGCGTCTGGGACTGGGTGCAAACCGGGAATCAGCTGATTCCCGGCTCGCACCCAGTCCCCGCTACCTGCCTGCAAGCACTGCCCCTGCAGCTCCCATTGGCTGGGCATGGGGAACTGTAGACACTGATAGAGGCAGCAAGGGTGGGGGAAGTGACTAGTTGAGACACTAGTCAGCTATCCAATAAGCTTTTGCTTATCGGATGGTCGACTACTGACTTACATCCCTAACCCTAACAGTGCCTTGGTTGTGACCTAACTGAGTAATTACTAGAGTAAACAGGTAGTTCAGTCATCACAGATCTTGAAATCTTGGCCTCACAAGTTAATTGTGAAGCTAGTTTTAGTGTTGTTGATACCTGTTTACTGAGTACTGGCCTCATTTCACATCAAATGACCAAAATATGTTTAGTTGTGGTCAATATTGTTTGTGCTCACATCTTAATTATAGACCTAAAGCATTTCTCCCTGGCAGAATTAGGGCGTATTGCATTAGCTTATCATCTACAAAGTCCAGGTTTCAGCTATGGTGATCTCATTATATTCTAGTAATAGAATTTCCTACTACCACACAACTTAGGTTTGACCTACAAATAGGATATTAGAGTTAAGTATTTTAGATTGAGGTATTTTAGCCAAGTAATCCAGAGAACATCAGCCCTCTCTATGTCTGCTCTATGGCTTTCTACTAAGACATAGTTATATGTAAATCCTCTCTTTTTCATTCTTCACCTCTTGTGCACCCAGATTTTCCCACAGTAAACTTGAACTGTCTTCAATTGAAAGGCCCGCATTCTAGGGTGGAGACAGAGTTATGTTCTGCACTTATTTCTTCTTCACACACTACTTTTGCATAAGTCAACTTTATAGATCTAGAGGCTAAGATTTTCAAAAGCAGCAAGTGATTTTTGGATGCCAAGTGATTTTTGGATGCCAATATAAGCCATTAAAAGACCGTTTAAAGTGGATCTGACTTTTCTGAGGGTGAGTTCATGACATCAGAAAATTAGATCCTCTTGTGGATGGCCATCCGAAATCACTAATCATTTTAAAAATCTTGTCCATACAGAGTTGAGTTTCCACACTTATTTTAAATAGCAAAGTTGTACTTCGAAGATAGATACAGGCAGTCCCCGACTTACGCGGATCCGACTTATGTCGGATCCGCACTTACGAACGGGGCTTTTCTCGCCCCGGAGCTCACGGGCGGCAGGTCGCCGCCTGTGTCCTCCGGGGCGAGAAAAGCTTCTCCCGGTCTCCCTGGTCCGCTGGGGGTGGTCCAGCAAAGCCGCTGGACCCCCCCCAGCAGACCAGGGACACCCGAGCAAAGCCTCCGCCTGGGCGGCTTTGCTCGTTTGTCCGGGAGCAAAGCTGCCCAGGCAGCAGGACTCCCGCCACCTGGGCGGCTTTGCTCCTGTCCCCCTTGTCTGCTGGGGGGGTCCAGCGGCTTTGCTGGACCCCCCCAGCAGACCAGGGAGACAGGAGCAAAGCCACACGGGCAGCGGGGTCCCTCCACCTGTGCGGCTTTGCTCGGGTCTCCCTGGTCTGCTGGGGGGGGAGGGGGCGCAGGTAGTGCGCCCCCCACCCCTCCAGCAGACCAGGCTTTTGTTGCGGGATGCCTCGGGTAGAGCAGCTGGGGTGCTGCTGAGTTGGTCCTGTGGGAACCTACCGGGCAGCGCCCCAGCTGTTCTGTCCCAGGCTCCAGATTCAGCAGCTGTTGAAACTGATCAGGCTGATTCCAGGAAGCTGGGGGCAGAGCAACTCTGCCTCCTGCTTCCTGTAGTCAGCCCCTGGTCAGTTTCAGTAGCAGCAGCTGAATCTGGAGTCAGTTCCGACTTACATACAAATTCAACTTAAGAACAAACCTATAGTCCCTATGGGTATGTCTACACTACCCCCCTAGTTCGAACTAGGGGGGTAATGTATGCATACCGAACTTGCTAATGAAGCCCGGGATTTGAATTTCCCGGGCTTCATTAGCATAAAGCCGGCGCCGCCATTTTTAAAAGCCGGCTAGTGCGAACCCCGTGCCGCGCGGCTACACGCGGCACGGACTAGATAGTTCGGATTAGGCTTCCTAATCCGAACTATCTAGTCCGTGCCGCGTGTAGCCGCGCGGCACGGGGTTCGCACTAGCCGGCTTTTAAAAATGGCGGCGCCGGCTTTATGCTAATGAAGCCCGGGAAATTCAAATCCCGGGCTTCATTAGCAAGTTCGGTATGCATACATTACCCCCCTAGTTCGAACTAGGGGGGTAGTGTAGACATACCCTATCTTGTACGTAACCCGGGGACTGCCTGTATAAAAATGCTTTTGTGATTAACTAGAGCAGAGATCAGCAGCCTGTGGCTCTGATGCCACAGGTGGCTCTTTGACTGCCCCCTTGCGGCTCTCTGGGGACTGTCCCAATCGATCACAATCTCCCTGCCTGCCCCAGCCCTACATAGCTCCTGAAGCAGCCAGCATGGTCCCATGGATGGGGGGGAAGCAGGGGTCTTGGCACATTGAACCTGCTTGCAAGCACTGCCCCTGCAGCTCCCATTGGCCAGGCATGGGAAACTGTAGCCAGTAGGAGCTGAGGGAGCAGTGCCAGTATAGAGGGGCAGTGTGTGAAGCCAAGTGCCACATGTTGGCTCCTTGTGCCTTCCTGCATCACCAATCAGGAGCCAGCTGTGGTAAATGCCGCATACCAACCCCTCACTACTTCCTGGAACCAGCACTCCATAGCCCCTCCTACACCCAAAACCTCAAACTTGACTCCCCTCTCCGCTCTGAGCAAGCATGCTGTACCACCCTCTACACCTCTGCCCCAGCTCAGCCCCCTTCAGATTTAAGTGTTTGGGAGAGTAGACACCCTCTTGCACCCCAACAGTCTGCTCCAGCCCGAATCCCACTCCTGCACCCAAACTCCCTCCCAGAGCTTGCACCCCTCCCACCTGCCTGCATGCTACAACACCCCCCCCCTCCCCCACCCTAAGGAACTTTCTAAAGATATCCAATAGCAGAAGTTACATTAAAAGTACTGTATTAGTAGTAATAACTTTAATATGTTCAATTATTATTAGTGATAAATTCTAACTTTATTCAAATCAATTGTAAACATAATTTAACAAAGAAAAGCAAGTCATTAAATATGACAGGGAATTGGTCTCTATGTAGTTAAGTATCAGAGGGGTAGCCGTGTTAGTCTGAATCTGCAAAAGCGACGAGGAGTCCTGTGGCACCTTATAGACTAACTGAAGTGTAGGAGCATAAGCTTTCGTGGGCAAAGACCCATTTCGTCAGATGCATGTCCCTAGGTCTCTATGTAATGTCTTTGTGACGACAAATGTACAGTTAAGCCATATTGTTAATGAATAACTAAGGGGGAAAATAAACTAAATAAATGCAGTTTATTCCATCATCTATTTTATGTCAGAATTTGTTTGGCATCTGTTGTGTGTATATGTGCAAGTAGCTTTGTGTGTGGTGCAGCAAAGATTGTCAACCTATAAACTAGAGCATATCATTAGTACATGATAGGCATGGCATGTTCTAGAAAGACATTGAGACAGTATCTGCATTGTGTATGACATAATCTTCAATGTAATTTCTGAGAGGTTATTTCACAAAAATAAGGATACTTACTTCTGTAGTGATTTTTGGAAGACTGCACATTCAAGCGTTTCTGTTTTAAAGAGCCTCTCTTTTTGAGAACTGTTTTGACAGACTATAGGTGTCTTTGCTGCCAAAGTCTAAAACTAGTGCTAATTCCACATTCTAAGATACTTTATCCCTGACTAAAACAAACAGGCCTTGGAACTCAACTCCAGTGAAAATTGACTGACTCATGGTCTAATCTGATCCAGGGACATACAGAGCTCTTTCTTATGCATTTCCTGCAGTATCCTTTTTTAAAATTAATTTTGGTACATAAGCTGAGAATGCCATGCAGCAGTGGCTACACTCTAGTCAGTAATAAGGATGCTCTGTGCCTACTGTTCACTCTACCAAGCTGTCAGTCTGCTATTATCTTTGGAACCAGACAGAGTGGTTATTGGTTTCAAAAAGAAAGAAATTATCAAGGTCAGACTGGAAATATTCTGCATGATAGACTCCCAAACTCTTAAATCATCTGGAATGTAGGGATTGACTTTGTCCTTGTCACATGAATAATAAGCTTGATTAATTTTTTTTGTGAGCAGAATCTGAAGTCAGATGCAACTTACTTGTCTTCACAGTGGGAGCTGTGAAAAGAGTGGACATTTACACAATGACTGTGCCACCATCTGAAAGACTGTCTATACTTAGGGTGGGAAAAATATGGTAAATGAAATGACTACTTTTAAGTTTAAGTGACATTTATATTCCCGCTCCCAGACTGTATCCACCATCTAGTCCATTAATCATAAGCATGGAACCACAGGGTCTCCAACATGATGGGAAGAGGTAGGTACAGTACTTCAATTAATAGTTATATTTCAAGCTATTGGAGGTCTCCATTCTGATGATTTTTTAGGAGTCTCCATACTTGTTCTGGTGAAGCTCTCTGCATGTGAGAATGTGAACCGCCTTCCCCTTCTTCCACCTATGGCGGCCAATTTGGCTGCAGCTGGCAGAGGTATCTTAATTATCTTTAGCCACAAGAGCTATATTGCCTGAATCTATCCAGCAGATTTCCTGTCTAGCATACATTTATCTATCCAAGTGCTAGAGAGAGGATACCTGATAACTAAAAAACAAACCAATCTTTTTAACAGACTCGCTTCCCATTCAATAAAACAGGAATTTTGCCGAGGGGCCACAGAAGCAGGGTTTAATGCTTTCCTGTGCCTGATAGTAAACATCTGGTAGCTTATGAATCTAAAGATCTATGGCTTATAGTGACTCATGCAAAATTTGGCATATGCAAGAAAAATACATATCCCACCCCAGCCTTACAGGTCCACCTGCAGACAAATTCACAGCTGCATATCTAACTGTTTTGAATCCCAAAACATGCAGTAGGGCCATGGATTATTATTGGGCATACAATTAGACCTGTACGCTTGATAATATTTCCTATGGTTTGAGAAAAAACCCTGATTGAGTCCAAGGAACATATTGTTCTTTGCTCCATTCACAGCTTTAGTCAACACTGCTGAGGATTATTTCACCTGTCAAAATACTCTTCTTATAAACATTTTTAAATACATTGAAATTTATCTTAAGCAAGCTCTCAAAAGAATGATGAATTGGTTGCATACAGATATGATCTGAAGAAAAGTAGAGCAAAATTATATTTGAGGCAAAGCTGTTATCCTGCATAAGTTTCACTGTATTATTATACTGTTAATGATTTTAGGAAGTTCATATAGTCAGTTTGCAGGAATAGTACTCTAATTATGAATGGAAAGCCTTGTCCTTCCTAACAACGTGCTATTTTTCTTGCAGTGATATATATTGGAACATATTTTAACCTTTCAGTTCTTAATAGCCATTTGATTGAAAATATTATTCCCAAATTGGAGGAGAGGTCATAGCATATGCATCAGTAAATTATAGCTCATTAGCTTCACAGATAACTGGATTACTGAGCTGCAACACGTATAAATGACTTTCATTGAACATTAAACTTGGTGATAAGTAGACCAGTTTATTAAAGGTGAGTTGACATGTAAATATTACAATTTAGGGCCTTATGCTCTCCTCCACTATGTGAGGTGAAAAACTAGTGTGTTTCCCCAGACCTTTCATAGCCTCATCTTCTAAGAAATGCCTTGGAGATCAATGTCAGGAGCAGCTGTTCACCTCATTCAAACCCTGAAAAACTTCAAATGATCTTGTGCTAAGTTCACAAGGAATGTTTCCTTAAGTTGCATTCATAGCTGTATTCCCACTGAAACAAATGCTATCTGCCAAACTGCTTTAGGGACGTGCCCTTTTTTTGCAGACAGCAAAGAACTTGCCAGATAAACTCTTAGCTTTAGTGGTTTGTTGGAAGCAAATTAATTGTTCACAGGAATGAACAGTGTATATTAGTTCTACAACTGTTTTATAATGGTCCACTAGACAAAATATATTTGAAAGCTAAGTCTAATAGATCTTGAAAACCAGGATTTCAACCTGTTTAGTTTTGACTGCAGGAAATTTACTTAATACTAAATGTTACTGACAATTCTCAATGGTTCATTGCTGGTGTCATCAAGTAATGTTCTGACATATTTGTCAAATTAAATCAGCTGAGTTAGGGGTTTCCAATGCAATATAAAGCATCTTATTAGCATGTTATTGTCTCATGTAATTGACCAGAGGTTACTGCCATTTGATGGCTGTTCAGCCTTGCAACTGGGTATGACTCCTTTCCCCCCCAGAAAGGACTTAAACTCCAGGTTGTGTCCTCACCATATTCTGTACCCTTTTAAGTCCCCACCACTGTTTCTCCAGCAGTCTTAATGCATCTATCTATTTACAGCACCAGCAGCACATCTTGGCCCTTATTTCCCCAGGACCTGATGGGAACAGAGGTCTTCCCTCCATGAGGCCTCTGTGTAACTAGCCCTAATCCTTCCCAGTTGCTGGATTTCCTTCCTTTCTCTTTATCAGCCTTCAACTGATGGGCTAACTGGTTACTTATCCTGACCAGTTTCCCAGCTTGATTGTTTAATTATCCCATCAGCTTTCTCAAGGGGAACTAATTAACATCTGAGTGATCAAAATGCAGGCTCAGCTCTTCACCCCTTGCATGGCTGTCCCAGACTATCTCTCTAGATATGCTGGACACAAAAATTAGTTGCCACATTTTGTAATAAGTCAGTAATATCAGGACATATACCAAGGACTGAAAGGCTATGGAGAATGATGTACCTCTGACTAGGGATGTGATAGTGTACATGGTTAAATGGTTACATGCAAGCCCCCCCCTCCACTGCCTCAGTATCAGCAGTAACAGTGGGGGGGAGCAGGTGGGACACAGTGCTCATGAGGAACAGCCTCTTCTCTGCACTCTGCTGCTGCCTCTGACAGCAGCATATGAATGGGTGGGGGAGGTAGCTCCACAGGAACCAGTGCATGCGGGGAGCACTGAAAAATTCAGCGGTTACATGTTTACAAAGAAACCCGCACTTTAACATCCCTACCTCTGATTAAAGTGGTAGTTCTGTAAGGTCAGATTTGAGACATATTGGCTGGGCATTATGAAATAAGCATTCAAAGTGGTAGCTCCTCTGTAGCTATGTTCAGTCTTCAGAGATATCAGTCTGGCACCTTTGACCAGGGAGACATGCAAACTACTTTTCAAAATAATGTTGCAGAGTGCATCTAAGTTTAGCGAGGATGTATAGGAGGAAGGAAGAGTTAGAAGCAGGAATTCAGAGGTGGGATGAAGCGGGACAAAAAAATAATAATTTCTGTCTCCCGAGAAATGCTGCTTTTTTTTTAACCAACTTGGAATGAAAAAACAAAATATCAGGTTCTTTTGGAAGAACACAAAGTTCTGAAAATGGGTGATTTGAAAATATTGAACCATTTTATGTTCACATTTCCTATAAAAGTGAAATGTTTGGTTTTGTTAGGCATGCTGAAGTAGGGGAAGACCACAGGGAGAGCCGTGAATACAGACTTTAATAGAAACATCAACAAATCGAGGACTCTTCTTCCATCCTCAAAAGTCTTTTTTTTTTTCATTTTAGTAAATCTATTATTAGGATTCTCCCCCCACCTCCCGCATCCTCCAGTACCCGTGGGTACTTTGAGAGTCTATATATAAGCTCCCACTGTTTAAAGGAGATGATGTACTAAGTGCTAGTTCAGCATCACAGAGGAAGCATCAAATTGAGGCAGACATAATGCACATTGCAGTAATGCTAACTGCATTTGAAGTGTGGAATAGTTCAGTGTTATAGCCAGCTTTTCAAAGAGATCATCTATGCTACATTATCTCACAGGGAATAGGACCTGTGAAAAATGCATGCACATGATGTGTGGCACAGTTAAGAGCACTTTTACTCTGGAAGAAAAATGGGCTGATTACCCAGCATACCCTAAATAAATAATACACACAACGATGCATAGAAATGTAGGGAAAAAACAATTAATTGGGCTAAATTTTTTTCAAGAGAATACATTTAGCTTGAAGAACTCATTCCCAAAGTATACCAAAGCTAATAGCTTAGTACATTTCAAAACATGGGACCATTTGTATAATAAATTTAGCCCCTGAAATTTCACTAGCTGAAACATAATTACAAAGGCCATCAATCCAAGTCATAACCCGACTAGAACAGGAATAAATCTGTCAATCCTCTCATCCTTTTAGTATTGCCAAGTAGGTACTTGTGGGGTTTGACAGCGTGGACCACTAATTGAGAGTCAGGCAGACAGACAAAACTAAATCCTTTTTGTTTTCCTTAGATCTGTCTGTGCAAATATGGCAGGAAGAAGAGGAAAGAATTCTAGATTACTAGTGCACAGACATGACTAGTGTTTGACTAATAGGCTGATAGCTATTCAAATAGTTGGGTAAGGCATGTGAATTGCCTCCAAGTGCCTTGTTCCAACTTCCAGACATAATAAACTCTTCATTATTCTCTAATCTTGAAGATACAAATATCCTCATAAGTGAAACTATAATCGGATGTAGTTTGTGTTCTGTTCTAACATCAGGGTGATCATGGATCTATGTTTCCCTTGATGATTTTCTCAGAAGTACCGTGACAAAAAAGCAGGTAACTTAATAGAACATCCACCCCCTGATTTAAGTCCTATTTGCTATCATTATATGATCCATGAAGTTCAACATCCTATCTCAGATAAATTTGTCCCAATAGAGAGGTGAAACTCAACTGGTATAAGGTCCTCTGACACATAAATGCATCAGCAAATGAACATTTTTACATTACTGAAAACATAATCTTCCTTGTAAGCCTCTTACCTGTGATCTACCCTTCCCTTCATCAATCCTGATGATGCAAGGATTTAGCTTTAGTATTTGGCAGAGAGACAGCAGTGTGTGTTGGCTACAGAGACTTAATTCTTAAAATGTAAATTAAACTATCCTCTGTCTAATGACAACATCTGAAAAATAACATGCACTGAAGATAAAAAAGGACAATCAGAATAAACCGAGTTGAAACCCAATATAAAAAGGAGAATCTTGACAGTGAAAGCATTCCAAATATTACAGGTAGATGAAAAGACAAAGTCACAGGTCACATCCTTACAGAAACAAGTCTCCCACTGACTTCAGTATACTGTTTTGCCTGAGAAAAAACTGCAGGATTTGGCCTATAAACTCTTTTCACAATGAAATATAAACAATTTAATTCAGTAACATCATTGATGATATACCAGGAAAGAATTTGATGTGATCTGTAAACTAAATGTAAAAAAGCAAGCACCAAATTTAATGCAAATGTAATTGTAAAGATGAACTAAATGTAGGGGAACTTACACATGCTTTTATTTTTTTACCGCGTATTTGAAACCACTTTTTCACTTCTGTTAAGTGCATTTTACACCAAGACCACCAGATCAAAAGGATTAATTGATGTGTACATTGACTCTGATTCAAAAGACTGAGAGAGATACACACTGGGTTCTGGGTTATCCAGAAAGTAACTGTAATGTCAGATGTACATTCTGGCAATAGTGCCTCTGCAGTTAAGGTTGCTTTCCATAAGCACTTAAGCAGGGTTTCACTTCTTGCTTTGTATGAAGAATCTGCTGCAAATTATCTTTGATTTAAGACCGACTTTTCTAAAAAAACATCAAGTACATCTGTTAAAGTTGAGGAATTAAAGTGAGGTCTTTCAAAAAACTTCTATTTGAGTCATTTTGGGGGCTTCTCAAATCAGTCTTACTAACCCTTAAAATTTATATTTGAAGATATTAGGTTATTACTAGGTTGTAAGTAAGCAAAGTTAACAATTATTTTTTACCTGTGCCCTCCCTTGTCATGTTTGATTATCTTAGTCACTGAATATATTTGAAATCAACTGGATTACATTTTAAAAGAAGTCATGTTGTTGACCAACAGATTCCAAGTAACAGGAGGGAGGAATATAGCTGCCTCACTATTGATCATATCTCAATGGTTGTACAAATTTCAGCAGTATTATCTTTTCCAAAATGTCACTTTTGCCCCAAGTGCTGCTTGAAACCTTAGGTGAAAGCCTTCTCCCCCACTTCATATCAGTAGCAAAACTCTCATTGACTTTTACGAGGCCAAGATTTCACCTATTGTCTCCAAGTTGGAGGTGAGAACATGACTAATGCCAGCAGAGGAAATGTCAGCATTTCATGCAATAGTACAGCAGTGGGTGTCTCGGAATTCCCCTTTGTCCTTTTCCCAGCTGGAAGAAGGGATCATGTGCTGCAGGCTAAAGGAGAAATATATATGTGTGGTCTGGACCAAGAGCTGCCCTCCTTACAAGAAGGAACAGCATCATCTTGTAGTAGAGCAAACAACTGAGTTTGCACAGATAGACCTGAAAAAGTTGCAGCAGAGGGGCTTTTGCTCACTTCACCATCATTGAGAAGTTATATTCCAATGTTTGTTAGGGTAAAATTTTCAGAAGTATTTACATGGCTTATGTGTCTAAATCCTATTGATTTTCAATAAGACCCAAGTCACAAACACTTTTTAAAAACATTTCTCACAGAGCATTTCTGTATTAGAAGTATTATAAATTATATGTAAAAGGTTATTCATAATTGAAATACAATTTATGTACTACTTTGTTATGTTTTATGGTTGCAATTTGTCTTCTAGGTCTTGCACATTTAAGTTCTGTTAGCCTAGCAGTTGGAACCTGACTCACCATTTCTTTGTACTTTGGCCTTCCAACAGGCTGATTCCCCAAATGATTATTTATATTGTTGTTGCTTCTTAACTAAGTAGTCACCATCAATAGTGAAAAGTTGGAATCTTACACTGGAAAATCAAGGAAGGTTTCCATAACAGATTATCTTTACTGAATGCTTAAAGGGAAAAATAATGTGATAAACCAACACAGCCCAATTTAAGAAATTCCTTATAAATTGCTTCCCAAATTATCATGAAAACTTATAACCCAGAAGTCACCACTAGAGCTGACTTCTGTTTTGATTCTCTCCAGGAGTGTCTGAATTTTAAGGGCAAGGCTGCCCATCTGTTCAGGTCATCATTTTGCATAGGAGTAGTACTGATAATCCTTCATCTAAGACTCAAAAGCTGCTTATTCATTAAAAATCCACTACTCTGATGGGATTCAAACTGTCAAGGTAGCTCTTGTCATTTAAAACATGCAGAAAGTTCTTTCATCATGATTAACGCAACCTATTGCAGACACAACAGGAATAGAAGGACCACCTGACCCCTGAAATATATTCCCCAGACACAACCAGCATTCAGATACCTTTCTCCAACATAAATCTGAGACCTGTGGGCATTCCACCATTATGAGCAGGCCTGGTTTGAGAACTTTCTCCTCCAGGTAAACAGCAGCATTCCAGTTCTCACAAGACATCCTTCATCACAAATATGCAATTAGTACTGACACTTCTTCATTAAGGTTCTTTTTTGATAAAATACACAAATGTTGTTACCCCAGATATCTAATTTTCCTTTTAAACATCTTCCTTTTCCTGTGCTAATTGCATAAATACTTCCTTTTGATATCTAATGGATTCTTTAAACATCATCTTTCTTTGGGATACCCCTTGTCTCCAGACCAGAGGATTTACATACAAAGATAAGACTACAACACTCTCATACTTACATCCCACACATACCACCAGTGTCCTAGAATTCCTATCCCACTCAAGTCAACTACCATACATTTACTAGACGCTAAGAGTGTGCCTAGACTAAATGGCTCCGTCGACGGAGCCATGTAGATGAGGCAGGACGACAAAGGGAAATGAAGCTGCGATTTAAATAATCGCACCTTCATTTAAATCAAAATGGCCACTGCGCTGTGCCGATCAGCTGTTTGTCGGCATAGCGCTGCAGTCTCGATGGGGATCTGCCGACCCCAGAACCCTTTGTCATCAGATCCTTTATGCCTCATGAAACGCCACCCCGAAGAACCTGTCATTAAAGAAGTTTCTTCCTAGTTGTCTAGAGAACCTTCACTTCTTTCCAGTATCACTTCCCTCTTTTGCTTTGATAAAAACTACTGTTCTTGTAAAGGATATCCACTGAAGACACAAATTGTACAGGATTCAGTCAAGGCTAGGTACCCAGCTTACTACATGCTAGATTTGATTTATTAAGTGCCCCGGTACTCCTGTGAGGCATCTAGTTAATATTATACCTCTTTCACTGATGGATACGTTGCTACAGGATACTCTACGTCGGAGACAGCAAATGTAAATCTACCTTCATCATGCTTATTTGCTCCACTAAAATTAATTTTAATATGGTTCATATGGAGACTATTGTTAATATATGTTACATTTGTCATCCTTAAGGCTTTATCTTTTCCCCAAATGAAAAAAAAGCTTCAGTTATCTATGACTGACTTTGAAATTTTTCTTCAGGACACTATGAATGTTCCCATTTCAGGGAATAATAAACCCTACATGTTCAGCATTCTCACAGCAAAATAAAAGTGTGATTTTGAGAAATACAGAAATCAGAACATTTTATGTGCATGAATACAGAAATCTAACATTTTATGTGGATGACAAAATATCCATTTTTCCTATTAAAAAAGGACATATGGAAATTCTGTTAGAGAGATTTGCAACCAACTATGCTGAATGCTATGAAATAAGTACATTTGTGTTTAGGCTTTGCTGGTTAAAAGAAAAGAGACACACTTGTTAGATCAACTGTGGTAGCACAGGACTTCGGTTGACTGAAGATTCTTTTATGTGAACAAAATAGATGTTGATCATTATTTCCACAACTCATGCAGAGCCAAATCTTGCTGTCCTAATTCAGGCAGAAGTCCCATTGAAAAGAATGAGTCACAACCAAAGGCTGGTAGGATGTACTGTTCAGTACTGACCTTAATCTACGGCTCCTGTCAGGCTGTATTTACTGGAAGTGTGGGCTTGAGGGGGGGAAATGTACCAGCAATTCAAGAGAAAAATATGGTATTAAAACTCCCACTGTGATGGCTCAGCTGTCAGAAGTTGGAATTCTACCCAGTCATGTTTGGGAGATTTAACAGTGCCTTTCAGAACTTTCAAATGTTTTAATTGCTTTTAAATTTAGTCTTCACTCTAAATTTCCTGGGTTTCTAATACGTGTCGTGGTTAACAACAGTGTTCTTTTAAGGTGGCTTTGTCTTTAAATGTACCTGCAACATTAACTCTCACTTAACTACATTGTATTTATAATTATATAGACATAGGCCACCCACAAGCTGTGACGTACAAAAGTAGAGTAGCAATCAGATTCTGAGTAGTCTCTCTGAAATCAATGGAACTGTTTGTAGTGGGAAGTGCCAATCAATAGGCTTAAAGATGTCAGCACTGGATCCATACTGTGTAGTTTTTAAGTGTCTGATTAGAGGTAGTAAGCTTCCCTGCCACCAGATTAGTAGTGGGATTACCAAATATTCATGTCTCTCTACTTATTGATCACAGCTTGCTGTTTCTTTATTTCTCCTTACAGGAATTGTTTCCATCATGACCCTCACTGTCCTTGCCTACGAGCGCTACATTCGAGTCGTTCATGCAAAAGTGATTGATTACTCTTGGTCCTGGAGGGCCATCACCTACATCTGGTTGTACTCGTTAGCTTGGACTGGAGCACCTCTCCTAGGGTGGAACAGATACACACTGGAGATACATGGACTAGGTTGTTCAGTAGACTGGCAGTCAAAAAACCCCAGGGATGCCTCCTTTGTGCTCTTTTTCTTTCTTGGCTGCCTAGTGGCTCCTGTTGGAATCATGGCCTATTGCTATGGCCATATTCTATATACAATACGAATGGTGAGTTGAAACAAGGAAGCAACATACACAATGAATAATTACACTTAGAAGATAAATGAGTAATTGGTCTCTGGAAAGATACATCGTCCCCAGGGTTTTATTGATACGATATCCTATGGAAACGTTGATGTACATAAAGAATGGGATCTTCATGCCAAATTTCCATTCATTTTAATGGTAACTTGGTATCCTTAGGCAAATTTAACAATTTCTGCCTAGATAACAGTGCTCTTTATCTCATGTAGTATCTTTACTTTCCATTTTTCATTTCTATCTCAGTACTTCTGACATAGGAGGGGAATTTATCTTTGGGTATTTTTTCTAATAGCATTAAAAATGAGATTCCCTTTTTCATGAAAGTATACAGGGAAAAACGTCTCATGAGACTCTAAAAAATCCTACTCTACAAATTTGATAAAGCCATAACATAAAATATTAATCATAGCATTGACTGGAACAATGGTAATTTCCCTTTGAGAATGTATTCAGCAATACTAGAGACATAGGTTAGATATGCATTGTACTTGTTTCCAGTGCATCTCTTATTTTGTGAGCCATCAGACTTTTGAAGCAATATCCAAACTCCTTCTCTTTGGAAAAAAAAGCTGCTATCAGATATGTTTGCTAAGATAGTGTTCTAGGTTAACTATTCTACTTCAGTCCAGCTCTGCAATCATTAGAAATTGTTATTTTTTGAGTTTGGTAGTCTGAATCCATTTTATAGTGGACTAGTATCTACATCAAATTTTAATAATTGATAGTAATTAGAGAGGCTACAAGCACATGTACACGATACTTCTCATCTCCTGAAAGCCATTCAGCTGATACGGAGAGCTGACCTGGCATAGAGAATGAACTATCCTATTCTTTCAAGAACTGGTCCCACCATGTCAGGATTATAAATCAATTGGCACGGCAACATGGAGAATTTTGTACAATAGAAGCTCAGATATAGATGGAGGCGGTCCATAACTCTGAAATGTTCTGTAACTCTGAACAAGAGGTTATGGACTTCAGCCATAGCAGGGAGTGGGTGGGTTGGGACTGCAGCCCACAGGGTAAGAGGGGAGTCAGAACACTAGGGGTACGTCTAGACTACCGCGTTTGTCGACGGAAGTTTTGTCGACAGATACTGTCGACAAAACTTCCGTCGACAAAGAGCGTCCAGACACATTGAGTTCTGTCGACAAAGCAAGCTGCTTTGTCAACAGAACTCCGTAGTCTGGACGCAATGTTACAGGCAATAACACCTTCTGTCGACAGAGTTTCTGTCGACAGAAGGTGTTATGCCTTGTAAAATGAGGTTTACCAGCGTCGACAAAATTGCTGAGTTCTGTCGACGTTATGTCGACAGAACTCAGCGGTAGTGTAGACGCTGGTATAGTTTTGTCGACAAAAGTCCACTTTTGTCGACAAAAGCCTGTAGTCTAGACACACCCTAGGTGGGGGAAGGTGTCAGGGTTTCTGATCATTGGGGTGCCTAAGCACCAGATGGGGGGTGCAGGGCGTCTGCCTTACTGGAGCACCAGGGCTTGGGACTTTATACTTGGGCAGGGAGCTCTGAGGTATTTGGCTTCAGTTACACTGTCCCACTCCCCATTTCAGCCTTGCAGGGGTGCCCATGGCTCAGAGCTTAATCTGAGCAGCTGTACTCCTGGCTTCAGGCCCAAGAGGAGCACAGAGGCTCAGGGCTCCTCACAGCTCCATTCCCAGTTTCAGCAGGTGCAGGAGGCATTGGGCCTCTAACTATGGGGGAAGCACCAGGGCTGAAATGAGTGCCCCCCTTGTAACTAAAACTCCAAGCCCTGGTGACCCCAGCGGGTCTGAAGATCCAAGCCCAAGCACTCCCCCGGTCTAAAGTCCTGAGTCCAGTTGCCCCTAAGAATCAGAAACTCTGAGCCACATCCCACCCAGATCCTTGATGCCCCCCCTCTTCATCAGTGCACTTTTAATCTCCTGTAGCTGAAGCCCTGAGCTCCAGGGCTAAATCCTGTACAGTACAGTACAGGGCACTGTTTGCCGGGGATATTTTTTTTGTTTGCGCTGCTGCTTGATTGATTACTTCCAGTTCCACGGGGTGTCCAGTTCACTGGTAGTAATTCCAGTGTTTGTATTTTTGAGGTTCTATTATACTGGCAACTCTCATGTTATACCTAGTCTATATAGACAGAATAAAAATCTTCAGGATTGTTCTTTCAGGACCATTGTTTATACAGCCTTTGAGGAAAAATATCAGCCAGAGACTAGAAACTTTCTCTATTAATGGATTGGTGCATGACACTTTTCTAAAATACTTTGATTAGAATGAAGTAGTAGTAATGTTGTTTGTCATTCTTCAGCACATTCATTTTCCTCCTCAAGCTATATCTGCACCTTATTTACCACACATAATAAATGAGCAGAGAACACACCTACTCAGTTGCAGAAGAACTAAAGAGTCTTGAAATGGGATTAACATTCTCTGCTCCTAATAAATTATAGACTAGGCAATTGAGAATTAGTCTCTCTGAACAAAAATTAAAGCTATTTCTTGCACTTGTTTTCAGCCTGTTCCTTTTTCCTCTCTGCAGCTTCGCTGTGTTGAAGATTTTCAGACTATGCAAGTGATCAAACTCCTAAGATATGAAAAGAAAGTGGCTAAAATGTGTTTTTTAATGATCTCCATCTTCCTTATCTGTTGGATGCCTTATGCAGTGGTCTCTCTTTTAGTAGCTTCTGGCTATGGCAACCTCGTAACTCCAACCGTGGCTATCATCCCATCTTTCTTTGCCAAATCAAGCACTGCATATAATCCAGTTATCTACATCTTCATGAGCAGAAAGGTGGGTTAATCACAAACTTAGTTTATCTGAGCAATTGATGGATGCATATGGCACAGCTGTGAGGATTATAGTGGATACAGAGACCAGTTTTCAAACTTGCCCATTTAAATTAATAGCACTTGCTCTAATTAGCAAAGAGGTCTGAAATGGACACCGAGGTGTCCAAACGCTTATTTGAGCACACAAATATGGAACCTATTGCAGAGTAGACACAATTTCTGCCAAAACTCAGGTACATTTCCATTGGAGATCTGCTTGGGTTCCAGTGTGGCAGCCCCTGAATTGGGGATTCATGTTCAGGAACTGTCAGAGCCCTAGAAATCATTGGAAGCAGGCTACCCGCCAAATAGTATTCCCCAGGAACACAAAGATAGGAAAATTATTACTGTGGCTAGCCCTTGAAAATGCTGAGGGGTAGGCTACCAAGGATTATCCCACCCATGTCCTAAAACTGAAGCAAAGGTGCAAGGGCTTTTTCAGAGTGTGGTTTTTGTGGGACTGCTCAACCAGGGTTCCAGGGATTTCTTTAGATCCATTTCAAGGCATTGCCAAATTAATTTGTTTGGTATTAAACTGGTGAATTATATCAGCCGTCAAGTTCACTTGGAGTTTTTGAAGTTCGCGAAGATATGGAAGTACTGTTTGTTATGTGGAAAGTAAAAAAGTGATTGCTACATTTAACCCTATTCTACTCTTAGGATATGTCTACACTGCCACCCTAGTAACGGTAGTTTGAATTAGGAGCTTTAATTCGAACTACCTAGCCCGTGCCGCGTGTAGTCGCGGGCAGGTAGTTCGAACTACGGGGCATTTAAAAATGGCGGCGCCCGGGAACATGCAAATAAAGCTCGGGATATTTAAATCCCGGGCTTCATTTGCAAGTTTGAATGATTACATTAGCCACCCTAGTTCGAACTAGGGTGGCAGTATAGACATACCCATAGAAGCCTTAAACTTCTGTCTAATCAGGAGAGTAGCCACAGTTGCTGTATCTGTAAAGTAAGATCACATGTATCATAAATGATTGTGATTTAAATGGGACAAACAAGTGCTGATCATATCTAGGATCTAAATCCATTAATGGTGGGAGGAGGGAGGGAAGAGAAGCATTTAATAATTTTCCTTTCCACTGCTATTTTTATTTAAAATGAAATTAGTTCATTGTTGCCAACTACTGGGATGTTATTGCAAGTCCCTAAAATTCGGTGTTTAATAAAGTTCCAGTTTCTGGGGATATGCCAATCACAAGAAAAAATTCAGCCTTTATATTTTTTTAAATAGAGAATTGTATTGCCCTCTTAGTTGTAGGGCAAAAAATGTAACATTGTGAACTCTAGAGGCTCCAAAATCATGAAGCATAACTAAGTCTCGGATGGGGCCTGACTGATGATTTTTTGAATATCTGAAGTTTGTGATATGAGTTCATGGGAAAATATTATAAGAACTATTCTAAAGAAACATTGTTCATATGAACAATAATCATGCCCCTCCAAAGAAAAGAGCTTGGTGACAAGCATTGCAAGCTGCCTGGTCCCCCTCTCCATAGCTAGCTTCTAAGCTACTGTGCCTGGCCTGCTGCTCTTGCTTGCAGGCATCCTCTCCAATGCAGAGTTGCCAGCTCCTTTGATTTCATGAAGAGTTTAGTCCTAATGGATGCTTGTGTTCAAGCACTAATGCTTCCCGAACCCGGGAGAATCTCATCTTTCCTTTAAAAAAAATTAGCCCATTTCTAGTCTTTGTGGTTATCGAGAAAAACTGGAAAACATGATCTGCATTTACTTTAAAAGCTCAAACATAAGAAGGCAAACAAACCAAAAAAAAATCCAAATGTTTTTTTTTTTTAAAGTCTCAAGATTTTTAAGCCAAGCCACACAATTGTGGGCCTAACACAGTATTTGAATGTCAGGAGTTGGCAATACAATGCAACCTCTAGCTCCCAGTGTCTCCTGAGCCCAGGTTCCCTTGTGATGTTACCTCCTTTTCCGGTTCTCTAGGGATTAACTGAGCAGCACTGATCTTTACTGTCTAGTTGGTCCCCTCCAGCTCATTTAGTGGAGGGGGTGGGATGCACGAAGAAGAAAGGTACCCACTAATGAGACAATACGTTCATTGCACTGCTGCTATTAATTCATAACCTACTGGCAGCTCTAGAAACTGGTATAACTATTCATTGGAAATACTAGATACACTTGTCATCACTGAATGCATTGTGTAAAAGTGAGAGCTTTGAAAGGTGTAATTTGAGTCTATTTTTTCCTCTTTGCAGTTTCGACGATGCCTTTTGCAGCTCTTGTGCTTTCGCCTGCTAAGATTCCAGAGGACTATGAAAGAAAGACCAGTGTTAGGGAATGAAAAGCCAATAAAACCAATAGTTATGTCCCAGAAAGTTGGGGACAGGCCAAAAAAGAAAGTGACTTTCAGCTCTTCCTCAATCATTTTTATTATTACAGGTGATGATACCCAGCAAACAGACAACAGCAGCAAATACAATAGCATGAAAATAAATGTGATTCAAGTAAAGCCACTATAGTGGCTAAGCTACATGTGTTAGAATCTGAATAGACGTTAGCCAATGAAACTGTTTGGTGTGAAGATTTCTTTGATTATAGTGTAATGAGGAAAGCACTGTCCTTCAGCTTTTGAAATGTTGAACCAATTCAGTGGGGTGAAGCTCTATGAACAATTTAATCATGGCAACAATATAGAATTCTTTACATTTGTACCCAACGTATTGCTGGACTGAATTTTTTTAAAAATTGAGTAGTCAGCATGCCTTAAGTCACAGACTTACCAGGGAAATCCAGGGAGTTTCTGAAGCAGGCCTTTGGTTTGCTGACCAGAACCTGCTCTTGACAAAAAAGGTGACTTTCACATTGCTGCCTCTACCGTCAGACACAATACAAAGCCAGGAGGAAGTTACAGCTTGTTTAGTTGAAGCTGTCCTGTTGTTTTGGTGCTACTCATTAGGTGCCCTTTACCTAGAGGTGGGCAATAATTTTCTTAGGGGGGCCACTTAATGAATTTTGGAACTGATCTGGCTCCACCCCTGGAAGGGCCAAGGCCTGGGGCAGAAGAGGTGGGACTGAAGACTAGCCTGCCCCTAGAGTGGCATGGTGCTGGAGGCTTTGAAGTAAATACACAGCAAAGAGCTTGTGGCTTTGGCCCCTGCCAGGTCAGTGCTGTGACCGGGAGCTGGGAGCCATTTAAATAGGATCCTGCTGCCTGAGCCATTTCCTGGAAATTCAGTGGCACCGGCAGAAGGATATAAACATAAAGTGGACAGATGCATTCCACAGCCTGGATCCGGCATCCAGGCTGCATCTTGCCCAGCCCTGCCGTAACCACCATGAGAGGTGTTCTGGAGAAATTAAAAGGAAATAAAGACACTGGTAAAGAGATGACTAAAAGGAGAGCAAAAATGTTGCACACCACTACATCCTGCTTTAGTTTAAAAAAAAAAAAAACCTAAAAAAAAAAAATCTAACAAACAGCAGAAAATGTAGATTAGGAGGCACTGACAACAAAACCATACGCATATACACATTTATTACATGGAACTGAGATCCTGATTACTTTTTGATCATTACCTTTCCTGTAATACATTTTGTGAGCATAACAGGTATCAACCCAGCTGCCTGTGCTTACATTTTAACTGTAAGTAATAACACTCAGCAGAATAGTTACAGAAGTGACTCTGAACTTGGTAAAAAGTCTTGAAAATTATTGCTTTTCAATGCTGTACTCCAGAAGTAGCTGCATTTCGGTAGTAGGCATGTTTGTGTGTTGGGACTCGAGTCTCCACCACACTACATTAGTTTTACATCAGTGAACTGAACATGTATCAACTGAATTTCATTGATGTGTAATGGAGAATCAGGCCCAGGGGTGACCTTGGATTGGTGTTATTTTAGGCCATCACTTCCGCACGTGTTGCCATTAGGACAATATGGAGCCTAGAATATAGCTTGTAGTTTCTCTGCTCTGATGGAAACTGGAGGAGAAGCAGATATGGGGCCAAGGGGACCAGGCTAGACACTCATTTGCACTAACAAGAGTTGATCTGGCCTCAAAGAGTTCAATAGGGACCAGAAACAAAAGTCATCAGCTAGAGCCTGACCACTGGACATACTGATTGAACTCAGCTGGCGTTAGTGAGGGACCCAGTCCACTCCCTCTCTTCTTTCAAGAGGCTAAAAACAGTTGGGTTTCATTTTATGCAGTCCATGAACTCCTCAGACACAATACAAAGGTTTCTTTTCTTGTTCCTAGGCAGGGGTGTAGCAGCAGTGGCATGAGGTACCTTGTACACTAACCCCTCTGTTGTATCCCCACTGATAAGCTGAGTATATGTAATGTTCTAATCACATAAGCACACAAAGAAATAGGCATTAGTTCATGTAAGAAAGGACATAGGTGAAACACTTGTCTACTCCCCGCCCCACATAGGCATAGTTTTGAGTTATTTTGTGAATCTGGATTCATGTCCTTAATTTAAGTTATCTGTTTCCCCCTTTTTCCTACCAATGATCACTACCTATGCACATTTGTTTTTACCAAAGAGAGAGAAATGCACCAGAAATCCACATAAATTACCATCCTTTAACAGAATGTGTATGTTTAATATTTTAGCGTTTGATGTGTCTCAAGCCTTTTATGAGATTAAATTTACCTTATTTGTCATACATTAAATTATGGTCAAGTATTTTCTCCTTTTGAGAAGGAAATGGCTCTTTACAACAGCTACTGGACATATCTAGAGCTTCTTAGGAACTGACAAAACAATAGTATTTCACTTTTGGTCATAAACATTTTGCTTTTTGCTCTGTTGAAATTGCACAGAAAGCTACTGATTTATTTTATAAAGAACTCCCATATAATCAGCCTTGTTCAGAGAGACATTGTCATGGAATGTAGCCACCCAGTTCACGCAGATAAGAAGTTACCGTGAAATTACAAATAAACTACTAAGGAGGCTAGGATTATAAATCAAAATAATCTGGATAAACTGGAGAAATGGTCTGAGGTTAATTGGATGAAGTTCAATAAAGACAAATGCAGAGTACTCCACTTATGAAGAAACAATCAGCCGCAAACATACAAAATGGGAAATGACTGCATAGGAAGGAGTACTGTGGAAAGGGAGCTGGGAGTTATAGGGTACATCTACGCTGCAACACTATTTCGAAATAACTTGCGCTATTCCGAAATAATTTAGTCTGCATCTACACAGCAGGCAGTTATTTTGAAATAGTGTCAAAATACTGTCAAGCTGAAGGACTTCTTACTCCTACTCCTGTAACCCTATTATATGAGGAATAAGGGAAGTTGGAGGAAGAGTGCTCTATTTCAAAATAAGTGCTGTGTAGATGCTCCCTATTTCGAAATAAGATACACAATTGATGTAGCTCAATTTGCATAGCTTAATTCTGAGTTAAGCCCTGAAGTGTAGCTGTGCCCATAGTGCACCACAAGCTAAATATGAGTCAACAGTGTGACACTATAGCAAAAAAGTAGGACTGTCAAGCGACTAAATAAATTAATCACACGATTAATCACACTGTTGTAAAAGAATAATAAGAATACTATCTATTTAAATATTTTTGGATGTTTTCTACATCTAATATATTGATTTCAATTACAACACAGAATACAAAGTGTATAATGCTCACTTTATATTTATTTTTAATTACAAAACATTTACACTGTAAAAAAAACACTTTAGTTCACCTCACTAAAGTATTATAGTGCAACTTCTATCATGAAAGCTGAACTTAAATTCTTCTCCTATTCAAAAGAGTCCTGTTTTAGCTCAGCCCCAGCTGCAGGCAGCACAGGGCTGGAGGCGGGGTAGACTCTGCTGTGGGCAGTGAAGAGTTCAGGAGAGGGGGACTCAGCCCCAGAATCAGATGTGGGGGGAGGGTCACACCAGCCTCAGGAGGCAAAGAGAGGGTGGCTTCTCCCCAAGGGCGGGGGGAACAGTTTGAAAATAATTTCTCAAAAGAAGACTGTTTAGCTTAGAGAGGAGATGAACAAGGGAACATGATGAACATACAAAAATATTTAATGGCATAAAGAAGACAGAGACATTTATAATACAAGCCCCTGGGGACAGAGTGGGTAGAGATGTAATTTCCAGCTCAGGTAGATGTACACACCTAAGCTTTGAATGAGGTAGTGCACTAAATGCAGAAGTGTAGTTGTGGCAGTTTAGGTGGCAGGACAATTTAACCACATAGGTAAAATCCCTCCTGGGACTTAGGTACTTGGGCAGTTACCTTTCTTCTTACTCATGGCAGAATGGTTGCATTTCTATTTTTAGTGCACTAACTTGATCAAAATCAGTGCACGCACACAGGGCTAGACTAAGGGGCGGGCGAGCCAGCAGCTGTCCAGGGCACCAACCGATGGGGGGTGTCTGATGGCAGTTGTAAGGGGAGTGCAGTGTCCCTTATAGCTGCCATCAGGCACCGTGTGCCTGGCTCCCGTAGTGCCGGCCCCCCCCCATTCCCATGGTGCTGGCCAGCAGCGCCCTTCCCCCCACGGCCGCGGGGGCCCTGCACGGCCAGGCGCTGCATGCCAGCAGCGGTGGCTAGGATGGGCTGGGCAGAGCATGCGTCGTGTGCCCCGGGACGGGCCCATCCTCCCTGGGGGTGGAGGATCAGGCTCGTGCATGCGCCGTGCACCTGGGGGCGGTGCCGCGTGCCTGGGCCCGGGGCACCAAAATGGCTTGGGCCAGCCCTGCACGCACATCTACCAGAGCCAGAAATCACACCATCAGCTTGAAGTTGTACAAACCCATAAGAACATAAGACCAGTCATCCTGGGGTCAAACCAAAGTTCCATCTAGTCTAATATCCTGTCTTCTGACAGTGGCCAATGCTAGGTATCCCCAGAGGGAATGAAGAGAACAAGTTATCATAAGCAGATCCCATCCTTCTTGCCCATTCCCAGCTTCTGACAAACAGAGGCATTGCTTTGTGATTGGAGAATGGAAATAGGAGATTAACCAGGACAATTTTGTTCAGCTTCTCCCAGTAAAACTGTTGTGATGACATCTTTTGTTTATGTAAATTTTTAAGTCATGGTACTTACCCTCAACAACTTAAATCTGAGTTACACAAGTGTGAGAATTTTCAAATGTGTATTTGCAATATTATTTGAAAGAAGGATAAGTAACTGAAACATTCAGAAAGAACTTTCAGAAATCCATCCTTTTCCAGGGTTTTGTTTTTTAACCAATAGAGATTACATCAATTTAAAATATGCTGAAAAGTAATAGTGAATATTTTACCAGAAATTAGGGAACTATATATATAGTGTGTAAAAAAGCATTTTTCTCTGTCTAGTTATTGAATTAGTAAGAGAAAACTACACAGAAATGAAATGGAAGAAAAAAATCTAGATTATTTCTACAACAAATCAAAATACAAGTGATTATTTAGAGAGACACTTAATATCATACACATTTAGCCATTCTTCCATTCTGTTGCTGTCTCATTGCCAGTTTCACCATATTTTTTGCATTTGAGCTCCCTCTTGTGGCCAGTTCAGGTAATAAGTCTATTCTGACAAAGGGCAATTCTACTACAGGGGGAATTGGATCTAAAGTACATAACTTCAGCTATGTGAATAGCATAGCTGAAATCAATATACTTAGTTCTACTTACCACAGTGTCTTTACTATGGTGCATCAACTGGAAATACTCTCTCGTCTACTCCCTTTGACCTTTTTGTTGAGGTGGAGTACCAGAGTTGACAGGAGAGATTGGTGATCGAATTATCGAGTCTATCTCAGACACGATAAATTGGCACCCACTGGATTGATTGATATCTCATTGCTCCAGCCAGTAGAGAAGACCAGCACAGAAGCCTACACGCAACAGAAGACTGTTTTCACTAAACATTCTGTTTGGGAGGTTTCTGTGTGATTTAGACGAATCTCTCATTACCATTTTGTCAAGCCAAGAAATATAAAAGCTGAATTTCAAAGAAAGTCTGGTCTATTGCTATAAAAATGCCAAATGTCTATATTCTTACACAGTCTTAGAAACCACTACATGGACATAGTATAGGACCTGTAGAAGGAAAGTGCCTCTAACACAACTTTCTTGCTCTCCTAATCTTTATGACTTGTTTGGGGATAGAACCATCCATAACACCCGTACACTTAGCAAACAGGAGTAGCTAACAGGGAGTTTCATGAGGGAGTGCTCCCGGTGAAAGAGGATTGACTACAGGACCTTAGGGATAAGTGGCCGTCTGTAGTGTGCGTGTTTATGGGTTACTTGCTGGTTGTTGGGTTTGTGTTTTTCCATTTGTTTGAAGATCCATGTGCTGAGCTGTTTTTTTGAAGGACTGTGTGCTGAGGCCAGCAGTTGGAAGCTGTGAGCTTCTTAATGAGGGTTTGAAATCTAGAAGTCTCTGTTCATTGGTCAAGCCTTAACCCAGGCCTGCACAACATATGGCCCATGGGCTGCATGCGGCCCGCAGGGGCTCACTGCGGCCTGTGACGACTATCGGCGGCACGGCCCCATCCGATCTGCCGGCCGGGTGGAGGAGCGGAACACAGCCGGGGAGGGGGAAGTGCTGTGATTCTCACCGCCAGGCTGCCTGCGTGCCGCTCCAGCGTGAGGAGGCGGGGCGCGAGCCAGAGGGCGGGACACTGGCAGACGCCAGGACTCTGGCGTGACGCGGCATTGTGACGTCACAGCCGGCGACGACCGGATTCAAAAAGGCTCCGGCAGTCCCACAAACTGGAAGGCAGAAGCCAGGTAGGGGAGGGGAAGGGGCTTGTGCTGAGGGGAGGGGGGCAGATCAGGAGAAAGGGGAAGGCACCAGGGGACAGGATGCAGGAGAGACAAATGCCAGGGATCCAAGTGCAGACAATGAGGGACAGGGCAGGAGGGGAGGTGTCAGTGGGAGGGGGGACATGGTGATGCTGGGAGAGGAGAGGGGAAGGGCATTGGGAGCTGTATGTTGTGCACACCTGATCTAATTGAAAAATTCTTAATAAAGTATCCCCCCCCCCCCCCCACTCTGAGCTAGGGTTCCCAGGTGTCCAGTTTTCTACTGGACAGTCCGATATTTGCGCTCTCTGCCTGGCTGGGCACTGGACGGAAGCCTGGTGGCACCTCCTGTGGTTTCATGCTGAAGCCGGGTGGTGTGGGGTTTTTTTTTGTATGCCCGACATGCGTTTAGTATTTTTGGGAGGGCATCTGGCAACCCTACTTGCGGCCCGTAGCTATTTTCTTTGGAGTAATATGGCTCTCACCGCTTTCTTAGTTGTGCAGGTCTGCCTTAACCAGGAGGTGGGGCTATCAGGAAGGGAAGGCCAGGCCTATATAAAGCCTGCTAGTAAGCGACCAGGGAGCTTAGTGACAAGGAGCAGCTAACGGGGAGTTTTGTGAGGGAGTTGGAAGAGGGCTAGGTACACTTGGCAGTCTTTAAAACTTTTAAACTAAGCTAAAAACCAAAACTACTTGATTTAAATAAAAACCTTATCAATAATCTAATTATCCGTAGGAAAGAATGCAGGCAGAAGCCCAGCAGCAGAGTGGGGGCTATCCCTTTTATTGCACCCAATGTAGTATGTATGATTACCTGCTCTATGGACAGGTGGCATATGTGTGCCTTTGGTGCAAGGAGCGCCTAACCCTCAGAGATCGCATATAGGCTTTGGAGGCCAAGATGGCTGAAATGGAAAAGCTAAGGCAGGCAAAGAAATTTACAGATGAGGCTTTCTGGGACACTGTAGAGCTGTCCCACCTCTGGTTAGAAAGCCCCTTTGCTGTTAAGGAGGGTGAAAAGCTCAGGGAAGGAGAACAGTCAATTGGAGCAGGGGGAAATAATCCCATAGTTGGGACCCTCCTTCCAGAGGATGTTATGGTATCCTCTCGCACTAGAGATACCTCTTTGGGGGAGGGAACTCAGTCATTAGGAAAAGACAGGTATAGTAATGGGGGAGTTGATCATTAGAAATATAGATGTGTATGGTGACTTGCCTGCCTGGTGTGAAGATTGTGGATCTCTCGAGACATCTAGATAGACTCATGTGTAGAGCTCGGAGGAGGGGGTGGTCGTGGTACTCGTAGGTACCAATGACATAGCAAAGGGTAGGAGAAAAGTTCTAGAGGCCAAATTTAGGAGATTGAAATCCAAGACCTCTATAGTAGCATTCTCTGAAATGCTTCCAGTTCAACACCCAGGGCCAGGTAGGCAGGCAGAACTTCAGAGTCTCAGTGTGTAGATGAGACAATGGTGTAGGGAAGAGGGTTTAGATTTATTAGGAACTAGGGAAACTTTTGGGAAAGGGGAAGCCTGTACAGGAAGGATGGGCTCCACCTAACCCAAAATGGAACCAGATTGCTGGCACTTAACATTAAAGAGGTCATAGAGCACCCTCTGCCCTTTCCCTTCCCTGAAGCCGCAGCCCCACTCACTTGATCCTCCCACTCTCCATTGCTCATTCTGAAATTTACAACAGAGGAAATATACAAGATGAAACAAGAGCCGAGGTGTCCTGCTTATGAATAAAGATGGAGAATTGTTCTGGTATATATTGGTGTGCAAGAAACACACAGGGTTCTTCTTTGAGGAAGCAAGTTGACAGAATACTTGATCATGAGAGGTGGGTCCCAGTCAACCTGGTTGTAAAATGTTGTAAGGATCTGGGGTGAGTGTTACCGTATGAGACATGGGACTATCTAATTAATTAAGTCTAGGCCCTAGGATGCGCATTATGATTTTATATGTACCCATGTTTCCATTTAATCTATTTACTACTTCTTGAATCTCTGTGGTGTGTTAAACTCATGCTTCATTTCACTACAAACATATTTAAATGCCGGGAGTTATGCTGAATAGTAATCTGTGTGTGATGCATAAACTGGGCTGTACTGTTTCTTTGGAAGCAGCAAATCCATGAACATGGTCACTGTCCAGCAGAGCGGGACCGGATATTCCAGATTGCTCACAGCTGTCACTCTAGAGGGGAGTGTTGTGTTGTCCGTGGAGGTGGGGAGCTGACTCATGATAAGCACAAAGTTCCCTCACTCCACAGGCAGGTGGCAGTAAGGTGCCTCACAACTCTGGGTACTCTTGGGCTACATCTATACTACAAGCCTTTTGCGGAAGAACAAATGCAAATGAACTGCTCATTTGCATATCTTATGCTCATTTGCATTTCCTCTTCCTTTCCCTTTTGCGGAAGAGGTTTGTGTGCAAAAAGGCGCTGTGTAGACAGTGCCTTTTTGTGCAAAAACCTCCTTTTGCACAAGAGCTGTTTTTCCTCATTTTTTGTGTCATCTTATAACAATGAGCTTAATACATAATATTACTTCTGTCTTCATAGAGAAAGATTTATAACAATAGGAAACAGTCCATTTTCAAGGAAATGACTGTTTGAAGCACTTAGAATCATAGGGTATGTCTACACTACAACGTTAATTCGAACTTAGTTCGAATTAGTTAATTCGAACTAAGCTAATTCGAACTAACGGATCCAGACTAAAAAACTAGTTCGAATTAGCGTTTTGCTAATTCGAACTAGCATGTCCACATTAAGTGGACCCTGAAGCGGGGTTAAGGATGGCCGGAAGCAGTGCCGGCAGGGCATCAGAGGAGGATTTAGAGCGTGGAGCTGCTGCCTCAGGCTAGCCGAGGGCTGTGATTAAAGGGACCCGACCCCCAACCCGGACAGACAGTTCTCAGGGGTGCCCCGCTTGCAAAGCAGTCCTGGCTTGGATTGCCCGGACTACCCACACTGGGCACATCACACCACTTGGCCATCAGCCCGGCTGCACTTGCCGCAGGCTGCCATCTGGGGAGAGGGGACAATTGGGGGGCTGCGGGAGAGCTTCCATCCCCAGAAGCCCGCAGAGCCAGCCCAGTCCTCCCCATCGGGGGCTCGTGCCCCATTCCTCCCTCACCTCCTTCCACTTACCCTTCCCTAGCCCCTCTTCTTGATGTACAAAATAAAGATAATGTGTCTTCCAAAATGGAATCTGTCTTTATTGAACAAAACTGGGGGAGACTGGGAAAAGGAGGTGGGAGAGGGGAGGAGAGAGGCTCGGAGAGGGGAGGGCAACTAAAATGATCAGGGGTTGGGAACAGGTCCCATATGAAGAGAGGCTAAAGAGACTGGGACTTTTCAGCTTAGAAAAGAGGAGACGGAGGGGGGACAGGATAGAGGTCTCTAAAAGCATGAGTGGGGTGGAGAGGGTGCATACGGAAAAGTTCTTCATTAGTTCCCATAAAGAAGGACTAGAGGACACCAAAGGAAAGGAATGGGTAGCAGGCTTCAAACTAGTAACAGAAAGTTGTTCTTCACAAAGCAAAGAGTCAACCTGTGGAACTCCTTGCTGCAGGAGGCTGTGAAGGCTACAACTAGAACAGAGTTTAAAGGGAAGTGAGATCAAGTCATGGAGGCTGGGTTCATGGAGTGGTATTAGCCAGGAGGTAGGAGTGGTGTCCCTGCCCAAGGTTTGTGGAAGGCTGGAGAGGGATGGCACAAGACAAATGGCTTGGTCACTGTCTTCGGTCCATCCCCTCCAGGGTCCCTAGGGTTGGCCACTGTCGGCAGACAGGCTACTGGGCTAGCTGGACCTTTGGTCTGACCCAGGACGGCCATTGTAAGCTCAGGGCTCAGGGTCGGGGGGGTCTCACTGGACCCCCTTGATTCTCTTGCACACCTGCTCCTGGGTGGCCAGGCTGGCAGCTCTCCTGCCCAAGATGGCTACTTTCCTGTGCCTAGTGCAGAGATCGTGGACGAGGTCCACGATGTCTGCACTAGCCCAGGCGGGTGCCCGCCTCTTGCGGTCCCAGGCAAGCTCCCGGGAGCCGCCAGCCTGGTTCCAGGAAGAGGGCGAGGGCTGGGGGGCATCGGGTGGCTGGCTCGAGCCGTGCCAGGTGCAGGGTCTGCTAGCTGGGTGCTGGCAGGCTTGCACCTGGCACGGGCACCATAGCCAGCCCGTGCCCCTTTAAGGGCTCCGGGGCTGGGAGGGGGGCAGAAGAGTTTCCCTGGTGTTGGCCAGAGTGGCCACCAGGGAAACCTGGGGAGGGCTAGCCTCCCACTAGTTCGAATTAAGGGGCTACACACCCCTTAATTCAAACTAGCTAGTTCGAATTAGGCTTAATCCTCGTAATATGAGGTTTTCCTAGTTCGAACTAAGCGCTCCGTTAGTTCGAATTAAATTCGAACTAACGGAGCGCTAGTGTAGCGCCTATGAAAGTTAGTTCGAACTAACATCCGTTAGTTCGAACTAACTTTGTAGTGTAGACATACCCATAGGTGCTAGAGCTATGCATGCAGAGGATTGCTGCAACACCCTCTGTCCCAGTTTCTATTATATGCAGGGCTTACAGTTTGATTCAATGGCTCTCAGCACCCAGACTCTATGAACTGTTTCAGTTCCTCTGTATAGAATTGAGAGTGGATTAAAAAAAAATCTGCATGTCATGCTGCATGCATGTGGATCCTTCTGCAGAAATCTTTTTAGGTACTGCTAGGAGTGATATTGCAGCCTACTTTGTATGCATAAGCAAGCATGTAATTAAGAAAGTGAGCAGAGCTTGAAACAAAGGATTCTGGGGAGTCTCTAATAAAAAAATAAATGAGGGAAAACACAAGCAGAAAGGACGATGTCAGAGTGAAATATTCCTGCATCTTAGTGACAGCTGAAATTTAGCATCTTTGTTCTTAGCACACAAAGAACTTTCTCTAACATAGCTGAATAACTTGCTCAGTGAACAGTAGGACAAATTCACTTGCAACATTAAAAATAAATAAATGTGGCCACTTTGTTTAAACAGCTCTACTGTGGCAATCAGAGGTAGGAGAAATTTGACACTGGTCTATTTCCCAAATCATATGCTTCATGGTGATTGGTAGAACTTTTTATTTGGCTCATTATAATCATTTTAAGGAGAAGAGCACTTTGTGCATTTTTCAAAATGTAGATGTTTTCCTTGATGTTCTGTCTACATTCTGTGCATGCATACCTGGGCAAGTGAGAATAACTACCTCAGTGTGTAAGTGGGAAATATGTTTTGCATGAGTGTATATAGGGCATGGCAGCAACTTATGGCTCAGATGACTAATAGTAGGATCCTCAGGTTTGTCATTTCCAGGTCACAAATCCAGCCCGAGCAACTAATGACAGATGAGGTCAAACAGCCAACAATAGGTATATCTCAGTCCATTTCTGAGAGCCCACATCTCACCAGCCACCACCATGATTGCCAGAACAGATATTCTTTGTCAGTCTTAACAGAGAGTTACAAAGACTAAAAGGAGCTAGAGAAAGCATTTCTCTTTTCAATGCCTCAGGTAATTCCCCACAGGCAGAGTGAAATTGCTGCCCTTGTTGTCCCTTTTTTTTAAAATGAAATATGAAGCTTCAGTTTTCAGGCATGTTAATCAGAGCCTTTTATTACAGAAACAATATACAGGCAGTCCCCGGGTTACGTACAAGATAGGGACTGTAGGTTTGTTCTTAAGTTGAATTTGTATGTAAGTCGGAACTGGTACATATTGTAGGGGAAACTCTAGCCAAACATTTCTCCAGAGCTCAGTTTTATTCTCTCACACCTCACTTCCTTCAGTCCTTTATTCTCAAGCTGAGGTGTCTGCTGAGAAAAGCCGCTCCGCGTCTCCCTGGTCTGCTGGGGGGGAGAGGGGGGGAGGGCGCTAGCTTCGCGTCTTCCTGGTCTGCTGGGGGGAAGCAGCTAGTGCGGGGTTGCCTCACCCCATTTGTAAGTAGGGATCCGATGTAAGTCGGATCCATGTAACCCGGGGACTGCCTGTATATCTATAGGAAATAGGATTTCCCATGCAGTTATGCATGGAACAGTTAGCAACTGTAGCCGAGTTGCTAACTATTTTGCAGAGGAAAATGGGATTGACTCTACATAGGAATAAAAGACCCTAGCCATGGTTGTGGCTGGCCTGGGTCATCTGAATTGAGCTTATGGGATATATGGGGCTAAAAATCAGTGGAACCTGAGCTCTGGAACCCTCCGTCTTGGCAGGATCTCAGAGCCTGAGCCTGAATGATTGCACAACAATTTTTCAGCCCAGGAGCCATAGCTCCATGAGCCTGAGTTAGCTCAGAATAACCATTGGTTTATCCTCCCTGTGTAGACACATCCTCAGATCCTGGCATAGGACAAAACTGGGCCTGAGTTTTCATAAGACCGTCTCACTTGGGGCTAAAATACTGAGCTTGTCCTAGGCTGTGATGTCACAGGGAGCAGGAGGGAAGCGGTAGGTGCGGACACCCTTTCAGCTGCCAGAACAGGAGTGATTTCCACCCACAAGAAAAGGCTGAGAGTATCATCAGAGGTACTCCTCCTTCCTTTGGACATATGCAATTCACTGTGCTCTTTAACTAGATCATCATGTTTTTAAGTGGTGTAATCAAATGGGTATCGATTTTTTCCTCCTTTTAAAAATTCAGGCCCCAATCTCACAAGCACTTGTGTATTTTGTTAGCTGTACACCTGGGAGTAGGCCCATAGGGCCCAATCCAAACACAAGGATGTTCATGGGAGTTTTTACTGTCTAATGGCCATGGGGCTATTCCCTTTTAGTCTCTTGTCTTTACATGGTCTGCCTGCCATTTGTAACACAGAAGATAAGATGTAGAATACTTAACATTTCTTTATGTTGCAGTATTGCCATTTTTCCAGCTCATCTCAGAACAAGAAGGAACTCCAGTTCTTCCCACCCTTTGCCTGCACATAACAATGGCATAACTAGGAGTGGAAATTTGGGTGGGCCCCAACTTTCAGAAGGCCAGGCGATGACAGACTGTGCTAGCTCAGCTTTTTCCCAGTGCTAAGCCTTCTTTGTCCTAGCCCTGGTGCCGCCAGACATAGGTTTCACCTGCCAAGCTGGGCATTTGTATGGAGCAGTGCTGAAAATGGCCAGGCAGAGCTGTTGGGAGTATAGCTTTCTGAAGGGCAGTCACATCACTCCGTCCTGGATTTCAGGTGCCTGAGTGTCACTTCAGGTGCTGCTATCACAGCACTATACTCCTGCTCACATTGGTAGAGGCCCAAATGTTAAGTGGATGGGCCAAAGCCCACTCTGGCCCAACTGTGGCTATGCCCTTGCTGCATAAACACTGGCTACGTCTACATTGGCACCCTTTTCCGGAAATGCTTAAAACGGAACAGTTTTCCGTTATAAGTATTTCCGGAAAAAGCATGTCTACATTGGCAGGATGCTTTTCCGGAAAAGCACTTTTTCCAAAAAAGTGTCCGTGCCAATGTAGACGTGCTTTTCCACAAAAAAGCCCCGATCGTCATTTTCGCGATCGGGGCTTTTTTGTGGAAAAGACTACTGGGCTGTCTACACTGGCCCTTTTCCGGAACAGTTTTTCCGGAAAAGGATTTTTACCCGAAAGGGAGCAGCATAGTTTTTCTGGAAAAACAATGACGATTTTACATTAGATCATCATTGCTTTTCCGGAAAAGCATGCGGCCAGTGTAGACAGCTGGCAAGTTATTCCAGAAAAGCGGCTGCTTTTCCGGAATAAGTGGCCAGTGTAGATACAGCCACTGTGTCCTTTCCACTAGGAGAAACGTGTGCTTTGGATGATGTGTTTTATCGCCTACACTTCAAAAATGGCTGACAAGGTTTTATTCCCCAACATGTATAGTTACTTTCAGCTAGAGATAAAGCACTGATGGGGTCAAAGCAAGAGGGTTTAACAGAGGAAGAGTGGCTTCAATTAGGAAACTTTAATGTTGGTAATCTGGACTAGCCTTTACTATCTGCACACAGCTATCATGAACTGCTGTGAAATCTCAGAGGGCCTCTTGTGCTCATGCCATGTCTTACTTGTTCACCTGGTCACTCCAAAGAGTATATTTCTAGAGTGGACTAGAGTAGCCCTTGGATATTTGACAGTTAGGAAAGTCTTATATCCCTTTCTACATGCTACAGACATGCCAGTGCAGAATCCAGAGGTAAGAGTGGGATGGGGAGGGGGAAGCTGTTAGAAAGGTAGTACATTCAGCTTTTCAAGGAAGAGGGATTTGGACTAGTTCTACATAAAAGGATTTATACCAATGGTGTGGTGGTGTAGGAAATTCATAAGGAAACATAATTCTCAGTTGAAAATAACCAGAAGTTTAGACATTTATTCCTGCCTCTGACTGTTGCAGTATATTTTGAAGGCAGAGCATTAGTGGATTTAGGAGGAATTAAATTAAACCAATTCATTGTTTTAGAATTGTCATTGGTTTGCTCCAGACCAAGCGGCTTTGTCCACAAGTCTGTACCAGATAGAACGTATGTGGTGGCCCATCTAAAATGAACCAGTTTAAGAGCTGACACGTATCCACATCCTAATAAGTGCTTCATAGACAGTGCTCTCAGCAACATTCTCAGCAGAAAAGACAAGGATCAAATGGATATTGACAGTCTCAGAAGGGTAGCCGTGTTAGTCTGTAACTTTAAAAAAACCTAAGTAGTCCTGTAGCACCTTCAAGACTAATGATATATATATATATCATGAGCTTTCATCTTCAGAACACAGTTAAAACACATGGGCTCACAATCAGGCGCCATTGCTGTTGGCTCTGTTCTGATAATAGAAGGTTCAGGTTTCAGTGCTTTTTAGGTCAGACACTTTTTAAACACAGGTGTAATTTGACTTTTATAGCTTGTAGGGTAGGAGGGGGGGAGAGGGAGGTTGGAAGGGGAGGAGCTCCAGTCAGGCCAATGGAGCCATGCAAGGAGGCAGCAAATCCCAGGCCTGCTGTTTGGAAGAGCAACATCCCTCCTCCCCCCTGCCCAACTATGTCACTGATTTTTAAATGTACACTTTTGCCAGCATTTCTCATCCCTTGCTCACAGTGCTGGGATGGGGTTAACCAGAGGTGTAGTGAGGGTGTATGCACCCGGGGGCAAAGGCATAATTTGTGCCTCCCCTGCCACCGCACGACAGGGCCCTGAACCTGCCGCATGGCTGAGCCTGACCCTGGGAGGGGTGGGGATCTTGTACTGCATCTTCCCCCACCCTCTCCAGTTTGTGACTGGGCCCCGGCATACACTAACATGCCAGCGGAGATGGCGGGTCGGGCTGGGGGCGGAGAGGAGGCTCCAGCCAGCGGCAGCTGGCGGACGAGAAGCAGGCAAATTGAGGGATGACAGGGGGAGTGGAAGGGGACTAAATTGCCCCCCCCCCCCAGTGTGGCACCCGGGAGCAACTGCCCCCTCCTCACTATGCCAATGGGTTTAGCATCAGTATACAGCACTGCCATTTTAAAGCTGGATTATATGTCCTTGATCCTGCAAGGACTTACTTAGATGCTTATCTGTAAGCATGAGAATAGTCCCACTAAACTAAATGCACTCAATCCCGGATCCCTGCTACAACCATTTTGCACTGATGAGCAGCACAATGCTCCCAACAAAGGGGATGTCAAAGGATTTCCCGGGTGCTGGTGAATCTGGAAAGTGATCAAGCTCCTGGACTCCCTCTGATTGAAACCAGATTCCATAAAAATGATTTTTTAAGACTTGCTTTGAGTGGTGTGCAGGCCCACTGACAGGGAGAGGTAAAAGGAACAGCTGCTCAAGGGCCCAGAGGTTCAAATGGATGCCACTGATACAATCCCAGATCCTTGAAAATGTTTGACATGTGGGGCACTCTGGTGGCACTGAAGGGCTGGGTGGGGCAGGCTAGACCCTGCCCCACCCCTGCTGCAGTCACAGAGCCACCCTCTATATCTTGTCTAGAAGCCCCACAAGTCTGTTACCACCCCTAGCTGTGTGCGGGGGGAGGTGGGTAGAGACAGGAGAGTAAGTTTCAGGAATAGGAGCTAAGAGAATAGTGAGGTTTGTCTCATCTTCAGTGATTATGCATTGTGGACACCATATGGCTGTCAAGGACATGAAACCTGTCACTGAAAATGCTTCTCTTTCAAGAGGTTTTTCTAACCATAGAACTCTCAGTTTAATTAACAGGAAAGCTCATCCCTGTAGAAATACTGAAAGCAGCAGCATTAGGTTCATTCTTCCAGGGGGTGCAAGGGGCTGAGAGGGGGAAAATATTATTTGAAGGCTTCATTGTAGTGCAAGGCTTTTTAATAAATCTGTGCCTATGTGAATTTCACTACCTGACAGCTGTTTTTCTCCCCCCGCCTCCATTTGTTGAAGCCACATTTACTTTAATTTCTTCAAATTTAACCCTTCAGGTAGTAGAAGCTGACTGAGCATGAGAATGGTGGAGGAATAATGGAGCTAGTGAAAATGAAATCTTCCATTGATTTTTCTTTAAAGGAAAGGTGACCCCACTGCAGGCGAGGCTGTAACCATGGTAGCCGTTGCAGAAGAAGAAAATAAAACACGTTTTGCTGTTACTGTAGGAGGCAGAAATGGACTCTGTAATGAATGTTTCAAGCCCAGGATTGTAGACATGAGATTTTAATTTAATATGCTTTGACTCTGAAGATCAGTTGTCTTACTGTAGCACTCCAGAAAAGGGTGTCAGTGATAAGATACAGTAATTGGGCCACACATGCACTAGAAAATCTGAGGGATATTAATGTTAGAGGAAATTTAACTCCCTCTTGATAATATTCACTTAACTAATGACAAATCTGTGATAGATGGCCCTAAATCTGTAGTGTCTGACTGTCATTTACAGAAGGCCCCTTTTGTGTCACACTGGCAGGGTAAAAGGAGCCATAAAATAGGCATAAATAGATTTTAATATAGCTTAGAATTCAGGCCATAGTGCTTAAACGGCACTTTTAAATTTTTCAAGTGCTTTTGAACACACTAATGATGCCCAGGAGGGAGGACAGAACAGAAAGGGGGAAAGCAAGGTTGAGTAACTTTCCTGAAACCAAGGCGAGAGAATCTGTATCAAATCTGGTACTCCACTGTGCAAGTTCTTGTTTTAGGCCAGTGCTCCGGACATTTGTCAAGTGATCTCTGGAGAGAAACAAGGATTCTAAACTGAGTTTGTGCAGCTTAATCTTTAAATACTGGAATGGGAGGTGTCATGGCTCTTTCCCCACTCTGGCATGATAAATGCAGAAGTGGGGGCCAGCAAGTGTACTATAAGTACAACTATATGTACTACAAGTGTGGTCTATAACTTCCCCCAAGATCTTAAAAACCTAGATCTTGGGAATAAAACTTCCGCTGCCACCACCCAAACGTTGATAAAGAAATCAGGGGAAAGATCATTTGGGAAATCTTACCCCTAAAATAAAAATCAAGGCACACAATTAACCACTGCCAGGTTAATAAAAAGAAAAGAAAGAACTTTTATTATTACAACAATATTCCTGTTGCAAACCTAATGACTAGATAGGGAGGTAACAAAATATACTCATGGGCTGTGTCTACACTGGGCCACTTATTCCGGAAAATCATCCGCTTTTCCGGAATAAGCTGCGAGCTGTCTACACTGGCCCTTGAATTTCCGGAAAAGCAACGTCGCTCTACTGTACAAAATCAGCCGCTATTCCGGAAAAACTATTCTGCTCCCGCTCGGGCATAAGTCCTTATTCTGGAACACTGTTCCAGAAAAGGGCCAGTGTAGACAGCCCAGTAGTCTTTTCCGGAAAAAAGCCCCGATCGTGAAAATGGCGATCGGGGCTCTTTTCCGGAAAAGCACGTCTACATTGGCCACAGATGCTTTTCTGGAAAAAGGGCTTTTCCGGAAAAGCAGCCTGCCAATGTAGACGCTCCTTTTCCGGAAAAACTGAAAACGGAATAGTATTCCATTTTAAGCAGTTCCGGAAATTCATGCCAGTGTAGACACAGCCATGGAGAAACTCCATGGGCCTAGAACTTAGTTACAAAGAAAAGCCAAAACATCTTTTAAACAGTGCCAGATCTCAGATCCCATACCCAATCCATAAAACAATAAAACCTAACGAAACTACCTAAACTTTACCCTACTTACAGAAAATGAAGAATGGTGTCTTGGAGAGAGAGAGAGATGCTTGTCCCTCTCTGTAGCTGCAGAGAGCTCTCTCTGAGAGACAAAAGGGAGCAAGAAAAAAAAACCAAATTCCTTTGTCGCAGTTGGAAAAGTCCCACCTACATTCCTACTGGTCACTCCACCTGGCTAGGTGTAGTTAACCCCTTAATTCCCAGGCTGCTGGCTAACCCTCATAATCATGACAGGAGGTTCAAATAGCATCTTGAAACAAGGTCCACACACTCGAGCATGAACACTTGGCCCTCCCCTCCACCACCTTAAATTTACTTGGATTTGGAATCACTAGCCCCTGCCTAGCAACTGAGCTTAAAATAACATTTCATTCCCCCTTCCCCTCACAAAGAAAGCACATTTGAACCCTAAACAGCTCAAACTGATCACCCATGGCAAAGTCTATCTGCTGATCACGTAGGAGAAATAACTGTCTCTATTGCAAATAATTTGCTCTTAGGACTTTCTCTCTAGTTTACCAATAGATGGCAGGGGAGATCTCATTCAGACCCAGGCACACATGTATAAATGTCTTTAGAGGCAGATAGAACTTGACTGGTAAAGTGTATGTTTAGAAACAGTAATAGCCCTTGCACAGCATATATCCCCATCTCTAGATTTCAGAGTACATTACAAAGATGCTTTAATGCACAGACATCTGGATATTCAGATTATTAAGCAGGTCTTTAGGCTATGAAAAGCCTCACGTACGAAATGCTTCATAAACATCAATGACAAATGTATTGCAAAGGGAAACATTTGTGATGCAACTTACAATCCTCTGTTAAAGTGGTTCCGCCAAAGGGGCTCAGGTAACACAATAGACTTGGTCTAAGAATCGAAGTATTGGAGCTCAAAAAATGTTAATAGCTGCTTCCAACATGCATATGTTCTTTAGAATAAAAAGATTAAACTCTGTAAAGCTCCTAGGGGGATGCTTGTATTTCCTTCCCTGACAACTGTGCGAGCTTAAATTCTGACAGCGAGGATCAACAAACTAATGAGGGAGTCTAATGTGGGTGACAGCACCAAATCCCCACATAGGCTTCTGTCTCAGGCTTTTACTTTTCAGTTTGAATAGACATATTTGAAAGGTATGGTGAGTGAAGCAAGCAGTAAATTAGGGCACATATACACCCAAGGCTGAAGCTGAATTATGTTATGCAACCTCCGCTACCTCAATTGCATAGTTGAAGTCAAAATAGCTTAATTTGGCTTTTGGCACTGTCTTCGACTGTCACTCTTCCTTCAACTTCCCTTACTCCTCATGAAATGAGGGTTACAGGAGTCGGAAGACATTATTTCAAAATAAAGGCTTGTAGTGTAGACACGCACTATATTATTTCGGAATAACATCAGTTATTCCAAAATAATGGTGCTGTATAGACGTACCGCCAGTTTTGAACACTGGCCTCTGCTGATGAAGCATTTACTCATCGCTTGTCCAGAAATGTCATCATATTTAGAGACAAGGTGTGTTTATAAAAGGGAGAATGACAAGGTAATTTGTCCATTTTACTCACTTCATTTGAAAGACTTCCACTAGTCATTTGTGGCACAGAATGCCAGACACTTGCGCCCTCTGAAAGCCACCACTTATTCAGGAGCAGTGCTACAATGCTAGGCCACCTCTGCATGTTTGCCCTTTCCTCGCCCCACTGATTCTCTTCCCATCATGATAAGGTGTAAAAGTGCATACGAACCAGGGTGTGGGAACCATTTCTCCTGCCAGCGTATATGAATTTTATTAGGATAACACTAGAATTATAAACAAACATCAAATTGCAGTAAATAAAATGAACAAAGTTCATCTCATGACACATGTATGTCCACTTGCTCTTCCACACAATTCAGAGAAGGGGACCCTTGTCAAAGTTGTGCTGTGTTTAGTACTTGGTCACACATGCTCATTTGCTTCATCCGCCCCCTCAATAATTCCTGAAGCTCCCCCACTTAAACAATCACTTTGCACACTGGCCAGCTTGTATATCTCTGAAATCTATGCACAAGGCAAAACAAAAGGTTGCTGAGGTAAGAAAATTTGCTTCCTTGTGTAGTAACTAAGGGTGTGTCTAGACTACATGCCTCCTTCGACGGAGGCATGTAGATTAGCCAGATCGGAAGAGGGAAATGAAGCCGCGATTAAAATAATCGCGGCTTCATTTAAATTTAAATGGCTGCCCCGATCTGCCGATCAGCTGTTTGTCGGCAGATCGGGGGAGTCTGGACGCGATGCCCCGACAAAGAAGCCTTTCTTCATCGACACAGGTAAACCTGGTTTCACGAGGCTTACCTGTGTCGATGAAGAAAGGCTTCTTTGTCGGGGCATCGCGTCCAGACTCCCCCGATCTGCCGACAAACAGCTGATCGGCAGATCGGGGCAGCCATTTAAATTTAAATGAAGCCGCGATTATTTTAATCGCGGCTTCATTTCCCTCTTCCGATCTGGCTAATCTACATGCCTCCGTCGAAGGAGGCATGTAGTCTAGACACACCCTAAGTCAGCATCAGTGATAGAAATTCTCTTCCAGATGTCACACCCATTATCACGGCGATTTCGCTTCAGAATGTGATGGGCATGGAAATACATATCTGAGCTACAGGAAAGGGAACTTTAAGACTACCAGAGACTCATGTCTACACCCGTCTTCTTAGGTCCTGTAACATTTAGATGCAGACCTCTCCATAATTTGATATTTAGGAAACAATAAAAGAATATTAAGACTGCTCACCTGTCTAGTTCTGTCTGAATAATGAATGTCTTTTATTACTCAAACTCTTGTAAGGTGAAATTCCTGGTATTGCCTATTTTTCTTTCGAGTCAAGTCTTTTTGTTTCCTTTCCTGAAGGCTTTAGAATTGTGTGTAGCATTTAAATGTCAGGGATGAACTTCATTAAGTTTCTTTCTGGCTAAGATCTGTGGCATTCAATCATCAGCTTGGTGGCACACATTCTGTACCTGTTTGAGATTACCACTACTGTCCTTAATTCATTATGTGCATGCTTACATACTGTTCTGGCTGGCTTGTATTTTATAATGTGCTTTTAATTGTCAGCTCGGAGGGACACTTGAGAAAGGAAAAAAAACCCAACCACCCAAAAGACAACGGCAGAGTGCAATCACTGATTTTAAGTGTGTGTTTATTTCATTACACCAGGTAATTCAGGGATATGCACAGTCTATTCCAAAGGGTATGCAGACTATAAATTGGGCATGAGCAGCAGGAAAAAAAATCTTAAGGTAGCTAATGTAGTGCCAGATCCTCATCTGAGATCCAGTCCTGTTGCAATTCTCTGCTTCACAACAAAGATGATAAGGAGCAGTTGTCCTATCTTTCCTGCCAAGGTTCGCCTATCTACAGTAGAACTAGACTGAACAGCTCCTGCACATTTCCTTTCTGCCCTTGGGTGCTTCAGAGCATGACCAGAGAATTATTGGCTTTTCACCTATTCTTGGCTGGTATTAAGGCACTCTGAGGCCACAACCAACTCAGGCTGCTATCTAAATTAGGTTATGGTGGCATCAGAATATATGTAAAACCAACACCAGAATTCAGGGATCTCCTACCACCTCTATTGAGAGAGTTGGTGCAGTTGAAAATATGGCTTATTAAATTTTTGAATAGTTTGTCTTAGGAGGTCAAGACGCCACAGCAAGAAATTCAGCAATTAACACATAAAAGGAATAAAGTCACTGCATGGAGGAGGGACACATTTCCCTGATTGTGTCAGATGCAAATTGCATCTAAGTGATTCCACAGCCAAATAGATAGCCGAGGGCCACATCTTGGTACGGAAATTGTACGGAGGGCTGTGAGTGCACACAAAATTGGGTTTGTGGTACAGGAGTGGGGAAAGCTTTGGCTGGGGCCTGATATGAGTTCAGGGTGTGGGAGAGTGCTCCAGGCTGAGACTGATGAGTTCAGAGGACAGGAGAGGGCTCTTGGCTAGGGCAGGGGTCTGGGGTACATGGTGTGGGTGCAGACTCTGGGGTCTAGAGGGTATGCTGGATTGGGAAAGAAGGGTTTAGAAAGCAGGGGTGGGGGGTGAAAATCAGGTTAGAGCTTACTTGAAGCAGCTTCTGAACCCATCTGCCCTCTCGTTACTTCACTCCCATTGGAGGCAGGGCCTCACAGGTCTGCACACTGACTTGACTACAGGCACCAACCTGCAGCTCCTATTGGCCACGATTCCTGGCCAATGGGAGCCACAGAGCTGGTACTTGGTGCAGAGACAGTTTGCAGGGCTCCCTCGCTGCCCTTGCTTCCAGGAGCCATGTGAAACTGGGCAAGGCAAGCATTTAACCCTACTCCCCAGTTGGAGAACCAGAGCAAGGTGAGCTCCCAGTCCTGCTCCCTGATGGGTGCTTGAGGGCCAAATTAATAAAGTCCAATAGACCCATGTGTCATTTGTCCACCTCTGCTCTATCTACTATTATAGGAAGCTTAAAAGCAAGAATAAGTCAACTAGGAATTCTTCCATAGCCAGGTATTCTAGAACACAGAATGACAAATCACTTGGATAATGTTACACCATCAAAATGCTTGGGAATAGCACTATAGTTAAAAGATTCTATAGAGTCTAGATAGGTAACAATTCTGAGTGAGGAGGATCATACAGTAGGATCTTTAGGGAAAGAGAGAAGGACACACATTTATATTACTGGCCTCTTGCCAGGGCAGAGGATACAACATAAATAATGGTGGGGGAAGATCAGATACAACAAAACAGTCGTAATAGGTGGCTCAGATTCCATCTTCAAGGAAGTGCCCAGAGTTCAGGAAGTGGCTGTTCAGGTCATGGAGTAAAATTGTAAATCCAAAAAACATTAGATATAGAAACAAATGCTCAAGACCAATGCTTCCTAGTATAAGCCAAGTTCAGTCAAGTCCTTTTCTTTTTGGGTAAGATCTGGGCCTGGGGATTGGGGAACCTCAGGCCCAGGGGCCTGATACGGCCCCCGGCTTGCCTGGGTCTGGCCCCCAGGCTCAGCCCTCCCATTCAGCATTGGGGAGCTTGGGCTGGCACTCCAACCCCCCACTGCTCTACCATGGGACTGGAGCACACAAAATCTACTAGGCTGGGTGTCTCTAAGCTCTGGTGTGGTTTGCTTCTCACTTGTATGCAGCTCCCAATTGATTTGTTTTGTGAGTCAGCAGCCCCTGACCCAAAAAAGGTTCCCCACCTCTAATCTATATAAAAAGTTTGTGTGTGTGTGTGTGTGTGTATAAAAAATGAGACAAACATGTTATTGTCAAAGTAACATGGCAATGATCTGTTTCTTCCAGACTAGGCAGATTGAATGATTAACATGCACACACTTCCTCGTTCTTCATTAAGAACACTTTGATATAAGTTATTAAGGCAGACCAATCTGTAAAAGCCCACTTTTACCACAATATATTTTTTTCTACACTGTTCTGCTTGAGCAATGAAATGCAATCAGTTTTCACTTCCTTCTGTTGTGTCAGTAATAACACAGCTGTTTTAAAACACTTGGGCCTGTTTCTCATATTCACTGAAGCCTTAAAATGACATTGATACTTACCTTTCGGGCTATCTATGCTGAAAGAACACCATACAGAGCAATGAAGTGGGGTCAGGGTGTAAATGAGAATCTCACCCAGTTCATGCTGAATCTAAAATATGGTCCAAATTTGAGGTAACCATGCCCTTTAAGTCTTAATGGGTTAAGGCCACCATTCTTTTCCTAAGTAACAGAAGGAATGATTCGTTGTGCAATTCTCTGAGCTAACAAAAATAAATCTGTGAACCTGGTGACCGTGCACGAATCTCAAAGTGACAGTTCTGTGCATTTGTTATACAGCACAGCTAAAAATAGGTGATATGATGCTTAGCTTAGATTTTCTGGAGCACATTACGCTCCCCTGATTTCAAAAATCCTTACATGACTCAATAACACTGGTGCAGAGTCTAGTGAATAGCTCAAGACTCAAGTTCTGGATAGTAAAGACACGTTACCTCACCTACTATCTTGTACTAGACCAGCTTCTGTAGGTGAAAGAGAGAAGCTTTTGGAAAAACTGGGTAATCTTCTCTCTCTCTCTCCAGCAGAAGAGATGTGCTTACACAGAGCTCTTCTCTCTCACCCACAGAAGAGACAAACTTATTTATTTCACCAATAGAAGATGGTCCAATAGAAGATATTACCTCATACACACTGTCTATAATATCCTGGACCAATGTGGCTAAAACACTGCCAATAGGATCAGGCTATGACACGTGAATAGTTTTTAGGAACGTCAGTGAGAAAAACTGGTTAATAAGAGATGTTTAAGATATTTGTACCCTTAAGTACATGAAAGCATGTTTGCAGGTAGCTGAATATAATTGTTTACTTGATTATATTCTGGTAATACAAGAATTAAGGAAGCTAATAAAGAAGTGCTTTAAAGGGCCACTTCTTACTCTGAGGCTATGTCTATGCTACAGAGTTTTTCCGGGATACCTCTGGTATCCTGGAAAAACTCTGCCACATTTAGGGAATGCGTCTGCTGTCTTGAATCAGAACAAGAGGGCATGCTTTTTCAGAAGTCTTGTATTCCTCATTTTGACACTGATTATTTTCAGGAATAACAGCATTGCGCAAGAGGGTTTTTCTTGCGCAAGAAGGGGCAGTGTAGACTCTCCATCTGGCACAAGAGCCTCTTTTGCAAAAATGGCGGCTCATTAGGTATGAAAATGAGGTTCAGCGATATTCTACACTTAGCCTCATTTGTATATTTCTGGCGCAAGAAGCCGCCGGTGTAGACATAGCCTACACCATCTCCCTGAATGCCATTATTTCTGCTTGCATAGATACTTATCTTTTGCCATACCTGCAGTTGCATTGTGGATTTTGTCAGTCCAGACTAACTGCAGACCAAGCCTAAAGTGCAGCTGTCAAGCTTGGATTCCCTTTGTTCGACTTGAAGCCTCAAATAATGATAAAATAACTGAAGAGCAAACATAATGTAGAAACCATTTCATATTTAGCTAGAAGCCATTCTGTATAACAAAAGCCATTTCAGTTTCTTGTGTCTGCACGTATACTAGAGAGAGTGAACTGGCCTTCACCGAGGTGGCGAGAGGCCAAAAGGATGCACTGTTGGAATGTGTTAATGAACTATTTTGAGCTGAAGCTCGAACTCCCTCTAAACCTGTTTCTTTCTCTGCTGATAATAATTCCTCTTTGAAGTTCTCTTTGATTTCTTGCCCTGACGTCAGACTTGTTTGGTTAAGGGTATAAAAATACTAGGATTGATTGTATTAGCCAGCCTCACTGGGACCACGTTTGGCTCACTTTGCTTTTTTTGGCCAATAAAACTGTCTGTTTAGCCGCGTAAACTGAGTGAGGCTTTTGCTTCGACAATAATAAGGAGTGTGATGGAAGGTGGGACATTGAACTGTGTAAAACCAAAATATTTTGAAGCCTGCTTTATTCTAACTACCATCGCCATTTGATTAGCTATAGAGGTATTCTAGTATGTAAGGTTAATATAGTCACTGAAGAGATAACTACAAAAGAAGATATTCCCCAAAGGTTAATGGCTACAATTGATGCTTGTATTGAGTACTGCCTCAGTGCCACAGACACATTTTCATGATCACCTTTTATGTATTTCATTGCATTTTTCAAAAGATATTTGAACAAGTGATCTATAAATTCTTCAATTGCCAAATTAAATCAGGGATATCTGACAGATTGACCAACATGTACCTCCAACAGATTTTACCATCTGGTTCTGCAGTGGACTTTGCTGTCTTCGCATATGCTCTTAACATGTGTAATTACTCACTATGTTTTTGTTTCCTTCAGTCCCCAGAGGCAGTGTGGTGTCCTTGCTATCCTAACTGATGCTACAAAGATTATTAGACACAATTGAATCTTGGTTTGATATACTTTGTTACAGAAACTGAAAGTGTTTAATAAATGCTCTTATACCAAAATTGCATGGATACTCATCTTCTGATTCTGCAAGAACAGATGGTTAGTACAGTTGCCTGATAGAAATATATTGCAGTTCCTTTCTCAAGTCTGTTTTTAAATGCCACTGTTCCATTACTGATTTATAGTATTCCTTTTATACTAAGTCCCATCAGAATGAGATGCATGAAATAAATGTTGTATATACTAAAAAAGCGCATGTGGTTTTTTTTGACTGAAGCCAGACTACATTCAGACATTGTAAGTGAATCTCTGTGTGTCAGTAATTAACTAAATCAAATCTCTGGAGCTTTTGAAGTAGCAATCTTCCTGCTTTAGATAGGAGATTTGCAGTGTGTTGAGAATACATTTACATTTTTCTGAAGGAGCATGGGTGGACCTATATTTGCATAAAAACGTACAAGACTATTGTATGCTTAGAAGTGAACCTTGAATTTGCCTCCCAGTGTTTCACCGGATTGCTTTAGCATTATGAACGACACCTGTTACATTATTACAAATGCGGTTTTCATTGCACACATCAGGAAAGTCAGTTTCACAGCAAATTTAAGATGGCTGTTTGTGCTGCATGCTGATGCAATACACACTTGTCAGTGTTTGCCAATAATTGCATCTGAGACAGGTATCAATTCCTATTCCAAAAATATAGAACAAGGCATGTCTTGATGCAAGACTTGTGGAACTGAGGAGCTGTTCAGGTCTGTTGAGTTGCACGTAGGGAGCCTGGGAAGGTAAGCTCTCTGTAGAGAGGCATGAGTCACAGGAAGAGTCGGAGTCCAACTTGCTATGTTGAGGTGCTACTGATGGTGACTGTCACTTCATCTCTAGTCACTAGGACAGACAATCTAATCTGGCTCACATAGTAAAGTTCACAGGTTTTATGATTCTCCAGCTATTAACTGAACCCATAACTTAGCTTTGGGTCTTTGCCAAGGGAAAAGTAATTTATCTTATGATGGGGTAAGATCTCATAGTTCTGGGCTATGTCTAGACTGGCCAGTTTTTCCGGAAAATCAGCTGCTTTTCCGGAAAAACTTGCCAGCTGTCTACACTGGTCGCTTGAATTTCCGCAAAAGCACTGACTTCCTACTGTAAGAAATCAGTGCTTTTTGCGGAAATACTATGCTGCTCCCGTTCGGGCAAAAGTCCCTTTTGCGCAAAACTTTTGCGCAAAAGGGCCAGTATAGACAGCTGAGATTTGTTTTCCACAAAAAAGCCCCGATCGCGAAAATGGCGATTGGGGCTTTTTTGCAGAAAAGTGCGTCTAGATTGGCCACGGACACTTTTCCGCAAAAAGTGCTTCTGCAGAAAAGTGTCCGTGCTAATCTAGACGCTCTTTTCTGCAAATGCTTTTAACGGAAAACTTTTCTGTTAAAAGCATTTCCGGAAAATCATGCCAGTCTAGACGTAGCCCTGTTGTCTACAAACTGCCTACAATGGTGGGGCACTACTGCAATACAAATAAACAATCCTCCAACAAAGAGGATATTGCCCCTCCCCCAGAGAAATGAAGAGGTTAAAAAATTACTTGAAGAGAATTCCAGGGTAAAGATCAATGTGTTGAGAGAGGTTCAACAGAAGGGAGACACCGAGTAGACACCTCAGACAATGCCCACACTAAAGTCTCTGCTCTATTCAACCTCTGGAAAGGGTTTGAAGACCTAGGAACAATGAATGCCTCCACCATAGGAGTGAGGATATATCAGGGCCTATGTCTACACTGCAGGCTTCTTGCGCAAGAACTTTTTTAGAGAAGAGATCTTCCACAAAAAGTTCTTGCACAACAGCGCATCCACACTGCCATGTGATTGTGCAAGAGATGTGCTTTTGCGCAAGAGAGCGTCCACACTGCCAAGGAGCACCTGTTCTTTTTCTTGCAGGGGTTTCCTGCACAAGAAACCCCTGTTGTCCATCCACACATGTTCTTTTGCACAAGAACTCTTGCGCAAAAAGGCTTATTTCTCATAGAAAGAGGAATAACTCTTGCGAAAAAGCTCTGTCTTCTGACGCTCTACAGTACTTTGCCTTGTACAAAAACCCACTTGTAGTGTGGACGCTCTGTGAGTTTTTGCACAATTCCAGCTGTTTTTGTGCAAAAATTCTGCAGTGTAGAAATAGCCAAAGAGAGGGAGATCAGTTTGTACAGGTAAGAGTGTGTGTCTGGTGAGGAGGGATTATAGGAACAAGAGAACCAGGAGAAACCACCAAACAGAGAACCCTGCCCCAGACTGAATCAGACAGGTGTGCAAAAAAGCATCTTATGTTGTATCTCTGAATAAGTAGTAAGTCCAAGAACTATATTAGCCACCCATGCAACAAACTCTTACTTTGGGAACCCCATACTTTCTATAGTTTCAGAAGACCAGTTTTTAAAAGAGTTAAAATTAAGTCACTCGATTTACCCAGTGCTCAGACATATGTAAAGTGACAACTTTACATGCAATTTCCAATACCTAGCCATGGAACAAAAATTGAAGGGTTCAGTAGATGTTACCGTGCAATAAGAATAGTTTATATTTGGATAAATTTTATATAGTCTATTCATAAGCTGTAAAAATGTATAAAAAGCAGATTTAACATTAAAATAATGCATATTATAGAAACAAAAATGCAGGGCTGGAAAGGACCTCAAAATTGATCTCTATCCTCTTTATATCAGGTCATCCACATTGTCTCTTCTACTCAAGGCTAAACATGCCTATTCTACTTTTTTCCTTTAATTCAGGTTTTCTAAATACAGTAAAACTCCAATGGTCCGGCATCTGATGGTCCGGCACTCCTGATGGTCCGGCACCATCAGGAACCCGGAAGTGCTCCAGGCAGCCGGACCATTGGAGCTGCTCTGCCCCCAGCTTCCCCGATTCAGCCGCTGCTAAAACTGACCAGTGCTGAATCCGGGAAGCAGGGGGCAGAACAGCTGGAGCACTGCCGGGTAGGTCCAGTAGCACTGCCCCTCGGGGCTGCGGGACTAACCCAGCAGCACCCCAGCTGTCCCGGATTCAGCTGCTGCTGAAATTGACCAGCGGTTGACTCCAGAAAGCCAGAGGCAGAGCTGCTCTGCCCCGGGCTTTCTGGAGTCAGCCCTGGTCAGTTTCAGCAGCGGCTGAATCAGAACTCCTGGGACAGAGCAGCTGGGGTGCTGCTGGGTTGGTCCCCGCAGCGCCGAGGTTTGGCGCTACCAGACCAACCCAGCAGCGTCCCAGCTGCTCTGTCCCAGGCGTTCCGATTCAGCCGCTGCTGAAACTGACCAGGGTTGACTCCAGGAAGCCCCGGGCAGAGCAGCTCTGCCTCTGGCTTTCTGGAGTCAGCCGCTGATCAGTATCAGCAGCGGCTGACTTGGGGACACCTGGGGCAGAGCAGCTGGGGTGCTGCTGGGTTGGTCCAGTAGCGCCGAAGAGCGGCGCTGCGGGACCAACCCGTCAGCACCACAGCTGCTCTGCCCCAGGTGTCCCCAAGAGCAGCTGGGGTGCTGACGGGTTGGTCTCGTGGCGCCAAGGGTCGGCGCTACCGGACCAACCCAGCAGCACCCCAGCTGCTCTGCTGCAGGCGCCCCCGATTCAGCCGCTGCTGAAACTGACCAGCAGCGGCTGAATCGGGGACTCCTGGGGCAGAGCTGGACTATCAGAAGGGAGGACTATGAGGGGGTCTGGGGTAGCATCCCTCCACCCCACCCCAGACCCCTCATAGCCCCCCCTTCTCATAGTCCGGCATATCTGATAATCTGGCACCCCCTGGGTCCTAAAGGTGCCGGATTATTGGAAGTTTACTGTATTTGGTTATTTTTGTTGCTCTCCTTTGCACTCTTGTCAGTTTATTTACATCCTACTCAAAGTGTGGTACCTAAAACTGAACACAATACTCTTGCTAAGGCCTCAGCCATGCTGAGTAAAGCAGGACAATTCCTGTCCGTGCCTTACACATGATGCACCTAATAATACACCCCTGAATATTAATCCTTCTGCAACTTCACACTGTTGGCTCAATTTATAATCCACAATTTTCTGCAGTACTTAGTTAGTCATTTTGTATTTGCACATTTCAACTACCCTTCATAATTGATAGTAATTTTCACTTGTCTCTTTCACTTCCATTTCATTGATTTCAGAGCTGTCCAGTTTATTAAAGTCATTTTGTAATCCTGTCCTCTGAAGTACTTGCAACCCTTCTCAGCTTACTGGCATCACAAATATCATATTCACCTGTCCAGTATCCAAGTCATTAAATATATTGATTAGTACTAAACCCAGAACAGACTGCAATACAGTCTGTAAAACAGACCCTCACAGTTTGGCAGCAAACAATTGATAAATTACTCTTTGGCTACTTCTACACTTGAGTTTTCTCTGCAAAAATATGCTGAGTGATCATTTTCATGAGTCAAGATCTCATTTTCATATTTTCTGCCGATCCGTTTTTGCACTAGGAGTTTTTGCGCAAAAACAAGCAATGTGGATGTTTTCTTTGTGCACAAAACCCCCTTTCGCAAGATCCTTATGCCCCAAAACCGATCTTGTGGAAAAAGGGGGTTTTGCGGACAAAGAAAACGTTCACACTGCTTTTTTTTTGCACAAAAACCCCTAGCGCAAAAATGGATTGGCATAAAATATGCAAATGAGATTGCGACTCATGCAAATGAGTTCCTCGTTAGCATATTTTTTGCCAAGAAAACTCGCAGTGTAGACAGACCCTGAGTAGAGTCTTTCAGCCTTATAGTAATATCATCTAGACCACATTTCAAAAAGGAAGTCACTTGCGGGGACCAAAGATTTGTTTTTGCTATTTTTTAAGTCTGTACTTCATTAAGTGTATTTAATTGTATATTATGAGAATACTTTAAAATGGTTTACAATACATAGCCCCTGGATATTTGTACTTCCTAATAACAGGTTCTCCTTTGCACCACATATTACAAATGAATTTCAGCGAAGTGATGGACTCTTGGATAAAATCCCTAGACAGCCAGTAACCAGGTATATTCTCATATCCTTGGGACCACAGGAAGCTCCAGTGGAACCTTTCTGAAACCCAATAATTAAGAGAGAAGGCAGTGTAGCATCTAAAGGCAGTTAACTAGGCTGCAGGAGGGCTAAGGAAAAGAAAGACAGTGGATGGATTGGGGGGAAGTCAGTCCAGTATGTCTCAATTATGAAAAGTTTTTGCACCATACCATCAAATGAGATTGAAGAGTGTATATTTATTGCTTTCTTTCTCCTTGTATGAGAGGGATGGTGGGGTTAGCTCCAGCCAGAAAAGATTTAACCCAAGAATTAGTATGGACTTTGCAGGAGCTGTGTTTTGCTTCAAACACATTCTTGAAGAAAGAGGAACTGTGGTTGCAGGTTGGTTATTTTTTAAAAGGACTACACTTAGATGAGTAGAATACCAGAGGCTATGGCTTGTCATCTGCCCTACTGATTTTGGGGTCACTGTTAGAGACAGACTCCCTTTTGGAGAAAGACAGTGATTTTAATAAGGCAGTAGGGGAGTTGGACACCCTGGCTGTGTCCAGACTCAGGGGTTTTTTCGGAAAAAGTAGTCTTTTTCCGAAAAAACTTCACCTGCGTCTAGACTGCAGCCGCGTTCTTTCGAAATTAAATCGAAAGGACGCGGCTTTTCTTTCGATGGCGGTAAACCTCATTTCACAAGGAAGAACGCCTTCTTTCGAAAGTGCTCTTTCGAAAGAAGGCGTTCTTGAATGTAAATAGGGCTTCTTCGAAAGAGAGCATCCAGACTCACTGGGTGCTTTCTTTCGAAAAAGTGGCTTGCTTTTTCGAAAGTTCCGCGTGCAGTCTAGACGCTCTCTTTCGAAAGAGCCTCTTTCGAAAGAGGCTTGCAGTCTAAACATAGCCCCTTTCTGGGAATACAGCCTTTGCACAAGTCCCAAGTCTGGTGCTCCCAGCTAAAGTGAAGATAGCCCTTACGTGGGAAGGGAGGCCTATCAATGAATATTGCTTTAACCAGCCCAAAACTGTGCACCAAATTTCATTCCCAATTCACCTGGTGAGGTTTAGAAAGCAGAATTTGGCTCATGTTGAGTGCTGAGATGCTCATGTAGGTTTTGTTTAAGAGCAATTCTATTGCAAACATTAAAAAAAAGTCACCACATGGACATGCACTTAAAACTGAGGGTTTTTTTTAAAGCCAAACATGGAGTCTACTGATTGACAGTCTTACAGATTTGATTGTGCTCCCACTAAAGACAACAACAGATCTTTGACGTAAATGGAAGCAAAATTAGGTAAGTCCCAAACAATCAAATAGGCATCTCACTGATCTGGATTTTGTTTTTAAGTGACTGTAGGGCCCAGGAAAGGTGTTGGATTAACACCACTAGTGACTGAATTCTACTACCCATAGAGCAGATACTCTAGTAATCCAGACAGCCTCCCTTTAACACCCTGTTGAGGTTTGCATTAGCATGGAGGGGATCATTTCTTGTAATGAGTGTGTCAGTCACTCTTCATATTGCCTCAAATCTTGTCCTCTCTGCTGAGACTGCAAATAGAGGAATCAGTTATTGGAGTGATTCTATTACACGGGATATCACTTCACTACAAACAACATTGCCAACTTGTGTTTCACATAAGGCACTGTGAGTCACAGCTTGACAATTACAATCCAGGCTTCCTGAGGGTAGAAAGTACCAGTGATCTAGCTACAAAAGGCTCCTATCTAGTTTCCAGTCCTGAGTCATCCAGTCTCCCAGAAAAGTAAGAATATTGCATTTGCTTCTGAAAGTAGGCTTGCCACACAGCAATATAATGTTCATAAGTGTTCTTGAAATTGCTTTGCAGTAATTTAGTCCGAACATAGCTGTTCTTAGAGCTACAGTTTTTATTGAAGGATTCAATCCACTCCTGCAGTAATAGATAGCTGTGGAGAGACTATTTTTCACTCGTGCATCAGATTACACGTCCTCATGAACTTATTTGATCTTTAAGATTTTGATCAACATGCATGGGCAGCATGATTCCTTTGTAAGCTGTGTTTACAATCTGTCTACAAAGAAAACACCTGTGTTATTATCTTTTTCCTCTTGGCAAAGGGATATAGCTACTTTGCTGGCTTAGTTTGCGCAAACATGCTTTTATTTAAGCTCAAAAATTTGACTTTTCCCACAGTTGTAAACATGCATGGCAGAGTAAGGTTGGCTGTCATTTTTATTGTCTATGCATATATTTCAATGAAAGCCTGGGCCATGTGAAACAATGCACCAATTCATTTCTACCTCAATGAAGTATTCAAATTTATGCCCGGAGCACAATCAGCTATAAACTGTCATGGTTCAATGTGCTTTATAGACATGATGCAAATCCTTAGCTAGTTTAAATTGTCAGAACCCCACTGAAGTCAATGGATCTGTGACAACTAAAGTCAGCTGAGGATCCATCCTACAGTGCCCCTTCTCTAACAGGCCTTCCATCAGAACTTAGATTTAAAAAAAGAAGACACAATCATATTTACTTGTGGTACCAATATATCGTTTTTTTAGATGAAGTGACCAGATCTGTAGGCAATAGTCAAGATGTGGGTGCACGATGGATTTATACAGAGACAGTAAGATATTCTCTGTCTTATTCTCTATCCCTTTTTTAATGATTCCTAACATTCTCTTTGCTTTTTAGACTCCCGCTGCACACTGAGTGGATGTTTTCAGGGACCTAGCCATAATTACTTCAAGATCTCTCTCTTGAGTGGTTATAGCTAAATTAGTCCCCATCATTTTGTATGCATAGTTGGGATTATTTTTTCCAATGTGCATTACTTTGCATTTTAACATTAAAATTCATTGACTTTTTAATGCAACAATTTGATTAGCACATATGGCAACACTATAATCCATTGTAATACAATAGAACCTAGACACTCAGTTGAAAGCAGGGCCTCAGTGTGCTAGGTGCTTTACAGAGTCTGAGGCACTCCATGTCTTGAAGAGTTCACAATCTAACTAGACAGGAAAGAAATAGCAGAGGAGAAGATAGCCCAGAGAAGTAAGTGAGTAATGACCCGCCTCTGCCCAGACCTACTGAGTACACCTGAAAACAAGACCAGATTCCAGGTCTCCTGAATTCCAGTCAAGTGTACTCTCTTAATCAGTTTCGGCTCAAAATGTAGGCTCTGCATGTCCCATTTCAAATTATAGGCAGCATTTAGTTCACTTTCAATAGCAAACTATGTCTAATTGATAAACGTGTTTATCTGAGCATGTGGGTACAGTGGTTATGATTTCAGTTCCTGTACTGATGGAGTTAGCAACCTGGCTGTGGCCAGCACTACATTTGAAAAAGTGCTAATGCTGCATTTAAAAATAGATTTTTAAATACATTTCACAGTTTAAGGTGATGAGAAGTGCCAATTACTCATGTGAATTGTCAGACTGTGTTCAAAAAGAGCTCAGGAAGATGTCAGCTATGGGACAGAAATAGTCACCAATTTGTTACTTGAATTATTCATGTTGTTTGGCATTAGTTTTTATCTGAGTGTTTGTGACTCCATCCCCTTCATTTGAAGGGAAAAAAATCTTCAAGTACAAAAGTTACAAGCCAAGGAAAAACAAACATTGCTCTTTTTTGGTTAACAGTAAAATATGACAACTTATATCCACTTTGAAAGTGCTATGATTCAGGTACATATAATGGCCTTGCTCTTAATAGTCAGAAGTCCTGACAATATATTGTTTTATGTGGTTCATTCAGTTCATTTCCCTTCATGTAACTTGCAGAAGAGTATCATATCAGCTATGTACTCCAATCTTTGCCTATGTGAATGTGTTCTAATCTGAAATCTAATTATGCAACATATTAACACCTGGTAATGAAGACAAAATTGCTTAGACATTCTCTAGTACAAGCCAATACCATACTTTAATATATTTCTAAAAAATCCAAGGCTTTCTAAACAAGGCACAGTAAATAGCAATTTATTTGCATTATAGCAAAATACAATATCTTTGCATTTCTGACACCTCAAAGAATTGACTTCATTTATATCTATAAGATGTACTGTCAAAACCATCCCAACTAAATTGTTATTTTGCCATATTCCACAATAAAAAAGTAAACTTTAAACTAATAAATACAATCATTTGTACACACAGGAATATTTGCAATTTTATATATTGAATAGTTAGTAGGAATCTTCCAACTACTCTTTTGATATTTATTGTGTTCCTGCTGAATATTCCATTAAAACCAAACCTCCCTAAGTTAAGAGAATAATAAAGTCAGAGTTGAGAGCTCAAAAGTCAATAATATGCTAAGTTAAGGTTGAACATGCAATTCACTGTCTCTTTGTGCATTGAAGTTTTGTGATCATTACTTACATACATTACAATTTTCTTCAAATTTAAATACATAGAATCCAGTAGCACTTGTGAAAGGCATTTCTGTGCCAGAAGCTTTGACTCATTTGCGTTACAATTTAGAATTGTTTCATTCACATTTTGGTGTAATTCCTTTTGAAAATTCACTAACGACACATAAACTGAAGGATATAAATATGATTCATGCAGCCTTATTAACTTCATTAACTTATTATTCTTCATTTATGAATATTCAAATAGATAACTGCACAGCTCACCTAATAGGAAATTCCATTAAAAGTGAGTTTAAATATATTTTCTCTTAAAACAAACCAGCTGCATGCACTATAGCTAGATCCAAATGAATGCTCTGTCTCCTACATATGTAAACTCAGTGACCCAATGACTTTGGCCAAGAGCTTGGCACCATCTCAGTGTTTTTGCTCAAGGTTGTTTAAAGGTGACTTTTTGAAAGAAAAGGCCATGTGTAGAATATTCTAGGCAAATAGATTAATGACATTATAAGGAGCTCAGAACACTAGGTTAGAACTGAAATGATTAAGATTTCCATTACACCTAATGTTCTCACTTCATCTATAAATAAATGCAAACATCTGATTAATTCAACATTAATTTTCCACACTTAATTCTCAACAATGAAGAAATGCAAACTACGTTTCCACCAGCATTAACTCAACTGCATTCATTGCCTTTCCTTTTATAATATGTAACCCCCTTTTTCCTCCCCGGGTGTGCCTGGGCACCAGATGTTTTAACCTAAAAGAGATCCTGAGTACCCCAGTGGTGATGGTGTTTAGTTGGGGAAAGCCCTATCCATGCCCTTGCTGCAGTCCCTTGCTGACAATGAATGTAAAATGGCGGTGCCTCCACCTGGCTGGCTTTGTACACACACTGGTGCCTTGAGAGCCTCCAGGAATATACTCATTCCAACATAAAGCTGGATCTAATAGAATACTTTAAAATAAACCATCTTTACTTAACTTAAATAAACAGGGATTAACAGAATAGAAAGGAATAGCATTAACAAAACACATAACAATAACTGAAGCTTATATAGCTAGACAACAGTGACCCCACCCCAGAGTGTGCACACCCTTAGACTCAGTCCCAGACACTTGCTTGCATTGGCGCGCTGATATTGCAGCTGTAGTGAGGGTTTGGTCCAGGCTAAACAGCAGCTCTGTCCCAGGCAGCACTCTTCCAGCAAGGCCCAAACTTAGTGCCTCATGCTGTGCCTATAGGAAGCAGCCTGCTAACTCCCAGTTCCAACAGGCATGTAGTAGCTGCACTCCAACAGCCACTCCACTGGGGGTACATCTAGACTACATGCCTCTGTCGCCAGAGGCATGTAGATTAGGCTACCAGACATAGGAAAATGAAGCGGCGATTTAAATAATCGCCGCTTCATTTAAATTTACATGGCTGCCCCACTGAGCCGACAAACAGCTGATCAGCTGTTTGTCGGCTCAGCGCGATAGTCTGGACGTGCGGGTGTCGACATCAAAGGTATTTGTCGACCACCCAGGTAAACCTCCTGGGATGAGGTTTACCTGGGTGGTCGACAAATGCCTTTGATGTCGACACCTGCGCGTCCAGACTATCGCGCTGAGCCGACAAGTAAATTTAAATGAAGCGGCGATTATTTAAATCGCCGCTTCATTTTCCTATGTCTGGTAGCCTCATCTACATGCCTCTGGCGACAGAGGCATGTAGTCTAGACGTACCCTGGGTCAATGTCCTTGGCAGCAGCCTGGCTCCCCCTCTGGTTCCAAACTCCAAGGCAGAGTCCCAGACTGCTAGGCCTCATTCCTCAAGCACAGTCCTGTCTCCCCCCAGAGTCCTCCCTTCCTATATTTTCCCAAGGGCTCATGGGAATTATAGTCTGGATTGTAGCACACAGGGTCTTTTCAGAATAAAACAGAGGCCCCTTTAGTAAGGGGACTACAAATAGTTTATAACACATTTGGCTAATAAGTGCCATTTTATATATTGAAAAAAAAATAGAAAATGTTAAGACATAGAAGACACCACTGAGTTAGTTGTTGTGACTTCAAACCTTACCTTGTGCATTTCCTCACCTTGCTGGATCAAGGCCTTAAGTCACTGATGCAGAATCCCACAAACACTATTGAATTCAGAAATGATTTTCATATATGCTAAGGCCACAGCAACCAACTCAACTACATTACTGGGACCTGAATAGGCATCACAGATGCCTGGGCTTTTAAAATTACTAAATCCTTTTGAAGAATAGAATATGAAAGAAATGTTACCAGCAATAAGCCAGTTCAAAGAGGACAGAATCTCCTGAAGCAAAGGTGGTGGGAATGAAATACAAAAGAAGCCTTAAATGATCAAATGCTTTTAATGGTACCATGCCAAGAAGTGCAGGAGATAAAATGAAGAGCCAAAGAGGTAGAAACACATATCTCTCACAAGCCCTCACGTGTATTTTCAGAAGCAGCCTTTAAAAGAAAAACATTCTTCTCTTGCCCCTAAAGTCTCCATATAACCAGAGAGCAAGCTTCAGCCACAAAGATCCCGTAAACTACCCCTCCTTCTTTTTAGTAACACACACAATCCACCACACATGCTCCTAGCCAAGTTGCTTGTAAGCCTCCTGAGGGTACATGCCACATAGAAGGGAAGCAAACAGCTTCTCTGCATCTAGGGAAGAGTCTCAGGCAAAGAGCAAAGCAAAGAAGCTTCTTCCTCTTCTTAAGAATCATTAAACTCTCTGTAATTTGTTTACAATGGCAGTGTCCTGCTTTTCAATTGCTTTTAATATTTACAGCAACAACAACCCCTTATGCTGCTACAAGTAACTGACCTAGGTCACATCATTCACATGGTGCACCTATTGAAATTAAATTAACTTTTAATTAAGGTGGCATTGCATGAAATTTGATATTCCCTAGCACTCAGATGAATGGGGCAGAGGGAAGGGAAATTACTTTGAAATCTGGGAGGCAGATTAGTCAAAGAGGAAATTATTCCCTAGCTACTGGATATTATTCCTTACCTCCCCATCCCATTTCATGCCAGTCTGCCTGGGTGAGACTAGGAGCTATGGAAAGGAGCTATATTTCACGACCCACTTCTCCTCAAGATATACAGAAGATCTTGAGCAAAGTCAAGCTTAAGTTCAATCTTGTGTCAGACAAAAAAAATTGTCCTGCACATTTAGATTTCTCTCCAAGAGTGCACAAAGCACACTTCGGGCCTTGAAGACGAGTGGAAACTCATTGGTCTATCTGAACTGTAGGTGCTGCACTCCATTACTGTACCCAATATGAGATACCTTAAAAGAGGCTCGATTTTCAGAGGACAGCTATTCAATACTCCCTGAAAATGGATTTTCTTTAGGGTTCCCAAGTGCTTAGTCACTTTTGAAAATGTGGGTTGTTTGACTGTGCATGAAGAAAGTGCTCAGAGATGATGTGAGGTAAATACAAAGATATGGGTATACACAGCATAAAAAATACACACCAAGAAAAATGAGATGCATTGGGGTATGGACTTCAAACAGAATAAATGGCTTATCTTAAATATATACTAGTAATAGACTATAAAGTAAGCAGTGATGTATCCACCCTGGAGGCTGTCTTCATGATTGACTTATAGAGAGAAGCACTGAGGATTAACTCCTTTTACAAAGAGTGTTTCTGCATTTATTCAGCCCCCCAAAAGATGTTTTAAATATATGATTTCTCACTTAAAAGAAAAGAAAAGAAAAGATGTTTAACAGGACAAGACCACATAAGAGATGTAGTATTTTCATTAAAGACACTGCATTTAAAAAAAATATGTATCTTTATCAGTGCATACTTATCCTACAAAACCCCAGGAAATATATTTTCCCTCTACGATTAAACACAAAAACTGCATGATGCAATATTGTCTTTGAAAAAGAATACTGATCAGATCATATCTGACTGCATGATTACCGTCTTATCTACTCTATGAACCAATGCAGTTCTAGTGCAGGAGTGAGCAATAATTTTTGATGGGGAGTCCCCTCCAAGATTTTGGAAAGTGGTCAAGGGCTGCACTCTTCCATGACATTAATGGAGGCAGTGCAGGGTCTGGGATGGTGGTTAGGTGCAGAAGAGAGCTTGGGGGTAAGGGATTGGAGTGCAGTAGGGGGTCTGGAAAGGAGTTTGGGTGAAGGAGGCGGTTGTGACCTGGGGCATTGGACTGGGGTACTGGGTTTTGGGTTGTGACCTAGGGCAGGAGATTGGGGTGCAGGGTCTGGGAAGGGGTATGGGTTCAGAAGTGGGGCAGAAGGTTTGGCTTAAGTAGGGTAAGGGGGGCAGAGGGTTGGGGAAGGAGGGATTGAGAGTCAGGCTCTGGTGGGAAGACTTACTTGTGCAACTCCTAGCCAGCAGCCCAGTCCATTTCTCAGGTAGGCTGCCTGCCTGCCCCACTCCTGTACTGGCTGTAGGGGCCATGTGCGTTGGTGAATAAGACCCTGAGGGGAGGAGGGAATGGTGCTTTGCGTTCTGCCTGTTCTTCAAACTGGCAGTTCCCATTGGCCAGAAATCGGCCAATGGGAATGTACTGGGACAGTGGCAGCCTGTAAAGCACCACTCCTCCCTCTCCCAGGCTCACAGCTGAGAAAGAGCTGCGGCAGCTGCTTTTCTGTGTGGTGTTCGGGGGGCGGAACAAGTAGGGTGTCTGCCTGATGCTTCCTGCTGTGTCTGGGGGGCTGGGTCTGGTCCGCAGAGGATATTTTGCCAAGGCCTGTTCATAACGGCAATGCCAGTGATACTAGAAGTAAGATTAGGCCACACAATTATTATGCTTTGTTACTGAAGCAAATGTAGAACCCCAGGAGTATAAAGTACAGATTTAAAAGCTGAATTAATAGATTTTATGGGCCTGACTTATTTTTTTCCTTGTCATTTGCACCAGTGTAAATTCAAGAGTAGCTCTACTGAAGTCTGTGTGAAATTAAGAGAACAAGGTCCAGTGCATCTGTGCATTAACGCAGTTGACTTGTATTAATTGGAACTAAAAGTTTTGCTATCTATGGCAGAAAATAAACTCCAGCATTCAGCTTCTCACTGTACTTCTTAGCTAGCAGCAAGAAAACATACACAGTAACTTGAAGAATTTGAAGAATCCCAACAGAAGCAAAAATGTTCAAAGGAACACTTGCACGGTAAAGCTTAAGGGTATAATGAATAGTCAGGATGACTTGCTCACTAATTATTTGTTCTGCACTTAGCTACGGTTATTTTGATCTTTATTATTCAGTTATTTTTGGTTTATCAGTGAGTAAAGTTATTCAGTTTTCCTTCTGTGTCAGAAGGGATTTGCAGTATCTAAACCTCACATATTCCTCTGATGTTCTTCTGTTTATTTCCTCCTTCAGCTTTTAATGAGTCACTGGATTATCTCTAAATCCCAAACACACTTTGGTAGCACACTTTACTCATGAAATGTCAATTTTAAAAGAAGAGAAGAAAGTCATTTTAAATTTGTATCAGTGAATCTACCTAAAAAATGTTTTTAAATACATTTAAGTACATGACTTTTTACGAAGCATTACCAAAAGGCCAGTTTTGTGTTACTCACTTTTTTTTTTAAAGATATACTTTAACAATGTACTTTTAGCTCTTTCAGTCTGTGGAGTTTAAAACAATGATGAATTTTTTACCATATGGAAATAGATTTGTTTTCCAAAAAATAAACATTAACTTCACTGTGATCAATAAAGGAGGGAAAATGCCAAATATTAAAATTTTCTGGAAAAAACAAACAGTTTCCCATATTTTTGGTTTACATTGGATTATGGATCATAATCTAACTTGTCCTCTAACGTTCCAAGAACAATTATAACAGTAAAGAGAGCAGGGTGGCAGCACTAGTGGTGTTGGATGCATGAACTGCAGCCAGGTAGAGCTGTGAAATCCATAGGAAGGCCTGCACAGGCTCTAGCAGCAGTCATGACTTTCTACTCTCTATCCAAATGTGAGTCCCAGCAAAGATACAACTCTAAAACAAAATGGAGTCTTGGAACCACAGTGAAGGAAGGGGACATCAACAAGACAGTACAAAGATGGATTTAGGAAAATGCGTGCCTCTTCCCTAAACAAGAGCTGGTGGGGGAGGAGCGGAAGAGACAAAAACATTTGACAGTTTTATTAGTTATAGTTTTACTGATAGTCAGAAGCAGGTCCAAATGCTGTAGAACCGCACTTCCTCTAACATAACACCTGTACATTGTACACTGCTGTATTTTCTAGAAATGGTATGAGGGAAATAGCAAAGGCAGCATGACACCCTGTCCCAAGACACAGATGACAATGGGTGGAACCAGAATGAGGGAAAAAACTTCTACAAAAAAACCTGGCATCAGTGGCACCTTGAATTCTGTAAGGTACCCTGTCTAGTATAAACTTTGGCCATGCGATGCTGCATACACCAAAACAACTTCAGTGACTTCTCTGTGCTCTGTGGGAGCAGACTACTTTTCCTTAGAGCTCTCTGCCACATTAAATTCTAAGCTCACTATAAAGTGTGAGTGTGGAGCAGAGGGAAGGGCTTGGAAATGCAATACCCAGCAGTCAAATACTCAGGTCAAATTCAACTCAAGCTGATAGATATATATGTATATTATAAACGTTTTATAGGCTGCTTTTTTCTGCTCCTGGCTCCTGTGTATTACTTATTTCAGGGAGAGCATAGGCCTGTGGTCTCAGCCCTTTTACACAATTCTCCATCCTTAGCTTTCATCTCATCTACAGGAAGGAATCTTATTTTGAATGGTTGCAGTCTGTATTTGGGACTCAACTCTTCCCCTTCACACCCAACGTAGTCTTTCATTTATTTTCAATAGAAGTTACAGGGAATTGAGAAACAGCTGTTTCAATTTCTTTTTTGATATGTTTGTGCTTAAGGATTATCATTTTTTATAACTATATTTTGACGCTTGTTACTTTTAACACCTGTAACAACTGTCACCCATCAAATTCAAGCAGCTGCTAATTTTATTTTTTGAGGAGGAGGAGGTGGGGGAGGTGTAGGTGGTTTTATTTTATACATTTGATTTATACTTTGAGGGATTTTTGGAAGGATTTTCCTGAGGGGAAGGATTAAAAAAAACCCAAACCTTTAAACATTTTAAATGACACCTAAAAGGAAAACATGTAGGAACAGACCATTATCTGAAGTCCTTGCATACACTTTTATGGGTTGCATTTGCTAAAGAGGGTATATTACAGTTGAGCTGCTTCAGTTAGAGTGTGAAGAGGAAAAGACTTTCCTGGAGATTGTGACCTTTGGTCTGACCCAGTATGGCCCTTCTTATGTGCAGTAACATTAATGTTCTTTAGAACAACTAAATGAGACTGTTTAAATTGGGGAGGAGGCATAAGGGATGTATATGTATTCAGGTAATTTTTTTCTTGCAAATATAGAGAGCTTTAAAAAGCTTAACAGTAACAAACAAGTTCCTTTACAAATAATTACAATTGAAGCAGTTTAATCAAAAAAACTACTTACACTTTTACAACCCAAGCCTTGCACGGTTCTTGCATTTGAGAAAGTGAAACTAATTAGGAAGAAAGTGAAATGGAATATTTTCATGTTCCCTTAGTCTAGAGAAAGATTGCAAAAAAGTAATAATAAAAAGGTGAAGGGAAAATTTGACTTTTATAATAATTTTTCTAATTTGGAGCATTCTTAACATTTCTGGCTACAATCCTTCACTCTGTTAACGTCAAGTGTCTTCATGGAACCCCAATGAATGAGTGGACAAAGGGTTTGTGTGTATAACAGCTTGCAGAATGGGGGTGTAAGGTTTTATTCTGAAGGATATTTAAATGAAAAGATGTACAGGCAGTCCCCGGGTTACGTACAAGATAGGGACTGTAGGTTTGTTCTTAAGTTGAATCTGTATGTAAGTCGGAACTGGCGTCCAGATTCAGCCGCTGCTGAAACTGACCGCCAGTTCTGACTTACATACAGATTCAATTTAAGAACCCCAAGCTTCCCCAAGTCAGCTGCTGCTGAAACTGATCAGCAGCTGATTCCAGGAAGCCTGGGGCAGAGCAACTCTGCCTCGGGCTTCCTGTAGTCAGCGCTGGTCAGTTTCAGCAGCGGCTGACTTGGGGACGCCTGGGGCAGAGCAGCTGGGGTGATGCTGGGTTGCTCCAGTAGCACCGCTCCTTGGCGCTACTGGACCAACCGAGCAGCACCCCAGCTGCTCTGCCCCAGGCGTCCTGATTCAGCCACTGCTGAAACTGACCAGCAGCGGCTGAATCAGGACCTGGGGCAGAGCAGCTGGGGTGCTGCCGGGTTGGTCCAGTAGTGCCCAGAAGGCACTGCAGGACCAATCGGCAGCGCCCCAGCTGCTCTGCTCCAGGGTCCAAAACAAAAGCCTGGTCTGCTGGGGGGGGGGGGGCACACTAGCCGCGTCCCCCCCCCTCCAGCAGACCAGGGATACAGGAGCAGAGCCGCAGCGGCAGCGGGGTGCCATGCCTCTGAGGCTTTGCTTTGGCAAAGCCTCAGAGGCGCGGGACCCCCCGCGGCTGCGGCTTCAGTCCCGGTGCCTGTGGTCTGCTGGGGACGGTCCCCAGCAGACCACAGGCACTGCGACTGAAGCGGCAGCAGCGGGCGGGTTCCCCCGCTTCTGAGGCTTTGCCAAAGCAAAGTCTCAGAAGCGCGGGGAACCGCAGCTGCTGCCGCTTCAGTCCCCGTGCCTGTGGTCTGCTGGGGACCGTCCCCAGCAGACCACAGGCACCCTGACTGAAGCGGCAGCAGCGGCGGGTTCCCGCGCTTCTGAGGCTTTGCTCTGGCAAAGCCTCAGAAGCGTGGGAACCCGCCCGGTGCCCCTGGTCTGCTGGAGACGGTCTCCAGCAGACCAGGGGCACTGGAGCAGCTTACGAACGGGGCTCTCTCGCCCCGGAGCTCGCAGGTAGCAATCCGCTACCTCGACCTCCGGGGCGAGAAAGCCCCGTTCGTAAGTGCGGATCCGACATAAGTCGGATCCGCGTAAGTCGGGGACTGCCTGTACTTATAAAACAAAAGGGAAGTCTCAGTGGCACAATGTACAAATACCTGTGGCAGAGCACTACAAAGACGGCACCTGCTCTTGCAGCACACAACATGGCCAATGAGAAGGTAAAGGTCAAGGATATACACTTATGTTTGATTAATTCATTACACCATAAGTAGTAACACTGAAATAAGGGGGCTACTTGTGGAGTAAGAAACTACTCAGTGTGTGCAAGATTATTGCAGCTTAGACCCCAATGAACAATAGTAGGTTCTGCTTTCATTAATAAAGTGAATGTCAAAAAAAGAAAGCCAGATAGGTACAAATTATGCATAAATCTGTACATAAAACAGTGTACGAACACTGTTAAATCTTACCCTTTGGAAACTACTGAGATAAATATTGCCTTGGAGAAAGCTATTTTACATGATTTTAGGGAATGGTGTGCTAAACAAAAGTTTTTCTAAAACTAGATAATGAAATCAGAATGGCACTTGCTTAATACTGTTCTCTATTACCAGAAGCAACTCTTCCCTGGACTGGAATCATGTTATCTGTTCCCCTCGGCTGCCTCCCCAGTGCCTTATTGAAACCAGCCTGAGAGAGAGCAGATACACCTTCCCAAGTAGAGGAAATTGACGGCTTTGTGCTTTTCTTCTTCCTCAGCACTCTTAGCCTCGTTCCACAGCTCATTCCAGTCTCCCCTGATCTCCCAGTGTATCACTCTACCCCACCCATTTCTCTCAGGAAATAGAGGGAGCAGCAGTGGGAGAATCAGTCAGCACCAGAAACAATCCTTATCAGAGATGAGCAAACTGAAGGACAAATACTCACAAACTGTATTTACTGCATGTCCTTTTTATTTTCTTCCATGTATAAATATACACATTATACATACATATTAAAATTCATAAAATATCTGTCAAATAATTACTCCCTTATCTAAACTTTTGGGGAAATACTTCATAAAAATAGCATTTGAAGACTTTTAAAACTTTTAGTTGGCACACACCAGACCTATGGAGAACATTGAAAAGATATTTAGCAAAATGCAGACTGAACACTATAATTCAAATAAAATCTTTTATGTTCAATACACCACTGAAAGATATACTTTTAACATGTCCCTGTAACAATGCCAAGTTACCAGTCCATGAAAAAAAACTGGTTTGTCTCCCCCCTTTGCTCTCCACAATTATACTATTTAAGTACTAGCAAAGTGCTCTCTGCTGTTTGCAATATCAATGATGATGTGTTTTACCCCAAAGGGACCACAATCTAAGATGACAGAGGAAGAAATAACATTTTTTAAAGGATCACAAAAAGAATATTTAACTTGATTGCTGAAAAAGATTATCCATTTTGCTAAGCTGATTTAACATATCATTGATTGAGAGGGAGTGAGGAAGACAGTCCATCCAGCTAGCTTGAGGACACAAGTAAAATTTGTATCAGATAAAACTTTGAGGTCTGGAGTTTTTCTTGCTCTAGTGCAGGGCTACTCAACATGTGGCCCCGGCCCATGGCGCGGTTTAGGTTTACGCAGAGCTCAACACACAGCCCGCAGGTGGGAACCAAAACAAATAGTCAATATAATGGTCTTTTGTTTATATGCATTTTAGTAGTTAAATTCCTGGACTGCCATTGCTCATTAAAAGTGCTGTCATGTGGGTAGAAATCAGGTAAATACTACATTTTATTAATATCAGAAGAACTGACTTAATTGGGGCCTGTGTGTTGTGTAGTCTTGCCTTAATCTTTTTATTCATGCCACCAGTGTGAAAGAAGCTATTTGCATATATTTGCAACCACACTTAAGTTGCGGCCATTGGCATGTGCTGCAAGTATCATCGTGGCTCCCGGGGCTTCCAAAGTTGAGTAGCCCTGCTTGAGTGCTTATTCTTTACAATGGGCATCTTGTAACTGTCAATGCTAAAGGGTGGATAAAATGGCAAAATAAAAGCAGCTGTGAGTGTATGATTAGGTATGTTAGAAATCTTGTATTTGTGTAAATATGTACCCGCTGAAATGTTAAGCATTTAGACATTTACACGTAGGGGGGAAGGCAGGAGCCAGTGTTTGTGTGGAACTGGCTTAAAAAACCCCAACTCCCCCCAAGCACTGGTCCCCTCCCCTGGCTCAGAGAGAGAGAGAGAGAGGCAGCGGCAGCAGCACGGGGGGCAGACAGCTCCTGCCACCCCTTCACCTCTTACTGCCTCTGATACAGAGGCAGCAAGGGGTGGGTGGGTGTCCCCGTTAAGATTAACTGATAAGTCTGGGCTTATCGGTTAACTGCATTAATGAGTACATGCTAACATTCCTACTCCTGACACACTGCAACAGAAATAGTAATTACTCTATACAAGCTTCAAGCCATAAGTGCCCAAATTCTAGACAGATTCTTAAAAATAGCTATTTCAATGAGTAGAGGCCCATATCCTTGAACTGAACAGGACAGATGTCCCATTCATTAAAAAAAAAAAAAAAAAAATCATCCTAAGAGACAGAAAATAAAATCCACTTCTCAAACAGTCACATTAAAAGGAAAATATGAACAATATTTAGCTTGAATGATATAGCTAAAGGAAACACAGTGTTATCTCAATCATGTTGAGACATATATATATTTAATGTTAGACACATTAAGAGAAAAGTAATCAAATCTCATATGGGAGAGTGTGACCTGAACACCACAAGGATCAGGAAAGAATCTGCTCCACCTACTGTGTTGCACTAATATTTTTCCTGCGTTTTCTTTATCCTTTGATGCAGTCTACACTACCACTTAAGTTATTGTAACTTGTGGCACATGCATGTAAACAAAATCCCACATGACATAAGTTACATCAAACTTAAAGTGGTGTCTATAGTGCACTGTGTCAGGGAGAAATGCTCTCTCAACATACCTTCTGCCTCTCATTGACAGGGGAGTGCTCTCCCATCAATATAGCAGGTGTTCATAGCACAGCTGCATCGATCTAGCATGGTAGTGAAGACAAGCCCTAAGGATCCACTTCCAGAGGAAATAAACCACTCTTAATGAGCTATTTATCATATGTGCCATTTATGACAATAACAGAAAAATAACGTTACCCACTGAAGTTTCAAATAGTAGATAATAATAAATTAAAATTGGTCAGGACAGGACTGTAGACACCTCTATTCTTATAAAAGATACTACTGTATGTTTAACAGGAAAAAATATTCTCTTTGTTTTAAGAGATTACTGTTTCTGAGATGTTGTGTTCGTTACCATTTGTCTAAAATGTACCACCGGTGTGGATGCTAGTCCACACCTGTTGAAATATTTATCAGTGTTATCTACCCTTGCTCAAAGCCAGTCTAGATGATAGAGAAAAAAGTGCTGCAGTGTGTCTACAGTAGTGTTTCAGTACAGCTTCATTATTAGTTAATAATTCAGTGCTGTAAATCAATATAGAAATGCTAGAGGTGGACAAGGGCTAAGATGCACCCGTTTTACCTCTGATACACACTTAAGCATCCAGACTTAAAGCAGAAATGTGGTTAAAACTTCTGGGGGTGGGGAAAGAGAGGAATTATTTCAACCATGAAAGAAGTTATGAACTTTTAAAGAATTAGTGAGCTGCAGTCAATAACCTGGACAAATCTTAATTTTTTTCTTGTTCTGTTAAAAAAGTGTGAAACAAGATTGTGTACCCATAAAATACAGCAGACAAAATATTGCGCATAAACATTTGGTTACTGATCACTTTTAGTTATATTTGTTTTGCCCATCAACCTAACAAACAACACTTCCCAGCTCCATGTCCCCTGAACATGGGGCTGCCGGCTCCTGCGGCCATGAGGGGCCAGACGGGAGCAGTCTGAGCTCAATCAGTTAATCAGTTAAACACAAGGTTTAACCGGTTAACTGGGATTTTACATCCCTAAAGAACTATAATACCCCTTCTTCTGCAATCTAACAATGTCTACCCAAAACTGAGTTTACTTAAAACTGAGGCCAAAAAGGGTTTGCCTATGCTCCAGTTGGAAACATGTTTCCAGCAGGGAGTAAGCCTTCAGAGCTCGACCCAGGGAAATCGGACAGACTTGTATTCAAACTGCTAGCTTTACAGGACAGGCAGTAGGCTGTGTCTACACTGTTACTTTTAGCTTTCTAAATCAAGGTTAGGAGAGGCCCTGTCCAGCAGTGATTGAGACATTCTTGACAGAAGTCCCCAAACACTTCATGGTCACCATCTTATTTAAAAAAAAAAAAAAAAAAACCAAAGCACAAAAACCAAAGCCACCCCTCCTCCAAAAAAACAAACAAAAACCACTTGAACCTGAAAAGGCTATTTGTAGAAACTGTGTTTTAGTGCAGCGTACATACAATTACATTACTGATATTCGACCAAGTCCTGCTCACTTGAGCAATCTCATTATTATCAATGGGATTACTTGTAGGATTTGACCCACACATACTGATAGGCACATTACTGATGTTTGACTTTTTTGGATACTTTTTCTCCTTTTTGATAGTGAGAAATAATCTGAACAAGGACGAAGCAATTAATGAAAAGGAAAAGCAAGCCTGCTAGCCATATAAGTAGAAAGGTATTATTTCCTTTAAACTCCAGAAAATATGCGGGTACCAGCCACAATGCCTGCCCAAGAAACCAAAGAAGGAGAAGCAGGACACCCCGCTGCCAGGACATTTTCACATTAGGCATTACAAGGGGCAAGAGGCAGAGGTACCAAAGAAAATATTGGGATGTGCAAACTTTGTTAAAACTTACAAAAACAGCAGTGTGTAGGAAACAACAAAAGACAAGGTCTTTGTAATAAGCTAAGGATACAACTAGAAGCAGGAGCAGCTGTGGCAGAAAAGCTGCCAGTCCCAGGGCAAAACTCCATTCACTCTCTGCAGTCAAATACAACATGTAGAAATAGGGAGAGAAATTATGACGGATATCCCTCCTGGTTAAATGATAGAGATAAGTATGTTCCAAGAATTCCCAACCATAGACGTAATAAAATGAAAGACTCAAGGCTACAAATGTAAATCCACCAACTGCCCCGAAAAGCAACACATTGCTGTTTAGCGGCCTTGAAAAAAATTGCCAGAAGTGACCCATAAGAGAAAATTTTGATTTTTTAAAATGGAAAGCATCCGTTGCTCCTTTTTCACAGCAGCCATCATTCTGCAGATGAAGGGCTATGGGCAGAGCATAAGTCACTGGGTAAATTTTCATGTGCACTGAAAAGCCATAGAGTATCGCAGATTTCACTATGTTCCCTTTTTCTATGTAATACATGGTGGCCAGCACAAGCACTGCCACAAGAGACTCTGCGTTTCCTCTGCTGGACACAGCCATCGGCAGAGGATTGAGCAGCCAGAAGGCACAGTACCCACAGGCTTTGCTGGCGTCCATGCCTCTGAGGAGCAGGATGTGGAGCATGAGGCCGGCGGCTGTCAGATCCCCAGCAATGAAAAGCAGCTTTCCAAACAGCGGCGTGAGGTAGATGTTGGGGGCCAGGATCCAGCCCAGCAGAGGGGTGTAGCGGTAGGTGGCTCGCAGGTACGGGGAGCGCCCCTGGCTCACGAACCTGGCGGCATCCGTGAACACGTGGTAGTCCACGTCCGTGTATTTCACCAGCATGGTCCGGTCCTGGTAGGCTCCGTAGCAGAGCAGAGCGAGGCGGAGCAGCGCAGCGCTGCCGAACCACCACCCCGCCCGGCGCCGCCAGGGGGCGCCCGCTCGCTGCCCCTCAGCCCGGCGCGCCGCCATCTCGGCCCCCCCGGGCCTGGGCCGCTGCGCCTCGGCCTCGCCGCCCTGCCCAGCGGCGGCCGTGTGGCGCCCCCTGCCGGGCGGGAGAAGGGGGATTCGGGGCTCTGCCCGAAGGAGGCTGCCCCGCGCCCCACTGGGCTCACCCGCAGGGGACGCACCCAAGCCAACCGCTACTTCCGCGTTCGGGGGCGGGGCCCCAGCAAACCCCGCCCCCCAGCGGCTGCAGTGGAGACGGGCGCAGGCGCACGAGAAAGCCTGAGGCCGCTGCCCTTAGCACCCTGCCAGTGCCGGGGAGGGGAGGGGGGAAAGGGCTGCGCCCGGCCCATCGCGGCTCGTAGAACCCGTCTCGTCTGCGCGCCCCGCCCTAAGGGACACGGCTCTCAGGACAGGAGGGCCCCGGGCACCGCTGCTGCACCTCAGTGCCCCCCCCCCCTTTCCCAGGGAGCGGGTGACACAAGAGTCAGACCCTCCCGGGTGGGTCCTACCCAGGCAGGGCTGCTCTGCCCAGTCCCTCCGTCACAGGGTTGGCAAAGGTGCATTCCAAAAATAAGAGACTGTTTTCTTAGCAGCCTACCTCCCAGTATTCGCAGACATGATTGTTATTCATAATAAGCAGTTCCCACTCACCTACCTTAGCCAGGGGTATGTTCTTGCTCCTTTTTGCAGCGCCTGATCTTTACTGTACAGAGAAGAAAGCACAAGGGACTGTTGGGAATCTGTCCCATATCTCACATCGTCCCCCCAGCTACCCACACCTACCCGAGCTGCCTGTCGCTTCCTTGCTGAAATTAAGGCAAATTAAAAATGAAGTATCATGAAAGTTCTTCTGCAGGACAAGATGTTTACACTGAGGGAATGGACCCTACAGTATTTTGTTTCCTGCTCTGTACGAATAATTTTTTGTATTTCTTTGGCTCATCGTCACACGTTGTACGGCACATTTAGGGTTTGGCAGGTTGACAAATAAACCTCAACTTTGAGATTTTATCCCTTTCATGGGGCATCTGTCCTGCACTGGCCCTACTGGTGTTGAATTCGACCTAGAGAGGCTGAGTGGTAGGCAGATACAGGTGCAGCTGCAGATAATGAAAGGCACAGCTGACCCTGATAAAAGGGAAGCCACAGAAAAGGGGAGAGGAGTGTGTTACAAGGAGTATGAAGGGGAAGGCTGGTTTCCTAGAGTGCTGTGTAGCTGGCATGTTACTTCAGGCTCTGAAATGTGAGAGCTTGTGGTGGGAGCCATAGGTGCTGGGGCTGTGGACAAGTGGCCCTGGGCAATGAAAGGGTGCTGTTAAAGGATCCCTAGGGGAGAGGCCCAGAGTAGTAGGTGGGTCTAATTCTTCCCCTGCTCCCATTTTTCTCCCATATGCTTGTCAGTGGTCAGGACATACTGTAGTTTTACTCCGGGGCAAGAGATTAGACTGAGAGCTGCAATGGGCCCCTGAGGTGAGTGGCAAGGCCGTGGTTGCCCTTCCCCTGGGTGAGAGAAGAGATGATAGTTCTGGGGCTCATCTTGAGGACTGCGCCCCAAGGTTGATGTTGTGGATTATGACCAATATAAGTCTAGACAGGGAGTAGAATAGAAGTGATGGCGGTGAGGCATAGCTAGAGGGTGCCGTGGGGCTTGATGGAGCTAATTCCAAGCATGACTGGCAGGAGGTGCCATCATGGTGAGCTGGTGGATGGAATCTTCTGTCCCTGCCCCATGTATGGGTTTGGGGGCCTGCAACAGGGAATATGTGAGAACTTGTTAACAACTCCTTCTAACTTTGCTAATACTTGGAGCTGGTCTTTCTGTCTCTAATAACAAACAATAATTGTAATGGTGGTTGTTCCAATGGGAATGAGTCACCAAAATATTAACGCAAAATCCTAGATCACATTAACTGTGTAATATTGCAACAGTAAACAAAGGATTTGTTAAGAGTGTTGGGCCCAAGACATCTTTTTTTTCTTTTATACAACATGTGTGGCCTTTGGTGGACTCAAAATGTGCTCACTAAGCCACAATTTGAGGGGTTAAGATCTGCCCTGTACACTGATATTTATAGTTTCAGATCCTTCTAGGGCTACATAATAACTGGTATGTGGTCATGAAAAATGTTGTAGTATCTTCTCTCTTCTTGGGTTCAAGAAAGCCACTTAGCTGACCACGCCTCTATTTGTCAGTTACTATACATTTGTTTCAGGCAGTATACTACCTTTAATGACCCTATTCTTGCTATGGTTCTCCCTTCCTCTGGGCTTATGCACAATTCTTTTCTTGTTGCCTTTTAATGCAACACGTGTTATCATTTTCACTCCTTTGAGGGAATAGCTTACTGGGTCAAATCTGATACCTTTCCTGACTGCAGACTTCAAATATAGTTTGGGATTTGAAAGAGAGAATATACAGTTGGTGTGACAAAGATAAATGGAGTTAAATGGTACTGGATTTGTTTAAAAGCCTTTTGTAATTCTGTTTTGTGAAGACTTGCTTTGGACAGGTTCTGTTGTCCATAATGAGGCAAAATTCCCATTGATTCAAAGGGAGCAAGACCTGTCTGACTGTCAGCTTATCTACATTCCAGGCGCTATAGTGGCATAATGGCAGTGCCTGGTATAGACACAGTCTATGGCAATGAAAGGCGTTTTCTCCATCACTGGAGATATTTTACCTCCCTGATCTGTGATAGGTCAACAGAAACATTTTTCTGTCAGTTCATCTGCATCTGGGGTCTGTTTGTTTGAACTATGACACTCACAGCTGAGGACTTTTCATACCCCTGATTGATGTAGCTATGTCAATCTAAAATTTTAGATCAGGCCTGTGTGAGAAGACAGCCCTTGGGGGGGCCTCCTCTCGCCCCTCGGGATGTAGAATGACCAGTGTGCCTGCCTCAGTTTCATCTTTCATCTGTAGTCCTCAGTAATACCACTCAAGCTTTACAAACATAGATAACCCTTTGTGGGGTTAAGTTATTGCAAAGAGTCCCACACCTTTAAACCATAATCACCCAGCCTAGCCCAAAGTGTATATTCACTTTCAAATCCCAATACTCCAACATCAAGTATAGCTTCCATATCTTTCACTATGCCCCCTCGCTTTTTAATACAGCTCCAGCACCTCTCACCACACCTCTCCTCAGATAGGTTATTCCTCTCCATCCTGTTTAATTCTCAGGTCTGGTTCTAGCTCTCCCCTGCAGAGATCAGAAGGCACATAATTTCCAATGCTTTAATTCTCTCTGGCCATCTGGTTTCAGCTCTCCAGCTCAGAAAACCAGTAGGCATTTCTGTCTGCTGCTCTCAGCTTTTAGCTTTCCCCAGCCATGATGAGAGCTTGTAGGTGACCTCCCTCAGCTGTCTTCCACCTGCCTGCTGAGAATCTACTGCTCATCACTCCTACTTTCAAAGGTACCACCTCCCTGAAGCTCTCGTCCTGGCTTTGCTACGCTCTTCCTACTTTCAAAACTCTACATTCTCACAGTTAGTGCTGAACTATCCAATTCTAGGCCCTCTTCTTTCTTGGTTTGAGTTGTCTCCCATGTACAATACCAAGGGATGATACCACACTCCTCATTGCATCAAATGAGGGCACAAGGGAACTGAACCAGGAGAGCTGAGTTTGATTTCATTTGTGAGTGTTTAATAGAATACTGAGTCTGCTATAGCTGCTGTTCTGAAACAATGTGATCAACAACATTTTCTGAGTTAAAGAAGCCATTAATTTTATTTATCAATTTAACATCCTGATTCCTGAAAGGGAACTTGAAGCTCTTTAAAAGAATTAAGATTCTTCCTTTGAAGTAGTTTGGTTCAGCAGTGGTAGCTGCATGCTAAACCTGTTTCATCATGAACTGTAATGATTTAGGGAAGAAAGGAGGATAGTCCTTATTAAAACTATAAGTCTGGTTTTTTTTCTGTAAAACATTTTTATTCATACAAGCTACCAGATGTCACTCTTTTAAAATGTCAGGAAATAAAACTAATAGAACCATTTTGATTGAAGTTTGACTCTTGTTGCCTATGAAGGGACAAGTACATTGTAAAGAAGAATGTGGATTCAGCTACAGTTGCACATATAATATAAACAGAATAGAAATATTTATGAATTTCACAGAGATTTTCCTTTATGTTTCAAGTCTTTGTTTTGTAGAGTCGCAAAGTCTGTACCTTTTGGATGAGGCCTTAAAAGCTGAGATCCTGTACTCTGTAGGTACATTAAAGATTCCATTGTATTTTCACAATAAGAGGGTGAGGTTTTTTTGCTCTGATCTCCACATCAAAATGTCCCTCTTCACATCTTCTTGCTCTATTGGTTGCTACCATCTCCTTTAGGGTGGAAACATTTCAATGAAATGGCTTACAAAGAGAAAAAACTTTGAGAATCCCAGCTATGCTATTGTTTATATATTGCAGTAGCCTCCAGGAGACCAGCCAAGTTAGGACCTTATTGTTAGAAAATGACCTTACAGTCTAAAAGAAAAGGCATGTCAGGAGGATGACAAAAATCGCAGCAGGGATGGAGGAGATGCAGAAACAAAAATTACAGAAAATGTGCCTAATTTTCTTAGTCTGTCAGGAGCAGTAATCACAATTCACCACTTGTCTGGGTGTTATCAGGTTGCAGTTTAGTGTGTTCATTATGGAAGAGTGGAGTTTTAGGAAGAGACTTGGGTAGTGGCTTTTCAGATTTTGACTGCTTCCTACAAAGAATCACAAAGGGGAATGTGGCTGGCATCAAGACCAGAAAGGAGATTACAGTAGTCAAGGGTCATGATAGAAGGCATGAACAGGAATCTTGGTAACTTGGACAGATTGAAAAGGTGGCATGTTTGAAATGCTATGCAGACATGGCAGCATTTACAAAACAATCACTTAAAAGTAAGGAAGTGAATAGTGAAGAACAATATGTGGTCAGTGTGAGATTCATTATAAACACATTAATAGTTGCTGAAAAGTGCATTTCTTTCTTCTTATACCACAGCAACTTTAATTCTGACCTCAGGAATGATTTTTATGTATTTTGTTCTAATTGTTTCTTTTTGAGGGATACTGTTAAGTAGAAAATACCGTCGTTTAATATTTATCAACTGACAAAGTTTTTGGAAAAGTAATTAAAATAGCAGTTTTTTGGAAAATATTATACCTGTAGTTTGATAGGAAAAGTATGTAAGGTTTATGGTAGCTTTGTCTTGCATTTCAGGCTGTCCTTCTCCTAATCTAACTTTCCATAGAAAAGTGAATTAAAATTCAAGATATTTCCAAGGTACTCCATGGCATTGTTTAAGATATACTATGCAGTATCTCCAGGATGAAGACCCCAGTCAAGAACTTACACTCCTCAGGCACACAGGTGCTCCCTGAAGTAAGGGTAATATTCTACTCTGCAGGAGACAGAATTTTCTTAGGGGCTACCCCAAGTCTGTAGAATGAACTGCTCAAGAAGCTAGGGACCACCAAACCCCCCCCCACCTCCTCCAAGTGAAAGGTGCATTTCTTTGGTATTGCCATCTCTGACACAGACTTAGAGCAATATGTGTATTCAAAAACCAACAAACATACCAAACACACAAAATACAAAAACCAAACCAACCAAACAAAACCCTAAAAACCTGTAAGATTAGGACACTTTCAGCTACACACCTTAGCCCTTGGGGAGGGGACGAGAAAATAAACCTGAGAGGGGTAACATATTGTATAATATACTACTGGAAGGCACTCAGAAACTACAGTGAGCGTAGCGTGAAAACCTAAGTAGAACATAATAGTGCCATGAGTGGCTGGCCCTTTCAAGGAGAAAAAGGGCCTCAAGCCCCCCAGATTTGCTCACCACAGGTACGTCTACGTAGCAGGGCTAAAGCTGAAATAAGCTATGCAACTTAAGCTATGCAATTGACATAGCTCAAGTTGAAATAGCTTATTTCAGCTTTTGGCGCTGTCTACACAGCAGGACGTCTCAAAGAGAGTACTTGTCCTCTTACTTCCCTTACTCCTCGTAAAATGAGGGTTACAGGAGTCAGAGTAAGAAGTCCTCCAGCTTCCCGTTATTTTGACGTTATGTCAAAATAACTGCTGGTAGTGTAGACGTAGACTAGGTTATTTCTGAATAACTTTAGTTATTCCAAGATAACACTGATGTGTAAACGTACCCCTCGTGAGGTGGATAATAATAAATGAGTTAATGTGATATAAGGGAAAGAGAGCAAGCCACCCAGACAGGTCTGTGGGAGGCAATGGGCTCATATGGGAGGAAGGTACGTGTCTAGATAAGATGACTTGGTCTGCTCGATAGAACAGAAGCCTGGGACTTCTGTGATTGGCTTAAAGAAGAATCTGTAGGGAGCAATAGGCGATTGTAAGGGATAGCAGTCCCGATTTCATGCTGTAGCACCCAGAATAATCTGTCAGTTATTGCACTGTACACTGGTTCTTTGTGTTGTGTTCTAACATTGTTAGAAATACCTTTTTTGTAAAATTGATAGCAACAGACTGATTTTATAATTGGGTGATTTACATCCTGTTCCTCAGAAAGACCACACCAATCTCTTATTCAGCATACTTCATACTGTTTGCCTGTTCCTGGATCACTCTGGGTTGTATAAGCAAAAACACTAACAAAAGCCATTCGTACCCTTATGTTCACACAAACTCCACAACCATTCTGCAGAAACAACTATTACTACCTCTTATACTAATACCTTTATCCAGATGTTGATTACACATGTTTAGAGCACACAGACATAAAATCACAATATGTACTTAACTGGTAAGGATATCCCATGACTCATAATGTTGGTCTATGCTATCTTATGTATTCTGTTATGAATCTGTTTGTACAAAATCAATAATTCTTATAGCCACACTTGGGTATTTTTATTCCCCTGGGTTTTTGGGGGGGGAACTTCTTAAAGACAGGCATATTAGGGACTTAAGTCTCCTTGAATAGTTGTTCTTCGAGCTATGGAGCATCTCTCTCAGTTTCTCTGCAACTTGTTAGTTTTTCCCCCCCTTAAACATGAGGAATATCATCTGGTCCTGGTGATACAGGACCTGGTGATTTAAGAAACTTATTCTAACTTTAATACACATTAGGGTATGTCTACACTACAGTGTTATTTTGAAATAGTTATTTCAAAATAGCTTATTTTGAAATAACGTGTCTATACACAAAATGCATTTCAAAATAGCATTTTGCTATTTCGAAATAGCGTGTCCACACTGAGTGGACTCTGAATTGCATTTAAGGCTGGCCGGAACCAGTTCCAGCAGGGTACCAGGTCAGGACTTACTGTGTGGGGCTGCTGCCTGAGGCTGAGGTTTGTGCTTAAAGGGACCCCCCCGGACAGCCAGTTCTCAGGTTTCCCTGCTTGCTTGCCTATCTCGATGAGGGACAGCAAAGCATTTTGTCTCTGCATGCTCTGGTTGCCCTCACTTGGGACACCACAGCACTCTGCAGCATGCCCCTGGGCACTCTGGTGCTTCTCTTGGATGCGTTGCTACGAGCCTGGCTGCACTTTCTGCAGGCTGCCATCTGTGAGGTCCATCGGGGGGCTGTCAGTATCCAGGAAGCTCTGCGGGAGAACTTCCACCCTGAGGAGCACTAAGAGCTTCCCTGGTCTGCCCCACTGGGGGCTTGTGCATCATTCCTCCCTCACATCCTTCCACTTACCGCTCCCTAACTCCCCTTCCTGATGTCAAATAAAATACATGTATTTTCATGAACACAAACTCTCTTTATTTAACAAAACTGGGGGGGGGGGGGGAATGAAACTCTGGTGAGACTGGGGAAAGGAGGCAGGAGAGGGGAGAAGAGAGGGTGGGAGAGGGGAGGGGGAAACCTGGGAGGAGGGAGCTGGAAGGGGGAAGCAAGGGGAAGAAAGGGGAGGGGAAGCTCAGGGTTGGGGGTCTCGGCAGACCAACTTGATTGTCATGCAAACCTGCTCCTGGGTTCGCATGTGGCCTTTGGTGGCCAGGCTGACAGCTATCCTTCCATAGACGGCCACATTCCTCCATCTAGTGCGGAGATCATGGACATTGGGGGCATCTCCCCCAAACCTGAATAAGGTCCATGATCTCCACCCTGGAACAGGAAGGCGCCCACATTCTCTGGGCCCTGGCAGGCTCCTGGGAGACTGCTTCGGGGGAGCAGTGGAGGACTGGATGCCAGTGGCTTGCTGGCTCATGTTTTGGGGCCACTGGGTCAGGGGCAGCGACTGCTGTCTCTGGGCTGGCAGGCTTGGAGCTGGCACAGGCACTGTGGCCAGATTCTACCCCTTTAAGGGCTCCGGGGAGGGGGGAGGGAGAGAAGTGTTCTTGGTTGAGGCTGGAGTGGCCACCAGGGCACCCTGGGAAGGCTGGAGGCTCCCTATTTCGAAATAAGTGTCTACACAGCACTTATTTCGAAATAGCTATTTCGAATTTGGCGTTATTCCTTTAGAATGAGGTTTACCAAATTCAAAATAAGCCCTCCGCTATTTTGAATTTATTTCGAAATAGCGGTTTGGCTGTGTAGACACTAGGGGTGTGTCTAGACTACATGCCTCCTTCGACGGAGGCATGTAGATTAGCCAGATCGGAAGAGGGAAATGAAGCCGCGATTAAAATAATCGCGGCTTCATTTAAATTTAAATGGCTGCCCCGATCTGCCGATCAGCTGTTTGTCGGCAGATCGGGGGAGTCTGGACGCGATGCCCCGACAAAGAAGCCTTTCTTCATCGACACAGGTAAGCCTGGTTTCACGAGGCTTACCTGTGTCGATGAAGAAAGGCTTCTTTGTCGGGGCATCGCGTCCAGACTCCCCCGATCTGCCGACAAACAGCTGATCGGCAGATCGGGGCAGCCATTTAAATTTAAATGAAGCCGCGATTATTTTAATCGCGGCTTCATTTCCCTCTTCCGATCTGGCTAATCTACATGCCTCCGTCGAAGGAGGCATGTAGTCTAGACACACCCTAGGGAAGTTATTTCGAAATAAGGGCTGTTATTTCAAAATAACTTTGCTGTGTAGATATACCATTAGAGAGGTAAATCATTTCTCTTTGGTTTGTTCAGTGTATTCTCCACTGATTTGTCCAGATGGGTTTTAAGAGTCTAAAGAAATGTGAAATCTATCTTTTTCTTTTGGGAAATATATTTGACTAGGAACCTTTTACTTACTATCCAGACTAAATAGACCCTTTAATAATTTCATCCTGTTATTCTAGAAATTATGCCTGTGAACACTTATTCTTTATAAGCCCATACTATTTGTTCTTGATCTATCACCCTCTACATATATTATGTAACACTTTTGTTGTGGCACATTACAAGAGAGGGAGAAAGTTAGATTTGCAGGAGAATAATTGTTAGGTTGATTCTTTCACTTTGAAAATCTCTAGCATGCTTGCTGTTCTCCAGCTATTTTTTGGTATCATTTTCCATTTTTAAGGAGCAATATGAATTCCTTTGAAAAGTACCCTTGATGAGCAATTTCAGCATAGTTACTGTTTTTATTTAAAGTTGTTGTAATAGCAATTACAGGCCAGGGCCCCATCATGCTGGGCCCTGTACAAACATTACGAAGACAGTCCCTGACCTGGAAAGTTATTTCCAACAAGTCTCTCTCAATAGCTTTCTATTAGAACCTGCACTTTCTTACAAGAAAAAAGCAGTTTTCTGCCTCCTTATATGTTTGTCTAGCTCGGTGGTCCCCAACCTTTCTGCCGGGCATCCGGGGGCAGGGCCATTCACGCGTCAGGCATCCAGGGGCGAGGCCACGCATGTGCCGCGTGCCCAGGAGCAGGGCCGCCCATGTGCCATGCACCCGGGGCCAGCACCACGCATGTGCCACACGCCCAGGGCAAGGGCTACCCATGCACCGCATGCCCAGGGCCGGCACCACGCATGCGCCGTGTACCCAGGGCGGGGCTGGCCCAGATCATTTGGTGGGTGCACATAAATGCCTCGGCGGGTGCCATGGCACCTGCGGGCACTGCGTTGGGGACCACTGGTCTAGCCGTTTCTCATCCTGACTCCATTTAGTCAGTTACTTGATTCAATTAATTGGTAATGAATGTATATTATTTGAATTTTTCCTTTTGTCCTGGCATGCTATAAGAATGTAATGCTTCTCTTTCAACACAATTCTCATTGCAAAAGTTAATACACTAGTTACTACACTGAATAGTTATGGCTCTCTCTACAATTGTTATACATCAAATGGGATGAAATTACACACCAAGTTCTTTGTACATGTGTCTTGGTTAAATCTTTAAAGCTCAATTAAGTGTTGACTCAAAGTTGCAGCTTTACCATTCCATCTGGTGACCCACTGTGATAGGGTGTAGAACCCACCCAGGCAGTAAAAAAAATCATGGCTCAATTAGCCACTCAGTGGCACCTGGAGGGTATGGAAAGTAAATTTGTTTTCCATCCCGGTTGAAGAGCCATTCAGAGCAGTGAGAGGGTTCGGAGGGAGGAGTCCCAGGTGATAGGTAAGCCTTGGTTCCTCTCCTGAAAAGGAACTGTAACAAAAGACTAAGAAATACTGAGAAATCATTACAGGGAGTGAACCCTGATAAATGGACAGGAACCAGCTATCTAGGGGGAAAGCACTGAGAAGTGTTGCTTGGCACTGGACTCAGGATTCTGTTGAGTCCAGAAAGGGGGTGAGGCAAAGGGCAAGGGAAAAATGAAATTTTAGAACTATAAATTATATGTTGTCAGTTCTTACCTAGCAAGAAATGGAGATAATTGAAACGTAAGATCCCTGAAGAGAAGGAATTGTGGAATTCTACAGGAAGCCTCCTTTTTCATACATTGTTTCTTGTTGAGAGAAGGATTAAAATCAAAGCTAACTACAGTAAACTTCCGATAATCCGGCACCTTTGGGACCCAGGGGTGCCGGATTATTGGATATGCCAGAGTACTGGAAGGGGGGCTATGAGGAGTCTGGGGGGGGAGGTCGGCGGGGAACTGCGCAGCGTGGGCAGCACTCCAGCTGCTCTGCCCCCGGCTTCACCAAGTCCGCTGCTGATCAGTTTCAGTAGTGGCGGACTTGGGGAAGCCCAGAGCAGAGCACCTGGGGTGCTGCCGGGTTGGTCCCGCAGCGCCGCTCAGGTGAGGGGCAGAGCTGCGGGACCAACCTGGTAACACCCCAGCTGCTCTGCCCCTGGCTTCCTCAAGTCCGCCGCTGGTCAGTTTCAGCAGCGCCAGACCTGGGGAAGCCTGGGGCAGAGCAGCTCCAATTGTCCGGCTGGCCAGAGCACTTCCGGGTTCCAGTTGGTGCCGGACTATCGGGAGTGCCGGACCACTGGATGCCGAACAACTGGAGTTTTACTGCATGTTCCTCAGAAATATACCATATAGCCGATATGCATGTTTTCCTGCTACTCTTTTATTCTAGTTTTGGAGTTGCAAACTTCTTCAGTTGAAGGCACAAGAAACACATTCATTATCATAGCTGGGCAACTCCAGTGCCTAAATGCAACTGAGCACAATTTCTACCAAAGATGATGTTCTACTGCACCTTCTTGACACCATCATGGAACATAACACTGGGGGGGATTCATCAAAGAGGGGAATAGATGAGTGGGTTTTTTTTACATGGCAGTCTTTTACAGAAGAATACATGACAAAGTTGCTACTGCTCCACCAATACCTCAAAAGAGTTTACTTAGGTCATGACTTCTCTTTCCCTTCATTTTTCCTGTCTCTATTATAAAAGAATCAGTCTAATTATCGCACCTCTTCTAGAATCTTCTGCTGTCCAGTCTCCAAAACACTCAGACAGGAAAGTAACCTGTAAATATCACACAAAAATAAAGCAGTCTTTTTTTCTTTTCCTACACGAATCTTGACAGCAGAGATGTTAGTTTTTTAAAGCTATACACTAATCACTGATGGTTTTCTGTGTTCACACTTTTTAAAAAAGCTGAATCTTGGCTTAGACTTGTATCACTCTAGCTATATTGTGCTTGTCTGTGAAAAATGTTGTGCCTTGAACACCATAGTTGACCTAACCTCTGATGTAAATGTGACTTCTTCCATCCACCTAGCTACCATACAGAACCAAATTATTAAATCAATCAGTAAGCACTTAGAAGATCAGGTCATAAGGAATAGTCACCATGGATTTGCCAAACAAATCATGCTAACCCAAACTCATTTCCTACTTCCAGTGGATGGGGAGAACCAGTCGGTATAATAGAGCTTCATTTTTAGTAAGACTTTGAACATAGCCCCATCTGTCATTCTCATAGGCAAACTAGAAAAATGTGTTCTAGATGAAATTATGTAAAGTGTACAATAGATTGAAAGAGCATCATCAAAGACTAGTTATTAATGCTCATTGTCAGGGAGGGGAGTATCTAGGGAGGACCCAATGGGTCATTATTGGATCAGCTGGTAGTCAATATTTTTTAATTAATGGATAATGAAATGGATAGTGATTATAAAATCTGCAGATGAAACCAAGATGGATGGATTTGCAAACAATTCAGAGAATAGGATTAAAATTCAAAATTAATTTGATGAATTTAATCTGGTTGAATTCAAACCAGTTCAGTAAAGATAAGTGCAAAGTATGCATTTTAAGAAGGAAAAATGCAATACACAATGAAAGTGAGAATAACTGGTGAGGTGGTAGTAGTACTGCTGAAAAAGATCTCGGGGAGCCGTTGTGGGTCACATTGCATAGACATCAACAGTGTGATACAGTTGTGAAAGACTAGTGGTTCTGTAATATATGAACAAGAAAAGCATATGTAGGGCCAGGCAGAGAACTATTTTGCACTACCTTGCAGTGAGGCCTCAGCTTGGAGTATTGTGTCTGATTATGGGCACCACCTTTTAGGAAAGATGTGAATATATTGGGCAGAATCCAGAGACAAGGAGCAATGGGTTTGATTGTCGGCAAGGGAGATTTACAGTGGCTATCAGGAAAAACGTGTTAACTAAATGTGTTAAGATCTGGATTTAAAAAAGTCATGGCATCCTCATCATTGGATGTTTAAGAACAGGTTTAGAATGGTGTAGGTTTAGTTGGTCTTGTCTCAGCACAGGGGGCTGGACATGATGACCTCTCAAGGTCTCTTCCAGTCCTGCATTTCTATGACTCTGTAACTAACTACATCAGCAGAAAAACCCCTTCTGTTGTCCTGAGTTACATGTAAGATATTGCAATCCAATTCTATTTACAGTATATAAGCTACAGATAAAACCATGTTTTCTATCAATAAACTACTTCCCCCAGCACCATCCCTAACAACTTATGAACATAGACTGAATGACATAAAGCATTTGGCTTATGGATAGTTGAGAATAATAACAGCCAGAGTTGGCTTTTATTTCCCTCCCAATCCATGGCTGTGGTCTGCCTCTTATTTTGTAAAGACCAGTAAAAGCAAATCACGGATTTATTTTTTATTAGTCTTCCCATCTTAAGGCAACCTTGAAGATATACGTGATTCACAAGTGTTAACATTTTTCTTTAGCGATTTTCAGAATATTCAGACCCATCACAGCCACCAAAGGCCTCTGACATCTGGGGTTCAAAGGCATGGGTGCGCAAGCAAGGGGCCTTCTTGTCTTAAAATAAAAATCAGATCAGTTCACAGCTGAAGGGAGCAGTGCTGCCCAAGTCCTGCCTATGTTAGAAAAATTGTACATTGTAATGTTGTTCTGAGGCCTAGTGTAGATGGGCTACCAAATACCATGGCTATTTTAGCCACTGTCATCTCAGTCTGATAGCTAATGGTCTGTCTATGCTAATTCTTCTCTTGCTGCCTTTCTGTTTCACTAGGCTACAGCAGCAATAGGCAACCTAGGCTAGCGAGTGGGCCGCATGAGTGGCCTGTCTTCCTTTCAGTGAGGCATAAGTGCTTGCTCATTGTGCTTGTGTGCCTAGAATTTGCAGGTTGTGCCAAGTGAACCATAGTGGTGCTTTGATTCTAAGCAGAGGAAGTGCATAGCTCTCAGTCAGTTTTGTGTGCAATTAGCATGCACCATTTCATGTGCCCTTGTTTTACGTGTCACTTTAGTAATACTGGTAGGTAAATCTACATGGACTGAAACCAGCAGAATCTGGCAACTCTGCATGTGAGCAGTGGGTAAATAAACTGTCTTGCAGGCTGCACACAGAAATCCAATGGTCCATATTCTACCCGCAGGTTGTCCACCGCTGGCCTACCATATTCTGCAATAATCCAGTCCTCCCCTTTGGGATCCGGGAGTCAGTTCCATTCTGAATTGGAAGCTACCTGCAGATGGTGGTGGTGTGGCTGAGTACTTGTTGGTTAACTGTTCAGATGTCCAGAGTATCAAACGTCATATGGATCTGTGTGTTGGAGCCCTGGCTTGAGTAAGGGGCTTATAGGGAGACTTTAAGGAGGGCAGTGTGGTATTGCCATTTTATATAGACCTGGGGGTGGCCCCTGGTCTGCATATGTGCTCAGTCTGCTGAGAATTGCATTAACTCTGTCAGTTGGTGGTTCCTTTGGGGGCGAAGGAGGGGGCAGTCTGAAGGAGTACACAGACAGCTCAAAACACTGTTTTCTCTAAAACTGAAGCTACACACCTCAAACAGGGCCACACCTTATTTTATACAATATGATTATCCTGTTTATAAGGGGTGAAAATAAGTCCCGAGACTTGCCAGTATGCAGCCTGGGGTGGCTGGGGTCCTGGACAAGGTGGGGGTGGTAGCTCTGTGTCCTAGGAAGGAGCAGGGCTTCAGATGGAAGGGATTAAGAACCAGACTCCCCAGCCAGCCCTTCATGGCTGCCACTGCCATGATGTCCAGAAGCCCTGGGGCTGTAGCACCGATTTGAAGGGTCCAGGGCTCTGGCCATCCCTGATGTAGTGGCTTTGAGCCCCAGGCCCTTTTAAATCACCAAGCCCCAGGGCAGCTGCCCCTTTTGCTTCCTGCCCCTATTGATGGCCCTGCTGATAGGGTCTGGTAGTGATGCTAATGGGGGGATGGTGGCAGAAGAGGCCACAACATTGTCAACTATGTATGGGCTGGTACCGGTGACTGCTTCTTGCTAGTATGCCGTGCCAGTTCATACCACCAACTTTCACCCTGGTATTTGTTAATAATCTTCATTCACACTAATGTTGTGTGGACTGTGTGTCATGGACAAGAATGAGTTGAAAGTATTTTTGTTTTTGTTTGGTGTGAATGGGAAGAGATGGTGAAGGTGGGTGGCCCAATGTTTCTTACACCTTGCAATAAGAGGTAAGGCTAGTCCTGATTACCGTGCCTGAGTATAGAAGGGTATGTCTACACTACAGTGCTAATTGGAACTAAATTGGGGGCAATTGGGGGGCTGCAGGAGAGCTTCCACCCCCAGAAGCCCACAGAGCCAGCCCAGTCCTCCCCATCGGGGGCTCGTACCCCATTCCTCCCTCACCTCCTTCCACTTACCCTTCCCTAGCCCCCCTTCCTGATGTACAAAATAAAGAAAACGTGTGGTCAAAAATAGAATCTCTCTTTATTGAACAAAACTCGGGGAGACTGGGAAAAGGAGGTGGGAGAGGGGAAGAGAGAGGCTGGGAGAGGGGAGGGCAACTAAAATGATCAGAGGTTTGGAACAGGTCCCATATGAAGAGAGGTTAAAGAGACTGGGACATTTCAGTTTAGAAAAGAGGAGACTGAGGGGGGATAGGATAGAGGTCTATAAAAGCATGAGTGGGGTGGAGAGGGTGCATCAAGAAGAGTTCTTCATTAGTTCCCATAATAGAAGGACTAGAGGACACCAAAGGAAAGGAATGGGTAAGCAGGCTTCAAACTAGTAACAGAAAGTTGTTCTTCACAAAGCAAAGAGTCAACCTGTGGAACTCCTTGCTGCAGGAGGCTGTGAAGGCTAGAACTAGAACAGAGTTTAAAGAGAAGTGAGATAAAGTCATGGAGGTTGGGTCCATGGAGTGGTATTAGCCAGGGGGTAGGAGTGGTGTCCCTGCCCAAAGTTTGTAGAAGGCTGGAGAGGGATGGCACGAGACAAATGGCTTGGTCACTGTCTTCGGTCCATCCCCTCCAGGGTCCCTAGGGTTGGCCGCTGTCGGCAGACAGGCTACTGGGCTAGATGGACCTTTGGTCTGACCCAGTACGGCCATTGTAAGCTCAGGGTCGGGGGTTTCAGTAGACCACCTTGATTTTCATGCACACCTGTTCCTGGTTGGCCAGGCTGGCAGCTCTCCTGCCCTAGACGGCCACTTTCCTGTGCCTAGTGTGGAGGTCGTGGACGAGGTCCACGATGTCCGCACTAGACCATGCGGGTGCCCGCCTCTTGCGGTCCCGGGCAAGCTCCCGGGAGCCGCCAGCCTGGTCCCGAGAAGAGGGGGAGGGCTGGGGGGCATCGGGTGGCTGGCTCGAGCCGTGCCAGGTGCAGGGTCTGCTAGCTGGGTGCTGGCAGGCTTGCACCTGGCACGGGCACCGTAGCCAGCCCGTGCCCCTTTAAGGGGTCCGGGGCCGGGAGGGGGGCAATACAGTTTCCCTGGTGTTGGCCAGAGTGGCCACCAGGGAAAGCTGGGGAGGGCTAGCCTCCCACTAGTTCGAATTAAGGGGCTACACACCCCTTAATTCGAACTAGTAAGTTCAAACTAGGCTTAGTCCTCGTAGAATGAGGTTTACCTAGTTCGAACTAAGCGCTCCGCTAGTTCGAATTAAGTTCGAACTAGCGGAGCGCTAGTGTAGCGCCTATCAAAGTTAATTTGAACTAACGTCCATTAGTTCGAATTTACTTTGTAGTGTAGACATACCCGAAGGTAGTAAATGGCTTCCAGGGTCAGAACAAATCAGAGGCCAGAAGTGCTGTACAACCACTACATTTGCAGGAGCTGTTTATTTTGGGATAATATTTACTTGCAGTGTATTGCACAGTCTGCTTTTGTGCAACAAAATCGCTCCTGCTGGGATGGCCTTGAAGGGTTCTTTATTTTGTAAAGGTCAATATTTAAGACTGAAAAAAATGGTTGTCTTAGAGACAAATATGTCCAATAATAGGACACACAATGTTGATTGGCAGTGAGGATGGTGGTTTCCAGCAGAATGCTTTACTCCCCCTTTTAAAAAATAAAACCTCTTGGTACAAGTAACTGCAGTATAGCTGGTGATGATACCAATGTAACTGCATGAAGGTCCAAAGAATAAACAATGGAGTGAATTCAAGTATTATCTTTTCCAAAGCTGCTTAATGGAAATATGTGGGTCTACAACACTGAAGAAAAATTGCATTGTAAAAGTAGACTTTTGGTGACAATATAAATTATTCATTTCCTTTACTCTGTTTATTAAATTTAAAATGCTCTGCAAAAAAGATAAGACCTTCATAAAATACAATAGTAACATTTTAGTTCTAGCTAAAAAACCAAATCCAGAAAAATGTGAACTTGAAATTAAGATTGCAGGATCACCTCAGTGGCTGGGGAAGTAAGTTAGGGTTTTGTTTTGTTTTAATTTGAATCAGAAATCCAGGAATTTCTTTAAACAACTCACATCTTATCAAGTAGTGACATTCACAGGTATCTTAACTCTGGCCTCAGACATCAGCTTTTATTCTTCCCACTTTGGGACAGAATATTAAAAAGGTGCACCACAGAACACTCGTTTTATCTTAACATGGGAATATGTGGTTTGTAAATGTGGACACACAAGAGCTACGTCTACACTTCCAATAAGGAAATCATTTCCCTTACAGCCTTAGTTAGAGATCAGTGAATGCACTGAGCATTAGGGTTTGTGACCCATCCTAGTAGAGTTTGCTGGAAATTTTTTGATGACCGTTCTTCTTTGGTGGGGAAAGCTGATTTGTCAAAACTGAAACTTCTCATGGTTTGGCTAAGCTTTTGTCAGGAAGTTTTCTCAGTCCACAGGGCAATTTCTGCTCAAAACCAGAGTCAGTTCAGAGTAGCCAATAGTGCAATGGTTAGAGCTTTCACCTGGGAGGTAAGTCTCATGTTCAGTGCCTGTTCAGCCTGCTTTGGTTGCAGAGAATTAAAACTACACTCGTGATCCAGTCTCCTTGCCCAGACAGTCTTAGTTTCCACATCTGGACTCCCTGTCCCAGTCTCATTCCCTACTTCCAGTTCCATTTGTCTCTCAGCCATTCTGGGTTTCTCCAGTTATCTTTCCCAGCCAGTTTTACTTCTTCACTTCTTGGTTCCTCCTCCCATTTGTTCTTCTGTCCTCCCACTGGCCTCAAGTCACCTCCACATCAATGTCTGAGAGCCCCACAGGCTTCCAGTCCTACTCTTCTTCCACCGGCCACTCATCCAAAACACAATTACCCCACCACCCCTACTTGGCTTCTTGTCACAGTCTCCTCTCTCCTGGCTCCTTATCCTAGGTCATTGTCTAGCTAATCACTTATCTCCCAATATCTTGGCTTCTATCAGATATGTCTCCAACTCCTTCTGCTCTTCCCTAGTTCTCTTCCAGTCCTAGTCTCCTATCCCACACCATCTGATCCGTCTTCCCCTCACCCAACAGCTCACAGTATCTGTGCCCAGTCAATCCAGTGTTCTCCACCCCAACTTCCAGTCTTAGCTTTCTTCTTCTCTTCCTGTTCTGCACTAGCTTTCAGCTCTTCTCCCCCTCTCCAGTCTCCTTGTTCAAACCACTCCTAGCACCTCCCCACTTGCAGATTTTGGCTGTTGTCCTCACTTCATTTGAAGAAGGCATCTTCCTCCTCTACACAGCCTGGGGCCTGTAGGACAATAGTGGAGTGCACAAGAAAGACTGGCACTCTGCTTTCTGTTCCAAAATGCCTGGATCTGGCATATCCCATAGCAGCCAAGAGCACCACATGTGAGGACAGCCCTGTTTTCTCTAAACTGGAGCATGCCAAGAGTTGATGCAGTTTTGAGATACTTGAGCTGTGAAGAGCTAGCAAACCATTACCATCCATATGCAAATTGACTTTTTTTCCACAATAGCCAAAGTTGAGTAGATTTTCATGGAGATGACAAAAGGCACATCCCTGACACATAGGCCATCCCCTGTCATATTAAATCTTGGCTGTCTCAAAGATATGGGAGGGCTAGAGTGTCTCAAATAAATGATTTTTGGGGTAGGTAAGACGAGGGCAGGGAATATATTTTTCCCTAGAAAAATGGAAATGGCTGAACCATTTACAAATAAGTCAGCTAAGACAGGCATGGAATATTTCATCCCAAACAATTAAAGGTTGGCAAATCTATAAGCCATTGAAAAGGGGGGCTTATCAGGCAAATTTAATCATAGGAGGTTCATTCAACACTGCCTGTAATAACATCCTCGGAATATTGTTTTCTTGCTGATGTCTGCATGTTTTTATTTCATCACATAAATCTCTGCCTTGCCAGAGCATTTAACATGCTGCAGACAGCTGGGATTTAGTCACATATTTGATTTGAACTAAAACAGATGTTGGATTAACCTAGAATATGCACATTCCTGAGTGGAGAACTGCTGGTAACACATGGGCATTGTATTTTGGCATGTACTGTATTAAAGATCCAATTTTTTAATGTGGTGGTACCTGCTATTCACTAGATGGGTGCTTGCCTATGTTCAGAGAAGAGGGTATATCTCAAAGTGTACTGACCATTCTTTGGATGTAGCTTTTTGCCATATGAGTTTACAGTACCAGAAATGTTTTGTGAGTTTTAGTTTTCCAGATAAGAGGATACAAATAGGGTAGAAGGGAAACATGGGTGAAGAACTGTTACCATTTTTTAATATTTGCCATTTTGTTACAAATAACTATTCTGCCTGGAATATTTGCATTGACTACAATGAGTTAAGATGTTGGTTAATCTTTCACAAATCTTGTTAATGTTTACATTGCCATTTTACAAGAAATAATGTCATCCTGATTCAAAGTGCAGAGCGCATGATCACTTTATGGAGAGCTTGATAACTTGCAGCAACTCAGCTTGCTTGTCGAGATGGCAGTATGAAATAGTTGCATCTGCTTCACTAAATGAAGGGAGAAAAAGGATGACAAACCCAGCCTCCATAGATTACATTTTTAAGACTTTGTTAGAAAGTTGAGCTGCACACACAAGAAAAAGGAACTATACCCTAAGAGTTTTCTATTTGCAGATATTCAGATCAGAATTCATTTCCAGTGACATTGCTTAATACAGTAATTAGCTCGATACCCTTATGCACTAAATATAACTAACATTTAGGATCTTTCTGCATAATGACCTTGGCTTATACTATAGCATTCTTCCAAATAGAAAGTGCCAAAGTGCTATACCACAAGATTTACTGCTATAAAAGGAGTCTTACTTTGCAGCCATTACACCTACCCATCTTAATTTTATCTTCCATAAGCACCACCACACTAAAGTACAAATTCTCCTGGTATTATCTGTCTTCCCCTTCCGTACCCTACCTTGCCATAAGACCCATCCAGGGCAGGCCTCACTTGCCCTGTATTTTTGACAATAGTCCAATTAAACACTTTTTGCCTTCCCTTATTTCCTCAGTAGATTGTCATTTAAAAAATGTGCATTTACCTTCAATAATGAGATCCTGTTGTTTTTGTATTTTATTGGTAATAGGGATAATGCAAATACCAAGGTAATGTCATTGAGTCACCTCGGACACCACAAAAGCTTTTATGCGTGGCCACTGCACTTCCAATTCATGTTCTGTCTCAACATTTTTTCCTCTTTTTTTTCCTCCCCAATTTTATATTGGTTTCAAAATTAAAATGTTCTTTTGACTCTGGTGTTTTAGCATTACTAAAAGTAGTCAGAGAAGAAATGCTAGGTTATTTTTAAGTGTTCGGTGTCTACATTTGTTGGCCATTAATTCAGTCTCTGGCATCTATTATTCAAGGGTAGTATACATTTTGTGGTACATCCAAGGCATACATTGCTCATGTACAAGCCATTTTAATTAGAAAGAAGTGGTTCCCATTTGGATTTTAGCTCTTTAGAGGAAATTTTGCTCTTTACACACATCTAGATTTGATCATTTGCTACAGGCCATGATAGCCATTATTTTATCCTTTTTGATCATTACTCAAAATGCCCCACACCAGCTGTTTTAGAAACAGTGGGTAGTGTGTGCAGCACCTTATCTAGGAACAATAAAACTGAAAAGAGAATAATAGTCACTGAGGGAAGTGGCTTGATTCCCCCTCCCCACACACTCTGGAAAAGAAGCTGTGCTGTTATATTATCTTTGTTCATTTGAAGCATTTCTCTTTCATTTAAATATAGACATAGTATGGGAAAGACTCAGTGGGATGTGAGGGGAGTATGCACATAGAGAAATGAAATGCTTGCTGCCATGTTGATACAAGAATGCTCTGTAGCTGAAGGTTGGAATTCGGACCTCACTGAACAGGTTGGACTCTGACTTCACCACACAAGGAATGAGTCTTTTCAGGTCAGTTAGCCTTTTACTTTCTGACATTGGCGTGTTCCTAATGAGGAAAAACAACACAGGAAAGAGTAGTTTCTCAGCAACCTGTAACTGACTCATGCTGCTGGCATTGTAACTAGGAATGAGAGAGCACCACAGGATCTATAATGAAGATGTTTCTTTGGTAATCATGACCAACCATAAAGAAATGAGAAAAGGATTGGAAAGTAAATAAGAGATATTAAGTGAACAACAAAAAAGACACCTATCTCTTCCCTCTTAGTAGAGCAGACTGGTTGTGGAAAAGAAAAAAAACACTTCTCCTTGGGCTTCCCTAAAAATACCAGCTTATAACAGTTCAGGACAATGATTCCAAAAAGAGAACCAGTATTGCATGGTCATGATTCACCAAAGTGGGAAATAGATCTTCTTTTCAGCCAGTTCCTAAAGCTAGAAAACAGTAAGCTATGGCTATATATGATCATAGAATAAATGGCAAGCCTATAGGTTTTACAGCTGTCCAGCTGAAATCAGAAATGTTAAAGTACCTACATCTACCCTAACTCAGCCAGACTGCATATGAATATGATTCATGTTTTCACCTGGTTCAGTATATAGCTTAATGATGTTTGTTAAAAATGTATATCAGAAGATATATAAGAATATGTAGCATGGCCAAATTAATATTCCTGTGGGAACCTCCACTTTTGCATTTTTATGTTCTGAGTTAGGTTCTGATTCAGGCACTTAAATATATGCTTACATCCATATTAACTGACGGTTGGATTGAAGCACATGATTACATGCCCTTCCCTAATTAGGGCCTTAATGCTGTATTTACTGAGAGGTTTTAGAATTTAATTTCCTTTCTTTTTAAAATAGGGGGAAAAGATGTCCCCTGCATTCATAGTTATCATTGACTTTTAAATGACTCCAATTAGGGCTTGAAGGTGACATGTCAGCTTTTGACCTTTGTCTCTGTTGGTTTGCTTTGAAACAGTGTTCTGCAATGCTGTGTTAGAGGTGGTGTGTAGTGGCCTTGCTTCTTTTATGATGACTGCATTATGACTATGGAATGGTAAAAAACAGTAAGATTTGCAGAAATAAAATAGACATCAACACAAATAAAATCTACAAGTTGTTCATGGTTTTATGCTTTTATTGATTAAGGTAGAGTGGGAGCTCTGCAGCATTTTGCTGAGTAAATATCCTGTTGAATCAATCATCTGCATACAAATTATTGCAGCAGTATCCCAAGAGCAACAGAACATGCCCTGCCTATCCCAAGTCTTCTGGACAGTGTAGGCAGAGGGAACGGCCATTTTGAATGTGACAAAGGGTGTGGGACTTCACTTCAGTGCTAAAACATTAGCTGATACCAATATGTTTTTTTTAAATTTTAGTGTCTTATAATTAGCTATTTTTTAACTTGGTCCTGAACATCTCAGCAGGACCTAGTTACATACCCAGGATTCAGTTCTGCCATTTGATAGATGGGCACTAGATGGTACTACATTATTGTAATTATGTGAAATTAAATATTTTTACATTAGCTTACAAAGGCCATTGAGATATTCATGTTAGAGATGCTACAAATGCACTTATCGATGTGACCTCATCCCAAACATTATAGTGTCATTAGACAAGAGAATGTAACAATGATAGGAAAGGAGGAACAAGGATGAGAGTAAAAGGGAATAGTGGTGTTATGGGTTAAAAATGTGAACAAAGATATTTCCCTGACTTGATGGGCATGCCTTTCATCTGTGTTCTCTCCTAAATTTGTCAATGCCTCTGCCTTCCAGGGGGCAGCTAGACAGCAGGGCTTAACTCAAAATAAGCTACGCAAATTGAGCTACGTCAATTGTGTAGCTTATTTCAAAATTGGGAGCGTTTACACAGCACTTATTTTGAAATAGAGCACTGTTCCTCCGACTTCCCTTATTCCTTGTACAGTGAGGGTTACAGGAGTTGGTGTAAGAAGCCCTCCAGCTTGACAGTATTTTGACATTATTTTGAAATAACTGCCTGCTGTATAGACACAGACTAAGTTATTTTGAAATAATGCTAGTTATTTCGAAAAAACGTTGCTGTGTAGATGTACCCCCAGTGAACCCATAAGTCTTTGCTTTCCTTGTTGCTGTTCTCACTTTGAGAGCCTCTAGACTAAATCCTGTGAGCTACACTGATTTCCTACACTGTGAGTCTGTCCTGGGGTTTTCAGCCTTTATTCTTTCTAAATATTTTCACAGATTAATTCCTACACTTTGAATCCCCAGCAACTCTTCACATTTCAATCTAGCTTTACCTTTTATTTTTTTTTACTGAAGAACGTGATCACACAAATTTAGAATAGAATTTTAGAACTGGAAGTGACCTCTAAGGGTCATAGTCAGTCTAGAATGCCTTTAAATTAAAGCTAACATGGATTTACATCTCTCTCTCTCTCTCTCTCTCTCTCTCTCTCTCAGCCTCTCAGCCTAATCTCCAATTTGGTTTTATTCCCTCAGTCAGATTTACAGACTTTTCTCTACTGCTTCTTGCTCTTTGTTCATTCTCCTCTGGTTCTTCTTTCAGAAATCAGGCACACGCTTGTTTCTCTACTTTAAAGCACTCCTCATTCCAACCCTGCATCTAGTTTTCTTTCTAACATGCTGTCTTAATCATCGCACCAATTTCTCGCAATGAACCTGTCAGATTTTTTCACAACCCTCTCATTTTCCTCACCTCTGTGTCTCCCCCACCATATCCACACTTAGAAAATCATTGTGGTTTCTTTAACATACCTAATGTGCTCTCACGTCAGATCCTGCTACTAATACCCTGTCTCATTCTTTTATCTCTTGCCTTGATATTCTAATAACCTGGAGGTAAACTCTACAATAGAAAGACTTGACTTGTCTTCTATCCTCAGAGCCTTCGGTGCCTTACTGCTTGGAGTATATAGATTTGTTTTTAATATTTCCTTCTCCAGCCTTTTTTTCTTAGTAATTCATGACAATTGCTGTCAAGATACTATTTCATAAATGCATCATTTCTCTTGCTGACTAGTTGATCTGAGCTATAGGCTTGTCTCAGATCTTAGACTCTAACTGGTGCCCTATTTTAGGCTCCTCACAGTGAAAGTGGCTGAAGATGATTAAAGAGTTTCCACCTCTCCAACGCCCTTTCTGGACTTATTCTTCTCCCAGGGCGTGTCTAGACTACATCCCTCTTTCGACAGAGGGATATAAATTAGGCAGTTCAAAATTGCAAATGAAGCCGGGATTTGAATTCTTTCGAAAAGGGAAGGCTTTTTTGAGAGATCCTGTAAACCTCAAAACATACGGTTTACAGGATCTTTCAAAAAAGGCTTTTATTTTTGAAAGAACCGTGTCTAGATTGTGGTTTTACTTTCAAAATAGCGCTTTTTTGAAAGAGTGCCATGACGCAACTATGCAAATGAAGCACGGGAAATTTAAATCCCGGCTTCATTTGCAATTTCCAAGTGCCTAATTTATATCCCTCTGTCGAAAGAGGGATGTGTTCTAGACGTACCCCAGCGACTTAGCCCTCCAGCTGGGTCACGTATCATCGCTACCACCTTCTGGGTATCAAAATCCCATGTTTAAAGTGCAACTGTGGTTGCTGAGTTGTTTGTCTTCAGACCCTTACTTCTGGGCCCCTGGTGTAAGTACACTAAGTTGCTCAATACTAATTCAAATATTTACCACTCCAGGTAACCCCAACCCAATTATTTTATAGGGAAAACAAGGAAGTATGTAAAACTACTAAACAGATATTATCCTTTGTATTAGAGTTTACTTCCATTAGAATATTTTATTAATAATCAAAATTGTGTGCTTAATTCATCCAATAGCACAGTCACTTGTCAGTTAGAACAAACCTCTCAAAAGGAGAATTCGGGGCAGCTGCCCTAAATGCTGTGCTTTTTGGGGCCCCTCAGCAGCTGCCCCAATCCTCCTATGGACAGAAGGGCCCCAGGAGATTAAAAGGGTGAAGGGTGGGGTGGCAGCAGGATTCACCCCACCCTACACTCTGTGGCAGCAGGAGCCAGAGCAGCCCAACAGCCTGTTCTGCGTTGCCCCACTGCATTTTCCTGACTGGCTACATCCCGCTTCTCTGCAATGGCAGGAAACGGAACACGCGAGGGCCTGGACACTCTGTTTCCCACTGCCACGGAGAAGTGGGGTGCAGTGGGCCAGGAGAAGGTGGTGGTACAAAACAGAGCAGGCTGCTCTGGCTCCCACTGCTGGGGTGGTGATCATTGGTGGGGGGGATGTGGCTCCTGCTGCTGCCACCCCAGACTTTGTAATCCTCCAGGCAGTGTTGCTCAGGGGAGGGGGCAGGGTGGGGCAGAGTTTGGGGAAGAGGTGGAGTGGGGTTGGCCCTGTTCATGTGGGGGTGGCACTGTGCCCTGCATCTGGAGGGGGGAGGTGGCACTGTGCCCTGCCCCCCTCAGGATAGTCATCATCAGTTACATTATAGTAATGTGGTCTTTTTCTTAGCATGTGTGTTTGTAGTGTGGCTCAGATGGTGCAACAGGAGTCATTGAATTTGGTCCACTGGTTGGATTATTAGCTTCCCCAAGCCCAAGCAAGGGTAGTGTACTATGAATGCTGAGCCATACCCCCAGTAATGTGATAAAGACAACCCAATGACATTTCTTTATAGTATTCTTTCCTGTTCTGTCCTTGAACAGGTAGGAACTTCATTTTAATGTTGGAAAAAGTAACCCCCCGCCCCGCCAAAAGGGTCATTTTCTTCATTTCTTACCAAACACAGACTTTTAAATGCCAGGTCTAGCTTTAGGGAGCTAACATCCACTTAAGATCTGCTCCTGTAGTTCTTACACATGCAAAGGTCCCATAAGAGGCAATGAGAGTCTCATGTGAGTAAGGACAATTTTTAGATGGTAGAAAACTTCCACTTTAAACAAAAGTGTGCTCCTCCCTGAACTAATTTAACACAACTTAATCCTTGCTTAACATGAGGTTAGACAAAACAATGTAAAATAAAGAAAATAACAGTGTTTTAGGGGCAGCATGAATAAAAATCACATACTGCAGTTCGGAAGGCTTCACTTTCAGTCTTGCTAGCTACTTTGATGTGGCTATCAGAACAATGGATACCTTATGATGGGTTGTGGAATAAATAGGCATCTCCTTAGTTTTCCACAATCCCAAAGTAGTACAACTCTGCTAGAATTTGTCAAAATTTGAATAGCTAATAGAAATGGATATATCAATGTCTTAATATAGATTATCACAAAAAAGTCAGTAAACACTGGTTTCACTGTGCACACATACTGAAGAAAAAATATATCTAATGATGATGATCCTTGAGATTTACAGATAAAGTAACAAAAATGCTGCTTGAGAACATTAGTTTGATTATTGATATTTACTCTGTATGTTTTGCAATGTTAGACAATTTGTGTTAATGGCCCTTAACCTTTCAACTTTTTTAATCCTAATGTCTACTATAATCAAATTATTACCTGATTCCCTCAATTTTCTGCAACTGTGAATTTAAATTGCTAATGCAGAAAAATGCTTAAAATAAACATTGATATCCATGAAAATTGGAAAAACAAGTTCTGCCAAGCCTAAATATAAACTACTTCATCCATACTGTAAAGATTCAGACTCAATTGACTTTGTGCTGCTTCCCTCATTTAGATCAATAAAATGACATTACTGTAAAAAATAATATATAACAATATTGGGAACCAGTGATATTTCTCTTCCTATTCAAATCTAGTGCATATTATTAAAATGCATTCTGTCAGCTGAATAATTGGAAGTAAGGAATATATGCAGATCTTTAATATTTTCCTGTGAGGTTTTGCAAAAGATAAAAATGCATTTAAAAATTACTTTGTGCCATTGCCATATATAGCCCCTTCAAAAAGCCAATACAAAGCAATCTCATACAGTAGTATTTGAATTTGTGCTTTTGATGCTCCCCAGCAAATTCAGATTTGTGTTTTTAAAATGTATTACAGTGGAAGAACATGGTTCTTATCTAGTGTGATATAAAACCCTATCACTGAACTATGTGAACCTGTTAGCACTGTCTATTCAAGGGTGGGGCTCAATTTGGAACCTGCAAGGCACACTTTTGGAAATGTGGTTCATGTGCATTTTCACTCTCTAATGACTTGACTTGGATCACTGAGTCTGAGGAAACCTGAATTTTGGAAAGCTCAGATTTTTATTCAAATTCCATGTCATAAGCCTAGTTCACTCCATGTGAGAGCCTGGGAATTTAGTATGGGCTAGCTCGCCAATCTGACCAGAATGTTCTTAGGTTTGTTCTCCCTCCAGTCATAGAAATTAAGAGTGTTTCAGGATCTGTAACAACAATACTTACCTCGTTGGCAGAAGAAACTTAGTAAATTCAATGTAAAGAATATTACGATTATACACAATAAGAGACTTAAGGTGATGGCTACATAAATGGACATGATTGCCTTGCGTTGCAAGGTCAATGTAAATGTGACTCAAAGTCTAAATATACATATATCCTGAGTATTCAATTGCAATTACCTAGTATAATGCCATACTTACACTCTCTTGAAAACCCTCAGGCTATGTCTACACTACAAGTTTTGCTGGAAGAGGCAATGCAAATGAAGTGCGGATTAGCATTTTCTCATGCTTCATTTGCATAATCTTTTCTGGTCCGTTTTTGTACAAGGGGTTTTTGCGCAAAAACAAGCAGTGTGGACAGGTCAGTTTTGCACAAAAACCCCTCTTTGCACAAGATCCTTAGGCATAAGAATCCTACCATGAGAATCTTTTCTTTTGCTTCTGCTTATCCCCACCAGGAAGAATGCTCTCTGATATTAACCTCCCCTTATCTATCCCTCAGCATCTTTCCTTTTCAGTTCTGTACTTGTTGACCTTCATTTTCACTTGGGTCACATCAACCTCACCTTTCACTTGTGCTTTCCTTCCAGAACATTCCCACTCGTCTATCAGATATCCCCATCCTCTCTACCAGGCTCTGTTCCAGAGCTCCTTCTTTAACTTCTATTTCTCCTCCTCTACTTCAGCCTGGTTGCCTTTCATCATCTTTACCAACCCTAGAATGCTGCGATGGTTCTCACTCTCCAACTGTCTTTGAATCTGCAGATCTGCCTTTGTCCTGTTGAACCCACTCTCAGCTTTCCTAGAGAGCACCTCAGCTGCCACTGTCACCCAGCATCTTCAGCTTGGCTCTTTCCTCCTCTAAAACTTATTTGTTAGTCTCTAAGGTGATACAGGACTATTCACTATTTACGTTTTTTCAGTTACAGACTAACATGGCTACCCCACTGAATCCCTCTCAGAGGCACCCTGTTCTGCTCTTCCTTCCAAAATAGATTCTATCCCTTTAGAAGTCCTGAATGTCATTCTCTCTTCCCTAATGCTCTCAGCTGACTCCATCCCTTCCCTTGAGCAAGATTCAGATGTGCTCAATTGGTTCCCATCCTCGTAATGCATATCATACCTCCAGACTTCCCTTTGCCTATACCCGCCACTACTCATAGAAATGTATGACTGAGAGGGACCTTCATAGGTATCTAGTCCAACACTTCCCCGCCCCCCCGGCACTGAGGCAGGACTAAGGTGTTATCTAACCTCATCTTATAAACCTCCAATATCATGGATTCCACAACCCCTTTTTGTTTTGGTGCTTAACTACCCTTACTGGTAGGAAGATTTTCCTGATGGCCAAAATCTTCCTTGCTCCACTTCTTGTCCTGACTTCAGGAGTTAAGGAGAACAATGACTCCTGAGTTCAGGAGTTAAGGAGAACCTTCCTCTTATAACCTTTTATGAAGACTATTATCATATCCCCTCAGTCTTCTCTCCACTAAACAAACCCAGGGGTTTTTTCAACCATTTCTAGTAGGTCATGTTTTTTAGGACTTTTAATCATTTTGGTTTTCCTCTGGATTTTCTCCAATTTGTCTATCTTTCCTGAAGTGTGGTGCCTAGAACTGGACGTAATACTCCAGTTGAGGCCTTATCAATGCTGAATAAAGAGATAATTACTTTTTGGCTGTATCTACATTGGCAAGATTTTACGCAAAAGCAAACTCTTTTGCGCAAAATCTTGCCGCCTGTCTACACTGGCCGTGAGTATTTGCGTAAGAACACTGATGTTGTAATGTACAAAATCAGTGCTTCTTGCGCAAATATTCTGACGCTCCCGCTCAGGGATAAGTCCTCTTGTGCAAGTGTTCTTGCGCAAGAGGCCAGTGGAGACAGATAACATCAATTTCTTGCGCAAGAAAGCCCGATGGCTAAAATGGCCATCTTGCACAAGAGAGCGTCTACACTGGCATGGGTGCTTTTGTGCAAATATTTTGCGCAAAGGCACATGCTAGTATAGATGCTCTCTTGCGCAAATACTTTTAACAGAAAAACACTTCTGTTAAAAGTATTTGCGCAAAATCATGCCACTGTAGACGCAGCCTTTATGTATTGCTTACAACACTCCAGCTAATACCTCCCAAAATGATGTGGGTATTTGTTTTTTGTTTTTTGCAATACTATTATATGGACTCATATTTAGTTTGTGATGCACTATAACTCCTAAATAGTTTTCTGCAGGGCTGTTTTCCATGTGGCCATTTTCCATTTTGTATTTGTACAGTTGATTAGTCCTGCCTCAGTATAGTAATTTCCATTTGTCCTTATTTAATTTCAGATAATTTCTTCACTTTATCAAGATAATTTTTATTTCTAACCCTGTCCACCAAAGCACTTGCAAAACCTCTTAGCTTGGTATAGTGATCAGATTTTATAAATGTATTTGAATACCATTTTTCCAATCATATATGAAGAGACTGAATAGAACTGGACCTGGGACAGATCTGGGCAGGACCCCATTTGATATGCCCTTCTAGCTTAATTGTGAATCACTGATAACAGCTGTTTAGTTAACTCACCTTATAAAAGGTTCATCTAGGCTATATTTTCCTAGTTTGTTTTGAGAGGGTCATCTACTGCTTCTCTAGCCACAAAGCTTGTTACCCTGTCAAAGAAGGATATTAAGGTGGTTTAACTTTTTTCTTATCATCTTTATTTTCTTGTAGATGCTGACAATTTTTTTTATTTGCTCCCTTATACTTCCCTGTGCAGAAGTTAAGCTAACTGATCTATTACTCTTTAGGCTTTTTTTTTTAAATACATGAATATTTTATTTGCCCTTTTCCAGTCCTCTAGGATCTCCCCCACCCTCCATGAGTCCTCAAAGATAATCATTAGTGACACTGAGATCTCTTCAGCCTTAAGTTTCTAGAATATCTTCAAGTTTGCAGGGCCTGATGAAATAAATCTAACTTGTCTAAGTAGTTTCTTAACTTGATATTTTCCCATTCCTAATGTGTAGAGGGAGACTGCTGTTATGTGGTGAAAAAGAGGCCTGGCACCTGGTCTTCTGAGTCATGTCTATGTAAGGGGACTGTAGCCCCTTACTAAAACTCTGTGGGAGTTTTTGGTTCCCCAGCTCCCAGTATCAAAAGGGGAAGGGTCCATGAGAAATCAGGGCCCTGAGACTGACAGACCCCAGAGACAATGGAAAGCAGCCAACACTCCAGCTCGGCCTGATTGACAGGTTTGACAGGCCAGTGAGGAAAGTAAGAGGCCAGGCCCTGTCCTCCCTGTGCGCTGGGATTTTTCTGGGTCTCTCTGAGCAAGGAGAGAACTGAGAGACAGCTAAGAGGAGCAAGCTGTGTGGAGAAGCAGTCCTGCAGCAACAGAGCCAGGCACATACAGCCCAAGGAGTGCAAGCTGTGCTGAGGGGCAGTTTTGCAGCAACAGAGCCAGGCACACAGAGTCCAAGGAGTGCAGACCCTGTGTTGAGCAGCAGACTGGCAGTACTCAGAGAGGCAAAAGGGACAGAGAAGCAACACAAGGAGCTGGAGACTGGCAAAGCAGCAGAGCCTGCAGCTGGGTGTGGTGAGCAGCTGGGACCAGCAAAGTGCAGGGAGAGGCTCTGGGCAGGGAGATATCACCAGCCAAGAGGCCCAGCAGGCCAGACTGGGAGAGGGGTCTGGCCACTTAGAGCTTGAGTCTGTGTGGTCTCTGCCAGAGCAAGCATGTCCAGCCTGCAGCCCCCCTGCAGCACATCTAGGGCCTCTAAGGGGCCTATAAGTGAGGGTATGTCTACACTACAAAGTTAGTTCGAACTAACGGACGTTAGTTCGAACTAACTTTAATAGGTGCTACACTAGCGCTCCGCTAGTTCGAATTTGAATCGAACTAGCGGAGCGCTTAGTTCGAACTAGGTAAACCTCATTTTACGAGGACTAACGCCTAGTTCGAACTAGCTAGTTCGAACTAAGGGCTGTGTAGCCCTTTAGTTCGAACTAGTGGGAGGCTAGCCCTCCCCAGGTTTCCCTGGTGGCCACTCTGGCCAACACCAGGGAAACTCTATGCCCCCCTCCCGGCCCCGGACCCCTTAAAGGGGCACGGGCTGGCTACGGTGCCCGTGCCAGGTGCAAGCCTGCCAGCACCCAGCTAGCAGACCCTGCACCTGGCACGGCACAGAGCCACCCACCCGATGCCCCCCAGCCCACCCCCTCTTCCCGGGACCAGGCTGGCGGCTCCCGGGAGCTTGCCCTGGACCGCAAGAGGCGGGCACCTTCCTGGGCTAGTGCGGACATCGTGGACCTCGTCCACGATCTCCGCACTAGGCACAGGAAAGTGGCTGTCTAGGGCAGGAGAGCTGCCAGCCTGACCACCCAGGACCAGGTGTGCATGAAAATCAAGGGGGTCCACTGAGACCCCCGACCCTGAGCCTTGAGCTTACAATGGCCGTCCTGGGTCAGACCAAAGGTCCATCTAGCCCAGTAGCCTGTCTGCCGACAGCGGCCAACCCTAGGGACCCTGGAGGGGATGGACCGAAGACAGTGACCAAGCCATTTGTCTCGTGCCATCCCTCTCCAGCCTTCCACAAACTTTGGGCAGGGACACCACTCCTACCCTCTGGCTAATAGGACTCCATGGACCCAACCTCCATGACTTGATCTCACTTCCCTTTCAACTCTGTTCTAGTTGTAGCCTTCACAGCCTCCTGCAGCAAGGAGTTCCACAGGTTAACTATTTGCTTTGTCAAGAAGAACAACTTTCTCTTACTAGTTTCAAGCCTGCTACCCATTCCTTTCCTTTGGTGTCCTCTAGTCCTTCTTTATGGGAACTCAGGAAGAACTTTTCTGAATGCACCCTCTCCACCCAACCCCTGCTTTTAGAGACCTCTATCCTGTCCCCCCTCCGTCTCCTCTTTTCTAAGCTGAACAGTCCCAGTCTCTGTAGCCTTTCTTCATCTGGGACCTGTTCCCAACCCCTGATCATGTTAGTTGCCCTCCCCTCTCCCAGCCTTAATCTTCCCCTCTCCCACCTCCTTTTCCCAGTCTCCCCCAGTTTTGTTCAATAAAGACAGAGTCAATGTTGGAAGAAACGTTATCTTTATTTTGTACATCAATAAGAAGGGGGGCTAGGGAAGGGTAAGTGGAAGGAGGTGAGGGAGGAATGGGGTACGAGCCCCCGATGGGGAGGACTGGGCTGGCTCTGCGGGCTTCTGGGGGTGGAAGCTCTCCTGCAGCCCCCCAATTACTCCCTCTCCCCAGATGGCAGCCTGTGGCAAGTGCAGCCGGGCTGATGGCCGAGTGGTGTGATGTGCCCAGTGTGAGCACTCAGGGCACTCCAAGCCAGAACTTCTTTGCAAGCGGGGCACCCCTTAGAACTGTGTGTCCGGGGTGGGGGTCGGGACCCTTTAAGCGCAGCCCTCGGCTAGCCTGAGACAGTATCTCCATGCTCTAAGTCCTCCTTTTATGCCCTGCCGGCACTGCTTCCGGCCATCCTTAAGCCCGGTTCAGAGTCCACTCAATGTGGACTTACTAGTTCGAACTAGCAAAACGCTAGTTCGAACTAGTTTTTAGTTCTAGATGCGTTAGTTCGAACTAGCTTAGTTCGAATTAACTAATTCGAACTAAGTTAGTTCGAACTAGCGCTGTAGTGTAGACGTACCCGAAGAGACTGTGAACTGTCCTTACACTCTGCAGACTGCTGTTTTGATGTTCCGGTGCTACAGAGCAGGATTGTGTGTTCTCATTTACCCATTCTCATTTTTTCTTATTCTTTTCTCTTTAATCAGTTGATGTTTAATAAATTGTATTTGCTTTGAACCTTATGAAATGATCACTGGGCCAAGAAAGCAGGCAGTGTGAAGAGAGCACCTCGGAGTGGGGACACTCTAACTCCTGCCCCTAGTGACTACAAGGTTGGGGATTGAGTCCCAGGAAACCTGGGCCCAGCCTTGTTGGGGTTTCGAGGACTCTGCTACTCAGGAGAGTGGAGGGGGAGCCCTCAGGATCAGGGAAGCCATGGGGTAAAGGAAGTGGGAGCGGGGACTCAGATCCTTTCGCTGGTCCATTTCACCGTGGTGGTATAGAAGCCAGGAAAGTTCCCCACAATAGCGGGACCATTCCCCCGCTTACATCTACACTAAGCGATTGTTTTGAATTTACTAAGTTGGACTTCTGGGCACCCGATTATACAAATTTGAAGTTCCATGTCCTCACTGGGAAGAAGAACTGAATGTAGTCTGAGGCAGGCTCTGTTAATGTAGATGTTCTACCTCAGACTCTGAGCCCCAGAAAGCACTCTGTGGTGCTGCAGGAATTCTCCTGGAGGCCAATGAGTTCAAATTAGCGGCCCCAGAGCATCCACACTAATGTTTTGTGGGACTTACAAGTTCAGGTAGAGTGTTATTTCTCATGAAAAACAGGATTCCAGGGTTCAAATTCTGCAGCCCTTTATTCTGGAATAATGGGCTTGATGGTGTGGATGCATTCCTTTCAAAATTGACCTTGGGGGGACTAATTTCAGACTAAGGTCTTAGTGTAGACCAGGCCTTGCTTCCTAAACTGCCAGGCTATGTCTACACTAAGAGTTTTTTCAGCAAAAAATATGCTAATGAGGGACTCATTTGCATGAGCCGTGATCTCATTTGCATATTTTCTGCCGATCCGTTTTTTTTTCTCTAGGGTTTTTGTGCAAAAACAAGCAATGTGAATGTTTTCTTTTTGTGCAAAACCCCCTTTTCCCGCAAGATTCTTATGCCCCCAAAAAGGAGGTTTACCGATCTGGAGGGAAAAGGGGTTTTTGCACAAAAAGAAAACAGCCACACTACTTTTTTTCCCCTGCAAAAATGTCTTACATAAATTATGCAAATGAGGTATGGTGATATGCGAATCTGTGCCTCATTTGCATACTCACTGCTCACAAAACTGGCAGTGTAGACATAGCCCCAGGGAAGAAGGGACTCCTCTTTTGAGACATTTCTGTTCTTCTTCTTCTAAAGTAGCTTTGCAAGCAGACCTCCTCTGTCCATTCTCTTGTAAGCTCCTTAAGGCCAGGACTATTTTATTTTGTGTTTTGCATGGCCAGTGCTACCACTTTTGTTCTCACTTTAACAAATGAACAACTTATTTCCTTGTCTGCTGCTCTTTGGCTGCTTGCTATGAAGGGAAGAGGAGGAGATGTTGGGAGAGGACAAAATCATTATCTTCTTCTCACTGCTGCAACAGAATCTGTAATTACAACTAAGGTTCTCTTTGAGGGGCAAGTGTTGATATTGTCCTAAAGCACACTCCACTAGGGATAGAATGCCCCAGGACAACATATGTACCGTAAAGGCGGCTTAGTCCTCCTGTTGCTGCTATTACCATTGTTTTCTGATTGAAAATTTTAGCTTCACAAATTTGAATGCATGAAACCCATTTCCCTCAATAAGGGGATGATTTCACTCCTCCCGGGGGCTGCCCCTTCTTAGTTTCCCAAAGAGTGCAGCAACTCAAGATCACCATTATTTACTACAAATTTCAGAGAGGTAGCCGTGTTAGTCTGAATCTGCAAAAACAAGAAGTCCTGGGGCACCTTATATGCTAAGGCTACGGCTACATTGGACGCTTTTTGCGCAAGAGCGGCCATTCTTGCGCAAAAACTTGCGGAGCATCTACACGGCACATGTGTTCTTGCGCAAGTAAATTTACAGTAAAGCATCAGAAGAGAGGGCTTCTTGCGCAAGAGTTTTTCTCTCCCCACAAGGAATACACCCTCTTGTGCAAGAGCTCTTGCACAAGAAGGCAATGTGGATGGGCTAAAATGGCCATCAGAGCTTTCTTGCCCAAGAGAGCATCTACACTGCCATGGACGCTGTTGCACAAAAGCACATGTCAGTGTGGACGCACTTTTGCGCAAGACCTTGTGCAAACCAGTTCTTGCGCAAGAACCCTGTGGTGTAGACGTAACCTAACAGATTTATTGGAGCATAAGCTTTGGTGGACAAAGACCCACTTCGTCAGATGCATGTCAGCGTCATGAAATGCATCTGACGAAGTGCAACTTTGCCCACCAAAGCTTATGCTCCAGTGAATCTCTTAGTCTATAAGGTGCAACAGGGCTTCTTGTTGTTATTACTACAAACAATATGTAATTCCCTATGTAATTGCCCATATAGGATCCAAGCTTTAAAACAGTGGGCCTCCCCCCCTCCCCGCTGAAAAACAGAGGCGACTGGGTGCAGGAGGGGAGCAATCAGTGCCGTCTGCTGGAGGAAAAGAGAGACTGAGACCCCCCCCCCCACACACACTAGCCCCCTCAATCATCCATCCCATTAGCCCAGATTCTATTCTGAGCCTGCCCTCCCGCCTTCCCTAATCTCGTTGACAACTGGCTGCCAAACCTGCAGGCTGCTGCAGCTCCTTGGCGGCTTCCTGGGGGAGCCGAGCGCAGCGGCGGCCGCCAGAGAGCGGGCGGGTTTGCGAGCTGCCTGGCGCTGCAGCAGCAGCAGCAGCAGCAGCAGCGGCACCTTTGACGTTCCCTTTCCTCACGTGACGAGGCAGCTCCGTTCCAGGGAGGGGAGCCGCGGCGGCCGCTCGTGCGAGGCTGGAGGGGGGGGAGGGGGGCAGGCAGGGAGTCGCAGCAGCAGCAGCCGCCCGGCCGTGCGCATTGGGTGTGTGTGATGCCCGCTCCTCGCATCCCTCCCTCCGCTGCCGGCTGACACGGACCGAGCCGGGAGGAGGCGGCGGAGAGGAGCGCGCAGCCCGTGACCTTGGCCCGGGGAGGTAAATAGGCAGGGCGGGGAGCTCGCCCTCCCTCGGGGCGGCTGCCGGGGCTGCTGTCCGCGGTGCTGAAAGGCCAGGCGCGGGCGCCAGGCGGCACCAGCCGGTGCGGAGACGCCGGGCCAGGAACAGAGCGCAGCTGGCCGGGGCTGCGGTGAATTCCTCCCCCCCACACACACCAGTGCCCGTGCGGGGCCGGAGAGCTCGCCCTCCGAAAAGGCTGGCGCGGCTCTCTGGGCAGGTGGGTGAGCGAAGGGGCGGCCCCTGGAGCGCGGAGCCAGCCCGAAGATGCTCCCCTGCCTAGGGGTTCGTGGGGGGCGAGAGACGGGGTGTGTGGGAGGAGATGCCTCTCCCGTCGGGTGCGCGGCCGGGTGTCACCGGTGCTGCTTCAAGTGACAATTCATTGAAGTCCAGCCTGGGTTAGTACATTGCCCGCCTTCATTATTTACAGGCAAGGGGGGTGGGGGGATGACAGTAAATGGTGAATTAGCCGCTTTGCCCCAGTGTAAATATCTGGCGGAGAAACTGATGATGGGAACGTGGGAAAGCCAACTCCATTAATCATCAGTGCGGGAGTGTGTGCGTGTGTATGTGTGTGTGGCGGGGGGGGGGGGGGGCTGCGCTGTGTCTTACTGAGACCGCTCTTACCTTTCGCAGTGGCAAATTGCTCAGCGCAGTCCTTGTCAGCGGATCATTGCATTGGGACATGGCGCAAGGAAATAATTATGGGCAAAGCAGCAACGGGGTGGCTGATGAATCCCCAAACATGCTGGTGTACAGAAAGGTAGGAGGCTTTTTAATTTCTCTGAAACAGCTGGGGCAAATGAGTTTAAGAAACTTTCACCCTCTCCCCCCAAAAATATAGCTATTTAAACATTTTGCCTCCACTTATCTTGATACAAGTTGGGGCTATGATGTTCCAGTTGTAGGAGTGCAACAAAATGATTTCAGAGCAGGATCGTTTGATCTCAGTCCTTCACTGTATCATTGGAATCGTTAGTATATATGTTGTATACTTAAATGGCAACACTATGAGTGTGTGAATTGTGAGCTTATCTGTTGTCATTTATTTTAAGAAATGACCTCACCTCCTGTTGTAAATTTTAAAACACAGATACATATGTCAACTTCACAAAGTGTTCAAGAACGTTTGGTCTACAAGGCATGCTTTAAACATTCATTCATGTTTTGTTCCTTTTATATGTCACATGAGAGAGCTGCAATAATTAATTTATTTCACCTGCTATTTCCAATTGATATGAGCTGATAAAACATTTTCCCTTTGAGTTAGACTATACCCTACTATAATCAGCTTATTGTAAAATGAGTAAAATATGACATATTTTATATTTTACATTTTATGATTAATTAGCTAGTTATTTCCAAAGCATTTAAAGTGTTAATTACATGTGTGGTATAAGGAAAATAATTGTGTGGATATTTTATGTTTTCCAATCCATAGTACTTTTTAAAATGACATTCCAAGGATTCTCTCAGCAAATAAATTTCCCAACATGATAAATGTTTTAGTAACAACATCAATAAACAAACTTCCAGACATTGAACTCAATAATGGGATTTATTTGGCTACTCTACTTCAATTAGGGCAGTTGCTTGGGGAATTTGAGATGGGTTAGTGGAAACTAAGGGGACAGAGCTGTCTTTACTTGGGAGCTGGACTTCTTTAAATATAATTAAATGATTATAAAACAACTCTTAAATTATGATAGCGGTAAAAGAAAGACTTTCACACAAATTCAGATGCAGAACGTTTTAACTCCCTGTTACTGCAGAAATTTAGGGAACTGTAATTAGTTTGTGGTTGTTTAAAATGGGAAAATCAGCCCTTAATTTTTTTCTTAAGAATTGATTTCTCCCCTCACTTCCTGCATTAACTGCAATAAAAATGTTCTCAGAATAATGTCAGTATTTCTTCAATAGTGAGAGTAATTGTTGTCATCAGAAATTTGGTAATATACCGTTATTTCTCGAGATTAGAAATATTTTGTTAGTCACAAGTTAATGAGCAGTGTATGTCTGATTTTCAAAGATGCTGCTCACTTCAGTGTTTTTTGGGATGCCGAACACCTCAGAAAATCAGGTTATTTTATTGAGGTGACACAATATAATTTTAGGATTGTGATGCACACAAGTCTGGAAAACTTTGTACATGTGTATGTATATAAATTGGCCAATGTAACTGGACCACATTTCCCTTAACTTCACAACTGTGTACAAAAATGTGTGCTTATGTATATTTATATAGTAAATAAACATCGACATAGTGATTGTCATAATATTATGTTTCCTGAAAATTTATTGCACTTACTGAATTTTGATTCAGTTCTCTTAAAATACATTTCATTATATTTTATATATAATTAACAGTAAGTTTCATTGTAACATTCCAGCTCTATAATGACTGCAATAATTATTGCATAGGAGTTAATAAAAATAGTTGTGTATCATAGTTGTTCTAAAGCTGCTGTACTCAGATACACTTTTTTTAGCCCAGTAAACGGATTCTTTTCTTTTCTTATTGCTCATGTGTAACTTCTAGATATATAAAACATATATGGGGAAAAGTTGAACTATAATATTTATTTACCTAGATTTTCTATCATATTTTAAGACGTGTTTTACATAGTAGGACACTTTTAATATATTTTGATATCATGTAATATAATCTGTCATGTTATTATGTGACTGGAAAGGAATTTCTTCTAGGTCAGATTGGTAGAAACCCCGGGGAAGTTTTATTTTTCTCTGCCGTGTGCGGTCCAGGTCACATGCAAGTTTAAACTAGTGTAAATGGTTGGCTCGGTAACTTAGGCGGAGGTTATGGATCTAGTGTAGGTCACAGAACCTCATCTGGCCATTACTGTACGTGGAGAACGTTCCCTTCTGGCTTTAAAACCTGTGACTGTTTTTGATTCCTTTAACTAGTCTTCTTGATCTAACATACTATAGATTGTACTGACCAGGTGTCACAGTCCTAGGTGAAAACTTTCAAGCAACGCTCTAGGAAACAGACAATAAAACAAGACTTGGTGACTTATGTATTTTAAAAGTACATAGGTGCATATGACAGGATGCAAATGTGGTACTGTTGTCCACAAATATACAATAATTCCTGTGTTTAGAGTGTGATGAAAGATTGTTAAAGCATAAACCATTTGACATCAGATAGTACTGGTTGCACTTGAAGCTTTAAGTAGGGTTGTTTAACAGTGACTGCTGTGTTATAGGAACTTGTGATAAATTTCAGAACATGATGGCCTGCATTTTCTAAGATGTGACTGGTAATTAGTAAGTTTCATTGCATTTTGCCATTGCATTAAGGATGAATGAACTTTACTGAGTGAATAGAGCACAGACCTTCCACATTCATGAAGTACTTTTAAAAAAATTAGACAGAACATGCATTAGAAGTTACTAGAAAATGTTACATACATTTGGTGTGGTTGTCTTGTGGATGACTGAATAGTTAAATTTAAATTCTTCTGATATTTTGAATGCCATGGGTTAAATGTAGTTGGATTAGACAGTTTGTCCTAATATGATATTTATGCAGCATGATTGTGTGGGATGGCAATCTGATATTTGTATCCATGAGAAGTACAGGGAACATGTAATACCTCTTGTGATAGATAAGAGACAGGCCTTGACTTTAGTGAATACAAAGCAAATTCTTTATGGAGCAGGCTGAGCACAAATTTAACCTAGCAGTTCTCAATGCCTTTCTAGTTCAAATCTAATTAAATACAGTCTGGACTGCCTAGAGTCACAGCCTAAGTCTCCCTAAATTCTGGCCTAGTCCAGCCATGAAAGGAAGAGCTTACTGTTATACAGAAAACTTGAGGAATTGAGATGGTCCTGAGTCACAGTGTTTTGACCTGAATCTGCTTTTTTTATGAGGTTCAGGTGTGTTTAGATTCAGTTTTGACATTGTTCCATCAGAGAGAGTGAGCAAGTGTCTAAATTCCAAGGTTGGGGTCTACGTTTTTCATAGGTCAGAGGGTTTATGGATACAGTGTTAATTTCATCAGAGATGCCAAACCCTGATAAAAGCACAAAGATTACAGTAAATAAGCTCATCTCTCACTCATAGTTAACTTGGTAACTAACCGGACACTAACAAAGTGAAGAAGGAAGATTGGTTTGTCCAGAAAAATAAGATGGAGAAAACATATTGGTATAAAATGATACAACATAGATTTTGGGCCATTCTTCCAGTATCCCATGATCATATACACCTGGGCTACGTCTACACTGGCCCCTTTTCCGGAAGGGGCATGTTAATTTCAGCTATCGTAATAGGGAAATCCGCGGGGGATTTAAATATCCCCCGCGGCATTTAAATAAAAATGTCCGCCGCTTTTTTCCGGCTTTTAGAAAAGCCGGAAAAGAGCATCTACACTGGCCCCGATCCTCCGGAAAAGAGCGCTTTTTCCAGAGGATCGGGGCCAGTGTAGACGCTCTTTTCCGGCTTTTCTAAAAGCCGGAAAAAACCGGCGGACATTTTTATTTAAATGCCGCGGGGGATATTTAAATCCCCCGCGGATTTCCCTATTATGATAGCTGAAATTAACATGCCCCTTCCGGAAAAGGGGCCAGTGTAGACGAGCCCCAGGGCTGCGTCTAAACTGGCAAGTTTTTCCGCAAAAGCAGGTGCTTTTGTGCAAAAACTTGCCAGCTGTCTACACTGGCTGCTTGATTTTGCGCAAAAGCACTGACGTTCTACTGTCCGAAATCAGTGCTTCTTGCGCAAATGCTTTGACGTTCCCGTTCGGGCAAAAGCCCTTTTCCGGAAATGTTTTTGTGCAAGAGGGCCAGTGTAGACAGCTAAAAACTGTTTTGCACAAAAAAGCCCTGATGGCGAAAATGGCGATCGGGGCTTTCTTGCACAAAACTGCATCTAGATTGGCACAGATGCTTTTCCGCAAAAAGTGCTTTTGCGGAAGAGCATCCGTGCCAATCTAGACGCTCTTTTCCGCAAATGCTTTTAATGGAAAAACTTTTCAGTTAAAAGCATTTGTGGAAAATCATGCCAGTCTAGACATAGCCAGAAGGCATAGTCCATATTTAGATGGTTTTCATAGAAACCCACTGAAAATATTTAGTTCAATTTTCAGTTCATAAATGACTAATTTAAATCTTCATTGTAAAAGGCACTAACACGTGTAAATAGTTCCTTATATCAGCATCATGCCACCTCTGAAAACTCTTGCCTACTAGGATTATTGAGCCTCCGGGAGTACTTTTTTTCTTTTAATAGAATGTCAGCTGCATTATTTTTTTAGAAGCCTGCTTCATTATTTTATAATGAATTATGACACATAGGTGGTGCCAACATACCTTTGGAAGAGTCCTAAATTTTCCTGGTATTAGCTTCAGGCAGTATGAACATTTTGAAAGTATAACGTCTATTTTCTTTTCTATTGAGCCTATTTCAGTCAGCAATTAAAAGCTGAATTAGAAGATGTAAGAGTACTGCAACCATTAATGTTTTGAACATCAAAATTTGTTCACATAGAAATCTTCTATCTCAACCACACTTTTAATTGTGGCTAGAATTTGGATTGTGGAGAGAACTGCTAATATTGGCTTTTTTGTATCTCATGAGTTTATCAGAATTTGAGAGGTTATTGTCTGTCTTCAGTCTGTGACATGGAGAGGAGAGAGTTTATTGTTGGTTCTAAAATTAGTAGTTTCCCCACTACTCATGTTGTACTTCCTTGAAAAAAAGCCATGGGATTCTAACGGATCACTCTCAAGTTCTGTTTTAAATGAGTCTAAGTTGAACACCCAGTGGAGTGGAGCAGCAGCAGGAAAAGTCGGGGCCTGAGGCAGAAGGGTTGAGGGCAGCTTATTGGTCAGTGTAGTAAAGGGAAGATTACCATATTTTGTATGGAGGGACTTTGATAGCCCAGAAAGGGAGGACTAAAGTGACCTATTTGGAGGGCTGAATCACGAAGACAGAGATAGCCTACAGGGCAAAAAACTGACAGAACAGTGTGCCAGACTTTAAACTACCTAATCCCCCAGATGAACCAGGAGGCAGTGCTCCAGTGGTGAGTGGATCCCATGACACCCATAGCAAAAGATTCTGCATGTACTTTTGGCCCAAAAAGTAAGTGTGGTTGTTCTGTTAGCTGATAATACTTACTGAGTGGGGTGAAGGAAAAACACCAGCTGATAAAGTGGTGATAGGCATTTTACTCTTTGGAGTGGTATAAGCTTGAAATGATAGCTTCACTTACCAATGACTGAAACAAGTAGAAAAATGTTACAGCATGCCATACAACCATGTTGCTTCTTTCTTATACCACGTGTACAGTTTATACTGTATACGCCTGTGTGGATTGTGCATTGTCACTTTTAGTCTTTCTGCTCTTTTCCTTTTGAAGCACTCTACATTAGTTACTATGGAAACAACCATTCTATTGATAGTGACTTGCAGTATAGTCACTTTTTTATTATGATTTTAAATTTACAACATGGTTTTTGAATTGCTGCTGATCAATATATGTCATATATAAATCCATGGTATGCCCACATCTTGAATACTGCATACAGATGTGGTCTCCACATCTCAAAAAAGATATACTGGCATTAGAAAAGGTTCAGAGAAGGGCAACTAAAATGATTAGGGGTTTGGAACGGGTCCCATATGAGGAGAGATTAAAGAGACTGGTACTTTTCAGCTTGGAATAGAGGAGACTAAGGGGGATATGATAGAGGTATATAAAATCATGAGTGATGTGGAGAAGGTGAATAAGGATAAGTTATTTACTTGTTCCCATAATATAAGAACTAGGGGCCACCAAATTAAACTAATGGGCAGCGGGTTTAAAACAAATAAAAGGAAGTTCTTCACACAGCTCATAGTCAATCTGTGGAACTCCTTGCCTGAGGAGGTTGTGAAGGCTAGGACTATAACAGGGTTTAAAAGAGAACTAGATAAATTCATGGAGTTTAAGTCCATAAATGGCTATTAGCCAGTATGAGTAAAGAATGGTGTCTCTAGCCTCTGTTTGTCGAGGGTGGAGATGGATGGCAGGAGAGAGATTGCTTGATCATTACCTGTTCGGTTCACTCCCTCTGGGACACCTGGCATTGGCCACTGTCAGCAGACAGGATACTGGGCTGGATGGACCTTTGGTCTGACCCAGTATGGCTGTTCTTATGTTCTTATATGATATGAAAATTGAGGGATTTCAAGCTAAGCAGAAGAAGATGGCCATAAGACTGCAAATTCAAAGTTCACAAATCAATACCACCTGTAAAATGTATTTTTCCAGTTTAACAATTTCAAATGAATTAAAAATGTGTTTAATAACAGATTAAGGAGAACACAACCCCATCTCCCACCAAATCAGAGCATGAAGAACATTATTTTCTTTAAAAGGGTGTTCCCAGACTCTACCTTGCAAACCCAAACTTTAAACAAACAAACAAAATCTGCAGAGCATATTAAAAAATAATCAGTAAAGTATACTTATTACATTTCAGTATATCTGGGTTTGGTTTTTTTTGGTATTTGGTGTATTGTTATCCTTCAACCCAATGTGTAATGGTACTATCTAGCACTTTTCACTTGTCTCTCACAACACATTATCAAAGAGGCACATACCATTACCTCTCCTCTGTAAAATGGGGATATTATCTCCAACTGAGGGGAGGCAAAGTCACAAAGTAGGTCAGAGGCAAAGCTGGGAATAGACTGCTGGTCTTAAGGCTCTGCAATAGCACTATAATCCACTGCCCCACACTAAGCAATCAGACCTGACCAATCAACTGCTACTGCTGAAAGAGAAGAGAATGTTGAGTATGGAAGGCTGGTCTTGCAAGGTACTATCAGGGGATGTTGAGTGTCTTCAGTAGGAGTACATTGCAGGATATAGCTGAGAATATTGAGGAGAAGGAGGAAAAGAGGTTTTGCACTGAGGTTGAAAATGACAACCAGAATGAAAGAGCAGGAAGAACTAGGGTTGAACAGGAAAAAACTATACTTATAATGGCAATAGGAAGGAGAATGTGGCAAGGTTTGGATGGGTGGCAAAGGCATGTCAGCAAAGCATGGTACTTGTGCTCTGTCCAGCCAGTCACAGGGACACTAGCATATGTATCCCCGTGACCTGACTAAATCTTTATCTTGTCACTGGGATCCTGTCCCCTCACCTGATTACCTGTTCCCCCTCCTATGACTTCATCTTTTATATGGTGATACAAACAAGTTACATATTGTTCTCTAGATCAGTGTTTCTGAAAGTGATCCACGAAACCAATTTGAGAAACACATTAAATGGCCGCCCTGGTTTGTTTATTTACTGGCACCGCAGCCACAGAGCCTCGCGGCTCCCATTGGCTCCATTTCATCCTTTGCAGCCAAGGGGAGCCATTGGAAGTGGCATGGGCCAGGCCACTCGGCACTGCCCTCTCCCCTCTTAAAGAGGCGGAGCCTTTTTGTTGCAGGAACTTGGCAGGCCTTTCTTTTTGCTTGAAAAAATTACCCTGGCAATCCTGGCATGACGGGTCTTTTTTTGTTTTGCTTGACAAATTTTACCCTGGCAATCCTAGGGGTTCCTTGAAATTCTTTTCAAGCTGAAAAGGGTTCTGTGGACAAATAAAATTGGGAAACACTGAGTTAATATGTTTCTCAAAGTGGTTTCGTGGAGCACTTTCAGAAACACTGCTCCAGATTATGTTAGTTGCCACCCTTATACCTTGCACCTATTAGTTTGAACAAAAATCCTCATCCATTATCCTCCATCCCATCCTTATCTTATGATGGGTCAATATATTCCTGTACAGTCTCTTGGAATTTGTTTACATAGTTACCTGAGAACTCTGGTTGTTCTTAAGGCATTCTCTCTGATCAGGAATGTACTTTTTTTTTGTTAGCCAGTACGTGGTGTCTATCCTGCCAAGGCCAGCCATACTCTGGTTCTCAGCCTTTAGCCCATGTTGTTAGTTATTTAGGGCTCCAGCAGGGCCTGTGGCTCCAAGCAAACCTCTCTAACACCTGGCAAAGACAGCGTTAACCAATAGAACTCTTCATAGTGTACAGAGCTTTTCATGGAAAGCAGGTGGAGCCTGGTTTGACATTTAATCAGGTTGACAAAAACAAAGGGAATTCCAAACCACAAATGTTTATATAGATATATTAAAATAAAGCTTTTAAATTCAGTTTCTATATAATATACCACTACAAATTTGTTTGTGCAAACACGAAAGAATAAAAAATAATCCTAAAAAACTAAAACTGGAAACCAAGAGCTAACTACTCTTTTTTGTCTTGTTTATATCACAGTGATTCTATTTAATTCAAAATATAGCTAACATCTCAAAATTTCAGTGTCAACCCCTACACATTCACTAAGTTGTTCCAGAAATAGTTCTTAGACTTAGTTCTTTGTGTATAACACTTTGGGAACTTGCTATAATGGTGGGAATTAGTTTTATTTTTGAGACTTTTTTTGTTAGCATTCTGGAATTTCAGGCTTGGTGTTCCTTATGAGGAAGGCTCTAACACAAAATGCTACTGTGGATTTCTAAATTTAGTTGTAATGGTTTGACTGATGTATCTTCCTCAGAAAGGTATCTCTCTCTGTGGACTCTGATTTACGATAGTGCCTTGAATTGTGCTAGCTGGAGAGGAATTTAAAGAAGTAAGGGAAAATGTTCCTTTTGGTCTTAATTCTTTTTTAAAAACTATAAGCAAATCTGGAAAGAAGCATGAATGGTCTCTTCTTCCTTTCAATTCAGCATTGACACAGGGTTGCTTTCTGAGGCTGTGTCCAGACTCAGGGGTTTTTCGGGAAAAGTAGCCTTTTTCCGAAAAAACTTCCCCTGCGTCCAGACTCAAGCCACGTTCTTTCGAAATTAAATCGAAAGAATGCGGCTTTTCTTTCGATGGCGGTAAACCTCATTTCACGAGGAAGAACGCCTTCTTTCGAAAGTTCCTCTTTCGAAAGAAGGCGTTCTTCAATGTAAATAGGGCTTCTTCGAAAGAGAGCATCCAGACTCACTGGATGCTTTCTTTCGAAAAAGCAAGCCGCTTTTTCGAAAGTTCAACGTGCAGTCTAGACGCTCTCTTTCGAAAGAGGCTCTTTCGAAAGTATCTTTCGAAAGAGCCTCTTTCGAAAGAGGCTTGCAGTCTAGACATAGCCTGAATGTAAAGAAGCAGAGAAAATGTGAGACTTCCAATCTGTCATATTCAGGTAAATGTTTTAATGAAGTGATCTAACCCAGTGTAGCAGCACAAGGAGAGTGAGGTAATACCTTTTATTGAACCAGCGTTTGCTGGTGAGAGAGACAAGTTTTTTTAGGTACAGAGCTTTTCTTCAGGTCTGAAAAATGTATTTAGCTGTGACACTCTGGGTGCAAAGTGGAGCAGACCGTTTAGCAGAAGTAGTTCACGCACATTATCAAGGACCTGTTAACATCCCTGTAGTCATAGGACAAAAAGGGGAGTTAGTAGGTTACAGATTCTTGTAATAAGCCATGAATCAAGTATCTTTAAAACCATGATTTTAATGCCTAGCAAAATTATGAATTTAAGCTTCCAGGGTTGTCTTTTCTCAATGTTACACAGATTTCCACTGACGATGAGACTCCTAGGTCAGAGTGATTGTGAAAAGTGGCTTTTATTATTTTCTTGTGTGAGTTCACTTGAGAGTGTAATGATAGTCTTTTTTTTCACCCACTTTATTGTTATTGGGACATCTAGTGCACTGAATGAGGTACACCTCACATTTACACCTGGATTTTGAAGGGTGTGTTGTGGCAGGGTGTTGATTATTGTGGCACTGGAGATATATCTGCAGGTTTTGCATCTGTTATTTTGGCAGGGTTTAGTGCTACCCAGAGTTGGTGAACCCTAGAGTGTAGGTAACTTGTTTCTGATGAGATTGGGGAAGGGCTGTTTGAAGGCCAGAAGTGAGGGTCAGGAATGATTACTTTCAGGATGTGATCTCTTTTGCATATGGGTTGTAATTGTTTGATGAAACTCTATGTGGGTTCCAGTGTGGACTGGCAAGTGACAAGTAGGGGTGTGCAGCCAGAGGGAGTTTAATTTCTTTATTGAAGCAGGTTCTCTTGGTGGCTCATACAGTGATGTATTCTACTTCAATTCTGCCTTTAGTTAATTGAAGTCTGGATTCTTTCTCTTTTTCTTTTTTACTTTTTTGGTGCTTGTATTATTAGTCTGGCAAAACCCAATTTTCTTGCACACTGATTGTTAATGATTCATAATTAGCCTTAATTTAATAATCATGAAAATAAATGTTTTCTTTCTTGTGCATCTTGAATAAAGTCTCCATCTCAGACAATTAATATCCCTTGGAGTGAGGATATCATGCAGTGCTGTTGCAGTATGTCTTCCACATAGTACATCTCTGCCTGATTATATTTATTTCTCCACAAGAAATTGTGTTCATGACTCTTAAAATAAATCTGAAATTCCTTGTGCTTGGAGATGCCATTTTTGAAGATTAGGTTCTGTGGCTTTTGGAGGAAAATCTTCTCATTCTTCTATGGTAAAGATTTTTCTTTGATATGCTACATTATCAGAATGAAGAAATTATTTAGCTCATTTTCTTTGAAAGACAGGACATGGAATAGTTCATAAAAATGATTCATTGTGTTGCTTCTTATTCACCCAAACTCCTGGAAATCACCCAGATAGAATGCAATGCGTCTTTTATGTGGGCCAAGCTCATGGCACCTTTGATTTGTCATTAGAAGCCACCCACATGCATTTGAAATGGAATGGACACCAGTGATTAGAATGTGAATTTAGAATAAAACACAAGATTCAAAAGTGGGCTTCCTCTGAAAATGATTTTTAAAGAGACCTTCTATTTTATTTGTCTTTTTAATTCCTTGCCCTGTTCCTTCTGAAAAGGGGGAAGAGGGATAGTGCGAAAAATATAAGATAACTGGGTGGCTCTTGGCTGTGCCACACAAACTCTGATTTTCAGTAATTTTCCATAGGTTTTGCTATGTAGTATCATAGAGTCAGTGTGGTCTGGAGGAATGAGCATAATACTAGGAATCAAGAGGTGTTCTCCATTCCTATCCTGGATATATCGCTGACTTACAGAGTGGCATGGAACACATTATTTTGCCTTTTTGTCTTGGCTTCCTTCTCTGTAAAAGGGGTTTAGTTATACATCTAATTTACCTATTTCATTCCTTAGCATCTGTACAGTGGTTTGAGCATATGAAGTACTGTTAAGTTCTTATGAATGCAGTAATTTAATTTAAAACAATTAGAGTGCTCTGAGCAATAAAACTCACCCACCTACACGCTCTCACACACAGTAGATTACTAGATTTGAAAGTTCTTGTCCATATGTGTGTTTTCAGAGTTGCTGAGCAACCACAAATCTCACTGGAGTCAATGGAAACAAGAGGTGCTCAGCACCTTTGAAAAATCATGCAGTACTTGTACTATTAAACAACTAATGGAATCATTGTATTTAACTGAGTTAAACTAGATGCTCAGATCCTGGCTCCTGTCTCTTGAAGAACACAGCAAGGTCATATACATTTCCACTTTGGGTGAATCTTCATTTTGGTTTCCAGGAGACCTAGAAAATGCGTTTCTTGCTCACATGTGCAGCAGGAAAAAACACATAATGCTTTGTCAGGACCACTGCTTAATTTGTAGTGAAAGAGGTGCTGGAACTCCAGCAATTACTTTACATTCATAACTGATTCAACAAACCTAGAGGTCCTGGGGCTATGTACTGCCAAGCCTACAGGTGCCAGGGCTCAGCCGTAGAAAGCCTTGGCACAAACTAAATACTGGTCTACTGCAATGCAAGCAAATCACGAGCCTCGCAGAACTGCAGCACCAAAATATATTTTATATTATAAAACCAACATTTTTTTCAGAATTCAAGCAGCTGCTTCTGCTCCTGCTCCTCAGATGCTCCTGACCTAACATTGCAAGAGTCGTTTACCTCAAAGGAAATTTGTATGCCATATTTGCTCTGAGTAGCTGACTCCATCACTGACACTTTTGAACCAGTTTTGAAAGTCTTTTCTCAGCTGTCTGTTACCAACCACAGAAGTGTGTGTTTTGTATTAATTCCTCACTTTAATATTTGTTGAGATGAATAGAATATAGCCATATTTGTATATATGCATCCAAAATATTCCTGCAGAGGCAGCCCATCATTTGTATATTTCCATTTCATGAGACTGTTGCAGAATCATTAGGCAATGTACTATACGTGACATCTTAAAATCAAGGGTCACCAAAGCTCAAACAATTTTTTTTGTTTTTTACTCCAAGACTTTGAGTTATGACTTGAGAATCAAACCCTTTGTTTCTAAGCAATATCATTTACACTCTAAGGACCACAAAGTGACTTTAAAATGAGAGTGCCAGACTAATATAAAATAAGCTTTAGTATACATGGGAATGAGTCCCAAAATTTAAGGCTTTGCCTTTTGAAAAACCTCAGCCATGCAGAGTAGTTTGTGTTGATTGGTTATGTACTAACAGTGTATGCTGCTTGTCCTTTTTCCTTTGTTTCCTCTATCCTTTTACTTGATTGGTTTAATGTACTTTTGGATTTCACTTTTGTTTTCAGCTAATTTTTTAACAGGAATGTTGTGAGGTGCCTTGGCACTTTGTGAAATATCTTTTGCTTTCTTAATGTGATTGCTGCATCTTTTATGGTATTCTTGGTATGCATGGCTTTGGTATGCATGGCCGTCAGCAAACTAAAGGGTATTGAGTATATTCAGGGAAAGATCACAGTGCTTTTCCTCACTTGTGGTTCATGGTGAGTTTGTATTTTATCATACTGTGATCATTTCAGGTTCATAGTAAAGGAGTGTTGTGGCCTTCAGCAATACCAGCTTTTGCTTCTATTCTATCAAATCTCACAAGGCAAAAAGGATTAGGATGGGTCAATAAACTTGGATAAGTGAGCTCAAAGGAACACATAGGTGCTGCTGGAAGTACTGCTGGTGACTCACTACATCATGGTCTTTCCACTGAGTATTAAAAAACTCTCCCAGCATGCTGCTAGGAGAGACACTAAGGATAATAAAACTGAAGTCCAGATTACTTTTGATTTACTATTTTCTCAAGAGGAAAAGTGTCAACATTGGTGTCCTGGTCAAATTGTAGATCAGGTAATTTTATGCTTTCTCCCTATATTCTCTTTGAAGTTTCTAACATGGAAAAGCCTGTATTGTTTGGATGCAGTGTTGTACAATGTAGTGACATGTTAAATAAGTGCCATGTTTCATTCCATAGATGATGCTATCTCTGAGTATGTTGCCTTGTTTGTAAATCTTTGGGACATGCAGGATGAAAGGTGTTACTACACAAGGCAAGATTGCAACTATTTAGCACAAATTGGTGCAAACTTTCAGGATTTTTATTTTCACTGATATTCCTTTTTTATGTCTTCACAAGAAGAAATCCTCATTAGTTCTTACTTTTTGGCAGTAAGGTGTGCACAATAAAGAAATCTCTTTTGCATAGTTCATGATCTTTCTTATGAACCAAATTATCTGTGGCTGGTCTGACTCTACAGCAGTGAATGGGATTTGTACTAAATGTTATCCTTTACCATGGTCTTGTTTGTATTACAAAAGGTAATTTTTTGTTTTCAGTCAATGAGAATTAACATTGTGTCCAAATACATTTCTTTGACCATATGTTGATGTATGGGATTTTTCTGGTGTTTACATCTATATCAGCTGTCACTACCAATATAACATTTTAGTTCCCTAGAAGGTAAAATGACCAGGTGAGTGGGAATCTAGATACCTTATTGTTTCTGACTTTCTCAAAGTCAAAGTGAATCAATGATAATCATTCAACCATTCAGAGGAATAAACCCTCATTTGAGTGAATTCCCTTCCTACTGTAAGTATAGCACATTAAGATCCCCAAATTGGCTTTTTAGACACCAAAAAATTCAAATAACCTATTACAGTGCATACATATTTCAAGGTGTAGTATGCTAAAATATTCTACTTCAGAAGAATGTTTGATCTCTGTGGTACAGTTATAAAGATATCTGGTCAATGAAATCACAATATTAAACACACTCTTTACGTATAAAAATAAATGAGTGTCATTTCATACCTTATGTGAACTAGCCAAAGTTTGCTTTTATTTACTCTGGATTTACTGTAGGATAACTACTGACATCAGTGAAGTTGTGCTAGACTCATATCCATATAAAAGAATTTGGTCATTCTTCTTTTACTGTGATAAAGCAGCAAAAGATCTAGTGTACACCTGCATCAATGGGGTAGTTCACTAGCCAATGTGTTAATTTTTTCATTAATATTCCTTTCACTGGTACACAATAGGCAATAATTTTTGGTGAAGCGTGACTTTTTGCAAGATAGCGATTAAAAGTGTACAATTAATATTAGAGGATTATTTTGTGTACATTAAAATCTATATTAAAACTTTCCAAGTTTTGTGATTATATTTACTTATTTTAAAAGGATTTTTTTCTGATTTTAAATAGCTTCTGTCAGAGTGAAATGTGATTTCAAAATTTTCCATGGTTTTGTGGTGCTTCATCAATTTCTCTCTCAAAACAAATTAGCAGTACAAAATTGCATAGATCAAAATCTTAATAATTTTTGGGTGAAATAGCTAAAAAACCTATGCAAGATTATTTAAAATGTTTTCTAGTCATGCATAAGTAACTTTATGAAATCAAGTATCAGATATGTTAGGGAAATGATCTACAACATTATGCTGGTTAAGAAATAAAAACCAATAGAAGTTTCCTCAGATTAGAAGTTGAGTTTGTTTCGGAATATTTATTTTACATGGACCACAGTTCATTTTATTTTTTAAAGAATTTTAATCATTTTGATAAAATTTTTATTGAAGTTTTTAATGTTATCAAATTACTAAAAAGATTGCTTTAAGTAAATGAAAAAATCAGTAATGGTTCTTTAAAAAGTGATAAATTTTCACCAAATATTACACTTTCAAAACCACCTTTTTGTTGAAATAATATTTCTGTTGAAAAAATATTTTTAGCAAATTTTATAGGTGACTGAGAAAATGTTGCAGCTCTCAGGTGGTGATTTCATAGTGCTGGAAAGCTAGGCGGTGATGGGATACCAGACGGGGAAGACTTTGTATTACAAGAATTGTGTCTCCAGGGTCCAGTTGGTGAGTCTTGGCCACATGCTCAGAGTCTATCTGATCACCGTATTTGGGGTCAGGAAGGAATTTCCTGCTAAGTCAGATTGGCAGAGACCCTACGGGGGTGTGGCACAGGTCAATGGCTGGTATAAATTAGTGTAAATGGTGGATTCTCTGTAAATTGATGTATTTAAATAATAAGTTGAGGACTTGAATAACTCAGCCAGAGGTTAGAGATCTATTTCAGGAGTCAGAGCATGAGGATCCTGGGGCCTACAATGTGCAGGAGGTCAGATTAGATGGTTATGATGGCCCCTTCTGACCTTAAGTCTGGGTCTATGAAAGTACTTAAATCAATATCTGTTCAGGGCATCCTTCAGGTAGGTTCTCAGTTTTGTTACCCACTCAAATGCAGTGCTGAATAGGGATCTGTGTCTGAATTGGCATCCAAGTGAATTGCATAGGCTTTAGTCTTGGCGTGCTGGATTTGATATTGAGAAATTAAGTAATCCTATATTTGACCTCCTAATTTCCACCCCTCTCCCAATATCTCCCAATAGCTATATAATCAAGTGTTGATTTATAATAGCTATGTGGGACAGGCACAGAACTAAAATAAAAGTAGTTTATTTTTGTCCTCATCTGCTCAACCAGATTTGTATGCTAAACCTTTCACAGCACCTGCTTCCAGTGTGGTGTGCCTGGTTTGTGATGCTACTCTAATTTCTTCTACCTTCATGAAAATTAGGCCATTAATTTTCCAAAACATGTATATGAAAAGATGAAGCGAACCATAAATAATAAATTAGCTGGCAATGTTAGTCTATGGATTAGAAGCACTTCAAAGGTTTCAATTAATAAAACCAAAAAAATTACTCTTCCCTACTCTAAATATTCAAAAAGATTTTGACTTCTTTCAAGTTTAGTTTAATAAATACTTTGGGCAAGTAAATGTTCTTTTTAGAAATGGTAGCTACTTCCCCCCTGCATTAGCAGCGGGGCTGGGAGCTGGGAGCTCTTTCACTTGTTTCTATTCAAAGCCTTTGGCTGCCAGGCAACTCATTATCAGCTAAGCCGGGAGCTGCTGCGGGTCAGATGAAAGTGCTAGGTGGGCCAGATCCAGTCCACTGACAGCATCTTGCCAGCCCTGGTCTAGATAAACCGAGACCAAATGACTTCAGGAATGATTTTTAGCTATAAACATAGGCTCACTTCCTGAATGATGAAATGCTATCTTTGACGTTTTGCTTTTGTTATAGAAAAAGCCTCATTGGTAGTAAAACGAGTGCTTTTATTAAATTTTACATTTGCTGCTCCCCCTGCAAGTTATGTTATTAATACTTGTTCATTTTGAATAAATTGACTTTTACTTCTAGAATAAAGCTGATGGCTGCATATCACCAATGACATATTATTTAACTCTGAAATATGGTGAAGCACTTCTGGGAAGCAGGATTAACTGAAATGTTTGTTAAATGAAATATAGCAAGTTTTTTTTTTTGGCGAAAGGGAAAAAATATCTGTAGATAATTGGCATTACAATATACTAGAAAAACACACTGATGCTCTTCACTGGGGAGAAATGGAACAGGTCAACTGAATCTATATTCTAGTTCACAGAGCACTAGCCAACTAGCCTGGGATTTGCGACATCCAAGTTCTAATCCTGGCTCTGAAAGTGGCGTGTTGCTTGACCCTGGAGATATTGCTTATCTATGCCTCACTTTCCCCATTTGCATAATGGGGCTAATGTATCATGCTTTGAGGTCTACAGATGAAAAGAGTTATGCATCATATTTCTAAACAGTGGAGGGAGACTTTTATTTAACTCAAGTTGTTGATTTGTTACTGAGTGCAAGAGTTTGAGGTTTGTCCAAGTAAAACCATGGAAATTTGAATGGCCGTTGTGGGCAGTGCAGTGACAACTGTGAAGTCTTGTGTGGGGGTGGAAATTGTTTCAATATATATTATAAGTACAGGGTGTGTGTCTGAGGAAGGATGGTTTTAATTCAAGTAATGAACTGAATTTAGACAATCTAGGTTCAATTCTCTTCTCTTGTCACAGATTTCCTGGTTGATACTGGAGTAACTTGCTGCTTACAGTTCCCCATCTGTAAACTAGGGATAATACATCCTGGCCTCATGGGGTAGTAGGAATGATTTCATCCTCATTGTTTGGCACTCAGAGATTAATATAATGAAGGGTGAGTGAAGAGTTATTTAAGTACCTAGATAGCTTTTACTGCAAAACTTTTCTAGTATGCAACATTCCAAAGGCATTCCAGTTTCAAAGTAAATTTTGTTTTGACCTTTTACTATTGAATTAATAGGGTCCCTTTTTCTCTCATTGGTAAATCTTTATCAAAGCATCTGGGGATTTAACTATATGATACCCATTAATGTTGATGGGGACTGTGACTAAATCCCTGTGCGCTATGCAGAATGTAAACTCTTCAGTGTTATTGCTTCTGTATCTTTATCTACTTTGAAATCCTTTGTGAATGATGACAGGAAGAGAAGCTGTCATGTACAAGACCTACAGAACGGGCCCATCTGTGAAAAACAGATGGCATCTGTAACAATTTTCCCAATGATTTGGTTATTTTCCTTTCCATTTCCTCTAAATTGTCTAGGGAAAAATTGCAAGTTGAAATGCGGAAGTATGATGGAGGTACTGACCTTTTATTGAAAGAATGGTATTTTGTGCTTTCTTACCAGCATAAGCTACTCTTTTGGAGCTAACATCCTTAAACGTATAAAAACTCATTCCTGTTAGCCAGCTTATATTATGTGTATTGCATGCTATATTATGCATTACTCCACACATTTGCATCATGTACACAGCTATGCTAAGTTGTATTATGTTCATTCTTGCTCATTTTTGTCAAGAGATATATAAGCCATCATAACTGGCAAAGCTAAACCTACTATTTGGCACCAGCAAATATAAATCCTATAAAAATCAAGATATGTATCTGTTCTGCCATGGGATAATATAGAGAGTATCTCCATGGCCCATCTGATTTGGTGTTATCACAAAGAACAGATGATGTTCACACTAAAGGAAAGTCCATAGCTTGAATTCTTGACACTGCTTTGGTTTCAGTAATGTATTTAGGGTGTGTCTACACAGCACCCTTACCTTGAAATAAGCTACGCAAATTGCGTAGCTTATTTTGAGGTAATTTCAAAATAGCTTATTTCAAAATTTGGCACTGTCTATACAGCACCAAATTTTGAAATAAATCGCTATTCTGACAAGTCCCTTAACCCTCGTGGAACGAGGGTTACAAGGATGCCGAAATAACATGCCCGTTCAAATATATTTCAAAATAATGGGTGCATATAAAGATATGGAATTGCTATTTTGGGATACTTCCAGTATCCCAAAATAGGCCCACTGTCTAGATGTAGCCCTAATGTTTTAGGAGAAACACAAATACTAAACTCCATTTCTGGCTGCATGGTAAGCAGAGGATATTAATTAACAACTAGTTTTGATTCTAAGCTGTTAAATTTCATAATCAAGACATTGCAGCGGCCATCACAGAGATATCCTATCCTGTCCCAAATCCTCTAGTCCTTTTTTCATGAGACTAGCACTTGCTTGCATGAACATTGCTGATGATTTCAGTGTGATGATCATGTTATATAACTGAGGCCAGGTGTGATAAGTAAATATTAAAAGTAAGGAAATAAAGTTCAGTTTCTTCCAACACTCCTTATTGTAAATATTATTGTGTCTATAGTATGGCTGATGACAGGGCTATTGGTGTTTAACTCTACCATTTTGCCTTGGTTGGTAGTGGTTTTCATAATCTGTGCCCATTCTCAGTACACACATGGTTATACTTCCATTCAACTGTACTGTCTTATACATATCTATATGAATGTCTTACCTGTTAAGATGTAAACTATTTAGATGAAGAGGATGAAGAGAGAAGTCAGGTCTTCTGCTCTAAAACAAAAGGGAAGAATCCTCTGGAGGGAGAAAGTCTACAGGACTACGCAACTAAATACCAGTGTACGTGGATTGCTTGCTGCTGCAGGGCTTGTATGGGACTAACATATATGGGCATTTAATGGCCAATCTACATATATTGTTTTTAATTTCTTGGTTATGTAGTGTTGGGTTTTATTGTAGATTATGGAAAAGAGGATAAAACTCCCCAAATAGATGTTGTAGATGATATTCTCCAAACAGATATAAACCAATTAGGACCGCAATATACCACAATATGTGGGCTAACCAGCTTGTGTCTCTTCTAAACTGAATCACTAGCTTTGTAATTCCTTTAGAAATTCTCATCTTGAAGCACTTTTTCAGTAACTTCACCTACTATTAAAAGCTAGTTGCCTTGATAATGATTTTTCACTTGCTGCTCTCTCCACCATTTGTTGCATTCACTTATATTTCAGCTGGGCCCATAGGCTGTCAACTCTCCGAGTAGCATAATTTCATTCCTTGCTATCAAAGAAAGACGACCCATTTTTCATACTGTTCTATAAAAGACAAGCCTACAGCAAATATCACTCAATCCTTTTTAAGTGTGCAGTTTCCAAAATCTGGAAAGCTAGTCGAATATCTTTACTAAGAATATCTTTGTATTATAGATTCTTGGATTATGGTAATGAACTAAAAAAAGGAACTTCACTATTAGAACCAATATTGCTTCAAATGCCTACATTAGCCATTAGTTGATAGAAATATCATTTGGACCACTTGCTAATGAGGTTAAGTCATTATCCTGGGAGATGAGATGATTTATCTTTTTGATCATACCGTAGGTCTAGTCATATCGTTTCCAGCTATTGCTGAGGCTCACATTTGCAAAAATGTGACTTGAAATAGAACATAGTAGAAGGCAGGAGAATATAGCTTCATTTAGGTTGTATTAAGCTATCAGAACCTTTGATTACTGCTATAGAATGCATCTCTTTTTTCATATAGAGTTTGACCTTCAATATAATAGAAAATTAGAACATAGAATTTTGGCTTTCTTTGGAAGGTTAAACTTTAGACTGACAGATAAAAAAAGCAGTTCTTGCATTTTGTTGTGATGTTTATGGTTCCTTCCTGTGTTTCCTTAGATAACTGATGGTTCAGATTTTCCTTGTGCAATCTTAAATTCTGATGAATGATTCGCAGTTTACCAGTAATGCAAAGATAAATATATTGTGTCAGATTTTAATGTATACATTTGTGTATATCATTTATTATTCCAGAATGGGTACTTATGCAGATCAGAGCTATTTGCAAGTGCAGCCTAGGAGGCCCTGTGAAAATTAGAACTTTGGCAAATTAGTGAGTAGGACTTGGTCTTCCACCCCATATCTTGATTCCTGATCTTGCACCATTGAAGTCAATGGGAGCTTTTCCACTGGCTTCAGTGGGTGCAAGATCAAGTCTGTATTAAATAGCACATAGAAAATGGAATGGAGAACAATATCCCCAAACTGAATAGGATGTATGCTATTCAGTGAGGCATCAGAGGAAACTAGCACTGCTTTTTCTTGTAACTGTGGTTCAAGCATGTTACCTAGAATAGTTGAAGCAACTAAGGTTATGTCTAGACTGCAGGCTTCTTTCAGAAGAACCTTTTTTTGGAAGACTTCTTCCGAAAGAGAGCATCCAGACACAAAAGCACATGAAAAAGCCATCTGCTTTTTCGAAAGATAGCGTCAATTCATTGTGGACGCTATCTCGTATTTAAACTGTGATTACTATGGATGGAGTGGCCACCAGGGCACCTTTGCTTTTTCTTCTTTCCTCTTCTTTTGAAAGAATTCTCTCTTCTCCGTCCACACATGCCTTTTTCCAAAAGAACTATCAAAAAAAGGCTGCTTCTTCGTAGAAAGAGGATTACTCAATGCTGGAAGACCCCCTCTGTTCTTTCGGAAGAATGCGAATGCAGTGTGGATGTAACTCAGGTTTTGTTAGAAAAATGGCCATTTTTCTAACAAAACTCTGTAGTGTATACATACCCTCAGACTCATGCTGTTAGAGCTGTTTTAATTGTGATGAGAAAGAGGAACAGATTGTTTGTGTCTTTTTCAAATTATGGGACCCATTAGAAGTAGTTTTCAAAATGGTTGAGTGTCCTTTCACCGTAAAAAAGCAAAATTTTTTACTTTTTTTGAGACTTACCAAGTAGTATGACTCAGTTATAACTCAGCATTTCAGCTAAAGTTGCATTGACATTTACAGATGCTTTTGTGAAACTAGGTATCATTAACAATCAGTGTAACAAAGTGCTCGTAGTTGCTATTTCTAGGAAATAAACGCAATATTCAGCAAAGAAAACTTATCTCCACTCAGAACATTTTATTATTATTATTATTAATAACAATAATAATGATAATATACCCAAAGCCCCTTTGGCTCTTGCTAACCCCAATTTGTTTTCTCCACTGTTACGGCCGTTAGCTCAATTGTACACCACTATCCATTGTCTGTGGTCACTGGGAAGGAAGTGAAATTGCTTTTCATCTTGTGGCCTGACAAATTGATTTCCTACTGAGTACTATTGAATCTCCGTGTTTAAAAGGAATACCAGAATAACCTTTGATGTCCTCTTAATATCCCAGATCCATATGTTTGCTGTTCCTGAAATGGAATTGATATAGAAATACAATATCTAGTTTGCTGCCTAAACAGTGTTGTTTGAGGACAAGAGGATTTTAGTTGCAAGGTATGGGAAAGTCAGGTACATTATTTCATTTTACTTCACCTTCACCTAGCTTTTCCCTCCAAAATGGCGTCTATTAGGGCATGTCTGCACAGCAGTGTTATTTCAAAGTAACTAGCATTATTTTGAAACAACAAAGTGAATGTCTACACAACAAGCCCGTTATTTTGAAATAATTTCAGAATAATGGGAACCTTAGTGCTTAATCTGTAACCCTCATTTCACAAGGAATAACTCCTATTTCAAAATAGTTATTTCGAAATAGGGCATGTGTAGACCGAGCAGCTGGAGTTATTTTGAAATAAGTGGACTCCAGGGCTTCCCACAGGTGCCCTGCTGGCCATTGTGTCCACACTCATCATAACTCTATCTTTCCCCTTCCCCTGCAGCACTTAATGTCGCAGCCACAGGGGAAAGGACTTGTGGCATAACGCAGGCCCTGCCAGCCCTGTGGCACATTGCAGCAACCTTCACAGCTTTTGCTGACACCATGAGCCACCCCATGCTCTGTTTGAGCCCTCCACAGCTGCAGCTGAGCAGGCAGCTAGTTCCCAGGACCCTGCCTGGGGACGAAAGAGGCGTGAGCCTTTCTGGTCTGGTGCAGAGATCCTGGACCTTACTGAGGTCTGGGGAGAGGAGGAAAACCTCCAGGAGCTCCACACCAGGAACAGAAATGCTGACATCTATGGCCACATGGCTGACAGCCTGGGCACAACGGCCACATGAGCACTCAGGAGCAGATGCCCATGAGAGTTGAAGAACTACAGCAGGCCTGGAGTGGACCTAGCCCTAGTCCACTCCAGAACCCACCCCACCTTCAGTGGGTCCCTTATCCTGTGTTAGCTGTCTGGTCCCTCCCAGGGTGGGTGGAGGGGGGCAGGGCTTGAGCTGGGAACAGAGGAACAGGGAACAGAGCTCCCGCTCCAGGGAAGCACCCCAGACCTGCCCTTATTATGACCAGCTCCACCACATCCTGGGCATTGGGGTCAGTCCCATACCCCCCTCATTGTGGGGATCACATAGCAGCCTGTGCACGTGGGAGCACATGGAGCATTAGTCCGGGGCACAAAGCCCCAGGAGACTGAAACAGAGGACCCTTGTGCATTGGCTCATAGGGTGTCTGGAGAGGCCTGCCTTAGTCCCCCATCCCTGAGCCTCTTCTTCCCCTTCTTCTCCTCCCCCTTCCAGTTCCCTTCTCCTCCCAGGTTCTTTCTCCAGTCCCTCCCCAGTTACATTTACCCCAATTAAAGAAAATCAGTCTATTCTTTCAAAACAAAAAAGTGTGCTTTATTGTCTCTGCAGAGGAGGGGAGAGAAGGGAGGGCAGGAGAAAGGAGGGGTGAGGAGGAAGGGCACACTGGGGCACTGCAAACTCTCCCTCAGGGCCTCCTGGATGGGCACAGCCCACTGATGGGCCTGCTGAATGGCAGCCACACGCAGCTGATTGAAGGCCTTGGTGAGCCGCTTGGCCTCTGTACCTCACCCTGGCAGGAACATCACCCCCTTATGTTCACAAAGGTTGTGGAGGACACAGCACTCAGCCATCATTTGGGGGATATTCCAGTTGCCAAGGTCCAGCCAGGTGAGGAGGCAACAGAACCTCCCTTTCAGATGAGCAAAGGTGCCCTGCTAAGCCTGGTGTTAAAACGTTTCTTGGTGGGGTCCAGGTGCCCAGTGTAGGGCTTCATCAGCTAGGGGAGCAGAGAGTAGGCTGCATCTCATAAGTGCATCATGCACATCGGCATGTCCACGTCCTCAACCCTGATGGTGTGGTCAGGAAAAAAGTGCTAGCATGCAGCTTCTGGGAGAGGCTGGAATTTTAGAAGATGTGTGAATCCTGCACCTTCCCCAATCACCTGACGTAGATATCTGTGAACTGGCCGCAGTGGTCAATGAGGGCCTACAACACCATTAAAAAGTACCCCTTGTGGTTGATGTATTCAGATGCCCGGTGGTTGGGGGCCCGGATGAGATATAAGTGCCATCAATAGCCCCCCCCCCATCTCTCCCCGCAGTTGGAGAAGCCCATGGTGGCAAAGCCGACAACAATGGGGTCCATGTCGGCCAGGTTAATGACCCTGCACAGCAGGTTGGTGTTGATGGCCCTCACCACCTACCGAATGAGACACACAGAGAGTCACAGCATTGCCAGGGCCCTCGGGAGGTCTCCAAGCCCCTTCTCCCTCCCCACACACCAGGAGCAACCCCTATTTGCCCCATCCCTCATCAGGGCTTTGTGAAGATGGGACTGAAATACCTCCCAGAGAGGGCTTCCACTACCACTTCCCTGGGGAATCCATTCCAGAAGTTCTCCACCCTCGTGGGACAATAGCATGAAAGCACCATACCTGCATGACCATAACCCCAATGGCTGATCTCCTTATGCCACACTGTTTCCTGACAGATTGGTAGCTGTCCAGCATGGTGAACTTCCAGATGGCGATGGCTACCTGCTACTGGAGGGGGATGGCAGCTCTCACATGGGTGTCCTGTCATGTGAGGGCAGGAGTGAGCTGCTTGCACAGCTCCAAGAAGGTGTCCTTCTGCATATGGAAGTTCTGGAGCTCCACCACTCCATGAGAGCCAGTCCCACCAGTCAGAACTGGTGTCTAGTTTCCAGAAGCTGTTGTGCATAGTGTGCAGGGTAGCAAAGCACAGGGGGTGTTGTGCTGCATGAGTAGTGCGTGGAAAGAAAAGAGAAGGTGCCCTGTAATGACCTGGGAGTCCTTCTCCTGCAGGGCCTTAGGGCAGCCTGCAGAAATTGCAGCAGGATGTACAGCATGAGATGTAAGAGTTGTTAACGGCTTGGAGGCAGGTCCGGCTCCATAGCTGGAGTGCTGTGGTGTCTGCAAGGGCAAAGGGCACAGAGAAAAGGCCCTCAAGAAGATAGGCAAAGGTGAAGATCCTGAAACACGACTGTACAGGGGTCCCTTTAAGCATGAGCCTCAGCCTCAGGCAGCAGCTATGGGAAGTGATTGCTGTCCTGATGCCCTTCCTGAAGTGCTTCTGGGTGTCCTTTAAATACAATTCAGCGTCTAATGAACGTGGACGCTCTATTTTGAAATAGCTCAGTGCTATTTCAATGGGTTTTTGCTGTGTAGATGCACTATTCCAAAATAAGCTATTTGAAAATGGCTTATTTCAGAATAAGCGTGCAGTGTAGATGTACCCTTAGTTGCTACCATGGCACTTTTTTTTTCATTTGTTGAAGAACGGTGAGTCCTGTGGTTTCTATTAAAAAAAAATCTGGAACTCACAGAACAGAAATTATTTTATCTATTTAAAGTAGTACACATGTTTTTTAAAAGGTACTTATAAGGAAATCTGAAAACTGATTGTACACTTAATTATTCAGCTACATAACCTACTCTGAAGAGGGTATTCATCTATGCCCATATCTTCAGATGATTAGGTTAGTAGCTGCAAAAATGGTCAAGAGTGAGTAGAATTGTTCATCTTTCTTTGTGCGCAAGTCAGTTCTGCTAAGAAACCTTGTGACATTTTAGTCATGCAACATTAGACAAATATCAGTAATAACTAAGAAAAATAGATTAGCCAAAAATGCAGAGTACATGACCAGAAAAGTTATTTATCCAGAATGACTCTAATTCCTGTCTAATACAAACTGTCAGAAGAAGAATTGTAGGCTATATTGAGAAATAATTGACTGGAACAAAGTGACCTATACGAATACTGCAGCTATATGTATTTCTTTCCTTGGCAAAGTACAGGTCTAGAGAAAAATTATCAAAAGACCATTTTATAGCTCATTGTACAGGTTTGAGAAGACAAACACAGGAGTCTTTATATATATATATATATATATATATCTGCTGCAGCAATCCTTTCTCTTCCTCTATCTGAGGAGATTCTATTTTCTGTGTTGGGGACATACCATATTTTGTATCTCAGGTGACTATGTACAAATGACTAGCTTAGTCTCATAAAGAATAATCATATCAAGTCATGATTATTGCATTCCCTTTCAATGTCTTAGGTGTAGAGCCACGGTAATGAATTACAGATACTTTCTGTAGATAGGTTGCTGTTTTACCTCTATGATATATAACCTCTGTTTAAGAGCATCTCATTGCACTGAACAGATATATCTTTTTATATTTTGCTCTGCAATATTTAGGTACAAATGACTTTCATACTAGGAACCTGTAACTATGAGCTGACAGTACTTGTGCCAGATAGCTATTTTAAGAGTCTCCAGTGCTGAGGACCTCAGGACCTGTCAGGCCAGTAATAACACAGTGAGGTGGATTTTCAGCACCAGTTTCTCATTTGCTAGTCCTTGAACATATAGCCTTTTTCTTTTTTAGTTGCATGAAGTTCTCAGTCTGAATTGCATGGCAATGGCAAAAAGATTTGCTTGTCATCTTTTGGATAACCAGCCTTGTTAAGACTTAAGAGGAAACAATCAAGCCTTTGGGGATTGCAGACCATCTGCCTGTCCATACCAGTAAGACAGTGACATTTATTAGCCTGAATAAATGTTATTAATTTCTAAAACATGCCTGCAGTTCAGTAAAGCTGAAGGAGAATGATTCACTTTCATAACCAATGGCAGGTGATCAAGCTGATGAATCAAGAACAAGTGGCATGTTCTTTTTTATACTTTTTTTGAAGGATTTAGCCAGCATAGCCTAATATCAGTGATGCATAAAATTATCAAGTAATTATTGTCCCAAGGGAAGAAAATGGATAAAATAGCTAAAATTAAAGCAGGAAGTGTATTGCAATATTATTTCTTAATTATACATACACATGAGTATTCACATGGGCTTATATAAAGAAAGTCTGATATCTGTTCTGAAAGGGTATGTCTACACTACCCCGCTAGTTCGAACTAGCGGGGTAATGTAGGCATACCGCACTTGCAAATGAAGCCTGGGATTTGAATTTCCCAGGCTTCATTTGCATAAACTGGGCGCCGCCATTTTTAAATCCCTGCTCGTTCGAACCCCGAGCCGCGCGGCTACACGCGGCACGAACTAGGTAGTTCGGACTAGGCTTCCTAGTTCGAACTACCATTACTCCTCGTGGAATGAGGTTGGATTGCTATTTTAGATGAAGTTTGTAGGAAGAAGACAATGTCTGAGACACCAGTTCCCTTTTGTAGGAATACACTGTTGCAATAGAGGAAACAAAAGAGAACCTTTTCTTCCCCATTCCACTGTCTTGGTCAGCAGAGAACTTTCAAAGAGCACTGGCTAATCCACTCTGTATTCCTAATGCAAAGATCAGTAACAGGCAGGACTCGTACAGAGTTCACATGCTTTGCAGAAAAGAAATGGATATAACATATATTTGTTAGGGCAGAAAACTATAACAGAACAGATAGGTATTTGGCCTTGTCCTGCTGATATTTGGCCCCATTTCTTCTTTCATTGCATGATTACACTTGGATATTAAGGTCTCATGTCTAGCCCAGAGCAGAGGGGATAGTCACATGAATGGCTGCAACACCTCCAGGAAGAGTATAGGTTGGGCCTTTGTGATGCATCTGCCAATTTGCACCATGGTGTTTCCCTCACTTTTCATCTATGGAGTAAGTATGTGCATCTTCCACATTGGGCATGGATACAGTTTAGAAGTGACCATATACACTGTGGCTGTGTCTAGACTGCATCCCTTTTTCGTAAAAGGGATGCAAATTAGACATATCGCAATTGCTAATGAAGTGGGGATTTAAATCTCCCCCGCTTCATTAGCATAAAAATGGCTCGGAGCTTTGCCAGAGAAAAGCGCCAGTCTAGACGCGGATCTTTTGGAAAATAAAGCCTTTTCCAAAAGATCCAATATCGCTCTTAAAATAAGGGATTAGGGATCTTTCGGAAAAGGCTTTATTTTCTGAAAGATCCGCGTCTAGACTGGCGCTTTTCTCTGGCAAACCTCCGTGCCGGAAAAAAGCAGCAGCCATTTTTATGCTAATGAAGCGGGGGAGATTTAAATCCCCGCTTCATTAGCAATTGCGATATGTCTAATTTGCATCCCTTTTACGAAAAAGGGATGCAGTCTAGACACAGCCTGTGGGATAGAGAATCTGAGCATATGCACAGTTGAGCCATTGATTACATATTTGTTAAGTACATTGCCAGATACCCCAGATTCAGACCCTCTTCTGCAAACTTCTTTATCTTTTTCACAAGCAGGACTGTTATATGAGACCAGGAGGGTTTTCTTCTTTATCAGTAGGTAACAAGGATGGTTTTCAAGGTCATTGTGCAGCAGTGGTGTGGTATTTGCCATGATTATGTTCTCCTTAACTGTCACAGAATCTTGTTGCATATTTGTTGGCACGTTAGTCAATGCCATGCAAGGGGCACTGATGTGAGGGTAACTCTGATTATGGAAAGAGCAGCAATAATTTAGATGTCCACTCAGGTGTTTGGACTTCTGCAGAATTCCACTGTGGAATGGACGGGGGCTAGTATAGATATTTGGAGTGCACATGTGTTGCTTCCACAAAGTGTTCTACAAACTTCTGTGATATATTGACACTGGCCATTGTTTTCCTTTTGGCTTCTTCAAGGTGGTGACAGAAACTGCGCTTGTGGTCCAGGGTTTATCCCCAGGAATCACAGATTATGATCCTGCATCAGTGGTGATCCATAGCACGTGATGTTTAATGTCTTTTTGGCCTGGGTATCATTCAAATAGCAAGCTGAGTACAGGCAGTCCCCGAGTTACACGGATCCGACTTACGTCGGATCCGCAGTTACGAACGGGGCCCTTCCTCTCCCTGGTCTCCAGCAGACCAGGGAGAGGAAGCAAAGTGGCAGAACATGCGGGCAGCAGACAGCCCAGACGCGTCTGGGCTGTCAGCTGGCCGCGTGCTCTGCGGCTTTGCTCTGCTCTGCTCTGCTCCCCGTCCCCCTGGACTGCAGACCAGGGGGACGGAGAGCAGAGCAGAGCAAAGCCGCGGAACCCGAGGGCAGCAGGATAGCCACGGCGCATCTGGGCTGTCCCGCTGCCCGCGTGTTCCACCGCTTTGCTCCGGACGCCTGTGGCACAGCAGCTGGGGCGCTGCCGGTTGGTCCCGTAGCGCCGCTCTGGGCGCCACTGGACCAACCCAGCAGCACCCCAGCTGCTCTGCCCCAGGCGTCCCCAAGTCAGCAGCTGCTGAAAATGACCAGTGGCTGACTACAGGAAGTCCCTGCCCCGGGCTTCCTGGAATCAGCCGCTGATCAGTTTCAGCAGCAGCTGACTTGGGGAAGCCTGGGGTTCTTAAGTCGAATCTGTATGTAAGTCAGAACTGGCGTCCAGATTCAGCCGCTGTTGAAACTGATTAGTTTCAGCAGCGGCTGAATCTGGACGCCAGTTCCGACTTACATACAGATTCAACTTAAGAACAAACCTACAGTCCCTATCTTGTACGTAACCCGGGGACTGCCTGTACACTGTTTTCAAGACATTTGGCTTTACTTGATATGCTTTGAAATAATTTTTTAGTGATCGATAGGTCTTTTTCTAGAACCTCTTCTAAGGCTTCTAATGAAGAAACCTGAGTAACCAGTGCAATATCATCGACATATGTGAACTTGCAGGAAGATTTTGGTGGAATAGCACTAGTTGAAAAGTGCTGGAGGTAGAAAGAGACCCTTGTTAGAATCCGTTCGGTCTTTGTGGTCCTGCAAAGACTGACTTTGGCCTCAGCATACTTGCTGAAGGTCAAGAAGACTTCTGAAATATTTGAGAGTGCAAATTCAAATTTCAAAACAGATGTGTGCCTTTCCCTGAAATGCTTGCAGTGGTGTGGGAAGGCAGAAAATCTTTGTTTCACTTAAGGAGATTCAAAGCTGCTATTTTCTCTGAAATGAACTGAACTGAAACAGAAATTCTCTCCTTAGCCTGGAGGATCCACAATATAACTTTCTGATGCTTTTATCACTTTTCTTTCTTTTGCTTTGCAGCAATTTCTTGACAATATTTTTTAATATGGGACATACATTTATTATGGAGTTTGTGTATTTATTTATTAGTGGTGTTTGCTTTCATTTAAATTATGCTTCTGTTAATTGAGAATAAAGTTTGTTTTAATGCTGCCAATTTTAATTTAATCAAATGCTGCCATTTTCTATTCATTAGCTGATGTATTTAACTCCGTGTTGCTGTCTTTCGTCTGTTGCTATTTTTAGTGACTGGTGCTGTTTTTAACTATTCAATCCATTGACCTGCATTTGTTCTATACTGATGTCATACTAGCATTACTACCTGTCTCACTACTGAACTGTACCTGATTGCTCTGATCTTTTTAAGTTGTACCTTTCACTCCTTGACCTTAGATGTATGTACAAGTTGCACCTCCCTTAACCAGGACTCTCTAGTCTGGCAACATCCATGGTCTGGCATGACTACAGATGCACCTGGATGAGAGTACCCCAGAGCAGGAGGGCCAGCAGCTGGGAGTCCCATGAGTCAGATGGCAGTGGTCCACAGCAGCCTAGGCTATCTGGGCTGCTTGCCACCTGGCAGTGGGCCCAGGACCATGGCTGCCGTGGAGGGTAAGCCTGGCTGGGGCCGCGTCAGTCCAGGCAGTGGCAGGGTGGTAGTAGCAGGTCTGCAGCTGCCCAGGCGGTGGCGGCAGCATGATTGGGGCTGCCTGCCTCCTGGCAGTACGGCTAGGGCCGTGGACACAGCATCTCGGGACGGGGAAGCTGAGCTGGGCCGCGATAGTCCAACAGAAGCAGCACAGCTGGGACCAGATGACACCCGGCAGATAGTGGAGCCGGGACTTCCTGCCTGACAGAAGTGGGAAGGGGCAGCGGGTTGAAGGGCTGGTGTTAGGGGATCCTCCCCATTGTCCAGCAAATTCTCTCATCTGGGACCAATTAAGTGCCCAGGGTGCCGGACAAGGGAGGTCCAACCCAAAGGAGGTCCAAGACTTAAATGTGACTTGAGGGCACTGAATCTGTAGCTGGGTTATTATCCAGCTGAAACTAAGATGAGTTGAGGAAACTTTGGGACTAGATGTATATCTAGATTTAGCCAGAAACTTGCATTTGAGGAGAACAGCTTTGCTTAGATGATGGTCCAAGTTAGCTTCATGGCCACTGGTTATAACAATGCCCTGGGCAAGATTATCAGAAATGACAAGTGATGCTGAGTGCCTCCATTTTTGGATGCCCAATTGGAGATCCTAAAAGGAAACAGATTTTTTGCTTTCAGAGGATGGGTGCTCAGTCCTTTTTGAAAATCTGACTCCTTTAAAGTTTCTCAAATGGAGCACCCAAAACATTGAAACATCCAAAATCACAAGTTAAGCTGGGGGAATACTTCCCTAGTAGTTTATTTGCTGACAAATGTAGTTTCAGTCAACGGGGCCAGCCGTTGTTTGTTGCCCAGAGCAGAAAACGTTTTTGGAGCTCCCTCTGGTTAGCTAAGCAAAAATAATTGCCCAATTTGTGCCGCCCTCCCTAATGCTGATCCTTTACAACTTTTCTTTTAGCCTGCTAGTTAGGGCACTCAGACTGCGGGAAGCCTGAATGACTATTTACTTTCATCATGAATATGAAGTGTTATTATGGATGAAAATGAAGAGTCACTGGACCTCAGAAATAGAGTAAGCATAATTCTGTAGCTTGGTGGTTAGGGCATTCCTGTAGGCTGTGGAAAACTCAAGTCCTACTCCAGTGATTATTTAATAGTTTATGAAAGGTGGAGCAGTTTGCGTATGAGAAATGGAGAAGGTCCACCCCCGAATACCCCATAACCCAGTGGCTGGGTATAATCCTATAATGAGGGAGTCCCATTTAATACCCCTTCTCCACATTATGGGGGATGGGAAGAAATAGAACTAAAGTATCCCACAGCCTAGGAGAATACCCTAACCACTGAGCTAATAGTTGTCACGACAGCAGTTCCATCTCCTCCTGCAGCTGTTTTTTGAGTATTTCATCATCCTTTGCATTTGTTACAATATCTGAAATAAAAATATTTTGAGGCACATAAAGTGAAATGTTTTGTTCATACCAAATCTACATGGTTTTGGTCATATTTCAACTCAGTGCGTTTTGGAAAAAAAATCACTTTTAGTTTGATCTGAAATGAAATTTTGTCTGACTTTGTAAAAAGAGTAGGAAGCCAAAGTTTCAAAAGTGAATTATTATTAGAACTGAATGAAGAATGGATTTTTTTTATTTGCTGGGACTTTCATATTAAAATTCCAGAATGTTTGTACCCAAGCCCACCACATGATGTAATTTGTTACATAATACTTTGTTGGATATTCCTGGACAAGTTTCAGGGTTTTTCTCAGGTATCTTGGCAGTAATTCTAAATCTAATGGATTGAGCAACTTTAATTTGCTTAGTCAGCATCTGGGGGAATCCCTAATTTGCTTTTAGTAGTTTACTACTGCATGCATTCATTCAAAGAATGATTTCTTCACTGTGCTGCCTTGTGTTAATAGTTGTCAAACTAATATCTTGTTCAGGCATCCAGTCCAGATGCTATGTGGTAAAGCAGAAGGTACTATTCAAATGGGGTTGCACACTTGTGGAAAATATATAATTCTCAATACAATTGCTTCCTCGACCGGGCTGATTCATTAGAAAAGTCAGTAAATGAAATTGCTATCCTGAAACATTGCCTTTTTGTGTTAGTTTATATCATCAGTTACATCATAAGAATTGGAATGTTGGCTAGAGGGAGCTACTGCTAAGTATCTGTGAAGTTACTACTTTTTCTTAGATTGCAGCTGGTCCGCAGCTGCCCAGGCCCCACCACCACCAGACTCATGGGGCTCCCAGCTGCTGGCCTTCCTGCTCCAGGGTTCTCTCATCCAGGAGCATCCGTGGTCATGCCAGACCACGGATATTGCTGGCCGAGAGAGTCCCGGTGAAGGGAGGTGCAACCTGTACTTCAATATATTATTATTGTTTGTATTGCACTGTCAGCTGCTGCAAGTGCCCCTCTCATTCATGGTAAAATGCTCCTCTTCTGTGGAAAAACCCAAATAAGATCAGAGTCCTTCCCTGCAAAATGAAATTCATGATGTTGCTGCTGCATTCTCTTTTCTTTGCTGCTGCATTCTCTTTTCTTGGTGGGGTTTTTGGCTCTGTGGAGGAGATGAGGATATGGCCTACGTATTCTGACAATAGCAGATACCCTGGTACCTATGGAGATGAAATCTCTGTAAAGAGGCAGCACTAGGATGCTGTTTCCTGACAGTCCCTCTCTTTTGATAGCATTGCTTATTCTGAAGCTGTGCTCTCATTAGTTCTCCTGGTAAACTGGTCTTTTTTTATGATCTTCCTGTACAAATCACAGAGTGGGCTTTGGGACTGCTTGGAATTTATAGGCAAAAGATTCACTGGCTTAGGGAGGAGTTAAGATGTAGACTGGATATTCCTGGGTTTCTCTCTATATATTAACTCTACTATTTCCCACTACTATAGATCCCCATCTGCAAAGGCTAATGGGAATGGAGAAGCAGGCTACTGTACTTAGCTGATACTTCTTTTTTTATGCAGACAGATGACATTTGTGAGTACTCCTTTCAAGCAGTTTGTAAGGGTAAATGTGTTGGAGATTGTGAGGCATTCAGATATACTACCATAAAGGGTTCTTGTGCAAGAAGTATTGCGCAAGAAAACGTCCACACTGTCATGATTATGAGGGTTAGCCAGCAGCCTGGGGATTAAGGGGTTAACTACACCTAGCCAGGTGGAGTGACCAATAGGAATGTAGGTGGGATTTTTCAAACTGGAACAAAGGAATTTAGGTTTTTTCTTTTCTCCCTTTTGTCTCTCTGGGAGAGGGCTCTGCAGCTACAGAGAGGGACAAGCATGTCTCTCTCTCTCTCCAAGACACCATTCTTCATTTTCTGTAAGTAGGGTAAAGTTTAGGTAGTTTCGTTAGGTTTTATTGTTTTAAGGGTTGGGTATGGGATCTGAGATCTGGCACTGGTTAAAAGATGTTTTGGCTTTTCTTTGTAACTAAGTTCTAGGCCCATGGAGTTTCTCCATGAGTATATTTTGTTACCTCCCTATCTAGTCATTATGGTTGCAACAGGAATATTGTTGTAATAATAAAAGTTCTTTCTTTTCTTTTTATTAACCTGGCAGTGGTTAATTGTGTGCCCTGATTTTTATTTTAGGGGTAAGATTTCCCAAATGATCTTTCCCCTGATTTCTTTATCAACATTTGGGTGGTGGCAGCGGAAGTTTTATTCCCAAGATCTAGGTTTTTAAGATTTTGGGGGAATTTTTATACCAAAGCCTGGTAGATAAGGCTTTGGGGTACACTTGCTGGCCCCCACTTCTGCATTTATCATGCCAGGTGGGGAAGGAGCCATGACACACACTGCCACGTGTGAGCTGTTCTTTTGCGCAAGAGCGCCCATGGCACTGTGGACGCTCTCTTGCGCAAGAGAGCTCTGATGGCCATTTTAGCCATAGGGCTTTCTTGCACAAGAAATCCCTGCGGAGCGTCCACACTGCCCTCTTGCACAAGAGCTCCTGCACAAGAGGCCTTACACTTGTTAAAAAAGAGCGCAGCTCTTGCGCAAGGAGCCCTCTCTTACCATGCCATACTGTACATTTCCTTGCACAAAAGCAGGTGGACAGTGTAGACGCTCTGCAGATTCTTGCGCAAGAACGGCCATACTTGTGCGATAACCCGCCAGTGTAGACATAGCCCTAGTGTAGAAGTTGGAGATTTGCAATACTACGATAACCAATTTGGAAAGACAAGATTAAGGCTGTGTCCAGACTCAGGGTTTTTTTTTCGAAAAAAGTAGCCTTTTTTCGAAAAAACTTCACCTGCGTCTAGACTGCAGCCGCGTTCTTTCGAAATTAAATCGAAAGAACGCGGCTTTTCTTTCGACGGTGGTAAACCTAATTCTACGAGGAAGAACGCCTTTTTTCGAAAGTGCTCTTTCAAAAAAAGGCGTTCTTGAAAGCAAACAGGGCTTTTTAGAAAGAGAGCATCCAGACTCACTTGCTGCTTTCTTTCGAAAAAGCGGCTTGCTTTTTCGAAAGTTCCGCGTGCAGTCTAGACGCTCTCTTTCGAAAGAGGCTTTTTCGAAAGTATCTTTCGAAAAAGCCTCTTTCGAAAGAGACTTGCAGTCTAGACATAGCCTTAGTGATTACCATTTGAGACAATATATCTGGATAAGTTGTTGGAAGGTTTTGGACCTTTTGGATTTCAAATGTTCTTCTGTATTTGGGTCAGACATGGATCCTGATCAAAATCTTGACATCAGTGCTAAGGTCACAGCAAACACATTTCTCGTTTCTTTTTATGCAGAGTATTTAGCAGCAATCAACAGAGGAAAGAAAATTTGGTGGTGGGGCTGTGTGAATAATTGATTATTTAGTTCGGTGGCTAAACCACAAAAATTGGTATGTTCTGAATCAAAACTGATTATGTTTTGGGGGCAGGAAGAGGATTCTTGTAGAAATGCAAAAATACCATTTGTATTGAATGAATCAACAATTTTGAAACAAAACTGGTTGACTTTTTCTTGCAATGTTTTTCCTATTTTTTTTTTAAATTTGACTGCAACTGTTTGCTGAATTAGATCTGAATTGGCAAGTAATTTCAGTGGTTCTGAAGTTGCATTTTTTGTCAAATTTACTGTTTGAGGGGGGAGGGGGAAACCTCTGCAGTTGGAAGGCAGTGTCAGCAAAGAGGAGGATCAACATATTATACAGGAAGAACTGGATGACTAGATGTCTGCAGTAGTAGACATGAGAGAATATATAATAGTATGAAGTGCTAGGTCAAGCATTTAGTGACTAATGATTAAAATTTGTGCTATTAAATGGGAGCTCAAAATCTTGATAAATTAGCTGATCACAGGATGACTATAAGCCACCAGCATGCCACTGGTGCTTTGCTCTATGTAAAACACCTCACTGAGAAGCATAGATCTTACTGTGCAGTGGCTACAGACATACAGCATTGGGGCATCAATGTGGACCCTTGAACTGTTTGCTGCATTGTGACTGACCTCCAGAAGTGGCCCATAATTCCTCCAGTAGCCCTTCTGGTCATTCTTTTGAACTTGGCGGCTTCCCTGCAGGCATGTAAATATCCCCTTTCAAAGCTCCATTTTGGACAGCCTGCATGCTATGCTGGTCTGCACCAGGACAGAACAAACTACTCAGGTGGAATGCTGTTGAACAAAGGTGTGTGTGTGTGTGTGTGTGTGTGTGTGTGTGAACACAGGTGTGTGTGTGTGAGAGAGAGAGAGAGAGAGAGAGAGAGAGAGATAGATAGATAGATAGATATATAACTTTGCAAAGATTTGGAAAGGGAGGCGGGGTTGATGTTAGGATTCTTTCTCCCCCCCAATCTCAGGGCAGGCTTTTTTCCAGTTGTTGTCTGAACTTATAAGGCAGTATGCTGACATCCCCTAAAACACAATCTCTACCCACCCCACACGCACGCACGCACACACACACACACACTCATTCATCCCTGTCACACACTCTTCCTCCTCCCCTCACACTTCAATTGACAAGCTGCTGTTCATGTAGCAGAATGACCATGGACTAATGGGATTGGGAGACCTGCATCATGTGATGCTGATTGCTCCATGCAGCATTGCAAACCCTTCCCAAAGCACCCTGTGGCCAGTTGCATGGTGGGATAGCTACCCATAGTGCACTTCTCACTGTGCTGCTGTAAGAGCTGCTAATGTGGATCCACTACACCATCACAAGGAGCATAGTGTAGAGTCACAACAGTGGTTTCCCTCAGCGCTCTGTGAGGAGTGCTGTAACTGCCAGTGCTTTCTATTTCATATTTTAAGACAAATCTGATCTTAGGATATATCTGTCACAGAGATCTTCTGAAAAAACTTCTTCTGAAAGAGAGCATCAACACTGCCAAAGTGCATCGAAACAGCAATCTGCTTTTTGAAAGAGAGTGTCCACACTGAATGGACGCTATCTTGCATTTAAGCTGTGATTACTATGGACGGAGGGGCCACCAGGGCACCTGTGCTTTTTCTTCTTTCCTCTTCTTTTGAAAGAACTCCCTCTTCCCCGTCCACACATGCCTTTTTCCGAAAGAACTCTTTTGGAAAAAAGCTTCTTCCTCATAGAAAGAGGTTTACCATTGTTGGAAAACCCCCTCTGTTCTTTTGATTTTTTTGGAAAGAATTCCATTGCAGTGTGGATGTAAGTGAAGTTTTTTTCGGAAAAACGGCTGTTTTTCTGAAAAAACTCTGAAGTGTAGACATACCCTAAGTGCTAAAATTATGTTAACCCTTTTAAGAAACTCTTGTAATAAGTTGTAACTAATGCTCTGAATTAATATGCTCATATAATTGTACTACAGAGCACTTTTTTAAAAAAGACTCCAAGCTATACTTCCTGAACCTTAATCTGTTAGCTAAGCCACATACTGTATTCTGTATATTCATTAAGGATAATCTGTTTCTACTTTTAGGACAAAAATGTTAAATGACAGATGCCTACAATTCTAACACCAGATGCCACCGATGGAAAGGATTTATGACCTAAATACTCTTATAGAATTTCATCCCTAAATGCGCATTCACTGCAGTAGGTGGTCTGACTGAACTAGGTAGCTGTTCTCACCAGTAAAGTTTGAATAGATCTGCTGTCCTGGTAGTGGTGGTATCTGTTAGCTTTATTGAAAAAACGTACCTTATTCAGTTAAAACACAATGTTTCTGATTAAATTAGCACAAAGACTGTTTCTTGGCTTAATTTGTTCAGTAAAATCAGTGACAACTTCCATTGACTTCAGTGTATGCTAGCGTGGGCATATTGTCTATGTGCAGTACACAAAGCAGTACAACACATGAGGTAAGGAGTTGGAAGTACCCAAGAAAGTATGTTGTCTCTTTTCTCCTGGAAGATGAGGGACACAGAGGCCATGTCTACACCAGGAAATTATTTCAAAATTACTAAATTCGATTTAAGAACTCCTGATTTACCAAATTTGAACTTGCGGGTCCTCACTATGGGGAAGCATAGAAATTAGTCTGAGGCACTGGACTAATTTATTAGGCATCTATTAGTTCTCCCCCTGCCCCTCAACAAGGAGCTGCTGTGACCAGCAGGGAGAGATGCCATTGGCTGGGACAGCTTCATGCTGGGACCAGCAGGGAAGGGTCCCTCTCCCCTGGCCGGGGCAGCTCCCTTCTGGGTCAGCAGGGAAGTGGCCAGCACTGCAGGTCTGGCTCTTAGGCAGTGGTACCATGGGGCTCCACAAGCTGCAGAGCCTCATCTTTCCCTCGTCCCACCAGGAACTGGACCGTCTGGCTGCTTCCAAGGTGCAGCACAGTGCTCTGGCACTGATGACCAGGAGCCTCCCAGGTAATCCTGAGCCCTAGCCCTCTGCTCCACCTTGACTGCTCCCCCCAAACTGAAGACACCTTCTGCATCCCAAACAGCTCATCCGTGACTCTACCCCAAAACCCACACCCCCAGTCCAGAGCCTTTATCTCCTCCTACCTCTTGCCCTGAGCCTCTCCCAAAACCTGTAGCCTCTTAATGCATCCCAAACTCCTCATCCCCAGGCCCACTCCAGAGCCCTCACCTCTTCTTGCATCTCACCCCTGCCTCAATTTCCTGTCCTCTTTTGTATTTGCAATCCTTTGGCCCCAGACTGGAGCCTCCTCCTCTATCCCAAACCAGTCATTCCCAGGCCTCTTGCATCCAAATCCTCTATCCCAGTCCCGTGTGCGTCATCTCTGGCCCCACCCTAGAGACTGCACCCCCAGCGAGAGCCCTCACACCCTTGCACCCCACTCTCTGCCCCATGCCTGAGCCTCTCCCACACTCAGAACCCTTTGGCCTCACTCCCACTACATGAATTTCGTTATGTGCACCAATGGGAAGGTGATGCACGTCCCCTCCAAGTCACACATCACCTCCACATTGGTGCACATAACACAATGCATTAGAAGAATTAAAGAGAACACCTGAGCCTAATTAGAGCTGGACGTGATAAGCACCTCTGAACACTGAAAATTTTTTTAATTTTTTTGGGGGGGAACTTAATGTTTCAAACACTGTTTTTGGCAGCAGAGATACTTTTTAAAATATTGCTGTGTCTGCTTGTGCATGTTGCTTTGCAATTTATTTTTCACAGATATTTTTGCCAAGAAAACCAGAATGTATGTTCTCAAAAAGAAATCATAAGGATCACAAGTACAGTTGCAGCAAATTAATGGAAAGTGTGTGATTGTGGGAAGTGTTTGTGAAAAATAAATAGACAGAAAGAAAGCTATAAAAGCAAGACCAACATTTGTGCAAAAAGAACAGCCATCCTCTCATGAAAAACAAGAGAGAACATGTGTGAAACAGCAAGAAAAAGTGGTTTGATTTGGAGTCAATTATCTACCCTTTTCCTAGTGCCATTTAGTTCTAAATAGAACAGAGAAAACTCTTTTCAAGTGTACATATTTCATCACACAGTCTAAGCTTACATGATTATTACATAGCCAATGATCACTGAAAAATAATTTCCCCAGCTGGTTCACAGACAATTTCAAAATAACTCCCACAGAACTTGTTATGATTGTCTTTGAAGCTCGCAGCAGTCATTCATGGAAAAAAAACCCCACCTGAACCCTTTAGTCCAGTACTTTTTAGTCTGCCTGACATGGAGAATATATTCTTGAAGAAAATATTTCCGAGCTGAACTAGATGCAACAATAGACCTCTCCTTACACAAAGGAATAGCTTGTTTTGAAGGATACAGAGCTGGGCTAACTTCAGGGATTGAACTCCTTCCAACACATATGCTTTGAAGAATTGGGCGATTTGGTGGTGAACATCATGGAGGGAGGAACTCTAGAAAGGAAAACAAAAGCTACAGATTCCTTTTCTAGAATTTGGATGAAGTGACCCATCTGTTATATTTATTTTGGGTTCTGAGAGAGGGAAGCCTTATTGTATTAGTTTGGTTCTGAAAGCAGTGAATTATAGATTTCAGCTAGGAAAACATTTACAGTGTGGCATTAATAACCTTCAGAGATAATGATTGAGCAGAAACAGGAGCCGAGTTTCAAAAATGGATCTGTACAATTTGGCACGCCTGACTTGACATGTAAATAGTTTATTTGTGCATGTTAATGTACAACTGGACATGCTTGCTAGGAAAGAGCTTATCTGCACATCCAGTTATGATATTTGCATTTGAGTGTTAGATATAATCTGTGTTGTGCTATCAGAGGTGCACATTCTTCCTTGAAAACCTGCTCCATGAATTTTTGCTTGATAGAATTCTAATTTACACGGAAGGTGCCTGTCTCAGGGATTATACACCAACGTGCATAATCTATACAGATGCTTTTGCATGTAGCTGAAAATAAAGATATGTGTAATCTAATGTATATACTATATAATCTCATCAAAGGATGCATTTAAATGCCGCCTTCTTTGTGGGATACTACTGTTAGATATAAATCACAAAATGAGCACAACAGCTATTTTTATATATTAAGATTGTATATAACCATATTAATGGTACTATACAGTACTTTAAAGTACCTGTGTTAAAGGCCGCATCAATAAAATTGCATTCTTCAAGATTTTCAGATTCATTGGGAAAACTGAGTTGAGGGTAATTCATTGCTTTTCTTAGCCTACCGCTTGAAAGAATTGCACATGGGAAGGGTAGATGAAAGCACAGAAGGTTGGCCAGTTCAATCGTTACATTTCTAGCTAACCTAGGAGAATAATATCAGACCAATCAGTAACACAATAGGAGATTTTTCAATAGTACCTGTTTAGACAAGAAGTGTTACAGCAGGTGAGCAAACATTGATATGGCTGCCATGGGAGTCTTCTCCATTGTGTGTGCAGGGATGTATGTGTTTTGCAAACAGTCATCTTTTTTAATGGTTGTAAAAGACTAAGTGATGTGAAAGGACGTTCTGGGGAAAACATGATTTTTTATTGCACAAGCTCATATCCTGAAAGAAAAAGGCCAAATTTTACCTTTTAATATGCTCAATACTATGGTGATAAGTGGGTTCTGCCCCTGAAAGATCATGATTCTATATATTTTGGTTAGTCTCTAATAAGGTGCCACAGGATTACTCACTTTTTAAAAAGTATATATATGGGGTATAGAACATTCTTAGTGACTCACATTCAACTGATAGTCAATTCCTATAATTAGAGCTGGTAAGGAATTAGTTAACAGAACGGTTTATCATATGGAAATATCAATTTGTCGAAACTGGTACATTCCCACAAACAATTTTGCTTTCGACTATCATTTCGTAGTTCTAGAATGGAATGTCTAGTCAGAGAAAGAAATGCAGCCCTCTTTCAGGCCAGGGATTGGAACCTGGCTTTCCCACGCGACGTTGCTGACCACAATGTTATTGTGTACATTCCCTTGTTCAATGAAAAGTCAGAGAGAGCCTTTGAAAGGTGTTGGTTCTATCCCAATGTGGACCAGGGAAATTTTCTAAATGTTGGACTTTCATAGGATAGGAAAACAATTTCCTACTCCTCTTTCTAATGTACAATAGAGCTAATGGACCTGAGATTTAGGACTTTTCTTCATGACGACTTACTACATGGCTAGTCAGGATGTTCCAAACAGCACCGTATGTCAGAGCTCCCAATGGAACTTCTTGTGCTATAGCAGCACCCACATGAGCACTTAGGGCACAGCAGGCTAGTATGCTGGAGATTTACACCCTGTTGCGCTGTGCACTAAATTGCCATGTAGATAAGCCCTTAGAGAAATGTATTAATGAAATGCTTAGGAAGATATGCATTTGGGAGTGAAGCTGTATCTCTACGGAATAATCTGTTAAATATTTATGAAATTAGGAAAGTTTTGGAGCCCGTTTATACTGTGCTGGCATTGTTTATGGGTGGTTGTAGAAAGCTTCTTGATGCATTTTAACACGTAGTATTTGGAGAAACCAACTTCACTGCTCCTGCCCAACATTCTGGTTTCCATTTAAAAATAAAGTCACTCATTTGATGCCTCTTTCTTCAGGAAACCATTTCCATGATGGAAGCTTTGCACTGAAATTGAAGGATGTGACTCACTGCATTTTTCAGACAGTTGGAGCTGTGCAACTTTACTGAGCACAATTTAGTTGCTCCAAATCCCTCAACAAAGCTTATTCTCTTAGGCTTCCCACCCCGTCCAACTATGACCACAATATTTTCCTTGTGACATCTTTTCAAATGAAGAAATATATAAAAATAAAGCCACATATATATATATATATATATATATATATATATATATATATATATATATATAAAATAAATCTTGTCTCAAATAGTTTGAAAGCTTTAAACACATTTTTTACACCCAATGGTGGTGGGTGTGTATGTGTTAAAATAAAATTAAATATGTAATAGGGATAACATGGGAAGCTGAAGCTTTAAGTGCTGCAGATCATGCAGACAGACAATAGCTAGTACTTTCATTAAGCCAAGCAAACAGATAATTGCAAGCTGGTTTTCTTTTTATAACATACCATGAACCATAATATCTAAATAGTTAACAGGCCGTGGTACTAAAACTAGTGCTAATAAATCAAGGATAGAGTACCCAGTGACATTGTTAAATCCAATCAGATACAATAAAGGGACCCTCAATGCTGCTCAGGTGCATATGATTATGTATTGATTTGCAAACATACGGAGACAGCATAACTGAAAATCAACACTGCATTAGCAAATTTTAAATTACGTAGACTTCATGTGCTTTCTCCTCAGACAATTCTTGCCTATATGAGACATTGGATGCACTGTAATATTCACTTAAAATCATTTCCTAAATATCCCAGTTGCTATAGCAACCAGTGCTGATGATGGCATTTACATGCAGAGCACTAAGTGAGATTTATAGAAAAGTCATCAAGAATGGTCAAGTTTTCATTTTTTCCCATGCCCACCTATAAAGCAGCTCATTATGCAACTCTTTATGCAACCCAAAAGATACGCTATTGCTGGCACAGCTAGAAACTTAAGAGAGGAGAAATTAAAGCTAAAGCTGCTTTCTGGATGATTTAGTTTAATTAACCCTTTCAGGCTCTCGCTTGCAGGAGCAAAGCCTTCCCTAGCTTCCATTTCTCAGATTCAGTAATTTAAGCATTGCCCTGTGATTTTTCTAAGAAATAAAGCTGAGCTAAATAGACCCTTTTCTTTTAAAATGAAGATTGGTGTCACAAATTTATTAATTTACAATATTCTTAATGTTGGTGTGAATTTTCATTGCCTTTGAAAGGATTCTAGTTTCACAGCTTCACCTATTGTACCCTTCTGTCCACAGCAAGCTAAAACATGGGCATCATTTCCTCATTGCGCTACTAGTGTACCTCAGCTATTAATTGTAGGTATCACCTCTAGGTGAGATGTTAATTCAGCCTCTCCCTCAAGTTTAGGTCTATGAAGTAGCTTTGAGTTCTAACTGTGGAGGTGACTTTTGTGATTAGGGTTGCCAGATGGTTGAAACAAAAATACTGAATGCCCCCCCCTCCCCCCCCCCAAAAAAAAACCCTGGGAAAAAATTCTGTTGAAGAAGGAAAAAAGGTGGGAGGGAGACCAAAGTTGTTGAGAGAGAAAAAAAAAAAGGACTCCAAGGACTTATTAAGCACCCCCCTCCAAAATTAAAATAAAACAGCTTTAATGTATGTCTCCTTTAAGAGTGAGTGCAGAGATAGGAACAGGGGAGAAGTTGAGCACTAACACCCAGGGGAAAGCATTGCTTCCCCTAGGTTTTTTTTTTTTTTGGCCGGCAGCCTTTTGTGTTGGCAGCCCTAGGGAACCAGGTAAGCATGGGGGCTGGGAGTATTGGGAGCTGGTGGCGGGGGGGAGGCTGGGTGCTGAGTGTTTGTAGGGTTGCCAGGTGCCTAGCATTTTGCCTCTTGGCTGGGGAAAAAAATCTTAAAATACCAGACATTTTAGGTGTCCGGTATTCTCTGAATTTTTTTACCGGACAGGAGCTGAAAATACGGTACTGTCTGGGTGAATACCGGACACCTGGCAGCCCTATATTGCGATATGGACACTTGAACTAAAACTTATGAAACCAAATATGATAAAGTTGAGTTTAGTCAGTGCTGTCCTAGGATGAATTTTAATTGGTGCTGTAGAAGTGAAGGGCTTTTCTAGCCCCAAACCAATCCTGTTTGTTTATTGGCAGTTCTGTAGTGCTCTTCACCATAATATTTATGTGCATCCAGAAATAGTGGATTTAGTTCCACAAAACAACTGTGAAGTAGGGAAATATTCTGCCTATATTTCAAACAAAGAAATTGAGGATTCAGAGTGAAATGATTTGCTCAAGGTCACAGATTGCATTAGAACGCAGATGATAACAGAACCTCTGTTATGCTAGTCCAGTGTCTGTAACCAAAAGATTATCCTTTCTCTTTTTGAGACAATTAGAAGACATCCATTAAAAATATGGCAAAACACAAATGTGTAGTAAGTTCTTGCAATATGTTGGGAACACATTCCTGTTTCAGAAGGTGGAGTAAGTAACCAGAGGGCAGTCATTTTTTACTTGATTCTTATGAACAGGGAGGAATTGATTGCAAATATGAAAGTGGAAGCCATCTTGGGTGAAAGTGATCATGAAATGATAGATTTCATGATTTCTTTAGTAAAGGAAGGGAAGAGCAGCAGAATAAGGACAATGGACTTCAAAAGAGCAAATTTTATTACAATGATGGATAAGGTTCTCTGGAAAGCAAATCAGAGGGGAAATGTAGTTCAGCACAGTTGAAACCTTTTTGTGTAAAGTCACAAAAGCAAACTATCCAGAGTCAAAGTAAAGACAGGAAGAATAGCAGGAGGTCAGTATGGCAACATCATGTGCTTGTTACTGTCCTCGTGTCTGTCCTCCCAACGGGAATGAACTTTATCTAGGGGTAAACCTCAGGAAAATGCATTTGAAAGGGGACTGAACTAGAAAGTGAGGGGCAAAACCACCCCAAGTATTTCTATCCACCTCTTGCTTTTTCACCTAAGACAGCAAAAGAAACAGCCTCTGGGTTTGGGGAGCAGATCCTCACCTGAGAATTTGGTCAGCAGTGTTTCTGGGAACATGGATTTCACCTTGAACCAAGACTAGTTTAAATTTTAGAAATAGGAAGCATTTTATATTTTTCTCTTACAACCATTTGTGACTGTAATGCTTTCTACTTGTACTCCCTTAAAATCTGTCTCTTTGTAGTTACATAAACTTGTTTTACTCTTTAATCAAAACTATTCCAGTGTTTGAGTAATTCCAGTAGAAGTAGCAAACTGTTGTATACAGGCAGTCCCCGAGTTACGCGGATCCGACTTACGTCGGATCCGCAGTTACAAACGGGGCCCTCCCTCTCCCTGGTCTCCAGCAGACCAGGGAGAGGAAGTAAAGCGGCGGAACACGCGGGCAGCTGACAGCCCAGACACGTTTGGGCTGTCCGCTGCCCGCGTGTTCCGCCGTTTTGCTCTGCTTTGCTCGCCGTCCCCCTGGTCTGTAGACCAGGGGGACGGGGAGCAAAGCAGAGCAAAGCCATGGAGCCCGAGGGCAGCAGGATAGCCACGGTGCGTCTGGGCTGTCCCGCTGCCCCCGTGCTCCGCGGCTTTGCTCCGGACGCCTGTGGTACAGCAGCTGGGGTGCTGCCGGTTGGTCCCGTAGCGCCGCTCTGGGCGCTACTGGACCAACCCGGCAGCACCCCATGCTCTGCCCCAGGCGTCCTGATTCAGCCACTGCTGGTCAGTTTCAGCAGCGGCTGAATCAGGACGCCTGGGGCAGAGCAGCTTGGGTGCTGCTGGGTTGGTCCAGTAGCGCCGAGGAACGGTGGCGCTACTGGACCAACCCAGCAGCACCCCAGCTGCTCTGCCCCAGGCGTCCCCAAGTCAGCTGCTGCTGAAACTGACCAGTGGCTGACTACAGGAAGCCCCTGCCCCGGGCTTCCTGGAATCAGCCGCTGATCAGTTTCAGCAGCAGCTGACTTGGGGATGCCTGGGGTTCTTAAGTTGAATCTGTATGTAAGTCAGAACTGGCGTCCAGATTCAGCCGCTGTTGAAACTGATCAGTTTCAGCAGCCGCTGAATCTGGACGCCAGTTCCGACTTACATACAGATTCAACTTAAGAACAAACCTACAGTCCCTATCTTGTACGTAACCCGGGGACTGCCTGTATTGTTCCCTTATAGCAACAACAGACCTAATAGTTCTGGACTTTGCAGGAGAGGCCTGGCCAGTGCAGACCACACATTTTTTTTTGGGGGGGGGAGGGAAATTGAGGACCAGGAGTAGTGGTGGGGTCATTCTGCAAGTAGTAACCAACTCTACTGAAAGCCAGAGTGTGACTGGTAGGTGCTACCAGACTGCTGCAATCAGAGCTGCTGGACTAGACTGAGGCTATACTTAAGATACTCAAAGTGTGATCTGTCTGCTGACAGGCATTGTTATATTACCTGAAGGCATGGAGCAGAGCAAAACTATAAACAGATAAGTACTGAGGAACTATAGATGGTAGCAGGTGTAGAATTTTCAGTGAAGTATGCTTTACCCTTAAAAACAAAAGATGAAAAAGTAAAAGAAAAAAGAAGGGCTGCAAGGGAAGCAGTCTACAGTCACTCCCTGGGAGAAAGAAGTCTGGGGTTAGTAAGCCCTGGGATCCTGCCCTGGCCGATGGAGTGTGGCAAGGGTCAAGATGGGTGAAGTAGCCAAAGAGAGTGGAGTGAGCTCCAGTGGTAAACCCAGAACCAGGCAAGAGAAGATAGGGATGATTGGTAGGAAGGAACCCAGGGAAATAGCAGCAGAGACACACTTTGATCTGCTCCCATTTCCATGGGGAGAGTGTAAACGGCTCCATAATAATTCCACATCCTAATGTCTGCCAGGGCATTTACAACTGAAAACTGCCTTAAAATCAGAAGCCCTGTTCTCTTTTCAATAAGTTTACTGAAATGTGAACTTTGATTTTTCACACTCTATAGGGCAAGATTAGTAGGATGTATTTTCTTACCTTTGAACTAAAAACTCCTCTTAGATGTTGGAGGGCCATTATCACTTCTTACAGATTATTGCAGGAAAACCATTAAAGTCTTCCAGCAGGGAAGCAAACATTCCTTTATTCTTTTACTTGAGCATAGATAAAAAGAATAATATGTAGGTCACATCACACCATCAATGAATTAATGCTTTCAGAAAACAAAAGTAAGACTTAAGCCTTTCATATGTTGTAGAGAGGAGAGAGAAACTTTAAAAACATTTGTTTTCTGCTGGGCTGTGTCTAGAGTGCAGGGTTTTTCCAAAAAAAGTAGCCTTTTTTTGAAAAAACTTCACCTGCGTATAGACTACAGCTGCGTTCTTTCGAAATTAAATCAAAAAAATGCGGCTTTTCTTTTGACGGTGGTACTCCTCATTTCACGAGGAATAACGCCTTTTTTCAAAAGAGCTCTTTTGAAAAAAGGTGCTATGTAATGCAAACTCTGCTTTTTCGAAAGAGAGCATCCAGACTGGCTGGGTGCTCTCTTTCAAAAAAGCAGCTTGCTTTTTCAAAAGTACTGATTGTAGTCTAGATGCTCTTTTTCAAAAGAAGCTTTTTTGAAAGTATAGTTGAAATAACTTCGTTGCCACCAATTATGTGGTCAGGTTTTCAAGAGAATGAAAAAAAACCTTGTTGATGTGGTGCAGCCACTACCACCTTCCCCAGGGCTGGAGATGGCAGGGGCAGGCTGGGCAGCTTGCTCTGGGGCTGTGCTCAGCCACCTAACTCTAGCCCTAATCCTAACCCTGTCCTGGCCATGTGCCAGAACAGGAGCTGAGCCATGGTGCAGCCCCATAGCAAGCCACCCACCCCAGGATCAGCCGGGCTGCCACCACCTGCTTGTCCAGGGTTGGAGCTGGCATCAGCGGAAAGTAAGAAGGATAAGGCAGTCGCTGATGGATGGGAGACAGGGTGGGTCCTCTAGTGGCCTCATGGACAAAGCATCAACCTCCGGAGCCTGGGGTTGTAGGTTTGGGTTCTAATAGGTTCTCATATTTGTTTAAGTTCATGGCTGTGCCTCAAACAGCCCTGCATAAACCCACCCAGCCTCCATTTTAAGCCCTTGTCCTACTTGCTGCTAATTGGCCTCAGCCCAGGCAGGTTGCTCCTCTTCTGGAAAGCTGGCTGGGGTTTGAAGTAGCTGAGGCTGCCCAGTACTGGGGCGGGGGGAGAGGGCAGGCATTGGTACTGCATCGTCCAGTGCTCTGGGGCTGAGAGTGCTGGGGCTACACACCACCTGCCCTGTGCTCCGGGACTGGGGGGGGCACTAGAGTTGCCAGATGTTCAGTTTTCGCTCTGACAGTCCGATATTTGTGGCCCCTGTCTGGCAAAAAAAACCCCAGAAAATACTGGACATGTAAAATGTTTTTTTTTTTTTGCTCAACCAATTTTTTTCCCTGCCATGTTCAAGATTTTTTGTGAAAGAATCTGGCAACCCTAGGGGGCACATGTTGTCCAGCATTCCAGGGCTGGAGGTGCTTGGGTGGCTTGGGATAGGGGCCTGAAGGGTATGGGTGGCTCTGGGCTTTGGCAGGGAGAAGAGATGGGAGGGGCTAGCCTCCCCAACCCCATGGTTCATCCACCACCCATGTTTAAATTCTAGCACTCTCTCAGATGCTTAATTGTACAGAATAGACAGTAATGCACAGCACATGTTGGAAGGCAGGATTCTGTTATTGTTCCTCATCACATACTTCTGCAATCAAATGTGACCCTTTGGCAACAGTGCATGTATATTATATAGTGAGGATTGGGTAGATACGAAGATGCTTCCCTTGTGCATGAAGATATGTACTCAGGAAGTGAATGATCTTTGACATTCATGGTTGTAAAAATTAAATGTTACACAGCAGTATGCCAGCAGAAATAAATATTAAGTAAATTCGAAGACCTCTGGCATAACTAATTAAAAAAAAAACCCCAAGGAGTTGCTAAGAACAAGGCGTATGTGATGAGGTACTTAAAAACTTTAAGATAGTCTAAAAACGCATTTATTCACAATATTTCCCATCACTAACATCCATGGTGCTACCAGGGAAATCTAGCGCAAGCACATTCCTGAAAGGAAATTCAGTGAAAGAGACTTTGAAGGATTTTCAGCACACTGCTTTTCTCTGTGGAAACTTGGAAGAGCTTTGCCATAGAAATGATTCCACAAAGACCTTCTAGTTCAGCGTTGTTTAGCTAAGAGTTCTCTTAAGACTGAAAAGAGTGAAGGAAGGATTTTATTTTAGGAAGGATTATAGTAGGTGTGTTAACTTTGACATTGTTCATACCTTGTGGAAATAGTGAAACAACTTTAGTACTTTTTTTGTAAAAGAGAGTGTGTTAAAGACATGTAACATGTTTAATAACCACACAAACATTTACTTGTTTGATATGGTTAAGTCCTAAATCAAGTGACTTTAATGTCTAGCATGCTGCTGAGTGCACCTCGCTTTTGATTATCTATCAGTTAATTTAAATAAGGACCCATGTAGCTAACTTTAGGCATCAGTTTTTAAAAATCTCGATGAAAGTCCCTAACATCAAGAATGGTGTTACATTACTGCCAGTGTTGGTGCTATGGCTGGGTAGCTAATTGGAGCCATATTACCCTGGGATCTGTCAGTATGCTTTAAACTTGGTCCTGGGCTGAAATTGTATAGTTTCAGCTTCAAAAATGGACCTGTTATTCTCAGTAAACTGTGATGGAGGTAAGTGTGTTACTTCAGGCTTGCTGACAGCAATTCTGGCTGAGGTAAGTGTGTTACTCCAGGCTTGCTAACAGCAATTCTGGGTCCCAGAACAGAGCAGTCAATGGGCCCCATGCCTGGTGTGCAGGATGGGGTGAGAGGATCAGCACTGACTTCTCGTGGCTCCTGAAAGTGACTGGCACATCCCTCTGGAAGTGGCTCGTAAGTGGAGAGGGCAGAGGGCTTCTGGGTACTGCTGCCCACAGGAACTGCACCCTGCCCCCACAGTTCCCATTGACCGCAGTTTCCACTCAATACGAGATATGAAGTGGGTGACTGAAGGGTAAGGGCAGCGCATGGAGTCCACCCCAGGGGACTCAGGCACATCTAGTCATTTGTGGGAGCAGCATGGAGTGAGGGTGGCCAGGAAGCCTGCACTTGCCCCTGGGCAATTGCCCCATCCTCTAATCCTCACTGGTGGCCCTGGTTACATTTATGTCTGCTGATTATTCGCACACAGACTCACTGGAACAACAGCCCATCTCTTGTTCACGTATGAACCGTCTTCTTAGCATATGTGCAATATGCCTCAGGTAGCATGTGACCAGGATTCATCACTGACTTTGGTTCACTGGTTGGAGCATTAGCTTCCCCAGTGTGGGCTGGGTAGTTCCTGGGAGCATGATGTCATGTATGCTTAGCAGCTCTTTAAAATTTATTCTATAGCAAAAGCACAGACAGCTATGTTTAAGAGGAAATGTGTTAGGAGACATGATAAGTTAGGATAAGCAGTAAAATTTGTAAGAGTAAAAATCCTCACCTGAGTCTCTAGCTCTTGAGTAACATACCAAATTCGGTGCAAGTAGAAAAAATTCCTTGCATCTCAATTACAAGATCCTCAGCTAATTCGCTAGCCTTTAAGAGAAAAAAATTATTTGCATCTCAAATTAACCACAGAACTGAATAGACAATGAGAGATCTGGCCATAAGTACCCTGCAGTAACAACTGCGGGTACCTCATCATCTACAACTCATTCTGGAAACTGAACTCATGTGCTGCTTTCTGACGACAAGAGGCAGGAGGTCCATACTGAGGCAGGCATCGTAACAGCATTCGTCGTTCTCTACCTGGCCAGTAGAGAGATGCTGCTACATTTGATCGGATGAATCAAAAAACTTAACAAAAGACTCTGAAAAATCTAACAAAACGAGTCAAAAAATCTGACAAAGAGTGTCAAAAAATCAAATCAAGAAAAACAAAATAATCTTGATAAGCTATGAGATTGGGGATCCTCATAGTTGCAGTTCTTTTAAAAAAATTAATCTAGAAGAAATTAAAAAACTAGATAACGAGTTAGCTGACGTCACTAAGTATCCTTGTAATCACGCTAGCAGAAACAATTTGCTTTTTGTATTTTTCTTTTTTTATTCATTTTCTTTTAATTCTTAGCTGTTATCTTTTAACTTTGTTATTCATTAAGTGGCAACATCAATAAAGTTATGGTCATTAATTAAAACACAATTTGGTACTTGGTCTAAATTTATTGACAACTTCCCAGGTAAGCAAGGGGGCAGACCAGAGTTCTGCACAGTCCTAGCGAACCCAAGAGAAGGGGGCGGTTTGCTTAATCACGACCACTCACCGCACGTGACATGAATGTTGATCCATGCACCTCACTGTGAACTGTGCAGTAAGCTAATATTAATGACTTATGGTAACATTTTGAAAAAGTGCCTAACATATACAGAAAACCCTCGCCATTTGCAGTGGATGTGTTCCTGCCTCCACCGCAAATGGTGAAATCTCTGAATACTGCGAGTCACAGCTCCTGGCCTCTGCAGTGAGATTCCCACAGCTCCCAAACACCGTGAGGGCAGGTATTCGTGGGGAACTTACCGCAGCTGCCAGAAGCCATGGTAAGTTCCCCGGGACAGGAGACCCTGCGAATACATGGAACTGTGAATAACGTTTCTGTGAAGGTCTCCTGTGTTAGGATCCTAAGTTTGTTTCTAAAAAATGTAGACTGAGTTAGGAGTCCTCTGTAAGTCTATAAGGTCCTAAATCACTGGGATTTTTTGAGAATTTTATTTGTTTGTTTGTTTATTTAGTCTTAGTAGAGAGAGATTGTAATTTGGCAGCATTGACCCTCAGTGTTAATGTATGCAATGTTATATTTATGTCAGTCTCAGGATATTGTACATACCTCTTATAACACAAACATTCTCCAGAAATCTACCCTGATCTCCTGCCTCTCCAGTTAATCGCTCCTCTCTCTTCTCTGAACACACTGAACTCAGCCTGTGCAGTTGTTGTTTCTTATTCTTCTCTTCTGCCTATCTTGGCTCCCCTCCAATCTGCCTGCTGCACTCCACTGACAACACTCTCCCCTTGAGGCATCTTGACAGAGGCTCTGTAAAAATAGGTTAGGCTGCTTGAAAGCAGATATGCACTAGAACTCTTAGCTTAGTTTTAAAAAGTTGTCTAGCAGAATAGGATTTTAAAACATCCAGACATTTTTTTTTTGCTGTGTAAAGAGAACCTATGTTTTAATATAATTTTGTGAGGACATCTCTTAATGAGGTATGGCTTAATATTTACAAACTTAATATTATGAATATCCACATGTTGCTTTTACACTGTTAAATTAACATGAGAATGAGAAACAGTGGCACAAGCTTAGCAGAATTCTTTAGTCATGAAAGTCTCCTGGACTTTGCAAGCCTTACCTTAGATTATAGTGAATGCAAACCTGTTGGGATGTAATTGTTTATTGATTCTGAAAAAGTTTGCTCCCTCTGAATAGCCTGAAATTGGGGTCCTTCCCATATCATTAATCTCCCAAAAGGCTTCTCAGGTCAGAGATCTCCTCCAGATACATACTAGGTTTCTTATTACCTCTTTGAGAACACTATGAAGAGGTTTCTTGGTAAGTGCGAAAGAAATGTATTCTTTTATGAATTTTTACTAAACAGAGAATTTTTTTATTTGAAAGTTTTGTAGTTTGAGTGCTTCAGAATATCATTGCATGCTGATAAGCATGTGTCTTTGAATAGAATGGCTTTGCATTTTGTATGTTGGTAATCAAAAGGTTTCACTCTTTGAAGATGGCACCTTACTTTTACATATTAATAAAACCATTTGGAACAGGACTTTGCTGATTTCAGGGACAGTTGTTTCTGTCTGTCTTTGAGAATTATTTATCCTGGAGTATTTCAAGACAGAATAGTTTATTGATATGGGAGAGTAGAACAGAGCTGCAGCAAATGAGAATAAATAGCTTAAATGCTAAATGTTTTACTGAATGACCTCAATGCCATTTAGCCTCCTTGTCCTAAGACGAGTGTTTTTTTTCTTTCCACTGTAATCCATTAGGTTAATGGACATAGACTGTTTCAGTTTTTGTTTAGACTCTTAAACACATATGTCTCTTCGCATCATTGATCAGTTTAGAATAAGTTTGTGATGTGCAAACCTGGCAGTACTCAGCAGTTCTTTTAGACCTGACTTTTACAATTCTTTTTAGCTTGAGCAACAGTAGAAGGCCAATTGGTGTTAAGAATGCAAATGGAAATCTACACAATGGGAAAAAAAGAAGCAAAGACTCTTGAGCACGTCTAAAATATTTAACTAATTGATTAAAATATGGTAATTTGCATCAAAGCAGAGTCTTTAATGGCACATACTGGGCTGTATGAGGCTTGTATAGAAAAATGCAGATGATAGAGGCTGAATTGGCCCAGTACCATGATTTAGCAGCAGAATCAACCCAATTCCCACTTTCACTTCCCCACTGGGTGGAAAAATCCAGGTCCTGGAGGCAGGTACTGGGAAAATTTTTGTGCAATCTGTGAAATTGTGATTTACACAAGGCCCTGTAAATAATAAAGTAGGGGTTTTAATTTGGGCAAAATAAGTAATCCTAATGAAATCCTATGAGTTGAAGAAAATATTTAAATCTGTTATTTAGGAGCCATTTAAAGACTGATCTGGAAATAGATCAGTTACAAATATTAAGAATCTTAGATCAGTTCAATCCCACTATTTCTCTGTTTTACCAGTGTTTAGTGCCTGTCTCATTGCCAAGAATATATGATATAGCTATTTGGTGATTAACTACAGAAACTGTCATTCTGTAAAAACAATGAGTAGTCGTGTGGCACCTTAGAGACTAACAAAAATATATAAGATCATGAGCTTTCATTGGTAAAACCCACTTTATCAGATGACTAGGAGTGGAAATAACAGAATCCAAGATTGTAGGGCTTGTGTTAATGAAGCTTAGAGGGCTGGATCTGTCCCATTCATAGCTTTTGATGTGAAAATGTGAATGTCAAAGGCAGGGAAAATTGGCTTTGGTGCATTTATCAGCTAATATCTTTATTCAAACCCAGGATGACAATGTCAGATTTGTAAATGGATTCTAGTTCAGCTGTCTCCCTCTGTAATTGGGTAGTAAAATTCTTTTGCAGAAGAATAGTTACTTTTAAATTCATGATTGAGTGTCCAGGGAGATTAAAATGTTCCCCTGTAGGTTTATGTGTGTTACCACTCCTGACATTTGATTTGTGTTCATTTATCCTTTGTTGCAGGGACTGTCTGGTTTGGCAGAGGGGCATTCTTGGCACTTGATGGAAGATACCACTTTAGAAGATGTTCCATTTTATGAGCCTGATGTTGTGGTTTATGTAGTTAGGTCCTGGGATGGTGTCATTTGTGTGTGTGTGGATATATACACACAAGGTTTGTTGCTGGGATAGGTTTGTGTGTGAATGTATCTGAGGTGTGGTGTGTTGCCACTTGTAAGTATTTTCTTTAGGTTGGGAGGTTGTCTATAGGTGAGAATTGGCCTGTCTTCCAAGGTCTGTGAGAGTGAGGGATCATTTCCAGGATAGGTTGTAGATTATCAACAATGCACAGGAGTTTAAGCCAGGGGCTGTAGGTGACTGTTATTTTCCTTGTTGGGTCTGTCTTGAAGTATGTGACTTCTGGGTACTTGTGTAAGGGGACTGTTACCCCTTACTAAAACTCTGTGGGAGTTTTTTGGTTTGCCAGCTCCCAGTTTCAGAAGGGGAAGGGTTCATGAGACTGACAGACCCCAGAGACAATGGAAAGCAACCAACACTCCAGCTCAGCCTGATTGACAGGTCGGACAAGCCAGTGAGGAAGGGGAGAGGCCAGGCTCTGTCCTCCCTGTGAGCTGGGATTGTTCTGGCTCTTTCTGAGCAAACAGAGAGCTGAGAGACATCCCAAGGAGTGCAAGCTGTGTACTGAGGGGCAGTTTTTGCAGCAGCTGAGCCTGACACACACAGCTCAAGGAGCGCAGACCCTGTGTTGAGCAGCAGACTGGCAGTGCTCAGAGAGCCAAAAGGAACAGAGAAGCAACGCAAGAAGCTGGAGACTGGCCAAGCAGCACTCTGCAGCTGGATGTGGTGAGCAGCTGGGAACTGCAAAGTGTGGGGAGAGGCTCTGGACGGGGAGAGGGGTCTGGCCACTTAGAGCTTGAAGCTGTGTGGTCACTGCCAGAGCAAGCGTGTCCAGCCCGCAGCCCCTCCCGCAGCACATCCAAGGCCTCTAAGGGGCCTCTAAGGAAGAGACTGTTGACTGTCCTTACACTCTGCAGGCTGCTGTTTTGATGTCCCTGTGCTACAGAGCAGGGCTGTGTGTTCTCATTTAACCATTCTCATTTTATTCTTACTCTATTCTCTTTAATCTGTTGACGTTTAATAAATTGTATTTGCTTTAAACCTTATGAAGTGATCACTGGGCCAAGAAGGCCTGCAGTGTGAAGAGAGCACCTCGGAGTGGGGACACCCTAACTCAGTGGTCCCCAACCTTTTTAGGTTATCGGGCGCCAGGGGGCGTGGCCGTTTGCCCGCCGGGCGCCAGGGGGCGGGAACCGGGGGCGGCCCCCCCATCCACGCGCCCGGGGGCGGGGCGCCACCCACCCGCCCCCCCACCATAGCTGCGCGCCCGGGGGCAGGGCCCCTTCCAAGGGCCGCGCGCCCGGGGCCGGCGCTCCCCACCCCTCCCGCCAAGTCCCGTGCGCCCGGAGCCGGCGCTCCCCCCCCCTCCCGCCGAGTGTCGCGCGCCCGGAGCCGGCGCTCCCCCCGCCCTCCCGCCGAGTGCCGCGCGCCCGGAGCTGGCGCTCCCCCCCCCCCCCCCGCAGAGTGCCGCGCGCCCGGAGCCGGCGCTCCCCCCCCCCCGCAGAGTGCCGCGCGCCCGGAGCCGGCGCTCCCTCCCCCTCCCGCCGAGTGCCCGGCGCTCTCCCCGCCAAGCGCGCTCCCCCCCGCAAGCACCCGTGCGCTATGTGCCCGGGACCAGGCCAGCCCCGAGCACCTGGCGGGTGCATTGAAATGCCCCCGCGGGCGCCATGGCGCCCGCGGGCACCGTGTTGGGGACCACGGCCCTAACTCCTGCCCCTAGTGACTACAAGGTCGGGGATTAAGCCCCAGGAAACCTGGTCCCAGCCTTGTTGGGGTTTCAAGGGCTCTGCTACTCAGGAGAGTGGAGGGGGAGCCCTCAGGATCAGGGAGGCCATGGGGTAAAGGAAGTGGGAGTGGGGACTCAGATCCTTTCGCTGGTCCATTTCACCGGGGTGGTATAGAAGCCAGGAAAGTTCCCCACAATAGCGGGACCATTCCCCCGCTTACACTTGTCTAGTTTTGTCAGTCTATTTCTTCACTTCCCAAAGTGGATACTTAAGTTTTAAGAATGCTTGATAAAGATGTTATGGGTGCTCTTCTCTGTCTGTGGGATTGGAGCAGATTTGTTTATATCTTAGGGCTTGGTTATGGACAATGGATCGTGTGATGTGCTCTGGATGGAAGCTAGAGGCATGTAGGCAAGCATAGCGGTCAGTAGGGTTCTGGTATTGGGTGGTGTTAATGTGGCCATCATTTATTTGTACTGTAGCGTCAAGGAAGTGGATCTCTTGTGTGGACTGGTCTAGGCTGAGGTTGATAGTGGAATGGAAATAGCTGAAACCCCTGTGAAATTCTTCAAGGGTCTCCTTCCTGTGGGTCCATATGATGAAGATATAGCATAAGTAGATTGTTCTGGGTCAGCTATAAAAATGTTGGAATATAGCGAGGTCATGGGGATGCCCATAGCAGTGTCGCTGACTTGAAGGTATAAATTGTCTCCAAATTGGCAATAGTTGTGGGTGAGGACAAAGTCACTTAGCTCAGCCACCAGGTGTGCTGTGACAGCTTGTAGTCCATCCTCATGTGAAATGTTGGTGTAAAGAGCTTCTACATCCATGGTGACGAGGCTGGTGTTTTCAGGAAAATTATTGATGCTCTAAAGTTTCCTCAGGAGGTAAGTGGTATTTCAAAGATAGCTAGGAGTGCTGGTTGCATAGGTTCTGAGAAAAGAGTCATCATAGTCAGATAATTTTTCTGTAAGGACATATTTTAATTTATAGTCTGTATTATGTATTTTCATCTTCAATAGCAGTTTCACATTCCAATAAAAATCATTACAAGACCTTAAATCTAATCCCTGGATAATGGCTTAGTTAATTTCCTCTTATCTGTCCATATTGAAGTTTTGGGGAAGTTTTCCTTAGGTTTATTTATTTTTCAGTTATTAATCAGTGGCAACTTGCTTGTAAAGATAAATGAGATGGATTGTGGAGTTTAAGAAGGGTAACAGCATTTGTGTGTGTGAGTGGTACTTATGTCAGAGTTCTTTCTGCTCCTTCCTTCCTATTTCCATAAATTAGGAAAACACACCCATTTCAGAGATTAGGTTCAAAGTTAGTTGCAATCACCTGATACAGAGGCAGCAGTGCAGGGTGGCAGGGGACTCCCCAAGAGTGGGGCAGGAGCACTGGCTGTTTGCTCCACCCCCAGGGACTACCAGATAGTTGTGTAACCGCTAAAATTTAATGCGGTTTCATGGCTATTCAATAACATGATATCTAACATCCCTACTTTGTGGTAGGAGATTTTCAGATATGTTTAAATTTTAATGCTTTCTCTTAGTATTCTGAGAGATCTTATTAATTCTTTCAGAGTTTAATGGCAAGTGAAGTTGTATTTCAGATGAGTCCAGACACTTCTTTTCTCTATAAAAGTGAACTCTCAAAACAGTCTATTAGAATTAATTTCTTAGAGTTTTTAAGCCAAAATGGTCATAAAGAAGGTCTTGCCTTCAAGAGTTTGGTATAGGGTTGTCAGACAACTAATTTCCTACGAAAAGAAATATTCTACACAAGTGGCTTCTTACTTTTGCAATTAGTTTAGAAATGTCATGTTGGTACATCAGTCATTTTACTATTTACATAGCAAACTAACTTTGCTTTTAACTAATGTATAAGTATACTATGTATTTTATAGAGGTGTTTGTCATTTCAACATTTAAGGAATAAACAAAAGGTTTAAACACTGCATTTGTTTTTTCTAGATGCTTCTCTGTCATTTTTAGAGTAATTATAAAATTAATTTATCTAGGCTATTTCTAGATTTTTGTGAGTTTATGTAGATATATTTCTCTGATAGCACATCCTACATAATTAGGTCTTAATACACTTGGTTTGGCTTCTTAATCTAAGTTCCTTTGTTACAGTCTATCTGTTAATAGAAATGTAATTTCTATTAAATATTTTATATACAGTACAAATTTCAGTGACCAATGAATTGTTTAAACATAGCTTAAACAAAATAGTATAAGGTTAAAGAAAGCTAAAATTTAAAATACAGCTTTTCTGAGTTTGTGGAGCGTTGAGGGGCAATAAACATGATTATGGCTAAGAAGCGGTTATTTGCTTTTTTCTTGGGTACAGAAAGCAGAAGCGGCCTGCAATGTCTGATTTTCTTTACTTTTTCTAACAGAACATCTATACATAATATGTATCATCATTGCTTCAAGTGTCTTGTCTATAACATACTTGAAGCTGTATCTTTATATTCTGTAAAAGCACAAACAAGTTAGTAATAACCTTTTACAAACTTAGAGAGACAAGGTAAGGGAGGTACTATCTGTTATTGGGCCTACAGAAATTGGTCCAAACCCACCTTGCCTTGCTAATATCCTAGACTGAATACAACAGCACCAAGATACAACAGCACCAAGTATTTAAATAAGTTATGCTTTTATAAATATAATTTTGGATCAATATTGCTCTTTTTTGAAAATAAAAATATCCAACAACCTATGTATACTTTAACCTTGGAGTTTATAAAACAACATGAAAAATAGTTTATGCTAATGCTTAGCTGAAATGTGCTACAGTAGCCCTTAGTGAAGAAGTTTATTATACAGTTACTAGTTATTATGGTGCATAAAAGAGCAGCTTAATTTATTGGTTGGTGCACAGCCTAAGAGTCAGGCTATATTGGTTCTATTCTATCTTTCTCACTGACAGGTCATTAAGAACTGTCAGGTACTCCCCAAAAAGATGGTGGTAATGCATAATTGCCTCTTAAAATAATTCTGGCAAAAGGCATTATATAAACACTAGGAATCAGATTTTCTCCTCCTTCTCCTACTTTGTTTTGTATGAGGATTTGCTAGGAGTTGGGGAATTCCCAAGTAGACAGAAGTTGACTATGCCACTGACATGTGGGGCATGTTGAGGGCATGATTGAAAGAAGGGACTGTAGCTGATGTCATGGGCAGGGGATAACGTAGGCAAGGCAAAGCATTGCCTTCCCAAAACTGCCTACACTGCTCAACTGCCCAAGAGGGGCTGAGGATGCGCCACATTGCTCCTTGGCAGCTTTGGAAGGCTGGGGCCCTGCCGTGCAGCAGTCCCGTCCCTCAGCTGCTGTTGGGTGGGGCTTAGATGAGGGATGAGAGAGAGGTTGTGAAGGGGCATTGTCTGGGGGAAAGGGTGTAGATTTGGGTGGAAGGGGCAGGGCTTCGGCTGCCTTCTCAGCTGGGCCTTCACCTGCTGTCCATGCTTCCTGTCTCCTTATGCAGCTTCTGCTTATGCCCTATAATTGCCCTAAATTACACAAGTGTCCCAGCTAGTTTTTGACTGCTCCAGGGATTAGGATATCAAAAAGTTGGCTGAAATTAAATTTTATCCCCCATTCTTTTCAGAGGTGCAGTTTCAAACTGGGAATCTGGCATCAGGTATCATTTATTATTCTATAGTTCAGCCATATCTCATTAGGGAGCAGTCAAGTGAGCTGCCCTATTCAAGATGGCATTCTTCAGATAAGCTGTTACTTTTAATAGCAGTCCTTTCTTCAAGTCTCTGGATAGCTGTTAAAGTTAAAGATAAAGATCTGAAAAGCTATATAAAAGAAACAGAAGTTGATTAAATTTCTGTTCTCTTAGAGACTTTCCCACCAGAAAAGCATGTGTTCCCTCATTCTAACACTTTTGATTTGAATACAATTAAAATTAAATGAATTGTGACATCCAGAAAAATATAGCTCCATGGGGATTTTCCTTTAAAAACTGTGCTAATTTTGCCAGGATTTTTATTTTGAACTGTCCTTTAGGGCCGTACTGGTGTAACTGCTGACTGCAAATCATGGGTGCTTGACCTAATTAGAGACCACATAGCCAGATTTTTTTTTCCAGGCTCATTTTCCAAAATGGTTGAACAATTTTGGCTGATGTGGCTGGTAGGAGGTGGCGGGATTGGACTTAACAGATAAAGAAAATTATAGGCCAGATGTTTAGAATTTGGCAAAATTATAAGCTACTGAAAATTGGATATTACCATGGGAAGTGATGAACAACTTTAATAACAGGAAGTGTTACTGCTCATGTTCATAATGCACTCTTTCTATTATTGAATTCTGGCAAATATCCGGTTACTGGGATGGAAATTTTAGGTGGGATATTTGGGATATATCCCTAGCAAAAGAGTGGCAGTTCTTTCTTGTTAGCTAGTTAGGTGGGGAGTGGTTATTGATTTATTCATATTCAATTGTTTTATAGGTTCCCATGGCTGCGTTAAATCAATCCAAAACTCTAGACACACTGACTCATGCTTGCAGCCTTGTCCCCACTCAAAGGGGCTAGCGATTGTATCTGTTAGGATGGGCAGACAGGACATGCTGCACTCTTCTGCTGCTGCACACTCAGGACTCTTTTGGGGTGATACTGGGGGAGTTTTATATTTAACACACTACTGAGATAAATGGGGCAGTTCATGCCTCTCATAGCTATTGTTTCAGGCTCACTGCAGACTCAGGCAGACATTATTGCATCAGTTCTAATGACCTAGTGTGGCTTAAAAGCTTTAGAATTCCCACCAATCAGCTTCTAAGCTTCCCATAATCTTAAGTGGGATAAGTTGTGGTGAGGTTAGTGTTCTGCACTTTTTGGCAGAGTCAGCAGTGTATTCTGCTGTTTCTCTTTCTCCAGAATCCCTTTTGCTCCTATGCAAAAGGACTGTTTCATATGAAATGAGAGCGTTCTGATCCTGGTGGGTGAGATAGTGACAGAGTCTTTCTATTATGGTCTTTATCAGGGTCTGCTTGTTCAGAACAAGAAAGCTTCTTCTGGCAGCCCCTATTAATTAAATCTCATCACAACAGGAGCTTCAGTTACATAGCTCTCTGTATTTCTACACATCTTTATTCTTTCTCTCCCTGTAGCACTTAACCTTTGAAAATACTGAACACTGAAACTCCTGCTTCAACTTATGGCAGTTGCAAGTGTTCTGCACCTTGTCAGACTCAGTGCAAGGTAACTAATATGTGCAGCAGCTGCAGGAAGCCAGGGTATCTCTAAGAAGTATAGCATGCACCCTGTCCTGTAAACAAGTGCAGACTGTTTGTCTCCCAAGCAAAGCATATTCAATTAATGCAGTTTAGTTCCTCTCGGAAATAACAGGACATTTGTAGAATATTTTTATCTCAAGATCCCTCAGAGTGAGGTGTGAAAGAGCCACTTTACTACAGTTTTATACAGTTAGGAACTCCTCATCTTATCGCTAATAAATTATGAATTTATCTTAAGCTAGTTTTCAGAAAATCAAAGGATTGCTATAGACCATGCCATTAGGAATAACATTTCAGATCTTCTAAAGTTAAGGGTCAAATTAGCCCTTGCTAATTTTTAGGTCTCCAAAAAAGTCACTAGCACTTGTCCATGGAGGAATTTGGCCTTATGAATGTTATTCTGTGTCTAGTCAATTTCATTACATCTGTTTTTTTTTAAATCTTCTAATATATGCATGTTGTTTACTTAAAGCTGATAGTGGGTTCCCATATCAGTTTACAATATCAAGTTTGAAAGAAAGGGTGGCTGAATTTAAGGGTAAGCCAGCTTCCACTTTATGCTGCTGGGGTTTGGCATGTAAACAAAGCACTGGACTCCATGACAAGAATGTCATACATTTTGCAGCAGGACCCCAATATTCTATGGCACTCCATTTCAGCACAGTCGAAATTCTGCAATATTTTTTTAAAATGACTTTTTTAAAGTTCCAAATGATAATGCCATCACAATGAGATCCTCAATGTCTGAATATATTTACTAGTTTATGTTGCCCCTAAATATTTGTTTTGCTGCACAATTAAATGGAACAAGCAAGACTGTTCATAGAAGTTGCCAGGTGGAAGCTAGAGTAGGTAACAGTAAGGGTTTTGGACACATAGAAAGTGAGGAAGGCAGTTTGGGTTTGTGGGATAAGCACATTTTACTGGATATTAAGATGATTAGCATGAAATAGTTAGCAATACTGATAGTGAAATTGATTTCCAAAATTTACACGTAAGAATTATTTGCTTCAGGTCCTCTGCAAATTCAGGCAGGCACAACTGTTTACATGTGGTGGTTTTCTCTGCGACCTGAAGAGTTACACTGGAAACTTAATTTTTATAAATGTAGAAGATTAGATTCTGCATAATGATTCTGTGGCAGGAAAGTATTTATTTTTAATAACATTAGTTTCACATGTAAGGGAAAATTATCTTGAGCAGCTAAAAGTGCACTTCTTGTATAAATGGAAGTACAGAAAGATTTCCTATAATTTTCTGTTTGTGAAACATAATCCATCTAAGGCTAGATAGTGCCGCTGAATTTTTAAAAGCAGCATAAGAGCAGTCTTACATAGAAAGACAGCTGTCTTTGTAACAGAGGACTTCAGATTCATACAGCTAGGTTGAAGATTTATTTTTCTGATATTCCCAATTTACAATTATTAGTACATACTGCAAAATGAGAGCTCTTCAATAATAATAGTAATAATAATAATTAATAAGCTTAACCAGAGAAATTTGTTGTATTTTCTAATGTAAGATATTAGGTCTAGATCAGTGGTTCTCAAACTTTTTGGCTTGTGGATCACCTGGCTCAATGCAGATCTTTCCATGAACCACTAGTTGTTAAGGGAAACTCACCATTAATTACATAATTACGCCCAAGCCATTTTGCTAGTGCTGCAGCTAGGGAGAGAGGTTTAATTGAAATTATTAAACAGATTAAGCGTTTTAACTTTCTCATGTTAGTTTATCAAACTTCATTTTAAATAAAGTAAAATGTTCATTTATGGCCAATACAAAAGGTTTCAATGTTTTCTTTATTTATAGCAGGGGTGAGGAACCTTTTTTTGGGTTGGGTGCCACTGATCCACAGAAAAATCAGTTGGGGACCACACAAGTGAAAAGGAAAAAAGAAAAAAAAACCCACAACCCCACAACACACACCCTCCAAAAAACCCCAACCCTCACTGATGTGGTCCCCAACTGAGACACCTCACTCCTTGGCACTCCAACCCCACAGGGCGAGGGGAAGGAAGGTTCAGGGCTTCCCATAGGCCAGATTTACTTTTCTGGGGTTCTGGAGTTAGTTGATTTTGTGGTTCCCCTTAGGCTCTGGGGTGGGGAAAAATGAGGGGTTCAGTGTGACAGGGATGCCAGTGAGTGGGATAGGAATGGGGGTGCAGAATCTGGGCGGGAAGTGGAGTGCAAGAGGGTGTGAGGCGGGGTACAGAAGCATGCTGGAAGTAAGATGTCTGGCTGAGGGGAGGGAGCAAGAGCAAGGGAGGGTACAGAGTGTGGCCAGGAGGAGGGGACCACTGATATAGCTACTATTCCTGATCTTCACACAGGGAAGGCGGCACCCCAATGTACTGAACCTCCCACAACTCACTCACAAACTCCCATAGTTACCTGCCCCCCCCACTTCACATAGAGTTTGCCACAGCTACCCCCTCTCCTACTGAGAAGCCCCCACAGATAAACCCCCTCACTCACCAAGGGTATGTCTACACTAGCCCCCCAGTTCGAACACCGGCAAGGCCCACGTCTCTTCACTCTTAAACCATCCAGGCAGAAAGCCCCGCGTTCCTGGAGCTCCCACCTTTGTGTGGGATGCGGGGGGTGGGAGGGTGAATGGGGGGAGGGGAGTTAAGTGAGTTGTCCCATCTGGGCACAGGAGGCATTGGGATCCGCCGGGGTGCCTGGGAAGGGTGGCAATTCTAGCAGCTCCTGGGGAAGCTGGGATGAGCTCCTGGCTGAGCAGCAGCAGGGAGGCTTCACGCTAGGAAGCACGACCACTCTGAAATCCCTACACATCCCGCTCTCACTCTTCCAGTGGGAGAGGGACAGAGAAACAATGAGAAATCCCCATCCTGCCTCTGCTGCCTGGCCCCTGCTGCTGCATTCCTCTCCTCTCCTCCAGCTTGGGGATTTCTTCAGCCTCCTTCCCTCCCCACTTTGAATGGAAAGCCAGAGCTGGTGCTCTGGCCTCATGGCTGCACAGTAACCGTGAGGCTGCAGCGGCAGCAGGGGTTCCCCGCAGCATGTGTGTGGAGGGGGAAGAGGAGGCTGAGCTTGAGCCGTGGACCACCCGGGAGGCAAAGTGAACAGACTGCACTTTGAGAACCACTGGTCTAGATGATTAATTAATTTCAGCACTAATATGAACTGATCCCCAGTTTTGGTACTTAATTTCTATAGGGAATGCCACTTTAAAAAAGTAGTGGCACAGTCTTCCCCTGCGTGGGTAATGTTTCACAAAAATAATGATATGAAATCTTGTGGTACTTCCATTTATGCAATATACATTCATTTTTAGCTGTTCAAAGTAGTTTTATGGGTAATGGGGAAAAATAATGAAAAGTAAATACTTGTTGGCCTGGGGCTGTCAAAGTGATACCGTACCCATTGATGACTCCCTGCAATAATCTTTTTTTTCAGTTAGTGTTCATAAACCCATGATGAGTTGTGTGGCTGAATTTCAAGGTCCTTTTCAATCCAGTAGGAGCCGTGCATCTAAGGGTGGGATTGTCTAGGTGTTTCCACGTTGTTTTGGAAGTCGCTGCTCTGAAAGACCTGAATATCTTTGAGGTTTTTCCTCACTCCCCTCAAATCCTTGAGGAGAGGAGGAATATATCTCAAATGCAATTCACTTCATTGGTGAAATTCCCTAAGGAGTTGAACCTGCTTCCAGCAGTTCTGGCTGTTTGGCTTGTTAGATTGTAAAGCAAAGTCTCAGAACTGTGAGGATCTTTCTTTTAGGGTTTCTAGCACATAAATCCCTTGGCAGTAGTGGAGACATGAAATCTGAAGAAAAGTTAATAAAAACACTCCATTTCTCAAAGCAGTCCAAATAATGAGAAACCTGTCATCTGTACTACTGATGTTGTATTTACTTTATTTCTACTTTGTCTGCCACTTTCCATTTCTGTCAGTATGTCATGAGAAATCACTTATTGAATGATGCCAGGTCATTTTACCAGAATGACATTGTCTAGTGGCTTAAGAAGGTTTAAACATTTTATTTTTCTCTAATTGAGTAAGATGAATAGGCTTCATGCTGAAAAGGATCAGAAAATTAGAGTGGTAGTTTTCAAGTGCTTAGTAGCTTGGGTCTAAACTGTCCAACATCATTGAAAAGTGCTAGATTCTTCTGGAAGGAATCTTGCAGGGGTGGAGTAGGAGAGAGAAGGGAATTATTAATTGACTGGCATTTTATTTGACTTAGCAAAGAGAGCTATTTGTAGTCAGTACTTTGGTAACAATGGCTTCTCCCTCTTCTGTTGGCATCTGGCAGCTTACCTTGGACCCTGGCATTGCTGGTCCAAGAATTAGCTTCACTGTTGAGTGACATGTCCTTGCCATCTTGCAATATAATCTCAGTGTTAATATAAAGGTGCTGTAATTCACTTATTTTCATCAACCTGCAGTTTCTGACACTTTTTACAGGTAAAATAGCACCTGTAGCATCTCCCATTCACTTGGGACATGTCTATGCTATAGCGTTATTTTGTAATAACTCATGTTATTTTAAAATAACAAGTCGAGCGTTCACACAGCAAGCCTGTAATTTCAAAATACTAAACCCTCATTTCATGAGGAATAACTATTTTGAAATACTAAACCCTCATTTCATGAGGAATAACTATTCTAAATTGCTATTTTGAAATAGCTGTAGTGAGGAAGTTCCACTGCTGCTATTTCGAAATAGCCCCCCCACTCCGACCATTCAAAGTAATTACTCCCTACTGCCTTCTGGGGCTCCAAATTGAGGTAGTGCATCCATATTAGGGGAACATACCTCAGACTAATTTTGAGGCTTCCCTATAGTGTGGACATGCTATTTCTGAAATTTATTTTGAAATACCCTTGTAGTGTAGACATACCCTTTGGAGATTATATAAAATTTGTAGTGCAAGCACTTCATAAATAAACTGAGATTTGTCTGTCACAATGCTAATCATTTGCTCACTGCTTATCCATTTTGCTCTCCTTGGGAAATGAAACAACACATTAAAAGTGCATATACTGGCATAATTTATGACCATATGGGGAAGGTCATAAACTCTGCAGGCATAAGGCAGTATATAACTGTTTCCATATTAGGGGCTGTACGCATATAACTTCAGGGGAGGGGGGAATCACATCCCCAACTGAAATAATTACATGGGTACAAAAACTGCATAGACCAGGTCTGTGTGTTAAAGCATAGACCAAGTCCACCTTACAAACGTACATCAATATAACTATATTGTGTGAAACTCTACACTCCTGCGTGACATAATTATACTGACCTAACCCCCAGTGTAGACAGTGCCATGTCAATGGGAAGGTTTCTCTATTCTTTCAGAGGTGGATTAACTTCCTTTATGCAATAGCATTTTCACTGAAGTGTTGCAGTGGCATAGCTGCACTGGTCTATCTGTGAAACTGCAGCCTTTTTTATGAGTAGACCTGCTCCATGTCTCCTCACCTCCTAGCAAAAAGGGGTCAAATGCTTTCTTGAAAGTTCTTTTCTGCAACAGGAGAGACCTGAGATGTTTCACTGCTGCCTTGGCTCCTCTGAAAAACAGTAGCTATGTATCATGTTACGAGCAATTATTTAAATACATTTTGTGCATGCATAAAGCTTTGCCATTCTTGTGTGTATGTTTCTTGCTCCAGGAACCCCTGATAGCCAATTACCAGCTAATGTTACAATTCATAACATTTCACCATGTCAACCAGGTGAGCAACAGCCCAGTCCTCCAGGCTCTGCTTCTTAAAACTGAGCTCCTTCTAAACTCTACCTCAGCTGTCCAAAAAACTGGTGTAGGATGTCTGGTGCCAGCTTAGCATGCCTCCTCACCTCAGGACCTATGAGCATTGCAATGTGAAACACCAGTTTAAGTAAAGTACAGGTGGCTACTGAATGCATGCAGCAAGCTTGGATGAGGCTGGATGGCATGCTAACCCAATAGAGTTGAAATATATAAAATAGTAGAAAAGGATCCTTAGGCATCAGGATGGGATGTTGCCAAATGCCACTCAAGCGTCCTTCCTTCACGCTAGGGAATAGTCTTGATGTTTTTTGTTCTTAGTGCAGTTGATCTGTGTGGAAGGAAGGGGGGTCGAGTCATTTTGTGCAGAAGAGAATGCAATAGTAATAATTTGTGTTAACTGAGAAATGTTCATACCCAAAGCATGCCTTAGGAATAGCAAAAAATAAATAAATGATGGCTTCACAGATGAGGGTGAGAAAATGTTAATGCAGCTGAAGTTGGATTCCCAGAATAAAAATCATTCCTCCACCCCAGGGAGGTTTCAGAAGCACATGATCCCAGCAGTTAATTTTACTTCTGTTTTGGGGAACTATGCCAGCTAGCTGATTGCCCAGATATCCTGAAGGAAGGGCAGGAGACATTAAATCCATATGTAACCAGGCCACAACTTTATTCTTAGGTAACATGGACTACCTGGCAGATAAAAGTGTACAATGTAGGTAACCCCATGTTCATTCAATAATTTCTTGGGGACTTTTCCCAGCCCTTGCTTTCCAATCCAAGTCCCTCAGCCAACCCATTACTGGACTTTACCATGCACTTTCCCCTCTACAGAGGGGTTAAGCTGGGATATAAGAAAAGCTGCATTTTATAGCTGTATTATATAAGTCCGTTGCAATGTGGGTTGTTGGTTGGTTTTTTTTCTTTTTTGCTAGGGCAAGCCTTTTCTCTTAAATCTTTTGATTATCTGAGGACTTTTGCTGGAACAATTGAAATGTAGATAACCCAAATACATGTGAAACTTGAGGTAGTAACACTGTTTTATGTAAGAGGTTTAGAAATGGCATCCTTTAGTGGAACTCTCACTGAGTTCTTCTGTATTGTTTATTTGTTTCTCTAATAATTTTGGAATGGGGTGAAAACTGTGAATAATTGTTATGTGCAGCCATCTAAGTAGATTGGTTAAAATATTTAGTTGACAGTGCTATATAGCAGTGCCTTTGTTCCAAAATACACCCATAGATGTTTTGCATTGTGCTATTGATAAATTAGCAAGATTTTCTTTGAGTATTGAGTATTTTTGTTGTTCATATTTGATGTCTAGTATACCAGCAATATTTGCACATTATTAAATATCCTGGCTCACTTGTAATTGTGAATTACACTGGCAAATTCTTCTGTCAGCCTGCTGTCAGATTTTTGGGTTTCATTTCTATCCAACGTCCGCATTCTTTTTATCTATAGCTATGAAAGGTTTAAGGTAGATTGCAATCTATTTTCATAAGTAGTGCTGAGGCATTTCATTTTCTAATCAATACTGAAAATCTCAAATTGTTGGAAATGATTGAAGTCCAGAGAGCAGATTTATTTTTTTGCTATATCCATTGTTGTTTTAGTAGGATACGATTTTAATCTATTGTTCACACTGTCCACTTAACATACACTTTTCGTTACATGAGATTACAAATTTAAACTGTCTTACTTTTAGTATAAACTTTTCTTAACATAGGCAATTAAATCAGCTGAAAAATATTGAGTGTTCATGGCTGACAGCCATTAGTGATTTTGTATCTGCAAAGTTTGTCCTTGATTCAGAGGTGAAATTATTGTTCTTCTCAGCTGTGAAACATCATCCTCTTTGCTTCTGCGATATAGGTAGCCTTTTGTTTAAAATTTCAAGGAAATGCATCAGCATAAATTTTTTAAAAAGGGTGAAAATCAGTGGAAAATGTACTTCATCTTTTTTTTATTAATATCAAGGTTAATATTGGAGAAAAGGAGGACAGAAAAAAATAGAAAAAAGAAAGAAGTAGTGTAAGTAAAAACAGTTGAATGGTAGGATTTATTCCATGAATAGTTCATACGGTTGTATGTACACATATGCAGGCATGTACTTCCAATACATTGACTTATTTCAACAGATAGCCTTGCATACTTAATTATTAACATCAGCACATCTGTCTAATGTATTGGATTTTCTTAACTAAACCAGTATTTTCATGTACATGAATAGCCAACATTTTGGGAGATAAATCAGTAAAAAACAAGCAAAATAAGCTTTTGTACATGGCAGGAATTTTTCAGTAAAAATAAATGGCCTTAGCTGTATAGCTATCTGCATTTCCCCACTCTTGCTAAACTGTGTACACTTTCTTATCCTGCACTTACTGTGTACTCTTCTCCTGGGATGAGACATACGTGGGAGGTTGACAAATGCCTTTGAAGTCGACCGTGGAAGGTCCAGACTACCGCGCTGAGCCGACAAACAGCTGATCCGCTCAGCGCGGCAGCCATGTAAATTTAAATAAAGCGTCGACTATTTAAATCGCCGCTTCATTTTCCTATGCCGGGTAGTCTAATCTACATGCCTCTGTCGCCAGAGGCATGTAGTCTAGACGTACCCAAAGACTGGCACCCAGGTGAAGGGACAGGGCTTTTTAGATTTACTCTGAGAAGCAGTGGGTGGGCTGGTCAAAGCTTAAAGGAAAAATATTGATTAGGAGCACAATTCTTTCATACAAATAGATGTCCATTGGCATAGATTAATTTGTTTACTTCTTTTTACAATCTTTTTACTTCCCCATTACAATCACACCTCCCCTCCATCACACTTTTAGCTTTGAAAACTGGGCCAGAGAACAACAGCACTTGATTAAAAACAGAGACGGTAATATGTATCTTTGGTTTGGATTAACTGTTAACTCCCTAAATTGGCTTATACTGGATCTTGGTCTGCACAAGTGGGAAGTCTTCCTTAATTGCTTGCTTGTTCTCATAAAGCATTAGGTGGATGCAATCCCAAAGCTAAAGCCCTTAGTTGTTTTGCTGAAAATTTAGTGACATTTTCAAGGTCACATTTTCACAGGCCATATAGCAGCAACAAGTACTATGTCCACACTATGGCAACTAAGTATTTGAAGTGCTTGTGGATATGGTGTCACAGTATGTCCAGTAGTTAGAAAGGGGAATGGAATTTAGAAGTGGGGATTTCTAATCCCAGCCCTAGCCCTAGTTTAGTGTTTGATATCAGTCAATGTTACTGAAGCATTTTGTTTTTATATAAGATGTTGTGCCTCCGAATCTCCAAGTGGCAGTTGATCATCTTTAATCGTGATTGGGAAATTGGAAACTCTTCAAATATGAAATATGATTCCAGTTCCAAAATGTCTAGACAATGAGGAGACAGGAGTTTATCTTACATCTGCACTCTGTCTCGGGTTAACTCATCTCCCTGCAACCTGGGGTTACAAAGGAGGAAAGTGTCAAAGGCGGCTACTAGAAAACTAACATGCCTCAGTTGGACATCTGTCTTCAGTGTAGGGAGTAGCTTGACCTGGTTCAGAGAAATCTAAAAAGAAAGGAGAGGTGATTGGTGTTTAAATGTTATAGGAATGACATAGACTGTTCCCTGTGAACAAGTCAACCTTGATGTGCAATTGATTGTAAGTATTTTGATCACTATGGGAGCCCTTTGGGGAAAAAAAGGGAGATTGGGAAAAGAAATTGATCCTTGGCTTCTAATTGGCTGCATAGCAGGTATGTCTGAGTCAACAGGTGAGCAAGTGCTGCATCCAAATACAGAAGAGAATCTCCCAGAAACTAAATCTTGCTCTTCTTATGCAAGTGTAATGTGAGCATGATTTGACCCTGGAGCTTTGGCCCGGATAAACTAATGCAAAAGTGTACATCTCTTCCCTCTTTAGAAGGAGGAAGATAGAAAGGACCATTAGCGCTCTCAGACAGATATATGCCAGAGAGAAGGGAGGGGAAATACTGTTACTCTTCTGTGCTCCTGTCACATCATACTGCAAAATAAAATTCCATTTACAGTAAATAATTTTACACAATTGTACCTTTCAGCACTTGCAGTTGAGAGACATTAAAAACCATTTTTCTTGGGGGGGTCTCAAGTGTTACTGCTTATAGAATAGATGTAAGAAAATGTTTAGGGTAGTTAAGACTTGACATTATGTAAAACACATACTCAGAAGACTAGGGGAATAGTCCCCTCCTACAGTCAGTCAAGTGTAGCTTTGACTTGCTTCGGAGGGAGATTCATCTGAGAGTTTAGTCAGAGGTACATTAAGCTAGGATCCTTAAGACACTGAAGAATTTTGCCCATTATAGAAAGGGAAACAGAAATACTATAGCAGGTTCAGACTGCATGCTCCTTAAAAGAATAAATATTATTAAATTACTTTAATTCTCTTAATGTGGCCTCTATGTACATTGTACTCATTTGAAAAAAAGGGCAATCTATACTAGACAGCAGTTATATCAAAATGCCACTGATCACAAGGCAGAATCTCACTCCCCCAAAGAGCCTTAGACTTAGTTCAAGCATGTGTTCTGCCAAAACTGCTCTTGGACAGCATGGACCATGGGGACTTATGTGATATGACTGTGTGGGTTGAAATAATTGTAGTGTTTTCCAGTAATTAATACTACTGTTAATCTTCAAGCCCTGCTTCTTCATTAGTTCCCTATTCTTATATGCACATACATTTCTGAAATTCTGCTTTTCAGATTCACATTTTCATATTTGGTCTGAGTACAGAAATGAGCAAGAGTGGTAAGGAAAAACTTTTTTTGCCTTTCTTTTGAGCATGAATAAATCTAAAACAGCTGACTTGAAATATACTGAACTTAATTTCTTTTCCAAGTTAACTTAAAGATGGTATGAGCATTTGAAATATTTAGATCAGTACCTAAGTGTGCAGGGTTAAATTCTGCCAGCCCATAGACAGGCATGTCAGAGAGGAGAAGGGAGGATGGATGTGTAAGGGGTCCTTCTCCCTGCCTTCATGAAGCATGCAGAAAGCACTTAGAAAGAAAGGTTAGGGAGAGTGTTAGCTTCTGTTAGTAGTAACTTTTGTCCATTCCCATATGCAGTAATGTGGTAGTGGTGGTTTTCTAAACCACAAAATAGTCAAATATCTATAAAATATCTGTTTAGCTCCGGAGCCTTCATAATAATCATCACATTAATGTACTAAGCAATTACTCAAAAATTAAGATATTTTAAAACAAATAAAATGCTTCTCTTTTAGATGATACATGCCTCTCTGTAAAGATTAAACATTGGCAGGAGAGGAACAGAAAACTCCCCAAACCGTGAAGACCTATGTTATTAGGATTCAAAATGCCATTTCGAATCCCCTGTAAGGACATTTAAAGACTGATCTCTATTTACTTTATCTTTTTTTGTCAGTAAGGGGAATTTGAGATGCTGAAAAAAGCAGATGCTGAAGAAAGCAGTCTATGTCATCAGCCCAGGGCAATGTTAGTTACCCTTGAATGGCACTTTACAAGTACATTGAAATACTACTGTAGTACAAGTGGTGCAATAAGAATTAGATTTAGCTGTGTATATAGCGGTGTTTCTAAGGCTTAGTATTCAGGATGGCAGATGGGAAGGTAAAGAAATTGCCTCTGGGAACAATGGAACTACGTCAATCACTGTCCCTGCTTGCTGCATGGATTTTTAATGTACAGCTTTATTGATGCCAGTTTGTTCACATTAGAAATTAAATGTCTATTTTTGTGTTCCTGGTGTACTATGAACCATGCAATATCATAGACACCACTATTGGAGGAATGCATTGCATATGTAAGTGTCATGGCCTACCGAGAGAGAGATGTACTCCCACTTCTGCCATAGACTCAGGATGACTTTAGGCAAGTCACTTCTTTTCTGTCTGTCCTAACATCCCATTAAATTCATTTCAGTGTCATAGCAATGTTATCAGACTCAAGTAGTGTTTGTAGCATGCTTTTGAGTTACTCAGTTATCATGCTGGAGTGCTTATGGAATTAGCCTCCACTAACCCACGTTCCAACATAGTGGATGCAACTCTGCACCTATGAAAATTAAGAAAGGAAATTCTTTTCCTATTTGAACTGTAGTTCCTTAACAGACTACCACGTATGTGCTGCAATGCCTAATCCCAACATGGGGCAGACTCAATGTACTCTGAAGTCTAAACAGCCTTAACTCAGTATTACTTTTACTTCTGTGTCTTTAGCTCACAACTTTAATGACTAGTATGTATTTTATTTATATTTATAATAGTAGTATAAATTGACTTTTTGGCAAATTGCAGTGTTTTCTCCAGGCCTGCCTTGCCTTAAGTTACTTTAAATAAAATTTGACACTAGACAAATACATTCTGTCTATGCTTAGGAACCGATTTTCAAATTTAAATATCCTTGGCTCTTTCATAACCCTTTTTGGATTGTATTTGTTGTTTCACAACTTTAATACTACAGCTCTCTTCTTCCTCTGTCACCTCCCTAAATTGCTCATATCCAAGCTCCAATCTGTTCAGAGCAACATTGCACGCATTCTCATCCATGCGTTCAAATATGCCCTTCAAAAGGGTTTCCATCACAATGTCTTAAACACTCTGAACCACATGATCAAATGGGCAGAACATGAGACTTGGAGGCCAGCAACCTCTGGTTCTAACATCGAGTAAGTTACTTAGGGTGAGTCTTTCAGAATTCAGTGTCTTATTTTCAAGTGTTCGTCACAAACAATTGGCCCCCAGGTTTTTCCCCAAAGAACTCACCTCTCAGTTCTGTATCTAAATATGGGGAAGATTTTCCAAATTGCTCAGCTCCCAACAGCCCCCTTGCTGACACTTGTGAACACATATTGAGAACCCAAACATGATGAGCTCTTTAAAACTCTAAACACCAACTTTCATGTCTATAAGGAAGTTGAGCTCTTGGGAAAATACAGTCCTGATACGAGTTCTGAGCACTTTTGAAAATTCTACTTATAACCTCTCTGAGCTTCAGTTTCCTTTATGTGTGAAATGTGTACAGACGTGTGCTTTTCAGAGTTATTTCATCCAAAGATCTCAAATTGCAAAGTATTATTATGCATAGCTACAGTCTTACCTATATTTTCCCCCTACTTTTTTCCACTCTTCTTTTCTGCTGGAGATTAGTTCTTTACTGATGACAAAGCAGTTTTTAGAAAAAGCTTGTTGCATCTCTGTAACATAGTTTGTGTCCACACCTTTTTTGAACACAGCTCAAAAATCTACCTCCACTGTTCTGCTTACATCTTCTTCCCTACACTTGCACCTTAGTACAATATCACCAGCCCTTCCCATATTGCCTTTCTCCCCTTTATTCTTACTGGATTTCCATTTCACATTTCTGTAACTGCTGTACATAATGAGAGAGAGCCTGATGTAAATGAAAAGAGGCAAGATACTAAACCCTCACATTCAGTATTCTTAGTGAACATGCCAATTCAATTGTCACCATTAGGTTTTTATTCAGGAACAAACTATCCATAAACTACCCACATAGCACTTTTTCTTGAGAAATGACTGAGCAGGGACTTGTGGTACTCTTTATGCAGTGGCCTTATAAATTAGACATGAATTTTCTAAGATGGCAAACACTATTGCAACTGTCTGGTGAATGAAAGGATACCTTATTACACTTAAAGTATCTGGTATTGTAAAACTATTACTTCACAAAATCCTATAACAAATAGGAACTGAATGACAGATTTTTCAACGGCACAAAGGACAGTTATGTGTCCAGAAAGTTGATAGCATTTGAATGCCTGATTCTCCTTTGTGTCTTCTGAAAGTCACGTCCTAAGAACACAATGATGTCTTAACTTGAACTACTGAATACTGGAAATAAGACCATATGTGAGAGGACTGAAAGAGCAAAATAAAGTAATAGTAATAATAATAAAGTTTTAATAGCATCAGAGGATGAAGAAGAATGGTGAAAACCATTCAGGTTACAACAGCCACTGTGGCAGTAACTGCTGATGTAAACCCAGATCTGAGGGTATGTCTACACTGCAACACTACTATTTCGAAATAACTAGCTCTATTTCAAAATTACTTAGTCCGTATCTACACAGCAGCAAGTTATTTTGAAATAATGTCAAAATACTGTCAAGCTGGAGGACTTCTTACTCTGCTTCCTGTAACCCTCATTGTATAAGGAATAAGGGAAGTTGGAGGAAGAGTGCTCTATTTTGAAATAAGTGCTGTCTAGACACTCTCTATTTCGAAATAAGCTATTTCAAAATAAGATACGCAATTGACAGCTCAATTTGCATAGCTTATTTCGAGTTAAACCCTGCAGTGTAGATGCACCTTGAATGAGCTCTCCTCTTGCCATCTATTGGTGAACTGGGGGAAAGAACTCAGGAGGAGACCATATTTGTATAACCCCATCTAGTTTGCCACAGTGATAAATTTTGGCTGTTTTGGGTTAAAGATCACTTGCCTGTGGGAGTAGTGAAATGTTGTTGTTCTTCATGTATGACTAAAGGATAGCAGAACTGTACTGAATACACCCAACTTGAGGGGATCTGCCTATCTTTAATTTCACTCACCAAGGCATGCCAAATTCAAGAAAAGTCAGAGGGGTTAGGGACAGGTTGGTGTGGACTCTGTTTAAAAGAGTCTTGATACCATTTGATCTCTCCTTGTGTCTATTCAGCGATCACTAGCGCTAAAATCACTCATGATCAGGTCAAGGGACCTTCTTGAATTAGTATGGGGAACAATGTTGCAGCAAAAGACAACACAGACGATGAAGCAACAGTGTGGTCCTCTACTACCCAGTAAAATCACTAAGGATTGGTCAAAGCGGTGGAACCTTAGAACATGGCAGAGGCAGCATGAAGTGCAAAGTGGTGGCAGACACAGGGTTAGCAGCAGCAAATGTGGCAGTAACAGTGACAATTAGTGTGAATAACAGCAGAGGCATTGCTAGATGCTCCTATATGGTACTTTCTAAGGCAACTCAGAAGCTTGGATACCACCCCTCAATCAAGTTTGCAGTTTGATGCGGTAAAATAATATAGCTCTGTGTGGGGGTTTTGCCCCCGGGGGAGGCTTACGTCCGCTCCCCCCCCTCAATCCTTTTATCCGCTGTCGGCGGCGCGTACTCAGATCCGGCCAGCTCAGCAGGTTGGGGAAGGGGGTCCGGGCCCGCCCTCGCTCCGGACCCCGACCCAGGGCCCTAAGGTCAGGATAAAATCCTCACCTAACGGGGAGGGGGGTCGAGAATCCTAAACTCCCCCGCTCTCAGGGTCCACGTCCCCGCCCTGGGCCACTTCTTCCCCCGTCCTAAATCGCCTCGCCCCCAAGGCCTTCCACCCGGGCCTCCACCCACAGTCTCCAGTACCTGAGTCCCCCAGCTCGCTGCCAAGATGAGTCCACCTTCCCGGTGTTCCCCCCTCTCGCTGGTCCAGGGCGGCCTTTTAAACTGCCCGCCGGTCGCAGGCAGATGACGTCGCCGCCCCCGTCGTCCTCCGGCCCCTCTCCGGGCCGGCGCGCTGGTGATGTCACCCTCGTTGCCTCCTCCCCCCGCCCCTTGTCTATGCCGTCCGCCTGTCCCGGCTCGTTACCCGGCCGGTGCGCCCCCGCCCCCGCTTGGGGGGTGCGGGCAGCCATACCCGCCGCGCTCGGGGGGGCCCCTTTCCCCCTCTGCTGCGGCACCGCGGCGGTTTCCGAAGGGGGCGGGGCTACCCCGCCACACTCTAATACAAATATTTGCATAAATTTAATACTGAAGTACTTTCCAGGCTTTATCAATATGGGCCAGATGCAAACCACATTGCAGTCTGGTGGACAGACTTCTATTGGTTTCTTTGGACTTTAAATCACACAGATTATTTCCCCCCCTCTTCATTACAGGATAAGAGTCACAAGTTGTGAGAGCTCTGGAGGATAGGACTGTTGCTTTATTTCCCTTTCATCCTACCCTTGTTTATAACCGTGAATAACACATCACTCTATCCAGTATAGGTTGCATACAATTTTGCCATAAGAGCAGTTTACTTGTGTCTACACTGGCACGTTCTTGCGTGAAAACGGCCACTCTTGCGCAAAAACATGCCGCCTGCCTACACTGGCCGCGTGTTCTTGTGCAAGTAAACTGACATTGTACTGTAGAAAATCAGGGCTTCTTGCACAAGAACTCTGACACTCCCTCTCAGGAATAAGCCCGCTTGCACAAGAGCTCTTCCAGAAGAGGCCAGTGTAGACAGGCAACATTAATTTCTTGTGCAAGAAGCCCCTATGGTTAAAATGGCCATCAGAGCTTTCTTGCGGAAGAGAGCGTCTACACTGCCATGGATGCTCTTGCGCAAAAGCACATCTCTTGTGCAAAAGCACATGCCAGTGTAGACGCCCTCTTCTGGAAGAGTTTTTGCACAAGAACTCTTCCGCAAAAGAGATCTTGCGGAAGAAGCTGCCAGTGTAGATGTAGCCTTATAGTAGCTAGGAGATGGCCAATTTTACTTTCTGTCCACACAGTGCCCTTCCTCAATCATAATGCTTTGCACTTGCAGCACTTTTTGAAGGGGGAAATCAAAGTATTTTAGACATTTTAATTTTAGCACTTTTTTAATGATCTCCATTTTCCAGACCAGAAACTGCAGCAAAGAGAGGTTATATAAACCATGGTGTTCAATGAATACTTCTGTATTTCGGTAAAAAACAGATGATAGTCTCATTATATGGTGATATAAACACTCTTTCCATTCCACTAATGTCTGTGGAGAATGTTAAACAGAAACTACTTACACGTCTCAGAGGGGTAGCCGTGTTAGTCTGTAACTTAAAAAAAATGAGTAGTCCTGTAGCACCTTAGAGACTAACAAAAAGATATATATAGTATCATGGGCACAACCCATGTCTCTTATTTGAGGAAGTGGCTTTTGCCCGTGAAAGCTCATGATGCTAGCCCCCCCCCCCACACGTCTACTTGTTTTTTTAAAAGAAGCAGTACCTGGTAACTTGCATCCCAAGTGTTTTAGAAGAACTGGTTGAATTGCTCACTGTACCATTAATGTTGATTTTCAATAAATCTTGGAGCTCCAGGAAAGTTCCAGAAGATTTGAAGAAACCTAATGTGCCAATTTTTAAAAAATGGTGGGATTATCTGGTTTATTATAGGCCATTCAGTCTGTCAGTCTTGGCCAAGATAATGGAGCAGCTGATACGGAACTTCATTAATAAGAACTAAAGGAAAGAAATGTACAAATAACATGGAGTTATGGGAAATAGATTTTTGTCAGACTAACTTGCTATCTTTTTTTAAACGAAATTACAGGTTTTGATGAACTTAATATTGTTCATGCAAGAGACTTCTGTAAGTCCTTACACCTGTTTCTGAAGGACATTGTGATAAAAAACTAGAATTAAATAAAATTAACATGGCGCACACGAAATGATTTAAAACTGTCTAACTGATGGATCTCAAAATGTAACTGTAAACAGGAAATCATCATCAAGCAGGTCTGTTTTCAGTGGAGTCCCAGAGGAACTGTTTCTTTGCTCTATGCTGTTTCACATTTTAATCAATGGCTTGGAAGAAAACATGAAAGCATCACTGATGAAGTTTGCAGATAATACAAAAATTGGGAGAGGGTAAATAATGAAGTGGAAAGGTCAATGATTTGGAGTGATTTGGATCACTTGGTAAATTGGGCACAAGCAAACAATATATTTTTAATATGGTGAAATTTAAATATATACATCCAAGGAACAAGGAATGTAAGTCTTACTTACAGAATAGGGGAACTCTATCCTAAGAGGCAGTGACTCTGAAAAAATGTGAGGGTAGGGGTTGACAATCAACTGAAAATGAGCTCCCAGTGTGATGTTGTGGCCAACAGAACTAATATGATCCTAGGATGCATAAACAGAGGAATCTCAAACATAGACGTTGCTTATATTCTGTATTTCATACTAATGTAACTGCTTCTGGAATACTATGTCTGGGTCTGTGCACAGTTCAAGAAGGATGTTGATAAATTGAAGAAGGTTCAGAGAAAAGCCACAAGAATGATAAAAAGGTTAGAAAATATGCCATATAATGATAGATTCAAGGAGCTTAATTTATTTTGCTTAATAACGACAAGGTTAAAGGGGACTGGATTACAATCTATATGCTCCTTCAGGAGAAGCAAAATAATGGACTCCTCAGTCTACCAGAGAAAGGTAAAACATGATCCAATGGCTAAAAATTGAAGGCAGACAAATTCAGACTAGAAATAAGGTGTAAATTTTAATGGTAAAATTAATTGACCATTGTGTCAGTTTTCAGTGTGTCCTCACTATGGGTGTGTCTAGACTACAGGGTTTTGTCGACAAAAGTGGACTTTTGTCGACAAAACTATACCTGCGTCCACACTACCGCTGAGTTCTGTTGACATAATGTCGACAGAACTCAGCAGTTTTGTCGACGCTGGTAAACCTCATTTTACGAGGCATAATGCCTTCTGTCAACAGAGTTTCTGTCGACAGAAGGTGTTATTGCATGTAAACTGTCCTTTGCGTCTACACTACCATGTTGACAAAGCAGCTTGCTTTGTCGACAGAACTCAATGTAGTGTAGACGCTCTTTGTCGACAGAAGATTTGTCGACAGTATCTGTCGACAAAATTTCTGTCGACAGAAGCCTGTAGTCTAGACGTACCCTATAAGTCCAAGATACTTTCAAAAGAAGTGGACATACAGCAAAAGGACGTAAAGCGGGGAATTTTTTTCCCCACAGCTGACCTGATTGCACAAATTGGTCTTTTTTGTGTGTTTGTGCGATGGAAGAGTGGGGAATGGGAGGAGTTAAAATGGAACAGTGTCAACGATGCTAGTGCAGAACCAGCATGTACCGGGGTGATTTATAGTGCGGACGTCCTGTACCAAGGGTTGTGGCGGTTTCTTTATCACTATCAATTGGATATTTTTCTGAAAGTTATGTTCTAAAATTATATTGGGGAAATTTGGTGGCCTGTTCTATACAGAAGGTCAGACTAGGGGTTCATAATGGTCCCTTCTGGCCTTGGAATATATGAAGAGGCATTAAGAATTGGGAATAAAATCCAGAAGTCATACTCTTTATCAGTACCTTGTTTAAATTGCACCCTCCCCAAATACAGAAATGTATTACTATATATTGGAATATCTTTGAAAACCATGCTGATTGCATTGCATCAGGGTTGGTTGCACTCGATATACCTTTGGATCTCATCCTTTCAGGAGCAATAATTTTGCAGTTCTGACCTCTGTCTTTCTTACATTTACAGCTTGCACTTGTAAAGCATTTCTATCACTAGCCGAGAGGACTATTTTTAATAAGAATAAGCAGATGTCTTTATTGCTACTGGCAATTATAATATAAAGAAAAAATAGATGACTTTCTAATTAACATTTCCTCCTGAACAGGCTCCTTAATTCATATGAGCCCAGCTGGTCACAGTTGGATTGCTAGTTTTATGTCCCAAGGAATAATTGGCGAGCTAACTGGACTGTAATGTACAAGATCTATGGAATATAATGTGAATAAACATAACGCGTTTTGTGAATCCAGAAACTTTAGAATTTTGTGTCCTTTGTATACAGTACCTACAAATTTTAGCTTTTAACAACTCTCTTCAACTCACTAGAGGCTATTTTATTTTTGTCTTCTAGAATAGGAATTTGAAGCAACAGTATTTGCCATCCTCCTGAGAACTAAGGGGAGATTATGTTCATGTTAGGTGCATAGTTTGTGCCTTTAATATCCTCCTGTTTCTCCAAATGTTGTGGAGCATTTGGACAGATTCCCTCTTTCAGATGTGAAAAACCACCAGTTGTTAATCTCTTTCTTTTCAGGAGAAGTTGAGAAAATTACAATGGCCAGTTCCCAGGAACAGCTTGATTCTATGGATTTTTCAGTGTTCCTGTCACTTTGGTTTGAGACCAGGATATGAAACTGTGGCTTTATACTTACTACAGTGGGTTGACCCTCCTTAGTGATGAGTTGAAGTATTCATGCTGATTCTGTTAGGCTCATAGGTGTTGCTATTAAAATGAATGCTTACCTGAACTGTCTGTGTTCTCATCTCACTCTTACTCCTCTCTTTGCTGTTCCTCCCCTTCTTGGCATATGGTAATCTTCACTGGTCAGTTATATTTGCCATTTAGGTTTTAACCCTGTCTTTATACTTTCTATAAAGCCTCCGCACACTATTTAAAATAATAAACACTAATAAATGAAGAGTGTTCTGGGTTTCCCTTCCCCCTGGCTTGGTGCCTTGAACTGAGGTACCACTGAGCCCTCTGACCCAGCAGTTTAGACTCTCATAAAAACATACAAATGGCCATACTAGGTAAGACCAAATACCCATCTAGCCTAATATCCTGTCTTCTGACAATGGCCAGTGCCAAGTGCTGAAGTGGGAATGACCAGAATAGATAATCAAATGATCCATCCCCTTTTGCCCATTTCCAGCTTCTGACAAAGAGAGGCTAGGGCTACCATTCCTGCCCTTTGATGGACCTATCCTCTATGAATTTATCTAGCTTGTTTTTTAACCTTGTTAAAGTCCTCACCTTCACAACATCCTCTGGCAAGGAGTTCCACAGGTTGACTGTATGTTGCATGAAGAAACAAACTCCTATTTTTGGGTTCAAAAGCACTTGATGGTGGCAGCAGATTTTTATTCCCAAAATATAGGTTTTTAGGATGTTGGGGGGAAGTTTTATACCAAAGCCTAAAAAGATAAGGTTTTGGGGTACTTTTGTGGGCCCCCACTTCTGCATTCATTGTGCCAGAGTGGGGAATCAGCCATGACAAGCCTTCATCAGCTTTCATAGCTATTGAGATCCAAAGAACCTCTTCTGTCCAGGCCCTATTGGGAAGAAGGAGGAGGGCCATTTGGCCTGGGCCTCAGGAGACAAAGGGGGTCTCAAATTTTGAAAGTTGTAATTAATTCTGTTACTGCAATGTGATTTTGCTTGCTCTGAGGGTGAGTTTAACCTTTAAATTAGATGTTTATCTTTCCATAGGAGATTTTTCTTATGTGTCTTCATATGCAATAGCCATATCAGGCTCAGCTGTAAGCTACCTCTTCATCCAGATTTAGATTAACATTTAAAGGCTTTTTTTTTGTGATAATGAAATTTTAATTCTAGTGGTTTAATAAACTTTCTATCTAATCTGGCAATCATCCCGTGTTCATATTCATAATAACACACCAGTTATTAGAGGAATTTAATAACAGGAACATGTTTAACCAACATATATAACCAATAGCCTTTAGTGAATTAATTTGTGTTTTAAAAGAACCCTTTTATAAAAATGAAGCGAAGATTTGAAAGTGGTACAAGTAAGAGATGGTGAAAGCAACAGAGTGAAGCAGGAGTTTAAGAATTTAAAGCCAATAACATCATTTCTCTTCGAAAAGATGCCTTAGCCATTAGACAGTGACCATACTGACAGTGACACTTCCAATTCTGATGATGAAAACTTTGTACCTACAAATGACATTTCAATACCACTGCCTCAAAATGAGGAGGTCATTAATCAAGATACAGAAATGCCAACAGTAGCGACAAACATAGAAACTGATAATTGGAGAAAACTCCTTGAGCATATATTGAAAGCCATTCTTTTTCTTTCTGAATGGGGATTGTCTTTATTTGGTTCCAGTCAACATACTGGTGACCATACTAATGGAAACTCTTGGTATACTTGAGCTTCTTAGCAAGTATGACCCTTTTTATCAGGCCATGAGTCACAGGGTAGTTCCTCTGTCCCTCACCCATGGGGCACTGTTGAGCATCTGGGCCTCATTGCACCACACCCTGTGTTTTCTGCAAGCCCGACACAGCTATACCCCAGAGTCCCTCTTCCCCAGGGCAGTGCGGTCTAGTGGCCAGAGTCTCTATAAATGTCCTCTTCACCGGAACAATACAGCCTAGCAGCTGGAGTCTCTAACAATCCCCTTTTCACTGGGGTAGTATGGCCTAGAGGCCAGAGTCTTTAGCAATGCCCTTTTCACCAGGGCAGTATGGCCTAGTGGCCGGAGTCTCTAGCAACACCCTTTTCACTGGGGCAGTTCGGCCTAGCAGCCGAATCAGAAGTCAAGGTGAAGCAACCCCTTGGGGAATAAGAAGGTGGGGTAGGGAGACCTGGGCCCTCCCTCTCCACCAGGTCCAGGCCCAGGGCTGTATCGGTGGTGGGCGTGTCCCACCACTAGCTCAGCAAGGAGTCCGCCCAAAACATGCTGAGTTTCTAGGAGTTCCAGTTCCCTGTCGTGGGATACTTCCCTTCCTTGGGCTACTTTCTGGCATCTTCCCCACCTACATCCTCTGAGCCGGGCCCTTCTTTGTCTGGTCTCTGCTAGCTGGCCTCTGCTGCAGCAACCGCCTGCTGCTCCTTCTTCTGGGCTGTAAGCCTCCCTGGCTGGTCCCCACTGGCTGGCCTCCTGATCTGGTCTCTCAGGCAGCTCACTTTCAGGAGCTCAGGCAGTACGTCCTTCCTCCTCAGCAGCCATCCCTGACTGAGCCTCCCTCCGGGCTTTTATACCTGGGCTGTAGTCTGAGCATGTCCAGCGGGACTGTGGGGGTAGGGCTTCTTCAGCCAGGTGAGCCTGATTAGGCTCAGCTTTCACAGTACGGGGCTGGTACACCCCGTCACACCATATTAAGCATCTTCAAGGGGTAGCCGAGTTAGTCTGTTACTGGGAAAAAAAATGGTCTGGTAGCACTTCATAGACTAACAAAACATGTAGATGGTATCATGAGCTTTCGTGGGCACAACCCACTTCTTCAGATGACTGGAGTTATGAGTTTAGGATGTGCACACCCAAAATAAATAGGAGAGGGGAAAAAAAGGAAGGGGGATGGGAGGCAGAGAGCTAGAGGGAATCAGTAAGTATCTGAAGATTGGGTAGTTAAAATGAAGCAAATAAGAATCAAAGTGAATAGATAGTATCCTTCCTGACATGGGAGTCTACACAAAGAACTGTTTGCACCTTCAATAGCTGTTAAGTTGGTAGTGTCCCAACCACCTTTCATCACCACTGAGTCCCTTAGCATGTGAATTGAATTTGCAGATGAACTCTAATTCCAATGCTTCCTTGTGGATCTGACTTGTAGAACAGGTCTGTGACAAGACAGCTACCTGAAGATCTTTTAAACAGTGATTTGAAAGATTGAAGTGTTCCCCAATAGGTTTCTGTATGTTTCCTTTATATATATCTGATTTGTGTCCATTGATTCTTTCCCGCAGAGACTGTCCAGTTTGTCCAATATATACAGGCAGTCCCCGGGTTACGTACAAGATAGGGACTGTAGGTTTGTACTTAAGTCGAATTTGTACTTAAGTCGGAACTGGCATCCAGATTCAGCCGCTGCTGAAACTGACCAGCGGCTGACTACAGGAAGCCCGAGGAGCGGCGCTACTGGACCAACTCAGCAGCACCCCAGCTGCTCTGCCCCAGGTGTCCCCAAGTCAGCCGCTGCTGAAACTGATCAGCGGCTGATTCCAGGAAGCCGAGGGCAGAGCAATGCGGATGCCAGTTCCGACTTACATACAGATTCAACTCAAGAACATCTTGTACGTAACCCGGGGACTGCCTGTAATGCTAGATGTTCCTAAATAAGGGTGAAGTGTAAATGAGACTGGCTAAATCTAATTCAGGTTTATGCTCATTTTTAGTGATCTCTAATTTTTGAATATCCATCAGGGAAGAAAATAAATGGTCTTTGGCTTTCCTACTGTGCTTGTGGCGACTTTTGAATGCTGGTTTTGATATAAAATTCAAATGAAAGAGTAAGGAAGAGACAATGATGGAGAAAAATGGCCACAAGGAAAATGACTACTTCTTTCCTTTTGCTGTGGCTTCTTAGATTAGCAGTTGGCCTGCAAGACATTCTGGCTCCAAAAGGTTAAAATATTTGGCCCACCCATCCATGCCTTCCCCCTTACTGGAGGTCATTAAAACATGAACATTTGTTATTTATATTGTGGTAATGTCCAGAGGTCCCCATAAGAATCAGTCCCATTACATAAGCGCTGTACCAGCTCAGAGGCAGATGCAGTCTTTGCCCTAAGAAATGTGCACTGTAACACATGTGAATATTCTTAATGTTATGAAAGTATCCCTAAGTAAGGGAAAATTAGATGTGAAGCTTTTTTTCTATCCACCTGCTGCTTTTAGATTATAAATAGAATCCTTTAAGATTTAGAGCAGTTCTGGCTGGCACCTGCAGGGCAAGACAGATGCTTGTCAATTCTTCTGTCATAATTCTATTCTGATTCATTTTTCAGTGATAAATTACTTATCAAGGAAATACAAGCTCAAAATACCTTTTCTGATTTTAAGTGCAGTCAAGGGCCAAATTAATTCCTACTGTAACTCCATTGACTTTAATGGAGTTAGCTCAAGAAAGCATTTTACTTCAGCTCCTTATCTAATTTTCTAATGGGTTGTCAGCGGCTGCACAAAAGAGGTCAAGTGGCTTGCCTACAGTCACCCACTGAGTCAATGGTTCAGCTGTGATTAGAAATTGAGTATTTCTGGCTCCTCATCCTTTATTCCAACCACAAGAACACATGGGCACCTCTTCTGAGGTGTTTATGAATCATCTGCGAAACTGTCATCTGGGTTGCAGCTAGAAGTGTAAAATCTCAGTCTTGGTGTTATGCTCTTTCAGTCGATATCTTGGTGTTCTTGTTAAAGATATAAGAATGAGTGAACTGAGTTAAATAGAATTTTTGAATATCTTTTGTTCTAAATTATTCAAAAAAATCTTAAGGTTTTTTTTAGTCTATTTTATGTACGTTTTACAGAGCTGGCAAAATGCCTACTTGGCAGCAGTGAGAGTGCATATTTTAAATCCAACAATAACGTCCAATTTTTAGTTTGCTAACTTTGGATATAACTCATTGTACTGTAGCAGGTCTGTGCAAGATCTGAGGCACTATTGAAGCCTTTTGTTTTAAGGGGTGCATAAAGCCCTTTGTGGGATCTCTAGGCTGAAAGGAATTAATTTGGGGAGGGGCCTCAACCTGAACTCAATGGCAGATTTTTGTAAGTGCCAAAAGACAGAATTTGCACTTTTTGTGTAGTTGTAATATTTAATCTCTGATGCGCAGTAAGAAACTGCAGATGGAGCCAAAAGGTGAAGGGAAAGTTTGATCAGAAGTGTGCTCAATTACCGTATGGGTTCTTGAGAGCTCTGTATCATGTGTGTTCAGAATTTGACCCTATATGTTCAGAATGTTCCAGTGAATACAAAGAAGTAAAACAAGTCTGTTTCTGCTGAATTTATTGCATGAAGTATTCACCATAATACTCCCTAGTGAAGGCAGATTGGCAGTTCCAGTTTTCACTTTGGTGGTCTCTTGACATATTTTGTTCAGTTGTAATCAGTTTGCCTTATATCTAATTGCTAGCGAGTGCAGTGCTTACAGTAATTAGCATTTTACTTTCATTAGTCTATTTCATCTCACTTCATTTCTGTCAAATAAAATATGAAAAAATTGAGTTCCTATTAAGCTTTAATATTACAGTTCTAAAACCAGAAGCACTTGGCAATTAATTTACTTTATAATATATATAAGTTCTAATGTGTTTCTGAATGTATTGCAATTTGACTATTTCTTCTGTCCAGGCTGTTTTGGAGTATCTAGCCTAAAATGTTGATATGTAGCATGAAATTCAGGTCCTAATGAACTGTAGTTTTGTACTTGATATCAATAGAAGTAGTATTTAACCCATAATTTATTTTGTGTAAAGTTTTTTTAATCAAGCTGAAAATAACATGGCTATTTTATTATATTGCTTGTGTACCAACAAAAACAAAGAAGCCAGTATACCTTTGGGAGAAATATTAATTGGTTAGACGTGACTACCACAGCCAGTAGCAGTCACTTGTTTCTTAATTCAGCAATATTAAAAATATTTTAAAGAACAGGTAGCCCAGTATCTGAGATCATTCCCAGCTGCTTATAATAATTTAAAATTAGCTCAGATTTGGGGTCTTAATAAATAAAATGCCCCTTTCCTTTTAAAGATTTCTCAAGATATATTCAAATAAAGTCAAGTCTCTGTTGGGGATCTATTTCCTAAGATAATATTCATTCTGCCCATGATATACACAATAGGAAGACTATTCTATGTACCACAAAGGTATCCTATGAATAGTCTTTCTTATATGCACCATAACAATGCCAGGTTTTGAATTAGTGTTAAATACAACAGGCAGCAACAAAGACATTTGATTCTTGTGTTGAATTTCATTCCTTTTCTGCTCTCCCATAAGGCTGAAACATTAAACAGTTTATGCATTTTCTTCTCTTGGTACAAAGTGATAGCTGGTGCTTTCCACTCTTCATTTTGCAGTGGTAGTTTGGTGACATGGCTCTTAAAACTGCCATCAGTAATGTTATTGTTTTGCTTTCTCTGCACACCCCAAACTCCTGTGGACTTCAGTGTCTGAAATGTTTGCAATGTCAATGACTCTTCTGGTTATAGGAGTTCTGGATGAACAAGTAATGTGTGAGATTCACCTCTTGGACCAGATCTTGTAGACTATTTAGAATTAAATTAAGAAGTGCTTCTCCCTTTTTGGGTTTTAAGATCAGGTGCTAGAAGACGCACTCGATAACGGTGTCTAAAAGTTTTATGTCACATCCCATCCTGAGGTGACAAATACCCAGTCAATATGGGCATAGTTAAAATCCCCCATTATTGAGTTTTCTGTGTTTTGTATTCTCTCTAATCTCCCTGTGTATTTCACAATCAGAGTCACCATCATGATTAGGTGGTAGGTAGTGCTAAACTCTTATTATTCAAGCTTAGATTTTCTATTTATAGAGATGCTAAGGTTCAGTATGATTCATTTGAGATTTCATTACATTTGACACTGGTCTTTTTTTCACTTATTGTGCCACTTCCCATGAGCATGAACTACTTTATCATTTCTATTTTTTCATATCCATATTACTTTGTTCCATTTATTATCATCATTCTACTAATTTTCTGTGATACTTCTTATAGACTCATAGACTTTAAGGTCAGAAGGGACCATTTTGATTATCTAGTCTGACCCCCTTCACAGTGCAGGCCACAGAATCTCACCCACCCACTCTTGGAATAATCCTCTCACCTATACCTCAGATATTGAAGTCTTCAGATAGTTTAAAAACCCCAAGATGCAGAGAATCCTCCAGCTGTGATCTGTGCCCCATGCTACAGAGGAAGGAAAAAACCTCCAGGGCCTCTGCCAATCTACCCTGGAGGAAAATTCCTTCCCGACCCCAAATATGGCGATCAGCTAAACCCTGAGCATGTGGGCAAGACTCACCAGCCAGACACCCAGGAAAAGTTCTCTATAGTAACTCCTATCATCCCTCCATTGGCCTATTTACCACTGATAATGAATATCCTAATACCCTTCTATCAATATCCTAATTTAATACCATACACTCAAGCTCACCCATCTTAGTATTTACACCACTAGCATTTGTATACAAGCACTTTAAAAATGTGTCCATAACATCGTTGTCTGCCTTCATGTCATGTAACTGAATGAGATTCTTTTTCATTTAACTGTTTCTCTTCTGTTCCTACCTGTACTTTGTCAACTTTTATATTCTCTTCTTTACTGGGATATAAAGTATCCCCTTTAAAATCCTCTCCAAAGGGATATCTGTCTGAATTGTGAGCTCCTCTGCACCTGTGGGCTTTCCCCCAGTCCTTAGTTTAAAACTGACCTTTTTAAATTTTACATGCCAGTGATATAGTTCAGTTTTTATTTAGGGGTAGCCCATCCTTCCTGTGCAGGCTCCTCCTTTCCCAAAAGGTCACCTAGTTTCTAACAGATGTTAACCTGTCCCCTTATCACCACTGTCTCATCCATTCCTTCAGGCCCTGCAGTTCTGCTTACCTAACTGTTGCTGCACATGAGACTGAAAGCATTTCAGAGAATGCTACCATGTTGGTCCTGGACTTTAATCTCTTACCTACCAGCATAAATTTGGCTTCTAGGATCTTTCTTCTACCTTTTCCTTTGTTATAGGTGTCTATATGAACCACGACAACCTCAGCATTGCACATAAGTCTGTTAGGATTTCTTGAGTGACCAGCAACCTTCACACCCAGCAGGCTATTCACCATGGAGTTCTCCCAGTTATAACTAGCCCATCTATCTTTCTAATAATTGAAACCCCTGTTACTTACCTGTCTCTCCAGAGTATCTCTGAAAGTCTCATCTATGTATCTCTGTCTCCCTTGCATCCCCCTGTTCAGCTACTCTGGTCTCAAGAACCTATACTCTTGGAGGGCCACAAGTTCCTTGCACTGAATGCACATATAATAGAGAGACTTGGGGGATGAGCTAACATCTGTTGGATCAAGTCTTAGGGCACACCATTCACTGCTTGTCTAGCGCCTCTTCCTGGTTACTGGGGGAGATTAGCTCTTGAGATTGACACCTTGTCCTGTGGTTATGCTCCATCTCATTGTCACTCTCTGGTGTGCAGCTCCTTTCTCATCCCAGGAACCACAGCATTTTTTGTGACTCTGTCCTCCATGCAGATTGCTAGGTTCTTTAGTAGGCATAAGAATAGCCTAGAACTGCTGAGTCTACTGGTGTTGCTCTGTCATTGCTTGTAGTCAGGTGGCCCTCTTTCTATCTTCTGGGTTTATAAGGCAGTGGTGTGGTCCATGGCAGGTCCTGGCCTTGCTGAGGGCTTAACATGCTGGGAGGGACATCTCAGTCCATTCCTGGTCTTCCTGCAAATGAGTTGTAGGGCCCTACCCTTATACTTCAGGCCCCAACCCTGCGCTTCCTGTGGAGGAGCAGGGCAAGTAATTCCTCCCTCTTGAGCCTAGAGGGAAGCTATTCTGACACACTACACTGGCATGTAAGTACCGTGAACCTCTTTAGATAGCTCATTCCAAAGCTTGGGAGTCAAGAGACCTCTTCTGTGCATTCCCTTAATTAAACGGTTTAAAATTATAAATGGGACCACCAGTTTGTCTAGAATGCAGAAGAAGAACTTCTGTTCACCCTCTCTTCAGGAGTTCTGGGGATCTACAAAACTGTTACGATCCAGATCAGAATCAGCCTTTTAAAATGAATCCTATAGAATGTAATAGGAAAAGCTAACGTTTACAAAGGTTGTTTAAATTGTGCTGTAGAGTTAATAGAGGGTGATATTCTTTATAAAGGATTGTTCAAAAGACCTCTATTCTATAAGTATTTAAAAGACTTTCTACAAAACCCTACTTATTTTACTCTTGTTAAAATTTAAATTTTCAGCATTCTTTCTTAACAGGACACACACACACACACACACACACACACACACACACACACACACACACACACACACACACACACACACACACACACACACACACACACACACACACACACACACACACACACACACACACACACACACACACACACACACACACACACACACACACACACACCCCGGCTCTCTGTCCATATAGTGGTGACATATCAATATATTTACATTTTTTAAATTATCACATAGCATAGGGCACTTCAGACCTGGCCACTTAAACGTCTTGTCAAAAGACCCATTCTGCATACTACTTTGCACAGCTGGAATATAAAATTGATGTGCTTACTGCAGGTTATATTGAGTGCTTCCACATCATCAGTGTCCTTTGGAATGCTAATAAATTGAGAAACTGTTTTGGTTGCTTCCCAGAAACTGCCAAATTGATCTTTCAATTTAGCATGTAATATTCTGAGACTGATGAATATCATTTACTGATAATAAACTTGATAAAAGGCAGCTTTAATAGGCAGACATGAAGAATTAGCATGTGATATTGCCAGAAGTGAATGTCATTGTAAATATTTTATTAAACAGTCTATGTGCAATCCTATTTGAGCCTTTCAAGTATATGCAACATTTAAAAAAAACAAGGTTCAATTATTTTCCAGAGATGGTACCAGACTTTTTCTTTTCTTTTTTTTTTTTTTTTAATGATGGTACCACAGACATTAAAGCATTTGATCATGATAATACTAAGAGTGGCTAACCTTTGTTTGGGCCTCAGTGCCCTTTGAGACAGTGAGGAATCTTGAGTAGGTTATATCATTTTGCTGACAAGAAATCAGATATTCTAAAAATAGTTTATAGATTAGAATGAGGTGAGGAGCTACCTTTTTGGTTTTCGCTTCCACTAAAACATTTCTTAAAATTTATTTTCCCAATATTGTAACATTATATTTCCTCTTCAGAAGGTTCTTTGTTATAAGGTTGCTGTGGATTCCACAAGACACTCCCGGTTGTACTGGGATCTATGTTATAAGCTACGTGCCAAGATAATTCCTTATGGAATACACACTTTATTGCTTCCCATGAAAAGATTTTGAGGGAAGCAATTCTAAACCAGAAAAAAAACAATAAAGTGGCTCCCATATGTCCTGTTTATGCATTATTTTGGGACCAGTTTCACTTAGTTTGTTCAGATTCTGCAGCCTCTGCAAGAGAGAGCTTGGGAATACCAAGACAGCATGGAGATGATGTACTGACATATGTAGTCTGTACTCCCTTGGGTTGTCCTGAAAGTAGCCATTACAGTCGTGATGGTACATAAGTCAACTAAGTGCATCTCCTACAAAGACACCATCCTGTATTGATTGATCACAGGATGCTTATGAGCCTTCAATGTAATTGAAGGATGTGGTAGATTCTCCATCTCTTGACAGTTTTAAATCAAGGCTGGATGTTTTTCTGAAAGATGTACTTTTGGTTCAAACAGGAATTAACTCAATAACTTGATTACAGGCAGTCCCCGGGTTACGTACAAGGTAGGGACTGTAGGTTTGTTCTTAAGTTGAATTTGTATGTAAGTTGGAACTGGTTCCACGAGGAGTAACGGTAGTTCAGAATAGGAAGCCTAATCCGAACTACCTAGTTCATGCCGCGTGTAGCCGCGGGCACGGAGTCCGAACTAGCGGACATTTAAAAATGGCGGCGCCAGGCAACATGCAAATGAAATTCAAATCCTGGGCTTCATTTGCAACTCCTGTTGCCTACATTAACCACCTTAGTTCAAACTAGGGTGGTAGTGTAAACAAACCCTAAGTGTATTGTAACTGAAGAATCTTTCTTTCCTGTGCTGCATTGCTGTTTAGGATGTCGGCCTGGTATCTTATTGCTTGTGTGTACGTGGAATACATTGTCGCATACAAAACTGAACAATGTGGTCTATTCGCAGCAGTTCTACTAGGTGAAGGAATAGGAGCTGTAAACTACTCTCAGCAGGAAAGCATGTGACACACACTCTGCAATATTGTCATCAGAATAAAAATGGTCAATTTAATTTCCAGTTTGCTGAGCAAACTATTTAAATCCTAATGGGCTATTTATTATTCATCTTCCTGGATGGCATAAAGAGATTCCTTAGCGTGAAAACTAAGTGTTTAATAGTCTCTTTTCTCCTCTGGCTCAAACTTTTTTGCCCTCACTCCCATAGACATTTCTTTCCTATTAAAGAAAATAAAAAAGTGGTGCCAGGCAAGAAATTAATATTCTATCGATATGGCCTGAAAAACAACAAAAAACCTTTGATCCAAACATCCTTGAACTTAGGAAAATTAACGGTTCAGTCTGGTCTGAATCATTAGGTTCTAAAGTAAGGGAATACATCTGGTGCTATTCTACCCAATTTGTGCCCACAATTACAGCCTCTTCTTATGATTCCAGAGTCCCCAGTTGATTCTGCTAAATTGATTAGCTTTGAAATAGCTAACAAAAAAAAAAGTATGTCATCATTGATAGGCCTCAGTGTCATTACCATCATTGAGATACAGGAGGACACTGCATTTTTCAGAGCCGTTGTTTCTCCTCAAGATCGGCATGCTCAGATCTGCTTTACACACTCAGTTGTACCAATTTAAATGAGCTGATATACCATTACACCTTTAGTCAAACCAGTACAATGGGAGTGTGCACACAAGCCTTCAGAAGACAATACTGCATGGCTGACACTCAGTGGGCAGACAACAGTCAGTGCAGGGCCCTGGGCAAGGTGTGGGAATGGCTCCTTGTTCCCAGAAGGGACCGGGATGGGACTCTGGGAGCATCTATCCCTCAGAGCTGCACAGAACACACAGCGCAGTGGTTTGGCAGGGATTTAAAGGGCCTGGGGCTGCAGCTGCTGCCATAGTAGCAGCAACAGCGGTCAGGAGTCCTGCATCCCTTTGGATCACTGGGCCCTGGGGCAACTGTCTGTTTGCACCACCACCCCAAATCACAGGCCTGTTTACACTTCATTTACAGTATGATTTTTCCGTTTGTGGTCATACGGGCTATAAACTTGTATTTATAACTGAAAGGTAGATCATCCAGTCACTAAAAAGGGACTGTAAACACAGTACTTTAGCCCATCACACACATGAAGAAAATAAACGTGCGAGATGTATTGTCTCAAATCACAGATTTTAGCTTCTATTTCAGATCCAAAATTTTCCATCTTTTGCTGCTGTCCCAATGTTAAATTTCAATGGAGCTGTGGTAGATATGGAAATCTTCTGCAATATCCTGGACAATCCTTACTGAATTAAGTTAAATATTATTGAATTACAGCTAAGTGTTTTAGGAGTACATTGTATTAGAAAAGCAAACATTTATGTATGATTGTGAGAAATGTCTTTAGGGAGGAGACCTGACTCATGAAAACCCTAGGAAGTGTTTAAGAACTTCAAAGGACTGTTTGAAACTATGTGAACTGTCAAAGTTTAAGTGGATATCCTAGAAAATACCTACAGGAAAGGAATACAAATTCTTCCCCCCACATCCAGACCCAAGCTTTTGAAGCTACCCCAGCTGTTGAGGAGAAACCCATGTTCTGATTGATTTTTACCTATTGTTCATTAAGGATCAAAAATCCAAACCGTAGAAGGAAAGATAGAACTAAACTTTTAATGAGTGTGCTTGTTGTGAGTCAACATGGTAATGAATTTGTAACTCTAGAAAAACCCCTTGACCTTGCTGGAATTTTATTGATCTTATTTAGCTTATTAGCATGCAGGCAGGCATTTTTAAAGCTTATTTTAATATGTTTTCACTATGATACTTTCATCCTCAGAATAACTAAGTTGCCATACAGCCTTTTCTAAGCAAACACAGCAGTGGCAGTTATGCATTTTATAGCCTATGAGGCATAAAGGCAAAGAGGCCTGATTAGACAGTCTCACTGTTCTGAGGAATTCATGGTATGGGCAGGGAACTGTGCAGCTTGAAAATACCCTGGTGAGGAGGGAAAGGGATGTGTTTCTCCATGCAAGCTGGAGATGATGGCTGGGGAACTGGAAACCTAAGACTGGTGGACCATAGAGAAGAGGTGCAGGTGCTAACTGTCACAGACCAGGGCAATTGCACTTGTATTCTCTTTCTGAGGTTCCAAAATGGCACCTCCTCTTAGGCTTCAGGCTCCCCAGTTATTGCCTCGCTTGGATGGACAAACACAGCTCTTTTCCTCCTCACCAGGATATTTGCAGGCTGCACAGATCCCTGCTTATGAAGCTCACTGACTAGATGGGGCTTATTAATCACCTGTGAAGGTGCGCTGCAGTGCAGTTTAGAGGGAATGCTGGTTATCACACTCATTTTCCTAAGCTACCACATGATGCCATCTGCATGTTTTGTTAGTCTTTAAGGTGCTGCTTGGCGATGACAACTCTGCCCACATATATACAAGCGAATTCATCACTGGAGCCAACAATATAAGCTACCAAATCAGAGGATCATTCAACTGAACATCCAGTAATTTGATCTATGCCATCAAATGCCAGCAATGCCCCACTACTATATATATATTTGACAAACTGGACAGTCCCTACGGGAAAGAATCAATGGACACAAATCTGATATATGTAAAGGGAACATACAAAAACCTGTAAAATTTCCTAGGAAACATACTTAACTTTACGTATGCCAAAAGTCCATTCTTGTGTGGAATATGGTTTCAGATCATCATTTGAAGCTCATAACACTTCCCAAGGTATACATTATACATACACACACTCATCGGAAGTCCATATAATTTTACAATGATGCTTAAACTTTGTGTTTGTAGTACAATGGACTCTAATGCTACATACATGTAATTCAATAACATTTTCCGAGGATATTGCAGGAAATTGCCATCTCTGCCATACAAACATTCTATACTTTCCTTATATTGTGTCTGTTAATTTATGAGCACAACAAATTCAAAAGCATAAAGCCAAATAGTTAAGACAGGTACTGTTCAAATACTGGCATTGTTTCCATTTTTGCACTCTTCAGACTGTGTAACCATAGTGATCAATATCATTATTATTTTTTTCTCTTAAATCAATCTTGTATTTCTCATGAACCCCACATAATAGGCAGCAAAAATAAGCAACTTAGCAAAGTATTTAATAGTCTTACTCACCATGACAAAATAAATGTAAGAAATATATACAAGTATATTAAATAATAGTTTAATTCTTAATAAAATATTAGGGGTTATCCTTGTTAGTCTGTACAGATAAAATGAAAAAACAACAAATCATAGAATCATAAAATCATAGAATACTAGGACTGGAAGGGACCTCGAGAGGTCATCGAGTCCAGTCCCCTGCCCTCATGGCAGGACCAAATAATGTCTAGACCATCCCTGATAGACATTTATCTAACCTACTCTTAAATATTTCCACAGATGGAGATTCCACAACCTCCTTGGGCAGTTTATTCCAGTGTTTGACTACCCTGACAGTTAGGAACTTTTTCCTAATGTCCAACCTAAATCTCCCTTGCTGCAGTTTAAGCCCATTGCTTCTTGTTCTGTCCCCAGAGGCCAAGATGAACAAGTTTTCTCCCTCCTCCTTATGATACCCTTTTAGATATCTGAAAACTGCTATGTCCCCCCTCAATTTTCTCTTTTCTAAACTAAACAAACCTAATTCCTTCAGCCTTCCCTCATAGGTCATGTTCTCTAGACCTTTAATCATTCTCATTGCTCTTCTCTGGACCCTCTCCAATTTTTCCACATCTTTCTTGATATGCGGTGCCCAGAACTGAACACAATACTCCAATTGAGGCCTAACTAGCGCAGAGTAGAGCGGAAGAATGACTTCTCGTGTCTGGCTCACAACACATCTGTTAATGCATCTCAGAATCATGTTTGCTTTCTTTGCAACAGCATCACACTGTTGACTCATATTCAACTTGTGGTCCACTATAACCCCTAGATCCCTTTCTGCTGTACTCCTTCCCACAGACACTTCCCATTCTATATGTATGAAACTGATTGCTCCTTCCTAAGTGGAGCACTTTGCATTTCTCTTCATCCTATTTACCTCAGACCATTTCTCCAATTTGTCCAGGTCATTTTGAATTTATGACCCTATCCTCCAGATTAGTCACTACCCTTCCCAGCTTGGTATCATCTGCAAATTTAATAAGCGTACTTTCTATACCAATATCTAAATCGTTGATGAAGATATTGAAAGGGCCGGTCCCAAAACAGACCCCCCTGCGGAACCCCACTTGTTATGCCTTTCCAGCAGTATTGTGAACCATTAATAACTACTCTCTGAGTACGGTTTTCCAGCCAGTTATGCACCTACCTTATAGTCGCCCCATCTAAGTTGTATTTCCCTAGTTTATTGATAAGAATATCAAGCGAGACCATATCAAACACCTTACTAAAGTCTAGGTATACCACATCCACTGCTTCTCCCTTATCCACAAGACTCGTTATCCTATTAAAGAAAGCTATCAGATTGGTTTGACACGATTTGTTCTTTATAAATCGATGCTGGCTGTTCCCTATCAATCACCTTGCCACTTTCCAAGTGTTTACAGATGATTTCCTTAATTACTTGCTCCATTATCTTCCCTGGCACAGAAGTTAAACTAACTGGTCTGTAGTTTCCTGGGTTGTTCTTATTTCCCTTTTTATAGATGGGCACTATATTTGCCCTTTTCCAGTCCTCTGGAATCTCTCCTGTCTCCCATGATTTTCCAAAGATGATAGCTAGAGGCTCAGATACCTCCTCTATCATCTCGAGTATTCTAGGATGCATTTCATCAGGCTCTGGTGACTTGCAGGCATCTAACTTTTCTAGGAGATTTTTAACTTGTTCTTTCTTTATTTTACCTTTTAAAACTACCCTCTTCCCTCTAGCATTCACTATGTTAGGTGTTCCTTCAAACTTCTCAGTGAAGACCGAAACAAAGAAGTCATTGAGCATCTCTGCCATTTCCAAGTTTCCTGTTTCTGTTTCTTCCTCCTCACTGACCAGTGGGCCTACCCTCTCCTTGGTCTTCCTCTTGCTTCTGATGTTTTTATAAAGTCGTCTTGTTTCCCTTTATTCCGGTAGCAAGTTTGAGTTCATTCTGTGCCTTTGCCTTTCTAATCTTGCCCCTGCATTCCTGTGCTGTTTGCCTATATTCATTCTTTGTAATTTGTCCTACTTTCCATTTTTTATATGACTCCTTTTTTATTTTTAGATCATGCAAGATCTCGTGGTTAAGCCAACTTGGTCTTTTGCCGTATTTTTTATCTTTCTGACACATCGGAATCGCTTGCTTTTGGGCTCTAAACAATGTCCCTTTGAAAAACTGCCAACTCTCCTTAGTTGTTTTTCCCCTCAGTCTCAATTCCCATGGGACCTTACCTATCAGCTCTCTGAGTTTACCAAAATCTGCCTTCCTGAAATCTGTTGTCTCTGTTTTGCTGTTCTCCCTTCTACCCTTCCTTAGAATTGTGAACTCCATGATTTCATGATCACTTTCACCCAAGCTGTTTTCCACTTTCAAATTCTCAACTAGTTCCTCCCTATTTGTTAGGATCAAATGTAGAACAGCTTCCCCACTGGTAGCTTTTTCAACCTGTGCCGGGGGGGGGGGGGGCCCAGAGGAGGCATGTCCTGGCTTCCCTCGGGGGGAGGGGGAGGGTGTGAATCCTGGGAGGAGGCAGATGCAGGGGACTCTCTGCTGTCACTGGCACCCTGCCCCGTGTCCCCGCTCCTCTGACCTCACTCCCCTGACCTCAGCTACAGAACTCTGTCTCCACTCCCCTGACCCCAGCTACAGAACTCTGTCCCCACTCCCCAAACTCTGTCCCCACTCCCCTGTCTCCAGCTACAGAACTCTGTCTCTACTCTCCTGTCCCCAGCTACAGAACTCTTTCCCCATTCCCATCCCCACTCCCCAAACTCTGTCCCCACTCCGCTGTCCCCAGCTACAGAACTCTGTCGCCATTCCTGTCCCCACGCTCTGAACTCTGTCCCCGCTGGCACTCTGTCCCCAGCTGCAGAAACCTGTCCCCACTGGCACTCTGTCCCCTGCTGCAGCACCCTGTCCTCTGCCCTCCCAGCACCCTGTTCCCTCTCTCCTGCCCCCAGCCGCAGAACTCTGTCCCCACAAAATGTATAATTATAAATGCTTCATTTTAGATTTAAATAGCATGAATAAAAACCAGACCATTTATTTCATAACTATAAACACGTGATTTTAATTTTATATATCGCATAATTTAAAAATAAACTCTTTATCAGAGAGTGTAAGTACGGGCTGGGGATAGCAAGTGATGGACAGGAGGAGAATAGAAAGGGCGGGGCTTCAAGGAAGGGGCGGGGCGGTAGATCTTCGCCTGTTCTGAGATTTAAAAAGTGATCTTCAGTGTAAAAAGGTTGGAGACCACTGATCTACATGTTTTGTTAGTCTATAAAGTGCTACGAGACTATTTGTTGTTGTTTTTTAATAAAGTATCATCATTAAAAACCTGACCATTGTGCTTGTGCCTAACATTTTACAATACATTTTTTCAGCATGTTAGAAGGGGAATCAGAATTCTAAATGAGCTCGGTTCTTTTCAGTATAAGTGATAATACTTCTCTTGGAACCCAATTATCTATGAGCATTTAACTGAGCTGGTCAAATCATTGCTAAGTAAAATATGATCTGAAGGTATCAAGTCTCTCGCTTCCCAGAAGATTGCTGTAAATGTGTATAGTTTAGACACTCAATGATTTTTATCCATTGCTTTGTTCAGAGTGTGTTTGAAACAAGAACAATATCATCTAGATTTCTTTAATTTATTTGGAAGTACCAAAGACTTAAGCCTACATTTTTAAAGTGCCAAAAAATTATAAATGGCAGTAGACTGAAAATTACACTTTTATGTGGAGGCAAAATAAAATTTTATTTCCAATTGACTAAGATTAGAGACTAGCAAATGTCCACATCAGGAATTGAGTGCTACCATGAGACATCGAGTGCATATTGCAAGAGGACACTCAAGCTATGTCTGCATTGGGAAAATGAGTTACGTTTAGAAAGCACATTATTAGCTGACACAGTTGATTTAAATGATTTAAAACTTGTATTCCACTTAACTCCTAGTATAGGGAAAAAATGGAAACATCTCAGAGGGATAGCCGTGTTAGTCTATAACTGTGGAAAAAAACAATGAGCAGTCCAGTGGCAACTTAAAGACTAACAAATTTATCAGATGGGTTTTATCCACAAAAGCTCATGACCTAATACATTTGTTAGTCTTTAAGGTAACACAGGATTGCTTGTTGTTTGTTAGAAAAAAAAATGAGTTTATTAAACGGCTAGATTGCTGCAAACAATTTTAGGGCTCATGCATAAGATTAATTAGGGATGAAAAATAAAACAGTGTAATCCTATGACAAATTATATGACACGAATAGGGAATATTCAAATTTTAAATCATAGACCAAAATTTATTGTCAAATAATGGTTGAACAATTGTGCACAATGAATCAGTCAACATTCTTGGGTAATTCTAAGACAGGAAAAAGGGCTGAGCTTGTTAGATAATTTGCCAAACTATATGACTGAAATCAGTCTCTGACTGACTGACTAGAAAAACATGAATAGCAATTGAAGTTGTTTCTAGAAAAAGCTTAATATTCTAGCGTTTTATTAATATAATAACAAATACATTTAATAAGCTGTGAAGGTACTACTGAGCTGACTATCATAAGAAGGGTACTCATCATTAGACAGAACATGATTACTCTTTTTCAGCACAGTGAAATATCTCCCATGTTGAATTTAAATACTTTTTAATGACATAATCTCACATGATTTGCAACTCAAAGGTAATGTCATTTGCACATGAATACTAGACATGCTTAACAGATACTTAATGAAACAAAACAAAAAAGAAAAATTGAAGCCAATTGTGTGAAAGAGAAGTTGTAAAGGACTAATTGGTGACTTGATTTTACCAATCAAAACCCAAGGTGATCAGGAAATATGTAGAAAGTTGGGTCAGAGACACATTTGTGTATTGAAATGTTAGGATGTGTAGAAATTGTCATTGATGCAAATTAATAAAACTTCATTTTAAAGCAGCATCCCTGAGAAGCTCTGACTCATTCTAACTGAAATTTTCCATATTTAGTCATCACTTGTTTTTAACCGTTTTCTACAAAGTTAACAAGAATACGGAATGTATAGTGATTATAGGCAGTTATTGCAGGTTTTCTAGAAATGCTGTTTATTTTGTCATGGAAATGTAGTTTACAAGTAGCATACTTAAATTAAAAAAAGAATTAATGGCATACATTCAAGACAAAAGTATCTACACAAATGTATATTAGCTATTTCTCATGAATTTACTTGATATTTAGCATTTCATAGCAGTTATTATGCAAAATAAATCTATTAATATTAGGTTGTCAAACAATTAAATCAGTTAGTTTGTCTATTTTACCACCCTTATTGGTCATTAAAAAGTCCTTGATCCAGATACCTTTACATTTTGAGAAAGTTGGGATTTAGATGTGGTGGTGAATCCAATAACCTAGCAGCTAGATCTCCTTTCTCATTTTCATATATGTGTATAGCTAGAGGATAAACGAAGAATGACATCTATTTTTATTTCATTGTGAACGTGTGTAATATTCATAGAGACATTCAGCGTTGTCTATAGGGAAAGAATAATATTTTGGAAGCCTGTTATACAAGGCCAGTTTGTATGGTCCTTTTCTTTCTTTTCTCTTAGTTTTTAATTTATTTTTTTCTGATTTCTTTCTTTCTTTTACAAAGGGAGCAATGATGTTTGTTCCCCTGCAGCCAGCACAATGGGAGTAAACTATTATGATTTCCTGGGAAATATGTACATTTTCATTTAATCATTGGATTTGCAAGAAAATGTGATCAGAAATAATTTCGTCCACCATTGTGATACAATATAGCAGTAAATGGGAACTAGAGAGAATATTCTCCTTAACTTACTAATGAAAACATCCTGTATATTTATTGAAATGTTTCTGAGTTGCAAATAAGATCATTTTTATTGAGATCAAGTAAATGGGACCAAATTCATTGATTTTTCCTAACAGTATTATTTCTTTTTTTGTTCAGTTTTCTTCTTCTAAAGGTCTCAAATACTGGTCTTCCATCATGTCACCTGTACAGATATTACTTAACATGATGAATCTCAGGCTACATCTAGACTGTAGGCTTCTTGCACAAGAAGCTTTTATCGGAAGAGACCTTTCACAAAAACTTCTTGTGCAAGTGTGCGTCCACAATACAAAAGCGCATTGAAAAAAGGCTTTTGCGAAAGAGAGCGTCCAGACTGCATGGATGCATTCTCGAAAGTAAGCTCTGATTGCTATGCACAGAATGGCCACCAGGGCACCTGTACTTTTTCTTCTTTCTGCTCAAAAACCCTCTCTTCCCTGTCCATACACACCTATTTGTGAAAGAGTTCTTGCACAAAAAGGCATTCTTCCTCGCAGAATGAGGAATACCTACTCCAGAAAAACCCTTCTATTCTTTCGATTTTTTTTTTTTTTTTTTGCACAAAAATGCACTTGAGGTATGGATGGCCATTTTTCTGAAAAAACTCTGTAGTGTAGACATAACCTCAGTGAGGAAGATTTCCTATGATCAAAGTTAATTTTTTTCTGTTTTCATCCCAAATACTCCTAGTTCCACACCTGCTTATACCACTCTAAGTAATTCTACTCTCACTGGCATTTAAACCCTTCAGATATAGATAGATAATTTTCATGGGTTTTTATAAACATACACAGACACTATGACACCTCTTGGCCAAGCTATCTAGTAAAATTTGTTTAGAAAGTTGCCCTTAGTATTCTTCCTTTACCTATTCCACCTGCCCTAGTGGCTTCATCATACAATACCTTCTGCTCTCCACATCCATGCTCATTTCTTCTCTTACCCTTGTACTTAACTTCTCAGACTTTCTGGTTCTTTCTCTTCCTAATACATTCAGGCTGTGTCTAGACTGGCACATTTTTCCGCAAAATCATCTGCTTTTGCAGAAAAACTTGCTAGCTGTCTACACTGGCCGCTTGAATTTCCGCAAAAGCACTGACGATCTCATGTAAGATTGTCAGTGCTTTTGCGGAAATACTATGTTGCTCCCGTTTGGGCAAAAGTCTTTTTCCGAAAAACTTTTGCGCAAAAGGGCCAGTGTAGACAGCAGAGATTTGTTTTCTGCAAAAAAGCCCCGATCGTGAAAATGGCGATCGGGGCTTTTTAGCGGAAAAGCGCGTCTAGATTGGTCACGGACGCTTTTCCGCAAAAAGTGCTTTTGCAGAAAAGCGTCCTGCCAATCTAGATGCGCTTTTCCGAAAATGCTTTTAACGGAAAACTTTTCCGTTAAAAGAATTTCCGGAAAATCATTCCATCAGAGTTTAGTCTTTCCTACTTTCAGTATCCCTCCCTTGACTACACTTGCGTCTCAAGATATTTTATTAACTCTCTCCTCCTTTTCATTTCTAAACAAATTGACAGTGGCTGTCTGGAGTTCCTCTTCATTTCCATCCTAGACCATCTTAACATCTTTTGCTTATCACTCTGTCATGTTTTGTCCATTCACATCCAAGTCATATGTTGTTTAGACTCTGATTCTGTCTCATTCTGTTATGGCTGTTTTTAAACTTAGCTAGCCTCTCAACGTTACCATCTTTCCAAGTCTGTGCATCTCCTGTGCAGCACAATACTTTTGAAACAATATATCTTTATTTTATAGCCTATGTTTTAAACACCTTTTGCTTGCTACGCTATCCATTATTTGATATTAATTCAACTAAAAGGATAGATACTTGATAGTTAAGATGTTTAAAAATTTCTTTAGGCATCAGACCTAATCATTTCATTACAAAAAAACAAATACCACTCATCATTCCAAATTATTTGAAAAATATTTTGCTTAATAAATCTTGTGCACTGCATACAAACTGTACTGGTTTATGACTCTAAGCTTTTCAAATAGACTAACCTTGGAGAGGAAAAATAAGCAGTCTAAAATGAATCAAATTTCCTCTAAATTTTTAAAGAAAATGAATGGTGGTTATATTGCTCCATGTAATCAGATGCAAACATTCAATGCTGATAGCATATTACAGTCTTAGCTAAGTTTGACTATATGCCCAATTTTTGGTTTTCAAGATCAGGGCCTTCCTTTAACATCTTGTCATAGCCTCTTTGCAGGTGTACCTTCATCAGGACAAAAAGTGCATGAACAATGCTGCTTCTGTAGCATGTGTGAGGTCTCTAGCGATATCTTAAATGGTATGAATACATCCACGGCCAAACTGTATGTGGTGGAATACTGTTCTAAGGAAGTAACTGTATTGAAAAGTTCTGTTGTAGTGAAAAGATACACATTCAACATGTCACTAGGTCAGCTGGCCATTGAGGCTTATTGAAAGGACCTAGGGATTTGAAACTAAGGATGTTAAGAGGCTGGTAATCCACTAATTGTGTAGTCGATAAATTTTTTTATTGACTACACAATTAGTCGATAAGGAAGGTTTCCTTTGTCCCAGCTTGTGCCACTTCCAGGAGCTACCTTTGCTGGAGCTCTGCAGTTTAGATGTAGTAAGAGCCAGACACACAGGCTGCCCAGCTCTTACTGCATTTAAACCGCAGAGGCGTAGTGGGGTAGGTCCAGGACCCAGCACAAGCTGGAACTGAGGAATCCGAGTTCAGTCCCGGCTCATGCTGGATCTGGGAGCTACCGCTGCAGTTTAAATGTAGTAAGAGCTGGGCTGCCTTCACCAGGCTTGTGCTTGGTCCCGGAGCCCCTGTCTGCAAGGGGTCCCTGTGGCCAGTCTGGGCCGCCACAGAGAAGCTGCTTCATGGCAGCCTCCCCTACCTCACCCCACGCTGCTGCCTCTGATAGAGGCATCAGCACGGAGAGGGGGCAGGCGACATTGCAGAGAGTGTTGGGGGAAACCGGCTTTTAAGCTGACTCTCCCCAGCACTGACTTCTGCCCCCCCCCCCCACTTGCTGCCTCTGATAGAGAGGCAGTGAGGGGGAAGGAGGAAGTAGTTAGGTAGTCGACTTGAGAACCGGATAAGTCTAGGCTTATCGGGTAGTCAATGACTGTACTTCTAGCTTTATATCCTTAGATAGAACCCTGGTCTATAGAAATTTGGATGGCTGAATTTCCCCATGGCATTGGGAGGTCATGCAGAGTCACAGTTAGGGAACACTGTGAAGAGTAGGTACTAGAGGAAGTACTGCCCAAGTGACCCAGTGTGACAGTACTTTGGGGAACCTCTGATTGACTAACCACCCTGTTTAACAGTGGAAAGTGCTCCAGAACCCTGGTTGGGCAGTCACACAGATTTCGGGGAAGCTGTTAGGGTAGATCTCACTTTGTTTCCTGATCTTTGGCATCTGACCTCAGTTTGCTTCTAATCCTGATTCTTTCCTCCTGATACCACCTCTGGTTTTTGACACTAGCCTGACTTTGACCCTAACTCTTGCTTATTGAACCTGGCTCTAGTTCCTCGGACCCCTGCTCACTCTCCAGCCTTCTTTGTGTGTGGCCGCCAGATCAGACAGCCTATTCCCTGAACCCTTACAGTTACACGTCCACAGTGGGACAAAACATGCTCTCATCAAAGCATATGAGAGTTCTGGGCATGGGAATGTAAAGGTGCAGAGTTGATGGATCAGGTTTGTTGGCATGCCATCAAGTAATTTTTTTTCTCGCTCAACATACTGAAATAGCTGGTGTCCAAGTACAGACATGTTTGTGTAAAATAATAAATATTGTTACATTCTGTTGCTATATACTGATGGTGTTAATTGCTGTTAGGACTGTCTACCAGAGGTGCTGCTTTCCAAACAATAAATGGGCGAAGAAGATTGTTTCCCTTCTTTATTCAAAAGACAGCTTTAGTTTCAGACAACTGATCTAATAGCAGGAGCAATCAGCTATGCACCTGAGGTACTTGTTTTTTGAAAGTGTGTGATCTTATGATCAACTTATTCAGGGGGGTTTCACCCCTCCACCGGTGTATAAACTGAGCCCTCCACCAGCATATAAGAGAACCTTAAAATGCACCATCACTTTCCATCACGAATCTCCACTTTAGCACTATTTTTTCCTCATGTCTGCTCCCCCTCATTTCTAAGCATATTATATATTTTATATGTTACATAGAAACCATACAATATTTTGAAGTTATGTATAGCCTATGTCCACTAAGGAGTAGCTTTTCTTCATCCCCTTGCATTGTTTTATTCCTCCTCCTCACTAGGGCTTGTTCACATCTGTTCTGAGTTGAACTTTTCCAAACACAAATCTTCTCTCTTGGTGTGAGGTTTAAGCACCAGGCATACCTGTAGTACTATGGAACTAATCATCTTAATTTAGAGAGGTATGTTCAATTAGAGGGTGTAATACAGGGGGATTACTTGAGGCACAGCCTGAGACTGGGCCTTCACCACTATGAGGCATGCAAAGATCTCTTCTGTTTACTGCACTGGCTAGCAAGAAGTCATATAAACAATCTCCTTAAATACTCCATTTTTCCTGTGCCATAGCATGTATCACTCCTTAATAGAGTTATGAAAACCAATCTCACCAACTCAAAACAAGTTCTTCCAATCCTAAAGGACCAGTCACTTTCCCAGGTCCAGTGCTTTTTTTTTTTTTTTTTTTTTAAGAAAAAAGGTGCCATTACTCCAGACTCAAACTTGTTGAGCAAAAATAAAAAAAAGACTCAAATTCAGTCGCGTCCACTTAGAGCTAAAACGCCGCACTGGGAGCCGGAAAAAAAACCCACCTCGCGTTCCGTCATCAGACATGTGCTGCCAGGAAAACAGGTGCCAGTACGCATGGGGAAAAATCCTGTTAATTTACTGTGTGCTCCGAAAATAGGTGATGGTACACCGTACCAGGCCGTACCATCACAAAAAAAGCCCTGCCCAGGTCAATTCATATCTCAGATCTTACCCAAAAGAGCACACTGTGCCAATCCTTTAGAATCTAAAGGTTTATTCATAAAAAGAAATAAAGGAAAGGATGAGAGTTAAGATTGTTGAAAAAGAATCAAATACATACACCAGTTGCATTGGTATTCGTACAGGCTTGTAGCAGAGGTGGGATAATCTGCTGTCTTAAAGCAAATCTCTGGAATGCATCCACTATTAGGATGGGTCACCACTCCCTTCCGATTCAGTTTGGATCAAAGATAGGTGATGAGCCAGAATGAAGACAAAATGGAGGAACCCCAGGGTCCTCTTTATACTCTTATCCATGTTGAGGGAATCCCATTGTTCTCACTGTGTGAAAGTATTTTCCAAGATGGAGTTTGTCACATGAGTCCATTACCTGTCCATGCATGACTCAGTCCTTTTTAGGCAACAGCCATCCCTTACATGCTGCTGGGAACATTCACAGCATGGCTAATCAGAAGCTTTGTCAGCAAGCTTCCCTGTAAGTTGCGCAGCAGCATAGCTATGCAGCTACTTAATCAGCCCTGCCCAACCAGGGAATCAGGGCTCCCTGCATAGAGCTGCCTGACTGAGCAGAGCTGATTAAGCAGCTGCAGGGCCGAGCTGCCATGGAGCTCAGAGGGAACCTTGATTGTCAGTCGAGTACTGCTGTTCACTTGACTAGCAGCCCTTTCACAATAGGTTGTCCAAGCCTCCTGCTGATCTCTCCCAGTAGCAAACATTGGAAATACAAATATATAGGCAATACTCATAACTTTAAATACCAAAATGATACATGCATATGAACAGTATAAAAAGAATCAGCAAGGCATAAGCTTTTGATAGACATCTTACTTGGCCCACTTTGTCCAAGATTCAGTGCAAACTTACAACAGTTAGTTGCAACGATGATTTGTATGTTCATTTTACAATCCAATGACATCATAGATGAAATCTTTCCATTAAAAGAAATCAGTCTGCAGCTCACATCTGATGATGACTCTCCCAGCTGCATTGATCAAATCATTTAAGGCTCAACATTATTTTTTCTACATCTGTGCCTTTTCTAGAGAGGCAGGATGGACCAGTGTTTAGAGTTCTAGCCTGGGACTCAGAGGACATGAGTTTATTTCCCCTCACTGCCACAGATATCCCATCTGACTGTAAGAAAGTCACTTAGAATAGTCTCAAATATGTGTACCCAGCTAGCGTGCTAAAAGTATACGTGTTGCCATGGGGTTGGGACAGGCTCGCTGTTTCAGATGGGATCATGCTCAGGTGGTTTCCACTCCCACATTTATAATTCTACACTTTTAGTCTCTGTACCTGAGTTTCCCAAGATTAAAATGGGGATTATAGTAGCTTCCCTTCCTCAAAGGAGTATTATGAGGGTACATGCACTGAAGATTGTGAGGCACTCAGATAATATTGTGATAAGTACTTTCATGGCTCTCAAGAGAAATGGATAACACATAACTAATACATTAGTTTGTAAAAACAAGTTGGATATAAAAAGTGCTGGCAATTAAATACTATTTTATTTTACCAAAATAAATAAAAGCTGAAATTGAGGGAACATTGTCTACTGATCTTTTCAGACATTAGCTTTCTCTTTTGCCTCATTAAAGTAATAATGTGGTGGAAAATCCCCCACTAACCCATAGATACCAAACTGTTCTGATTATATCAGCATCCAGGTTCTGATGAGCTATAGATCTTTTTGCAACTGTGACACCTATTTAGCTTGAGCCAGTTCTGTGTTGGATGGCAGGAAATATTAGACCCATCTTTGGTTGCTTTTGGCTCCATCTGGCAGAAGGGTTGCATATGTATAATGCTTCATGAGCAATTCATAGTACCTCAAGCTGTGATCTTTCGGAAGCTAATTTGCTTTACATCTGATCTGTGTTTGGATGGGAGACTTTCAAAGAAAACTCAGAGTTGTGTAAAAAATGAGGGTGAAGATTTATTAAGAAGTACTCTTTCTTCTGTCAATGCCCTAGCATGGTATTAGAGTGCAGTGTTATTTAATGATTGATTAGATTTGTGAGGTGGAATCTTAGTACCATGTATCTAAAAAATTGAAATTTTCCATTCTCAGCCATTACATAAACTGTGGGGTGGGTGGCAGGAGGGAGAGAGAAAAACCAGTCCAAACAGTACCCCTAAAGAGAGGCTATAACCTGACCAGAATAAACCTCACCCCCCTTAGTATCCTAAAGTACAGAAAATCAAGTCCATGCTTATCACAGTTCTTTCTGCTAACTCTGAACCCTTTCCTTTGGAACAGATTTAGAACAGTCCTGCTTTGACATATTCCTACAAAAATTAGAAACATTGGTAACCATATTTCAGCTATCCTGCATTTAATACAATCATAGCTGGTGGTAGGTCACAAATTAAGTTGATTACAGTGACCAAAATATCACTACATCTGCTGAGTATCTAGCAAATCTAAGCAAAGCAGGAGCAAAGCATATATATCTAGTCATACCTAAGGTCTCTTTTCATAATAGCTAGCTGTGAGTGAAGCTCTCCTACAGATCCTGCTTACACATGCTAAGGACCCAGTATATATGATGTTTCTCTATGTTATATTGGTTAATGAGGTTTTTTATGATTACATTTACCTTTCATCTCTTGTTGCCTAAAAAGAATTTCCTTAACAGTATATCTACACCTGGAGTGCGCTAGACTATTTGCCTGTTTGAGTCTTCTGCTGGGATGAGAAAATCATTTTCTTGGAATATTTAATTGCTGATATAAAAACAGGAAATAAAGACAACCTGGGGAATTATAGAGCAGTCAGCATAACTTCAGTACCCAGGGAGATAATGGAGCAAATAATTAAGCAATCAGTTTGCAAACACCTAGAAGATAATAAGGTGATTAGTAACAGTCAGCATGGATTTGTCATGAACAAATCATGTCAAGCCAACTTAATAGCTTTCTGTGACAGGGTAATAGGCCTTGTGGATGGGGGGAAGCAGTAGATGTGTTATATCTATACTTTAGTAAGGCAATGTCTATGCTACAGCCTATGTCAGCATGACTTAAGTCACACAGGATGTGAAAAAAAATCTCCCTGAGCAACATGTGTTATATACGTACACAGCCCTATGTTGATAGGACAGCTTCTCCTGCTGACATAGCTTCTGCCTCAAATGAAGCTGGGTTTATATGCTGACAGAGGAGCTCTGTGCCATCAGCATAAAGCATCTTTACCAGACATGCTGCCAACAGTGCAGCTATATCATAACAGCTGCGCTGCTTTTGTTGGGTATGTATAGATTTAACCTAAGGCTTTTGATACTATCTCACATGAACTTCTCGTAAACAAACCAGCAAAACACAACCTAGGTGGAGCTACTATAAGGTGGACACATAACTGCTTGGAAAACCATTCTCAGAAAGTAGTTATCAATGATTCATGTATCAAATAGGGTCCTGGAGGGATCAGTTTTGGGTCCAATTCTGTTCAATATCTTCATTAACGATGTAGATAATGACAGAGAGAGTAAACTTATGAAGTTGGAAGATGGGGGGGGGAGGTTATTTCAAATACTTTGGAGGATAGGATTAAAATTCAAAATGATGTGGAGAAACTGGAGAACTGGTCCAAAGTAAGAAGATGAAATTCAATAAGGGAAAATACAACAGTACTTTACTTAGAAAGGAACAATCAGTTGCAAACATACAAAATGGGAAATGACTGTCTAGAAAGGGGCACTGAGGAAGGAGATCTGGAGGGTCATAGTGGAGTGCAAACGAAATAATACTGTTAGGAGAAAAATAGCAAACATAATTCTGGGATATACTAGCAGGAGTGTTGTAAGAAAGGTGCAAAATGTAATTCTTCTGTTCTACTGAGTCCTGATTAGGTATTTTATGCAGTTCTGGGCACCACATTTCGAGGGAGATGTGGACAAATTGGTGAATGTCTAGAGAAGAGCCACAAAAATGATTTAAACTAGGAAAGGTTTGTTCCTCCTCTAGAGCCAGGGGTAGCTGTCACCTGCAGGCATCACCCCAGAAACTGGGACTGCTGCTGTGCTCTACATCAGGAGCTCTTAAGCTAGGTCTGCATGCTTTCTGAGCTGTCAGGCTCTCTTTGAAGCCTCTCCTACAATTGGAACAAGTTCTTCAGGTGCAGTGGGGCAGGACTGTCTGAGTCCAGAACTGCTCCTTAACTCCTTCTGTCCCAGTGTGCAGTTTCAATATTCTGTCACATGGACCCATGCAAATTCCTGGGAGTCTAAAGGTTTCTGACAAATACCTTCCCCTAAGTGTTGTAGTCATTTCTTTGCATTTTCATTCTGAAAATCAATACAGTGGGTATATTTCTTATGAGATGTTTTGTCATTAGAGCTGCTGGAAACTTATGTTACTGTGGGGCCAGTAGGTGAAGCAGGGGACTGAGGGATTGTAACAATTAGAACCAGGAGGCAGGGGTTTGGGGGATTTGGCTGCCAGGACTACAAGATGGGCTGCAGGACTGAGAGTTTGTACCGCTGAGGCCAGGAAATGGTCAGAACAGTGTGGGGAGGCTGCAGGATTCAACCAAGGGGACTGCGAAGCAGAGTGGGAAACTGGATGCAGGGGCCAGAGAACTGAGGGATTGGGCTACAAGGGCTAGGAAGTGGAGCAGGGGCCAAAGGGCTGGAGGATTGGGCCTCTGGGACTGGGAGGTGGAGTGGGGAGCAGGGCGTTGGGCCATCTGGGCCAAGAGCTGGATCAGGGGCTGGGGACCAGGGTACTGGGACTGCTGTTCGCTGGCACTTGGCATACACAGCATAGGGCACTACTTAATCTGAGGCAGAATGATGCCCTACACAACTGCTGCATATGCCTAAGGATGACCCTGAATTCTGCCTCCCTGAGCCCATTATAGAGTGAATCTGGACTGAGTTCCTTCTTCAGAAATAAATCATGCGAAACTTGGGGGGAGGGATAGCATGATTTTGAGTACCTTCTGCTTCTGTGATTGTACATGACGCTTCAGGTAGTGCTGCCTAGCAGTTAGAGTGACTGGAACTAAACAGCTAATCAAATATATTTAAATATTTCCAATGGAAATATAAATGAATTGAGCAGAAGTCCTTTTGTAAAATATTTAATAACAATTTAGGATGGCAAATATTAGACATTCACCTTCACCTATAAAAGGAGGGTGGAATGTTTGCACATTTTAAAGCCCTTTGCATATTACTCAGGGCCTTTCAGTAATAGGACATTTATACCTATGAAAATCTTTGTGTGTGTGGGTTTAATAGAAATACCGAACTGTGTCATGACCAGCTCAACTGTAATAACTTCTGAAAAGTATAAAGAGGTTTTATTAAAGGTTTAGAACTGCTTTCATGATAGCGTTTCTTTGCAAGAGTTGTGTAGCACTGTGATTGGAAAGGACAAGTACTGAAACAGGCTGAATTTGAGGCTGTGACTGGAAGAAAAGACCTCAAGACTAATTGCTTTCTTTACAGCCCAACCTTTGACGTTGATGGGAGTATCACACAGAAGAGGAGTGTATGATTTGATCCTAATAATAAATACTGGAGAGAGATGTCTTGCTCAAGAGAGTGGTTATAGAAATTACACTATATTCATAAATTACTCCAGGTTGGACCTCCCTGTACCTGACTGGTCCTGAATGAGGGAATTTGCCAGACCAGGGGAGGTCCCCTTGCTGCTGGCTTCTAGTCTGTCCACTGACTCCACTTTCAGCTCTGGCTGGTCACCTTGCTAACGGTCCCAGACGGGCTGCCTACTGATGGTCCCAGCTTGCTGAGCTGCTGTGAGCTTCTCTGCTGGAGTGCCATCCTTGCCCACCCCAGCCAGGCTGACATAGCCCAGTCCCTCTGCTTTACTCTGGTAGCCTTGGATCTGACTCCTCTACTGGGCTGCCACACGGCTCCAGCTTCGGCTCCAACTTCCCGGTGTGCATGACTCCAGCTCCCTGCCAGGCTGCCACGTGGTCCTGGTTTCCCAGTTCACAGAGCCCCCCTGCTAGGCTGCCTCATGATCCCAGCTCTAGCTCCCCTGCCAGCCTCCCTGCTCAGACAGCCCCAGCTCCTCTGCTGGGCTGCTGCTAGCCCCACAAGGCTCCCAAGGGCTCCCAGCAGCCAGCCGTCCTGCTGACTGACTCCTGGCCACCGGGACTTTCTGGCCTGGGAACATCCATGGTCCTATCGGACCACGGATGTTGCTGGACCAGAGAATCCCAGTTTTAGGGAGATGTAACCTGTAGTACATTTAGATTCTATTTACCAAGAGTACATCAATTTCTTTTCATGTAAAGTCCATTTCACACATCGCAGAAGAAAAGTTCTGTGAAGTTTGAAAGCTTCTCTTTTTTACCATCTGAAGTTGGTCCAATAAAAGCTGCCACCTCTCCAACCTTTTCTTTCTCCATCCTAATCAGACACTATTTTATTTATCATTGACACAGAAAATCAAGCTTCATGAAAGATTTGTGTCCATGGAACTTTTGTGAAATCAAGGTTTTCCATCAATTTTAAGTGTGTCTGGCATTTTAAAAGATTCTTGCTTTGAAAGCTCTGACATTTCCATTGGTTGCAGCAGGATCTTTGATAAGGGGAAAATAGAATGTGAGTGTGTAATTACAAGTCTGTGCTGTAACACACACTTGCAAAGGGGCTGAATTCAGGTTACATAGGCAACTTTAATTCTGTCTTTTCCTATCACTAGAGTGCTTGATTTTTGCAACCTAAATAACGTAGGTTTTTAAAATCCGTAATTATGTGTATAATGCAGGATTTTTATATCAAATTGTGTGGCTTAGTAGACCATAATTAGACAAGGGAAACCCTTTTGTTTGAAGTGAAATAAACATTGCTCTGTATGAAATAAGGCACCCTACCACATATAATTTTGTATTACTCAATCAAGCTCTAAAATTAGCGCAGGCTATGAGACATGCATTTGGACAGAGCATTTTATAAAGAGTCAATGTTTTTATTTTTAAACTTGTATGCAACTTGCAAGGGATGGGCAGTAGCTTTCTGTACTCTAGAAATAAGAAGCTTAAAGGATGCTAAATCACTCTAATTATATTTCAGCAGTTCTAGAAGGAAATCTAAATTGGGAATGGACCACACATTTATAATCACATTTATTAATATTGCTATCAATCACAAGGTAACTTTGTGCCAGAATATTTTTCTCTGTCTCCACTAAATTACTATATATTTGCACTGTAATATTTAGTTATAAAATTTAATTCTGAATGAGAATAATTGCTTAAAGGGGAATTATTTCTATAGTCTGTATAAAGAATTAACACTATTGCAGGATTAAAGTGAGAAATCCAGTCCTCAGTTCAGGAAATGTAAAATTAAGATTGGAAGTTCAATATTAACTTGGTTACTTAGGCTTCTGTCTTAGAATTAGGTCTCTTAACATTACTGTGTAATTTCTCCAGTAATGCTATACACAATAGAAACTTGAATTTCTTAATTCAGTAAGTTGACGTTAGAGATACACATTGGGAAAGATTAAAAACTCAATATCTACCACTTTGCAGCGATTATAGTACAGTAATAAATATACCTACTACACTGAGACACAGTGTTTATTGCAGGTACCTGCAGTGGTGAACTTAGAGGTTTTAAAATGAATTCCAATGCACTTATTTGGGATGTCCTGCACAAATTAGTCACGAATAATGTGGTCATTCCAAACACATACCTGCACTATCCCATATGGAATGTGTCAAATATGCATACACATACACTCAATACAATCAAGTAAAAGGTGCCATGAAAAGGACAAGAAGAGGACATTAAAGAACACAACAACGTGTTGCATAATACTAATTATACTAATTAATAATAATAAAGATGAAATGCTTGCCCCACTATACATAAGGGAACTTGTAAAATAAGAAAGCTCTCTTCCTACTTGGATCCTTTTCTGTATTTTCAGAGGAATCTTTCACTTACTCTTTCCCCTTTATAACTTTGTGGCTGTATAATGTTCTGTGGAGGCCTGTTTTTTGTTTTGTTTTTAATTAAAAGAAACAGTCATCACATAACTGTTAAATTTTAGGTTATTACTGGAATATTAAAGGTCTCTTTGTCTCTTGACACAAGCACTTAATAAAATACACAGCAATATGCTAAATTAGCTTAATTAGAGGCGGCCCAATGAACTGAAAAAATGTTAAAGGCAAAACAAATGGGTAACATGAGAGAACAGTAAATGCAAATATTGCAAATAGTTTTTGGAATATTGCAAAGAGCACTATCTTTAGCTCTGTCAGTGAGTCCACAGAATTGGTATGCAAGTCATGTGCATCCATGAATATTTTTGACAAATCAACATTTATAAAGCTTTATTTTCCTTTCAGTTAAATAGCAGTGCTGTTTTCATGTCAGTCAGATTTTGTACTGTACTAACCTTCCTGTTTTCCTCCCATACACCTAACAAAGATGCAAGTGATGTTGCTGCTACCCTCTGAAGGGTTCAGTTCATGCGGCAGTTACGTCCTGAATATGATCTGTCTTCCAAAGTCCATAGGTTTGCTTGACAAATCCAGTCTTACAAAGCCTAGATCTCCAAGGAAAATATCTGACCCTAAAAATACAGAGCAGGAATGGGCGTGGAAATGTGGGCAGGTGGAAACATTTTGACATCTAGTTCTGTGTTTTGCAGTTCAAGCTTGTGTTTAGTAGAAAATGCTATAGTAGGCACTGGAATATATTCCTGCATTTGCTGCCCGTTGGAGAGGTGTCAGGTTGCTTCTGGGCTTCCTCAAGACTCTTTAGATCCTGATAGAACAATAGTCCTTACCTTACGTCCTCTCCCATATGTGGAAAATGGGCAAAGTGGCTATCCATTATAGCTCTAGGTGGGACAGCTAACTTCATAAGGCGCCAGGAGCGTAATGATGGCAGCAGCCCACAAAAATACTTTAATTGCAATGTTGTGGGGGTTGGGGAAATGCACTCGAGGGGATTGGTAATAGCATAGGACGATTAGTGGTACATTCATAGGATGCGGTGATAGACATATGTAGTCACTTGAAGAAGAATATATTTGTGAAAAAAGAGAACCTCAGATGCTGTGATCTAAATAGTGACATTTTGTGGGAGGTTTTATGTAAGCCTGCCATTGGTTTAGCAGGAAACCATCTGCCTTAATCTGGAGATGATTTAATTTTTTCCAGATAGGGACTTCAAAATGTTTCCTCATCAGACCAAGCTAAAGTGCCACAAAAACTACAGATCCAGGGTAGCTCGTGCTTTGAAATCATGCTGAAGCGGCTTATTTTAATGCAGTAGTTAACTTAGCTTCAAAAACAACAAGAAGTCCTGTGGCACCTTCTAGACTAACACATTTATTGGAGCATAAGCTTTCGTGGGCAAAGACCCACTTTGTCAGATGCATGTAGTGGAAATTCCAGAGGCAGGTATAAATATACAGATATAAATCTGTTAGTCTATAAGGTGCCACAGGAATTCTTGTTGTTCTCGCAGATTCAGACTAACACGGCTACTCCGCTGTTATTTAGCTTCAAAAGTATTGATGGATGCTAACAATTCTGAAAGAAAGAAAAAGCAAACTAACGTATTGCAGGGAACCATAGAAAACAGTAAATCATTTTCTCAGCTGTTATATTCCTTTGAGAGAAATATTGCAAACTGCAAACAAATGGCCTGTGTCTAGGAAGAACTGAGTACTCAGAATACCCATTGACCTTACTGGGAGTTGCAAACATTCACGGTGTCCATGTTTCAACCTTGCATAGAGATGAAGTACTGGTTTGACACACTATACAGTGGACCCAGGTAGGTCTTGCTAGCACCAACTCAGTAGCACCAAAAGTTTGCCACTCACTAAAGCAAGAGGGAACTAGTGATAAGGAAGGAAAAAGGGACATTGTGGGCAAAACTGCTACAATCAGGTTAGTTGAGGAGGAACTTTGTGTTGAGGTTTTCCTTTGGCAATAAAGCAAACCTCATGAAGCACCTCTCAGGATTGGACCCCAAGATTTAGGGCTAGCTAATATATTAAGGCCTCTATCCCATCAAGATTTATGCATGCGCATAATTGAATGCACAGTAAATAGCTCCATTGTAGTGTGTGGTGGCTACATGTAAAGTTAAGCATGTTCTTAAGTCTTGTCAGGATTGGAGCTTAAGGAGATCTGGAGAACTCCAGTGATGGGACTCAAACAGAGAGAAATGTAACTGGTGTATAGTGATATTAATCTAATCAAACTGACCAGCTACAGTATTTTAGAGTTTTCTGCCCCCACCCCTTCTTGATTTTCAGTTTGTGAGATAAAATCATTACCAGTCCTGAACAAGTCACATTTCACTGTGTAATGCTTGTTCTAAGAAATAACAAATCAAGGAAAATAATGTTTCTTGCACCTCTAGGAATTCCAGAAACTCTTAAAACCTTTTGTCTACAAGCAGGCTCACCACTATAAAAATAGATGCTTACAGATGATCTGATTGCTATGTTACTTCCATTATATCGTTTTAATTTACCTAAGACAAGATGAAATATATTGGCCAACCGAAGATGGAGCAAGAACCCTGGAATGGAGAGGGAGAGAGAGTTTATGCCAGGGCTGGGCAATAACTTTTAATGGGGGGCCACTCCAAGATTTGGGCAAGTGGTCAAGGGCTGCATTTCTACTGAGCGAGTTTGGGGTCTGGGACACAGATTGGGTGCAGAAGGGAGCTTGGGGTAGGAGTCTGGAGTGAAGGAGGGGGTGTGAGTCTGAGAGGGCGTTTGGGTAAAGGAGGGGCTTGTGATCTGGGGCAGAGCTTGGGTTGCAGAATCCAGGAGGGAGTATGGGTGAAGGAGAGGATTGTGGCCTGAGGGAGGGGCTCTAGGAGGGGGTCGTGACCTGGGTGAAGGGGGTGCAGAGGGTTTGGGTGATGACTTGGGGCAGGGGAATGAGATGCAGGGTCAGGAAGGACGTATGGGAGCCAGAGAAGATTCTAGCCTGGGGGAGGAGTATAGGAGAAGGAGCAAGGTCACATGTGGATGTCCTATCACCAGAGAGCCGGGACAAGCCACTCATACAGCTCTAGGAAGGTGTCCTACTGCATGCGGAAGTTCTACAGCCACAGCTGGTCAGCCCGCCGCTCCATGATGATACGGTCCCACCAGTTGGAACTGGTGTCCCGGCTCCAGAAGTAGCAGTGCACAATGTGCAGGGGAGGCTGGGAGGGACTGTGCTGCATAAGCAGCATGTGGAGAGAGGAGAAGAGGAGCCTCACAGTGAACTGCAGGTCCAGGCTCTGCAGTGCCACATGGGCAGCCTGAAGTAACTACACCAGGAGGTGCGGCATGAGGTCTAGGAGCCAGCGAGTGTTTTGCAGCAGGTCTGGATCCGTGGCTGGAATGCTATGGTGTCCGCAAGGGCAACCAGAGGATGTGGTGGGAAGAGTTTGCTATCCCTTGAGGACATAGGCAATGGTGAAGAGCCTGAGACATGACTGTACAGGGGGGTCCCTTTAAGCATGATCCTCAGATAGCCTCAGGCAGCAGCTCCAGGAAATGACTGCTGACCCTGATGCCCAGGGACCTTAAATGTGATTCAGCCTCCAATCAGTGTGGATGTTCTATTTCGAAATAAATCTGCGCTATTTCAATCGGGATTTGTAGTATGGATGAGCTATTTCGAAATAGCTATTTCGGGAGTTATGATTCTGAAATAGCTTATTTCAAAATAAGTGCATAGTGTAGATGTACCGTAAGAGTGAAATACCAGTAATATTGAGATGCTTTCCCTCACATAAGTTATTTAATCCATAATTTTATTTTCCTGATTTGAGATCAGTGGTAGGCAACAGGATAATTTTGGACGTGCTACTTTTGTCAGTTAGCAGTGTGTTTTATGTAATAAATACAGGCTGTTTCAGTGGCAATTTCCTGTTCCAAATACATTTTCTTTTCAAGCTGTTTTTTCCATCCTTTCTCCCTTCCCCTACCCCAAATAAAATCTGAACAATTCATCCCTTCAAATCACTGGATTATAAATGTTAATATAAACAGGTATTACAATGACTGTACAAAACCTTGATTTATGGAAATCAAACTGATAGTGAGAGCTGTGTTTTCTGGAACAGAGAGTGCTTCTGTGGAGGTTGGTATTGTGTATATAGATTACTGACAAGGAGTGTAATTGGATAGACATGTAAAAACACTGTAGCCTTTAAAGAACATAACAATGTGATCAACAGCATATGGGTAGCATCTTCTGTACTAATTAGGAGAAAGTGATAACTTTTTGTATTGCTGTTTTTGGAACAAAAAGATAATTGTATCCTTGCTATACAACTTTTCCTCAAAAGTCAGATCTAAATCTGGATTTTGAAACTGTCACACTCTGAGAGAGCAGTTCACGCCAGTGACAGGTTGTGTTACTGCTTGAAATTTAACCTGGAGTGCCCCAATATGCGTCTGCTGCTTGTGGCTTCCTGCCTGGGACATACACACAGCCAGCTGCATGCCGTGTTCTCTGTGCTGTACTGCTCTGAGGCAACCACTTAGAGTCTCAAAGCTGGCCAGAAATTACCACAGATACACTCTTGTCTTTACCAGACATTGGTTAAGAGTAGCGAGTTAACCAACACAACCCCAATTGCCAAACCCATCTGCTCTGTAATGTGCAGCCCTCTCCTGAATCATTTAGAGCAGTGGTGCTAAAACTTTTGCCATTGTGCCCCGTTACCATTAATGGAAACAGCCTATGCCCACCACTCATCCATTGCAACACAGCCATGACTTCCTCAGCCATGGAGCTGGACTTGGGGGCTGAATGGGGTTGGAAGCATGGTGCTCCCTTTCTGCTCACCCTGGGAACTAGCCAAGACCTGGAGACAGAGCAGGACAAGGGGCTGAATGGGGTGGTAAAAGGACCACTCTTGGCACAGAGCTGATTTAGGGGTGGAATGGGGCTGGAAGCATTTGCTCCTTTCCCGCCTCCTGGGGGCTGAATGGGTTGTGGGAAGAGTAAGGCTGAGGGCAAAGTGAGCCTGGAGATGGAGTGGGGATGGAAGCATGGCAGCCCATCCACAGGGGCTGGCTTAGGCTCCAACACACCATGTGCCTCCCTGAATATTCCTCCATGTCCCCTAGGGTGTCGTTCACCACAGTTTGGGGAACACTGATTTTGAGGAATAAGACCATCTGTCTGCTCTTTTTGAAAGAGGAAAAACCCAACAATTTGCCCCACTTAAGAGGTGTTAACATTCATTTTAAATCAAACACAGCACTGGGTTGAATTAGATTAGATTCAAGCCTGGAACCTCTGGAGCTTAGTGCATGAGCCTCTACAGCTTGAGCTATAAGGCCAGCTGGCACTCAGCTTAGGCTGTAGACCTCACTCATTCTTATCTCTCGCTGTAAGTGGTCTAAGTGCCACTACATGGGACAGTGAATCACACCCAGTAGGTGTGTGGGTTACACTGGCTCCTTTGTATTTGGTAAAAGAGAACTTTACAGTTCTCTCCGCTTTTCTGTTATAGTTCAGTGAACCTTTGAAATGGATGTAAGCTGTGAGGAAGATGACAGAGTCTGAGGGTGAAGGAAGCTCTTTGTTCTTTCTTTCCTCACTGGATCATAGAATCATAGAATAGAATCATAGAATAATAGGACTGGAAGGGACCTCGAGAGGTCATCGAGTCCAGCCCCCCCGCCCTCAAGGCAGGACCAAGCTCCATCTACACCATATCTGACAGATGTTTATCTAACCTGTTCTTAAATATCTCTAGAGAGGGAGATTCCACCACCTCCCTTGGCAATTTATTCCAATATTTGACCACCCTGACAGTTAGGAATTTTTTCCTAATGTCCAATCTAAAGCTCCCCTGCTGCACTTTAAGCCCATTACTCCTTGTCCTGTCCTCAGAAACCAAGAGGAACAAATTTTCTCCTTCCTCCTTGTGACACCCTTTTAGATATTTGAAAACCGCTATCATGTCCCCCCTTAATCTTCTTTTTTCCAAACTAAACAAGCCCAGTTCATGAAGCCTGGCTTCATAGGTCATGTTCTCTAAACCTTTGATCATTCTTGTCGCTCTTCTCTGTACCCTTTCCAATTTCTTCACATCTTTCTTGAAATGTGGCGCTCAGAACTGGACACAGTACTCCAGCTGAGGCCTAACTAGTGCAGAGTAGAGCGGCAGAATGACTTCACGAGTTTTGCTTACGACACACCTGTTGATACAACCTAGAATCATATTTGCTTTTTTTGCAACAGCATCACACTGTTGACTCATATTCAACTTGTGGTCCACTATGACCCCTAGATCCCTTTCCGCCATGCTCCTTCCTAGACAGTCGCTTCCCATCTTGTATGTATGGAACTGATTGTTCCTTCCTAAGTGGAGCACTTTGCATTTCTCTTTATTAAACCTCATCCTGTTTACCTCTGACCATTTCTCTAACTTGCTAAGGTCATTTTGAATTATGTCCCTATTCTCCAAAGAAGTTGCAACCCCACCCAGTTTGGTATCATCTGCAAACTTAATAAGCGTACTCTCTATCCCAATATCTACATCATTGATGAAGATATTGAACAGTACGGGTCCCAAAACAGACCCCCTGCGGAACTCCACTTGTTATCCCTTTCCAGCAGGATTTAGCACCGTTAACAACAACTCTCTGACTACGGTTATCCAGCCAATTGTGCACCCACCTTATCATGGCCCTATCTAAGTTATATTTGCCTAGTTAATCAATAAGAATATCATGCGAGACCGTATCAAATGCCTTACTAAAGTCTAGGTATATGATTGTTCTGTATCCTGCCATCTCCTCCTTCTGTTGTCTTGATGGTCCTGTTTACTGCATGTATGTAATTTGAGGTAAACCCACTCTTTCTTAATTGAGGATAAACCTGTTTAACACTCCACCCGACTTATCTGGTTTACAAACACTTGAGTCATAATTCCACAATATACTCGTAACTCTAAATACACAATACACCTCACATACATCAGGGGTTCTCAAACTTCATTGCACCATGACCCCCTCTGACAATAAAAATTGCTATAGAACCCCAGGAGGGGGGACCAAACCTGGCCAAACCCCATGTCCTGGGCACGAGGAGGAGGGCGAAATCTGAAGTCCGAATGCTTTCGCCCGAGGTGCAGGGCTTGAAACCTCAGTCCCAAAACACGGGGCTGAAACCATCAGACTTCAGCTTTGGGCAATGGTGCTTGGTCTTTGGCTTCAGTCCTGGGCCCAAGCAAGTCTAAGCTAGCCTTGGTGACCCCATTAAAATGCAGTCACAATCCACTTTCAGGACCCGACCCAGTTTCAAAACCACTGACATACCTATATCAAGCAAGAATACTGTGTATTGTGTGAACATGGGTTGCTTAGTGTCACAGAATCCTTTTCCCTCTGAAGTTTTGGAGGGCTCATATGGGAAAATCTATAAAATGATGCCCTCTTCAATACAAGCCTTGTTATAAGATGTGCTTTAGTTGGCCTTAAGCATAAAGTAACCTTGGAAAAAGGGTGAGTGTTTTTTCCCCATGAAAATGCAAATCCTTTTATCATTTTTATTGCATTGTTTGTATGACCCACTGAGAACCTTGAAAAATAACACTTCCTAACTTATTGATTTTATTCTCTATTATTTGACAGAGACTGATGACTCATTTATCTTGAGTCTAAACCACCACAGCAATTTAACTAACTCACAAAGAACTCCTGTAAATTGCAAGATACACTAGGATGGTAGAAAGGCATTCATAAGTAATACACAAGAGAGAATGACAAGCAGGTTCACAAACCACAAGTGAAAATAGCTTGTCAATGTCTATTTCTATGTCCAATTTTTAAGGCATCTTTCTTTCCAGTAATCTCATGAAACCTGAAAATAATGGGTTAAGTGTTTAGAGTGAGGCCCAAGAGTGGCACACACAAATGCATGCAGAAATACACCTACAACTATACCTATTATGGGTAGGTTAGTCTGCAAATACCCATCTACACTTGATCTGTATAGACGTATAGACAATAGGGATGTAAAATCCTGGTCACTCAGTTAACAGGATAAACCTTGAGTTTAACTGGTTAACCGATTAAGCAGAATGGGGTGCACCAGTTTCCCCTATCCCCTCCTGCCAGGGCTGCTGTTGGTGCCCCCATCCCTCCCCATGCTGGGCTGCCGCTGGTCCCCTTGGCCAAGGTTGCCAACTCCCATGGCCCAAATCACCCCATGCAGGGCTGAGCTGCCTCCACCATCCCCGCTGGGACTGCCAGGGATCCCAGCAGGCTGCAGGAGGGATACTGTCCTGGGTGCTAGTTAACCATTACCTGTTCACATCCTTAAAAGACAAAACCATAACCTTGGCCAAAAATTCAAGCACTCAATTGGACATGCATCTCTGTATGATGAATTTGAGTCTTTTATATTCTAAAAATATTGAGTCTATACCTGTCTTCCTTTCCATCAGACATTGATAATCTATAGCAGTGTTTTCACATTTGGTGGGTGATGACCTCTCAGGCAGTTGACAAAAGGATATCAAGGAAACCATGAGCCATTGAAAATGTAAGCTAAAGCAAAGAAAACAAATATTTCAAGTTCACATGCAGTGTTTCATTTCCTTCCTCCTTCAGTCCCATATATCATAATCCTTCAAGGTAAACTATTCTGTCAGCCTCTCATAACATCTACAAATAAATGATTTAGGGTTATCATTGGACAATATTAATTATCACAATCTTGTAATACAGGCAGTCCCTGGGTTACGTACAAGATAGGGTCTGTAGGTTTGTTCTTAAGTTGAATCTGTATGTAAGTCGGAACTGGCGTCAGCCGCTGCTGAAACTGATCAGTTTCAACAGCGGCTGAATCTGGACACCAGTTCTGACTTACATACAGATTCAACTTAAGAAACCCAGGCATCCCCAAGTCAGCTGCTGCTGAAACGGATCAGCGGCTGATTACAGGAAGCCCGGGGCAGAGCAACTCTGCCTCGGGCTTCCTGTAGTCAGCCCCTGGTCAGTTTCAGCAGCGTCTGACTTGGGGACGCCTGGGGCAGAGCAGCTGGGGTGCTGCTGGGTTGCTCCAGTAGCGCTGAGGAGCGGCGCTACTGGAGAAACCCAGCAGCACCCCAGCTGCTCTGCCCCAGGCGTCCTGATTCAGCCACTGCTGAAACTGACCAGCAGCGGCTGAATCAGGATGCCTGGAGCAAAGCAGCTGGGGTGCTGTCGGGTTGGTACAGTAGCGCCGAGGAGCGGCGCTGCGGGACCAACCCGGCCGCGCCCCAGCTGCTCTACCTCAGGTGTAGGCAAGAAAAGCCTGGTCTGCTGGAGGGGGGAGGGGAGCACTAGCTGCACCCCCCGCCCCAGCAGACCAGGGAGACGCGGGTGGTGGGACCACCCGCGTCCTCCACGGCTTTGCTCCACGTCTCCCTGGTCTGCTGGGGGGGGGGGGCTCTCCTCCCCAGCAGACCAGGGAGACGTGGAGCAGCTTTTCTCACCCTGGAGGACGGGGGCGGTGGGACTGCAGCGCATCTGGGCATCCCGCCGCTCCAGTCCTCCGGGGCGAGAAAAGCCCCGTTCGTAACTGCGGATCCGACATAAGTTGGATCCGCGTAACTCGGGGACTGCCTGTACAGATAAAGGGGTTGTGAAAATGTTTTACCTTGAATAAGTTATTACCAACTGAAACCATCTGTAATAGAATCTGTACTATCAGTAAGTACTTTTGGTAGAGCACATAATAGTACCTATCGTTAAAATTTCATAAGCATTTCCACTCCAAAGAGTTATTTTCAGCAACTTGTAATTTTTTTTCAAATGATTTATAATTTGGAATGCTTGGTTTCAAGCAGTTTTTTTGTTGAAGTAAAAAAAAAAAATCAACTCCTTTAAAAGGTTGAGGAGAGGGAGAAAATGCACAGTCATCATTATTTATAAAAAAAACTTCCTCTTTTTCTTTGAACAACCGTAGCATCTTGGCTGATCATGGAAGAAATTATTTGATAGGTGTCAGATATGTCTTTCAGTGGTCTGGTGAAAATAGGCCATCGTTTGTGACTATTGTAAGGGTATTTTCACATTTAATTTTGTGTGTGATATTTTAATGATTCTGGCATCATTCTATTACATATGCTGTTGTAGCTTAAGAAAATTCAAAGAAGATCTTTGCTTTCATTATACTAATGAGCAATGAGTCACAGGAAGGAATTTTGTCTTCTCATATGGAATGTGGAAAGAACTACTTTATTGACTATACAACACAGCTGAATGTAGTGGAAGGGTTGTTTTTTTAAAAACTGTTTCCTACATTTAAAACAATCTGTACAAAAAGTAACCTAAACCAGCATTAAGGTTGTAAGTTGTAACTCTCAAAAGTGAGGAAATTATAAAATTAAGATTTTCAGTGCAATCCTTATATATATACACACAGACACAGACACACGCATTATGATACTGGTCTTTTATTGGATAGATACTCTTTCCCCACTCTCCAAATAATATATGGCTAATCCTGAGCATGAGGTAGAGGTAGAGAGTTTGATACAGCTGTGTAAGGGTGAGGCATGCTGTGAATTGTGATCAAATGCTAATCTTAAATACAGAGTGTGAAATGTTTCCAAGAGGAAAATATATTCTACTTTAATATCAGGTGTCTGCTTTTCTCTAGCCCAGGGTTGAAATAAACATGGATCAGTAGTTAGTATACATTCTTGTTTAATTTGTGATTGGTAAAGTTATATTTATTTACAGTAGTATCCAGAAAATACCTCCATCTGTTTATAGTTGTATAAATTTTCTATCAATGCATTGTCATGACAAAATATCTGGAGAACCTCATGAAAAAGATTGTTTAGGAACATGATATTTTTAAATGTATAACTGAAATTAAGATTTAGATTTTGGAGGAGAAGATACAGTGGCAGTGCAAAAATCAGTGGTCTGCTTTTTTCACGGCAGCAGAGCACTTGTTACTGTGACTGATTGCAATAATTGCCAGAGGAGCCAAGAGGATCTGAAGATGATTTTCTGGAAGAACCCATGGGTTTCAAACATAAGCCCGTAGGGTACATCTAGACTACATGCCTCTGTCGCCAAAGGCATATAGTCTTAGACGTACCTGTAGATTTCCTAGCAGGCAGCAAACTCTGGCCACCTCTGGGCAGTTCAGTCAAAGCTAGTGAAAAGTGAGGGGCTAACAGAACTTTTGTCCTTCCCAGTGGCACAGCCTATGAAGATCCTGATTGTGAATTATGAATAACCTCAGCAATTAGCTCAGGCATACTATTTAAGTCAGAGGGAGGCACAGGAAGTTGTCGAGAAACTGAGACTTTCTGACTGGCTTCTCAAAGACTTTGTAGACCTTTTAAGGTCAGAAGGGACCATCATGGTTATCTATCTGACCTCCTGCACATTGCAGGCCATAAACCCTTCCCTCATCCACCCACTCCTGACATAGACCCCTAAACTCTATGTGAGTTATTAAAGTCATCAAATCATGATTTATAGACTTGAAGTTACATAGAAGTCATCATTTTCACTAGTAAAAATCTACAAGTGACCTGTGCTGCAGCGGAAGGTGAAAAATCCTCAAGGTCTCTGCCAATTTATCTGGCGGGAGAGACCTTCTGACCCCACATATGGTGGTTAGTCAGACCCTGAGTATGTGAGCAAGACCCAGGAGGCAGATATCTGGGAAATATTTCTCCATAGTAATTCAGAGCCCCTCTATCTAGTCTCTTGTCTTTGGCTATTGGTGTATTTTGCTACTGGCAGTCAACAATGGCCACATGCCATTGTAGTTTGTCCCATTATGCCATCCCCTCCATAAATGTATCAAACTCAGTCATGAAGCCATTTTTTGTCACCCTCCCTGCCCTGTTCCCTTTGGAACCCTGTTTCAGAACTTCACTTCTCTGCTAGTTTTGAGCCTCAACTTGTTGATGGCCAGTTTCTATCTATTTGTTCTTGTATCCACATTGGTGCTTAACTTCTCCCCCTTCCTGGTATGTATCCCTCTGATGTGTTTATAGAGTGCAATCTCCACTCAGCCTCCTTTTGGTAGGCTAAACAAGCTAAGCTACTTGAGTCTCCTCACATGAGGTAGGTTTTCCATTCCTTGAATCATCCTTGTAGACCTTCTCTGAACCTGCTTCAGTTTGAATTCATTCGGTCTTTCTTCGACATGGGAGACCAGTATTCCAGATAGTCTCATCAGTGCCTTGTATAATGGAACTAACACTTCTCTTGGTTTGCTGGAAGTAACTCTCCAGATGTATCCTAAGATTACATTAGCCTTTTTCATTGCTGCATTATATTGATAGCTTATACTCATTCTGTGATTGAGTGGTACACCTAGATCTTTTCCCTCCTCTATCACAACCAACTGCTAAGTCCCAGTTTCAGAGGGGAGCCATGTTAGCCTTTAACTGGAAAACCGTAAACAACAAGTAGTCTTGCGGCACCTTAGAGACTAACAAAAATGTAGATGGTGGTATGAACTTTCATGGGCACAACCCACTACTTCCAGCGTATAGCAAACATTCTTGTTAGTCCTTAAATATCATGACCTTGCACTTCACAGTATTAAATTTCATCCCATTTCTATTATACTAGTTTATAAGGTCATCCAGATCTTCTCATAGGATATTCCAGTCCTCCTTCTTGTTGGCAATACCACCCAAAATTGTATCATACACAAATTTTATTAACACACTCCCACTTTTTTGTGCCAAGGTTAGTGATAAAAGTGCTCCAAAACCTGTCTCTGAGGAACTCTACCAGTAACCTCTCTCCAACCTAACAGATCATCTTTCAGTGCAAACCTTGTAATATTCAAACAAAACTATTTAATTCAGCAGAAGTTTTGCTTGCATAAAGATTACTGGATTTCATTTTTCATGCCAGGGAATTAGCCACACGCAGAACATGCATCTTCTTTGATAATAATAAACTATGAAACCCTTTGAAAACCCATTTACTGAGTGAGTCTTTTCAAACTAAGTGGATGCTGTAGATCCTTCTTAGAAAAGGTAAGGAGTACTAATGAAATACTTGCCAGTGAGTAAATGTAGGGGTGCCGATGAGTAAATGTACAGTAAATATAGGATTCTAGAAAACCCTATATTATTATTCAGCATGATACTTCATAGCATGTTTAGCAAATTGTCATGCACTACTACCACTTCCTTTAGAAGTTGGTAGTTTGGAGGATGCATTCTTCAAAGCACAAATGGCTTTATGCTTTGAATTTGTTTTGGCTATTCATGAAGAGACTGAGACTGATGTAGATATAGCTTCCCACTTCCAATCTATTGCTTCCTTTGAGACCTATACTGATTATGCTTGTGAGCTGTTTATTAAAGGCCTAAGACTGCTCCCACTAAAGGTGATAATTTTGTGATGGACTGAAATAGGTGTGGAGTAGGTCCTGAATCTTTTTGGCAGGGTAAAGGAAAATACTTGGGTTTAGGAACATGATTAAAGGAGACATAAGAAAGAAGGAGTAATGTGTCAGCCTTATTTTTGCTGTTGGATTCTTCTTTTAATATAGGAAAACTTGCTGGTTTAGAACGATAGGCTTAAAGGGCTAAAAGATGTTTACTTTACACAGAATTTGTACAACAGGAATATACACGAGTATTGGAGCTTCAGTGATGGGTCCAGGGAATGTTAATCACAGCTCCTTCACTCTAGCCCTGTAGTTAACAGCAGGCTGTATTATTAAACTGACTGTATTACCTTTGTGTTGGGAAGTCTCCTTTAATGAAAGTCCTGGGGCCATCACAGCCACTGTTAGGCAGAGGGGAGAAGTAAAATGGTTCTGGATCCTGCCCTGCCTAGAGAAGGTGCGGGGTGATGTGTAATGTTCTGTGTCTTAAACTAGAGAACAGTGATTTAGGAAGACCATAAAAAAAGAGAATTGCAGAAGTCAGTCTTTCAGGGGCGCAGAGCAGTTTGTAGTGTTCATTGCTTTTTTTCTAACAATAGTTCCTTTCTCTTTTGTGAAGATTTAAGTTGTTTATCCATACTTCGGTGTATAAAGGTAACATTGTGCCCTTGCTATATTCCCCCAATAGTATCAGTAAAATATGATGTGTGAAGCTTCAGAATGGCAAAAGCTTAGGCCTAGGCCAAAGCCCCTCGAAGTCAATGGGAGCTTGTCTTTTGACCTCAGTGGGCTTTGGATTCACTCCTATTAGTATTAGAATGCAGAGTATGAATTGAAGGCTGGAGATCTGGTGTTTCCAAAAATTCATGGAGCGAGAGTTGAATTATGAGGTAAAAGATTGGGCTCCTATCTAGCAGAGGCAGCTCAGGAGCACTGTTGTGGCAGACTGTGTGAAATATGTGGGCTAATGGGAACATTTATTCATTTACACTATTTTTAAAATGTGTATGTTGCTAACAGCTTGTTTACATGTCAGGATTAGCTTACACATTTTCTTTGGCCAAGCAGGAATAAAGCAGACAGAGAAAGTGTAGTGAAATAGGTTATCTTCTGTGGAAAAGTAGCCCATCTGACTCTCATACTGTAACTCCATTTTACTCAGTAGAAATATTGGGTGATTTTTCCCAGCTACAATCTTGGTAGTTTGGAAGCAAGCATACAAATGACTGGTAGAAACAAATTCTTCCCTGGTCTAAGCTGATTGTAATCAGATGCAAGTCCCAGAATGTTAGATACCACTTGATGAACAAAAATGACACACAACTTTTATTTTAAAGAGAAAAGATTGCTAGGTTTCTATGCTGGTCAGCCTGAGACTCCAACCCTAAAACATCCCATCATAGATTAAATCCAGAGGTTTGTCACTCATCATAGTACATTTATCTTGGGTAGAAGAAAGCTTGAACTTAAGACTTGGTAAATGGCTTCTATTTATTTCACTTGAAAATATTATCCACTCCTCCATTGCATCCCTTTAGTAGGATTGGGCATCTCTATTTGAATGCATACAATCTCTGAAAGCTCTTGCAGTGAATATGTGAAACATGCTTAGAGATTGCAATCAGAGGCACTTGGGGAATTTTTCAGTGAAACTTTTGTCAGAAAATGCTTATTCATTGAGGGGAAAGAAGGGAAAACATATGTTCCCTAGGAAAGGGTATTTGTGGTGTTGTATGTGTGTGAGTGTGTATATTACTTATTATATATATTTAATACACACAATTTTCCAGAGTTTGACTTTTGTCCAAAACTGGACAAGAAATTTCAAAGTCTCACATTTTTTTATGTTGGGAAAACCAATGTCAGCCCAGTTTTAAATGAGGTTTTGTCCTCCTTCTCTAGCAGTTCCACATTAAATAAGCATATATCACAACTGTCAGCTCCAACCGTTTTTCTTCTATCTAGAGGCATGCAATATTTAAAAAAAAAAATGGAAGGACCTGAGTTCAAATCAGGACGTCAACCCAAGCAAACGTTCTTTACATGTTCTTTACATGTGTAAGCAGCTCTTCTTTTGAATCACTATCTCCAATCCTCAAAGTAACCGTTTATGACAGATGGTACTGTGGTCCAAAGAATTTGAGTCTTTCGGATGGTTTTGCATATGTGACTGCTGGTTGCAGCATTTCACATTCCACTTCCTTTTTCACGATGCATTTTCACTAGTGTGCCAGGCCTTGTCTTTTCGTGTTACCACTTAAGAATCTGAACAGTAGTAGCTGGTGGAATGATTCAGCGAGAAAAAATTGCAGTCAGCGATGTCTTTTCTTCAGTTGTTTGCGTATCTAGACTGAGAGCAAATGAGTTTAAATCAGTCAGAAAGTAAACAGAAACCACCTCCCAGGAACCCATTCTTATGGCCCTGAGGATAGCCCACCTCCCATACAGTAGTGCTTTACAGCCCTTTACTGGATACTTGTGTGTGAAGGAAGGGAGTTAATCGCTCTTAGCAAACACTCTATCATGATATTTTAATCAGGATGAGCTACTTTTTTTTTTTAATCATTCTGCAGCAGGGCTGTTTGAGCCTGAAAACACCACAGTGTCGATTAGCTGACTCATGCCCTATCAATACCTTCCTTACAGACACCTGGAAAAATTGCAGAAATCTATCCACCTAAATCAGTTATAAATTTGCAAACAACAGGGCCACAATAGACATTTGGTTCTTCTAGCCTGACCTCCTGTAGTTTTTAGCACTGCTTAGTCACAAGCTGTTGAAAGATTTTTGCCAAACATGTTAAAAATATAGAGAACTAGCTCCTGTAGCCAAATGATATCAGCAGGCTGTCCAAATAATACATCAACCTGTCTAATCAAGGACCATCACTCATGGAGAGACCAATATCATGGGAGATATTGATTCTGGTTGTGATGCTGGCACAGTCTCCTAAGAACATCATCACATAGATAGATTTTGGCCCTGAATCTCACTATTCCCTGTTTATTTACCAAATACTTGTAGGCGCACTGCTAATGCCAACAGTACACATCAAGTCCTGAGAGGAGGGAAGGGCATACTTCATTTGCTCTAGTGACCAACTCTACTACTTTACCCAGAAAGGGCACATTATGTCCAGGGAAGCTGTTTCCAGTCCAGCTGAACGGGTGATGGTTCCCCATATGTTCTTGATGTATATGCCTAAGGCCAGCTCTGAAGAGAGATGGGCAGAATTTAAACAATGGATTTAGCTTCTTAAAGGTAGGACATTAGGAACCCAAATTCCCTCTGCTCTTAGTCACCATAATAGAAAGAGAATCTGAGACACTCTTCTCTTTGGCACCATAGAAATCTCTCCGTGTGAATGTCTAGGCCTTTGCTTATTGGGTAAGACATACGGCCCAGTGGAGCAAGAATAAATGACAGATTACATTATGTCAGCAGTTTCTGTGGACATGAGTGTGTTTGGATTGAGAGGTAGAAGAGCGGTCTGGGCAAAATCACATGTAAGGAAATGTGTCCAGACAAATATATATGTATGCAAATCAATGGCATGATACTTCTGGATCTCTATGGGAACGCTTTCTACTGGAGTGCATGATTTAGAATGACATTTTTAGTGCTTTAATATAATAAAAACAAGGTGTTTACATGGGAAGTTTTGTTTTCTTTAATATTTTGGATCACTTTGACTATCTCTAAACTACAGGGGTTTTTTCCGAAAAAAGTGGCCTGTTTAAAAAAAAAAACTTCACTTGCATCTAGACTGCAGTCATGTTCTTTCAAATTTAAATCAAAAGAACGTGGCATTTTTTTCGACAGTGGTAAACCTCATTTTACGAGAAAGAATGCCTTTTTTCAAAAGAGCTCTTTTGAAAAAAGGCGTTCTTGAACACAAACAGGGCTTTTTCAAAAGAGAACATCCAGATTGCTTGGGTGCTCTTTCTAAAAAGTGGATCGCTTTTTTGAAAAAAAGTGGTGGTTGTCTAGACAATTTTATTCGAAAGAAGCTTTTTTGAAAGATTATTTCGAAAAAGCTTCTTTCGAAAGAAGCTTGTAGTCTAGATGTACCATTAAGCAGTGGGTGGCATTAGCTACATAATTTCCCATATAAAGAGAACTGGGATCAGCAAATCTAAAGATACTCATAATTTTTATTGAAGTTTTCAAGTTAATTCTCTTTTACTCCTGTTCTTTAAGGGCGAGAGGAAAATATATTGTATAGATTTATTAGGTTATTGCAGCTATCTCTGATACTCAGGTACCTTAGGAAGAACTATGTTGTATGGATTTCTCTGAATTGTCAGTATTAACTTGAATATTAACCACACCATTGCAAAACTTCCCAGTTGACTCCATCTGCTATTCCAATCAATGTGGCTGACAAACACAGGATATATATAGCACTCAAGGGCCAGCAAGCCACTGTTTCCATGTAACTGATAAGACAGTAATGACAATAAATCAATCCATTTGAAATCAGTTGACTCAAATAAGAAGTTCATATTGGAACACAAACACCTGTTTGAATTTAGCAACTGCCTCCCAAACTAAAGAATCACATAGGTAATTTATACATTTGCTATATGAGTTCTGAAGGAACTCAAATGTGAAATTGCAAAACTACTAAACCTTATTTAAATCTGTTCCAGTCATCTAGTACAGAAGGATAACTAACGTAATGCAGTGCTTAAAAAAGGCTCCAGAGGCAATTTTGGCAATTATAGGCTAGTACTCTTAACTTCAGTGCCAGGCACATTGGTTGAAACTATTGTAAAAAAAAAAAAAAATTACCAAACACATAGATGAACATGATTTGTTGGGGAAGAATCAACATGGCTTTTGTAAAGGGCAATAATTTGTCACCAACATAGAATAATTATTTGAGGGGGTCAACAAGCATGTGGGTAAGAGCGAGCCAATGGCTTTAGAGTACTTAGATTTTCAGAAAGCCTTTGACAAGGTCTCTAAAGCAAAGGAAGGAGCCACAGAATAAGAGGGAAGGTCCTCTCATGGATCAATAATTGGTTTAAAGATCGGAAACAATGGGCAGGAATAAATGGTCAGTTTTCAAAATGGAGTGAGGCAAATATGGGTGTCCTCCTGGGGGTAGTTACTAGGCACAATAATATTCAACATATTCATAAATGATCTGGAACCTGGAATAAGCAGTGAGGTGGCAAAACTTGCAGATGATGCATCATTATTCTAGGCAGTTGAGTTCAAAACAGATTGCAAAAAATTACAAAGGGGTGTCACAAACCTGAATGATTAAGCAACAAAATGGCAGCTGAAACTCAATGCTTAATAATGCAAAGTAATGCACATTAGAAAACATAATCCAAACTATACACATAAAATAATGGGATCTAAGTTAGCTGTTACCACTTAAGAAAGATCTTGGAGTCATTGTGGATAGTTCTTTGAAACATTCACACACAGTACAGCGGCAGTCCAAAAACGAATGGAATGTTGGGAATCATGAGGAAAAGGATAGAAAATAAGAATATGGACTATTGCCTTTCTATAAATGCCCTCCTCTTGAATACTGTGTGCAGATCTTATCACCCCATCTCAAAAAAGAGACATTAGAATTAGAAAAGATTTAGAAAAGGGCATCAAATATGATTGGGGCATAAAACAGCTTCTATGAGAAGTTAGTAAGCCTGGGAGTTTTCAGCTTGTAAAAGAGGCAACTAACAGTGCATATGATAGGGATCTATAGAATCATGACCTGTGTGGAGAAAATAAATAAAAAAGTGTTATTTATTCCTTTAACACAAAACAAGAACTAGGGGTCACCCAATGAGATGAATAGGCAGCAGGTTTAAGACAAACAAAGGAAACATTTCTTCACGTAACGCACAGTCAGTCAATCGGTGGAACTCTTTGCCAGAGGATGTTATGACGGCCAAAACTGTAAAAGCGTTTAAAAAAAGAACTGGACAAGTTCACGGAAGAGAGGTCCATCAACAGCTACTAGACACAACAGGAAAGGATGAAAAACCATGCTGTGAAGTTTCTCTAACCTCTGTTTACCAGAAGCTGGGAATGGGATACAGGGGGGTGGATCACTTTATAAGTATCTGCTCTGTCCGTTCCCTCTGGGGAACCTGGCATTGGCCACTGTTGGAAGACAGGATATTCGGCTATATGAACCATTGGTCTGGCCCAGTAGGGCCATTCTTAGGGTCTAAAGGGAAAATGTAAGTGTGTCATTGGTCTAAATCAACTTTTGCCTGACCACACATTTCTAACAGTGTTGCAACATCAAATATAATTCTTCTCTAGATGTTCAATGTTTTTCGCGATGCTTTTAATTTTGTGAGTATTGTCTGTTTCTGTGTAGTACAAACGTACATTCAAATAGGTGATTGTCTATGCATACTCTTGGATGATGCCAGGCAAGTAATCTAAAGCCAAACCACAATGTATGTACTGAGGAATCCATAAATATTCTTAAGTGTGTACCCCATGCCCATCAACTTAGTATTTAAGTGCTTAAATAGAAAATAAATTCCATAGTAGAAGGTGGTACAGTATAAGGAAGCAGTTTCTATGTGGGTTTTTATTCATTTTCCTTACTCATTTCATTTATGTAGCTCCAGTAATGTGTTGGATTAGGCAGAAACTATTTCAGGAGATTTTGGGGGGGAAAAAAAAAAATCTTTAAAAGGACTACATCTGGGATTTATAGATAGGCTTTATGGAACTATGTTTTGGCCATTACCGTGCCTATGTGACTTTGGGTTATCTGCTGCACACTTGCCAGACACATATATACAAGAGGATTTTGAAGGCAGCCAGCTGGTGTTTGATAACATGCTGATGCACCTTGAGCTCAAACAATGTGGGATTTTTGGATGTTCTCTCTATAGGTGCACAATGACAAAAAGTGCTGCCAGAGCATACAGTTAGACAGCTAGAAACTGTCCTTTGAATGGGATCTTTATCAGTATTTTGTAAGGCACTATTCTTGTATCAACACCGCATCCTACACATTAATGTAGTTACTTTTGTATTTCAATTATATTAGGACTTTCAGACACCCCAAAATAATAATTAAAAAATTGCTAGGTGCTGGCTCTGGCTAGGCAGAGGATGGGAGAGTAAGCTCTGGGAGGGAGTTTGGATGCAGGAGGAAATTAAAAAGGGGGAGGGATAGATCAGTGGTTTGAGCATTGGTTTGCTAAACCCAGGGTTGTGAACTCAATCCTTGAGGGGGGTCATTTAGGGATTTGGGTCAAATCTGTCAGGGATGGTACTTGGTCCTGCTGTGAGGGCAGGGGACTGGACTCAAAATAAGGAATTGGCAAGGGGAAAGGCAGAAAAGATGTGCAGCACTAAATACTGCCACTGGATGTATTCAGCAACTCATAGGCTACGTCTAGCCTGGCATGATTTTCTGCAAATGCTTTTAATGGAAAAGTTTTTCCATTAAAAGCATTTGCGGAAAAGAGTGTCTAGATTGGCATGGACGTTTTTGCGCAAAAGCACTTTTTGTGGAAAAGTGTCCGTGCCCATCTAGACGCGGTTTTGCGCAAGAAAGCCCTGATCGCCATTTTCACCATTGGGGCTTTTTTGCGCAGAACAGTTCAGTTGTCTACACTGGCCCTCTTGAGCAAAAGCATTTGTGCAAGAGGGCTTTTTCCCAAACAGGAGAGTCATTGTATTTGTGCAAGAACACTGACGATCAGACATTAGATCGTCAGTGTTCTTGCGCAAATTCAAGTGGCCAGTGTAGACAGCTGGCAAGTTTTTCCATAAAAGCAGATGCTTTTGCGGAAAAACTTGCCAGTCTAGACGCAGCCATAGTGTGTTCAGAGAAAATCACATATTTGTTTTATAAGCATGTTGTGTCGCAGCTGTGGTGAAAACCCCATCCACGGTGGTGTGAAGCCTGTCATGCTTGTATTCATCCCTTTTTTCCCCTAGCCGGTTTCTCTAATCTCACACACCAATGTCGGTCTACTCCTTCCCTATAGTTCGCTGGTCAGAATCTATATCTAGCCCCTATTGGCAGGGCAATACAGTTCAGTAGTCCCAATGTGACCCAATGGTCTAAGTCTATAACTCACCCGTTTTTGGCAGAACAGCACCATTCAGTAGTCTTAATGTGACCCCATGGTTAGAGTCTATTTAAGGGACACTAGACCCCAGCCCAGGGTCCTATTAGTGGCTTGCTTTTGCCACTGAGTCAGCAGGGAAATTCCAGCCACAACACACTGACTATCAGACAGTGGCTCACTCACCCTGTAGCCATCACCAGTCCTGGGGTGCTTCCTGTTTCAAATGTCTCTGGTCACTCTCCAGCTCTCCTCCTTCTTTTTCTGGGATCTGGCTACTTCCACTTGCTTCTGGAACCTGTGCAGTCTCTAGATGCCTTTGTGGTAGCATCTCAGCAGTTGGGCAGTCGCTAGGGTTTGCAGGGAGCTAGCCAGGCACATCCTCTCCCTCTGTCTGCCAGCTCCAAATGAGCTGAGCTGCTCTCTTTTATAGCAGTGCAGCTCAAGCATGCCCAGTAAGGTAAAGGGGGTGTGGCCATTAGGGCTGAATTAAACAGCTCCAGCTCAGGGTAGGGAGAGTATGCCCTGTCACACCCATTCTTAGTTGTTGTTGTTTTTTAATGGGGAAATGATTGGAATGCTAGTGTGGATAACCTCACAATGGAACAAAGCATCTTGGGAGAACATAGATAAACCCTTAGATTACACCCTAAGGCAGGGGTAGGCAATAATTTTTGGCTGGGGGCTACTTCAAAAATTTGGAAGTGGCCCCGGGCCAACCTGGAAGGGGAAGGGTCATGATGCTTCTGGGCATCCACATCCCCAAACAATGATTGGTCTTGGGGTGGGGCAGCCCCTTTCTCTCCCCTTCCCACTAAGTACCCATGCCCCTGGCAGGGCGGGAAGAGGCTTTGTATGCTCCCCCACCCCCAGGCCAATTAGGGCTTGGGGGCGGGGGAGCGCGCCAAGTCTCCTCCTACCCTACCCTTCCCCTTCTGCCAGGAGCACGCAGCACTTCCACGCTCCTCGCAGGACAGGAGGAGGCTTCGCGTTCTCCCTCCTCCCCCAGGCCAATCAAGGCCTGGGGACGGGGGAGCTGTGTGAAGAGTATAGCACTTTGAAGTGCCGTGAGGTCCTCGCAGGGTGGGGGGAGGGCAGAGGAAATTTCACGCAACTCCCCTGCCCCCTGGCCAATCAAGGCTTCAAAGTGCCGTGTGATCCTGGCATGGCAGGAAGAAGTTTTGTGTGCTCCCACACTCCCAGGCCCTAATTGGCCTGGAGGTGGGAGAGTGGCAGAGCATCTGCGGGCTGGATCAACTCGCTTGGCAGGCCAGTTCTGGCCCGCGGAGGCTCTTTTGCCCACCCCTGCCCTAAGGGCACGTCTACACAGCAGAGCTAAACTCGAAATAAGCTATGCAACGTGAGCTACGCTAATTGTGTAGCTTAAGTCAAAATAGCTTATTTTGACTTTTAGTGCTGTCTGCACAGCACTTATCTCGAAAAAGAGCACTCTTCCCCAGACTTCCCTTTTCCTCATACAATGAGGGTTACAGGAGTAGGAGTAAGAAGCCTGTTATTTTGAATTTATTTTGAAGTTACAGGCTGGTTGTATAGATGAACACTATGTTATTTTGGAATAACTAATGTTATTCCAAAATAACTGTGCTGTGTAGACACAGCCTGAGAGGCACAAAGGTAGAACAAATATTGAAGCAAGCAAGCTTTGAAATTCTGATGGAATGTGCTTTTCGTGTAAAAGATTTCTCTCTCTCTCATCTCTCATTAGAGAATATTCCATATAGTACATTCTACTATGACTTTTACCTAACATATTCTGAGGGAATTAAATGGTCACCAGTGCAGAAGGAAATAGATTTTAAATAAGAAATCACAGGTGGCCATTTGCTACTGAACTTTCCAGGGCTATAATCGGTATCTTATTAGCATTACAGCTGAAATGACCTTCATTAATCCTGCAAAATGTTTCAGGCCTGGTGTTACCCATGGGCTCAATGAAAGTAACACTGCAGCAAAAACTGACAAATAAATCTACTGTCGTTTGTTACCTTGGCCCAGACGTGTCATAATCCCAACTGAGGTTTCAGGCTCATGATTAAACAGTGGAACATTTGGTAGCGTAGGGCATTTTAGACTTGAAAATGAGGCTGACAGCTGGAATCCTAAGTGCAATTTGTGCCCTTTCACAGGCAGTGCTTGTGTGTGAGAGTCGGGAGTAGGGATATTAAGTGAATGAAAGCCTCCCATTCTAGTGCTTCAGCAAATGTGGTTGTGTTAAAGATACTTGTTGCCAAATCCGGGACCAAAGAAATATAACAATTGCAAAGGGTTGGGATGTGATCTTTCTTGGTAATTTGAAATCAGCAACAATCAATTTTTTGGCAGTCATTTTAGCATTGAAATGCCATTTCTCAGCCTTCAGTGAGCTATGTCCAATAACTAAAAAAATGTACATGTGCAGTAGCAGGTTTCTTGAGATAAGTTCCTTGGTACTGGATAGCTACTTACTTTGTAAAGACTCAGTATTCTTACAGGGTCCTCTGTAGAGGAAAAAGGGTGTGATATAATATTCCATATCCTTTCAGAAAATGTTTGAATGACTCTTGTAACACATAATTGGGAAGTCTGGAATTTACTGAATGTGACTATCCTATTTCCATGCATGTATCATTTCTGTATTTGAAGGTAGGAATTTGACTATAGATTTATTAATGTGTTCATGTTGGGTTATTAGATGATGGATCAAATAGTGGAAGAAAGTAGTCACAACCATATATACCAAAGGATACAATTAAAAAAATGAACAAATATTGTCCTTTTCATATTTGTTCATTTTTTTAATTGTATCCTTTGGTATATATGGTTGTGACTACTTTCTTCCACTATTTGATCTGAGGAAGTGGGTCTGGCCCACGAAAGCTCATCATCTAATAAACCATCTTGTTAGTCTTTAAAGTGCTACATTGTCCTGCATTTTGCTACCCCAGACTAACACGGCTACATTTCTATCACTATTCATGTTGGGAGAAGCCTATTACCAGATACAACAAAGAAGAAGCCAGACAGAACTGATGGCCCATTAGCAAGGGACAATGAACTGTGTGAAAATGTGGTTTTCCTGCAAGCGTGAAGCAGTAAGAAATGGCTACTGGCACTGCAGCCAACACCTGTGACCATGTCACCTGATGCTGGAATCCATCATTTACTTTTCCACACGGAAAAACAATCTACTGGGCCAAAACCTAAGTTGGATGGTGGGATAATACTTGAATTCAATCAGTTTATGGGACAGAATGTTACAGTTCTCTAAGTATCAGCTTTTTATCTGTTAGGCAACTTTTCCTTTTTGTGTACAAGCGGTTTGACAGAACACGGGCAATGCTATTTTCTCTAATTTACTGACTTTGGTTTTTCACTCTAAAATCCAAGCTGTAAAATCAAAGTTTCTTTGGCAAAAGAACACTTATTTTAGTGAACACATTTTAGCAGTATTCATTCTCAGCTGAAAAATGTATTAGTCTCTGCATTCCCTGTGTCTGGAAAAGAACAAATACCTAATGTTTTGTGAATAAATTGTTATGTTGCCAGTTATTTTGCAGAATAATCCAAATTCAGTTTATATTGTATGTAATAAAATATAATCTAAATAATTCTATCTACGGAATCCATTGGCCTCTGCTGGGAGCATCCGTAGTACCAAGGGAGCATCCTCCATTTTCACTGGCCCTCTCAGTACTTCTAGGTCCAGCTCTCCAGCCCTGGGGATGTCTGTGGGTAAGTGTCTCTGCTGTTCCCCTGCTCTCTCTATCCTTTGTCTCCATCTTTCCGGCTTAGAGCCAACAGGCAGCTCCCTCTGATGGTTTTACTGCCTGCAGCCCTTTCTAACCCTATAGCTTGGGAACACCAGCCAGCAAACCTTTGTAGCTGATTCCCTGTCCTCAGCCTTCTTCCAGAAACCTCCTTCATTCTCTCGCCACTCCCTGATCCTGCTCTTCTCCTGTCTGATTCCTGACTGTCCTGTCTGACTTTTGACTCCCTTAGTTCAGCACCTGCAGTTGACCCATGCCAGCTGATTCAGGCTCATGGGGTTGCTTAATTATTATGAAGATGTTCAGGGTCAGGGTGGCAATCAAGCTCTAAGACTCTGCAAGGTGGAGGCTCCCAGAGCTTGGGCTGTAGCCTGAGCCTGAACATTAATATAGTAATTAGAAAGCCCCTCAAACCCAAGTCAGCTGGCATATGCCAGCAGCAGGTGCCTAATTGCAAGGTAGATGTACCTTCTTTCAGTAGGCTTCTTATAGCTCCAGCTTCTTAATGGCTCAGCTATGCACATCTGGGCTGGAGCAGGAGTGTTGAGCTCACTTTTTTTAATGGGCCTGATACACTGCAGAGGCCATCCGTGAGCAAGCTATCCCTAATCTTTCAGTTTCTTTGAAAAAGCCTCCTTATCTGGCTGTATCTGATTCCAGGTAACTGAATTCCTCTACTGTCTCTACAGCTTATCTGTTAATCATGTTGTCTGTTGATGTACATTGATTTTTTTCCCCCATTACATTCAGGAATGATCCATATTCTGCACTAACAGTTGTACATTTATTGCATTGCCTCACTGATTGTAGCAAAATGCATTGTGTCATCAGCATATTTAAGATCAGTTAAGAGGTGAACATGAGTAGAGATGCCAGTTTCTTCAAAACTTCCAAGGCTTGTTAGAGACAAAATACACCCTTGTCTCCCACACTGCCCAGTGGAAAATCACCCAGTGTCACTTGTGTTTTCACCATGGTTGGCTGGTGATGATAGAGACTTGTGGTGAATTCAGTTAGATGTTTTGAAATTCCTATATTTGCCAAAGATGGTTGCATTGAAAGGTATCAAATACTTGTTCATAGTCAGTGAAACACGGATCAATGGGTGATTAATCACTGTGTGTATTTTTTCAGTGATGTGATGGATATTCTTGATTTAGTCACATGTGCCTCAATCCTCTCTGAAATTAGCTACTGGCAGAAGTTCTGTTTCTATCCTTCAGTCATTGAAATATTGGACTATGTAGAGCAGAGCTTTGCTTGTATGTGGTATCGGGGAGATGGTACGATCAAGACCACAGATGAAGGGCCAATGTGGGCAACTGCCCAGGGATACTGGTCACTGCCACTGCTGTCTTGGCAGCTTTTGGAGCCCTGGGCCTTATAAATTGCCACTAAAGCACCTGGCAGCACGTGCCCTATGGCCCTAATGGCACTGAAGGGCAGGCTGAGGGAGGCTAGCCCCCAGCCCTGCTTCTTTCACCGGAGGTACACCTCTTCTTAACAGCCCCGGGTACAATAGTTACTATGCTTTGCTTCCCATCTTTGGTAAAGCAGAAAAATTCTCTTCATCCATTCTTTCAGCTAAGTTTCCACTCATCCCTGCATTGTTACAGATTTTCCACATCAGATCAGTTTCTCTTTCTTGCTTTTAATAATTTTTCTGGCATGCTGTTTTGGTGCATTCCAGGCTTCATTTTCATCCTAGCACACACCACTTCCTCTGAGAGGATAGATGGCTCAGTTCTGTACTCCATTTTCTGTCATCCTGGATCATGATGTGAATTGGAACAGTAATCTCTCCACCTGAATTTGATATAATCACCCTCAGTATGGGATCTGTCTTCATGACCTTTTATTGTATTTGATCATGGGAAATCCTTGCTAGTAAGAAGTCTGATCAGTGTGAATGTACCATTTTGTAGCGTTACTCTCTTTAGAAATCTCAAATTCCATACATTTTTACCTTTTATAATATTTACTCCTGCCTTATCTAGCCTGTCTTTGAATTTGTCTGCTCACTTCCTTATATTCTCTCCTATATTCCTCTATCTCCAAGCTAGTCTCTTTCACTCTGCATAAGTTTTCTCTTGACTCAGACTCCCTCTCAGTTAAGGTGTGGTGGGATCTGATATTGACTTTTCAGAATGTGTGCTTTCCTAGTTTAAAGTATAATAGATAAATGCAACTTCATTTTCTCCTTTTCTCAGGGCCTGAATAGTACATTGCTGATATCTATTTTGGCCACAGGGGTGAGCTTCCTTTCATACATAGTGCTCACATTCAATGGTCCTACTATGAACATTTGTTTACAAAAGTTTGGGTCATTCGTTTCCTTATTGCAGACATTGGCCATTGTATTTTTCAAAGTTTTTGGTACATCACCATGTGTAACAGCAGCCTGAAACCACCTCCTTGGTGCCACTTAAGAACATAAGAACTTAAGAACGGCCATACTGGGTCAGACCAAAGGTCCATCTAGCTCAATATCCTGTCTGCCGATAGTGGCCAATACCAGATGCCCCAGAGGGAGGGATCACAAGAGGTAATCCTCACGTGATCCCTCCTCTGTCACCCACCTCCAGAGAAATAAAGGCTAGGGATACCATTTCTAGTCATCCTGGCTAATAGCCATTGATGGACCTAACCTCCATGAATCTATCTAGCTCTTTTTTGAACCCTGTTAAAGTTCTAGCTGTCATCACATCCTTTGGCAAGAAGTTCCACTTTGTCATGCCTCCTGGCCTGGGCGGGGAGGGGAGGAAGGGAAGTCTCACTGTCTAGCGCCACAGATAGACTTGGTAAATTGGATAGTTTCAGATTAGATCTTAATCCGAATGTACATTCTTTGGGGGTAGAGGATGTCTTTTTATGTCATGTCTGTGTGGTGCCTGGTATAATGGTGCTTAGACCGCAGGTGTCTAATGATAATCTAAACTTTTTGTATCCAAGTTAGCTTGATGTATGAGTTAAGTGTAGCAGAGGGTAGTGTAATGTAGGTTGGTATAGTATAAAAGCTGCTCAAATTAATTTGTATCTTTTAAATCTTTGTACCTTGTGCTGGGTTTAGGCACATTTCCCTTCTAATCTGCTATGTATCTATTTGTTTAAGAGGTTGGAGGGTTTTCTATGTGGCTGTAGAATAGGGTAACACATTGTAGTGAATAACAGCAGACAGTCCTACTGACTGAGATGCTACTTTAAATCAGCTATTTACTATTGTATTCAAATTTACTAGAGTCGGAGAAATTCTTAGTCTGATGGTCAGAAGAGGAACAAAGCCAAACCGAAAACACACGATGAGGCAAACAATCATCATCAATTGCCACCAATTCTTTGTATGTCACATTACATCACTTTGGCAGTAGCTGTGGAATAGTTTGTATCACAAAGTTTCAGAATATGCCCGACTCAAACTGCGTGCCTGTGTTTGCATGATACCTCAGGGCAGCAGTCTTGGACACTGCAATTAGAAAATCCAGTATTTCTTCAGGTTCTTAGTGGGTCTCAGCTTCATTAGGGCAACAGAGCTCAGTTATCTTGGCGTGTTGGTGCAAATGTTACTCTCCAGACCAGTGTTTCTTAAACTGTGCGCTGTGGAGAACAAAGTTCAAAATGGCCACCCTTAAAGGGGCAGGAGACCTTTTTCTTTTTTTTTTTCTCAATAACTCCCCCCCTTCCCCCCTTTTTTTTGTTTGTTTATTTTTGATCAACAAAAAATCCTTGGTGTTCCTCATTTAAAAAAAATTGTTTGGTGTTCCTCAGTCTTAAAAAATTTAAGAAACACTTCTCCAGACAGTTAAAGGAGATTTCCTCTATTTATTTATTTATTTATTTATTTATTTTAAAGGGTATTTTCTTGTCTATAATTTGTAATCTGGAAACTTGTCACTGAGCAAGATAGCTTTTAACTCTCAGAGTCCAAAACTCCTCTGCTAGGTGTTGTGATCTTACTAAAAATTGCCTTTGGGGTGTTCAGAAATCATTTGGTGTCCAAAGTGCTTGAAAGAGGTCCTCTTTATTCAGTAATAGAGATGTAGCCGTGTTAGTCTGGTCTAGCTGAAACAAAAGAGAGGACTATGTAGCACTTTAAAGACTAACAAGATGGTTTATGAGGTGATGAGCTTTCGTGGGCCAGACCCACTTCCTCAGATCAAATTGGGGAAGAAAATTGGCATGATCATATATATACGCCAAGAAAATGGTCATGCCAATTTTCTTCCCCAATTTGATCTGAGGAAGTGGGTCTGGCCCACGAAAGCTCATCACCTCATAAACCATCTTGCTAGTCTTTAAAGTGCTATATAGTCCTCTCTTTTGTATCTTTATTCAGTGGCACAGATCCCAACTTTCTCTACATAATTGAACATGAGTTCTGAAGCATCCTTCTTACCCCAGACTTCCTGTGTGTGGGACACTAACATACTTCAAGGAACAGTTCCTGGTACCACATCCTTTATTGTAACATTTAATTCCTGATTGGAATATCTAACAATTAAAGGAGGGCAGAATAAATATCCTAGATTAGGAAGTATATTTACTTGTATATTTTTCACCTCATGTTTTGTAGCTCTTGCTGTTATGTATGCTACATGTGGTTCTTTTAGGCTTCTTGCTACGGCTGTCATGGGTAACAGCACTCCATGCATACCAATGTCACTTCTGGCATCTTACACAAACAAACAGAGATAAGCAGCATTTATCAAGTCACACAAGCAGCAACACAAGTGACAGACTGGGAAATATCTTTATGGAACAGTGCACAAGATGGCTAGTGTTAAGCACGATGAGGTAATGACCAATTTTGCTCAAACGGAGAACTAATCTAACTACCATTATGCAATAGGCAAGATGGCATTGGGAGGACTCTATCTTTTTTGTTTTGTATTTGTTAAAAGTTATGCAGAGTGACATTAACCTCATTGTTTTACAAATACTTTCCTTTAAGTGTTTTTTTGGGAAAAAATAACCCTCTTAAAACTAAAGACTAAAAATGCACACACAAATAGGAAGCATGGCATATAATGGCTATGTTTTTCAACTGGCTTATATTCAAAGTTTTACATTAATAGTAACAAGGATCAAAAAGTTTGCTAATCATAATTAGCACAAAAAGATGTGATGCAAATTATTCAGACTTTTATTTAGTAGCATGACATATTTATTTTTAATCTGAATATTTTAACTTTATTTAGGAAGCTTTAAGAAGTTTATAAATTATTGCCATGTAAATATCAGAAACAGCATTCCTGTTTGTTTAAAGAAACATTATGCAGAAATATAGTCATCAGATCTTTTTAACGGTGTTACCATATTACTGAGTAAGCATCATTAATTCACCTATGCTGTTTCTAGAGATGTACTAACTTGAGTGAAATCCCTATAAACACATTTAACAGACACAGCAAGTCTAACAAATATTAATGTAAACATTTCACAGGTGCACTAGGTGCTTTTGCGGGTTAATGTACTTTGAATATTGAGTAAAGGTTATGCAAATATCTGTCGTCTGCTGGTTTTGCTGGCTATATAATTGGTTTGTTAGCTTTTCCATAAACATCATTTCACATATTTTTTTGTACTATTATCTGGGGTATTTTTCTTTTTCCAATGAGAGACACCACCCATTGAGAGGCTACTAGCAGATGAGCGAGTATTATTTTTTATTTCCTCTTGTGTGAACATTTCCATTAGGAAGCCCTAGGATGATTACAAAAAGATCACTTGGTAATAAATATCCAATATTTTTGATATTTGGTTATGGATTGCATTCTGATTCTCTGTAATGGCTGGGCATGTGTACTATTTGTATATAAAATCTCCTCTTTTTCACTGCAATTTCTCCTGTATTTATCCCCATTGAATCTTTCTCTCTATATTTTTAACCAGACTAGCGTAAGGTATCACTGAAACAGTATCAGAAGGAAATAGTGTTTCATTGTGTTACAGTCTGAGGTTGCTAGTCTTCTTTCCCCATTCCTCATGGGTAATTTGTCTAGCCACATTGTTTTCCCATCATGTGTAGACAATTTTTTGTTAGGAAAGGTGCCTGCAAAGATTGACATGAATTTTTTATATTTTTTGTTTCACAGTTAACCAAACTCTATCACCATCCTGTGTATTAAAGTTTGCTTTCTGTTTAAAACAGGTTTTTCTAGAAAGTTGAGAAACATAATGCCTGACTTGAAAGTACTGGTACCAGGGGAGAGTGTGCCAGCTAAAGTTAGTTTCAATCTATAATTAGGTTAGAAACATTTCTCTACTGAGTTACTGGATAACCATGTGTATTCCATAGCTCTCCCAATTTGGGTTAAGATTTGAGATTGTTTGCAGTAAGTTTCATTGGTTGAGGGAAAATAAGTTATTTTATCTCTAGTTTTTTACCTAAACCTACAGGCTGTGTCTACACTGGCATGAATTTCCAGAACTGCTTAAAACGGAATACTATTCCGTTTTCAGTTTTTCGGGAAAAGGAGCGTCTACATTGGCAGGCTGCTTTTCCGGAAAAGCCCTTTTTCCGGAAAAGCGTCTGTGGCCAATGTAGACGCGTTTTTCCGGAAAAGAGCCCCGATCGCCATTTTTGCGATCAGGGCTTTTTTCCGGAAAAGACTACTGGGCTGTCTACACTGGCCCTTTTCCGGAACAGTGTTCCGGAATAAGGACTTATGCCCGAGCAGGAGCAGAGTAGTTTTTCTGGAATAGCGGCTGATTTTGTACAGTAGAGCATCGTTGCTTTTCCGGAAATTCAAGAGCCAGTGTAGACAGATCGCAGCTTATTCTGGAAAAGCGGCTGATTTTTCGGAATAAGTGGCTCAGTGTAGACACAGCCACAGAGTAGCATTTCCTTTGTTTTCTGGACAGTGTGATTTTTTTTTTTAATTAATTCATAATGGCATAGTGATTACACTTCTGCAACTTTCTTGTTCAATAAAAACCCAATATTTGCTTAGGCTAGAGCTCCCAGTCCATTCTTCTTTGATCTGGCTGGCTTGATAGTATCATACATATTTGGAAGGGCTAGTCTACCCTGTTAAAGGGGCTGTTCTAAGTATCTTTATTCACTTTTGGTCTTGTCATGTTTTATATAAATTCTAACAACATCTTCTATATAGTGTGTAGGTTTTATCTGGGTTAGTCACAGAAGGATTTTGAACCAAAAAAGAGATCCCTGGCAGAATATTCATTTTGACGATGGCTATTCATCCTACTAAAGAATTGCATACTTGTCCCACCACTCTAGATGTTTTCTAGGATGAGAGTTGAATTTACAGATACCTTATAGAATTTGTTGGCTATTTGTGCCCAAATATTTTCTGGAGTGACTTTTCAGAGTCTGGCAAACTTATAGCTAGCATTTCAGATATGGCATAATTTACTTTAAATCCAGATGCTCTCATAAAGTCCTGGATTTCTTTAGAAACTAATTTATGGAATGATTTAATTTAGATAAAAATATTAGATCTACATATGATGGATGCTGTTTTCTGATTTTGTTTCTGCAAGTTATATTCCTTTGATGGGGCATTGTTCCTTATCCTCTGTGAAAAGACTTCCTGGCCAGTAGAGAAAGTAAAGGAGACAGTGGATATTCTTGCCTAGTTCCTCAGACTGTGTGATTCAAAAAGGGGAGATTTTGCCCCATTTCTTTGCCCAGCTGCTTTTTGGATTTGTGTAGAGAGCAGTTATTTAAGGAACTGGGAACCAAAGTTCATGTGGAACAGGGCTTGAAACAGAAAGTTCCATGAAGATCAAATATTTTTCTCTTTATAAAATAACAAATTGATCTTTTTCTGAACTGGCATTGTGGATGATTCCAGGTACTCTCCAAAAACAGTCTGATGTTTGTCTATCCTTTTTGGTTTAATTTTAAAGAGCTGCTAAGCATACATGACAGGATCCACAAGTACCTCCTTAATGATTTCCAGCTATATTTTACAAGATATTAAGTCCCTGGAGTCTTACAGCTTTTCATACTTGCTATTGCACTTAGAAGTCCTTCTGTTATTTATTTAGATGAACAACATTGAAGAAGAAACTTTCTTTAGTAAGCCTGCTATTTGCAGGTGTTTTTGAATAACTTCAGAGTTTGGAGCATCTGCATTATATAGAGAATTTTATAATAAAGCACAAGAGTGTGTTTTGTTACAGTACATCACTGTCTTTTATTGATTGTTCTTAGCTGGTGGAATAATAAGTTGCTTTTGAATCAATAGCCTTGCTCATCTGTGTTGCAGATACTGCCCTATCTTTCCCACTCTGAGTGGTAACAGTCCCTTTGGGTTGCACCTGCTTCCCTCCTGATTCGAGATGACTAACACTTGGTATTCAGGTTAAGTATTGAACAAATTATTTATTAAGTTAATGAGGCTAGAGACATCAGAGTTCTGCTGATCAAACAGAGTCACAATGGCATAACCTGACCAGAAAATAGCTCCAAAGAATTTGCGTATAATTGACCAATCAATACAGAGCTGTGAGAGATTAGCTCTGTGATCAGTTGACTTGTTTACCTATGTGAGCTCCTTGTTGGGTTAAGTAAACAAGTATCTTTCACCTGAATACTAACCATTAGCAAAAAGCTTAATTCTCTGTACCTTCTGCACATGTACAGACCCACGAACATCACACAACGAGCCTTTGTTTGACAGTACGAAGCTGCATTTACTCTGCTGGTTATATCCTGCCACTACACTCTTAGCATAGTCTACTACACAATCAGATCATGTCTCATGGCCTTAAATTAAGACCTTGTCTACACTTACTGGCACTGTCTATCTACTTCAGCTATGCAAAGAGCTGAAGCAAATAGAATAGCTGAAGTCAACATACTCACCGTGGTGTCTTGTGGTAAGGTCAGCAGGGGACTGCTCTCCCCATCAACATCAGATCCTCTTCTCATCATGGGGTATGTCTACACAGCAGTTATTTCGAAATAACAGCCCTTATTTCGAAATAACTTTACTAGCGTCTACACAGCGAAACCGCTAATTTGAAATTAATTCGAAATAGCAGAGTGCTTATTTCAAATTTGGTAAACCTCATTCCATGAGGAATAAGGCCAAAGTCAAAATAGCTATTTTGAACTAAGTGCTGTATAGACACTTATTTCTAAATAGGGGGCCTCCAGCCTTACCTTCCCAGAGTGGCCTGGTGGCCACTCCAGCCTCAACCAAGAACACTCCTCTCCCTCCCCCAACCCCTGCTTTCCCCAGAGCCTTTAAAGGGATTGACTCTCGCCATTGTGCCTGTGCCAGCCCCAAGCCTGCCAGCCCAGAGCCAGCAGTCACTGCCCCTGACCCAATGGCTCCAAAACATGAGCCAGTAAGCCACTGGCAGCCAGCCCTCCACCGCTCCCCAGGAGCAGTCTGCCAGCTCCCAGGAGCCTGCCAGGGCCCGGAGAAGGTGGGCGCCTTCCTGGTCCAGGATGGAGATCATGGACCTTATTCAGGTTTGGGGTGGGGGATGCCCCCAATGTCCATTATCTCTGCACTAGTTGGAGGAACACGGCCATCTATGGCAGGATAGCTGCCTGCCTGGCCACCAAAGGCCACATGCAAATCCAGGAGTAGGTTTGCATGAAAATCAAGTTTGTCCAGCAAGACCCCCCCCAACCCTGATCCCTGAGCGTCCCTTCCCCCTTCCAGCTCCCTCCTCCCAGGTTTCCCCCTCCTCTCTCCCACCCTCTCTTCTTCCCTCTCCTGCCTCCTTTCCCCAGTCTTACCAGAGTTTCATTCCCCCCCCCAAGTTTTGTTAAAGAGAGTTTGTGTTCATGAAAATATGTGTATTTTATTTGACATCAGGAAGGGGAGTTAGGGAGGGGTAAGTGGAAGAACATGGGGCAGGAATGAGGCATAAGCCCCCAGGGAGGCTTTTAGTGCCCCTCAAGGTGGAAGCTTTCCCACAGGGCCTCCTGGATACTGGCAGCCCCCCGATGGACCTCCCAGGTGGCAGCCTGCAGAAAGTGCAGCCAGGCTTGCAGCAACGGGTCCACAAGAAGCACCAGAATGCCCAGGGGCAGCTCTGGCTTCATATTGCAGAGTGATGTGGTGTCCTGAGTGAGGGCAACCAGAGCACGCAGAGACAAAATGCTTTGCTGTCCCTCATCGAGGTAGGCCAGCAAGCAGGGAAACCTGAGAACCGGCTGTCCAGAGGGGTCCCTTTATGCATAGGCCTCAGATACTTTGTATTGCTTCTGCCTCAGGCTAACTCCTGACCTGATGCCCTGCCGAACCTGGTTCCAGCCGGCCTTAAATGCAATTCAGCGTCCACTCAGTGTGGACGCGCTATTTCAAAATAGAAAAATGCTATTTCAAAATGTATTTTGTGTAGATATGTTATTTCGAAATAACTTACTTCGAATTAACACTGTAGTGTAGATATACCCATGGGCTGTGTCTAGACTGGCCAGTTTTTCCGGAAAATCAGCTGCTTTTCCAGAAAAACTTGCCAGCTGTCTACACTGGTCGCTTGAATTTCTGTAAAAGCATTGACTTCCTACTATAAGAAATCAGTGCTTCTTGTGGAAATACTATGCTGCTCCCATTCAGGCAAAAGTCCTTTTGCACAAAACTTTTGCACAAAAGGGCCAGTGTAGACAGCTCAGATTTGTTTTCCGCAAAAAAGCCCCAATCGCGAAAATGGCGATCGGGGCTTTTTTGCAGAAAAGTGTGTCTAGATTGGCATGGACACTTTTCCGCAAAAAGTGCTTTTGTGGAAAAGCGTCCGTGCCAATCTAGACGCTCTTTTCCAAAAATGCTTTTAACAGAAAATTTTTCCGTTAAAAGCATTTCCGGAAAATCATGCCAGTCTAGACATAGCTATGGTGAAGTTCCAGCATTGACTGGAGTTGCTTGGAGATTGCTTAGGCATGATAAATCAGACTCAGTAAATCAACATCTAGTGGGTCGATTGCTGCAACATCAATTTACCATGTAATGTAGACAAGGGCTCAGAGATAAGCTCCAGAATGTCTGCTTCATAGCCATTTGATTATCTGAATTGATTATCTGAATATGTTCACTTGGAGCCTGGGAGAGTTTTCCACACTGCCAACCAAATACATTCTTTTTAATGAGGTAGTTTTTAAATTTAAAAAAATTCTTGGAGAATTTATCCTTTGCAACTCTGCTTTGTTTTGAGGGAGAGAGGGGCAGGGAGTTAGGTTTTGGAGGTCAATATTGATACCTTTCTTTGCTATCCCATCAGGCTTCAGACTGTCATAATATTCTGGTCTCCTGCTAGTGTCTTTCCCATAGATATAATAATTAATCAATCAATCCATAAAGCTTTCTCTTTAAGGTCAGTGCATGAATTATCTTAAAAGCTTAATTGATTCAGAAAAAAAATTTGACAGTGAGCATTCAGAAACATGTAGGTCATTCTTAATCAGTTCATCTTTTTATTGCAATTAAATTTTAAAATGTCAGTTTGGGGTAGAATGGTAGCATTATTCCAAGTGTCAATCAGGTCATAAGTTCCTTAAGGAAATAGGGATCTATATGCTTCTGAACTTAAGTGTCTCAGCCTCTTCATTTCTTGTATCCAATCTATCCACAACTACCACTGTCAAGGTCACTTTCCCTTCTGTTCAGTCTGCCCACTGCCTTCCCATGTACATCCACAGAATTAATTCTGCTCTACTTCTTTCAAAGATCTCCATCTCCTAGTCCTTCCAGCATTCCCTGTTATGCCTGTTCCTAATGCTACATTCAAGCTTCTTGACTGAGTTTTCCAAGCTATTCTCCACCTGCACTGTTGTTTTCATACCATGCCTTTTGCTTGATGTACATCAAGCCCCTTTCAAAAAGAAAAATGCTAGCAAAAGGCAACCCCTAGCCAAGCATCTGAGTTATAGCTACCATTATCATTCTATGCATTTGTTCCATTGTACCTATACATGTTTAGCTTATAAACTCTTCAGGGATGTGAATATCTATTTTTTTTTAATTTTAGCATGTTACTTACACACACAAAAAGCTTTAGAGTATCTTATGGCACATTTCTGTGTTCTGTTGTATTTGGCATAGGCTTCTTTGTTCATCCAGTCCTTGTTGCTGTTTTTGTTTACCTTATGCTTTCCTTTGATCCATTTTTTCTCTCTGAAATAAACAAAATAATATAATTGTGACCTTCCTTTGACTGTTTCCAGCTTTCTCACTTAAACATGATTTTACCAGCATTTAAAGTCTAAATCTCAGTCAAACAGTTCTGATTGGGTACGTGTGTGTAAGTAAACTGTGCCTGACTTTGCCAGCATGATGTTTTGGGATTCACTGAGGCCAGTAATGAATTCCGCTCTGGGTGACTTAACTGTTATGTTGCTGTGAATCATAGTTCTCATTTCAACAGCCAGCATACAGTCATGGCATCTGTAGCCAGCAGAGGAAAGGAACTTGGTCTGGGGATACATGGCAAAGTTTACTGGACTATAAAAGTGAGGGGGAGAGAAGCCCTAAATTTTCCTTCATCTGAGGAGACACAGAAAATGAAGCAGTCTGGGATCTGTGATTGGATCCTGGTTAAGGACTTACCAGCCATACTTGAAGAATAAGTACAGTGAGACAACTTTGAACTAAAGACTCTAGTTTAAATTTTAGTAGCATATATTCATGATTGTTTGTTCAGCCATTTCATTCCCTATTCCTTCTGCTTGGTATCACATAAAGCTATGTCCTTATGTTACTAAACTTACTTTAGTTTTACTATGAACCAACTCTGCTATGAATGAAAGGAAAGGAATATGTGTTAATCCCAGTTAAATTAATCAACTGCTGTGTACAGATTATTTAAAGGAGCCGGGAACTTGATACAGTTTTGTGCATGCTACGGTGAGTGGGGCTGAGTATTGCAGAAAGATTTTTTTTTTTCTTTTTTGAGACAGCATAGAGCTGGAAGGGCGATTTTGGTACCTGGTCAAGAGGAAACATAGCCATTCTTGGTTCCAGGAGTTGCAAACGTCACAATCACCATAGCAATGCAGGGGCATTGTTCTCTTTCCCCCATCAATGATAGCAGAATAATATTGCTTCCATGAGAGATGGGGAGAAAGCATACAAAATTGATGAAACAGCAATTTCCATAGAAACTTCAGAGAAGTTTTATCTGAACTTTAATGTGAAGCAAAATGTTAATCTCCTGAATTGGCAAGAAGGGTCCCAAGAATGTAAAGAACTTCCATGTGACCATTGTGCACAAACGCCACAGATAATCTTCTCAGCATTTGTAAAGTGCCAGAAGAAAAGACACATCTCCATGACCTCTCTCACAGTTTAGTGTCAAGCAAAACAGAGTAACTCTTCATCCAAAAAGATACCTATGAAGACTTAACATAAGAAAGAATGGAAATTGGGGCCATAATGTGGAAAGAGATTAGATCTAGTGATGTTGCTCATGACCTGGTGCAATACGATTTACTGGAAGCTGAAGTCAGAGATGGAATCTGGGTCAAGGGAGTACCTGAAAGAAAGGAGCTTGGGGCTGGACCTACTCTTTCATTGACTTCTTAACTTCTTATTACAGTACCAGATGTTGTCACAAGTTGCCATGGAACAAATCTCTGTGCTTTGGAAGATGTATCCAAAGAAAAAAAGTTGTTCCCTAAAGGGATTTGCCATGGGAAAATTTAGCAAGATGGACAATCATTTTACATTTTTATGTGATTTGAAGGAAAATATCCTCCTTTTATTAGCAGATCTTGTCTTGAGAAGCTCCAGGTGAATTGGACTGAGATCTAGGTGATCAGAAAAGCATGTTGAAATCTTCAAGAAATATTAACTAGATTTTCAAAGATTTTGAAAAAGAACTTGGATAGATGAACAACATGTTAATGAAGGCAGACAAAATAATGCAAGCCCAGAATTGTACTTTTATACTCTGAAGAAGCTGATGTGGGCTGTTTAATGAACATCAGAATCTCAACACTGGGCTCACATTTTGACTGAGGTACATTCACTGTAGCACTGATCAGTAAGGATGGCTCAACTTGTGGAGACTTGTGGAGACTTCAGAGTGACGCTGAATGCACTAGTGTGCACAGCTGTATATGCTACCTCATTTTGAAGATTTATTTGCTACTTTTCGCGGAGGGCAGTGTTTCGGTAACTTGGATTCGGTCAGTGCATACCTACAAATGGAAATTGATCTGGCATCTCTTAAATATGTCACAATCAAAATGCATGAAGGCTTATTTTTAGAGAGATTTTGTAGATATCTGTGGATATAAATCGGTATCCATAAAGCCACAGGGGTCTCTCGGTACCACAGCAGTGAAAGAAGCAGAACATAGTGCATCGATAGGGCATCTTGCACTTTGAACACTGTATTGCATTATTTTGAACACCATGGAGTACAGAAAGACAAATGTGAGGTATGGTGGGTTTTTTTTTTTAAACTTCAACTGCATACCTGGGTAATAGATGCCAAGAAGTTAAGGAAATCACCTGTTAAAGAGAAGGTGGCTTTTCAAGGTTGCATACATTTTTAGGACTGTTTAACTACTACTGTAAATTTCTGCCTAATCTGGTGACAATATTGGCCTCTTGACATAAACAGTTACAAGCAAAGAACACATAGAAATGAACTTAAAGTGATGGTGCATTTAAGCAAGCAAAGATACTACTGACAGATAAATTTTGTACATATTTGATGCTTTGCTCCTATAAAGCCAATGGACCATGGGCGTCAGTAGGTGGGATTGAACCTGGGACCTCAGAAGCCTAAAGCCATGATCCTCTACTACCTGAGCTAAAAGCCATCTGCTTCTTAGCTAAGGCCATAGAGCAGACTTTACTCTCCCTTTTTCAGTGCCTGTGGGTTACATTCTTCCTTCATCTCAGGAAGTGCATCCCAAGCTTCAGGGGCCTCCCAGCAGTTTATCCTGGATGAGACCTTACTTGTAAAGCTGATGGACCTTGGCCATTGGCAGGTGGGATTTAACCTGGTACCTTAGGGCAGGGGTGGGCAATATAATGGCAGCGGTTCACCAGAATTAGCCCCTGCAGGACCACCGCCGCTATATTTACTTACACCTCCGCAGATACAGGTGATCAGCACCTCTTGGCTGTGGATCGCTGTTCCTGGCCAATGGGAGTGGTATGAAGTGGCAGGGACTGGGACACTCATTTCCACAGCTCCCATTGGCCAAAAACAGTGATCTGCAGCAATGATAGCTGCAGTCTCTGGTACCTGCAGACATGCAGGTAAATATAGCAGTGGAGGCCCACCAGGAGCTAACCCTGGCAGATTGGATCTGGCTCGTGGGCTGGTATTTGCCCACCCCTGGTCTGGAGTACTAAGAGACCAGAGAGAAAGGTGAATCATTCTTTTGAGAATCCAGCCACAACTCGTATTAGGTTATAGCACATTCACCATATATGATAATGGTGTCTATGCGTAGTTGGAAACTTTTTTTTTAAGAGTGGAAAAAATGTGATGTCCTATCCCTTTAAATATTTGAGCATTCTTCTCTGCCCTCTGTGAAACACACTGGGTTTATGTTCGTTTCAGTTTTGCAGCCAGAACAATAAATATTGCCATAGCAGCTGGGTGCTCTAGTCAGCTTTTCTGTATCTGTTTCTCTGCTGTGTCCTACATATTGCAAACAGACTGTTTCTCCTCACTGGGCCTCACTGTTTACTTTGTGTCACCTTTAATATACAATAATGCATCAGGATCTTTTAAAAATGTGTTATGCCATATTTAATCTTGATGCTATTCTTAAAACCTGAGGTAGTGGAGCAGGATGTAATGAGAAAAAATTGAATGAAGCAGGCAGTAAAAAAAAAATCTTTCTGATCACGATTTCATTTGTATAATGAACTTTCAGTTCACATTGAATATAGCTATCGAGCCAGCTGGTGTCCACCATATCAGTAAGTGAGCAGGTAGCTCTATATATAAATGATTCAGATAAATATTGGTCTACATGTAAGTCAGTATTTTAGTTTTTGCTCTATAGTAGCTACTTACCAGTTGATGGCTTATAATTTGGCTTTTGCTAGAAAGGATTTGGTATGGTAAAGCTGATGAACCCTGGTTGTTGGCAGCTGGGATTGAACCTGGGACCTCAGGGGTCCAAGCCATGAAAAGGACTAAACTGCACAGGACTACTGCTTAGTCATTAGGATGGAGTCCAAACCAACGGAGGTCAATAGGAAGAATCTCCCTGGCTACCGTAGGACTGAACCATGCCTTTTATTTAGAGGGGGTATGATGCGGCAAATAAATTCCTGTTTCTTGGCATTTTGGGGGAGAGGAAAGAATTAAAATATGGAAATTCTCAAGATCAAATAATAGTACTTAGCTTTTACATAGAGCTTTTCATTCAGAATTCTCCACGGACATTAGAAGGAGGTAAGTATCATCATCATTTGACAGACAAGAAAACTGTACTGAGTAAAACTTGTCTCTTGAGTCCCAGTCCAGTGCTCTGTTCACTCGGCCACACTATCACCTAATATCTGTAGAAATGGATTGCTTGGTGGTGGTTTGTTTTGAAAGGGTGATGAAATGATCACTTCATAGCTGTTAATCGCTGTCATATTTCCAACAGGATTTTACTATTTCCTGTGGACTCCATCCTATAGCCCGTACTAAGGCATAACACTTTTAAAGGCAAGTGTCCATTTCTTCTAGTAAATGTTAACCCTAGGATTTTTTGGGGTGCTAGAAGGACCCCAATGTTGTTGTGGTTTAGTAGGGCAGTTATAAAAAATTGTCCAGCAGAACAAAAATTGCCTTGCTAAAACTGGAAAGGCTTGCCCAGTTGCAGAAGTTCTAATTCTTTACACCTCCTACCTGTGGCCACTTGTGCTAGCTTGATTGCTTGCTACACCCACTTTGGAAAGAGAGAATTTAAGAGTGTCTTGTGCATATGTTAAAACAATGAGGAGTTGTGTGGCACCTTAAAGATTAACCTATTTATTTTGGGCATAAACTTTTGTGGCTAAAAAACACTTTGTCAGATGCATCTAGCAACTTCTGAAGGCTGATTTGCCATTTCACTTACACATTATGCTTTCCCATCCTCCAAATAAAGAGGCCAGCAAGGGTTGTTGAAAAGCCTATTCACTGAGCTTATGGTGAGTTTGAGTACATCAATGACAAGGTGTCATTTAAAAACTGAAATGTCATTTTGGTTTGTCAAAAAATAATTCTGCAATTGCTATTCTCCTGTCCCTTGCCATGTATGCCATTGTAACAGGCTGGCAGTGTTTGTCTGAAACACGTTGCCCTGTTAGTAGATGCTGCTACTGGAAGAAAGGTTAATGGGTTTTAGCTGACCTAGTGAGTCGCTGATAACTTTCTATCTCACCTGGATATATGGAAGATGAATGTGACATTCTGAGAAGGTAGTAGGACCAAAGGCTAAAACCCTAGGAGCAGCTACATTTTGGATGAGGAATTATTAGCTGATTTTTTTTTATCATGATGTTTCTTTAGTTAATAGAGTGAAACACCAAGAATGGGCTAACTTTGTACTTTCCATAGCGCGAAGAGGCTGGGAGAAGTGCTTGCTTGCAGAATTCTTCCACGTAATTGTATGGATTTCAAATTGCATGCTTTCTTAGGTGCAATTGCTCTGTTGTATTATAGTGTTCTTTGGAATTTTTCTTAATGGTTTTATGTATCTAGAAAAATCTTTGCAAAATGCAAATACTACATTAATTGATCAGAGAGGAGCCGGTGTAGTACAGAACTAAAGTTGCTCAGTCTGTCTGTGGTGTACTCATCCTGCTAAACAGCTCAGCACAGCAAATCCCATACATAGACAAGTGCCTAATGTGCTGCAATATCTCTATGGAAATAATTATAATGAAGCTCAAACACCTCTACTGTCACCTGCATTTAGCTAACCGTGATGGAGTGTATTACACATACACACCATTTCCTATAAGCATGTTCTCCTTTAAGCAATGTTTGATTTTCATTGAAGTATCCCTATAGATGTTAGTATTGAAAGATGTAAATTATATTTTAGCATGAAGGCAGGTAAAATTAAGGAAATGAAACACTGCTGGGAATGAAACACTGCTGGGAATAAAGTAAGAAACCATCCAATTCCAGTTTTTACCTTTGCTTTAAACCAATTCCGATTTTGAGGTTCTGAAATGTTCAGATGAGAGGCAAATGGATTATTTTCCACTTGAGTTGAGTAGTGCTGGGTATCTTACAAGAAATTGCAACCCCTTGGCTATCAAATGCAATAAGAACAGGTTAAGCTTTGTACAAGCACCCAGTTTTATTTAGAGACATTGTGGTCCTTCCTCTGCACAGGCTGAGGGAGAAGAAGCTTCTCCGCATGATTTTGACAAGGTAGGGGAAAAAGTAGCTCAGTCTTCTGTTCCATTCAAACCTGGGTCTGTCTACTGAAAGGGTGTGAACTGCAGTGATGTTTTGAGTTGGGGGAAAAAAAACCTGTCTCATCAGGCAAGTTCTAGGAGTATGAGGGATGCAAGATCAAGCCTTGAAGTTAGCAATGCATTTCACATTGAGTATGTAATGGAACAGCCACCAAATACTCATGCCCCGGTAACTGGGCCAATTGGGTTATATGACCTTCCCAAGTCTCATAAAGACTCTTGACATGGGGCCAGCTGAAGAGTCAGATTGAAATCCCTTTTTCTTTGGCTTGTTGACAGGATTCAAGGCACAGGCAGAAAAGGGTTGAGAGTCTGAAAGGTTAAGTCATCTGGAGCATATCAGCCAAGCAAACCTAGTTCCTTTTATATAGGATGCAGAAAGAAGACAACATGGGAAAGAAACTGATTGCAAGGAAGGAGATTTGTCAGCAGCACAAATTTGGAAGGTGTCTGTCTGATTGCCTGTTGAAGAGAAGAAACATATTTTGGAATTGTATTAGAACATAAGAACGGCCATACTAGGTCAGACCTAAGGTCCATCTAGCCCAGTATCCTGTCTGCCGACAGTGGCCAATACCAGATGCCCCAGAGCGAGGGAACACAACAGGTAATCTTCACATGATCCCTCTCCTGTCACCCATTTACAGACAAACAGAGGCTAGGGACACCATTCCTACCCATCCTGGCTAATAGCCATTGATGGTCCTAACCTCCATGAATCTATCTAGCTCTTTTTTGAACCCTCTGGCAAGGAGTGAACCCTCACATCCTCTGGCAAGGAGTTCCACAGGTGGGCTGAGTGAAGAAAAACCTCCTTTTGTTTGTTTTAAACCTGCTGCCTATTAATTTCATTTCTAGGGACCCCTAGTTATTATATTCCTTAGCAGGGAAAGGTTTGTTGGCCCACCACACAGCAATAACTTAACAGTTTTGTGTGTGTGTGTGTGTGTGTGTGTGTGTTTAAAAAAAGCTTTATCTTATAATCAGCCCTCTGAGGACTCTTTCATGCATATAATTTAAAGATTGCTTCGTATGGAGTCAATCTACTGTTTAGAATGTTCACAAGCTTTCAAAATTTTCTATCACCTAAATTTGTTGGCTGTATTGCTGCTTCAGATTTAGGATACCACCATGTTCCATTCAGCTAGTGATTTAGGATGAACTTAAAGTGAGGTCTCTCTAGGTAAACAATTATCATATTAATCTACTGACTCGCCTCAAGTGTTTTGTCTTTTTGTACTTTTCATTATTTTTATAGTTCATATCTGTCTATTTTATTGTAGTTCATAAAATACACTCTAACAATTAAACATACTGCAGAAATACAGCTACACTGACAGAATGCCATCAGAAATCTCACCAGTTTTCCTCTCCCTCACCCCCCTTAATATTATCTTGGTTTCTCAGAGGTCTGGTACAATTTGCTTATATGAGTCTTTGGTGGTGGAAGAGGTTGCTGGCACCCTTTTCTTTTACCAGTAATCCAGAACATTCCAGGGAACAATTTTGCCCATCATTTGTGATTACAAAAATAACCATTGTGTCAAGCATTTTTACTCCCCACCATCAGAGAGCTGAGTTCTGTTTTTCAGTTCACTCAGTACTTTCTTACCTTCTCAACTGGACTTCCAGGCCCCAAGGGTGTGTCTAGACTACATGGCTCCATCAACGGAGCCATATAAATTAGTTTATTCAGCATAGTCAAAGAAGCAGAGATTTAAATAATCCCCGCTTCTTTGACTATGCCGAATAAACTAGCCATGTAGTCCAGACATACCCAGAGACTGAAAGTGATTCACGTCTAAGGGCATACCTGCACTAGGAAATAATTTCAAATTAAATAAAATCGAAATAATAAATCCTAAAATAACAAAATTGAAATAGCATGTCCCCACTATGAGGGAGCATTAAAATTACTCATGGCAGTCATCCCAGGAGTTACTGTGTATGAAGTGTAGCCCTAGTGTCTGAGCCGACACTGAAGGTCTCAGTTCAGTTGATGGTTGATAGGCTTCAAGCAAGGCCATATGTTGCTTTGACAGTGGGCACTTTCCTGCAGGAGTGTGGATATCAAAGGAGAGCATCGCTACGCCCATGTCCCAGGGAAAAGGAGGAATGTGAAGGTGCTGGCCAGGCCAGAAACCTGCAGGTAGAAGGAGGAGACCAGGTGGCTTGGTTTTCTTCTGTGCTCCACGCTTGCTGGGTCCAGCACTGGAGGTGTCCTGCAGTGAGAGAACGTCTATCCCTGCCCACTGGAGGAGGGGAGATGTTGGGAGAGGTGTGTGTGTGAGCAGCAGAGGTCCTTGTTGGAGAGAGTGATACTAGGGTCCCCTCTTCTTCCTCCCCCTCCCCCGGCAGGTTCCCATGCAGGGGATCAGTCTCTGCATTACCATGCTTGACTGTGAGTAGATGCTGCCTAAGTGCGGGCATGTACGGCACATCCTGTGCCATGTATGGCACTGCTGTGTGCTTCCACAACTCCAGACTACTTAGTGGTGGCTTGTCATGGGAAGGTGTCCCACCACAGAGACCAGAATAAGGCAGGCCACTCCAGGAACATTGTGGGGAGGACTGAGTGGTTTCTGTGTGAGAGCATCATGGGGCTGAGTGGTCCAGATTGGCGCTCCATGTGCACCCACATGCACAAGCTGTTGTGTGAACCCCCCGCTCCCCAGGCTGAGTAGCTGAAGCGAGGAGCACACTGTCTGCCCCCATGTGGAATGTTATAAAATTCACCTGAAGTGCCTTCCCCAGATTCGTCCAACACCTGGGAGACATTTGGGAGGGGATGACTGGCTCCAGGATGAGTAGCAGGTCTTAGCTGGCAGGTAGGGTCACCTGGTTGGCCGCCGCTGCTGCCGCCTCCTCCGTTTCCTCATCATCATTCTCTGTAACCCCACTCTCATGGAGGCTGATGCTGTGCATGATCTGGCTGGACTTGACAATGATGGGAGGGGGAAGTGATCATTCCTCCACCTCCCAGGATGGCATTGAGCCAGTCATAGTAGCGGCATATGTATGGTGCTGCCCCAGAGGGTCTGCTCTGCACCCTGGCCTAGCTGTAGGCCTGCCATATCATCTTTATTTTCATCCAGGCTAGGGATGTAAGAGGTAAATCGGTTAACCAGTAATCATCACTCTTTATGGTGATACTTACCGGTTCTGGTTAACTGGTAGGGGCTGGGCAGCCCCTGCCTACTGCGGGTAGAGAACTTTTCCAGCTTTGCAGGGGTTCCTGTCCAGCTTTGGTGGCCCCTGTAAAACTAATTTGATACTCTTAATTGAGACAAATACATGTATAAAGAGGAAAGAAAACTGAAGATACAATGAATATCTGACTCTAATAAAGCAAACACAAGATCATTCAACACTGCTTTCTTGTACAGAATATTTGAACAACTCAATGTGGTTATCTTTTGGAATATTTAAATTGGTACAACACTGTAGCCCCAGCATTCTGGAGGCAAATTACCTTTTTTATAAAGTCATTTTCCTTGTCTTGAAGTCTATTAAAATATAATTGTTTCTTCTATTAATATCACACCTAAGTTCCTCAGAGGAACCTCTATCCTCATCAATAGGAAAAAATTAATAAACTCATGCAGGAAACAAAATGGGATTGACATTCGGATCTCTTTAGTTCCTTCAATAAAGAGCAACTTCAATGGAACATTAGAGACAATCTAACCATGACATAAAATTAAAAGGAACCTCTGGAAAAATGGTATGTATTTGAATTATAATGCAAAAAGGTAATTAATTATAAGCTAAGATGCTGAAAACTTCAGTTATGAGTCCTAATTCATATTAAGGTTTAGTTCAGTGCACATGTGCTGATACTTTTTTATTTTTAGGAAGTTAGATGCCTAACTCCATGAGTTCCTTTTGCATACTCCTGCTTTAAGCAGGTATTTGAAGTTTAGCACATGTGCCCCCAAATACAGGATTAATTTTAAGCATATGACTAGTCTGATTGAAGTCAATGGAATTTATCATTGGCTTAACATTGGGCTGCAGTACTTTCCAGGATTCTGGGTTGTGTAGTATAGGCGTGAGGGAAACTGCATTTTGTTTCTCTGAATGGGAAAGGCAATGGGATTTTGAAATTGTCACTTATGTAACTTTAAAATTTGGTTAATTTTGCAGAATTAAAACATTTAAAATCTCGCATAATTATATAAAATCTTCATGTTATGCCATGGGGATTTCTTTTAAAGTGATAATGATCCCAAAATGCACTGAATTGCGTACTAGAACAAAAAGATAATAAAAACCTTGCTCGGGAATCATCTATAGTGTACACTCTAGTTGTGCATAGGGCAGAAGTTCTGTTTTTTTTTTTCTTTTTTGAAGGGTTCAGAGTTTTCAAAATTTGGCTTTATTCCAAATTGGGAAGAATACTGAAAATTTTGAAATTCTGTGAAGGAAAATTCTATGAATGACCAGAAATAGTTCCTTTCCCCCCCTCTCGGAGTGTGTGTGTGTGTGTGTGTGTGGGGGGGTTCCCTCAATCAAATCAAAACATTTGTTTTGATGTTGATCTTTTAAATTTTGGGTTATGATATGATACAGAATATAACTAACATTGTGGAAACTTCCTCCTAGTAAAATTATGACTGGATTTTGTGAAGTGTGATTTCTATAGATCCGCATATTCCAGTGGAATACAGTTCTGTCATAGTTTCTCCAGCCAACTACAGGGAGTAACTGAAGAAAGTCCATTGATCATGGCTTTCTTAATTTTCTGTTTTCATTTGATAAGCAAGCACTCTTGCAGTTCCTCTGATGGGGTTGACACACACAACACTAAGCTTAAAGGTCTAATAAAGCAGTACCGGGCCAAGAAGGCCCATCCCTCAGCAGCTGTTAGGCATGTTTTCTATGGACAACCTTTTTAAAAGGGGAGGTCTGGCACTCAGGCTGAGAAAGGAAAGAAGGAGAGGTGTTTGCAAGAAGGCAGACAGGTGGTAGCTGCTGAAACAGAGCAATCTATGGGGGGAAACTCAGGACTATAAGATCTGTCTGGGGCCAGAACCCACCTTTTTTTCCCCCTTTCTTCCTGACCAAGCAAAACAACTGACTTCTGGAAGAGAAAAGTGAAGTGAAAAGGGAAGCTTCTCCCTTCCATCTGGGTCTCTGAATTACTGAGGGTGAATCCAGCCCATAAACTGAGGGAAAGATAGAAACTAAACCAGGGGACTTTGGATCTTGAGTAGCAGCCAGAAGGGACTGAACCACTTTCACCTGTCTCTCTGGGGCCTGGGACCTTGTTCAGCTCCTCCCCTTCCCTCCCCTCATCACCTGAGGGATCCAGGAGGAATCTGGGAGTGGGGGGGGGGGGAGGAAGGGAAATTATGATGTTGCACCCCAGATTCTTTATGGAAATATACCCATGAATATGACATGACACAGACTTGCTTAATACAAAATACTTCTTGTAACACATCATTAGAAAAGTTCTAATCTGATGAATGTGTATATTCTGTATGTATATCATTTCGGTATTTGAAGTTAGAAATATGGAGTATAAACCTGTTCATTAATCTAGACATGCTAAATGAGGCCCTTTAGTAGTACTCAAGGAAATCAATGGTCCCATACTTGGGACAATGATCTGTGAATAGTCCTTCGGGGTTTTTTTTCTATACGCTTGGAATGTGGTTGGTCCTGCCAAGTATGGGGCCAGGTCACTTGATGCTGGAATCCATTTTGGTCTTTTCCATTTTGTACTTTTCCACCAGAAATGTGAAAAATTTAAACTTAATGCAAAGGATTCCCACCTGGGGAAAAAAGGTATAAAGGTGGGAAACCAAGCAATCGGGGCTATGGTCAGATGCCAGGACATCCATGCCTACCACCAAAGATGACTGCTGGCAACACCTAAGGCTGATAAGCTCAGGCTTCCTAGCCACTAAAAAATGATGACGAGAACAACTGTTAGAGCAGTGTATTCCATGTAACAAGTTTATTAGAGTATTAGGCTTATCTGGTGGGGTTTTTTTCCCGCTTAGTAATTTACTTTGATTTGTTTGCTCTTATTTGCAGCCACTTAAATCCTACGTTTTATACTCAATAAAATCAATTTTGTTTATTAATAATCCCAGTATAAATAATTGTTGTTGGGGGGAGGGGGGAAAACATCTGTGCATAACTTTTTCATTAATGAAGGAGAACATTTTATGAGCTTGTTCTGTATAACACTTTGTACAGAGTAAGATGGATATATCTGGGGTTCTGAGGCCATTGGGCTGTGCACTGGAGTGCTGTCAAGTCCCTTTGACTGAGCCCTCCCAGAGCTAAGCTGATCTTAGTGTTTGCTGGGAGCTGTGACACCAATTCCGATTCTGAACTGGAAGAGACCAGAGGGTCTGGCACAGAAGGACAGGGTGCTGGAGCATCCAAAAGGGCAAATAGGCCAGCTCAGTGGTATTTCAGCACACCAAGTGAAAGTCTCAAGGAGATCTCTGTGACTTGGCCATCACTGCCCCCTAGAGTGTTTAAAGAGCTGCCCCACGACTTTGACAGTCTATTTGGCTTCAGCCTGATCACTAGGGTTGCTGGTCCCAGAGTAAAACTTCTATTAGTTCCCATTTACTCATAGTGGTAGCATGTTTTTCTCCTCAATGAATACATTTGCATACCACAACAATGAATACTTGCCTACTTCTGGAGTCATATCAGCTACAGCTGGTATTAAAAAAAAACCCTTCTAAACAATGAGAAATGTGCATTAATTTATGTATTTGCTGCTTAGCACATTTTTTCACCATATAAATAATGGCATTGCATGTCTGATTTATAGAATGTATTTAATGCCCAGTTACAGGGCTGGTTGGAGGAACTTTGGTGGAACCTCAGAATATGCAGAAAATGAAATGTTTCATGAAATTACATTGATTTAGCCAGAAATTCATTTTTAGAAGGAAAGTAGAGAGGAGTCAACTATTGTAATGGTTTAAATATTGAAATGACTTACTTTATATTATATTAGAATATAATATAAAAAATAAATGCCTAACTCAAAACAAAGCATTGCTATTTTATTAAAACAAAATGTTTTAATTGACCTTTTTTGGAAACTTTTCTTTAGCGTTTCAAAATTTTGAGGCTTAACTTTCATGCAGAATGAACCTATGTTTTAAAAATCCTTTCTCCTCAGCACAGTTCAACCCAGTAATCTATGCAAAAGATGCATGCAAAAGTTCAGGATAATCACTTAGCCGAAGGCACTTTGTTTTCATGATGAGGACAGCCATGTATTTCTCAAAATTTGTCATGGTCTAATTAAAGGGAAGCTTTAGCAAATGGTATAACGGACGAGAGACAGTGATGACAGTGATGAATTATTGCTTGGCTTTGAGAAATCCCTTTTCCTGTCACTGGAGGGTTGATTAGAGTTCTCATGTGTTACTTTCCTTTATATAAGTGGTTATAGTCTGCATTATAGTTTCCAGACTGCTACTGGCAAAAATCTTGCTGTTAATGGATTTTTTTGGGTTTTTTTGCTTTGTTTTGTGTGTGGGTTTTTTTTTAAGATTACATATGGTGATCTCAAAAATAGGTATCTAAGTAACAGTGCTGATGCTGCTACTAGCAGAAAGGGAAGAATCAATGCACTTTAGTGAGAAGGGGAAAAAAAACTGGTTACATCTGAGTTTGACGGAATTTTAACTATTATTGTCCCCTTGGTAAATGCCCCCTTAGATACCCTGCCTGTGTAATGGCTACCATATTAGGGAATGAAGATGGGACCTAAAAGCTTGAACTTAAGAGTCCAGGCTCTGTGGATTGGGCTGTGCAATGCTATGTATATGAAAGATGGCCATTTTTATCATAGCTGATACCACTGTGCTATAGTAGCAATCAGGCTTGTACCAAATATGGCATAGAAAGTGTCATTTGGAAAGTCATGATTTGCTAAGTATGATTATCTCTTTTATATGCGTGTGTCATCTTGGTATCAGAAGTTATAAATATTGGTGGTGTGCTTGTATCTTAAACATGAGTTGTATTTCTGGGTGACGGTGCCTCGATAGAATTTACACTAGGGCCAAATGTTGATGGCCCATAAAAGACACTCCACTCTCACAATGGGACATTGAAGAAACTCATCCTATACAGCTCTTCCTGAGGATACCTCAGACAGTGAGGAGACAGTGTTCATATCCAGTAATTCAGCAAAACATGTAGGAGCATGTATTAAGAACAAGAGAACTCAGAATCCATCTTGGGTCAGTAATTTTTCATATGCCTTTACTGTGGGTTTTGTTTGGGATACTAAATTTCCATGTGCATAGCATAGGGTATAAAATACTCTTGAGACACCTCTGTTTGGTCTCTTTCCTACTCCTATTCTCTGGACTGTGGATTTATAACTAAAATAAGTATTTTGAACATTGGTTTGAGGATCTTCCAGCCTTTTGGAAGTTACTAGAGAGATTTGTGCAAGCCAAACATCTATTCTATCTCTGCTACAAATCTTACATATGGATCTGGCGATCATTTGTATGTATATAATCTATTAACCATTTATAACTCCTATTAATAAGTGTTTATTTAGTTATCAAAGACTGGCTGACAGTACAATATTTGGACAAGATTTGAGATGCATATTGATGTAGTGGCAAGTGTCTGATCCTTTGGGAGAAGTAAAACCTCACATATGGTTTTCAATACCCTCTCACTATATTAGACGTGATTGTCTGGATTGGAATAAGGGGCTGAAATGCCTTAACAAACTGTATTGTCTTTTGATTAACCAGTGTGGTACTGCAGAAACTCTCCTGTTGTAATTAATTATAGAATAAACCACTGGTTTGGGGGGATTGTCTGCCCTATTCTTTTAGTCCACCTTGAGTGTGGCTGGATCTACATCTATCCTCTATGGACTAGCGCAGATGGGCACCGGCAACAGACATTTACCAGATTGTGCCAAGGTGACCATTTCTATGGGTATGGTCTTCTCTGACCCACTATCCCTGCTTTTTCCAGCCTGTAACCCGATGGTTCATTTACTTTCTTCCTTATTACCTTGCTCTGAGACTGAAGACAGCTGAACAGCACACATTCCAAAAACAGTAACAGGCAGGATTTAAGCTACTGTACAACAGAGAGAGAACATAGTGAAAATGAGAATGTGAAATCAATTCATTCTGAGTGCAATTCCATTGCCTCCAGTAAAGTTACATCAGGGATATGTTGAGTCCATTTTACTTATTTGTTACAGAAAGCTCCATGCACACTGATGCAATTCTTAAAGATGAGGTACCAGAGTAGAAGCTAAAATATTTCCATTAGAATCTGTGCACATGCTCTAGTATTTGTATTTCTGATGGAGTTCAGAGACTCCGAATAATGTAAAGGTCTGTAATGACATGAAAACTGGCCGTCTTGAGATATTTCTGATCATAGATGGTGAAAATGTGTGGAAATTGGGTTGCTTATTATTTCTGATTCCTTAAGGAAAAAAAAACATTAATGGAAACAAACAAATTGTGGGATAGTCGGGTTTTGTTTTCTGCAAATGAGAATTCCTCCTTTGACAATTACATTTAGCGTGACATGTAATATTCCTCACTAACCAAACCCTGCATTACAGATTTTCAGAATATACAAAAGTCTCAGCCTTGGATCTTAAAGTAGTGTTTTCATTTTGATAACATGTCACCTGTAATGTTGTTTTCTCTCAAACTATTCAAAGTTTCTGTGTCCCCCCCTCAGAATTTCTGTTACTGTAAACACTAAAGTCCCTCTCTTTCCTTGGGAGCAGTCACTTCTAAATAAACAACCAGAGAAGATATGAGCCCAGGTCATATGCTGAATTTGTTTGGAGTTATTGACACAACTAACTCCAATATTACAAATACAAATCTAAAACCACAGTATGGATGGACTGGTAACATTTTGTCATAGTCTGAGATGCCATCTGTTTTTCTTGTCTTGGTGTGGAATGATACACTTTTAAAAGTCAATTCAAATACTTTGATGAGGAACGTGACTGTTTTTAGCTAGTGAATATTTCCTGTGTCCAAGGTATCATCTTACAGCTAGTGGTTTTGCAGGTGGTTCTAGTCAACATAATACTCAAAATGAGCTAATAGTTGCTCCCTACTCCATTGTCTGGAAGTGTTGTATGTAGTCCTGAGACATCCCTTTAAGCACAACTTCTGTGATCAAGGCTCTGTGTCAGCTATACCTGCCTGAAAGTGACTGGAGACTCCAGCTTGGAACTCAGAAACTTCCTGTTGCAAACTTCTTTGAAATCTGTATATTTTGATGGAACAGCATATTTTGACAAATAACATGTTGTCAAAAATGTTCTGACCAGCTGTAATTAGCACTATGTATGCACTTAATGATATCTTACCAACTGTATAAATATATCTTCTTTGAATGGCTTAGTAAATATATTGTTGTTACAGCTGATTAACTAGAGACCTCTATAAATACTGTACATTTGTTAGTAGAAAAAAAATATTTTTCACATGCAGTGTATTTTCCTGTGTGTGAAATATATTAATACAGTGAGCCCTCGCTACTTCGCGGTTCGACCATCGCGGATTCACGACTTCGCGGACTTTTTTCATTACATTATGTATATACGTGAATCCGCGATAGTCGAACCGCGAAGTAGCGAGGGCTCGCTGTATACATGTTAAATATACATGTCCCTACTTCGCGGATTTTCAACTATCGCGGTCGGGTTTGGAACCTATCTACCACGATAAACGAGGGTTCACTGTATACAAATCACTGGTGAGACCAGATTTGCAAAGGTACTTAGGTGCCTAAAATGCAGACAGGCACCCAGTGGGATTTTCAGAAGTGCTTTAGTGAATCAGGCACTTACCCCACACTGACATGACAAAACAATGTGTGGAACAGATGGTGGTACCCTTCTTCACCACTCCTTATGAGATATAGCCTGAGTGGAAGACCCAGGTTCAAAATTGCATTGTACAAACAATAATTGGAGGAGGGACTTGAAGTTGGTGATTCTACTTTCCAGGTGAGTGCCCTAACTAATGGCTGTTGGCTGTTTCATGGTAGACCTTTTCTTTCTTTCTTCCTTCCATTATTTTCACAAAGAATTGTGAAAGGTCTCCGTTTCACCCTTCTGATGTGGAATAAGACAAAGTTCAAAACCTCAATATTTTTTTCAAACCAGAACTCTTGTTTTCCAGCCAGACAGAGTGATAGGTTACTGCCCCTCCTTTCTGAAAGTTCCCATCTGCAAGGAGCCTTACTATGTCTGCTTCTTTCAGTATCTACACAGAATGACCAGAAGAGATAGTGAGCATAACTGGCAATGGTATGCTGAAGACACTCAAGTATATATCTAATTTCAACTAAAGCAACTGTTGTCATCATTAACATGTTTGAATGCTTACAAGGAATCAACTTCTTGGATGAAAAGCAGCTGGCTCAAGCTAAACCAAGGCAACACTGAAGTGATTTGGTTCAAAGGGAAAATGCTTTGACGAACCAGTCGTGATGTTGTAGTCACCATCCACTTAGCGCGTAGCCTCAGAACCCTGTTTGTCTCCTAAGTTTGGGTGACTAAATAGCATCAATATTTTAAAATGCATTTTCTTTCAAAAAACCTCCAACTTAATAGAAAACTTTATCCCTTCTTGGATGAAGACTGGGACTTAGTAATCCTGGCATTTGTCATCTTCAAGATGGATTGCTGTGATTCACTAGATCAGAAGCTGAATGTTAAGATGATTGTGGCAGGGTGTTGCCCTGCACTGGCCCTTTAAGGGCTGGGAGCTGGAGGGAAGCCCAGCTGAGGCAGCTAATGAGGGCCCAGCTGGAGGCCATATAAAGCAACTCTTGAAAGGAGGAGCCAGACCTGCCTGCAGTGAGAGAGGCTTCAGCCTAGCAAACCCAGGCTACCTGGCCTGAGGCCCAGGGCTTCAAGGAGGCAGTTTTGGAGCGCAGGGCTCACATGGAGGCAGTCCTAAAAGGCCGGGCTACAAGGAGGCAGCTGCAGTTCTGCAAGGAGGCAGCTGTGGTAGGCTGGGGGAGTTTGACCCAGGCAAGCCCCAGGCCATAAGTCTGCAAGGCAGGGTTGTAGGAGGCAACTGGGCAGGCAGAGTGGGAGAAGAACTGGGGGTCATAGGGAGGACCCTGCAGGAGGAGCAGAGGAAGAACATTGACTTCCCACCCCTTTTCTTCCCTCCCCACCCCCCGCCGGAAGGGGGCGCAGACCAACATCGGAGTGGTCACTGCCAGTTGGCAGTGCCCGGAAGAGAACACCTCACTCAAAGAGGGTGCATTGGCATCAGAGAAGCCGGTTACTTCCCCAAAGCTACTCTGAGGGAAGAAGCCGTGCGGAAAGTGAGTCTACCCATTACATGATGTACAGGTTCGAGCTGGTACGCTCATGACCTTCTAGTCACTCCAGTCAGGTTGTAATGCCAGTTTCAACTAAGCTTGATTCCTTCAGTTACTTTTCAGATCAAATTTTAATCTATGAAACCCTGAGGCTATGTCTACACTGCGGAGCTATTTTGGGATACCTCCAGCATCCCGACATAACTATTCTTCGTGTTAAGAGCAAGCCGGTTATATTGAAATATAACAGGCTTATTATTGCAACATCCCTGTAAGCCTCATTGCATGAGGATTAAGGCACATTTTAGAATATCACTTTATTTCAAAATTACCTTAAAATAAGCTACGCAATTTGCATAGCGCAAATTACGTAGCTTATTTTGAGGTAAGGGTGCTATGTAGACACATCCTGAGACAAATGTTCATTTCTGGGTCAATGCTGATTAGAAAGCCCAGAGGGAATTGGGCTCTTGATCAAAGGTGTTCAGATATGATGATGTAAATCGAGAAGCCAAGCACTTTTAGGAAACATGTGCCAAACCTTCCTTTTTGAAAAATCTTTAGCACCGTAAGGAAGACTCCCAATGTTGAGACTCTCTACAATCCAACAGAAAAAAAATCTTAAATATCAAAACAAAAACCCTACCCCAAGCAAAGATTTGCTTCTGAAAAGGGAAAAATGACAGAGATTGTGTGGAAATCCACTGGGGGCTTTGCTGTTGATTTTACTTGGAAGATAGCTATTATGGTGATCAGTGCCAGGATAAAACCTCAAGATGCATATTCATGAACACAGAATGAAAAGTAAATCTTTATCTTTACCACACACAAATAGTGTCTCTCTCCATTCTTGCTGCATATCAATAATGTGTTTAAACTTGAAGCAACCAAGACTAATATTATTAAAATAAGTAAATTTAGTTACATTTTTTTCACGCTATTTAGAATCTTAGGAGAAGATTCACAAAATGAATTTAGGCACCTAAATCCCCAAATCGGGTCCCATGGACGTTACAAATCCCAACCTCCATAGCTACTGCTAGTCCCTAAAGGGGCCAAAAAAATTGTACAATAAAAGTTTTCTAGACGCCTATGTTTCTGCCTGTGTGCATGTGCGCTGCAGCTCACATCAGGTATCCAGATATCTTTTGACTCAGAATGAATGCAAGATCCATGTGTGATTTTATTATTTTCTGTGTCTTTATCTGTGAACTGTGTCACAGAAAAGGGCAAGTCACATACCTATTGGCTGTGTCTAGACTGGCAAGTTTTTCCGCAAAATCACCTGCTTTTGCGGAAAAACTTGCCAGCTGTCTACACTGGCCGCTTGAATTTCCACAAGAACACTGACGATCTCATGTAAGATCGTCAGTGTTCTTGCGGAAATACTGTGCTGCTCCCGTTCGGGCAAAAGCCCTCTTGCACAAATCATTTGTGCAAGAGGGCCAGTGTAAACAGTACTGTTTTCCGCAAAAAAAGCCCCGATCGCGAAAATGGCGATCGGGGCTCTTTTGCGGAAAAGCGCGTCTAGATTGGCCACGGAGCTTTTCTGCAAAAAGTGCTTTTGCGGAAAAGTGTCCTGGCAATCTAGACGCGCTTTTCCGGAAATGCTTTTAACGGAAAACTTTTCCATTAAAAGCGTTTCTGGAAAATCATGCCAGTGTAGACGTAGCCATTGTGTGGCTGCATCCTCATAACATCTGGTACATATTTGAAACTACTTGTTTAAATGTGAAGGCACTGAATGTGTTGGCTAAAAAACCATGGGATAATAAAGAAAAGTTGCATTGAGTTCTGTAAATTTTGCTTGATATATGGGAGTCTAGCATTTCTGCTAAAATCTGTCTGTAAAAAACAAAACAAACAATTGGAGGATGATTACCCAGACGACAGAACTCTTGTTTCAGATTTCCTGCTTTAATTCCACAAACACTTCATGGTATCCGTTTTGCATGCAGCCAACTGTGAATTTCTCTGGAATATAAAGTTCAAAGAGTATTGATGTGTGAGAAAATTGTATAGCATGTGACATAATTTTTTGTGTTTTGCCCTGCGTTGTAGGAAAGCTTTTTCTTAAACATATCCCATTTTTAAATATTTGCTATTTTGAGGTGATATGGGATTGGTGCCATATGACATTCCATTTACATCATGCAAGAAAGAGAACTGAATAAAACAATGGTATTTTTTAACAAAATATATTTTTCTTTATATGGACTAAATTTCATAAATGGACTAAACTAGGATAGCACTTAGAGATTTTTATCTTAAATTCGTGGATGAGTTGATCATGTTATTGTAAAGACCACAAAAACACTTTGAGCTGGATGACTCAAACAGCTTTTTGGGACTAAGTCACAGGGCCTGGATAATCTCCATCCAATAACATTAAAGGACCTGGCACATTAAATTGCAATCCCGAATTCAATGATTTTTAATGAATACATAATCTCAGGGGTCATATCCTGTGACTGGAGAATTGCTAATGTAAGTACCTATTTTTAAGAGATGATCAAAGGAAAACCTACCTTATGAGTAGAGACTTAATGAGCTTGGCTTGTTTAGCCTAATCAACTGATGGCTAAGGGCAGATATGATTGCTTTCTATAAATACATAAGTGAAATAAACATGAGGGTGGGAAAAGACTTATTTAAATAAAGGACCACTGTTGGCACAAGAACATGTGGCTATAACCCGGCCATCAACAAGTTTTAGGCTTAAGTTAGTTGAAGACTTCTAATCATCAGAGGAGTGAAGTTCTGGAACAGCCTTCTATCTGGAGCCTTGGTTGGGGGCAAAAATCCATACTAGTTTCAAGACTGAGTGTGACAAGTTTGTGAAGGGGATGGTATGATGAACTTGACTACAATGGCATGTAACCCATCTGCAACTGCTAGTATGAAATATCTACAATAGCCACAGATGGGACAGTGTATAGGCAGTGCTCTGAGTTGCTGTGGAGAATACTTTCCCAGATACTTGGCTGGTTGGTCTAACTGATCACCATATTAAGAGAGAAGAAGGAATTTTCCCCCAAGTTGGATTGGCAGAGACTTTGGAGGGGTTTCATTTTCCTCTGCAGCATGGTGCACTTATTGACTTAAAGACTAGAGTAAATCGTAGATTTGCCATAACTAGAAGTCTTTTAAATCTTGATTTGAGGACTTCAGTAACTCAGACAAAGGCTATGGGTCTATTATAATGTATGAGGCTCTGTGGCCTGTAGCGTAGAAAGGTTAGATTATATGATCACAGTGATCCCTTCTGGCCTTAAACCTATGAGACTTATGAAATAGCTGCCTGTTTTTCTTGTAATCATTGAGCCTTCTACTTGAAAATCTTTCTTGGAGGCTGTAGATTAGGAGTTTGTGAGATTTCTTCCTCTGGTCACTTTTCTTTATATATCTAGTGGAAGATAATTTGTAACCTTGTCCAACAATTGAAATTCTACAGAAGACTAAACGGAAGAGATCATTTCCACCCATAGATGTACCTGAGAAATGCAGGAGAATCCATTGTCCACAGAAATGTTTCAGAATGGTCTTTAGGCTTGGAATAAAAGTCTTTTCATCCCTCATTATTAGGACTGTCTGGGAAATTTCTGAATAACTGTTTTTATTGGAAAATGTCAATTTTTTAAAAACAAACTGTTTGAGGGAAAGGGTCTGTTACGACAAACCTGTTTTTGAAAAAAAATATAAAAAAATTCAATTGATGGAACATCCCATTTTGACACTTTTGAAATGAAAAAATTAAGTTTTGGTTTGGAATAACTTTTCATTTAGAAATTTTAGATAATGTATGCTAAACATTTAAAGAGAAATTGATAGAAATTATCCAATATTGTCTAGACCTGATTATTTTACAGCTTATCAGTTCATGAAAAATATATATATTTAATTTTGTGTCCTGATTCAGGCTGGGGAAAGTTTCCAAAATCTCAATGATTCTCATAGGATACTTATTTTACCATATTGTTGGCATAATTTTCTCTCCAGGTCTAATTCTGGTAAGAGCAATAGCAACAACTAATCTCAGAGTTTAACTTGAATCAACCATCTTGTACATTCTGAGAGATACTTTCTTCAATATCCACTTAACCATGGCTTTCTCAATTCTAGCTATAGCAACTTTAATATCACCTGCAATGAACTGGATATGCATTTAAATCTTCAGTTTTTATTTTGAAATAATGCTTCTGTGTATACATAGCCTAATAGTCAACCAAATCCTGAAATCAGTAATCACTCAAGATAACGAGTACTCTAAAATATTAATAACTGCAGGATTTCAGTAGAAATGCACTTCTATAAAACTCTCATTCAAAGATTTCAAAGCAATATGCAAGCAAAAGTTGAAAGTGATTCTTTGAATTAGGTGCTAGAATGCATCTGGTTTTGTTTTTCAGCGCACAACATAACCCAGTAGGAAAGAGCAGAAAGTGAACTACACTGTATTCCATGAAAACTGTAAAGGATGTTTGGGGAAAAAAAAACCGTTTCTGAAATTTTTCTCGGATGCCAGGTCCAATGTCCTTTATCTTAGAAAAGAATTATGATACTTTGATAAGTGCCTGGTTTTATATCTCATCCAAAAGGCAACACAATGCCATGCAGATGCACACATTGGGTCAGCATCAGTAATCACAGGAATGGAAGAGAATAAGTTATGGCATGACTCTTACCCCATTATAAAACACCTGCAATATGTGTTCCTTACAGATTTTTTTTTCACTCAAATATTGCATCACCACAGCTCTTCTTTGTCAGATCTGTTGGGGTCAGTGCACACATTGGTATGAATAAAAGGTGAAATCTTATTTTAAGAATATTTTGTGGTTTAAAATTGAACTATAAGTACCCTATTTTTCTATCTTCCTACATTAATACTTCAAGGTTAATCACTTCCATGAGAGTTCAGTTCAAAGAGTATGCTTTCATCTCATCCTTCTCCCAGAGAGTATGAAAAAGACATCTGTTAAATTCTATCACAGAAGACAAATAATTTAATCCTTTTTAACCTTTAAAATGCACATTGTGCAGAAGACCTTCTACGCAGGGAACTTCATAATTTTGGTAAAATTATGAATGACACTTCATACTGTACAGTGGCTAATGCTACATTTGAACTATTAGTAACCTGGCTGATTTTGACTATTCTGCATTGTCTCTTCATGGGAGGCTCAGGGACTTGAGTATTTCTATTGCTTACTAAGACAGAAGGGGTACATGTAGTGAAGAAAGGGCCTCCCTTTTTGTAATGCAGACCCTGTAAACAGATTGAGGAAGAAGTAATAGGAGCATCTCATGCCCCTTCTGCAGCTAATAGTAAGGGTATTCACCCAAGACATTGGATGGGGAGAGAAGTCTAAGAGTTTGCTCTGGAGTGGGGACTTGAACTTGATCTTCCACATCATAAATGAGGGGCCCTAACCACTAGGTAATAGAAGCTCTCTTATTGACCTAATAATTATTCAAGTATTTTATTTAAAGTGGAAAGTGTTCAATAGGAGAGATTGAGACCCTATATCAGAGGGGTAGCTGTGTTAGTCTGAATCTGCAAAAGCGGCGAGGAGTCCTGTGGCACCTTAGGGTATGTCTACACTACCCCGCAAGTTCGAACTAGCGGGGTAATGTATGCATACCGCACTTGCTAATGAAGCCCGGGATTTGAATTTCCCGGGCTTCATTAGCATAAGCGGGGAGCCGCCATTTTTAAATCCCCGCTGCTTCGAACCCCGTGTAGCGCGGCTACACGGGGCTCGAACTAGGTAGTTCGGACTAGGGTGCCTATTCCGAACTACCGTTACTCCTCGTGAAACGAGGAGTACCGGTAGTTCGGAATAGGCACCCTAGTCCGAACTACCTAGTTCGAGCCCCGTGTAGCCGCGCTACACGGGGTTCGAAGCAGCGGGGATTTAAAAATGGCGGCTCCCCGCTTATGCTAATGAAGCCCGGGAAATTCAAATCCCGGGCTTCATTAGCAAGTGCGGTATGCATACATTACCCTCCTAGTTCGAACTAGGAGGGTAGTGTAGACATACCCTCATAGACTAACCAAAGTGTTGGAGCATAAGCTTTCATGGGCAAAGACCCACTTCGTCAGATGCCACTGAGACCCTATAATTTACTCTAGCCTTATGATTAGGGCACTCACCCAGGAGAAGGGAGGTCTATGTTCAAGTCCCTGTTCCAGAACAAGGATCCAAACTTGGTTGTCCTATCTCAGATAAGTGTCCTAACATTTAGGCTATCACTTATAAAAGGAGGCAAGGGAAACTGTGCCACAACTATCTTATCCTCTGTTTTTCTGAACCCAGACCTTTATTTTCCTTGTTTTATTTTCGTTAAAGGGGCTTAAAATATTCAGACTAAATTTGCTGTTCAATGCAAAACATCAGTTTTGTTGACTTTTCCAATTCACACGTTTTAATTTCAACTCAAGTTGAGCCTCTGTTTCTGTGTGCACATGCACTCCTGATTTCCAATGAATAGACACATCAGTCTAGTTCTGCGCAGTATTAAAAAAAAGTGGCTATTGATCCCTTAATATAAGCAGAGTTGTGCCCCATACGTCCATGTCTGTTCATCTTCTGTAGTTACTTTTGCTCATCTCAACCCTCACACACACAATACTTGTATAAAAATTCAGAAAGAGCAGGACCAGAGGAAGATGGGAAGGAGACAATATAATATGTAGTAACACCTTCACTTAGATTTAGTGTTATTGAAAACCACACCAAAACACTATATACATGTTTGATTTTGTAATAGTTGTAATTCAAGAATTTATTTTAATATGCTTTTAGAAGTTAAAAAGCCTTAAGTAGAATGAATGTCGCCATCAATGTGTGCGTAGAGTTTGCACCAAATATGAAAACCAAGTTTGCCTCTCCAACGCTGGGGTGGGGGATCTATGGCTTGGGCTGGATAAGGCTTCCATCTTATCTGGATCAAGCCCTTGTGGCTCAGGCTTCCCCCTCCCCTGAGGGCCATCTTAGTGAATGTTTAGTTGCTTTTATTTGATTTTTCTGTGGGCTAGCAAGCCAAAAAAAGGTTCCCCAGCCCTATCCTACACATGCGCGCACACACACAACTTTGACTGACCTCTGTGTGTTTTGCCTGAAGATGGAGTGCAGCTTTTGGATCTGTTGCCCTCAAATACAAATTTCCAAATTAGGAGATGGAAGCAAGGGGATGCAGACAACAATATCCATACAGATACATAGTGTGAATTGCCCTTTTCTGAATGGCTGGATATTTTCTCTCATATATATATATATAATGTGACTAGAGAGTTCAGTGTTTCCTTGTCTCCCATTTCCTGTATTAAACACAGCATCTGGAAAGGATTGAGGATTAACCTGAAAATCCATCACCCCCATTTTTGTTGGCTTTGTAAATAAAGATTAACACTAATAATGCATTGTCAAAGCTAGTCTGGTTTAAACCAATACACAGATAATAAAGGAACAGCAAGAAGCTACTACAGAAGCAAGGCAAAATAGCTTATTCTTCACTTTTGCCACTCTCTTCAGAGTACTGAATAGCAAACTATGACACATCAAGAAGAAAAGCTGTTATGTCAAACAGCCTCTTGTGTTCCCAGATTAGACTTCTCGATCAAAATATGGAGAGGATTTCTTTTATCTCCCTAATTAAGCTATTCTGTCCTTTGTATTGTTTTAGTCAATGTTGATGACTAATTGAGGAGAAGTGTTGTGAGGACTGTTTCCCAAATATAATTAAACGAGGACATAATGTTTTGCAATGGAAAAGATTATACATTTGCTGAATTTAAAACAGGCAAAACAAGGGGAAAAATGGGATTGTACACACTGGGAATTGAGCTATGTTCGGAGATGTATTGAATTAGATGTTTTGGAGTCTTCTGCTTTAGATTCTCTTGAGATGATAGACATGATATTGTACAGTGATTATCTAAAAAAAATCCATTGTTCGTGCTTTTTTCTTTTTTTGTGAGACGAGACAAATTAGGCTTTCTAATCTAACTCAGCACAAGCAAGGAATCCCAGCTCTGTTGTAACAAATTAGGAAGCAGGTGTTCTGTTGTACCTAGTTTCAGAACACCCAAGATCACTAAGACTATGACCAATGCATACTGAGAGAGCCAGTCAGTCCACAATGCTGATATTTGGAGCTTCAGCAATGTTTTGCACATGGTATGTTCATTTCTGAGCTGGAAATGTAATAACACACTGCAGAGTCCTCTGAGCCACATGCAATAGAACCATTGTAGGGCCAGATTCTCTTCTGGTTGTTTTACTTACTTCAGTGGGAGACCTATGCAACCATAGTTGAAAATGGACGTGTAACCTGAAATGAAATTCTTATGCTAAAGCCGACAGGCTTTTTCTTTTTTCCTTCTGGATTGCCGGTGAGGTTAACATTAGCCTTCCCCTTGACTTCAGTAGGAACAGGATATTCTTTATTTTTTGCATAGAAGTGTAGGACCAGATCCCAACTCTCAGGTGATTTGTTACTCTATTTCTATTTACTTTGTCACTTCTTAATATCCAATTTTTCTTTAAAGAATGTGTATCCAGAGATCATGTTTTGACTTCATTTACTGTTCATAAATAAAATGAACATCTCCTTTCTTTGGAGTCACATTTTGAATAACCTGCAGCTGAAACCGTTAGTCTTTGTCTTTCCTGTCTTGCTATGCACTTGACTTATAGCGCATATCTTGTGTGTGGACATATGTTTGCTCATAGAGCTGGACCTATGTGCTCTTGAGTTGTCCATGTATGATGCATGTGTGTTGTCAGTAAAAAGGTCTCCAAGTGTTCTCTGTAATAAAAAGAATATAAAGTGTACTTTAGCATAGAGAACTAAAGAGCTTGAATTCCAGTACTAATGAAGATGAAGGAATGCAGAGGGGCAAACTCTTTAACAGATTGTTTAATTTGTGTATTTTTAAGAATATGCAAATGAAATTAGTCTAACTTGTATCTCTTTATTTATTTACTATCTGTCAGGATAAAGTTTGTGATATTTTATTCCACGTATAAGTTATCCACTGATCAGCCTGTCAGAATTTTGGCATGATACCCTCATAAAAGAGCTTGCTCATCCTTTCATTTGTAGCCAACAGAAGTTTAGATCTGGCTTGAATTGAAACAAGTACAGGTCCAGTAGGGTTATAAAACCTTGTCAGGCATAAATTAGCTAATACAATAAAAGTACCCAAAATAATAATACAAAAAAGCTGAAGATTTTTCTTGGCCAGCCACTACCAGGAGAACAACTTGCATTTCTGGCTGTACTGTCTCAGATGGAGGCAAATCTCACCATGAACTTTTGTCCTTTCTCTTCTTCTCAAGAGAGAAGTGGGAATATAGCCTAGTATTGACTTAAAAGCTTCATTTTATATTTCAAATAGCTTTTCTGATATAGTCCTCAATTACCAAAAAAGACTGCATGGGTCTTTTCCTGCAAGGGAGTGAACACCAGAACTTCCATTTAAGTTGAGGATTTACACTTTTGAATGGAGGAAAAAAAGCTTTTACAGCTTTTAAGCGACCTGAGTGAGACAATCACAGGCACCATTTTAGAATCATTTCTGGGAGGGGGAGTTTAGATAGATGCTCTAAAAGCCACTGTTTTCTTTTGTGTTGGGTACAATAGCATAATGTAGAATGTGAGACTCTCGCTAATAATGATTTGTAATCTCTTCTGAATGAAATCTCCCCGCTTTGCCTCAGCATTTCTGTCACATATTGTCAGAGCACAAACTCTGTTTGTATTAATGTTACTCTTAAATAAAGAGCTTGCAGTGTTTTTTCTTTTCAAATAAAAAAATGAAATTATTGGGGGGAAAATGTCAAAGGTAGTGGGTCCTCATTTCTGAGGGCATATCTACTCTAGGGAGAAGACTGACCCTCTAGAGGTCAATCTTATAGTGTTTGTTTTAGCGGATGTAACATAGACCCCACCAGCATCCAGTACTCCTTGTTCTGTGTGTGCTCCCATCAGCCTCCTGCTGTGTGGATGCCACCATGGCTCGGTTTAAGGCAAGCCAATTCCAGCTACAAAATATGCATAGTTGGAGTTGCACACCTTAAATCAATCTGCCTGGTCTAGTGTAGCCCAGGCCTAAGCAGCTAAATTAAGGTTTTTCAGATAATAGATTTTTGCTAGGAACTAATGCTGTGTTAATTTTTTTCTTTACGTTCAGATGGAAGATGTCATAGCACGCATGCAGGATGAGAAAAATGGGATTCCTATTCGTACAGTCAAAAGTTTTCTTTCCAAGATTCCCAGTGTCTTTTCTGGTAAGAGTGAAAATGATTTTCATACTATTCAAAATGCTAGTGGTGTAAAGGGGTTCTTGGATACCAATCACATACTTATCATCAGTGTTCTAAAAAACCCACACAGTCATCTGCTCAGGAAATGGATTGGCTATGTTGTGAATCCTCTGAAAACAGAATTTCTTGGGAAAAGGGTGTTGTTTCTGCTGTGTGTGGTGCAAGGAATTTACTTAAAGACTTTTTCAAGTAATCCAGTAAATTAAGGCAATGACTGCACTATATTTACTTCAGAAAGGCAATTACAGCTAAGTGGTAATATTTTGAATGCACCATATTTGTTTTTCAAACTCCTTTGCAAATCTGTCTTTAGGCTACAGGTGCACTGAGTGTGATTGTCTTAATATATCCAATATCGTAACATAAGAGCTGCCGTATGAGCAGTATCAAAGGAAACTTCACCTTCCATTCCACAATGCCTTGTGTTTTGTAGTGCCACAAAAGAAAACTATTTACTGGCTCCCACATAAAATCAACTTATGATCAGAAGCATGAAGGTTGTTGTCCCTTGTTTCAGTCTAACAGTACACATACAAATGTATCAGTCTTATTTGTTCATATATGTAGTCACATGTATCCATTTCTGCTGAGCCGAGTATGAATTCTGGAAAAATAAAAAGATGCTTTATGCTAGAACTGAGCTGTACCATGAAAGTTTTCACAGCATTGTGCTCACTTCATTGCTGGTGCTAATGAATGTGGTTAGCTTCTCTCTTTCATAAGTACAAAAATCTATTCAAATTAAAAAAAATTGACTGATAGAATCCGTTTCATCATCTTTGTTTCTGTTCATGCTATGAAATGACTGTAGAATTCCTTTGAAGTAGATCTTGGTGTTAAACCCAAACACTGTAACAACTGCATAGATTCTGTAGTGGAGAAGGTACACCCATCACAGAAAATATTTGCATCATGCAGAAGGGCACAAAATGTTCTGTTTACATTAATATATAACTTCTGGGATTTCTTTGAACAGTGAAAAGGAGTAGTGCAGCCAAAGATACCTCTTAGCAATGGATGAAAATCAATCAGGGTTTAAAAAAAAAAATAGCATGCTAATATAGGCCTTTAAGAATGGGATTTTTTTCTCCCAGAAGCATGTGGAGAGTGGGACTCCCATGAAAGAATTCATCTTAATTATTTTCTCTGTCGATTTTTGACTTCTGTGATCCAGTCCTATGTCTACAATTTACTCATAGGAGTCATTATTTCCAAAAGCAAAATGATTAATCATACTTGCAAAAGTTATATTAAAATAAGGTGCCTTTTCTTCAGTAGTACAGGTTCCAGTGAAAGTAACGGCAACTCCTACGAAGAAGGTTTGATCATTTACACAAATTGATCTTAAGTTTTTTGTCTTAAAAAACCCATAAGAATCAGAATAAACTTAAAAACCAGCAAATAGTCTTGCAGCACCTTAGAGACTAACAAAAAATGTAGATGGTAACTTGAGCTTTTGGGGGCACAACCTACTTCATCTGTTGAAGTCTCTAAGGTGCTGCAAAACTATTTGTCATTTTTTTACGTTTACTCAGTTACAGACTAATACAGCTGCCCCTCAAACATAAGAATCAGTTTATTGTTCCTCTTCCAAATCTTCGCTGTCATATATTATTCTAGTAACTTTCAACTACCCAGTATTAATCTTTGCCCCAAACACATTCTTTTCCCCATGGTTCAAACCATGGGAACATATTATTTTCCCCATGTGTCCTCATTCTGTGGATGCAAATGACTGAACATGTGACTACATATAATTAAGTTGGTAACTTTATAAGTAAAAATACATGTATAGTACTCCCTCTACTGGATGGAATCAGAACTGCTTGACTTTGTGCTAGGCCCTTTCCTGTTGACAGTAATTCTCCAGTTAATGGGTTAAGAGTTTGTGCTTATGGAGCAGGAATATCTAGCAGGAATATCTCAGCTCTGCCTTAATGATCTACCAATTAAGAAGGTCTAGGTGGCCACATGTTTGTTGCAGTATAATGTTGAACATATTATGTTAACTACTACTCCCAACAAACGTATCCATTTACTAAATCAGCATTAAAGTAGAGAAAATTCACTAGTGTTTAAAAACATGTAAGTTAACAGGTTGCTCTGGAGCTAAACCTGAGTGTGGAACGGTCTCCCTGGAAATGGCCTGGCCAATGGCAATATGTGAAAATGATGAGTGTACAAGTGTCATTTGGGACATGGCAGGCTGCAAGACAATATTAAGACTTATTGTCGGCTGTGAAGTTATTGGCCCAGGTCATGAAGTACTATCATTGGGTTCTGGTATCCTGTAACAGATCACAGAGCTGGTTCTATGGTGTTCATTTAATGAACAAATCTTCCAAAATGTAATCTTGTCCCAGGCCTACAGTCTCAAACAAGAAATGGCCAGAGAATATTTTGTTGCTGTAGGCAATCGCCCCCCCTATATATTTGAGTAGATGTGGGCTCCCTTGAGGGAATCCTACAGTCTGATGCAAAACAGTGAGTGTAAAATATTTTTAAGTCCAGATTCTTTGCTCACAGTGGTGCTGAGGTTCTAGATCCATTTTGCGCAGGTGTTGCTTAACTTTGTAATGTGCAAGCTAGAGAAATCTGGGCCCAAGTCTTCTGTTGTACAATCCATTAAAATGAAGCTGAAACTGTATTTTTTGTTATACAAATAATAACTTCAGTTAACAATTTAGTACCTTACAAAGTCTGTGGGAGAAATTCATTGGGCAAATTATGCATACTTGTATCCAAATGCTGAGGAGGAATAAAAGCATTCTAAAAATAACATACTTGGGGAAATTCCTACTGGGACCAAGGCTGAAAGAATTACAGGAAGTTTGCTTGAGGACACTGCCTACTCTAACATTTTACTCATTCTACCCACTAACCATTAGTGGTCACATTATGCTGATCAGCCAAATGATTGTGGTGCACTTTGATAGCAGTGTGGGAAACAGAGGTAGAAATCACACGCCTAAAAAGTCCACCTTCTTTATTATACTGTGAACCAGTCAGATCTCATGCTAAGTGGGGTCAAACAAGGTTAGTACTTGGGTGTAAGGCCCAGGGTCTGCAAACAGTGGTGCTTGTGGTCATTAAACACCCTGTGGCACATCTAGCAAGAGCAGTGATCCTGGCTAACTTCCAGCTCGAGTAATTGCTGTTTATTTGGTCTAATTATTCCCCTGTAGTTTCCACTGGATGTTATTTTTCTTTTTCTATCTTAAAATGTTAGTGTGCTGTTAAACAATTGCCCAGTGAGGTTGTTTGTTGACAGTAGTTGTTATGGTTTTGTATATTGATACTGTTACATTTGCATAGCTTTTGGGGATTTAGGGGAAAAAAAGATGCAGATATTTTATACTCTCTGCAAGTAGAGGCTGTTTTTATTTCAACAAATTATGTTCAGTATTCTTTCTCCTTATTCAAATACATCACAGTTTTTCAAGTGTATTTTATACATCTCTGCTAAAATGTATTTCTCTGTGTCCCATAAGATCTTTATTCAAGATTGTTTTCCATGTTACTTGAGAACCGGGTAATTTTTTGATGAGATCCTCTGCCTCTTGTAGCAGCTCAGGAATCATCATGCCTTTCTTAGAAACAGGAGAGAAGGGTAAAATCTGTCTTTCAGGTGAACTGCACACTTCTAAATTGCTAGATTCCCTTTTAAATCAATGAGATTTTTCTGCTTTAAACATTTTCCTCCTGCTCATAGTCAAAAGAAAAAAACAACACCCCCCCCTTGATTGTCCCATGTGCTCTGCAGCAAATCGGGCAACACTTCTGACCCAAGGTCCTCCTGGTTGTCTGTAATTGCTTTATGGAATCCTGCAGCAAACTAGAAATTCTACATCAACAGCTGTAACCACATTTTAAGGATGAAAGTTTATAATGCAAACATGTGAAAACGAGCTGTACAAGGATAGAATATTTCATGTCATTCTGAATTTCCAAAGCATTAATTGTTTGCCGTCCCCAAATTCTGAAATTGTAATTTGTGCTAAAATATAGAAACGATTGAGAAAAGTCTTCCCTTAAAATTTGCATGATTTACTTTTCACTGTCCTCTGCTTTACCCTTATTGTTGATAGTGTTTATTTGTATTATGGTAGAGTATAGCTATCAGCCTTATTATGCTAAACTTCAAACAAACAAACAAAAGATGTTGCCTGATCCAAAAAGTTTACTGACTAAGGTCTTAGGTACACGACAAAGGTGTGATTCTGAACCAATTCAGTTAAAATGGTTCAATCCCCTGGGTACACTCTTATGTTGATTTAAAACAGGTTTATTACCTTGTAGCGTAGACATTGCCTTACAGACTATCAAATACATCATGAGCTTTCATGGATAAAACCCATTTTATTAGATGGGTTGGAGCAATGTTCTCTCTAAGCTGCCTGGCTGGAAGAGACTCTGTCCTCTGCAGAGAGCAGCTCTGTGCACGATTGGGCAGGACTCATTCAGCAGCTGCGGGGCCATGCTACCATGCAGCTTAGCAGGAACACAGGCTTGGAGTGGAAATTACAGATCTCTAATTTCCACTCCAACTCACTTGAAGTGGGTTTTACCCGCAAAAGCTCTTGATTATGGTATATTTTAGTCTCAAAGGAGCCACAGGACTGCTCATTGTTTCTAAAGTTACAGACTAATATGTCTACCCCCCTGAGACCTATTTCTGTTTAGTTTAAGAATTGGGAATTCGATTAAGATAAACTGAAATAAATAATTCTTAAACTGAAATTAGAACAAGTGTCTATGCAGGGCTTTTGCACCATACTAACTTGATATTTATGACAGTTCAAATAAAATCTATCTTGTGTAGATAAGGGCTAAGTAAGTGATAAACCTACAATCATCATTTATATTTTTTCTCAACTTTTTCTCTTTTCCTCTACCATTTTCTATGAATATTCTCTAGCTGATTCCACCTACTTCCTTATATGTTAATATAATGTATAAATGTATATATACCTCCTGATATGGTAATCATATTATATAAAATATATATGTGTGTGTATATATGAATACATATTTAAATGAACTTTCCATGCATCTCTTAACACACCCAGCCTTCTTTGTAGTGCCTGTCTGCATCGTTGAAGTACACTGCTCAGCAGCACCTGGTTTGTAATAACTAAGCAGTCAGTCAAAACAACACACATGACAAGAAATAGAAGACCCTTTTATGTAAGTGTATGTAGAGCACATTCCTAATGCCCTGAACTCCCTGTGATCATACATGAATTCAGGGATACTCAGACTGAGGCTCGGGAGCTGCAAGTGGCTCGTTTATATGTCTTCTCTGGTTCTGCAGCACATGAGGTCAAAACATTGTGAGATTTAATTAACAACCAATCTGGATGCTTTACTATGTTCTTAACCAATTGTAGAATAATATATAGGAGAGTAAATGTAAATAATGAATTCACACTACCATGGCTCTTTTTGATAATGTTGATCATTAATTTGGCTCTTGAGACACTGAGGTCTCAGGGTCACTGCATTAGTGCCTCAAGGCACTCTGAGTTCCACAAAGACACAAAGTAGTAAGGAGTCTGTTGGGTGCACCAAGCACTTAAGGTTGCACAAAGCCTTTGTGCAAAGGAAGATGCTAGCCTCCTTGCCAAAGTCCAGTTGGTATTGAGAGATCACAGTGGCATTCTAGCTGACTTCTGTATTGTCCTACTCCCTGAGGATATGTCTACACTACAAAGTTAATTCGAACTAACAGCCATTAGTTCGAATTAACTTTCATAGCATCTATACGTGCAAACCGCTAGTTTGAACTTAATTCAAACTAGCGGAGTGCTTAATTCAAACTAGGTAAACCTCATTCTACGAGGACTAATGCCTAGTTTGAATTAAGTAGTTCAAATTAAGGGCTGTGTAGCCACTTAATTCGAACTAGTTGGAGGCTAGCCCTTCCCAGGTTCCCCCTGGTGGTCACTCTGGGCCAAACCAGGAAAACTCTCCTCTCCCCCAGCCCTGGGGCCCTTAAAGGGGTAGACTCTGGCCAGATGGCACTTGCCAGAGACAGCCCTGCCAGCAGTCTCTGCCCCAACCCAGAAGCCCCACAATGAACCAGGGAGCCAGTGACAGCCAGCCGTCCCCCACCCAGTTCCCCAGCACCCAGGGACCATCCGGGGGCCATAGATGGCACGCACCCTCCTGGACTAGTGCGGAGGTCATGGACCTCATTGAGGTTTGGGGGCAGGCCCCCAACCTCCATGATCTCCGCACTAGGTGGAGGAACATGGCCACATAGCAGCTCCACACTCTAAGTCCTGGTTCCGGCCAGCCTTCACTTCGGTTCAGAGTCCACTCAATGTGGACATAGAATCATAGGACTGGAAGGGACCTCGAGAGGTCATCGAGTCCAGCCCCCCGCCCTCAAGGCAGGACCAAGCTCCGTCTACACCATCCCTGACAGATGTCTATCTCACCTGTTCTTAAATATCTCCAGAGAGGGAGATTCCACCACCTCCCTTGGCAATTTATTCCAATATTTGACCACCCTGACAGTTAGGAATTTTTTCCTAATGTCCAATCTAAACCTCCCTTGCTGCACTTTAAGCTCATTACTCCTTGTCCTGTCCTCAGAAACCAAGAGGAACAAATTTTCTCCTTCCTCCTTGTGACACCTTTTTAGATATTTGAAAACCGCTATCATGTCCCCCCTTAATCTTCTTTTTTCCAAACTAAACAAGCCCAGTTCATGGAGCCTGGCTTCATAGGTCATGTTCTTTAGACCTTTAATCATTCTTGTCGCTCTTCTCTGTACCCTTTCCAATTTCTCCACATCTTTCTTGAAATGTGGCGCCCAGAACTGGACACAGTACTCCAGCTGAGGCCTAACTAGTGCAGAGTAGAGCGGCAGAATGACTTCATGAGTTTTGCTTACAACACACCTGTTGATACAACCTAGAATCATATTTGCTTTTTTTGCAACAGCATCACACTGTTGACTCATATTCAACTTGTGGTCCACTATGACCCCTACCTAGATCCCTTTCCGCCATGCTCCTTCCTAGACAATCGCTTTCCATCTTGTATGTATGGAACTGATTGTTCCTTCCTAAGTGGAGCACTTTGCATTTCTCTTTATTAAACCTCATCCTGTTTACCTCTGACCATTTCTCTAACTTGCTAAGGTCATTTTGAATTATGTCCCTATCCTCCAAAGAATTTGCAACCCCACCCAGTTTGGTATCCTCTGCAAACTTAATAAGCGTACTCTCTATCCCAATATCTACATCATTGATGAAGATATTGAACAGTACGGGTCCCAAAACAGACCCTTGCGGAACTCCACTTGTTATCCCTTTCCAGCAGGATTTAGTACCATTAACAACAACTCTCTGACTACGGTTATCCAGCCAATTATGCACCCACCTTATCGTGGCCCTATCTAAGTTATATTTGCCTAGTTTATCAATAAGAATATCATGCGAGACCGTATCAAATGCCTTACTAAAGTCTAGGTATATGACATCCACCGCTTCTCCCTTATCCACAAGGCTCGTTATCCTATCAAAAAAAGCTATCAGATTAGTTTGGCATGACTTGTTCTTCACAAACCCATGCTGGCTATTCCCTATCACTTTATTACCTTCCAAGTGTTTGCATATGATTTCCTTAATTACCTGCTCCATTTTCTTCCCTGGGACAGACGTTAAACTGACCGGTCTGTAGTTTCCTGGGTTGTTCTTATTCCCCTTTTTATAGATGGGCACAATATTTGCCCTTTTCCAGGCTTCTGGAATCTCCCCTGTCTTCCATGATTTTTCAAAGATCATAGCTAAAGGATCAGATACCTCCTCTATCAGCTCCTTGAGTATCCTGGGATGCATTTCATCAGGACCTGGTGACTTACTGACATCTAACTTTACTAAGTGATTTTTAACTTGTTCTTTGTGTATCCTATCTTCTAAACTTACCCTCTCTCTGCTTGTATTCACTACGTTAGGCATACCTCCAGACTTCTCGGTGAAGACCGAAACAAAGAAGTCATTGAGCATCTCCTCCATTTCCAAGTTTCCTGTTACTGCTTCTCCCTCCTCACTGGGCCTACCCTGTCCTTGGTCTTCCTCTTGCTTCTAATGTATTTATAAAAGGTCTTCTTGTTTCCCTTTATGCCTGTAGCTAGTTTGATCTCATTTTGTGCTTTTGCCTTTCTAATCTTGCCCCTACATTCCCGTGTTGCTTGCTTATATTCATCCTTTGTTAGTTGTCCTAGTTTCCATTTTTTATAGGACTCCTTTTTTATTTTGAGATCATGCAAGATCTCCTTGTTAAGCCAAGCTGGTCTTTTGCCATATTTTCTATCTTTCCTACACAGCGGAATTGTTTGCTTTTGGGCCCTTAACAACGTCCCTTTGAAATACTTCCAACTCTCCTCAGTTGTTTTTCCCTTCAGTCTTGCTTCCCATGGGACCTTACCTACAAGTTCGCTGAGCTTATCAAAATCTGCCTTCCTGAAATCTATTACCTCAATTGTGCTGGTCTCCCTTCTACCTTTCTTTAATATCATGAACTCTATTATTTCATGATCACTGTCCCCCATACTGTCTTCCACTTTCAAGTTCTCAACTAGTTCCTCCCTATTTGTTAAAATCAAATCCAGAACAGCTTCTCCTCTGATAGCTTTTTCAGCCTTCTGAAACAGAAAGTTGTCTCCAATGCAGTCCAGAAACTTATTGGATAGCCTGTGCCCCGCTGTGTTAGTTTCCCAACATATGTCTGGATAGTTGAAGTCCCCCATCACCACCAAATCTTGGGCTTTGGATAGTTTTGTTAATTGTTTAAAAAAGGCCTCATCCACCTCTTCCACCTGGCTAGGTGGCCTGTAGTAGACTCCTAGCATGACATCACCCTCATTTTTTACCCCTTTTAGCTTAACCCAGAGACTCTCTACACAGCTATCTCCTACGTTCATCTCCACTTCAGTCCAAGTGTGTACATTTTTAATATACAAGGCAACCCCTCCTCCCTTTTTTCCCCTGTCTGTCCTTCCTGAGCAAGCCGTACCCTTCCATACCAACATTCCAATCGTGCGTCCCATCCCACCAGGTTTCTGTAATACCAATGATATCATAGTTGTATTTATTGGTTAGCAATTCCAGTTCTTCCTGCTTATTACCCATACTTCTTGCATTTGTATATAGGCATCTAAGATACTGATTTGATCTTGCCTCCCTGTTGTGCCCTGACCCTCCTTTCTCCTTGCCATTATAGGCCGTAGTCCCCCCCATTTCCAACCCATGCTAGTTTGAATTAGCAAAACGCTCATTCGAATTAGTTTTTAGGTCTAGATGCACTAATTCGAATTAAGTTAGTTCGAATTAGTGCTGTAGTGTAGACATACCCATAGTTTTTAACGTGTTCCTTGAGCTTCAGTAGGAGGAGGAGGAGGGATAAAGGGGTCAGCTGCCCTGGGGCCCAGTGATTTAAAAGGTCCTGGCGGCTCCTGGCCACAGTTACTTCTAGTTTGGCAATGACTGGAGTCCCAAGCTCTTTAAAACACTGCTGGAGCAATGTGTGTCAAATCTGTACAGGTATGTCTCCACTGCATGCTTATTTCGAAATAAGCTACTCTGGAAGAAATACTTAGAAATAGCTTATTTCGAAATAGCACAACTACACTACAGGGAAACCTCGAAATTAGTCCGAGGCAGGCTTCCCTAATGTGGATGTGCTATCTCGATTTAAGCCCCAGGAGACACTGGGGAGTAATTTCTTTGAATGGCCCCGGGGAGAAGCTATTTCAAAATAACAGCAGTGGAGCATCCACTCTACTGCTATTCTGAAATAGATATTTCGGAAGAGGTGTTCCTTGTGGAATGAGGTTTACAGAAGTTGGAATAAACCATCTGTTATTTCAAATTTATTTTGAAATAACGGAATTGCTGCAAAGATGCTCGCACTGTTATTTCAGAATAACGACTGTTATTCCTAAATAACGCTGCTATGTAGATGCACCCTAGATTAATTCCAGTTCTGCAGATTTGATACCATTGCCCTGGGCTTGAACAAAGACTGGTTTGTGCATTACAAAACCAATTAGACTTGTCTTTAACATCTGCATTTCCACATCTAAAGCTATGTATGGGACACATCCAGCCCACTTAATTAGCCTCATTAACACAGGGAATACAATTGAAAGGTACTTCTGCTGTTATATATATATATAATTGGTTTCTCTTATTTCCACTCCAGTTCATCTGATTAAGTGGGTTTTACCCATGAAAGCTCATGATTTTATGTTTTGGTTAGCCTCTAAGGTGTCACAGGACTACTCATTGTTTTTAAAGTTATAGACTAACACAATTACCCCTGTGAGATTTCTCTGCTATCAGATACTTTATAATGTTGTTAGACTGGGATAAGCTTTTGACAGGCTCCCCAAGGATCTGAAAATGTTCTTGTGACCATCTAGGTTTTGCTTCATCAGAGAAAGCTTACAGATTCAATCCTGCACGTCTTCCTTCTAATGGAACTTTTATATGTAGAATGAATCCAGTGGAAAAATATTTGTATATCATATATTCTACGCTACTGTGCAGTTAATGCTTAACTATGAAAGCAGCTGCAATAATTGGACTCTCCTACAGAGCAGTTCCTGTAATTTAAACCATTTCTGAAAAAAAAATTCTAAAAAGCTCCTCAGAGATAACCTTGAAATAATAATTGGGTGAATTATTCAAAAATCAAAGTCCACTACCATGAAATTGCACTCGCTGCCAATGCATTGTTTGTGTTTGAATTGAATTCACTACATTGCAGTTGAATTGCAAGCACTTTGTAGCAGAGACTCAGTCATGCTTATATTTTGAATATTTCTTGAGCATGCTGTTGTAGGTCTATACATAATTATCCAAGGTGATGGCTGCGGATGAATTCCTGAAGCCTCTGTTGAAACTTTAAGTGCTTGATCTTCAGTTTTAAAATTCAACTTAACAATTTCTGAGTCCAAATAAGCTTTTGTACTTGACAGAACGCCAAATTCACAGGAATTGAATTCTCAGAAGGCACAATCTAAAATAGTCACTGGCAGCTGGTATGTCGTGACTTATAGCTTGCTGAGGTCCTGCATGCTCTTTGGGTGAAGTCAAAATAATCTTATTAATCTGTTTTCATTTGTAGCACTGATTTGAATAGGCACCTAATTCAGCAAAACATATAGATATGAGTGGTTGCTGTGGTTTTTTTTCCCCCTTTAACATTTTGATGAAAGAAAGTCTTTCAAGGGGTGATGAAAAAATGAGCGAGTTTGGTATTGTTATCTTCTGAGATTTAATATGTCTTATGAAAATGAAGCTGCCAGTCTTAGCTGCCTCTTAATTATCTCCACAATCAACAAAGATAATCACACCAAAAATTCTGTGTGTGTTTTTTCAACTAATGTTGATTGAAATATCAGAAATAGATAGGAGATGTGAAATTTGGATAGCATAGTGTTCATCTCTACAGCTGTGAATGAATCAAAACTTGTTTGAAATAAACATAGGAAATATGACACATGAATCAGAGAGATGATGAAGAGCACTGTGATGATCTTTGTTTTAACCAAAAGACCACAGCAAGCAAATGGAATAGTCTAGCTTTTTAGATCCGGATTTTGCCAAAAGAAGCTTTCATACTATGAAGTGATGCAATGCAATAAATTGATTTTCTTTCAACAATATTCCTATTCATTGTCTTCACAGGTCATTATAACACATGGCATATTTGTTTCAGACAGAAATACTGATGCGGTGGTGCCATGCAGCCTTTCTTGAAAACCACTGTATACTTATGTGTATCCAAAGTACATAGTGCTTAGATTATATTGGCGGTGAATATGATAAATAGCCATAAAATACAGATACTTAATCAAACATACTGTTATGCTATAAAGAGTTGTTTGTAAAGTATTTAATAGAACAAGGTGCTGCTGTTCCATGACTGTGGCTCATATATCCTACCGCTATACAAATACAGTAATTCCTCATTTAACACTATAGATATGTTTCAGAAAATGATCGTGTTAAGTGAAAACGTGTTATGCAGGGTCAATTTTCCCATTGAAAATAATGGAAAACGTGGGGGTTACATTTCAAGCAGTGGTGTCTGTTGGGACCGGGATATAAGGTTGGGGGAGAAAGGGGCCTGGGTTACAGCAGGGAGGGGAGGTGTTTGGCTCTGGGGAAGGGAAGGGGATGAGAGGGGAGGGGGATTGGGTTGGGAGTATGCCCCTGTGACGGGTCTGCTGGGACCCGCACTGCGTCCGATGAGGGGGGGGGGTCACCAGGGAACGGCGCAGTGAGCGGCGAACCCTCCACTGCTTTGCAGGGTGGCTGGGGAAGCCCCACGTAGCCGCCAGTGTCGGGTTGGCTGGGGATACTCAGCCGCCGACCTGCAAGTGGGGGCAGAGGAGAGGGGGCAAGGCGTCCGGCGAGGGGAGTCAGTGGGGAACGGCGCGGCAAGCGGTGAACCTTCCGCCGCTTTGCAGGGAGGCAGGGGAAGCCCCGCACAGCTGCCAGCAATGGGCCAGCTGGGGAAATCGTGTTATTCCAGGGACGGTTGTGTAATTCAAAAAATGTTCCCTAAAAAAAAAATCATGCTATTGCGAAAACAAGTTAAGCAGGCACGTGTTAAATGAGGAATTACTGTAAAAATAAAAATTGAATGAAGATTGGGCTAGGAAACTTTGAGACCTATGTAAACGTGAGCCATAGGATCTCACGTAACAGCATATCCAGCTGCAATTTCTTTTCCATTCCAGTTGGAAGAGAATCTTAAACTGGGGTGCACAGTAAGCAAAATGCCACTTTTGATAATCTTCCCTTTTTCCCAGCTTCCTGGGGCTGGGTTGCCATATCAGTCTGTTTTGGCCTACCTGTCCTATGCTTGTTCCATATTCACTCCATTTTCTCATGCATAGTCTATGCACCGTTTTCTTGGCCTTCTCTTGTTTCCCACCTGCAGACTCTAGTTTCAATCCTTCCTTTCATCCATTCTTGATATGTGCCTATGCCTTCTCAGCCTTATGTCTTGGAGCTTTTCCTGATAAAACAGACCTTGTGCTCATGCCAGAAAATGTTATTCAACATGTGGACCAGAAGTGTCACACGTCTCACTGCCCTTAACCATCTCATTTCAATGGCTTCTCGAGTACCTTTCTTCGGCTGCTCATGTCTCTGATCAGTACAGAAGTGCTGGGTCTTACCACGCCTTTGTACAACTTCCTTAAGTCGTGTGAGCATCCATTTATCCTAAATCACTCCACTTGTGCCAGAGTTCCCCATGCTTAGCGGTCTTGTTTGCAGTGCATTGCCGATATCTACCTTTGCTGTCAAGCAGCTCCTATTATACTTAGGCCCTGGCTCTTAATGTTGATATCATCTGGCTTAGTTCCTCATGAGTCATTCCTAGGAATTCAGTCTTTTCTTTACTCTTCTGGGACCATAGTTTTAATTACCTGTTCCAGTCATCTGTCACCTGGCCAGATCTTCCTCACTGTTAACCATTAATCCAGATCCTCTGCATAGATCAACTTGGAACCACATTCCTTCTGGATTTTGGATGCAATCCATCACTATTTTGAATAGTAACGGACCAAGTGCTGATCTGTGGTGGAGCCTACCCTTCACCTCAAAGTTCTCTCTTACACTGATGGGTATAACCCCCCCCCCATTTTTTTTTCTCGTGGAACTGAGAATACACTACCATCTGGACAAGGTGCTCTGGTATGCCACAGAATTGGTAACAGAGGCACTAGCCGTTCCATAGGCACTTTGTGGAATGTTTTCTCCAAATTGAGGAAAACTCAACCATGCTTGACATTTCTCTCAGCTTCTTTTCTATCTGTAATCCCTTTTTGCTATTCTATAAACAAATTGCTTCTTCCCTAAAAATGGGCTCCACATTCTGGTGCCTCACTTCCGATATAATTTTTAAAGGTATTTAATGTTCTTATTTTAAAAGAAATCCTGGGCAGTAAAAGCCTTGACTTTAATCTATTTAAAATTCAGTGGTTGTGTTAGCCAAGGCATCTCAATGCATCTCGTTGAAAAAAGAGGGCCTTATCTGAGTGGACTGAGTAGGGTTTCCCCATCATATTCAACCAGCACTCAGACATCAGGTACAGCTAGTTTATTCTGAAGATACAATGTAGTTTGCAAGGTGATTATTTCTACAAAATGCAGAGTAGTGTGGACCCCAAACATGTGATGAATAGCTTTTGCTTTGAGTTGCAGCCATTCCTTCTACTGAGCACAATAAATGTGATTTTATTCTAAAGAATGTGGGCGGAACAAGACAGGGGTATGTGATAATGAAGTGAAAACATATTTATGATAATCTATCAGTGCATTTTGATCACCAGACAGCTTCATCATGTGATAGTGATGTCATGAGCTTTGTTGTCACGTCAGCAGAGGTTGAGAGAAAAACAGACAGATGGTGCAGTGCGTGCCAACATGTGAGGTGTCTTATGCTTTTGTTTTCTTTGTTGTCTTGGGAATAAATGACATCCAAAAGCAAGAGCTGTCACAATTTGAGGCTCTCATGATAATAGAAGATGAAGAGCAGAAGTAGTAATTAGAAATGGCTCCTCTAGAACATAAGAATGAACATACTGGGTCAGACCAAAGGTCCATCTAGCCTAGTAACCTGTCTGCTGACAGTGGCCAATATCAGATGCCCTCATGTAATCCTCCTCTTATCACCCATTTCCAGATAAACGGAGGCTAGGGACACCATTCCTACGCATCCTGGCTAATAGCCATTGAAGGACCTAACCTCCATGAAGGAGAGTTTAGAGAAGAGTTTAAAGGAAAAGTGAGAGGCTGTCACTCCTCTTTCCCTTATACAGAAAACACAACATTTATGTTGGCTCATTTGTGTTACACTGTTGAGGAATTTGTCCAACTTTGTCCATATCACAGTGCATAGGCATAAGAGACACTGAAGTAAAGTTGCACAGGCAACTTTAACTCTGGAATTTCCTAACTGGAAATCCTTGGCTTCAGAACTCTAATGCTCTTTGAACATAGCTTTTTTCTTGTGTCCAAATTCTTTTATTTGGGGAGAGGAACATACTTGCAGCGTGTATTTGCATATACTGTATAGTAGAACTTGTATGGGAGACCACTCTTATAAGACAACTCCCTCCTTTAATCCTCCAAAATACCTCCTGATATGAACTGTTACCCAGAATAGTAATTAGACAAAGTGTGCCTTTTCATTTGGAGTTTGAGTATTCCTTCTCTTAAAAGAGAATTTATTCCTGTCTCCATTCCTTGGTTTCATGGAATCATAGGGTGGAAGAGACCTCAAGAGGTCATTGAGTCCAACTCCCTGCTAAAGCAGAACCAGACAGAGCTTTCCTACTGATATCAGAATTTGCTTATTTTTCTATTACCTGACAGCCTTCCAGACCTCAAACTTTGTAGTCTTGGAGTAGTGAACACATTCATAATAACACTAATAACATTATCAAGCCAAGTATGAAAAAGTGTTTTTGGGTGGGGGAGAGAAGTATGCTACTCCTTTAAAGAACAGTCTGGAACCTGTTGCCTGGGGATAATAAAGGAGATCTGGAGCCTGCCCTCTCGCTGATCCGTGTAAAGAAGAACAGACAGTGGTGCCACACAGAGAAGGGAGCAGACATCTGGTAATTGCACTCCCAGGCACTGGGAGACAAACCTAACTTGACTTAGGAACTTGGGTGTGGACTGTAAGATTGGGAGCCCTGAACTGGACTCCTGATGTATTGTTATTAGGATTCCTTTCCTGAAACCATATAGATAAAATGGGTCATCACATCTTTTGTGTTTGAGCCAACTTCTTATAGTCCCTGAGCTGTTAAATATTGGATTCAAATAGTGCTCTACCCGGAGAGATTAAGATGGGCCACATCGACAGTGCTGCACTAGCCGAGAAGGAAGCATGTGGGGACTGCCCACCCCATTATGCTGTGCTTCATTTAAAGCACTGGTAGCATAGAATCATAGAACTTGGAAGGGACCTCAAGAGATCATCAAGTCCAATCCCCTGCCCTCACAGCTGTACCAAGCACTATCTACACCAGGGCTACTCAACATGAGGCCCATGGGCCACATCCAGCCTGCAGCCCCTTTGTTTGTGGCCTGCAGTGCAGTTTGGGTTTATGCAGGGCTAAACATGTGGCCCATGGGTGGGGTCCTCTGAACATGGCTTCCACTAGGAACACACTCCACAACGGCCAGGCATCTCCCAGGTGAGGTGAGCATTGAAAGACGCAAGTGGACAGACTGCCTGGAACTGATGGGTACAAGGTGTCGGCATTTCTAGTCCTCAGAGAGGAGATGCTGGGTCACACTGGAGCATTGTGGGAAGTGCTGGCTGCTTAGCATTGTGGGCAGACCCTGAGAGGTGCTGACTGGCTCACACTGGCCACGTTTGGGAACGGCACTGCGGCTTAAGGCTTATCTTTGTGTTCATGCCCGTCAATATGAAAGAAGCTATTTGCATATACAGGCAGTCCCCGAGTTACGTGGATCCGACTTATGTCGGATCCATACTTACGAACGGGGCTTTTCTCGCCCCGGAGGACGCGGGCGGCGAGACCGCCCAGACGCGCCGCTGTCCCGCTGCCTGGGTCCTCTGCAGCTTTGCTCCGCATCTCCCTGGTCTGCTGGGGGCCCCCCCCCCCAGCAGACCAGGAAGACGCGGAGCAGCTTTTCTCTCCCTGGAGGACCCGGGCGGCGGAACCGCGGCGCATCTGGGCGGTCCCGCTGCCCACTTCCTCCGCGGCTATGCTCTGCGTCTCCCTGGACTGCTGGGGGGGCCCTCCAGCAGACCAAGGAGACACGGAGCAAAGCCGCGGAGTTCCCGGGCGGCGGCACCGCAGCAAATCTCGGTCTCGCTGCCTGTGTCTCCATGGTCTGCTGGGGGGGGGGGGGGGGCGCAGCTAGTGTGCCCCCCCCCCAGCAGACAAGGCTTTTCTAGCAGACGCCTGTGGTAGAGCAGCTGGGGCGCTGTCGGTCCCGCAGCGCCGCTCCTCGGCACTACTGGACCAACCCAGCAGCACGCCTGGGGCAGAGCAGCTGCTCTGCCCCAGGCGTCCCCAAGTCAGACACTGCTGAAACTGACCAGCGGCTGACTACAGGAAGCCCGAGGCAGAGTTGCTCTGCCCCGGGCTTCCTGGAATCAGCCGCTGAGCAGTTTCAGCAGCAGCTGATTTGGAGACACCAGGGGTAGAGCACCTGGGGTGCTGCCCGGTTGGTCCCTGCAGCGCTGAGGTGCGGCGCTGTGGAGATCTACCCGGCAGCACCCCAGCTGCTCTGTCCCAGGCGTCCAGATTCAGCTGCTGTTGAAACTCATCAGTGGCTAATTCCAGGAAGCCCGGGGCAGAGAAACTCTGCCTCGGGCTTCCTGTAGTCAGCCGCTGGTCAGTTCCAGCAGCGGCTGAATCTGGATGCCAGTTCCGACTTAAGTACAAATTCGACTTAAGTACAAACCTACAGTCCCTATCTTGTACATAACCCGGGGACTGCCTGTATATGCAACCACACCTAAGTTGCAGCTCTGGGCATGTGCTCTGAGTATCATTGTGGTCCCCGGGGCTTCCAATATTGAGTAGCCTGGTCTAAATCATCCCTGATAGATGTCTGTCTAACCTGCTCTTAAATATCTCCAGTGAGGGAGATTCCACAAACACCCTAGGCAATTTATTCCAGTGTTTAACCACCAGATAGGAAGTTTTTCCTAATGTCCAACCTAAACCTTCCTTGCTGTACGGTCACCATTGCCCACAACGCAGTCCCTATTTCAAAGAGCTGGCAATCTCAGTAGACAATCAAAGCCAGAATCACAGGGCCTACCCAGAGCTTTCTTACAGCTGTCTAGGGGTAAAGAGCCGACCCCTGGGAACTGAGTGACTCAGGGGATGAGTAACAAGAAAGCGTGTTTAATCTGTCATTAGTTCTGATCTCACCCTTCTGAGTAATGATCAGAAGTTGTTACCACCTGATGACTGTTCAGTGCTGTGTGTGAGAAAGTTGATGGGCTCATTCACAATTCTGGGCGGGGTGGGGGAGTGTCCTCATTAAAAACAAACAACGAATACAATGAAACCCCACAAGAACTGGCTGTCTCAGAAGAGAGTCGCAGCACTGACACCTCATTCAGTGTAGGTGGTCCCTTGAGAGCAGTGTAATGTTGAATTTGTGACTGGAAATTCCTGCATCCTTCTATTCCTTTTGTCAGATTATCCCTTTCTGGAGTTAAAAAGACCATGTAGAAAACTACTGGCACTACCATCTCCAAAGATACTTCAGTCCATTGAAATGTCCACTTTATATTGTCTGTTTTAGATTGTCTTGGCCTGAATATAGAGATTGAACATAAATAAAAACAGGAAGGTGCATTGAAGGTATTTAAAACTTCACATGATTCTTTTTATTTTACTGAAATCAGCTTAACGCCCACATTACAATCCTGAGGCTCAGCATGTCCATGTGACAAGTCTTACTGGGCTGTGATTAATGGTGGCTGAATGCTGCTTTTATTAAATGAAAAACTGTTCCCAGTACCTTCAGCAGTCAGATATGATGTAGTTCTCAATTTAGTTTTTTAATCAGGGCATGTATTAATATTGATCCTTACATTGTAAGAACTAAAATCCTACCAAGGTCAAACATTTTAAAATAAATGCACTTCATTTAAAGGAAGTCATTCCCCCCTCCCCTCCCAGAACCTCCCCCCAAAACAAAACAAAAAACCTTTTTTTTCCCTTTATGATTACCTTTCAACCGAGTGGGTATTGCCATCTGGAACAATGGAAGAAAAATACGATAATGGAAGTCTACGGCAAATTTGCAAAACTGTAAGGGTATGTCTACACTACAAAGTTAATTTGAACTAACAGACGTTAGTTCGAATTAACTTTGATAGGCGCTACACATGCAAACCGCTAGTTCGAACTTAATTTGAACTAGCGGTGCGCTTAATTCGAACTAGGTAAACCTCATTCTACGAGGACTAACGCCTAGTTCGAATTAACTAGTTCGAATTAAGGGCTGTGTAGCCACTTAATTCGAACTAGTGGGAGGCTAGCCCTCCCCAGCTTTCCCTGGTGGCCACTCTGGGCACTACCCGGGAAACTCTTCTGCCCCTCTCCCGGCCCCGGAGCCCTTAAAGGGGCACGGGCTGGCTACAGTGCCCGTGCCAGGTGCAAACCTGCCAGCAGCCAGCAGACCCTGCACCTGGCACGGCTCGAGCCGGCCACCCTCTGCCACCCAGCCCTCCCACTCTTCCCAGGACCAGGCTGGCGGCTCCCGGGAGCCTGCTCAGGTCCACAAGAGGCGGGCGCCCGCCTGGTCTAGTGCAGACATCGTGGACCTCATCCACGACCTCCGCACTAGGCACAGGAAAGTGGCCATCTAGGGCAGGATTGCTGCCAGCCTGGCCACCCAGGAGCAGGTTGGCATGAAAATCAAGGTGGTCCACTGAGACCCCCGACCCTGAGCCCTGAGCTTAGAATGGCCAAAGGTCCATCTAGCCCAGTAGCCTGTCTGCCGACAGCGGCCAACACTAGATACCCTGAAGGGGATGGACCGAAGACAATGACCAAGCCATTTGTCTCGTGCCATCCATCTCCAGCCTTCCACAAACAGAGGCCAGGGACACCATTTCTACCCCCTGGCTAATAGCACTCCATGGACCCAACCTCCATGACTTTATCTCACTTCTCTTTAAACTCTGTTATAGTTCTAGCCTCCTGCAGCAAGGAGTTCCACAGGTTGACTATTTGCTTTGTGAAGAAGAACTTTCTGTTATTAGTTTGAAGCCTGCTACCCATTCATTTCATTTGGTGTCCTCTAGTCCTTCTATTATGGGAACTAATGGAGAACTTTTCTTTATGCACCCTCTCCACACCACTCATGTTTTATAGACCTCTATCATATCCCCCCTCAGTCTCCTCTTTTCTAAGCTGAGAAGTCCCCGTCTCTTTAGCCTCTCTTCATATGGGACCTGTTCCAAACCCCTATTCATTTTAGTTGCCCTCCCCTCTGCCAACCTCTCTCTTCCCCTCTCCCACCTTCTTTTCCCAGTCTCCCCGAGATTTGTTCAATAAAGAGAGTTTCTATTTTTGAACACACGTGTCCTTTATTCTGTACATCAGGAAGTGGGGCTAGGGAGGAGTAAGTGGAAGGAGGTGAGGGAGGACTGGGGTACGAGCCCCCGATGGGGAGGACTGGGCTGGCTCTGCGGGCTCCTCGGGGTGGAAACTCTCCTGAAGCCCCTTGATTGACTCCCCCCTCCGGATGGCAGCCTGCGGCAAGTGCAGCCGGGCTGATGGCTGAGTGCTGTGATGTGCCCAGTGTGGGCACTCAGGACACTGCAAGCCAGGACTGCTTTGCAAGCGGGGAACCCCTGAGAACTGTCTGTCCGGGGTGGGGGTCGGGTCCCTTTAAGCACAGCCCTCGGCTAGCCTGAGGCAGTAGCTCCACACTCTAAGTCCTAATCTGATGCCCTGCCGGCACTGCTTCCGGCCATCCTTAACCTTAGTTCAGGGTCCACTCAGCGTGGACATGCTAGTTCGAATTAGCAAAACGCTAATTCAAACTAGTTTTTAAGTCTAGATGCACTAATTCGAATTAGCTTAGTGTAGACATACCCTAATAGACTTAAATTTGATGACTGACTTATTAAAATCCCTTCTAAAAAAGTAATCTACAGGCAGTCCCCGGGTTACGTACAAGATAGGGACTGTAGGTTTGTTCTTAAGTTGAATCTGTATGTAAGTCGGAACTGGCGTCAGCCGCTGCTGAAACTGATCAGTTTCAACCGCGGCTGAATCTGGACACCAGTTCTGACTTACATACAGATTCAACTTAAGAAACCCAGGCGTCCCCAAGTGAGCTGCTCCTGAAACTGATCAGCACCTGATTCCAGGAAGCCTGGGGCAGAGCAACTCTGCCTCGGGCTTCCTGTAGTCAGCGCTGGTCAGTTTCAGCAGCGGCTGACTTGGGGACGCCTGGGGCAGAGCAACTGGGGTGCTGCTGGGTTGGTCCGGAGCGGCGCTGCGGGACCAACCCGGCAGCCCCCAGCTGCTCTGCCCCAGGGGTAGGCAAGAAAAGCCTGGTCTGCTGGAGGGGGGCACTAGCTGTACCCACCCCCCCAGCAGACCAGGGAGACGGTGGTGGTGGGACCGCCCAAGTCCTCCATGGCCTTGCTCCGTCTCCCTGGTCTGCTGATCTGGGAGACGCGGAGCAAAGCCGCAGAGCACGCGGACAGCGGGACAGTCCAGGTGTGCCGCGGCTGTCCCACTGCTGGCGTGCTCCAAGGCTTTGCTCCCCGTCTCCCTGGTCTGCTGGTCAGACCAGGGAGACGGGGAGCAAAGCCTTGGAGCACGCCCGCAGGGGGACAGCTCAAGCGCGCCCGGGCTGTCCCGCTACGGGCGTGCTCCGCGGTTTTGCTCCTGTCCCCCTGGTCTGCTGGGGGGTCCAGCAAAGCCGCTGAACCCCCCCAGCAGACCAGGGACACCCGAGCAAAGCCGCCGCCTGGGCAGCTTTGCTCGTTTGCCCGGGAGCAAAGCCGCCCAGGCGGCGGGACCCCTGGTCTGCTGGGGGGGGTCCAGCAAAGCCGTTGGACCCCCCCCAGCAGACCAGGGAGACCGGGAGAAGCTTTTCTCGCCCCGGAGGACACGGGTGGCGACCCGCCGCCCGTGAGCTCCGGGGCGAGAAAAGCCCCGTTCGTAAGTGCAGATCCGACATAAGTCGGGGACTGCCTGTATGTGGAATATACTCAGTGTATCTGTCAAGTTTCTTACATCAGGTGATATGAAAAGCTTATTTTCATAGGAATTTGCAGCAGGGAGAGGGACTAGAAGTTGTACGCTGATGGGTAAGAGCATTTTAAAAATTGCTAACTTGTCATGGGATGAGGGATTAAAGGAGATGTCCAGTTTGATTTGCTGTTTGTCTATGGTTTGAAGCTGACTTTCCTCTCATTTCTCAATATGAAATGGGGAATTGCAGCTCAGCTTGTTCCTAAGGAAAGAGCTACAAGTTTGCTGATCAGAGATAAGAGTTTGTTCCTATAACTTTTCTTTAAATAAAAATACATTTTAATCCTTTTCTTTTCTGGACTACTTCATGTCACTATGTCCTGTAGAGGTAAAGCAATTGATGCTGGAAGTTTCTAAAAGGAGTTCAGAGAATCAAAACTCTGTTAGGGCCAAAATTTTCTGATTTATAACCCTTCTTATTTTGAGACTGAGGTGCTTATGGGTAATAGATTTTAAAATGCGATGTATAAAAAGTACAAGCCAACTTATTTTTTACTGATGCCTGTTTATCTGTGTAGCATGAATAATAATCATGTTTGACTGTCTGCTGTATTTATTGATAGATTGGGTTAGTCATCGGATTGCAAAACCAGTATTATGTTCCGTTTTGCAGCCACAGAACACTTACACCTTCTGTGACTCTGTTTCCCTTCCTGTAAAGTGTGGATAATGTTTACCCACCTTCCTAAAGCAAATTGGACCCTGCTGATGAAAAATGCTGTTATAGCTAATAATGATTATTAGTTTTGGTGAGACAAGAATTGCAAAGAAAATACTATAGAAACCTTTAAAAGTTCTACCTCAGGTTAAACTCCAAAAATCTGCACTTTGCATCAAAAATTAAATGCAAACTCATAAAAGCTATGTTTGTCAGTCTGGCATGTAAATATTGCATAATAGGATTCATATTACTGTGGACAATAGCTGTGACAGAGATATGGCAATTTCCTGAAATGTCCTGGACAAACCTTATTAAATGAAGTTTTATTTTATTGAATAAATCTTTTGTAATCATACTGGCTTTGTGTGTAAAGCCATGGAGGCAGGTGACCACAGCCCCTTATGAAATAGGAACTGTGTGTGTGTGGGGAGGGTGGGTGTGTGTGTGTGGAGGGGTGATTAGGCTAATTCACTTAGGTCACAACAGCTCCAGACAGGTAACACCACTTGGAGAGGCTTGTGTATACTGGTTCATAAAATGCCCTAGATGCCAACAAAGAAAGGACTTCTGGATAAATAGCCTGAGTTTAAACTGAGCCAGGACCTGCTTTCTGATCTAGCAAAAGGACAGGATCTTCTGTCCAAGGGAGGCCCCGATCCTTCCTTGGAAGAATTGGAGGGGCTTGACCTAATTGTGAGGGGATATGAGCAAAAAATTGTATTAGCTTGTAACCACAGAAAAACACTTACTAGGGTTTGAAGGATGGTTCACTAGCCTGAGCCGTTGATGGAGTTGAATGGTTTTGGGTAAACTTATTAATATGCATACTGATTGTTTTATCCATATGTTTTCTCTGGAATGCTTTTACCTTAGGAATTAGACAAAGCTGTGTTGACTTATATTGGTGGGCAATACACTGTTTATAGCTTCAGAGGAGAAGATAAGTCTCACTTGCCAAAGATTTAAATGTGGGCGAGGAATTGTGCAGCCTGGAAAAACCTTAGTCAAGAAGGGGAGAGAGACTCGTGTCTCTGCCAAGCGAGGTGACAGCTGGGAAGATGGAAGTCTGAAAATGCCTTTGCTAGAGGGAAGGGCAATACAGATGCAATAGATGCAGTTTGCCTGAGCGGTGACAATAATGACATCAACCAAGGGGACTATTAATGATATAAAGAGCAGTTGCCTATGATTGATAAGTGCACGCACAAAATAATGACTCAGGCAATTGAATTGTTAAAACTAATTAACAAATACAAATTGTAATGAGTTTCCTGATTTAAAAAAAGAAGTGTTCAAGAGCGTGTTAGAATTCCAAAGTTATGGCTGGTTTGCAGAAATTATCACCCTTGCCAAGACTGCACTTGAGAGGTTGAAGAGGGAAGCTCTATTGATGTAAGGGACACTTATAACCAGTGAAATGAAAACAATGTTGATAACTCTCAGGCACCTGTAATTTTAAGTGATTGTTTCTAATAGGAGGGAGTGCAAAAAATAGCGGTTTGACTCCATTTGTGCTCTTGTTGCTTCCATGACAACAAGGCTGTTTATTGGCAGAATAATTCAGAGTACTGCAGAACAGAAGAGATAGGTTTGCCACTTTTTGTCATCCCTCACTTGGCACTTGCCCCTTCCTGAGAGGAGGTGGACACTCACTGCATACCCAGAGACAAGAAGGGAGCAAGTATGTATTTATGTAGTTGAGGGGAAATGGTTTCCTCAGATAGGATTCTTAGGGACTGTGAATATTGGTTTATTGGAATATGTAATCCATTCCAAATGCCGTGCATGAGGGAGCACTATGTCAATGAATACCACAAGCAGCATTAGGATTCTTGATGCTATGAGCGGATGGTAAACACCCAGCTAGGTGTAAACACAAGACTACACAGTTTGGACTGGGGTATGTTAATTGCAAGTTAACATATTCCTGTTTAACTAGGTACCTTTTAATTAGAATCACAGGTCTACATGGGTCTGTGACCACACAGTATAGTATACTCATGTGCCTTCAACTTAGTATTCAGCCTGCATGGCTGTGTAAATGTGCCCAGAAGGTTTTCTGTTTGAGGCACAGTATGGCTGTGTCTACATTGGCACCCCTTTCCGGAAAAGGGATGCTAATGTAGACTTTGGAATAGGCAAATCCGCGGGGGATTTAAATATCCCCCGCGGTATTTGCATTAACATGGCTGCCGCTTTTTTCCGGCTTGAAAGTAGGAATAAGAGATCCTCCGGAAAAGGCTTTATTTTCCAGAGAATCACGTCTAGACTGGCGCTTTTCTCCGGCTTATCTCCAAGCCGGAAAAAAGCAGCAGCCATGTTAATGCAAATACCGCGGGGGATATTTAAATCCCCCACAGATTTGCCTATTCCAAAGTGCTACATTAGCATCCCTTTTCCGAAAGGGAGGCCAGTGTAGACACAGCCTATAGGTTTTAGGGAGTTATTGTCACTCTCACTTTGTTTTAATTGGTACCAAAACTCTTGTGCCAGAGATTTGGGTTTGTTACCCTCTTTGGAGATGTGGCTAGTGTGGGCCTATTTAATGAGATTGTCCAGTCCACATCATGATGAATAATCTGTTTTTAAACCTGTTGTGTAGCCACATGCATCAATGAGGCAGAAAGCCTGTTTATGTAGATAAGAGGATATTTATGTTGACAAATGAAATTCAAGAGCCCTTTCTGAGTTCACTTGTTGAAACACAGAATCTTGTATCAGGAATCCATTAACAAGAGCATGGCCAGAAGAAGGGCACACTGGAAATGGGATCAAGTTTTTAACAGTGAGGCCCATCAATAAGGAGAGCAAAGGCAGCAATTGCACTGGGGCCCAGTGATTCAAAGGGACCAAGAGCACTTGGCTACTGCAGCAGTGGTTGGAGCCCCGGCCCCTTTGAATTGCCATGGGAGTGCCACTCCACAGAGCTGTGAGGGCTGGGGAGTGGGGCATGCTGTGATCTGGGTGGCACTAAGGACTGACTGCTCTTGGCCCCTCCCCTTCCACCTAAGGCTCCGCCCCTTCCAGGGCCTTGCCCACGGCCTGTGGTGTTTCTCAGTCCACTGGTAATTAGCCTTTGAAATGGATTACCAGTGGACATTTTAAATTCTCCATCACTTGGCGTACTTAAATCAATATTAGGTATCTCTAAATGATAGGCTTTAGATTAACATTGGTTGTTGGATTAGATTTAGGAACCACTGGGTGAGTTATTTGGCCTATGTTCTGCAGAAATGAAGATTAGATAATCGAAATGGCCCTTGCTGTCTTTAAAATTGATGACTCTGAAAATCTTTCCCCAGACAAATCCGCAATATCAGACCCGTTTGGGAAGGAGAAGAGGCTTTGGAATCTTTTCTATAGCCCTTCTAGTGCATGGTTATTTGTTGACTTTTTTGAGAAAGCTATTTTGGTCCAACACGATAATACAGCTCTTGGGTCTTGATTCTGAGTGGTGCTTAGCATCTCCAAGTCTCATTTGAAATCAGCAGGAACTGCAGGTGTTTTGGTACAGGCCGCTAATGGCAGAGTTGTATGTCTTCTTATGGATTACTTTTAAATTAAACCTGCCAACTCTGTTAAATGATGCCAGGTGTGTGCTAGATATTTGGTGTGAACAAGTCTGCTGAGACCAAATTGGTTCATTTCATTCAGACTCTAATTAGTGTGCTTGTTAATCAAACAGGTGGAGAGAGCTCTAACCCAGCTTCAATAGAAAGGATGGCCGCTGACCCCACAACTTTCTCTGTTTTGAAACCAAAATTGTTTCTTAATTTTGGCATCAGTTTAAACAAAATCCTCTCACTCATGCACATGAGACATTTCCCTGAGGATGGGGTGGGTGGGGTGATCAACAGGATATTGAGCCTGCAATTTAACCAGCTTGGAAATTCTGAATCTCTGAGTGAGGCAAGTCTCATGTGTTGTAGCAAACATCAACCTGGTTTAGAAATACTTAACCTCTTTTCGAACCGGTGAGGTTTTCTCTTTTGGACCATTCACAGCTGGTTACAGAATAGCATTGCTGTGCGGAAGGCAATGGACCTGGTCATGCAGAGTTGCCCATCTCTGTGAGCTACTGACAGATAAAACAAAACAAACCACCAACTGGCTATTTAATTTAACCTAAGAATAAGGGCCAGATGTTCACATATTATATATATATAGTAGCCCAATGTCTGAGAGTCTGTAATGCTGAAATGCTAGCTGTTCCCTCTGGGCGGCGCTGTTGCCTCCCTGGATGTTCCCTCTGGGCGGCACTGTTACCTGAGTCACGTTTTGCATCTCCTGCTGTGGCGCTCGGCTGACTTCTGCGCCACTCAGCCGGGCCGCCGCGGGAGAGCAAGCGGTGAAAGTGGCCATTTGGGCGCTGCGGTCACAACAGGAAAATTCTGAGTACAAGCTAGAAAATTAGGTAAGGGAGGGCTTGTTATGCCTGTCACTTTCCCATAAGTTGGCCAGAACAGTTAATATTTCTTATTTCACAGTGCCATTTACTGAACTATGGTACACCTTATTCCTCTCTAGGGGTATGTCTACACTACAGTGCTAATTCGAATTAACTTAGTTTGAATGTAGTTAATTCGAACTAAGCTAATTCGAATTAGTGCATCTAGACCTAAAAACTAATTCGAATTAGCGTTTTGCTAATTTGAACTAGCATGTCCACATTGAGTGGACCTTGAACCGAAGTTAAGGCTGGCCAGAACCAGTGCCAGCAGGGCATCAGGTTAGGGCTTAGAGTGTGGAGCTGCTGCCTCAGGCTAGCCGAGGGCTGTGCTTAAAGGGACCCGACCCCCACCCTGGACAGACAGTTCTCAGGGTTCCCTGCTTGCTTGTCTACCTTGATGAGGGTCAGCAAAGCAGTCCTGTCTTGGAGTGCCCTGAGTGCCCGCACTCGGCACATCACAGCACTTGGCCATCAGCCAGGTTGCACTTGCCGCAGGCTGCCATCTGGGGGGTTTAATCGGGGGGCTGTCAGGATCCAGGAGGCCCTGCAGGAGAGCTTCCACCATGAGGACCCTGCAGAGCCACCCCAGTCCTCCCCATCGAGGGCTCGTGCCCCATTTCTCCCTCACCTCCTTCCACTTACCCCTCCCTACCCCCCCTTGCTGATGTAAAAAATAAAGGACACGTGTGTTCAAAAATAGAAACTCTCTTTATTTAACACAACTGGGGGGGAGGGGATTAACCTCTGGGGAGACTGGGAAAAGGAGGTGGGAGAAACCTGGGAGGAGGGAGCTGAAAGGGGGAATTCAGGGGAAGAAGGAGGAAGGGAAGTATAAAACTATGGTACGCCATATCTTCAGTACTGTGTACAGATGTGGTCTCCTCACCTCAAAAAAGATATTTTGGCCTTGGAAAGGGTTCAGAAAAGGGAAACTAAAATGATCAGTGGTTTGGAACTGGTCCCATATGAAGAGAGGCTAAAGAGAGTGGGACTTCTCAGGTTAGAAAAGAGGAGACCGAGGGGGGATGATAGAGGTCTATAAAATCGTGAGTGGTGTGGAGAGGGTAAATAAAGAAAAGTTCTTCATTAGTTCCCATAATAGAAGGACTAGAGGACACCAAATGAAATTAATCGGCAGCAGGTTTAACACTAATAAGCGAAAGTTCTTCTTCACACAGCACATAGTCAACCTATGGAACTCCTTACCATAGGAGGCTGTGAAGGCTAGAACTATAACCGAGTTTAAAGAAAGTTAGATAAAGTCATGGAGGTTGGGTCCATGGAGTGCTATTAGCCAGTGGGTAGGAATGGTGTCCCTGGCCTCTCTTTGTGGAAGGCTGGGGATGGATGGCACGAGACAAATGGCTTGGTCATTGTCTTCAGTTCTTCCCCTCCGGGGCACCTGGTTTTGGCCACCGTCAGCAGACAGGCTACTGGGCTAGATGGACCTTTGTTCTGACCCAGTACGGCCATTCTTATGTTCTTATGTTCTAAGCTCTGGGCTCAGGGTAGGAGGTCTCACTGGACCAACTTGATATTCATGCAAACCTGCTCCTGGGTTTGCATGTGGCCTGGCTGGCAGCTATGCGGCTGTAGACAGCTGCTTTCCTGTGCCTAGTGCGGAGATTGTGGACGTTGGAGGCCTCCCCCCTCGATGAGGTCCACGATCTTCACACTAGACCAGGCGGGCGCCCACCTCTTGCGGCCCCGAGCAGGCTCCTGGAAGCCGCCAGCCTGGTCCTGGGAAGAGTGGGAGGGCTGGGTGGCAGCGGGTGGCTGGCTCTTGCTGTGCCAGGTGCAGGGTCTGCTGGCTGGGTGCTGGCAGGCTTGCAACTGGCACAAGCAGTGTAGCCAGACCGTGGCCCTTTAAGGGCTCTGGGGCCGGGAGGGGGACAGAAGGATTTCCCTGGTTTAGCCCAGAGTGGCCACCAGGGCAACCTGGGAAGGGCTAGCCTCCCACTAGTTCGAATTAAGTGGCTACACAGCCCTTAATTCAAACTACTTAATTCGAACTAGGCGTTAGTCCTCGTAGAATGAGGTTTACCTAGTTCGAATTAAGCACTCCGCTAGTTCGATTTAAATTCGAACTAGCGGCTTGCATGTGTAGCGCCTATGAAAGTTAATTTGAACTAATGGCTGTTATTTCGAATTAACTTTGTAGTGTAGACATACCCTAGGGGTTTTTTTGGTTTTGTTTTGGTTTTTTTGTTTGTTTGTTTGTTTGTTTGTTTGTTTGTTTGTTTGGTAATAGCTTGCCCTGAACTAGCATTGGTTAAGCATGATTAACCAGAGATTAGTCAAGTGATTAGACTAGGCAAGTCCCTAACTGTCATTGAATTAGGAAATTGTTCAGAAGATCCCATAATACACAGTAACCTCTGCCAACCCTTGTCTTTTCCTGTCCCAAACACTATCAGTGCAATACAAGGAAAAACAAGGGAGAGGAAAATGCTGCAGGAATACGCCACACATGAGTACTCACTGTCTCTCTCCCTATCCATCCTGACAATTTTGGGCTTTCTATAGGGTGAGCTCTCTTTTTCACCAATCACTGTACACTCTAACCTTCTTCCTCTTGCTATATCACATCACTCTTCAGCCAGGCACCCTTCTCTTTCTCTCATCCATACATGAATGTAGCATTGGTCGCTTTCATTTTCTTTCCACCTCACTACTCCAAGCAGCCCTCCAAACTCCACTTTTTCTATTCCCCTTTTCTTGGCACCACAGAAAAGGTAAAACAAGGTTGAGTTTGAATGTAGAAGAGTAACTTTCTGCATATAGATTAGAAGTAATAACTTTCCAAATATCCAAGGAGAAACAATAAACTGAGAGCATGTTTCAAACTCTGTCATTAAATGGTGTGGTGTTTGTGTATCTGTTTCTTACACGTAGGCTGTGTCTACACTGCACCCCTTTTCCGGAAAAGGGATGCAGATGAGACAAGTCGGAATTGCAAATGAAGCAGGGGATTTAAATATCCCCTGCTTCATTTGTATAAACATGGCTGCCGCTTTTTTCCGGCTCGGGGCTTTGCCGGAGAAAAGTGCCAGTCTAGACGGGGATCTTTCCGAAAATAAAGCCTTTTCCGAAAGAATCCCCTGCTTCATTTGCAATTCCGACTTGTCTCATCTGCATCCCTTTTCTGGAAAAGGGGTGCAGTGTAGACACAGTCGTAAAGTATAGTTTTTCTACCCTGAGAAGTGAGGGTAAAAATGCACTATGGGGTTCCATGTCTCTAGTTTCTCAGGGTACATCTACAGAGCAACATTATTTTAAAATAACTAGTGTTATTTCAAAATAACTTAGTCCGCATCTACACAGCAGGTAGTTATTTCAAAATAATATTGAAATACTGTCAAGCTGGAGGATTTCTTACTCTGACTCCTGTAACCCTCATTGTGTGAAGGGAAGTCAAAAGGAAGAGTGCCATAATTTGAAATAAAGACTGTGTAGATGCTCCCAATTTCAAAATGAGCTATTTTGAATTACTCTGTGCAATTGATGTAGCTCAATTTGTGTAGCCTATTTCAAGTTAAGTACTGATGTGTAGATTCACCGTCAATGATGGAGATCTAATGTCATCCATCTACAGATGAAAAATCAAACTTTGGGATTATTTGTTTTTGTTTTGTTTATTTGGGACTTTCTGTTTTGGTGTGTGTTGGGGGAGAGGGGGTTTGGTTTGTTCTTTTTGTTTCATTCTGGTTTGTGAATCTTCACCAGAAATAAAGGAATTGAGTTGGCATCTCTAACAATGCCAAAGAAAAGCCAACTCGCTCTTTCTTAGCTGTTGTTTCTATAGAGTTAACAGGAATAAGTAGCAGTTAAATTTAACATCTGTTGACTTGAATGACAACATTGTTCTGAACACTCACCGAGTAGCTCTGTTAAGGAAATCTACTATTCCATAGTAACAGCACATAAGAATCGCACTTTGAGGAGCTTCCTTTTTTAATTTGTATGTATTTTGGAGGGTTTGTTTTTTTTTGCTCCTAACAACTCAAAAACAGTGTAGTTCTAAGGTTCAAGATGTTGGACCTACTGTAGAGAAAATAAATCAACAGGGGTCAGAAAAGATTATGTATAGTCCCTGTAATCACTGTTTTAAATCTGTGTGAGACATTTTAAGAAGTATTGTGTTATTGAAGATCTTAGCAGCCAATGAAATGGGGAGATTAGTGCCCAAACACAGAGACAGAATGCTAACGTATATTATTAGACTTGGTTGGATGCTCCAAAACAGTATTTGCAAACTTTAATTTGAAATCTGAATGTCACATTGATTGGAACATGCTCACATCACTTATTCACAGCAAACAAACATTCACACAAATGTGGTTTGTTAACACGTGTTTCAGGAATAGTTGTGAGAGCAAAAGTACGTGTTGTTCATTGTTATCGTTTGTTTTGACAGTTTATTCCTTTGCTTAAGAGGTCTGTCATATGATTGGGAAACAGAAGCCATCTCATATTGTGTATTCCATGCCTTGCTAGCCACAGAACTTGTTATGGACTCTTACCCTGTGTGCTTCCGAATTTTACTGCTGGGTCTAAGGTGGTGTTTTAAGAGAATGTTTCAAGCCCTTCTGGTTGCAAACAGAACCTTGAAAATATAAATTGAACCCACAGACAGCCTAAAACAATGGCTCATTATAGCATGAACTCCTCCACTCCTCCCACTCAGGATCCCATGGGCTCACCAATTCCCTGGCTACAGAATTGTATAAGTTCCCAAATTGCAAAATCCAGTATTTATGTCACAGACTTTGTTATTTTGCTGCAATCATGTGCCCAACATTTTTTCTTTGTCGTCTCTCTTGAGAGCTAGGATCTGCCTGTAGCTGCGTCCGGTTCTCCTGAGTTCCTCACAAGGGGAAGTTAACTGGGTTATGTGCATGTTCCCTGCACTTTTTCATGAGGCCAGGCAGCAGGGGATGAAGGAGCCAGAACTGGAGACCATATTCCAGGAAGCCCAGGAGAATGCCACAATAGCTATGGGGGGCCTGGGAAGTCACATAGCTCACCTGTTGAAGCTGGTTACCTGTCCCCCTTTCCATGGCACATATGGGGGGGAGGGGGGAAACTAACTCTGTGCCCAATTACATGGAACAACATTGTGGGAGCCAAGTCCCAAGATTGGAGGAGCACTTTTCCTTCAGCTGCAGCAGGGAGCTGCTGCTGTAGTGAAGGGAGAAGTGCCCCTCTCCCAGCCGGGAAACTCTATGAATGAGTCCTGAGCTCCTGGCTGGGTGGGGCTCATTAAACAGCCGCGGGGCCATGCTACTGGTCAACTGAGAGGGAGCCTTGGTTGCTACTATAGATTTTGGTCTTATTGTGCCCTGAGGAATACAAGGATCCTAATTCTTTGCAACAAATAATTCAACTAGCTGTTCCTTTTTCCTGAATTATCTATCTCATAGAGATGAAAAGCAATTCATGAAAGTTAAATAATGTATTAATTTAATTTCTTTTCTTTTCTCTACTTCTGCTTGCATTGAGGCACAGAAGGATTGGAAAATCTTTTGGCCTGCAGAACTGCATGTCTTCCTTGCAGATGCATATACCACAACTGTGGGTGCAACTTGGGTATTTGCACACATGGCCACTTACACCTCAGACTGACCACATGTGAATGCAAATACCTCATTTGTGCATATAAATGTGGGGAAGTGCATGGAATTTACTCACATACACTGGGATGCACTTAGTTTTGCTGTCCATCTTTCAAACTTGGGCCCTAATTATTTAAAGGATTTGAAGATAAAAATAGGAAAAAGTTATATATAGTTTTCAGAAGAGAAAATTAGGTTTTATTTTTCCCTCACTAGAGAAAAGTACTTCCTTTGTTTGAACATGTAGCACTGCCCTGCGTGTTTGTCAGATGCCAGGAATTTTTTCCCCTTAAAAACTTTTATGATCAAATAAGAATTAGCTAAGAATAAAATCTCAATCTGCCATAGGATATTTCTTTGTTTTAGCCAGACAGCCTTTTAGGAGTGGCACAAAGATGTGAAGCAGGGTGGAAGATATGGATGTCGAGGAAAAACACTGTTCCTTCAACTTCCCTTACTCCTCGTGAAATGAGGGTTACCATGAGTTGGAGTAAGAAGTCCTCCAGCTCGACAATATTTTGAAATAAAGGCTTGTAGCGCAGACACGCACTATGTTATTTCGGAATAACATCAGTTATTCTGAAATAACGCTGCTGTGTAGACATACCCTGCTTGACAAGTACTTTCACCCTTTTCAGGCTGCTGTAAGAGTAATCCAGCATTTTTGGCTCCTGCAAACCAAGCACACAGCAAAGGGTACAGAACAATAGCAGTCAGCTCTGCTTTTCCAAGACTCCTGTTATAACAAGGAAAGAGGTAATGTAAGGAAAAAGCTATTCACTCAGTGTAGCCTGAAGATTAGAGTTTGGACGAAGGCTGGTTTGTGTGGAATACTGAAACATTCTCCATCATAGAAAAAGAATCTTTAAACAGGTTACAGGGGTTAGCAGTAAACCAGGAACCCTAACCCACAGTATGGCTGGCTGTCACAAGTAGAATCTGTGGAAGTACTTCACTATGCGTGAGGAAGCTCCACCAGTTATAAAACAGCTACTACCGCCACTTAGTGAACATGTCATTTCAAAGCACAGTATAAAAGTCTGATGTTGCTCCCCGGGAAACAGACTTGTTCTGTGTCAGACCACTAAGAAAAGATTGTTCAATATTGATCATTACAGATCACTGCCAAGGAACATGCGTCAGATATGTGAAACCTATTAACTGTTATGAACAGAGGCAATCATAGACAAAGTGCCCCACAATCTACCACGTCAAAGCTGAGTACTAGTCAGCATGCATCTGGAAAACTGAAGTTCAAATAAAAAACCTTGTCAACAGAAACCAGACCCAACTGACAAGTACGGTGTCCCCCTAGGGCCAAGTGACTGGGATGCCTGGCTGATCATTTTCTCCTCTTTTTGTGAGAATAAAATAAACACTTGAATGCTGCCTTGCAGTAAAGTTTCCATTCTTTACTTATTATTCTTGCAGCATACTCTTGGTTTTGGGATGCAATGCAATGCTCTTGCCTCTGTTTTGTAAGGTTGAGCCTACTCTGTTTAGACACATGAACAACTCTGTGCCCATTTCTTTCTGCCATTTCTAATCCCACTGAACTGTATTCTTGATGGCAAAATCACATGCCAGTGTTCTTGTTCTCATTGCTGCCTGTTGGAGTATAACATGCACTCCACTCTTGATATGATTATATGGCCCTCATTGAAATTTAGGGCTTTCATTTTTCATCTCAATTGTCCCCCTATATAGCTAGCCCAGGTGTGGGCAATAATTTTTAACGGGGAGGTCACTCCAAGATTTTGGAAAGTGGTGGAAAGCCACACCCTTCCATGATATTAATGGAGGAGGTGCGAGATCTGGGATAGGATGGGTGCAGAAAGGAGCTTGGGGTAAGGGATGGGGGTGCAGGAGAGAGTATAGGGTCTGGGAGGGAGTTTGGGTGAAGGAGGCAGTTGTGACCCAGGGCAGGGGACTGGGATACAGGATTTTGGGATGTGACCTAGGGTAGGAGGGGATTGTGATCTGGTGCAGGAGACTGGAGTACCAGATCTGGGAGAGAGTATGGGTGAAGGAGGGGGCAGAGGGCTTGGGTATACGAAGTGGGGAACAGAGGGCTGAGGAAGGCAGGGGCTGGGGTGCCAGAGGCAGGCTCTGGCTGGGAGGTCACCTACCAGCAGAAACCTGAGGCAGATTGTCTGCTGCAGGCTGCTCCATGTGGCTCTGCTCCTGGCTTGAGAAGGAGAGGGGAGAGGGATCACTGGGGATGAGAAGGAAGGGAGAAGACTTCCTACACTGCCCCTGCTCCCAGCAAAAAATCTCAGCTCCTATTGGTTGGAAACAGAGAGATTGGCCAATGGGAGCTTAGAGATTTTGCTGAGGGGTGAGAATAGCAAGTGAAGTCTCTCTCCTGACTCCCTAGCTTTCCAGAATGGAGAACAGCTGGCTTTTTAAAGTGTGAGCTGTTCTGTGCCTAAGGGTTCCGGCGAGGGGACTGCAGGCCAGATCTGTTGGCTTGGTGGGCCGGATCTGGCCTGCTGGCAGCCGCTTGCCCACCCCTGATCTATCCTGACTCTGAGAGGTATTGAGCCCCTGCTGTTCTCAGTGAAGTGTGAGGAATTGTGAGTTTTCAGCAACTGCTCAGTATGGCACTGTTTTCTTTGTAACCTGTTATTTGTCTTCACTCTGTTCTTTCTAAACCAGAGCCAAGTTAATTTAATAGTAGCCCAAGAGACACTTTGCCCTTGAAATGTTTGTTAATCACTTTCAAATGTTGTTGCCTGCTGCAATAATAAGTCTCAGTGAAACTTAAATGCAAATTATTAGAATCATATATTAACTTTTCAATCTACTATATGCATCTATCAGAGACTGTTGGCATTGATCCAATGTATAAAATTGAAGCAAAAGTAAAGTGGCATAATGTTATTGAAATCCTACCTCATCGTCCCGTCAGAGGTGTGTGCATTCTTGGTTGTGTACGCTGCCACAATAGCTGTTCATCTCTAAATATAGTGATGCTTCATTAGCTCCTGTTCCCTAAAGGTGCCCAAAGAACACTTTCAGATTTTGTAAGTTGCTCTGCCACAGCTGTGCTATGAGATAAGTGCTATAGGGAGGGTTAGCAGAGTAAGTGTTTATATCAAGTTTTTGTGAAGAGGCTACAGAGAAGAGCAGCATTGCAATAAAGCACGAGGTCTTGAGGGAGGATTTGGGGCCATATCCTGCCTTTAGCCCTAAAGCTTCACAGCCTGGGTACAACTCCATGTCAGTACAGTACTCAATATATATTGAAGTGGGTGGAGGGGAAACAGCTGCTCATCCATGGCAGCTAAGCCATACTCCTTCCCCAAGAGTTAGTCCATGATTCTGATTGCCCTAGCCCAGTGGTTCTCAAAACGTAGTCCGTGACCATCTGGCAGGTGGGCCACAGGTTTAAGGCTCCCCTCTCTCCTCCCTGTAGCAGGGAGCCTGTGCTGGTGCGTCAGCTTCCTGGTCCTTTCTGTGAGGGTGGGAGCACCAGCACCAGGTTCACACTGGTGGGGCAGAGGCCAGAGGGGTAAGCCTTGCAAACTGGATCCAGCTTGCAAGAGCAGGAAGGGGCTCTGCATGCTGCCACTTCCCCTCCCCTTGGCTGGGGGAACAGCAGCACAGGAAACTTTTTGCCTGGAGGCTTTCCTCACTGTTCCCAATGGCCAGCATCACAGCCAATGGGAGTGGCAGGGGGGAGGGCTTAGGAGCATGGAGCCAGGTAAATGCCCCTCATCCCTCTCATGCCCAGACCTTAACCTATCCCAGGATAGAAGTGGAGCTAAGTTGCCAGAGGATGTTGTGAAGACCAGGACTTTAACAGTGTTCAAAAAGAACTAGATAAATTAATGGAGGCATTAGAAACTGGAAATGGGTGATGGGATGGATCATTTGATGATTACGTTTTCTGTTCATTCCCTTTGGGCAACCTGGCATTGGCCACTATCGGCAGACAGGATACTGGGCTAGATGAACCTTTGGTCTGACTCAGTATGGCTGTTCGTATGTTAATCTTCCAAATGGCCTAGAGAGACTGCACGTGAAGCAGCTTATCAGAGGGTGGTAGCCTAGTATAAAAGGAGCTGAAATGTAGCTCACACTCAGTTCCTCATAGAAGCCAGACAACTGGGCTGTGTCTACATTGGTACCCCTTTCTGGAAAAGGGATGCTAATGAGACCAGTCAGAATTGCAAATGCCGCGGGGGATTTAAATATCCCCCGCGGTATTTGCATGAACATGGCTGCTGCTTTTTTCCGGCTCGGGGTTTTGCCGGAGAAAAGTGCCAGTCTAGACGGGATCTTGCGGAAAATAAGCCCTTGAAAGTAGGAATAAGGGATCTTCCGGAAAAGGGCTTATTTTCCGCAAGATCCCGTCTAGCCTGGCACTTTTCTCTGGCAAAACCCCGATCCAGAAAACAGCGGCAGCCATGTTCATACAAATGTCGCGGGGGATATTTAAATCCCCCGCGGCATTTGTAATTCCGACTGGTGTCATTAGCATCCCTTTTCAGGAAAGGGGTGCCAATGTAGACACAGCCCTGTAGATTATGTGCCTGGCTAGCCGAAGAGAATTGCAGCACCATGGACAGCTCAGTGCTGGCAGGGAGTAGGGGGGGAACGGTTCCTGGGCCACATCATGGAAGAGATCTGAGGTAAGGGTCAAGCACTGGTAAAGACTGGAGCTGCGGAGAAGTGGCCCAAGGAACTGAAGGCTGTTAATGGAGGGGCATGGTGGCGTATGGCTGTTATTCTGAGGGTCTCTGGGTTGGGACCAGGAGTAGAGGGTGGGCCTGGGTCCCTCTCCATTGGCCACTGCCAAAGGGGCTTACAGTTGGACAGCAATAAACCCCCAGAAGTGGATCTGAACCATCTAGAGAGCTGAGGCCCGAGGCCCAGAGAAGGTGAAATCGTTGCCTCCAGGGATGAAGCTCTGGAGGTATGGCTCAGTATCAGGGTCAGGACAGTCTAAAGACTGCAGGCACACCTGATCAGAGGTGGGTGCTATGCTATTATAGTGAATCCTTTTTCTTACAACAGGTCTGGGTGAGAGATATTTGCTGTTAAGAAATCATCTCTATAACTGTCATTTCTATTGTTATTGTGCCATTTCTATACTGAACTGTAAAACCACAGTAGATGTTGGTTTCATTTTACTAAAGATATTTACCAAACAACTATAAGCGACAGCAAAACTATTTTTGTTGTTGTTGAGAGAAGCTGCACCCACATTTGGAGCGGTTCCCTGTATACCTATATTGATTTATCTATAGAAGCAAACCATTTCTACCGTAGACCTACTTGAAGAATTTTTAAGAACAGAAGTTCCAGTTCAAACCTGGACTAAAGACCCCAAAGTGAATTGAATTCATACTATGGATGCATTTATCCTAGGATCTTTGTTAGACTAGATTTGTCATTGTTTTCTACCTCAGTTGGGCTTCATTTGAAAATAAAGTTGAAACTCTTGTAAACTTGACCAGACGCCTAAGGGAAAGATTATGTGAATTCACTAGACACACATCATACATTGCATAACACACTTTAGAATGACAAACAAGACTTGGCCTTTTGCAGCAGAGTCCAGTTACGAAGTTCTCTGGGGGCAGGATAGCACAGCAAACCAATTAATACTTCCTGTTTTCAAATACATAGCGTCCTTGAACAAAGAACACTCCATGACATAGTAGTGACACAGAGGGTAAAAGCTCAGGAGAAAACCACCAGAATGGCTGCTCTATTATAGGACTCCTGATCAATTAATTTGACCACCTATGATAAAATGCTAAATCCTGCTTCATCTAACTAATTCTTTCTTCAGTAGATGGGTGGCTTCCCAAAAGTGGAGACAATAAGTAAGAAGAATTGATCAATTCCAAAATCTTGTCCATTCTAAAGCAAACTACTAATCCCTTAGGCTGTGTCTACACTGGCATGAATTTCCGGAAACTGCTTAAAACGGAATAACTATTCCGTTTTCAGTTTTTCCGGAAAAGGAGCATCTACATTGGCAGGCTGCTTTTCTGGAAAAGCCCTTTTTTTCCGGAAAAGCGTCTGTGGCCAATGTAGACGTGCTTTTCCAGAAAAGAGCCCCGATTGCCATTTTCGCGATCGGAGCTTTTTTCCGGAAAAGACTACTGGGCTGTCTACACTGGCCCTTTTTCCGGAACAGTGTTCCGGAATAAGGACTTATGCTCGAGCAGGAGCAGAATAGTTTTTCCGGAATAGCGGCTGATTTTGTACAGTAGAGCGTCGTTGCTTTTCCGGAAATTCAAGGGCCAGTGTAGACAGCTCTCAGCTTATTCCAGAAAAGCAGCTGATTTTCCGGAATAAGTGGCCCAGTGTAGACACAGCCTTAGGGTATGGCTACACTGCGGGGGATTTTTCCAGAAGAGGCTTTTTCTGCCATTTGGCCCCATCTACCTTCTTCCTTGTTAAATGAGTTTTACAGGGGCTTTTGAAAGAGGGCTTTTTTCTGACACTTGGTCCCATGTAGACAAGCAAATATGAGTTCTATTTGCATACCTCTTCAGAAACCCGTCTCCCCCCCCCCCCCAGTGTAGCCGTACCCTTAGTGTGCAGTATTCTCCCTCTCTGCTTCCCTGCATCATTCGGAGTGGGTTGTGGGGAACTACAATTCTTATCTAATCTTTACAGTATATCTCTGCTCAATCAGTACAGACAATGTCCAGAATTTTCCAGTGTGGGTGCTCAAAGTAGCCATATTTAAGCACCCAATTACTGTGGTATGATTTTACCACAGCACTGAGCACTTACAACTCCCAATGACTTCAGTGGAAGATTTTGGTACTCAGCATTTCATAGAATTGGGCAACTTACATTAGGTAGACATTTTAATTAAAGGTGAATAGCAACCACTCTTATTAAGTTTGCAGAAGACTTTTCCTCATAATCCCCAGCTTTCAGCTGTTTATAAATCCGTGAAACCTCAATCCTTTGGGGGGTATTCTTTGCAAGTGTGAAGAAAGAGACTAAACCATTCATGAACACAGTCACATTGAGCACTCATAGCAACAGCAGGCAGTGCACCATGTGAAGGATTAAATTCATGCTATTCTGGATTTAAAACCTGATGGACATCCACTATGACTTAGTTTATAGATTTTTTTGAATTGTAAATTCATTGCATTATTTCAGCTCTGACTGTCACAAATGGAATTTTAGTATATATCAAAGCAAATAATAAACAAAACATGTAAGTCCAAGTCAAAATGAAACATGCTAAAATAAAATGAAAATTAGAAAACCGGCAAAGTAGTTCAAAACAGTAGAGGCAATGTGCAGAGAACTGCCATTAGGTAATCATAGCTGCAACAATATAGCACTTCAGTTTTCCAGGAAACATGAGACTGCATCCTGAAAAGTGGTGGTGGTTCTTGGCCAATAGCCAAATTTGAAATCTTAGCTATTCACGGACAAGTGTAATAGATTATTTTATTTCAAATTTCCCAACTGTGTAGTATTGCTGAGACTGTTGAATTGCCATTTTCCACCTAAGAGTTGGCTGCATTTCAGTGGTATGGGAAGTGATCCTTCTATAACGATTGCATTAAGGTTTCTTGATCAGCACTATATAAATGAAAGTGAAATCGGAAATATTTTAATATTCTATAATTAACACCATATTGTAGCATTTCTATTGATTATGTTTGCATGTAAATTTTACCACCACAGTACTCTATCAAATTGCCTTAATCTGCAAGATAGGAAAGCGGGTAACTACAAGGCAGCATAAAGGCAAACATGAAGTTTGAGGTAAAAAAGCTGTTTTCATTCCTATTGTGTGGCCTGTTAATGTCTGTCACAGGATGGCTAGCCTTTATAAAGAGGGAATGGCCCCAGCCCACCGTAACATAGCTAATTTGAGTCCTTGGGTTTGAGAGTATGAAGCAAGCCTTGTGATGAACCATGCCACTGGGAAGGTAAACAAATCAAAACAAAACAAAAAAGGAGGGCTGTGGAAAGGGAAAATACCTGCAGAGTGAAACTGCAGAGAGAGAGAGGATCTCCTGCAGTGGTACACAAGGAAGGGTGTTAGAGGAGGGTAAATGGAGCTAGCTGAAAGTCATATTTACCTTTTTGGAAGAAGGCAGAGTAGACTAGAGAGCTAGAAGAGACAATCCCTCAGAGATGAGGGGCTGTGGCTAGTTTAAGGCTAGGTGAAATAATTTTGGTGTTTGTTTACTGGAGTTTTGGTTATGTCTACACTAGGGCTTTTTTGCGGAAGAGGCAAAGCAAATTAAGCGCTCATTAGCATTTTCTCATGCTTCATTTGCATAATCTCTTCCAATGCTTTTTGCGCAAGAAGTTTTTGTGCAAAAACTGGAAGTTTAGATGGATCCATTTTGCACAAAAAAACCCTTTTGCGCAATGTCCTTGTGACGCAAAAAAGAAGGCATACAGATCTTGTGCAAAAGGGTTTGTTTGTGCAAAACAGATCCATCTACACTGCTAATTTTTGTGCAAAAACCTCTTGCACAAAAATCATTGGAAGAGATTATGCAAATGAAGAGTGAGAAAATGCTAATGAGTGCTTCATTTGCATTGCCTCTTCTGCAAAAAAAAAAAACCCCATAGTGTAGACGTAGCCTTTGTGTTTAATAAAAAGAATATCCCAAGAAGCATGGCTGTTGGATCAGATAGACTGTGTGAAATTAAACTGCTCTCAAAATAGGAAATAGAGGCAGGGGTGCAGAATAACCCCAGGTTATAAGAGGAACTCTGCAGGCAGCTTTCCTGATACAATCTGTTATCACTAATCACAAAATGTATTGACATTTTAGTGTAATAGAAGTGTTTTTGTGGAAGGTGGGATCAAAACTTTGTACCAAGTCAATATTTAGCCTTGACACATTTCATCTAACTAAACATAAGAGTCAGTATGGGAAGGGTGAATAGATATTGTAAATGTTGTGGCTCTACTTTATTGAATATATATACTTTTTTTACCTTAGGATGAATCAAAGATCGGTACTCATAATGCCTTTTTAAAAACAAAAAAATGTTCTCATTTCAGAAAGAGATAAAATTAAGCAGTAAGGTACAAGAAAGCATATGCTGGTAAGAGATAACACTTGGCTTGAGGGCATGTTGTTTAGGAAGTGTGTTATCTAGCAATACCAGAACCTCTGGAGAGTGAGATTGTGCTTATGAAATGGCAACTTGGAGGGGAGGGAGTGAGTGAGAAGAAGCTAGCTCATGCAGCTGCATCCAGCCCTTGCTTGGAGTGTTGAAGTCAGTGCTTGTGAACAGTCAGGCAATCCATTTCAAAGAAGTGAATTAATTATGGGGGAGAGAACACTGTCTAAATTCTGAATGCCTGCACTAACAACATCTGTTAACCTAAAAACAAATTTCAACATAAATATCCTTATAGCTGTTGTAGCTGGCAATACAGCCAGTGTAAATCAGTGCTTACATCAGTTCAAGAGAGCCCGTGAAGGGAAAAAAGAGTGCTCATCACTTTTTATGTTGTGGCACACAGCTATCAAATACCCTGTAAATTTTTTTTAACGTGATCAAAAAAGAACACAGACTCTCCCCTTGAAAAGAAGCCTTTTAATAGATCTTCGTTCCTCTGAAAAGGAAATAAAATGTAATGACAGGTAAAAAAGCCAACCCTTTTTCTCATGCTCAGACTACCACAAAAGACACTTTTCTTTCAAATGAAATTCTTCAGTAAGAACAAAACTGGTCGTCTTAGGAAGCTAGAAAGTAATTTTAACCAGATCTCTACATGCTGAAAGTGGATACTTATGTACAAAATTTCCCCTTATCTTGCTTCTCCTTATAGTTTTTTTTCCCATATGAATGAACTGAGGATAATTCATTTTTAAAGAAGCCATTGTCATAGTCAGTTCTACACTCTACAAAACTGTGAAATAAGACAGCAGGATCTTGTTCATTCTAAATAGCAATGAAAATTGGCCAATTTACTGGCCACTATTTCAATGTACTTTGTGTTCTATAACATTTTGAATATGCAGTTTGTGCAATAAGCACACAAATACAACAGAAAGCAACGCTCAGTCTTTCAGGTTGTGTCCATACCCTTTAGCATAGCCTAAAGTTTATAGCAGGGACAGGTTCTTTTCACAGTCTCAGACACCAACTTGGTTTTTGTGACACTAGGCAATTTGCTTAGGCCCAGTCTAAAGAAAGGTTGACAGAAGCTGCTTTGCATTGACTTATCTGTACATGTGCCTATATGCTCATATTTGTCTCCTGTTGTCTGCACCCTGTTACAATGAAACAGTAATACCACCTCCCCAAGCAGCATCAACATCATGTGACCTATTGACTATAATAGTCCTCCATTCACTGTCCTGTTGGTGCTTGGTTCGATAAAATGGCAGGAGCCCCAGAGGCTTAAGGCCAAATACCTAGTGAAAATACAGAATGATGGCAAGACAACAAATTTTGCTAAAGAAGGAGTGATTTATTAAGCAGAACAACTTCCTAATATTTACTTAAAATTTACCTAATATAATGAACAACTACCTAGTATTTACCATACAACAACTTTTAAACCCTACCTAAGTTACAGCTAAGTCAAATATATACACACTTAAAAAAAACTGAAGCAAAATGCAGGACAATGTAGCACTTTAAAGACTAACAAGATGGTTTATTAGATGATGAGCTTTCGTGGGCCAGACCCACTTCCTCAGATCAAATAGTGGAAGCTCTGATCTGAGGAAGTGGGTCTGGCCCACGAAAGCTCATCAACTAATAAACCATCTTGTTAGTCTTTAAAGTGCTACATTGTCCTGCATTTTGCTTCAGCTACCCCAGACTAACACGGCTACATTTCTATCATTAAAAAAAACTGTTTCTTTAACACTGACAATAGCAAGGGTAGCAATATTTTTTCTAACCTGGCTCTTTTAAACAACTTAACAACAGTGGGGGTAAATTAAATACTTACAAACTCAGCAACAACAACACAAAGACACACAAGGAAACGGAGCATGCTCGAGATTCGTACACCCCTTTTAGAATTTTTAGATTCGGTGGGTGGGAGGCGGCCTTTGGGTGATCAGTCCTAAGCCAGACTCAGATTCTGTCTTCCAATATCCCGGAATCCTACCCGAGCTAAGGGCAGAGAGGTTTTTATGTTCTTGCCTATTACCATATTTGGTGTTGTTTGTGCTCTGGGAGTGGCATTGGAGTGGTCTGGGTGTGGTCTGGGTGTGGTATGAGGCCCATATATGGTGTTGAGTGCTGGACTCTGACAAGCTCCATTTTATTGGTAGATAAGCCTTGTTGCTATCCATGTGACTGGTGAGATTGCTGAGGTAGATCTCGGCTACACACGAGGCTTGGCCAAGAGAACCCATACTTGACATGTCCCACAATGCTTGATACTGACTGCTCTAGTTACAGTTGTGAACTCCACTGACCAGGGATCACAGAGACTGGATGCCACACACTCCCTTTTAAAAACTCGATTGACTAACTGCCCAGCTGGGCAAGCACACTTAGCAGCAATCCCTTCTAGTTTGCAACTGCCAATGCTGGCTACATGCTACAGATGTACTACTGTCTACTTGAAGCAGGCAGTATTGGCTCTTTTGGGCCTGTGGGGAGAAGAAGCTGCAGACACAGCTATGGAGTAGTTGTAGAAATGTGGGCATCTATGAACAGATTTGACAGGAGATGCAGGTGAAAGGATCCAGCAGAAGTAAATAGCAGTGCTGAGTGAAATCAAAGGAACTGCAGATGCTATACGGAAGACTATGAAGGCCAACAGCAGATCGGGGGTCAAACTGCAGAAATTCCAATTCTCTTTCAAGGCCTTCCCTAGCTGCATAGCTCTGTTTTTGAGCTCTTCTAATAGCTTTTGTGCCTGGGTGTTCAATCTCTGTAGACAACTGCTCCACATCTGTATTCCACTTCTGCAGCATATTTCCCCACATTTACCTCACAGATATTCTGCAGGGCACAACAAGCAGGTATAACCATTGGGATATTTTTCTCACTGAGATCTAATACAGTGAGTAAATTATGCTAACATCACTTCAGTCTACAGAAAACATTCAGCTGTCATTCTGCACCTGCTAAACCGGTAATTAAGGGTTTGGGTTTTTTTTTTTTTTTTTTTGCTGTTATTGATGTGACTGGTGTGTGGCTTCATGAGTCAGGAAAGCAAGAGCTAGGCAGGGTCTCCTCAGGGACCGATTTAAATGTTTCAATGGAAATCCTCTCATCAGGAAAGTTAGCCCATGGTAGAAGCTTTCTGGACTGTCCTATGTTCCTAAAAATGGGCACATCATGTGCCTTCTTTGACCAACCAAAACTCATGTTGATGAAGCATCCCCAGTGAAACATAACTACTTTCATAACCAAAGAAAATTGTCCCTTTCTGTTGATGTACTCTGTGGCAAGATGGGCTATCCCCAAAATAGATATCGGCATGCCATCTTTCAACTTATAGCAGTTTTGGAACTTTACTGCTGCAGATTTATCTACCATGGTCTACCTATTGCCTAGAGTCTTGCTTTTGCACAGCAGGAGACAATTAATGGCCTTATACACTTGTAACACAATGGCCCCCATTGTAAATTTTCCTACTGACTAGTCACAATCTGGCTTCTCAGGCTTCCACAGCGCAATTGTCACTTGCTTCTTCACTGTCAGTGCAACTCTCATTCTGGTGTTGCTGCCCTGGAGGATGGGAGCAAACTCATCTCAGAGATTCAAGAGTGCAGTCTTTGACACTTCTGCAGCCACTGCTTGTCATCCTGACCTCCATTCTGATGTGATCCTACTAGTTGGTGCTAGTTTCTCAGGCCCACAAGCTGCTCCAGGAATGCCACCGACAACCTTGATTTTTTTCTGTCTATGGCCCACAGCAGTCTGTTCTCCACAATAATTTCACATCCCCTTTTGCTTCCTGCAGCTCTCTAAATGCTGGGTGATTGTGCATCCTGTGTATGCAATGCTCATGACAGCTATTCAGTCTCCATGCTTCTGAGTGAGATAGTGAACAGTGAGTAGTGCCATGAACGTTTGTGGGTTTGGGGTTTTTTTGTTTTTGTTTTTTACAAAAGATGCCAAAGTTAGGTGATATAAATGGAATTATGGGATGGAACAAATTGTATGATGGGAACCTGACCTCTTGTTCCTAGTAACTCCTGTGTGATTTGACTCTGCCCCACTATCCATTGCCAAAATTTCCCAAAAGTCAGTGCACCAGTGGATAGGGAATTGCTTACTGAGATACCTACTCATGGTGCACCACACTGTGCCCTGGCATAAGCATTCCGGATTGACTATGCACAACACCAGTAGAAGGAGCCAAGAGGCTCAGATAGCATACTAACTATGGCAACTTTATGTCACTGTAAACTTTATAGTGTAGACATGGCCTTAATAGCTCAGTACCTCAGATTTCCTCCCTATCAAATGAAAATGATAGAACTTTTCTACCCTGGGGGGAGTATTAGAATCCTAAAGGCTATAAAGTTCTTTGAGATACTCAGAGGTAAATTGTAAGGCCAAATGTATTTTTTTTTCCACCTTTCTCTAGTCAATGACTTTAGCAAGGCTTTTGATACTGGCTCACATGACTTTCTTATAAACAAACTAAGGAAATACAACCTGCATGCAGCTACTATAAAGTGTGTGTGTAACTATTCCCTAGGGATGGTTTTCCAAACAGTTATAAGTGGCTTGCAAGCAAGCTGGAAGAGCATCTCAAGTGAGGTCCACTAAAGGTCAGTTCTGGGTCTGGGTCTGGATCTGTTCAACATCTTCATGAATGATTTATATAATGGCATACAGAACATATCTGTAAAGTTTGAAGAGGATATCAAACGGGACAGAAGCAATGGGCTTAAATTGTAGCAAGGGTGGTTTAGATTGGACATTGGGAAAAAAATTGCTAAATGTTGGGCCAGTTAAGCATGGGATTAAATTACCTAAGGAGATTGTGGAATCTCCATCACTGGAGATTTTTAGGAGAAAGTTAGACAAATAAGGCAGGGATGGTCTAGATCAGTGGTTCGCAATCTTTCTAAACTACAGTGTCCCTTCTAGGAGTCGCATTTGCCTTATATAACCCATTCCATTTTACTTAAAGACTCATGCTTACAAAATCAACACTAAAAATAGAAAACTGTTAGCACGCTATTACTGAAAAATTGTTCACTTTCATATTTTGTATGCAAGAAATTTTAGTTTGTACTGATTCTACTAGTGCTTTCCGTGTAGCTTATTGAAAAGCAAGGCACATATCCAGAGGAGATGATGTTCCACCAGAAAGACCTCTGTATAGGAGTACATGTGCTCTTAGGGTTTGGCTAGACTACACAATTTTTTCTGGGACACATACAGGGAATGCGTTTACATAAGAACATAAGAATGGCCGTACTGGGTCAGACCAAAGGTCCATCTAGCCCAGTATCCTGTCTACCGACAGCGGCTAGCACCAGGTGCCCCAGAGAGGGTGGACCGAAGACAATGATCAAGCAATTTGTCTCCTGCCATCCCTCTCAGCCTCTGACAAACAGAGGCCAAGGACACCATTTTATCCCCTGGCTAATAGCCTTTTATGGACCTAACCTCCATGAATTTATCCAGTTTCTCTTTAAACTCTATTATAGTCCTAGCCTTCACAGCCTCCTCTGGCAAGGAGTTCCACAGGTTGACTACATGCTGTGTGAAGAAGAACTTTCTTTTATTAGTTTTAAACCTGCTACCCGTTAATTTCATTTGGTGTCCTCTAGTTCTTCTATTATGGGAACTAATAAATAACTTTTCTTTATGCACCCTCTCCACACCACTCATGATTTTATAGACCTCTATTATATCCCCCCTCAGTCTCCTCTTTTCTAAACTGAAAAGTCCCAGTCGCTTTAACCTCTCCTTATATGGGACCCGTTCCAAACCCCTAATCATTTTAGTTATCCTTTTCTGAACCCTTTCCAAGGCCAAAATATCTTTTTTGAGATGAGGAGAATACACTTGTACACAGTATTCAAGATGTGGGCGTACCATAGTTTTATACAGGGGCAGTAAGATATTCTGGGTCTTATTTTCTATCCCTTTCCTAATAATTCCTAGCATCCTATTTGCCTTTTTGACTGCCGCTGCACACTGTGTGGAAGTTTTCAGAGAACTGTCCACGATAACTCCAAGATCTCTTTCCTGATTTGTCGTAGCCAAATTAGCCCCCATCATACTGTACGTATAGTTGGGGTTATTTTTCCCGATGTGTATTACTTTACACTTAGCCACATTAAATTTCATTTGCCATTTTGTTGCCCAATCACTCAGTTTGGTGTGATCTTCTTGGAGTCCCTCACAGTCTGCTTCTGTCTTGACTATCCTAAACAGTTTGGTATCATCTGCAAACTTTACTACCTCATTGCTTACCCCTTTCTCCAGATCATTTATGAATAAGTTGAAAAGGATTGGTCCCAGGACTGACCCTTGGGGTACACCACTAGTTACCCCTCTCCAATCTGAAAATTTACCATTTATTCCTACCCTTTGTTTCCTGTCTTTTAACCAGTTCTCAATCCAAGAAAGGACCTTCCCTCTTATCCCATGGCCATGTAATTTACACAAGAGCCTTTGGTGAAGGACCTTGTCAAAGGCTTTCTGAAAATCCAAGTATACTATATCTACTGGATCCCCCTTGTCTGCATGTTTGTTAACCCCTTCAAAGAACTCTAACAGATTAGTAAGACATGATTTCCCTTTACAGAAACCATGTTGACTTTTGTCCAACAAATTATGTTCTTCTACATGCTTCACAATTTTATTCTTTACTATTGTTTCGACTAATTTGCCTGGTACTGAAGTTAAACTTACTGGTCTGTAATTGCCAGGAATTGTAATTGTAATTGTAATTGTTTGCTCTTCCGCTTTTTTTGTGGAAGAGCAAATGCGCTCTTTCGGAAGCCCCTGTATTCCTTGTTCCACGAGGAATAAGGGGGCTTCAGAAAGAGGGTTTTTTCCTGACATTTGGCCCAGTCTAGATGGACCAAATGTTGGAAAAGCCTCTTCCAACAAAAAAATTGGAAAAAGCTACACAAAATGCGGAACACATTTAGCGTAGCTTTTTCTGAAATGACCTCTTGACATTCCTTCCAGTCCTGCGATTCTATGATTCAGTTTCCTGCTAGTCACTATGATGAACTCTGTCTCCTTTGGAGATATGCTCATTCTAAATGGTATTTCTTTGGAGAGGATGCTCCAAATAGTGGGACACATAATATGTTTTCCATTTGCCTCAAGGGACTGGCTCCTCTAAATTCTTTCACTATAGTTCCTATGTAGAATCACAGCACCTATTCATCTGAAGAAGTGGATTTTTCCCAGGAAAGCTCATGATGCTATCTATATTTTTGTTAGATTCTAAGGTGCCACAGGGCTACTCATTGCTTTTAAAATTACAGACTAACATGGCTACTCCTCTGAGACTATTTTACCTTGTGTGACAGCAATTACAAATGTCTTTCTGGTTTGTAGGAAGAGTCCCTATCATTTAAAGAGGGTAGTACCTATATGTTTGCCAAAAGAACCTCCTTTAATAAAAGCAGATGCTAGCCTCCTGTTTTCAGTGCATCCTTACCAGCAAAAACATTTGGAACCGTTATGTTAGAGTAGCTTAAATCCTACCTCTTTATAGCCACAATAGTGACTTAGGACCATTTAGAGAATGGTTACTGCAGTTAATTTCAATGACGAACTAACTTTAATAAGGTACCTGGGATGTTTCCCTAATTATACTAAGTACTGGAGCCTTAATTTTTTGATATTTTTCAACCATCTGTTTTTTTAATAAGACAACAAAAGCATGTAATGTCTGCCCTATTTGTGAAGAAATAGATAGTTGAAGAGGCATATTCTGCCCAAAATTGCAATCATGCAACCTCATAAACTTTATTAGGGTTGCACAATTTGCAAGGGAGGAAAGAATATAATTTGCTATGTAGTAAAAGTAACTTCACTGGTGTTGACATTACATTCCTAGTAGCCATATATGACTCTCATAAATTTTATATACACATAGACCTTGCCAAGAACTAGAAAACATGCTTTGTTTGAATTTTCATTCAATTTTATATAACATTTTTAGTTATTGTAATTCTCAACATATTTCATGCTACAGCAGGAGCAAATATATCATCACAAAATCCCTATTAATTTTAAGCAAAAACTAATAAAGGACCAAATCATGTACCAGTGTAAATTTAAAATATTCACTGATCTCAATAGAATTGTTATGAATTTCAAGGGAGAAGCTTTATATTTGACAATGATTGTATTCAAACTCTGTTTTATATTCAAAATGAGAGATGGTCTTGAATCAAAATTGTAGGTTAAAAAACCAGAATTTTCAGCAAGTTCAACACTGAGCTTAGAGACCTAACTCACAAATGGACCCTATCTTCTAAATGAGCACATTTGCAAAAACTTTAAAAATTCTTTAAACAAAATGTTGTCGTATTTAAGATCCCATCACTCCCAGTTAAGAAACAGATCTGTTTCTTACAGGAGTTTTGATTTTGGTAATATACAGTCTCTGAAGATTGTCACCCATATAAAAAAAGTGAAAAGATTGTTTAAAGATTCCCCAACCACCTTGGCTAGGGAACTCCTTTTACCAGCCAGGCAGCTATCTCAGAAGGCTATGTGAAACATTGCAAAATACTCATAAGCAATGATCAACAGCAAGCAATATTCAGTTAAGGTTTGTAACACATTAAAATTCTGTTTCAAAGCTCTTCAGGAGAGGGGTCAGTATTTTCCTGTGTATTTGAGTTTCTCTGCATACAATGAAGCCCTGTTCTTGATTGGTACTTCTGAACACTACAATAATCAATCAAGTCACTACTTGGCAATGACATTGATACAGCAATTCTGTGGCTGTGGATTGTGGAGTAGGCACAGGTCTCCTTTGTCTTCCCTCACATGCTATGCCTGATGGCCCTCAGTATCTTCATGTCTGCTCAGCTCATGGTTTGATTCCAGATATTGAATTTGATGCACCATCTTTTAGTAAGTAGGCTCCCGGCAACAATTTTTCTCCACGATGCTAAGATTTCTCATTGGTTTTTCCCTCTCGTCGGTATGTGTGTCTGTGCGCGTGACATGCACAAACATTCTTGCCTAGCAGTCAGGCTGTATAGCTGATTTCATAAGTGAGGCTTTCATCCTGCTGGCTGAGAAGAAAAGAATGCTTTTACTAAAAAGCAAATGCTGCTCCTGTAAGCTATGTTAAGTGGTTTGATGCACACAACATTGCTGGACTTTAAAGGAAACTGGCACTGATGTGGTCATGCTCAGAAGTCTTCATTTTACAACAGTAATATTTAAAAGGGATCTAGGCCTCTTGAGGGAGGTTAATAGGCTTGTATTACAGTTGGGTCATTGAAAGGTTTTTTTCATTATAATCTAAATAAGATTTCTATTGCTTTTTAAAGCATCTCTAAAAAGGACATTAGTGAGGCTATTAGTTAGGAGCATTGAATGTCAGTGTTCCAAAAATGCTCAGGTCCAGACTAGAGCCTTAATCTTGTTAAAATCACTAAATGCCATAGAAGGAGATGAAGTCAAGTGTTTTTCATCTAAATCAAGTCTCTGGACTAGAGCAGTTCAATTTTTTTTGACAGAATTGTTTCCATTGAAGCTGAAATGTGTCTCAGCTCTAGAGGGAGACAGTAGGAAAGGGGATAAGTCACCCCCATAATCCAGTGCATTCACTTGGAATGTAGGAGATCCAGATTCAAGTCCTTGCTTCACATCAGGCACATTAGGGCCATGAACCTAGGTTTCCTACAGCGTAGGTGAGTATCCTAACAAGCAGGTTAATGGCTCTTCTTCAGTGGGTTTCTTGTGAGATTTTTACATGAACGTTTTTGAACAGTCTCATTTTCATCCACATTGACATTAAATTTGAAAACCTATTTTTTTCCTGAAAAGGAATTGTTGTTTTCCTGTCAGCTGTATTCTCTGCTCTTTCTGGTTGCTTTGAATCGCCAGCCTTTGAGGAGGGCCACCTGAATGACCACTCATGGTTCCCGGTGTCAAAGGGCTGCCATGTGGCACCGCAGAGGTGCATGATGAAGGAGTAGTGTCAGAAATTGCTTTCTGAGAACTGCAGGAGGGGATGTCCAGATTTCTCCCTGCTTCTTGTCGGTGGGGGATTGGTGAGAGGGGGAGCAGTGACACACTGCTCACCCCCCAAATGTTCCTCTGTGCCCACTAGGGAGCTCCTAGTGGGGGAAATTTCAACAAGTAAGAGTCATAGGTGTGAGCGCAGTACAGTGCAACACCATCTACAGGCAACACCAAGCACTCTGTGCCTCCAGCATACTTTCCCCACCTGGGCTGTGTTATGTAGTGAGCATCAGGAGCTGCTGCTCTCTGCCCTCCCCTTATGGAGCCCAGGTTGGGGAAATGACATGGGCCTGGGGATCCCTGATGTGAAGGGGGCGGCAAATCTCAACAACACCCTAGGGATGCAGGATTGGTGTTCCAGGGGGGGAATCAAGCACCAACGTCGGCTGCTCCATGCATCCCAGTCACTTTACTCACGTGGATGCAAGAGAGGGTGCAGAGGTTAGGGGCAGGGATTTGGGCTGTAGGGATTGGAGGCTTAGGGGGGAAGCAGTAGTCCACAGGGGCAATAGGGGTGCACCACACCTACTGGGGCCAGGTGCATCAAAATACAGGTTTGCCCAGGGTTCCATTACCTTTAAGTCTGGCCCTGATGCTTGAGTTACCTAAAAAAGCAGCCAGGTTGTGGTTGAGGATGGGAACTGAGATGCTACTTACCTGTGACTCTGTTCTACCTTCTGTGGGCAAGGAGATCAAATGCAAGGTCTTTGGCCACTCTGTCCCCCTCTACTGCATAACATGAAGGGAAATGGTGAGAAGTTCTGTGGAAACTGGGTGTGATAGACACCACAAAAGGGAAAGGTGACACACACTTACTCTGCATGAGCTTCTTTCCACAGGCAATAGAAACAGGGCTGGGGGGGCGGGAAGGAGAGGGTAGCTGCTGTACACAATCCCCACTCATGAAAAATTTGAACAAGAGGGATAAGGGATCTTTCAGGAAAGGCTTTATTTTTCGAAAGATCAGCGTCTAGACTGGCGCTTTTCTCCGGCAAAGCTCCATGCCGAAAAAAAGCGGCAGCCATTTTTATGCTTCATTAGCAATTGCGATACGTCTAATTTACATCCCTTTTCCGAAAAAGGGATGTAGTCTAGACGTAGCCTTAGGCCTTAAGAGTATAGGTATGAGTATAGTACAGGGCAGTGCCATCTACAGACATGTGCTGTGTTGATCCCTTTTAAGGATTCAGGGAGTACCAGTGGTGGTAGAGCAAGCTGCCGTTCTCATGTGAGGAATCAGAGAATGGACATTTAGAAGCAGAGGGATCTCTCTGTTCTGGTCTCTGAGATGCTAAGTCTCTGCAGAAAACTATGTTGGAGGTGTAGCTGTGATGCAAAACTGGCTTATGATTTATGTAAATTGACACACAATTAGTATTACAAAAAAGGAGAATTAAGTGCATGTGCATTAGTTAGCATCCCAACATAAATCAGCCAAACCCAACGTTCAGTTGATATCTCAGAGGTGGGGGAGTTGAGTCATATTCTTCTTCTTTCCTGGGTCAGTTCCTGACAGGGAAATCCTTTCTCAGTCACCCTATGTCCTCCCCTCTCCTATTTTTGAGAGATGAAAACCGATCAACTTCTGTCCTTCCCACTGTGTAAAAACTAGTAAGAATCCAATGCAGTTAGCCCTCATATCTCCTTCAGTGACTTAGAAGTTTGTTCTTTCTGTCTGCTGTATTAACACAGGAAACGCAGCTGGCTACTTCAGGTGAAGCCATCTGACTGAACTTGTGGGGAAACAACAGACTGCAGCAGCTTTGCCACAAAACATTCTAAGAAATGGAAGTGCTAAAGAAAAACCTAGAAACAAAAGGCAGAGCAAATGAGATTTTCTGTACAGAAACTGATGGGTTTTATGACATGATAATATTTGTTTCTGTGACAGACACTGCAAATACCAAAGATGCAACAGGTGCTATATTTGATAGTCATTCATGACTGTTCTTTCTCCTAGACAACACTGTACCTTTAACATTTTTGTCCTTTACATTTTTTTTTAAAAAAAAGGTGTTTATGCTGCTGATATATAGCAAACCAGAGCTTATAGTCCCCATAAAAAGCATGTGAACACAGGAGTCTAAATCATAAAATCCCCATTCTGCAGACACTGATATGATCATCATCAGTGCCTCCTCCAAATGAAATAAAACACAGAATGTAGAATGAAATAACAACAAAAGGGTCCACGTGGCCACATATAGAAAGTTATTGATTATAGCACTACCCATAAATCAATCTGTTCAAAGTGCTGTCCACTGTCCAAATCCTTCTTTTACAGGTGAAAAAAATTAGTCAGAATGGTAGTGACTTACAGGCAGTCACACAATAGTTAGTGGAAGAGATTTGTGTAGTCCTCATAGTTCCTGGTATGCCTTCTATTTCCTCCTTCTAACTCATCAGAGAGCAACAGAAAATAGCTTCCTTTTACTTTCACATCTCACATACTCTCTGCTGTGGGTTGGCATACATGAAGCATTTAAAATGTCAAAAAGGGGCTCTGCCATCTCTAAAACACACATAATGTTTTCAAAATGACTCCGACCTTACTCAAGACCTAATCCATAGTCCAGTGAAGTGAATGGAAGGCATCTCCTTGATTTTTAATGGCCTTTGTTCAAGGCCATAGGGAGCAATTGATAGAGAGGAAAGAAGGGGTTTCCTGTAAAGACATATTTACGCTTTATGTAGGCACAAAAGAGACTTTCTTATTGTGACCATGGAATCACTGGGGTAGAGTCATACTACGAAAGTTCTACTAGTGGCAGGCTCTGACTACTTGTATCAAATAATGGGATGTTTTTGCATTCCTAAATGCCTGGTAAAATCAGTCTACTTTCACATAAACAGAAAAAAATGAATTCAGTTATGGAACCACTTCTAGTAACAGTGAAATAAGTTTTTCACAAATGCCTGTATGAACAAACATTCACTTGTATGAATGTTTATGAAATTGAATATGCACGGGGAGTGAATTTGGCCACTGGAAATTTTAGTTTCATGGCTGACAAAATATTTGCCTAGAAGTTTCTCCACTATTTATCTTACTTTACCATAATTTGTGAGAGATCAGTTGATATGGTGATTTGCATGATAACACACAGTATAAATATGTACTGTTGTATAATATGTGAGCATATATTTTAGATTTCTGTTTTAGACAAAGTACAGTATTTAGGGTGGATAGTGTTGTGGAAAAAGAATGAAGCTTATTTTAAACCAAAGTTGCTGTTGACTGAAAATTAAAATGCTAATTCACATCTATTTTAATTTCTGCTAAATCTCCATTAACAGTTAAATGATGTTAGAGACTCTCAGTTGTCAGCACAACTTACGTTTCAGTGAGTCATTGGGAATTATCCTTTAGAGGTAATTGATTTTTGCTTGTGTTGTGACAATATGCTTAGCATGCATATGAAGAGCTGCCACGAGAAGAGCCATTTGATTTCTTTATTCCTCTGTGGAAAGACCTGATCATTTCTGCATTAGATAATATCATGGCACACTTAGTTGTTCTACTGAAATGTTAAACAAATAAATGAAGACTCTGAGGACACAGATGAAAGAAAATGAAATTACAAGATTGGTTAATGAAGACAATATTTTTGCGGCAATATGCTTTGACTTCTGTAGGGCATTTGACCTGGTATGGCACAACAGAACGATAAAAAAAACTAAAACAATATAAAATGAATATGGCACACATGAATGGATTAAACACTATCTAACTGATTGGTCTTAAAATGTGGCTGTAAATAGGAAATAATCATAGAACACTAAAACTGGAAGGGACCTCGAGAGGTCATCGAGTCCAGTCCCCTGTTCTCACTGCAGGATTGAATGGGTCTGTTTCCAATGGGGTCCCCCTACGGATCTTTCCTTGGTGCTATATTATTTAACATCTTTATTAATGACATGGAAGAAAATTTTAAATCATCAGTGATAAAATTTGCAGACAACATTAAAAACTAGGAAGTAGTAAATAAAGAAGTGGACACGTCAATGATTCAGTGCAATCTAGATTGCTTGACAAATGGGGAAAAGCAAACAATATGAATTTTAATATGTCTAAATATAAATATATCTGGGAACAAAGACTATAGGACATACTTAGTGCCTGGGGGACTCTATCTTAGGAGGCAGCAACTCAGAGCAAGATTTGGGGGTTTTGATAGATAATCAAACAGGAGATCATATTGTTATGCTGTTGCCAAAATAAGCTAATGCAACCATAGGATATATGAAGGGGGACTCTCAACCAGGCATAGAGATATTATTTTACTTCTCCATTTGGCACTGGTGTCCCCACTGCCTGGATAATGAGCCCATTTCTGGTGTCTGCAATTAAAGAAGGATGTTGATAAATTGGAGAGGGTTCAGAGAAGAGTCAGAAGGTAATGAAAGGATTAGGAAATATGCCTTCTAGAGAAAGAGTCAAGGAGCTCAAGTTACTTTGTTTAAGAAAAGATTAATGGGTTAGTTGATCAGAGTTTATAAGTACTTACCTAGGGCACAAATATTTAACAATGGGCTCTGCAGTCTGGTAGAGAAGGTGCAATACATCCAATGGCTGGGAATTGTAGTAAGGCTAATTCAGACTGTAAATTTTTAACAGTGAGAATAATAATAATTGGAACAATTTACCAAGCCAGATGGAGAAATCTCTATAACTGACAATTTTTAAATCAAATCTTGATGTTTTTCTAAAAGGAATGTTCTAGGAATTATTTTGGGAGTGTTCATGGTCAGTCTAGATAGATGATCATAGTGGTCTCTTCTGGCCTTAGTATCTATAACTCCTAAGTCAGCAATGAGTCCAATGGCATTTCAGTGGAAATGGTGTCTAAATAAGGACTGCAGGAATTCCCCCTATGAGAATGCACTGTACGGTAAGAGCTTCACTGCTATATTATTTCCTTCTTTTGCCATCGTTGTGGGAGCATCTTGTGTGTCAGTGGAGTAAAAGATTGGGAAACAGAGTAAAAAGAAAAATATCAGATTTCATAGACAGGTTGCAATGAAAATATGAAGACAAAAATACAGAACCAAATAAAGTAATAGAGTGAAGACAAATCCTTTGAAAAGACGTTTTTGTTGAAGTGAATGGCTGTTCGTTTTTCCAGAGCACCTCCAAATAACTAAATGTTTTATTTTAAAGAAAAAAGGAAAACTGCTTATCACAGCAGAGTTAAGAGTCTCAAGCAGCTGTTACTGTGTTATGAAGGTGGTTATTAAAGTGCAAATTGCAGACTGTTATTGATGCATGGAAGCTATAGAACTTGTTTGGCTCAGAAGAGGTATGTAACTAGGGAAGAACTAAATGGCAAAAATCTGAGGTGTGTAGTGACAACACTATCATGGGCTAGTAGAATAGCCTCAACCAACACTGAAGCTGCTATGCAGTAGTTCTTTAAGCTTGTCCTATCCCCAGCTAAAATATGACAAATAGGGTCTTCTCTCAGAAACAAGGTGTTTTTGCGCACGTTCTTAAAATGTAACTATTTTCAATGTGTTGAAGTGTGTAATCTGACGCATGAAGTGTTGTCCTTATTGGCCAGAAAACAAAGTAAATTGTGATGCCAGATGGTCTTGGGATTGAGGGCACAGGCCTGGGACTATGGACATCTGTTCTATTCCTGGTTCTGCCAGAAGGTCACTGCAAAATCTTGGGGGAAGCCTATTTGTAAAGAGACTTCCTTTAATCACTCTCCTCATGCAAGATATTTTTACCTTCTCTCAAGCATCACTGTCCCACTATTAATACAAGCTCAGGTGAGTGATAGGAGACTTCCGGAGTCTTTCACATCTTCTTCCGTCTTGAGGAAAAATTCTAAATAACCTGCTTTATCTATACACATACACCAATCCTGCAAGAAAGGCCATCGGGAAAAGCACAAATGCAAAACTTTCTCACAGAAATTTCAATCTACGCTCCAATGCCTGATTACATGGAGGCTAATTTTTCTTAAGAATTACAGCCAAATAAAGAACAGAGATTTTGTTATCTGCCATAGCTTCTCTCTAAGGAATTCTGCATAACAAAACAACAATGCAGCATTTCACCCAAGACTATACAAATGTGCTTGCAAACTAAAGAAAAGAACTTGTGAGACTATGTATAACAGTGCCATCTGGTGACTCCTGCCATAAGAGTCATACCAAGGCATTATATATTTTAAAACTGTCTCTGAATATTAAGCTTGTATTGTGAAGTGCCTTCTAAGAAAATTAGATGTGCATTATGAAGGCTTTAATAGACTTCAGCATCTTCTCTGAGTGTAAGGAGGTTGTGCTTGGAGAGTATATATAGACCTTTTTAAAAATACATATTTCTAGTTATGGGGGGACACAGTTCTTGTGATGTGCCCTAAAATGGTCAGACTCTGATTTAGTCTAATATTCTTCAGAAGTTCATTATGTGGATGAGCCCCTCAGATGAGAATGTTTTGTCACAAATGATCATGTGCTTTGTCTTAGGCATTGCAAGTAGAGCCAGGCAAAATATTTTCAGTGAAGAGTTTATTTAAAAAAAAAAAAAAAAAGCAGTTTCACTGAATAGTTTTGACTGCATTGAAAAAATTGAACTGTTTTGGTAATGTAAAAATGAAATGCTCCCTTTTGATCCAACTCCAAAACTATTTTGACTACTTGAATCTACAAAAAATGTTGATATTTTAAAATTTCTGTTCTATGTGAAAAGAACTTATGATTCAGAATTGCCTGTGTCCTGAGTACAGGTATGATAAGCTCATGACTGCCTTCCAGCTGATATGGACTGGCATATTTCTGCACAAGATATAACAGCTTAAAGAATAATATAAAGGCCTTTTCATTAGAAGGGGAACACCGGTGACCATCTAGGTTCTTCAAAAAACCCCTTTTTCAAACAGCACCAGTTTGGACTTGTCTGGGTTGAGTTTGAGCCAGCTGCTCTTCTCCCAAGTGCTAATCTCTTTGGATATGTCTACACAACAGCATCATTTCAGAATAACTAACATTATTTCAAAATAACGAAGTGCGCATCTACACAGCAAACCATTATTTTGAAATAATGTCGAGCTGGAGGACTTCTTACTCTGACTCCTGTAACCCTTATTTCACAAGGAGTAAAGGAAGTCAACGGAAGAGTGTTCTTCCTTTGACTTCCTGCTGTGTAGACAGTGCCAAAAAACAAATTAAGCTATTTCGACTTCAGCTACGCAATTGACATAGCTGAAGTTGTGTAGCTTAATTCGACTTTTGCCCTGCTGTGTAAACGTATCCTTTGAGACATTGCGCCATCCATGGCGATGACTGCCATGGATTATTATGTATTGCTGGATGCCAATAGCTTGTTGTTGGCCACACAGCTTGCAACCTGTCATAATGATTTTATATAGATAATAAAGAGGAACAGGGAGAGAATAGATTTTTCAGGTGAAGGGTTTTTTGGGAGAAGAGGCAGCTGCTGATCACCACTCTCTAGCTCCCATTAGAGAAGAATTGGAGCCATTTTGGTGCTGCTGGGCACATATCAGTGGGCCAGCACTTCCGCTGCTCTGTACTGTATTGAAGGCTGAAGAGTGACCTAATAAAATGGGTATTCATTTATTACCTCTGTCCATTGACAGGAGGGGTTATCGTCTAGTGGTGAAAAGGGTTGTGCTATGCACTTCCTCTGAAACCTGATTATGAAGTACAGCAAAATTAACACAATTGGAACTTGGTTGGTACTAGGTTCTGAATGATTTTATGTAGCCACAAAATGTGGGCACATCATGTGTTAGCTCGTAGACAGTCAGGTATTGGTAAATGCTCTTCTCTGAAGGAGATAATTTCTGCTATCAATGGACACACTTGTTCTTCATTGGGTTTCACTATTCAGGAGATATATGTATCATTTGAGCAAGGTCCTGGTTTGAATATTTTACAACCTAGCATGGGGAAAAATTGAGAGTGATTCATATCAGGTTTTCAGCTTCAGCAAATTCCTTTTGTTTTGTTGATCTGTAGCTCTTTGCACAGCATACCTTATGTTTTGTTAGAATTACCAGTTATAACAATATTTGTGTTGTTTTTCTGAACAATCATATACACTAAATCCTTTAAGGTGTAGGTAAATATATAACTTTTCAGTGGGGAGACAGGGCTGTGAAGTTCAGACCTGCAACAGGATATGAGGTTCCCCTATGTCGAAATGTATTCAGTCCAGTGATCTGGATCCTGCTCCTCTCTCACTGTGACAGGTTAAAAAGATGCCAAGTTCATATTTCTGCTGCAAAATCAATCAATGGTAAATACATAATTGAGAATCAGAGACATGATTACATGTGAACTTTTTCAGATGCAAATTCCATTCATCAAACTGATTTGATTAACGATGTTCTTTTGTAAAGATCAAGCTATTAGAGCAGAAAGGTTAATAGGTTAAATATGTGAAGTCAATCAGCAACACATGCAAATTAGCACCAATTCAACCCTGGAATAATTCCATAGAAAACAATGGCACTATATTAAGTCCAGGCTTATGGTAGGGAGAAATTTGGGTTGATATATGTCAATTAACTGGAGAAAGGAGAGGGAAATATTTGTGTACCTGTTCTGTTAATTGACATTTAAACTGGTACAAAACATACAAAGTATGCCACCCTTATCCCCAAAGGACCTCTTTGTGCCACTCCTCTCGCCCCAACTGTATTGCTTTACAGTTTCTATCGCACTTAATACTGAACTGGGGCATTTAAAACACCGTTCAATTCAGTTTCTAGCAAGTTGAATTAAAAAGCCATCTAGCTGCCTGTGTAGCAATGCTGAGTCTTGCAGCCGCTCTGAAGGGGGAGGTAGCAGTTTCTTATTGAATGCTCCCCCCAGTGGTGGTGCATCAAAGAGAAATTCCTGCTTCCCTTCAAAGTCAGCAGTGGTGCACGCAGTAGCTATAGAGATGCCTTTTCCCCTAGAACTGTTAAAGAGGGATGGGAGAGAGCTGAATTAAAATGCTCCTGTTCAGTCTGATTAAACTAGAAACCTTTTAAGGCAGATACATGTGAGTGGAGGAGGGTTAATGAATGGATATAATGTGAAAAGAGAAAATGACTGTTTACACTGGGATTGGAGCCTGACTCAATTGCAGGACTATAAATAGCAGTGTAGACATTTGATTTTGGGCTTTGGAACCCAGCAAGGGGAGAGGGTCTACATTTATGGGGCAGATTGATCCTGTGGCAATCAGTGCACCAGGGGTCAATTTAGTGGGTCTAGTGAAGACCCGCTAAATTGACTGCAGATCACTCTCCTGTCAACTCCGTTACTCCACCGGCATGAGAAGAGTAAGGAAAGTCAACAGGAGAGCATCTCCCATCCACGCAGTGCCCCACAAGTTAGCCTAAGCTATGTTAACTCCAGCATGTTATTCACAAAGCTAGAATTGAGTAAATTAGGTTGACTTATTCCCACTATTAGGGGGTGGGGAGCGCGTGTGTGACAGAATTGCCAAGCCCCATGGCAAGGTTGGGTGGGCTGCCTCCATGTAGGGGCAGAACCTTGGGTAGAAGGCGTGGGCCTGGGATCAGCCAGCCCTCAGCTCTGCCTGGACCACACCATGCCCTTCTCCCCCCACTCCATTAGCTGCCCGGAGCCTACTGCATGGGGCTCCTGAGGTGATTTAAAGGGACTAGGTCTCATGGCAGTCTGGTGCCCTAGACCCTTTGAATTTCAGGGTCCTAGGGAAGTTTCCCCCTCCGTGTCCCCCCACTGGTGGGCCTGCCCCTACTATAGACAAGGCCTCAGACACCAGGCTCCAGTATGAGTGGCAACGTTTGCACTGTTATTTTTAGTTAGACAAGCTCAAGTCAATTGATTTGGGCTCTGAGCCTTGGTGCTGAGTGATTGTTTTTGCAGTGTAGATGGCCATAAGTGACTTGACCAACATCACTGAAATGTGTGATAGAGCATAGAATTACACTTAGCTCTGCCAAGTCTTAGACTTAACTCTAACTACAGGAATATCATCCCTTTCACCATATTTTTGTCCATGTACCAAATCCTTCCATCTTTTCTTTGAGGTGGGCTTCCAGATGATAGTGAGGGAACAAGGAGGATAGAAGGGCAGGAAGAAAGAATAAACTTGGTTAGTTGTGTTTGGTCAGATAATCATTTAAATAATTCTTTCTTTGAAACAATTGAGCCTGTGAACTTTAACTGACACTTAAAGTGTGTGTTCTGTGAATGAGTCTGTTGGAATAGGAACAGCTGAATACATTTACCCATTATCACATCGCAATTTACCACCATACAAAAAAAGAAAGTCTTTATTTGCCTTTCAAAGCATCCAACTGTTTTATCACCTTGTTCTCTTCCTGACCTCCTAAATGAGTAAGAAGTGATAGTGATGTTCTCAGTATTTTAGGAACACATTTACATAAATAATGAAGCTGTTCAGAAAGGGCACAGGAATCATAAGCAAGTGACTGAATGAAGATCATTTGGTTGATTAGCTATTTTAAAAATGGCAAGGCATGTAACCGCAAATGAAGAATTGATAGCTTCCAATTTTTCAATGCCACCAATTGTTTGTACTTTTCACTGAATCGCCTGTAGCGGGAGGGAACACGTACTTTGTTACAGAGAATACAAATCAATATTATGAATACTAGCACCTATGTTTGTATACTGTATTTTCCTTCTTTTGTCCTGAACTTGATGGGCTGAGTGCACGTAGTTTGAATCAATGGGACATATACATTTTGTAACAGATTTAAAGAACACTGTTGTGCTCAGGCACTCAGATACCATAGAGGTGGCTGTGGCACAAGAATTTGAATAGAATGGGATTGGTGGACGTTTGGCCTCATTCAGAATCAGCCTCAGGTCTGACTGCCCTTGAACTTTGGCTTCCCCAAGATCTAGTTCTGAACTGAACTGCTCTGACCATCACTATTGTTTCTCTTAACTATTTAAGTAGCATCATAAATGCACACAGCACTGTATGGAACAGATGGAAGGACTGATCCATAGAGCTCACATACAAATATGATATGAGCAGATATGGAGGTAAGGCTACCCGAGGGGTAGATTTCATGGAAGCCTAGAAAGAGGGATTTGAATAGAGAAAAGGGAAGTGTTTATAGAATCATAGAACACTAAAATTAGAAGGGACCTCAAGAGATCATCGAGTCCAGTCCCTTGTTCCCATGGCAGACCAAGCACTGTCTAGATCATTTGTGATTGATGCCTATCCAAGCTGCTTTTAAATATCTCCAGTGACTGAAATTCCACCACTTCTCTAGGCAATTGATTCCAGTGTTTAACCACCCTGACAGGTAGCATGTTTTTCCTAATGTCTAACCTAAACCTCCCTTGCTGCAATTTACAGGGTGTGATTCACTATCTTATGTAGTGGCATGTAGACCACTTACAGAAAGTAAGTAAGTAAGTGTGCGCACGCTACAGCCTTAGCTCAGAGCCAGTTGGCTCAAGTTGTAGAGGCTGATGCACTAAGCTCCAGAGAGGTGAGGTTTGGTTCTGCCTGTTGGTGTTATATTTAGTTCACAGAAATAAGAATGCTCCTCCAGTGCCTGGTTTAAGAGATGGTTTGTCGGGATCAGAAGTTTGGAACTCAACAATCTAATGCTCGTATTGTTGAACTATTTTTGCTCCTCATTCTTGATTTTTTTCCATGGAAGGGAGGTACTTATGTTAGTGTGCTGTTCATTACTTGCTGCTAGGCCAGGAGTGGGCAATAATTTTTTGCCCAGGCCACACCAGAAGAAGCAGGGCCTCAAAGGGAAGGGGCAGGGCCAGGATGCTTCTAGGCTTCCCACTCACAGACCATGATTGGTCTGGGAGTGGGGGAGATCCTTTACTCCACCATGCCCCTGGCAGTGGGAGGAGACTTCCCAGGCTCCCCCACCCCCAGGCCAATCAGGCCTTGGGGGCGGGGGAGGCACAAAGTCTCTGCCTGCCCTGACAGGACTGAGCGGCACTTCTAAGTGCCACACGCTCTTCTCAGGGCGGAGGAAACTTTGCATGCTCCCTCCACCCCCAGGCCCTGAGTAGTCTGGGGGTGGAGGAGCATGCCACGCCTCCTCCCGCCCTGCCAGGAGTGTGTGGCACTTCTAAGTGCCACTCGCTCCTCGCAGGGTGGGGGTAAGGTGGAGGAAACTTTGCACACTCCCCCACCCCCAGGCCAATCAAGCACTAAGCGCTCCTGGCAGGGCGAAAAAAACTTCATGAGCTTCCCTCTACCCCCAGGCTGTACTTGGCTTGGGGGTGACGGAACAGCAGGGTCTCTGTGGGCCAGATCAACCCTCTTGGTGGGCCATATCCAGTCTGCTGAGGCCCTTTTGCCAACCCCTGTGCTAGCCAATTGGTAGCAAAATAGCTTGGGATTTAGAATTACCTCACAGAAGTCAATGGGATTTAAAAATGTTTGTCTGAACAATTTGGTCTTCATGGTAGCCAAGAATTTGAATAAAATCTTCTTTCATTTATTTGCATGCAGCCCTGTTGATATTAGTGGAGATCCAGGGGTATAATTTAAGTCATGCAGGTTCTTTAAAATGCTCTTGCTACCTGTATGTTTGTTTGCCTTCCTAACAAATTTTTAAAGTGTAGGAGTATCTGTCTTTGTCCAGTTTCTGTTCTCACTGATAGCTAAAGCACTGCTTCTCTGTTTCTATCCTAATAAAGGATTTGGCCACTGAAGTCTAATGCATAGTTCAACTAAGTAATAAAGATGTTTTCTCTGCAAACAGGATGATTGTGGGACCTGTGTAATTTGGAAATGATGCATTCTAAGAACATTGAATTCCCGTGTAATCATTTAGTACTGCACATATGCACATTAAATGAGATTGCATAGTATATGTAATTATTACCAACTAGGCCTTGGAAAATACTTGTTAAGCTTAGTGAATAAATGTGGTAAAATAGAAGCAGCTTAATGACAATAATTATCTACAATAAAAGCGCTAAGAAAATACATTTGGTGGGTTTTTTTTACTATTCTTATTTATATAAAAGAAAGAGAAATTATAGCTGGAACAACTCTATTTAAATCTATCATATCCATATATCCCAAATGCGAGTATATCGACCACATATGTAAACAGTGCCATGAAGTTACAATGGCTTTGTATATCAGAATGCATTGTATGGGACCAAGTCTTGATTAGTGAACGAAGCAGAAGAGTGAAAGGCAGAGCTAATGGTTTCTCATTCCAGTTCCATTGCCTGCTTCCCGTGTGGCCTTGGTCAAGACTCTTAACCTCTCTCCCATACTTTACCTTTATGTAGAATGGTCTTGCTCATCATCTCAATGTCAAAGGGATAAAATAATCATTCTAAACCCTCTAACTTCTCTTGAACTGAACATTTTTTTAATGTCAAAGAGGTGGCATTAGTGCTTCTGGTTTACCTCAACAAATATTATTTTATGATTACATCTAAATAGAGGCTATGGAGGAGCAATAGACCACTGATCAGTATCTTTTCTGTAGACCTTCAGCATGAAATTCCTCCCTTTATGTAGGCCATCAGCATTGTGATAATAAATCATAGTGATAGAGTTAGTGGGATCCATATACTAAAGATGAACTACTAAAAAAGCACAGCTCTGCAGTGCTGCTTTTTAATAAGTAGCATTTATTTAAGAGAAAGAAGTATCTAGTATAAAAGAAGATCCCTTTTTTTTAAAAAAAAAGCATATAACACTTGGTAGCCGGTACAGCTTCTCATGACCATATGGGGAAAATAGTTCTGTGGGAGATGTCATTGGTAGTTAAGAGCAAGATGGAGTCCTTGGCTGCAAAAGAGATTCAGCCTGTTAAGTGATGGATGGTAACCATCCCCTTCTCTTTTCTTCTATGCTGTGCTGGTGGATTACTGGTACAGGTTGGACTTCTCTGGTCCAGCACCCTCGGGACCTGACTAGTCCCAGATGAGGGACTTGATTCTATTAGACATTCAAGGCTTGATGGCACAGAGGTAAAACCATGTGCACTTGGTCTACTCTAACTGGTAATGTCTATGTACAGGTTGAGCCTCTTTAGTCTGGCACCTTCTGGACCTGACTGGTGCTGATCCAGAGAATTTGCTGAAACACAGGAGGTCAATATTGTCTAGCAGCATTACCAACACTTCTACTGGTTACTGGCTCTTAGAAAACATTCAGGGGTAAATTAGAGCTAAATTACAGCACAGAAGACTGAGCGCCCGGACTGGTGGCTGTAAACAAACTTTATGGGACTGCAGGAAACTTGGCCATGCCCATGATAGGTGGACATCTGACTAACTATAATCATGCTGGACCACGGGTGTTGCTGGACTAGAGAGGTTCAACCTGTAGTAAACATTTTTAAAGCAGAGATGATTCTTTATAGTCTGTAGGGTCTTTTTCAGCCCAACAAAAAGAAAAATATTTCTAAGCATGAAGAGCTGTTGTTTTTCAGCTGTTTTAGGATGTTTTATGTAAATCAACAATGATCAAATGTGTAGACGAGCAAAAAGGGATATAAACATAGGTGTAGAGATGAAAAATGCAAAGTAATCAGTGGATGCTGGAGAAGGAACTGCAGGTCAAAAAGGGAGGTTTGGTTATTAATTGTCAATACTCCTATGCAGGGGGAGGAAATGAACAGCGTAGACACACAATGTGCATATGCGACCATCGGACTGAACCTCTCACATGAAAGAGAATTTAATTTCCTCTTGTCTGTTTAATACTGTCCTGATATTGCTTTCTGGTGTATTCAATCTTTGTAGTAGTTGCCGAAAGGAAAGTGTAGAATCTGTATTGGGAGGCTGGTTGTTATAATGTGGGATCCCTGAGAGGGTTTTAACCTTAAGAAATGGTCCAAATCTGTAAAAGGCTGTGGACTGCTGCAATTTGCTACCAATTAACACTGAGAAATGCTTGGGAGAGTAGCTTTTGGGGAGTTTGTGGAGCATAGGATTTTTTCTGCAGATTTATTCCAGTGCCTCTAGCTAAATTATATGGGCAATGCCAAAAGGAACCTGCACTAACTCTACTATTTTTTTTTCTTACTGGCCTTTCTCCACTCAATATTACTTTGGTGTATCTCTAACATTTGTGAAAATTTGGAGTCTTACCTCTGCCTCCAGCCCTTAATTCAAGACTTTAAAAAGAACTTTTGCAAAGAAGTGGGTGGATCCTTTATAAGTTGGTTTGGTAAGGACACAATAATTTATAATGTCTTCTCATTATCTCTTGACTGAAACAGTAACATGAGCACTCTTCATGGGATAGAGAGGAAATGCATATTAACCTGTGTGTGTGTGTGTGTTTGTTTTTAAAAAAAATCTCTTACTTAAATTGATTTTTACTATATAAAATATTTTTGTTTATCAGTGTCCTTTTTTGATGTCTAGAGAGTCATTCCTTCTCTTGTTAAAGTAAACAATTAAATATGTTTATATTGGGACAATGCCCACTGCATATCTTACGGTATGACAGGACGAGGAATAGTCAGGGAAATGCTATGTAGAAGGCTCTACTAAGACTAGCACAGTGCAGGAATGGAGGTGCAAAGAAAGCCAAGAGCAACAGAAGAAGAGAGAATTTAAAGGAGTGTAGACAATGACAAAGTAAGTGTGTGTGGGGGAGTATGAATAGGAGACTATGGAAGTAGGGATGTAGGTTGGGTACAGTTATGTAGGACCTTGAAAATAAGGATAGGAACATACATTTGGAAAAGGAAGTCACCAGGGGGATAGAAAGGTTGGAATGGTAGCAAAGAAATAGGACTCTGGCAACCTCAGCTCATAGAGGTGGAGGTTACTCTTGGCACGGTGAGAAATGTTCAAGAATCATGCAGCAAAAATTTAACAGTGGGGATGATGAGAAAAAGGTCAGTATGGGTTATGTAAAATAGGAAGAAGTGACAGAATCTAGAACAACTGAATATGGGAAAAATAGATGAAGATGAAAGAAATTCATGTTTAAAGATAGCTTGAGATATTGCTAGGATTTTGATCAGAATTTGAGTTGCTGGTAGGTCATGATAGGACCACAGTATGCATGTCTGTGAAGGGAGGAGAGAGAGAGAGAGTGTGTGTTGAGAGTGTGAGAATAGAAATGTGGTTAAAGATGGAGGACAGGAAGAGATCTCCTACAGAAAAAAGGGAGAGAATTTCAGAAATTAAATGAGGCTCCTGGGTGAAGCTGTAATTGGCTCACATTAAATCAAAGAGTTAGAGTTTCAGTAACACCTCTAAATGGAGACTTTGGAAATAGCTAAAACAAAGAATACAGACTTTGGCTATTCTATAGGTACGAGTGTGTATTTGTAGTTACAATGTGTGTTGCATTAACCCTTCTGAAAGTCTTGTTTGATAAAGAGTTTGCGTTTGCTTGCTTTTTTGCTGATGAATACAAGAATATAATAAGTTTGCTTTTTTGTCCCTGAAAATCTCTAATAATTATTCTTTCTAACATGTAGACTACCATCGAAGAAGCAACGTGCTTCTTGCACTATAAAAGTATGCATTAATATTCCTGATCTGGAAAAAAAAGTTTGCACAATGAGTCTCTTTTGTAGAAACTATAACAATAAAATGATCCAGTTGATTCTGGATAAACTTAACATTAGTTCCTTTTTACATGTTATATAGACCTTTATGGTGTCAAGGAGCTGTGAGTGAAAAACATAGAAAGGACAAGCTTACTAATTAAAAATATTTCTTTCTCGTAGGTTCAGACATTGTTCAGTGGTTAACGAAGAATTTAGCTATAGAAGACCCAGGTAAATTGTTTTTTTTCCTTATTAAAAATTCTGCTTCGTGGGTCTGTTGAGTTCTAAGGTCTTTGTTCTTTCTCTGGCCTGTAGGGATGCCAGCTGATGAATAGATAGAATTTGATTCACGGGTTCCTGATGGTTAAGAGCTACTGATGGTTAAGTGCGGCAGAAGGGTTACACATGCATTTCCCCCCCCCCCATTGCTGCCTGTAGCAGGTGGGGCGGAGGAGGCAGAAGTTGATGCCTATGGGGAGCCAGCTTTTAAGGCTCCCCATGATCACTGGAGCTGGCTCCCTCCATCCCCCATATTGCTGCCTCTATTAGATGTGGGGCAGGGGAGACTGCCATGGAGTAGCTTCTGTCCATGGTGGGCCTGGACAGCTCCTGTTTGAGGGGGGTCTGAGCTCCTTTGGACGGAGGCAGTTCCGCATTCCACAGAGCAGCTTTTATCTCCCGCAAGCCTGGGCCCCCAATGGACAGGAGCTGCTGCCACCCTGTACTGTTGGTGGAGCTGGTCTGTGTGAGGACCAGCTCCCACCTGCCATCCCACACCACTGCCTCTTATAGAGAGACAGCCGCACAGGGTGGCCGGGGACTGCCTGAGAGTGGAGCCTGAAGATTACTGGCTGCTGGCCCCACCCCTGGGGACTATCGAATAGTTGTGTAAGCAATAATATTTTGAGGCAGTTATGCAGCTATTCAATTACACACTATCTAACGTCCCTACTTCAGAGGGGTTTTGTGAAGGTAAATTCTAGTGCCAAGGGACAGAGTCAGTGCTCACAGGACAACTCCCTCTGATTCTGAGAACACTGGATCCTCTTGTTAGGAAGGGCCAGAGATGCTTGTTAGCCTGAGGTAAGTGAAGAAGCTGGGCAATAATGTAGCATGTTAGAATTAAATTTTTGGTACTAGAAAGTATGTTGTCTTGGTTTTGTCTGTACCTCTTTCTATCTCCTTTATCCTTGTTTGGTATCATGTATATCTCTGATTTTTATTAATAAACTTGTCCTAAGTTTTATTATAAAGCATCTTTGTGCTGTTATATTGAAGTAAAAAACGAGCCCCCAGCTAACCTACCAGGCTGGGGTGAATGCTAGGATGTTAAATATTATGTAACTGAATAGTTGTGTAACCACATGAAACCTTAGTGGTTATACGAATATTCGACAGTCACCAAGAGCAGGGCCAGCAGCCAATGCGCTCCTGACCCCACTCCTGGGGAGCCCCCAGCCACCATGCTGCTGCCCCTCTATCAGAGGCAGCAGCATGGGGTGGCAGGTAGAGGCTGGTCCGTGTGGGGAGTCAGTTTAAAATCCAGCTCCCTGCGCAGACTGGCTGCCTGCTGCCCCATGCTGCTACCTCTGATACAGAGGTGGCAGTGCAGGGTGGCAGCAACCCTTGTCCACAGGGGGTCCAAGCTCACCATAGACAGGGTACATCTAGACTACAGGCTTTTGTCGACAAAGGTTTTGTCAACAAAGTGCGTTTAGACTACATCCAGTTCTGTCGACAAAGCAAGCTGCTTTGTCAACATGATATGTAGACACTTTCATAGAATAATAGGACTGGAAGGGACCTCAAGAGGTCATCGAGTCCAGCCCCCTGCCCTCAAGGCAGGACCAAGCTCCGTCTACACCATCCCTGACAGATGTCTATCTAACCTGTTCTTAAATATCTCCAGAGAGGGAGATTCCACCACCTCCCTCGGGATTTATTCCAATATTTGACCACCCTGACAGATAGGAATTTTTTCCTAATGTCCAATCTAAACCTCCCTTGCTGCAATTTAAGTCCATTACTCCTTGTCCTGTCCTCAGAAACCAAGAGGAACAAATTTTCTCCTTCCTCCTTGTGACACCCTTTTAGATATTTGAAAACCGCTATCATGTCCCCCGTTAATCTTCTTTTTTCCAAACTAAACAAGCCCAGTTCATGAAGCCTGGCTTCTAAACCTTTAATCATTCTTGTCGCTCTTCTCTGTACCCTTTCCAATTTCTCCACATCTTTCTTGAAATGTGGCGCTCAGAACTGGACACAGTACTCCAGCTGAGGCCTAACTAGTGCAGAGTAGAGCGGCAGAATGACTTCACGAGTTTTGCTTACAACACACCTGTTGATACAACCTAGAATCATATTTGCTTTTTTTGCAACAGCATCACACTGTTGACTCATATTCAACTTGTGGTCCACTATGACCCCTAGATCCCTTTCCGCCATGCTTCTTCCTAAACAGTCGCTTCCCATCTTGTATGTATGGAACTGATTGTTCCTTCCTAAGTGGAGCACTTTGCATTTCTCTTTATTAAACCTCATCCTGTTTACCTCTGACCATTTCTCTAACTTGCTAAGGTCATTTTGAATTATGTCCCTATCCTCCAAAGAAGTTGCAACCCCATCCCGTTTGGTATCATCTGCAAACTTAATAAGCGTACTCTCTATCCCAATATCTACATCATTGATGAAGGTATTGAACAGTACGGGTCCCAAAACAGACCCTTGCGGAACTCCACTTGTTATCCCTTTCCAGCAGGATTTAGCACCGTTAACAACAACTCTCTGACTACGGTTATCCAGCCAATTATGCACCCACCTTATCGTGGCCCTATCTAAGTTATATTTGCCTAGTTTATCAATAAGAATATCATGCGAGACCATATCAAATGCCTTACTAAAGTCTAGGTATATGACATCCACCGCTTCTTCCTTATCCACAAGGCTCGTTATCCTATCAAAGAAAGCTATCAGATTAGTTTGGCATGACTTGTTCTTCACAAACCCATGCTGGCTATTCCCTATCACTTTATTACTGTAACAGGGCAGCTGCCCTGTACTGGCCCTTTAAGAGTCAAACCCCAGCCTGGAGCAGGCCCAGGGAGTTCGGCCCAGCTGGGAGCCATAAAAGGGGAGGGCTGCTTCAGAGAAGGGAATGTGGGCCTGGCTGCTGAGGGAGCAGGACGCTCCTTGGAGCTAGGGCAGGGTTAGAGAGTCAAGGCTGGGCATGGGGCGCTTGGACAGACAAACTGCCAGCCTGCTAGGCCTGAAGTAAGGCCTGCCGGAGAGACACCAACCCCCGGAAGGGGGGCTCAGAGTGAGTGACTTGGGCACTGCCGGAGGGCATTGTGGCGAAGAGAACGACATGACCGGAGGATTCCAGAGGGGAAACCCCGAGCTGCAGTGTCTCCTCCTCCTTGGCGTCAGGTACTCTAGGACCTAACACGGGCTCCGACGGGTAGGGCGCGACCAACATGCCTTCTCGCTCTCGCCAAGGTTTGAGGAGGTTCACATGATATATTTGTTTTTTTCTTCGCCAGTCCGGCTGATGAATTTCATATGTGACCGGGCCCAATCGTCGGGAGACCTCATACGGCCCCTGCCAGCGGGCCAGCAATTTTGACTCCTCGGAGGGGAGTAACAGCAGCACCCGATCCCCGGGTTCAAACACTCTTTCCTGGGCTCCCCGGTTATACCCTCGCTCCTGCGCTCCCTGGGCCACCTGTACGTTTTCTTGAGCCAAGGCCCCCACCTGCGTGAGTCTCTCCTGAAGATGGAGTACGTACTGCAGAAGCCCGACCGAGGAGGAGGGGGTCCGTTCCCAGGTCTCTCTGACCAGATCCAGGACGCCACGAGGTCGTCTGCCGTACAGGAGCTCGAAAGGGGAAAATCGAGTGGAGGCCTGTGGCACCTCCCTCACCGCCATCAAGAGCAGAGGGATGAGCTGGTCCCAGTGCTTCATGTCCGCTGGTGGAAACCTTCTCAGCATCCCCTTTAGGGTGCGGTTAAAGGGCCCCACTATGTCCAAGGCAATCCTTTTGAAGGGGGTCCCCACCACGGGCAAAGGGATGAGGGGGGCCTTCGGCACCCCCGGGGCTGCGGCGAGCTGGCAGGCTGGACATGACTGGCAGTAGTCTTTGACCTCTTTATACACCCCGGGCCAGAAGAAGCGGGCCAGGACTCGGGCCAGGGTCTTCTCGTGCCCGAGGTGCCCGGCGGCGGGAATGTCGTTCGCCAACCTTAGCACGGCTCGTCGATGGGCCCGGGGTACCAATAACTGGGCATCTTCTTCCTGCGTCTGCGGGTTCCGCCCGACCCGATAGAGCCGGTCGGCTCGTAACTCAAACCGGGGCCAGTGTGCCGCCCTCTGCGGATCCACCACCGTCCCGTCGACACAGGCGAGCTGGACGTAGGCCTCCCGCAGGATGGGATCATCCCGCTGGTCGCGGGGAAAATCCACCGAGTCCAGCGCAATCGGCACGCCCTCCGGGTCTGAGGGCACCGGGTCGGTCAGTTCAGGTGCGTCGCGCTCGGCGGGTCCCTCCCTGTCGAGTGACCCCTGCGGTCGGACAGCCTGGGGTCCCTCTAGGAGTTCCACGCGGGGCTCGGTCGGCGCTGGTAGGTCTTTAATGAGGGCTGTAAGTCCCGGCCAATCGCGTCCCAGCACCATAGGGTATGGTAGGTGCGCCACCACGCCCACTAGCATCATTCGGGTGACTCCGCGCACCATCAAGGGGAGTCAGACCTGAGGATAGGTCTTCACATCCCCATGGACGCACCGCAGCTGCAGCTCCCCCTTGGGCGCCGCGGTGTCGGAGAGTACATCGGGGCGGATAAGCGTCTGGCTGCATCCCGAGTCGAGGAGGGCAAGCACCGTGGGGTCCCCTGCAGGTCCCAGCGTGGTAAGGGATGGGGAGCTAGCCGGTGGAGTCGGGGCGGCTGCTGTCGTTGGAGCTGCGCCGCCAATTGTTGAGCTCGAAGCTTCGACGGCTGCTGTCGCCCCTTGGTCGGTCCTTCGGGCCTCGCCTCTCCCTCCATGGCCCTCACGCCCGAGCTGCGGGGGGAAAGAGGGGGAGGAAGGGACCCCGCAGACCCCTCTCTTTTTTTTTTTCTTTTTTTTTGGGTCCACTGAGGCACACGCTGAGCCCTTACGTCAGGGCCAGGATCGCGTATCTTCAGGTACCCACATTCTCCACCATCTGTGAGGGGGTCACTCACCACCGTAGCGGGGGTCCGTCGTCTGTCCCCGGAATCAGTCCATTCCGCCCGCACGGGGCCTCCGCTCACGTGGGGTTTCCCCTCTGGAATCCTCGGGTCACGTCGTTCTCTTCGCCACACTGCCCTCCGGCAGGCCTTACTTCAGGCCTAGCAGGCTGGCAGTTTGTCTGTCCGAGCGCCCCTGGCCCAGCCTTGACTCTCTAGCCCTGCCCTAGCTCCAGGGAGCGTCCTGCTCCCTCGGCAGCCAGGCCCACACTCCCTTCTCTGAAGCAGCCCTCCCCTTTTATGGCTCCCAGCTGGGCCTTAATTGGCCAATGCCGCCCAGCTGGGTTGAACTCCCCGGGCCTGCTCCAGGCTGGGGTTTGACTCTTAAAGGGCCAGTACAGGGCAGCTGCCCTGTTACAATTACCTTCCAAGTGTTTGCATATGATTTCCTTAATTACCTGCTCCATTATCTTCCCTGGGACAGACGTTAAACTGACCAGTCTGTAGTTTCCTGGGTTGTTCTTATTCCCCTTTTTATAGACATAAAGGACATTGTAGATGCAATAATGCCTTCTGTCTATAGAACTCTGTCAACAAAAGATGTTATTCCTCATAGAATGAAGTTTACTGCTGTCGACAAAACTGCCAAGTTTTGTCGACATTATGTCGACAGAACTCAGTGGTAGTTTAGACGCAGGTATTGTTTGTCGACAAAAGTCCACTTTTATCTCTTCCATGGGATGCTAGAACAGCCTCTGTTTGCAGGGAGCTCAGATCCCCCCATGGACAGGGGCTGCTGCCGTGGACCAGCCTCTGTCCATGGTGAGCCTGGGCCGCTACTGACAGAGGCTGCTTCATGACATCCTCTCCTGTGTTCTCCACCCCCATGGCATCATGGGCTCTAGGCAGCAGCAAAGTGGGGCAGGCAGGTCCATGGAGCTGGCATGAGCAGGGAGCCTGTTTGAAATCCAGTTCCCAGTACATATCAGCTCCAGCCTGTTACCCTCACCCTCTGCGCTATTGCCTGTCTATCAGAGGCAGCAGCATGGGGATGAGGTGGCGGGGGGGGCAAAGCAGATCCAGTGCTCATGGGGAGCCTGCTTAAAGCCAGCTCCTCACAGGCACTGCCTTCCATGCCCCCCTCCCCTCCACCTTGCTGCCACTGATACAGAGGCAGAGGGGGAGGGGTGTTGGTCATGTAGTCGACAAGATTAACCAATAAACCTAGGTGTATCAGTTAATCATGTAGTCAACTGCACGTTGACATCCCTGGTGTACGCTGTTTCTTTGGAGACAGCAAACTTAATTATGTCTGTGAGTGTCCAGTAATATGGTCTAGCCACTGTAGACATATGCAGGAGGAACTTGGGAACTGGGGATCACAGATTGTTACCTCCAATTCAAAATTTAGACTGGCAAAACCTTGTGGAGTTGCTGGAGAGGAGGATAGATTGGTGAGGCAACTCTTCCTTGTTGAAACAGAGGGGTTAATATGATGGTTTATGGTTATGGTTGTCATGAGGAAAGTATCACAATTGTACTGGGTGGAAAAACCTAGTCCACAAAGTCAATGGACGTTGTATTGACTGTGCTGCAGGAAAATGAACCTGGAGAACAAACCTCTCCAAAGCCCAGTCGGTCTGCGGGTGGCTACCATAGTCCTTTGCTGTTATCAAGTTTCAATGGAAGCTCCATTTTCTTCTTCCCAGAGGTTTTGTGGTGCCAAAATAACCATGTCTACAGTTGCATTGAAGATTATCATGCACTTCTTATTCTAGGTGTGGCTGCCTCGCTGGATTGTGCACATTCACACTTCATTTCCCAGTGTTTGTGTGATGGTCTAAATTCTAGATGCAGGTTACCTCTGGCAAAAGAGAAGAACTATTAGGAAAAGAAGCCACACAAGAGTGTGAGAGAAAATATGTAACCCCTTCACATTTGTACTAGCACAATTTTTTTAAAGTAGGAACTATAACTGCTCTACCATTTCATTGAGAATAATGGACATACTGATTTATGGTTAGATGTAATGTAGATCATAATGGAGTACATTTAGGCAGCAATATTTGTTTTCGTCATGCAAATTGATATGAAAGTGCTGGAAACATCCATTTAAAAGAAAAAACATAGTTACAAGTGTAAATTGCTAGTAAAAATATCACTGCATATCATTTCTTTACAAATGGGAAATAATTTACTGTGGAAAATTTGAGAGATCAATTTGCAATAAAGCTCAGCTCCCTGCTAGCTTCAGCTTACCACTTCCAGAAAACACAGTAGGTAAAGATAATGCATCAAATTCTGATCCTTTATGCTGGGTTTACATTTCAGTGAAGTTAATCCAGTGTAGTAATACAGAACTTGTGTCGTTATGGGATTGTTGCTACTTAATATGGAGTTCTCGTTTTTGCTTGTTTTTTAATACATATTTTTGACCCTTTAGCCCTACTGAAAAGCTTAAAGGAGCAGAAATTAAAGTGAAGGCTTGGTTCAGCCATAAAAATATGTCTGGCCCCTACAAAAAACTATGAAAGACTGATTTTTTTGCAGATTTGCACTTCAGCATCTGTTTGCAAAACTGACCATTATTGATTTGTTGATTCTCCAGAGATGGTGCCAGTAAACAGGAAGATCCTAAACCTATAAACATTTATTCATGTTGACAGGTTTTAGAGGTAGCCATGTTAGTTTGTTTACCAAAAACATCAAGGAGTCTGATGGCAACTTAAAAACTCAGTTTAATTATAGCATAAGAGTATGCTAGAATTTTACCAAGGTTGAGTGATAACCTTTGCTAAAAGTATTAATTTTCTCCAGTTTATGGAATTTCAGTGTGAAATTACTTAGCCAGACTTACGTAATTCTCTCTCTCTCTCTCTCTCTCTCTCTCTCTCTCTCTCTTCCTAATGTGTCAGAGAAAGGAAAAATAGCTCAGGAATGTGTCTCAAAGTATAACATTTAAGAGTCTGAACCCAACAGCTGTAGCTGTTTAGAAGGTGTATCAGGAACCTTCATTCTAGAATTTTTTACAGAAGGAAATTAACCTTTTATGGGGAGGAAAGAATGGGATCAAGTGACTAGCAAATCATCCCACACACATTTCGTATACTTGTACCAATGGAATATGATTAAATAACTTGAAATAAGACCATGATGAAAATTGGCTCACCTACCCATTTAACTAAATAAACCTAAATCAAATAAACTGACTGCTGATGACACATGAACCTCTCTTGAAACATGCAACTACAGAAAACTAATCTGATTCCATGTATCCTTACCTCAATTGAGCCAGGTTTGTAGACTGAGATTTGTAAATTTGGTCTCCACATTTAGACCCCCCCACCTACGAAGCACTTCTGTAATAAGAGAGGAGAGTGTTAATTTCGTCTCCCTTTTCCCACATAGGAGGTGTGAGACCCTGGTTCCATTCCCAACATTTCAATGCATATTTAATTATGGACTTTAGTAACAAATCTCAGAGGGGTAGCTGTGTGAGTCTGTAACTAAAAAAACTTAAAAAACCAATAATGGTCCTGTTGCACATTAGAGACTAACCAAAAAATGTGTAGATAGTAACATGAGCTTTTGTGGGCACAGCCCACTTCTTCAGATATCAAATATTTGTCATCTGAAGAAGTGGGTTGTGCCAACAAAAGTTCATGTTACTATTTTAGTAACAAGGTTTGCTAACACAGCTGAATAATGAGTGCAAATAAGTGATCAGATACCGAGTTTCACCTCCAGAATAACTTTATATCACCAGTAATTGAAAGCACAGACAATGAAACATTGCTAGGCACATGCTTTTAGCTAACCCTACTAAATGGAAGCTTATTCTCACAAAATTTAGATTAAAGGGAATACATCTGGTATTGCCTTTTAACTACCCTAATAATTGAGCCACATGGACATGAAAACTATATTAATGCTTCTGAAATTCATATTTAGAATATGGAAAGTCAATAGGAAACAGCAATTATAGACATATTTATGCACTTATGTATATTTCAGTTTTAATACCAAACAAGACTCCTATCCTCAGCTCCTGTGGTCCTAACAATTATTTAAGAATGGCCATACTGAGTCAAACCAGTGATCCATCAAGTACAGTATCCTTTCTCTGACAATAGCTAGTGTCAGATGCTTATGGGCAAACAAACAGAACAGGACAATTTACAATGGTTAACTTTTTTTGAGTGCTACTAAACTGTTAGATGTTTACAAATAAATAGGGTGACCATCTGTCAAATTTTTAATGGAACAGTCCCGTGTTTAAGCCGTCTTGCAGCTGTCCCAACTTTTTTTTTTTTTAAATGGGCGAATTGTCCCATATTTTTCAGTGCCAGCACTGCCGCAGCAGCGTCCTGTATGTGGCTAGTAGGTGGCTGGTGGTGGCCAGCAGGTGGTGCTCTCTGGCAGGGTCCAGAGGCCAGAGGAGGAGAGGCAGCCTGTGTGTGATAGAGGGGTAAGAGGGCCTGGATAACACTCAGATATAGCCAGATAGTGAAACCCCAGTCAAAAGAAAACATATCTGCCTCCTCCCTCAGGGTCTATCACCTATTAATTAGGCCGATTAAGGAAAACAGACTCCAATTAAAAGAGAAAAGAAAAAAATAAACTGTATTAGGGATTTTATACAATATTAAGGGAAAAAGCAGGGGAGAAACCTGACGCAAACTAATAACCTTTAACAAAACAGTGGAAGTGAACAGTAAAACCCTTCATGTCCCAACTGGACTGTGTGGAAAATAATTGGTAAGTTCTTTCCCAAATACAAATGGTTACTTTACTCTTCTGAACTGGAGTGGCTGAGCCAGAGGTGTGTTGCCCAGGACCTGCAACCTTTGGGCTGAGAGCCCTCAGGGAGGAACGCTGGGGAGCCCCTTGCTGGTGGTACAGGAACCCTGAAGAGGATGGCAGGCAGGTGACACTTGTGTAGATGGAAGACAGTGGATGGGGTGCCCTCTGCTATTCCTCTGACTGGCTTGCAGCTAGATCAGATCCCTTGGTGGTTTCAGGAGAGAGAACTGACGACCCGCACAAACACTGCCACTCAGATGGACAGCACCCCCATGGGCTGCGTCTGGACTTATAAAACCTTCAGGGCGGGAAACCCTTGAGGTGATTTTTTACCACATGACCCATCATTTGGGACCAGTTCTGAGGTAACTAAGAAAAGGTGGGAAGTTCCGGTCTGTGCTGGTTCTTGCGTACCACTCTGAGGTGGAGGGCCCCTCCCTGACCTGAGGTCACCTGGTATGCAGACTCCATGTTGTTTTTCACAAACAGCCTAGAAATATCATTTAACATTATCCAATAAACATACAAATTTGTGTAATTAACATATATACATAATTGATTACCACCATCAGGTGGTCAGCCTACAGTGGGGGTGAGTGAGGGGTTTGTGTCACCCCTCCCCATGGACACCCTAAAGGAGAGCTTCCAAAGGTGAAGAGTATGCCAGGCATTTCATGTTGTGGGACTAAAGCCACAACCTGTAGCACCTGTTATGGGGCTTGAAGTCTTGATTCCGTGGTCCCTCCCACACTGAATTCCCAACACCCCTCAGGTTGAAGTCCTAACCCATGGGGCACCCCTGAATATCCAGTACCACACAGGCTGAAGCCCTGATCCTCAGCATGCCTCCCTCCCCACACTCTCTGTAAGCAGCCCCAATCCCCAGTATTTTCCTCCCCAAGGGCTGAAGCCACAAGCCCTGGCAACCCCTGCCGGGCTGAAAGCAGGAGCTGAGAGCTGAAGTCCTGATCCCCACCTGGCCAAAGCTGAAACTGGGAGTGGCAGGGCTGAATCCTGGATCCCTGGTTCTCCCCATGCTGCAGGAGCCCCTGAGCCCATGGTCAGAGCTAGGCAGAACTGAGGATGTCGGCCTCCCCCCCCCCACCACCCCGCAAACTTCAGTGGAAGTGCAGAGCAGTCCTGGGGAGAGGCTCTTCTCTCTCCATCTTGTGTCCAGTTTGGAGGCAAGAAGCCAGAACTGGGCAGATCAGGGCAGCTGCTCCTCTGGTGAGTGCTATGGCACAGGTGGCCATGTTGTTCCCTCCTCTCCTGCCGCTGCTGCTGATGCAGGGGTTTGAAGGTGCCCCTCAGCTTCCAGTGACCTTTATTCACACAGCCAGAAAGGGCTGCAGGGCTGGGGTACCCGGCTCCATGACTGACAGAACCCTCAGGGAACAGGGGGACCACAAAAACCTCATGACACACTGCCCCTTGCTACCCTGCACCCTGAGCTATTCCTTGTTCACACACAATCCCTAGCTCCTCCCTCGGACAGGGTAATCACAAACATTGAGAAGCCTTCTCCTCCTGAAAAGCTTGTTGGGCTTCTTGCAGACTATAACAACACAAATTCTGATGGTGCCAAACATGCTGGGGAAAACAATGTATAGCGAAAACTTCAGGTCAGATAAGGGGAAGAGACCTTTGATTTGGGTTGTCATGCTCACATCATTCACAAAACTGCTGCAAACAGCAGCTGACTGTCTTCCAGTTGTTTTGGAGTCCTTTGCTATGAAAGTTGATAAATACTTTGGGTATGTCTACACTACCCCACTAGTTCGAACTAGCGGGGGTAATGTAGTCATCCGCAGTTGCAAATGAAGCCCGGGATTTGAATTTCCCGGGCTTCATTTGCATGAACCCGGCCGGCACCATTTTTAAATGCCGGCTAGTTCGGACCCCGTGCCACGCGGCTACATGCGGCACAGACTAGCTAGTTCGGATTAGGCTTCTAATCCGAACTAGCTGTATGCCTCGTGGAACGTGGAACGAGGTGTACAGCTAGTTCGGATTAGAAGCCTAATCCGAACTAGCTAGTCCGTGCCGCGTGTAGGCGCTCGGCACGGGGTCCGAACTAGCCGGCATTTAAAAATGGCGCCGGCTGGCTTCATGCAAATGAAACCCGGGAAATTCAAATCCCGGGCTTCATTTGCAACTGCGGATGACTACATTACCCCCGCTAGTTCGAACTAGCGGGGTAGTGTAGACATACCCTTGCATATTTACACTGTGTTGGTGAATTGAAAGATTTCTGCCAATTTGTCGACTTTGAGTATTTTACATTGCTAGAGCAAGATAGCACGACTTTCTTCTCTGGGATCAGCTCTAGAGAGAACGTAGTTGATTTTTGATGGGCGCAAGGCATATTTTCTCACTTAAGACACATGCCCAACACTGTTCAAGAAAGTCTTCAGTGACACTTGCACAAAGCTGTGGCTTGCCTTGGCTAGTGAGCAAACAGCCACCTTTCCAAAGACGGCAGAGGCAAGCGAGAAAAATGACTCATTGGTGACAGAAGTTATACTTCATATTCGTCCCCTTCAAAATAATTTAGCATCAGGCTCAGAGAAAGATTTATCACATCAGACAAAAACACCCTGCTGCAGTCTTTGGTTGAGGGTGAGGAAATTAAAGAACAGGAATTTTACAATGTAGTCAAGAATTTTTATTCAACATTTCTAACATATTTTAAATACTGGAAACCTGCCTTTGAGTGCACAGAAAATTTGAGTGGATCTTGTTGAGAAGAATGCTGATGTGGGATAACATACAAAGCAGTTTTGCCTTTGCTGCACAAGAATTCCCATCCTAGATGAGATGAGAATAGATGAGAACCAATTTTTTGACAAATGGACAAATGCAAACCCAATAATATCCTGTCACCTGTCTGACTGGAACACTCAGAAACCCCCATTTCTGAAAGGTGGTGAAACATTTTTCAAGAGATGGATAATAAGCTTTATAATACTCAGATCTGGCAAAGGCAGTTAAGTTAATGTTGTGTTTGTCGGGCACCGGAACCCCTGTTGAACGTGTCATTTCAGTAATGAATGCAGTTTGATCACCTGAAAAAACATGACTCATTGTTTCTACCATGCCTCCCTCCCCCCACTCTCTGTAAGCAGCCCCAATCCCTGCTTTGTTTGTGTGAGTGAATTTTGCCCTAGATTATGCTGCTTTTTATGACAAGTTGCTAAAAAAACAAGTCGGTCCTTCAAAAAGTTGATTTACATGACATACAGTCCACCAGACACATCACACAGCGGAGGACAGTAAGATGAGGACAAGGCAGGTACTTCTAAACAGCAGTAACCACTTAATTGTAAATATATATATATATATATATATATTATTTTTTCCTATTATTAGTTACTAGAGGATTTACCCAGTGTTTTACAGGTCCTTGTGGAGATTAGAGTAGGAGGGGGTAGGGATGTGCAGGGCAGGCGACTCAAGGCAGGGAACTCAGGATGGGTCTACACTGCACCGTAACTCGAAATAAGAGACACAATTTGAGCTATGCAAACGCATATCTTATTTCCATGCTATTTCAAAATAGCTTAATTTGTCTTTTGGTGCTGTCTACACAGTGCCAAATTTCGAATAAAGCGTTATTCCAAAACATCCATTACTCCTCGTAGAAAGAGATTTACAGGGTCGTCAGAATAGCGAGCTTGAAATAACAGGCTTGCTACGAAGACTCAGGATACTCCGGTATCCTGAAACATTGCAATGTAGATGTACCCTTGGGGCAGGGGTGGAAGGTGTATGTGTGTGGGGGGCGGAGAGGGGGAGCTGAGGGCCAAAGATGGGAGTGCAGGAATCAAGGCAATGGATGGGGTCAGGGCATGGTTTTTGCTGTAATGTTTTGTATGATTAGCTAGTTCTTCTTCAAATTCTGTCTTGGCGTGCCTATTTATACTTTTACACTTGACTTCCTGGCGTTCATGGTCTTTTCTTCACTAGGATTTGACTTGCAATTATAAAAGGACACATTTTTCCTCTGAGAGGGTGGGAGAAGGGAGGGCAACTAAAATGATCAGAGATTTGGAAGAGGTCCCATATGAAGAGAGGCTAAAGAGACTGGGACTTTTCAGTTTAGAAAAGAGGAGACTGAGGGGGGATAGGATAGAGGTCTATAAAAGCATGAGTGGGGTGGAGAGGGTGCATCAAGAAAAGTTCTTCATTAGTTCCCATAATAGAAGGACTAGAGGACACCAAAGGAAAGGAATGGGTAGCAGGCTTCAAACTAGTAACAGAAAGTTGTTCTTCACAAAACAAATAGTCAACCTGTGGAACTCCTTGCTGCAGGAGGCTGTAAAGGCTAGAACTAGAACAGAGTTTAAAAAGAAGTGAGATAAAGTGATGGAGGTTGGGTCCATGGAGTGGTATTAGCCAGGGGGTAGGAGTGGTGTCCCTGCCCAAGGTTTGTGGAAGGCTGGAGAGGGATGGCATGAGACAAATGGCTTGGTCACTGTCTTCGGTCCATCCTCTCCAGGGTCCCTAGGGTTGGCCGCTGCCGGCAGACAGGCTACTGGGTTAGATGGACCTTTGGTCTGACTCAGTACGGCCATTGTATGCTCAGGTTCGGGGATCTCAGTGGACCACCTTGATTTTCATGCACACCTGCTCCTGGGTGGCCAGGCTGGCAGCTCTCCTGCCCTAGACAGCCACTTTCCTGTGCCTAGTGCGGAGGTCGTGGACGAGGTCCACGATGTCCGCACTAGACCAGGCGGGTGCCCGCCTCTTGCGGTCCCGGGCAAGCTCCCGGGAGCCGCCAGCCTGGTCCCGGGAAGAGGGGGAGGGCTGGGGGGCATCGGGTGGCTTCTGTCGAGCCGTGCCAGGTGCAGGGTCTGCTAGCTGGGTGCTGGCAGGCTTGCACCTGGCATGGGCATCGTAGCCAGCCCGTGCCCCTTTAAGGGGTCCGGGGCCGGGAGGGGGGCAATAGAGTTTCCCTGGTGTTGGCCAGAGTGGCCACCAGGGAAAGTTGGCCAGGGCCACCAGTGCTACACACCCCTTAATTCGAACTAGTAAGTTCGAACTAGGCTTAGTCCTCGTAGAATGAGGTTTACCTAGTTCGAACTAAGCGCTCCGCTAGTTCGAATTAAGTTCGAACTAGCGGAGCGCTAGTGTAGCGCCTATCAAAGTTAATTCGAACTAACGTCTGTTAGTTCGAATTAACTTTGTAGTGTAGACATACCCTATGGGATTACTTCCCTCTGCTTTGGCTTATTGCTTTTCTTTCCTAAGACTTGCATATTCCTTACCAACACAGAGACTGAAAGAAATGCTGTTGTGTCCTTGCAAGTGTCATCTCGGTACAAATACAACACCTGCCAGGAGGCATGCAATCATACATGCTGCATTCAGTGTTATAAACTCAGCAGTCCCAGCTCTGCTTCTGGATATCCGCATGTATTATTTTTACTCTTGAAAGGGCTTTTTTAATGGTTTTTTTTAATGGCTTTATTGTCCTGAGTTGAGAGTATGTTTGGGTATGTCTACACTACCACCCTCGTTCGAACTAGGGTGGTAATGTAGGCAACCGGAGTTGCAAATAAAGCCCGGGATTTGAATTTCCCGGGCTTCATTTGCATCTCGCCAGGCGCCGCCATTTTTAAATGTCCGCTAGTGCAGACTCCGCTAGTGCGGACTCCATGCGGCACGGACTAGGTAGTTCGGACTAGGCTTCCTATTCCGAACTACTGTTACTCCTCGGAAGGAAGCCTGGTCCGAACTACCTAGTCTGTGCCACGTGTAGCCGCGTGGCACGGAGTCCGCACTAGCGGACATTTAAAAATGGCGGCGCCCGGCGAGATGCAAATGAAGCCCGGGAAATTCAAACCTCGGGCTTCATTTGCAACTTCGGTTGCCTACATTACCACCCTAGTTTGAACTAGGGTGGTAGTATAGACATACCTTTTGTTAGATGTGTCCCCCTCTCATTGCCCCTCACAAAACTCCCATGTTTGCTGTGCCTGTTCACTAGCTATGCAAAAGAATAACTAGCCAACACAATAGCAAAACCTGTGTACAACAGAAAAATCAACGTGCCAGTAGTGGAAAAAGAACATATCACACGCTCACCTCCTCAAAGGCCCTAGCCAAGAAGGGGACTTGGCAGCATGCTCCAAAGGTCAACACATTTTGGTCATTTCAAATCCAAGTGGGCAGTATATTTCAGGGTCAAAATTTAAATCGCCAAATTTCCTAGGTCAAATTCACTACTGATATAAGCAGTTCTAATGAGGTCATTGCAAAGCTTCACAGTGTGCGAGGATACTGCCTTGCTGTCCAGGGTGTGCACGTTCTGCCCCCTCTTTCTGCATCGGAACAAATAGGCAAGAATTCTTCTAACACTGGAGATGAAGAGGCAATTGGGCCCATGTGTGACCATGAGGGTTATGTATATTGCTCCACTCTCTCTTCTGTCAGCCTGAAGTCAATTTCAGGAGATTGAGTAAAAGATTTGGGCCAGTATCTTTTTTTATATATGTTTTATACCAGTTCACTAATCTCTAGCAATCATGGCACTCATTTCTCTGCAGCCACTTCATTATAGTGTAGTCTATGGCGATAGAGAAGTGGGTCTCAAAGTGTGGTCCGCAACCATCTGGCAGGTGGGCCGTGGGCTCAGGGCTCACCCTTACCTCTGGAGCAGGGAGCCTGTGTTGGTGCTTCAACCATGTGCAGTTGGAGCACCAGCTTCACACTGGCATGGGGAGAGGTGAGCATCGTGGACTGGATCCGGCTCTCAGGGGCAGGAAGCAGCTCCACGCTCTGCCACTTCTCCTTCCCTCAGCTGGAGGAACAACAGTGCAGGAAAACTGTTTGCCTGGAGGCTTTCCCCGATGCTCCCATTAGCCAGAATCATGGCTAATGGGAGTGCTGAGGGGTGGGGGGTGACCGGAAGCCTGGAGCCAGGTAAGTGCCCCCAATCTGTCTCATGCCTAGACCTCATAGCCTCAACCCCTCAAGCAACCTCCTCATGCCGAGACCCTGCACCCTCACCCTACCTCCCAGCCAGCCTCCCCACCCATTCCTCTCCTGCACCCAACTTCCTGGCCATCCCCCCACTCTCAGCCCACTATTGCACCCTACCTCCCAGCCAGGCCCCGCACCACCCCTCTCTCCTGCTCCCATTTTGTCATGGGTGGTTGGCTGGTTGTCCACAGAAAGGTCTGCATTGATCAGGGTGGGCTGTGGGCCAGAAGGTTTGAGAATCTCTGCAATAGAGAGAGCAGGCTGCTGTTTTCTCTTCCCAAGCTTTCTTACTAGGCTGCTGCCTCTGGAGAAGGAGTGAGGCCTGCCCTGAACCTCCCTTTCTGCACCTACTACTTTTAGAAGTTTCTGTCACACATGGATGGGTATCACTTCAGCCATTTTGGCTAGCTAAATATACGTCTGTCTGGAAGTCGGAGGGATTTCTTTAGTTTGTAATAATAGTGTGTGCTGCTGAACTATGTCATACCTCCACAGCTTCCCGAGCCAATCCTCCTCTGTAGGGGAAGTGGACAGCCTTGACAAATCAGATTATAAAAGGCAGCCTTGGAAAAATGTCATGGAGATTTACTGACTCATCCTTTACTCTCGTGATGATAAAAATATTTTACTTTTCCATCGGAATTTTAAATGTTTGCCTCTGTTGAGTGGGTGAGTAGTTCTTTGCAAGGCTGATCTATATGACATTTAACAGCTGTTCAAATGGAACCATAACTAAAGATGGAAACATTTTTAATTGGGGGCACATACCTGTGTTAATCTGTGAACAGCTGCCTCTGCAATGTATTTTTATTACCACCTCGTCCTGAGTTGTTGTTATTTTCCTCTGTTGCATGTCTGCATGGCAACACTTGAATTGTCATGCTTTTTATTCCCGCTGGACAATAAAGCACAATATTGTCCTAATTAAAGGAAACACATTATTTTGTCTTATTAGCTACTAGTGTGGTACAGGAATGGAAATTGACACAAGGAAGATTAAAACAGGTTTTTTGGGGTTTTTTTGCAATAGAGATTAGTTGAAAAGGTGGCAATTAAGTTAGGTACTACTGCATGTCTGTTATCTGAGCTGACTGGTCACAAGTGGGTGTTCTGTGAATATTATAGTAGTTCATGACAATCAAATAAAATTAATGGATGGTGTAGTAGTAATTGATATGAAAACAGGCTTAGTCAAAGGGTATTTAGTGATTCATCATAGCCAAAAATAATCATAGCTAGACTTTCATGCTAAACTCTTCCTCGCCCTCCCCTAGCCTCAAACTTCCTTTCTTTAACACTGCCTTGACTTAGAAAAATAATCTTTTGTAGCCCAGTCCAAAACATTTTAAACATCTTACAGGGTTCACTGCAGCCAATAGACACAAACAACGCTTGCGTCATTTGATCATGCACTATTATCTATATCCACCAACATACCATAATAGAAGAGGACAGGTCACTAACATGGAGGATTTCTGGATCATTTGGTAAACTGAATGCAGACATTTTCATTCAGCTCAATGTAAACATACACTGTCAGGAACAAAAAATGCAGGTCATACTTGCAGAAGGGGAAGAGTCTCTCCTGAGAAGTAGTGACTCTAGAAAAGATTTGGAGATCATGGTAGCTAATCAGCTGAATATGTGTTAGTCTTTTTGCCATGATGTCACATGGGTAATGGGATCCTTGGATACTTATGGAGAAATGTCAACTAGGAATAGAGAGCTTTTTTTTACTTCTTATCAGCTATTTCTGGATTACCGTGTCTGGTACTGATGCCCACAATTCAGAAAAGATGTTGATAAATTGAGGAAGGTTTAGAGAAGATACATGAGAATGTTTAATGGATTGGAAAGCCTGCCTTGTGATGGACTCAAAGAGTGCAATATATTTAGCTTAGCAAGAACAAAGTTAAAGGGTGACTTGATCTCAGCCTACAAGTATTAACACAGGGAACAAATATTTGATAATGGGCTCTTCAATCGAACAACAACAACGAAAACAGGTTGAACATGATCCAGTGGATGGAAGTTGAATCGAGACAACTTCAGACTGTAAATTCTAAACATTGAGGCTGTGTTTACACTGGCCGCCTATTACGAAATAGGCATGCTAATGTAGCACTCTTCCCAAGTGCTACATTTGCATCCCTATTCCGTAATAGGGGCCAATGTAGACGTAGCCTGAGAGAAATTAACTACTGAAACAGCTTACCAAGAGCCATGGTGGATTCTCCATCACTTGCAATTTTTAAATCAAGATGGGATTTTTGTTAAAAAATATATACTAAACGATTTATATTGGGACAGTTCTATGGCCTCTACTGTACAGGAGATCAGACTAGATTATCACACTGGTCCCTTCTGCCTTGATATCTCTGAACCCATACATTCAGTGGCATAGGCGTCAGAATCCTGTGTGCATCATCTCTCTGCTTTAAGCAAAAGTGATCCAGCTAACCCTACATTGGCCCTTCTGTGATCCCCTGGAGATGTAGAGCAGGGTTTTATCCCTTAGAAATAAGAAAGAAATATTACCCTTTTAATGTTCAGAATATTCTGATATTTTTCTTTTCATTTTGGTTTTGGTATTATTGAGTGGCTCAAAATACCTAAGGATTTCATTTTTATTTTCCCAGCTTGACTCTACTGGCAGTATATGCTAGTGAAGTTCTTGTCTTCTGGAGATTGGGCGTTCAGGAGTATAAATAACATGTGAAGTTCTTACCGCTCTTTGTTTAAGGCTCTCGTTTCCCATATATAAACTTGGCCCTACCATCTCCAAATGTGCATTGTGTCTTGCATAAAGAGCATGATCCTCATGTTGAGAGAACTAGTTGTCTTCTCCAGACTGAAATGGCATTGTAGTGGTGCCGTAGTCCACTCCAGCAGGGAGAGAGTTACAAACAAGCCAGAATAGGCTTGTGCAGGCCTGGCCAATTATGTTGAGGAGCAGTTTGCCAATTAGGATCAGGGTGGAGCCTTTAGAAGGCTGCAAAGACTGAAAGGAACATACTTGCTCCAGAAGTGGAGCAGGAGAGACCTGGCTGCCTTGGAAGCTAGAGGGTACCTGAGACAGAGCAGGGTTGGGGAAAAGCAGGCCGAGCAGAGGAGCTCTGGCCTAACCCAACTCCTAGGCTGCAGGCCTGAAATGGGAGCCTGAGAACTACTAAGGATGCAGGGAGGCAGCCCAAAGCAAGAGAAGGCAGAAGGTCCACACTCCCTTGCCAATGATGAGTGTCAGTTTCTGACTGCAATTTGCCCGAGGCAGAGGCTAGGTGATGACTAGCAGTGGGTCATTGAGGAAAATTGGATATAAGGGATTGGGGTCACAGTGAGAGGAGAACCCCATAGTGCAGGGGCAGTGTTGTGCGGCAGTACTGTGAGGAAAGGGCATTCTGGGCCAGAAGGGACGTAGGGCCTGAAGTAGCTCAGAAAACAGGTAACTGAGGGCAAGACACTGGTTAACAGGGAGTGCTCTAGAACTGTAAAAGCTAGTACCCAAAGAGACCAGCAGGAGGCTCTGTGCCAGTGAGTCGACCCCACTACAGGCATGTAAAACCAAGCAACCCAAGTCAAAGTTTAAATCCTAATACCAATATTTGCCAAATATTTTGTGAAATTAAAAATAGTGGGGTATGCTAGTGGGGGAGGAGAGTATGTCACGCAATAGGCTGCAATAAGATTTAACTCCTTGTCTCTGGGGCTATCTTCCTTTCCATAACTGATCTTTTTACATTTCTTTTTTCTTTCTTCTTTTTTTCTGCTTTGAAGGTGGGAAGTTTCTTCAAGAAATTGTAAGTCATGTCCTACTTTTCCCACGTATGTTTCAGAACATCATTGTTTTTGCTGGTAAAACAGCAAAAACAATGATGTTGTGAAATATACGTGGAAAAGTGGGACCTATATTACAATATCTTGAAGAAACTGATATGTATAAAGTAAACCCATGAAGCTTTGAGGAGATACACCAATGCATATCATGTTGGCAGAAGACGTTGGGTTGCCATTATAGTTGATAGTTGATTATACTGAAAAAACAAATGGGAATATAAGAAATAAAAAAATGCCCATTATGTCAAGCGATATATAGTATCAAAGGTAGCCAAGGCAAAATACTGCCTCCAGTCAGGGGCAGAAATAGAGCTGTGTTTTCACAGAGCTACTTCATGTTCACAAGATCTGCATTCTTTCAAAATGTAGTACCAGTTGTGGTTCTTAATTTGTTCATAGCTTGTATGCCAAAAACATAGAAAAGATTAAAATGTCATGGTTCATTCTGCTTCTTATTTTTATTTAGCTGTTTGGGTGAAGAGAGAACAATGCAGGTAGAAGCAGATTAATTAGCAATTATTTTGCTGAGCAGTGTAATATTGCCCTGCCATCTGCTACACCATTACTGGAAGAGTGTTCTTGATGACACACTCATTAAACATTGGTCTCTCCCCACACTCTTTCAAAGTCAATTAAAATAAACAAATTAAGGCCCCTTTAGTTCTAAGTAACATCATCCAAAAAGGGTTCTAATGTGATTTGATTAACCCACTTCAAATTCAACACTTTCAGATAATTTGGATTAATTTTGGGGTGTTCTGAGTAGACAAGCCTAAAGAAAGTAATATTGCATTTGGATGTTAGTAGACTTTTGCTGCAACATGTTTTGAATCTTAATTCTGTTATAATAAAGTTTTTTGTTTGGGATGGAAATAAAACCTATATAACTACATTTCATGAGTTAGCTCAAAATGTAATTGGAAGCTCCCCCGCATCCTCATCAAATAGGGTTCCAGCCTGTAGGCCTGTTTGACTGTAGAATCTGGAATTGGTTGCAGTAATAAAATCGGTTCCCAAGGTGTGTCGCTGCCTGGAAAAGGAATCCAGGTTTCAGAACTTCAGCTGCATGTGCACATTGTAAGTGCTGAATGCCAAGTCTTTATCATGTAGGGTAAGTCTACATTACATTTCTGTATTGGCAGAGAAGCGTTGGTGTGGCTGTGCTATGACTGTAGCATTTCTGCTGAAGACCCACTATGCCAATGGGAGAGCACGCGCCTGTTGACATAATTAGTCCAGCTGAGTGAGAAGCGGAAGCTATGCTGGCAGCAGAGCATCCCCCACCAACATAGAGCCAGCATGGACAGTGCAAAATTAGTGTCACTTGGGGAGTGGGCGGGAGAGGGCTTTTTCACACCCCTGAGTGAGGGAAGTTATTTCAGATTAGGCTGTGGGTTAGACCTGCCCTTACTCTCAACTAGCTTCTATACCTGCTGTCATTTCACTGCTGAACAGGAGAAGCAAAAGTAAAATGATCAATTATAATTTAAATGGCTAAAACGCAGCTTACCACTCTCACACTGGGTCCAGGAGAGAATTTACATTACCAATGTGGACCTGATTTTCCCTTTTAGACACATAGGCTACGTCTATACTGGCCCCTTTTCCGGAAGGGGCATGTAAATTTCACCAGTCGTCGTAGGGAAATCCGCAGGGGATTTAAATATCCCCCGCGGCATTTAAATAAAAATGTCCGCCGCTTTTTCCCGGCTTTTAAAAAAGCCGGAAAAGAGTGTCTACACTGGCCCCGATCCTCCGGAAAAAGTGCCCTTTTCCGGAGGGTCTTATCCATACTTTGAAGTAGGAATAAGACCCTCCGGAAAAGGGCACTTTTTCCGGAGGATCGGGGCCAGTGTAGACGCTCTTTTCCGGCTTTTTTAAAAGCCGGGAAAAAGCGGCGGACATTTTTATTTAAATGCCGCGGGGGATATTTAAATCCCCCGCGGATTTCCCTACGACGACTGGTGAAATTTACATGCCCCTTCCGGAAAAGGGGCCAGTGTAGACGAGCCCATAGGGAACAAAATGCTTTAAATACACTTTAAAAGATACTGTAAACTGTTTCCTTTTATCCCACCTAGTCTTCAGAATTTGCAAGGGGCGAGGCACCCAGTGAGTGTGGTTTCGGTCAGGACAGAGGTTCCATAGAAGGAAGAGGCACCCAAATGTTGTTTAAAAAAACAGTCGTCTCTGAGACTCTGACTGCTGAACAACCATCACAAAGGATATTGCCTGTAACCATAGCAGCCAGCTCAGATTTAAAAATGCATAGCACAGAGACAATGGTAGCTGATGACATCAGTAGAAGCAGAGAGTCATCATCCGTATACTATTATAAAAGGGGAGGTATTCATCACACCCTCTGTCACAGAGAACATTTGAGAATACACTGGAGGACTTGAGAAGTTTCTAGAAAATGCCAGAATGAGTGAGAAATTATGAGTTGAGGGGAACCCTGCCCTGTGGCGGGAGTGGGTGCAGCGGCAGGTGGCCTGGTGGACCAGGTTGAGTAGAGTGTTGCTGGGGCCCCTCCCCTCGGGCTGAATTGGTGTGGGTGTGGGGCGGGGCTCAGCACCTTCCCAGCAAATGGCCAGCAGGTGTGGTGGGGAGCTGGCAGTGGCAGTGGTATCATACAGATTTGTGCCTGCTAGGGCTGGCAGCTCATGGGCTGGGCCCCCAGGTTGCTCCTGCGCCCCAGGGTCGGCCTGTCCTGTGGGGGGAAGGTGGGACAGCAGAGCGTGGTGGGGGGCAGAGCTTTGCAGTCCATCAAGCAGCTGCTGCCGCAGTACGATGACTTCTCCAAGCAGCACATTGGGCCCAGGGACAAAGAGAAGCAGGAGATGCTGTGAGTGGTAGGGGTGATGGTAAGTCCCTGCCTGCTGTGCTCCATCTGTCCCTCCCTCAGCTCCCTGAGCTTGTGCTTCCTGGGTCTTCCCACACCCTGCCATCCTCCACACCTTCCCCCCATGGTGTCTGCTCGTCCGCCACATCCTCCCATCTCTGCCACCCTTCAGCCCGCTGTACCGCAGCCATGTGGAGGGGCTCAGATAGTAAGTATAATAACTGGAATGTAGTTCAGAATCAAAGGAGAAGGTAAACCGAATAGCTTAAAAACAAAAGTTTAGTTGATTACAATAGGAATGCGTACATAGATTGCTGATATGTACCATTTCTAACAGAGCTGCATATGTTGTCAATTCTGCTTTAGCTATCCATGGCTGCTTGCTTTGGAATCAATGAGACACGTTGGAAATAGGGAATCTTGTCATAGTCAATCACAAAAATTTACATCATAGTAAAGTGAAGAGGGCTTATGTACATGACAGACAACTGACCCTTTTCAAAGACAAATCACTCATCCACAGAGGAAGCTAAATTCTGTTACACTTTTTAAACCCTGATAAATTCTATCTCCAGTTTTTGTAAGGTGCCTCTAGCTGTCATATCTAATCATTGTACAACAATTGAAAATAACACTGCATGCGCCAGTCGCAAGGTATATAAACCCTCACTGGCCTGGAAGGGACTAAGGAGCTAGCTTGGCCTGGAGTGTCCACACCTGACTGCACCTGAAAACATGTCTGGACTGGGAGGATATAAAAGGTTGGAACTCCACTCACATGGGTGGATTGGCCAAGTACTAAGAGAGAATCTACTAGAAATCAGAACTAAACCAAGTATGATTCCATACCTAAAAACATGGCTGGTTAAAAAACTTGCTTTTCAAATTCCAGGGTGTATAGTGCCTTTAGGCAAGATCAAAACTAGAGAGAGAAGAAGGTGTTTGTACTTTCAAAAGGAAAACAATAAACTACATACAAGTAGGAAATGAGGAAGGAAGTCTTGAATACAATAACGTTTGGGTCCTCTTGCAGATGAGAAATATTTTGTTAAGGATTTATGCTTACTCTAACTTGTGTGGGAAATTAGAAAGCTGAGAATTACAGGCAATAGTGAAGAATATATTATTTTGGGTGACCTAAACAGTCATAATAAGTTGTGGGGGAATAGGGCAACCGAGACTAACTCAACATTAAAGACATTAGCGGCACAGCTATATCTGCATCTGCACTGCAGTAAGAACTCCCATGTAGTTGCTCTATTCCAATAGAAGAGAGATCATCCATCGACAGAATTAAATCACCCCCCAACAAGGAGGAAGAAGAAATGGGAACTGATTGTTTCCCTATACTTATTACTTTTCAAAGACAAGTTAAAGTTGCAGGTAATGGAGAACTGCCCACATGGAATTTTAAGAGCCATCTGGGAGCTATTTACAAGTACATGTACTGAATTTGTAAATGATAACAGTGAGTGAAGACCTAGAGAATTTAAACAACCAGATACTAAAAGCGGAATAATAGCAGTTGCTACTGTTACCATATGTAAAACATTGAAGTACACCAAAGCTATCAATACACTTCTGTGATGAAACAAGGAGTGGCCATCATACCAAAATTAAGAATTAGTGCATCTAAAAGAATATCTGCTATTGCCAAACTAGTAGCAATAGTGCTGGCATTAAACAATGTATCCAGCAGTGGCAGTCATTTTTTCTGACTCAGTATCAGGCCTTATGGCAAGAAAAAAGGATGTCTCCATATGTACAAGTGATTTAATCAGTGAAATTATATTTTTAAGAACAGAGTTAGTACAGATGGGGAATATGTGTAGCATTTGCTCGGATCCAAGTATATCTTGGGATAAAAGGGGAAGCCTACTAGAGTAAATTTAAAAGAGCACCAGCCACACATTTGGATCAATGAAAAAAGGGAAAGAATAGTGTCTTAGAGATGAAGATAATGACATACTTCAAGGCTGGGTAGGAAAAATGAAGTGATTTTGTTTAGAGTACTAACTGGCCATTTAAATAAATCTCCTTTGAATAAATGAACACAAAGACAGTGTGCTGTAAGGTAGAGCAAAACAATACATCACCTTTTTGGGGATATGTAAGAGCTTTATAATGAACAGGAAAAGCTTTTAGAGTAATATAAATGATTTAAGATAAGAAAAAGGTACAGAGTTCTTTAGCAAAAGTATCAAGGAAACGAGGTAGTTTTAGACGGGCATTTTTCCATTAACTGGTAGACACTGGGCATAGTGATAAAAAATAACCAGCTAGGTATTTAGGGGTGATAATTGGTGGTGGCTATAGAGTAGCCAATCTGCTTCACCATTATAAAAAGGGGGGAAAAGGGGGTTGGAGAAAGCCTGGGAAGGGAACAAACTGTTCAGCTTCTCCAGCCCCATAGAGAGCAATGACAATATGCAGAGCCCCAGCTCCTGTAGAAAGGAGAATCAGATTCCCTTAAAAGGGAGACCTGAATGAGATTTGCACTGAAGCCTTAGGAAATTATTTAGCTGGAGTCGATGTACCTTAATTCAAGTTTCCCTGCTGTCCCCATAGTGGGAGGCCAACGGGAGCAAATGTTCCCATCAGCTTCTCTAACTCCTCACAGGAGCAGGAGTACAAGCTGACAATGGGAAAGCCCTCTGAGTTTGATTTTTTGGGTCTTTATTAGACCTACTAAATTGAACTCCAGAAGTTCGATTGTGCTGGTATTGATCTTCGCAGTAGTTTAGACATGGCCTTAAAAAGACAGACCCTGCAGCACCTGCTGGGGGGCAGTGAGAAATGGACTCTGATACATGTGCTCCTCACATAACTTCTAAAGGCAGCACTCTACCATGCACAGGTTTGTGATAATGCCCTAAATGCAGGGGTGGGCAATAATTTTCTCAAGGGGGCCTGTAACGGGTCCACCCACTGGTGAGCACTATGCTGTGGCCAAGTGGTGCTGTGCAGGATTCTTGCCTGGTTGTCCAGTTGCCCTCAAAGTCCTGGAACCTGGGCCTGACTAGCCGTGTCCACCGTGCTAGTAAGTCTCTGCTTGTGCCTGGTCTTTGGCCAGTGGGTGTGGGTTTTACCCAGATCTAGGCTCAGCAAACACTGGGAGCTAGTCATAGTGCTGATCCCCCCAGTCAGGGTATAGACCTGGCTGGATCAAGTTTCTGAAGGGTTATACCCTCTGCTGGGTCCTGATTGGCTGCCTCAGAGACAGCCACTCTATAGTGTTTGGAGGACCTCTTCTTCACTTCTCCTGCTTGGATGGGGGCCAGCAAGGCCTCCTGTAGGGCCACTTAATGAATTTTGGTACATGGTCCTGGACCAGCTCCACCCCTGGAAGAGGCCAGGCCTAGGGCAGAACGGGCAGGGCTGGGGACTAGCTTTCCCCCCAGAATTGTCTGGGACCGGAGGCTTCGAATTAAAAACACAACAAAGAGCTCCCAGCTCTTGGCTCTGCTGGTATTGCATTGTGTGGCAGCCACTTAGGGTTCCTGCAGCTATTTAAAGGGCTTGCGGCTCTAGCCCCATCTGGGGTAGTGCCTCGACTGGGCGCCTTGAGACGTTTAAATAGGATCCTGTTGGCTGAGCCACTGACTGGAAATTTGGTGGCACAAGCAGCAGGTTATAAATAGAAAGCAGTCAGATGCAGTCTGCGGGCCGGATCAAAGTGTTAGGCGGGCCGGATCCAGACCCCGGGCTGCATTTTGCCCAGTCCTGCCTAAATGGCAACTTTTCAGCAAACTTAGTCAAGTGTAACTGAGAGCATCGTTTGGTTCATATATTCTTAAACAAAGTGGCTGATGACCTGGAAGTCACGTATGAGTATCATATTTGGCATATGCATATCTATCAGTATGCACTTATTCAATAAGGCAATGCAGAATCTTCTCATTGTTTGCTATATGCTCCTGGATTTCAGAATATATATTCAGTGTCTGATACATTTTGCTTTTACCCAGGAAGAATTTGCCGGGTAAAGTATTCAGTAAGGTTTCTTTCTGAGGAGAGTTCTTCAACTGAACTATCCTTTCTAGTGTAGATCACAGAAGATCCCAATTTTCATATGTCATTCTTGGAGATGAAAAATGCTGCTTCAAATCTAAACCTCCTGACTCCCCCTGCAGCGAAGTCTAGAAAATACAGAATCTGTTTGGATTGAATTCCTTTGTTTAGGCATATAGGTCTATTCTATTGCAGGCTCAATTTTCCCTTTCAAGCTCTTGATTTTGCATTTTAAGTCCTACCATACTTTCCTGTTTGGCCTTCTTGCTTTGTTCTTTTGTATCGGATGTTGAGAAAGTAAGCTGCCTATTGAAGAGTTGCCTTTTTGGTGTTTTTAAAACAGCACTATACTTAAGTACATTAGTATGGAGACAAGAAACTTTTGGGCAGTTGGGACTTTTTTCTGTGCAGAAGGTCTATGGCTGATTTGTCAGATTAATAAATAGCCTTAATCTATTCTTAATTGGATTAAGAAACAGAATTTTCTGCCAGTTGTTCCCCTGCATAAAAAGAATTTGACTGATAGTTTATTTGATTTCTGTTCCTGAAATAATAGTGTAGAGAAGTCTAGGTAACATAATTGCCCCATACATTAGCCTTTTTTTGGTCAGGAGTGGGTTGAGGCATTCTTGCAAAGTGAAATGGCTCTGTTGCCATCAGTATAATCTCAGACAAAAACATGTCATTTTTCTAAAGCTGGTAACACATTGTCCTCAGATTCCCCAGGTTAGAAAAGTTCTGATCTGCTATGTAGCTAAGATTCTTTGTGTTTCATTATATTTTATTTTTGGCACTGCAGTGCTTTGAAAAGATGTTTGATTGACAACTGTAGAATTGGAAGTCCTCTTTTTAGCTGAAGACGTTGTAGGTTCAGTATTCTGCCAAAGCATCCAAAGGTTCACTTGGAAAGTCTGTGATTAGAGATAGAAGAATCCCTTACTCTTGGCAGCTGCTTTAAACTTCTTTCATCCTGCTCCCACTATTCTCAGCCTTCCACTAGGTATCTGAAGTGTCCTGGCAAGAGCCACTAATTGCCTCCTCCTACGGCTGTTTCCATTTTCTGGCTGCTTCTGTCCTTCCCACTTTCTGGTCTATCTATACGCAAACTCCTTACAGTCACAGTCTCCTTTCCAGCACCCAAATGGATTCTCGGATACATCCTCCCAGCATCCCTGATTTCTGAAGCTAACCAATGCATTAAAAAGTCATAGCACACAAACACAGCTGTTCTGAGCATCTAGGGCTACGTTGATATTATAATTGGCACCAGAAAGTCACATTTCAGTAGCTAATTCTGGCCATCCCAAATATCTTTTTTTAACACTGAAAAATTATGGGGTGTTCAAACCAATAACCTGAGCCTTCACAACAAGCTATTATAGCAATATAACTCAATGTAAGAGATTGAAACTGTGCTTCCATCCCACTCTCTTATGCTTATGGATGGCAGTGCAGCATATAATATGTAAAATCAGCCAGTTTTGGGAGACCTAAGCAATAGTTTAGCAAACAGTGCAGTACAGACATTTTCAGTCTAATCTCTATCAGACCCATTAATATTTTATGGGCTATAGGTTTTCATACTGTCTTCCCGGAAAGAAAGATAAGAGAGAAAGGAAAGGCATATTATTTTGGTATCACCTTGCTAGTCTGTAACATTCGCAGATCCCTTTTGACCAATATTAAATTAATAGACTTGAAGATTTAATAGTCTTGTTTAGAGTTTTTATTCCCATATCTCTCTCATTCACAAATGATAGAGTAAAGGCACATTTAAAGTCCTATCCTTTTTGCATGCAGAACACTCACTGAAGTCACTGCACTTTCAGTACTGCTGACTTCAAGGTCTAATTGGTGTATCCAAAAATCAGAACAGACAAGAAAAGCAATGGCCTTTTGAATTGTTTTGCAGACATAACTAAGGCGTGTTTTAGAGTGTGCACAAAATTTTGAAAAGTGACTACGTGAATTGAAAGTCAGTGACACCACCATGCTAAGCTAGTTAGGTACTTTTGATTATGTTACTTTGTATTAACTGTTGTATGCATTAGAAATATTTAAAGGGACACTGCCAATTTAAATTTCAATTTAAAAATAATTTCCTTTTTTATTTAGTACTACAGATATCTCAAAGAGAAATTTGTTTTCCTATGGGATTTATATTTCTCCATTATCTAGGAATTGCTCTAATGGCTCAAACCACTGATCTCCTTTCTCTTTTGACCCTACACCACTAAAGTCAAGGGGAATTCTGCTTTAGATTGCAATGAGAGCAGGATCGCACCCAGCCAGCTCGTCCTCTAATTGAGAAGAGAAACTGAGACGATACAGATGTGAGAAAACACATTGGGCTGTTTCATTGTATGGTATCACAGTAAATAAAAGTAAAAGGTTATTAAATCATTCCTATTTGTGATATCCTTTCTGTCCTTCCCCTTGCAAACCTAAGCAATCTATGATACATCTTTCTTTAAAAAAGATACCAGTGGATTTCTTCTCCTTTTCACCAAACAAAGATTAATATTATTGAGAGAGTTGCTGGATAACAGAGTCTTCCAATATTTACTCACACAGTGAAAGAGTAAGGGTATTAAAATGTAAAGACAATACATTTTAAAATAATTACAGGGGATGGGGTGTTTTTGTTTGTTTGTTTGTTTGTTTGTTTTAAATAATCTCACATACTCATAGGCACAAGATGTAGAATTTAAAGGCTTATAAATATATGTGAATAACAAGAATACCTGCAGTTATATTAGATAGCAAAAACTTCATATGGGTGCACATGATCATGTTTCAGGGAAGAAGTAGCAACAGCCAGGGATCAAGAAACTCTTTCTGTACATGTCGTTCCAAGAATGTCTGTTATGACGGTTTGGTGGTTTCCCCTGAAAAATCTGGTAATGCCAGATACCTGAGGTGCTGGACTGCATCAATCACTTGTCTGATCCAGGATGGCAACTACAATGCCAGTAGATTTAGTACTAACTTGTGAAAGACTGGGGCAGGAAAAGGTGTGTGTAATGGAGAAGAGAGAAGTGGAGTTGTGGTTAGGTCGGCTAAGCAATGAAGTCTCCAATTCTATTTCCCCCTCCCTCAAATGAAGGGAGGATTCTGCTTCAGAGCAGCTAAAAATTCCCACTCATCCTCTTGAAAAATCTAAATAGTCATGATGAGCAGAGTGATGCGCAAACAGGCAAAAGAAAGCAACATGTACAAATTCTCCTGAACTATGGATGAGCCACCCAGATTGTGTGTGTTTCATTCTTGTAGTCAAGACTAACATAAAATTGCAAAAGAGCACAATATTAATCCATCCTTGTCACAACAATTTTTGTTGCAAGCCCAAGAAATAACAGGTTGAACAGAATTCTTTTTCCCATGGTGATGTAGTGACCGTAATTTCTGATTCCATAAAGGCTTACTGTTTTGTCTGTGCTAAACTTCTACTTCCAGCCTTTAGTGAGGTGATACAATATAGATGCATGCTGTAAAACTAAGAAATGGGACTTCAACCGGGTAATTAAATATTAGGAATTAACAATAATCTAGTCCCCTCCTTTTAAAGTGTGATAGGAACATAAAGAAGAAAACCTATAGGCATTTATCAATTTGAACATAAAACTGTAACAGATTTTTCAGAGTGATGTTATGCATGCCATTGGTCCATCCTTGATAGAGCACTGTCAACATTTAAAATGGCAGAACTTATTGTGTTTTATTTCATGGGCATATACTATTCCAGAGCATGGTTTGGCTTGCAAAGTTATTTGGCGGGACTGGTGGAGAAAGAGCTTACTCTCATAGGCCAAAGAACCTTGTTAGAACTCAACTACTGAAGGAAAAAAATGGTGTAAAAAAAATCCCACTCTTATATTAGTATGGCTATGCTGTCCTGAGAGGAGAATTGTAATAATTACAAAGCCTGCAGTCAATATTCTGGGATTTTAATATCTGATACTGAACAATGCCACAGTGTAAATATAAGAATATGTGTGTAATACTTAATATTGTAAGTTGTGGCTTTGTTTGCTAAGATGCATTCTTGAATACATTGTCTATCCTGAGGATTGTAGGGAAATTTCTCATCACACAGGTGCAAGTGATAGGAGTGCCAATACCATCCCATGCTATTTTAACACCCTGCCATCTCCTAGGCCTCTTCTGAATGGCAGAGTTGAACCCCACAAAATGGCACCAATTCTCAGTGAAGAGACTATACTGAGAAATATATGGAGTGAGTGTAGTCATCTGTGACGGCAGTGCTAATATAACGGAAGAGTTGTCAAATGGGAGAGAGGCAATCCTTAAGAAGATAAATCCTTTTCGGGGCTATCTCTATATAAAAGGGGGTGTGTGGGAAAGCTGAGTGTTTACTCACAGAGGATAAGAAGAAATGCCACAAAAAGGTCTCTTGCAGTAAATACAGAAAAGGTTTAATATTTTACCTTTCTTTCCTTCCCAAACAGTGGAAGCTCTACATCTGGGGACGTTAATGGCAGCTCATGGCTATTTCTTTCCAATCTCAGACCATGTTCTAACACTAAAGGATGATGGCACCTTTTACCGGTTTCAAGTAAGTAAGCTTAAAATGTTCTAGAGCTGTTTAAATGAAGGCTTATATTAAGAGCTAGATTCTATTCATTGCAACTGTAAATGTACTGTTCCCTTTCAGTGCTCCAGTTAATGATGTTAATTCATTGTAAACATAAAAAAGTGACTAGCAGTATATCCTGAAACTGTTAATAAATTAAACAGAGAGACACTAAGGGCCATCACAAATATGTACACAAGATTACATGGGAGTAGAAATGTCCCCTTAAGAAATAACAGTAACTCTAATGGTTTGGAAAGTCTAACAGGTGCAATAAAGTGACACACAGAGCATTTCTGAATAATCCCTCCCTTTGTAAAGATCTAATGGAGTTCTGGGCTTTGGAATGTAACACATTCTAGCTCGTTCCTCACAGGCAACACTGAACACTACAGACAGAATATTTTCTCTTCTGAGAGGTGTACATGTGTGTCTTCTAGCAGTACATATTTGATTATGATCTCACATTTATGATCTCACTATTTCTCTTGACTAGTTGGTTGCACTGTAGTACTCGTGAAAAAAAATGAGCAAGTGTTAAAAACCAGATTAGAAGACTATGTCTCATTTTAGATGTATTATTGATAGCTTTTTGTTTTTAATTTCATACTTATGTTCTTATGTTCTTATACTTACTGTACAATAATTTTTAAAATTAGTTCTCTACTGTTGCACAAAGTGAGCAGCTTGAGTTCATGTGCTGAATATTGAGACAAATATGATCCACAGTATTGACTGGATATCCTGGCATTTGCTAAATATATTAGAAATAAAAAAAAATAATTGATGGGTTGCCTGTATATCATCTCCCATACATTTAAGACTAAAACTTTACAGTAGAAAATCAGAGGTCTGAACACCTTGGGAATGGAGATTGATTGTAACTTTGAGATGTTTGAAACTCTGAACAAAACAACACGGTTGTTCTTTTGAAAGTTGGCAACTAAACAATAAAATATCAAAGCTACTATGCGGAAGAAAAATGCTGTCTTCCATTTATTTGGTTAATAATTTATATTCAACACAGTACTACACTGCATTTTGGTTTTGGTTTGGTTTTGGTTACTGGGGTTTTTTTTGGTTTTGATTTTTTGTTGGTGTGGGTTGTTTATTATTATTATTATTATTTCTCTGCTGCTGCTTGATTGCATGCTTCTGATTCCAAATCAGATTAGTCTGTTTATAATTTTGGTATTCATAACTTTGAGGTTCTACTGTATTTTAAACAGAGAAAATGCCATTCAAAGATACTTGAGAAAAACATACTTTCAAGTGCAGAAGAAAGATGTCACATTGGAGAATAATCCTACCTTCCAAATCACTATCACCACTTGTGTTGTATGCCACACCTCATCTTTTCACGTTCTCATGTTATAATTCTGTTGTTGCTCTATTGCCCTTTATGTGAAGCAGCATGATCTTTGTTCTACAAAATGCAACATAAAAAATGTAGTGTTTAATTCTGAGAGATTAGGCTTTGTGGGATTTATAGCTAAATACATGAAATAGTGTCAATCTAACGTGAAAGAAAAGGAAGTAGATGTGGGCAAGGATGGGGAGTGTTGCGCACATTTCACAATTACAATACTCATAAAATGACTATTACTAATCTGTTCATATCCCATATCTGGAAAATGTAAGGCTTATTTAACACAACAAAATCAGTGATAGAAAAATATGGATTAGGATTAATTGAACTATGACCTTCACCATCCAGCGGTAGTTGCTCTAGTCAGCCTTTGTAGGGTATTTCAAGGAAGACCCATGTGTTCAACATCTTTAATGGTTTGATATCAAGTACTCATATCAGCAATGTATAGAATGCATCTCTTCACAGTCTTTACTATATCTGAATGGCCAATGAACGAATGAATAAGCCACATCTTTACCCCATGGAAGATTGACACAGTGGTGGTCAATCTTCCAGAGTTCGATTCAGCGCAGGGGTGGGGAACCTATTTTGGGTCAGGGGCTGCTGGCCCACCAAAAAAATCCGTTGGGGGGGCAGAGGCTGCAGGGAAGTGTCAGCGGGGGGCTGGAGTGCCAGCATGTGCTCCCCAATGCTGGGGGAGGCCCTGAGCCTCAGGGGCCAAATCCAGGCAACTCAGGGCTGCATCCAGCCCTGGGCCTTAGGTTCCCCACCCCTGATTTAGTGGATCTAATAAAGACCCACTAAATCAAATACTGAGGGTGCCCCCATTGAAGTCAGTACTCCTTGAATCACAAAGAGCAAGGGAAGTCAATGGGAGCATTTGCTCCCATCGACATCCCACTGTGGAAACGGTGGCAATGTTTGAATTAACATACATCAAGTACAGCTGCACAATTAACATACCTGGAGTTGAGTATCTTAATTCAAATGTCCACATAAGCATAGACATGGCCTTAGTGACTCTGGGTGAAAATATTTGGAAGGATCTGCTCTGTACAGTCACAGATAAGAGAGATGGATAAACTCGTGACTTCTAAAAGTACCCTTCAATCCTCTGCTATCGAGTATCAGAGGGATAGCTGTGTTAGTTTGAATCTGCAAAAGCGGCGAGGAGTCCTGTGGCACCTTATAGACTAACTGAAGTGTTGGAGCATAAGCTTTCGTGGGCAAAGACCCACTTCGTCAGATGCCCACGAAAGCTTACGCTCCAACACTTTGGTTAGTCTATAAGGTACCACAGGACTCCAATCCTCTGCTCTGGCTGCCAGACTCTAATGCCATGTGGTCCCCTGTTCTGCTGTTGCTTTGAGCTCTTTACTAGAGAATCATAAAGTGCACCATAAAACAGCGAAGAGCTCAGTGTCTCCATTGTACAAATGGGGAAAGAGAGCCAGAATGACTTTAACTATCTTGCCCTAGGTCACTGAAAGAACCACAAATAAAATCCTGGTCTCCTGAGTCTCAATCTGTTCTCTTTTCCACTAGGATACAGTGCCTCATGATGGATAATTCTGTAATAAGAATGGCATCTGTAATAGAAAATCAATATCTCTTCCCTAGGAGGCAGTTTATCCTAATGGACAATTTTAATCATACAATAGCCAAGGTTGCAAGTTGAATGCTGATGAAATATTTAACACATTTTTTCTAAGGCCTTTTTACATGAAAATATCTGCCTAAAAGTTTATATAACGTTACACAGTATATTGAAAACTTTGGTTTTACTCTTCAGCTTATAAGAGATGATGTAGCTGCTTCTCTAATGGCAAAATGGCTTCCTAAAAAAGATTTAAGGCTAACTTATGGGACGATGTTATAAGCAGCTTCTCAAAGGGCACACATGTAGATTGCAAAAGCAGAGTTAACATTATACCCATGTTCTGGCTTCAGTAGGCTATGTGAAGATCAGGCCCTCTCTCACTGGGACATGCCTACTCATACCTCTGTCATTCCTGGTTTGAAGGAATTACGGGCCCTTGATGTTACAAAGGGCCCATAGGAATAGCAGGTAACTTTTTTGCTGCAGTTCTGTGGATGTATGACAGTTTGCTCTTGGATGTTTTTGTATCAGGCATCAGCCAAAATGTGGTCACCGTGCCTTTGGTGTAACTTCTATCGGCAACACGTTTGTTAACATGAACTGAACATATGCAATAAAATACGTTTAAAATAATCAAACCTCAATGTTCATAGGCATTTGTAAGTTTTCATCTGTTGTCAGATATTCATTTATTCCTATTGTTTGTTATACCCAAGGCTATGACTTTAATAAGCTAAATTGAGTCAGATTTGCTACTTACTACAAGGAGTGGTTCTAGTAATCTAGTAGGTGATAAGACTGAGAATTTAAAATAGTTACATACACTCCAAGTACAATGATTTCATTACTGCACTATCAACTGAATAGGATGGAGCTCAGTTTTTCTGTGGTGTAGACATATATTAGATATATTTACAATCTCCCTACCTGTTCATATAACCCTAGTAATACTCAGACTTTTTCATTTGCACTGCATTTAAAATCACTTTATTTTGGGAGATTAGGTTTTGTGTTATGTGCAGCAGGATTTATGCAAATGTAACGATACTGAGTATGCATTCACTTCTGTCATGCACAGCAGGAGCCCATCCCACAACCTAATATCTTTATGCCTTGTTTGATCGGCCTGGTCTCAGCTATTTAGATGTGTATCCAGCTACTTAGATGGAAATCCAGGCTATAATGTTGGTGCCTTGTCTTAATGCAAAGACAAAATATGCTGGAGGTTTATGATAATCCTACACTAGTCTATTGGTCAGACCAATCAGTAATGTACAGCTCATGTCTTGGCAATGAAGGTATTTCCTTTAAATATAACACACTCAAAGTTCTTACATTATATTTAAATCACCAAGTCTAATAACAGATAAATACAAGAAAATAAGACATTTATGTGTAATATGGAGATTGTTGGTGGAAGTTTCCATTTATTGCAGGAGGTACATACAGGACTTTTGGGTGGTCTGCCGAGTCAAGTGTGAGAATGGGAATCTGTTGGTGTTGATGGCAAAAAATTCCAATGATTCCAGTCAGGCCAGAGTTTCACTCTTGGTTTTCATTCTCGTTTCTGTCACTTACTTCCATTGTCTTGGGCAAACCACTTAGAAGAGCCTCAATTCCCTTATCTTTAAAATGGACATAACAAGACAACTCTTGTTGCAAAACATCTGAGTTTCTCCGATACCTATGTATCGGGCATTTTAATTTTTACATAATCAATTATTTGATGATTCCTTAAGATCAGGTACTCCCCCCCATCCATTTCTACAGTTCCTAACAATCCCTAGCAATTTGTTGTAGAGGCATGATAATATATGAAACTAAAGGGTCACAATTAACAAGAATAATCTCACCATATACATTAATTAGACTAAAATTTTTCCTTTTCAACAGACCTTTCTTTTATAGCTATTCAAATGGGGGAGGAGGGACTTAAGTAGTCAGTAAGGTTTTTCTCTTTTAAAAATAGAGTTTCAATCATACAAACCAACAGTGTTTTATAAAAATGTGTTGTGTTTGAATCGAAGAATTTCTCTGTTTGAAATAGCAAGTAGGGCTGCCAACTTAGATTGGACAAATCCCTGGAGACAGTTCTGGAGTAAGTCATATGCTAACTCAATTACATTTTAGGGCTCACAATATTAGGGTCCTCTAAAAAATAAAACAAACCCCCTCATTTCAAGTTTTATCTTAATCAGTTGATTAAAAAAAGGAGATATAGGAACATATTTTTTCTCTAAATATAGACATTTTTGTTCATATATGACAAAAATATAAGCATCTGGCTACACAAATTAACTTACGCCTACTCTTATGCCTCACTAATTGTTCATTATTGACTGTCAGGTGGCTAGGGTTGAGAAAAAAATGTTAATTCAACTTGTAAAATTAATACTTCTATAAGTAAGCCTGTTATCAGTCTACTAAGGCAACATTTTGTTTGCCAGCTGCTACTAGTGGAATTCTTACCATGCCTTCATCATTTATTTAAATAAATAAATAATCCCACTGCTGATAAAACTGGGGAAAATGTGAGGTTGGAGACTGCAGCATTGTGAAACGATCCTGCCAAGTTGTGACTCATATGGGACTTGTTCTAGGAATGATAACATGTATGGTGTCCCTCTTGGCTGGTAATAGCCAGAAGGCCATCATGTTTTATTTATGGTCCAGCACACAAAGTCGTATAGTGCCATTGTTCCTGTTTTTCTTTGTTTTACTAAGTGTTAGTGTGTTTTTTTCTTTTGATCTGTACATATGTACAACTTTATATGTCAGTGCATATGACACTTTTTGCTTCATGTGCTATCTACACTTTACACGATTGAGTTTGCAGGTGATTGTCTTACTGGCTTTGATCAAGTGGATATTGAGGAGGATAAATCTGTGTTGGCTTTCCTTCATCAATTTTGGGAACCTTCACAGTATTTTTATAGTATGGCAAAATAAAAATCCCCAAAATTCATTGTTTTGTAGTGAAAATTATAGCAGAATAAATATTTGTAAATATATATTTATATAGAGTCTGAATGAATTTATCATTTGCCTTATGAAAAAGATAATTTTCCCAATTCAATGTGTAAAAAAAGTAGATATCTTCTCTTGTTTTCCTGTGAGAACATAAAGCTTTTAAAGATGTATATAGTCAATGTCCTTTCTGTGAAAATATTTTTTTGTCATGGGGCTCCTTGCACTTGACATAATAGGGCCTCAAAATGTCTTAAGCCAGCAAGAAGATTTCATTTAATTCAACATTAATCTTTCATTCCTGGAGACTCCAGGGCTATACTGCCCTCTCTTGTGCAAGAAAATATGCAAATTAGGTGAAGCAGTGAATATCACCACACCTCATTTGCATACTTAATGAGCTGCCATTTTTGCGCAAGGGGCTTTTGCACAAAAGAGATGTCTACACAGCTCCTTTTTGCGCAAACCCCCCTCTTGTGCAAGAGCCATTCTTCCTGAAAAAATGAGGAAGAACGGCTCTTGCGCAAGACGGGGGGGGGGGGTTGCGCAAAAAGGAGCCGTCTACATAGCTCCTTTTTGCAAAAAAGCTGCGCAAAAGCAGCTGCTAATTAATTAGGCAAATGAAGTGTGGCGATATTCCATGCCCCACTTCATTTACATAAGCTTTTCCAGAAGAAGGCTACAGTGTAGCCGCAGCCTAGGAGGAAGAGGAGGAGGATTTGTTTTATGGTAAACCCAATACAGAACTGCTCTTTGTTCCTTTGCTAAGTGACTAGCAAAATACCAAATGCAAGTTTATTTAATAGGGAGTTATATACTTAGATTACAGAAATTGGTTTTATACATTTTTATTATCAGAAAGGGCTTAAGAATAGATTGTTGTGATTAAATTTAGATATTAATATAAATACATAATCCTGATTGGACAATATATATTGCTTACCTAGAGCCACTTTTTTACCCATGGTCAAAATGATCTTAGAAAGACAATCTGTTCTATACAAATAAATGAATTTGGGTTTATGATAATATTTGTGACACTAGATATGACCTTTTTTCTCCAGCCACAGTACTGAATGGAACTGTCTGCCTTAGGGATACGTAATTACAAATATATTTCGGCCAAACGCTTTACAATTGTAGTGATGTAATCTGGCATCATTATTTCTGTCTAAACTGATAAACACTTTTTGATTTTCCCAGAACTATTCCACCACCCACCTTCTTTCCAACTATAAATAGGATGTTATAGAAAAGTAGCAAATAAGGAATGTTTGTGACTCACTCATAGCAAACCACTTGGCAGCACCCTCCTCAGGCAAAGTTAAATTTTTAACTAATGATAATATCTACTGGTTTTCCACAGTCCACTAAAAAAAGTTAACGTGCAATAATCTTTTCTATGAAAGTGGCTAGGCTACAAAATGCTTGTACTGCAGAATCTTTATGCATCTCTCAGAGAAAGCTTTCAATTGCTTAAAAGCTGTAGCACGTGTAAAGGGGTCTTCAGGCGGCTTTTAACGTGTGTACTACAAGCTTATTCATTTATATTGTGAGATATGCTAGAGATAATACTATTACTCTTGATGATTGAGCTTTGCAAAATAATTAGATCAAAACTCTACCTCTGAAACTGCCCAGGCTTTCAGTTAGATGCATTTGCAAACTGCAGTCCATGCACAAAGAAGTTTGTGAACATGAACAGCAACTCTTTGCATAGCTCTGGGAGGCTCTTAACTATTTGGGGGGTAGACAGCTACTTTCAGCAGAGCCAACAGCCACCATGGGTCCCTGGGCAAAGTGGGAGAGGAATAAGGCTCTGTGCTCTTGGAAGGAGTGGGGCTGAGGGCAGAAGGAGCAGAGTCCAAGTGTAGTTGGCCCTCAGCATCATCTAGAATATGGTGAGCCCCCACCCAGGGGCGGATATAGGGCAGGGCGAACGGGGCGGCCACCCCGGGCCCCGCGCTTAAATAAGCCCCGCGCATGCGCCGTGGCGCCACCGTGCATGCGCATGGCGTCGCGGCGCATGCGCTGTGGCAAAGGGGGGGCCCCACGCAGTTATGCTACCCGGGGCCCCGCAAAACAGTCATCTGCCCCTGCCCCCACCAGCCCTTAGCACTGCCCAAAGCACATGACCTGGCACTCTGGTGGAAATTTAAAGTGCTCAGGGTTCCAGCCACCACCACTGGTATTCCATCAGCAGCAGTGACACGAGCCCCGGGCCCCTTTGAATCACCAGATCCTGGGGCAACTACTTCCATTGTCCCTCCCTCCCCCATGGATGAGCCTAGCTACTCTTCCTTTTCTCCTACACCCACACACATAATTATAGTGGGATTGAATCCCAGTCCTCACATATAGACACTCCACTCTACAATAAGCCCTTGGATCCCTTGTTTTTATATCTATAGTCCTGCATTCTCTTCTGTCCTTCCTGGAAAAAGTTAACCCCCTTTCCTAAGTCTTTAGGGTTCATACTTTTCCTTATCTCCAGACTCTTCATGGTCCATTATTATACTCAGTCCTTAAACACTGGGGCTGTGTCTAGACTGGCAAGTTTTTCCGGAAAATCATCTGCTTTTCCGGAAAAACTTGCCAGCTGTCTACACTGGCCACTTGAATTTCCGGAAAAGCACTGACGATCTCATGTAAAATCATCAGTGCTTTTCCGGAAAAACTATGCTGCTCCCGTTCGGGCAAAAGTCTTTTTCCGAAAGACTTTTGCCCAAAAGGGCCAGTGTAGACAGCATAGTACTGTTTTCCGCAAAAAAGCCCCGATCGTGAAAATGGCAATCGGGGCTTTTTTGTGGAAAAGCGCGTCTAGATTGGCCACGGACGCTTTTCCGCAAAAAGTGCTTTTGCGGAAAAGCATCTTGCTAATCTAGATGCACTTTTCCGAAAATGCTTTTAACGGAAAACTTTTCCGTGAAAAGCATTTTCGGAAATTCATGCCAGTGTAGACGTAGGCTGGGAAAGGAAGGAGAATTGTGTAAATGAAATACTCCCACTGCAGAAATAGAATAAGACATGTTTGAGATAAGATTAAGACCGATAGCATCTGGGTGAGAAAAGGACAATGTCACTGCTCTGTCTGGGAGAGTGGTTTGTTGGCTAAGAGAGAGAAGTTGCATCATATGGCTTACACATTTCCAGTTCCACTCAAAGGATTCCTGTCCAAGACTGGGTGATAATTAGTATTAGCTTGCTTTAATACAACTTTAGGGCTGCTCAGGGAATGGGAAGGCATATGCCTTAAGTGAAACATGCCTGGAGCCAATTTGCCTCTACATGGATAAAGCAGGCATGACACTGCCAAGTTCTCCAGAGAAGCATATTTATTAGCAGGCCCTGCTGCATCTTTTCAAAAAGGTTCAGTATATGTTTCTGCTAACAGGATTTTTGGGTGGGAGGGCCTGGCTGTTTACTGTCAGGTGTGGAAGTTCTATGAGCCATTCCATTGTTGGGACTTTAAAAAAACAATGAGTGATCCTGTAGCACCATAGGGACTAACAATATATATATATAGTATCATGAGCTTTTGTGAGCACAGCCACTTCTTCAGATGAATTGGGACTGCCATTATTTAAGATGATCATTTAATCACTGGAACCTGGTAAGATGAATCTCACTTTATGTAATGAGTTATAATGTAAAATTCAGCTCTGACCATTTGTTTTTTCTTTTTCTTTTTTTTTCATTTTTCACTTCCCCTTTGTTTCTCTTTCACTACCTTTCCTGCTGGTTGTTTTCCACTGTTCCACTGAAAAGATGTGGGTGGGTGGAAGGATGAGAAAAAACAGAGAAAATGGAGTAAAGGAAAAAGAAAGTAAACACACAAAAAATGCACCCTAAAATACATTTTTTTTTTCATTTTAGAGTTCCAACAAAGGACAATTTTTAAAAAGTGGTAAAAATGTCTCATCTGGATAAAAAGTGATTATTCTGAAAAAAAGATCTTTCATTTGAAAGCTCACGTGATGACATATGAGGCAATGTTGATGGGTTATGAGGTCATAAAAACAGATTTGTTGTGCTGTGTGATGGAAATTCAGAGTAAAACTAAGGGGAATACCAGAGGTCTTTCTTCTGTCTCCTTAAATGACAGGGTCAACCCAACAACAATACTGACATTACAGCTGTCCATTTTTTCCCCCCTGAACAAGGTTTTTCATTGAAATATTGACCAGCACTAATAAATACTTACTAATGAGATACCTAGAAACGTAACATATATTAATCACAAGTTCTGCAAGATCAAAGATTGAATGGGCCCTAAGAAGGGCAAACCTTCTCACATATAAAGGTTGCTTGTTCAGGCCAGTATAAGTATGCTCCTGGGGATAGTAGGGCTGCCCATGTTTGTTCTGTAGTTTATAAATAATAATATTTCACTTTTCTTGTTTGCCATTCTACACAAATATCATAAATAAACAAACAAAAGTAATTTGCCTTTTTGATGACTCTTTCAAAATTGTTTGATTTACAGAATAGTGTATTTCCTAGAAAATAAATAATATTTACAAAAACAGAATCAGTTTAGGATTTGTATAATGCTTGCATTGTCTAACCTGAATTCCCTGCTTTTTTTGTTTTGTTTATCTTTGTTTTGTTTTATTCTATAGACGCCCTATTTTTGGCCATCAAATTGCTGGGAGCCGGAAAACACAGATTATGGTCAGTGTGGATATCTATTCTCTTTCTGTCAGGAGTCTTATATGTATACAAACATTATTATAGTCTGTCTTGTTTAACAGTCCAATCATTAAAACACTGTTGGTGTTTTGTTCTGTCCAAGTGCAAGAACTGCTGATGCTTAGCTCAAGGTTGGCTTTGATTTTACAAAATTTATTAAGGCAGAGGTAAAAAATGAACTTGATCTGGGAATACAAAAAAGAGCATTGCATTGCTTTGCAGACTGTAAATACATATTCTGACAAAGTCTTGCTGAAGCAGAATGTACTTTAAAGATGGTGATTCTGCATGCGTATGAGATTCAAACAACTGCATGCAACTCCTTTAGGACTTTTCAAACTGAGACTCATCTCATGATGGGCCAATCTTTCAAACAGATGTGCATGTATGTATCCAGTGGACATGTGGAAATCAGTTATTTTTACATACACATGGCCACACAAATACCTGTGTATACATTCAGGTGCATGTGGATGAGAATGGCCACATCTGTGTACTGTATGTTATTTCACACCATATTGTTCCTGTCCAGTAAAGACTTGCACTGGCCATGATTTTGTCCATTGAAAATAAGAGGAGAGAGTGGGAACAGACTATGGATGCAAGAGGATGCCAGCGGGGCAGGGTCGATGTGGCGCCTTTATATGCAGTGATGCAGGTATGGGCAGGCCAATGCAAGCAGACCTTTACGTAGTGGCAGAGTCATGCAGGCAGGGATGGGCCAGTGCAGGGGACTGACAAAGGTTGTGATGGGCCAAGATGGGGTGGGGCTACAGGACGGGGAGAGTCCATATGGGCAGGAGTATGGAAATGTATCCTAGCCATACATAGCATGTACACACATAAATAAGAGGTGTAGTTATTTATGTGTAGCTATATTGTTATGCAAGTAATCTTTAGACAGCTGTGATTAGTCACTGAGGCAGAAAGATATTTGATTCACCAACTAATATTACTGCTTCTTCCTTCCTTCCTTCCTTCCTCCCTCCCTCCCTCCCTCCCACCCAGCCACCCACCCACCCACCCACTCACCCACAGTCTCCTGGGTTACACAAGACCAGAGATTTACGAAACATGGTTCCAAGATAAAAAGCCTATAGGATAACTGGGGGAGTTAATAAATTTGCTAACATGTTCTTTAGGACTCTTCATTGGCTAATAGCAGGTCTGACCCTGTAGTCAGCCTGAGCAAGTCACTTTTAATGTTCATAGATGTTGATGGAGAAGTACAATATTTAGCTGCCTTATTGAAATGACCATCCAGCTGAAGAAAAAATCAGTAACGAAGATTAAAAAAGAAATCTCACAACAGACAAAATCAGACTGAGCAATTTTGGGAGAAGAAAGGGGAAGGTGGGGGAGAGAGAGAGACTGATTTTCTCTAGGGCATCAGAACAGATCTCAGGATCTGTGTATCCCTCCAAACAGTCATGAACCAAAAAAGTTTCTTTGTGCTAGGCTCCTCCAGTTATCATATCAGCTTCACCAATAAACAGCTTAATTTTCCGTTTTTAGCATAGGAAGACCCAGGGCAAGATTTTAAAGGAAATGAGAAATCCTGTGCAGTGGAGTGCTGAGTTTTTAATGGTTTTCCATCGGATAGTAACCATTCTGCTTTTTAGGTTCTAGCACCATGCAGGGCTTGGAAGGGCACTGAGATTTTTTGCTAAATGTACAGCAGTAATTTGAACAAAAAGTTGGAATTGCAGTCCAAATAATTGGACCATGCCAAGCTACAATAGCTATCAAGAAATCAGTTTTCAAGATTTCAAGACCCACAGTGGTTAATTCTTGAACCATAGGTCCTACATATTTTTAGCAACTCAATTTTTAGCCTGTAGGAGTTCTGCATTCAAAATAGTGAGAGAGTTAGATATTTAAAAATTACGGGTCAAGTCATAGCATTATTACTTATGCTAAGAAGGGACTTACTCCAGAAACTGACCCATTGATTACAATGGTTCTAAATGAAAATATGCTCATTAAAAAATTAAAGAACCCCAGAAATGTTCAAATCCTTATTTTTACTTACTAGTCATTTTTTAACTGTGAATGCTTCTGGAGTTTCTGAAGTAAAGCTGCCATTCTTCCCAATCCCAGGAAGCTAGAAGTTGTTTTATAGCCTGAAGCTTAAGGGTTCATACTGTGTTTATGAAAGCTTATGGTAGCCAGTGCTTATATTGAGTATAGAGGGAATTCTGAATACACACCACTTGCAAGATTGCACTGATTGTAACAAAAGATGTGCTAATCAACAAGATTGAAATTCACCACTCTGCAGAAGACTCACAAAAGATCTATGAATCACTGAAATCCTATTTGGAGGACAAAATGGGTCTTAAGTAGGATTTCAATGTCTTAGAGGTCTTAAAAGCGTTATAAGCCTCAATAGGCTCTCTGCAGAAAGGTGAATTTTACCCCCAACGAATTCAAAAGAAATGCCAAAGACTTTCACTGTTATTGGCTTATTTGCTAGAAAAATTATGTGTAGAAAAGGTCAGTAAGTCCCCATAATAAACCTATTTGTAATAAAGAGAATTTATTTTAAAGACATCTCCAGTCTCTGTCATGAATTAGAATGCTGAGTGGTATTTCCTTTGGCACAGACTGGGCCAAATCCTGAGCAGCTCTGGGCACTTGTAGTGCTCCCTAAAATTAAATGGAAAAGGCAGGCATCCTGTGCCCCTGAGAATCGGTCCCCTATCAGGCAAGCTAGAAAGACACTTCCTCAACAACCATTGACTATCAGAGTTAATGACAATATAAACAACTGTATCAACGATTGATACAGTTTTACAAACTTATGAAAATATTATACAAATCGTTTTTAAAAACATCAAAATAGTTTCCCTTTTAATAAAGGGAGACATACCTATCATTACTTACCCAGTGTTGTGCTGCTGCCTATGATGAAGAACAGTGACAATAAAATAACCTTAAGCTAGACACGAAATGAGGTTGAACTACTACATTTGTTCCTTCATTACCAAGTTAACTCCCAAAAGAAATATGATTTCTTCTTATATAGAATATAAATGTCATTTCACATTCTGCTTTGAGATACCTAAGGATATAAAATATTTTCATGAGAAATAGCTAGCTATGAGTTAGCTTATAGAGTAAGACAAATGATGCCCTTTCTTGACACAGCCTTTAACAATATCTCCAAAATATATTTCAGGAGGCTGCTGGTCAATTCATAGAGCAGCACTGTAGGGAAGATATGTGACCCTGCTACAGGCATGAGCATTAGACTCTTGATCCTTTTGGATGCTCTGAGATCAAATAAAGTCTTAATTTCAGAAAGTTCTGAACATTCAACCTCTGACAATCAGGATCCTTTAAAATATCTCAAGTTAGGCACCCAGAATCACAAGTCACTTTAAACATGTAAGTCCGTGTCTTTCATGTAACTGATTATATCACTTGTAAAGTTATAAACCGGAGTCCAACCATGCTGGAGATTTCTCTCATGCAAAGATCATGGGAAAATTCAGCAGGACTTTATGCATGAGTAAAGGTGTGGAGCCTTTGCAGTATTTTAGAATGTTGATGGTGGAGTTTGAATTGTTCTGTATCCTCTTTATGTTGTTTAGAGCTCTTGTCTTCAGACTTGTTCATGTGGCTATTGCAACAATGATCTCAGAGTTTAGAAAGCTGTCTCTATTTACACTGTTGCTCTAGTGTGAGCGAGTGTACTAATGACTGAATGTAGCATCTATTTGTAATCTGATAAGTCAATTTATTTTGCAAATTAAAATGTTATATGTCCAACTCCTCTTATTTAAAATTTAATTTATGAGATTAATAGAGGTTCTTCCTGCACGTTAAAAACACTTCTGTGTCATTGTCAGTTTATGAAATACTGAAGCTATTTATGTTCATAGACAGATCAGGGTTCATCTCGGTTTAGCCAGATCTAATGATTGTTAATACATATGCATATGGTATCAATTATCATGAGATGTAGTTATTCCTTTCTTGGGTTTAGTGACTCATCACTGTTGAGAATTTGAGGAATTTAATCTCCCCCACATTCTCCTGTTTAAAGGTGATATGTAAGAAGGATGAAAAGATGAAAGAGGAAAAGAAATAGTCGGAGGGGATGTATTTTGCTTGAATTGGAAGATGTAGATAAGGAGAAGAGATGGATATGAGCTATTAGGGAATCTTTAAATAGGTAAAACATGATAATGAAGCTGTTCTGGATTTTGGGAGCAAAAGGAGATGGATATATGCCTTTTGACTATGAAGAACTGGAAACAGTGTTAGACCAAAAAAAAAAAATCTGTGGAATGGGCAGCAACAAAAATATTATTTCAGAAAGAGAGGTATATGGTGTGGAGTGAGGAAAGGGGAAAATTGTTTAAGCCTATAAGAGAGGTAATGTACTGGTTCCTAAAATGGACTAACAGTTCATAGAATCATAGAATAATAGGACTGGAAGGGACCTCGAGAGGTCATCGAGTCCAGCCCCCCGCCCTCAAGGCAGGATCAAGCTCCGTCTACACCATCCCTGACAGATGTCTATCTAACCTGTTCTTAAATATCTCCAGAGAGGGAGATTCCACCACCTCCCTTGGCAATTTATTCCAATATTTGACCACCCTGACAGTTAGGAATTTTTTCCTAATGTCCAATCTAAACCTCCCCTGCTGCACTTTAAGCCCATTACTCCTTGTCCTGTCCTCAGAAACCAAGAGGAACAAATTTTCGCCTTCCTCCTTGTGACACCCTTTTAGATATTTGAAAACCGCTATCATGTCCCCCCTTAATCTTCTTTTTTCCAAACTAAACAAGCCCAGTTCATGAAGCCTGGCTTCATAGGTCATGTTCTCTAGACCTTTAATCATTCTTGTCGCTCTTCTCTGTACCCTTTCCAATTTCTCCACATCTTTCTTGAAATGTGGCGCCCAGAACTGGACACAGTACTCCAGCTGAGGCCTAACTAGTGCAGAATAGAGCGGCAGAATGACTTCACGAGTTTTGCTTACAACACACCTGTTGATACAACCTAGAATCATATTTGCTTTTTTTGCAACAGCATCACACTGTTGACTCATATTCAACTTGTGGTCCACTATGACCCCTAGATCCCTTTCTGCCATGCTCCTTCCTAGACAGTCGCTTCCCATCTTGTATGTATGGAACTGATTGTTCCTTCCTAAGTGGAGCACTTTGCATTTCTCTTTATTAAACCTCATCCTGTTTACCTCTGACCATTTCTCTAACTTGCTAAGGTCATTTTGAATTATGTCCCTATCCTCCAAAGAAGTCGCAACCCCACCCAGTTTGGTATCATCTGCAAACTTAATAAGCGTACTCTCTATCCCAATATCTACATCATTGATGAAGATATTGAACAGTACGGGTCCCAAAACAGACCCTTGAGGAACTCCACTTGTTATCCCTTTCCAGCAGGATTTAGAACCGTTAACAACAACTCTCTGACTACGGTTATCCAGCCAATTATGCACCCACCTTATCGTGGCCCTATCTAAGTTATATTTGCCTAGTTTATCAATAAGAATATCATGCGAGACCGTATCAAATGCCTTACTAAAGTCTAGGTATATGACATCCACCGCTTCTCCCTTATCCACAAGGCTTGTTATCTTATCAAAGAAAGCTATCAGATTAGTTTGGCATGACTTGTTCTTCACAAACCCATGCTGGCTATTCCCTATCACTTTATTACTTTCCAAGTGTTTGCATACGATTTCCTTAATTACCTGCTCCATTATCTTCCCTGGGACAGACGTTAAACTGACCGGTCTATAATTTCCTGGGTTGTTCTTATTCCCCTTTTTATAGATGGGCACAATATTTGCCCTTTTCCAGTCTTCTGGAATCTCCCCTGTCTGCCATGATTTTTCAAAGATCATAGCTAAAGGCTCAGATACCTCCTCTATCAGCTCCTTGAGTATCCTGGGATGCATTTCATCAGGACCTGGTGACTTGCTGACATCTAACTTTCCTAAGTGATTTTTAACTTGTTCTTTGTGTATCCTATCTTCTAAACTTACCCTCTCTCTGCTTGTATTCACTATGTTAGGCACACCTCCAGACTTCTCGGTGAAGACCGAAACAAAGAAGTCATTGAGCATCTCTGCCATTTCCAAGTTCCCTGTTACTGCTTCTCCCTCCTCGCTAAGCAGTGGGCCTACCCTGTCCTTGGTCTTCCTCTTGCTTTTAATGTATTTATAAAAGGTCTTCTTGTTTCCCTTTATGCCTGTAGCTAGTTTGATCTCATTTTGTGCCTTTGCCTTTCTAATCTTGCCCCTGCATTCCCGTGTTGCTTGCCTATATTCATCCTTTGTTAGTTGTCCTAGTTTCCATTTTTTATATGACTCCTTTTTTATTTTGAGATCATGCAAGATCTCCTTGTTAAGCCAAGCTGGTCTTTTGCCATATTTTCTATCTTTCCTACACAGCGGAATTGTTTGCTTTTGGGCCCTTAACAACGTCCCTTTGAAATACTTCCAACTCTCCTCAGTTGTTTTTCCCTTCAGTCTTGCTTCCCATGGGACCTTACCTACAAGTTCTCTGAGCTTATCAAAATCTGCCTTCCTGAAATCCATAACCTCAATTGTGCTGGTCTCCCTTCTGCCTTTCCTTAAGATCATGAACTCTATTATTTCGTGATCACTGTCCCCTATACTGTCTTCCACTTTCAAGTTCTCAACTAGTTCCTCCCTATTTGTTAAAACCAAATCCAGAACAGCTTCTCCTCTGGTAGCTTTTTCAATACGTTGAGCAATACGTTCCCATTTTATGGTATAAATGAGGAGATTTGCTGGTATGTTTTGGAAAACACAAAATTAGAAGAATTAATAGTATGGACTAAAGAAGTCCATAAAGGGTATAATTTCACTAGGTCAGGCCAAGAAGAGAGGAAGACATGCATATGAGCTTCATCAAAGGGGATGAGATAATGTCTTCTTTGGCGGGGACATTATTTTGGGGAGGTGATAGTAGGGAAATATAGATCTAGGTGGCATAGAAAACAAAACATTCCTGACCCTAAAAGAATATACAGCTTTTTCTACAGTAAAGGTGAACGATAGGGAATAGTAGCGGTTAGGATGAGAGGGCTCTTACCAATTAGTTGGAGGGGATGTATCAACCAGCAGTAGTTAACTATTTTTCTTAGTAAATATATAGTTAAGGTCCAGACTCTAGAGAAAATAAGAAGAATAAAAAGCCCACACGATGATGTTAATCAGTAAAAAAAGATTTCAGAGTCGGTTCAAAAGTGTCGTCTAGTGTAGATTTGGCCCACGATCTGCCTATTGACTATCTCGGTGTAGGATATCAATCTGAGGACAAATTATAGTTGCCTTTGGGTGGGTGGTCTGAATTGAAGGCCGCACAAGGAGCCTCTTTGCACTTTCCCTAGGACACTCATGGTCAGGAAACAGCAATAATTTATGCTCCTCGGTGCAGGGTATGTAGCTCCACCAGGGAGGGCAAGTTGTGGGGTCAGAATATGGGCAGGGTCCCACTTTCCTGGGACCAGACAGAATCTTGAGGTCTGCTATATAGAACGCATGCATTGCACACTTCCATCTTCCTCCTCTCTGTCTGGGAACTTTCAACTTTTCAGGCCACAGTACATGGCCAGCTATTCTCAGTTGAGAGTGGCCCATCAGTGCTGCAATTTGCCCAACACAGTTGGGAGGGTCTGGTGAAGACATGAGCAGCTAAGGAAAGCAGAAGGTGAGAAAGAGTGACCAATTGAATGTAATAGCAATTGGGAGAGAAGGAAGGGCAAAACAGGATGCCAGTGGCAGTGGAGGGAGAGAAAGCTGTCAGCATTTGAGTTAGCGGTTGATTATCTTGGAGGAAGAATTTCACTGCTGTATGTACCACAAGCTTTCCTTATGACCTGGACAAGTCAGAGTGTATTTAGCTTTCCTCATCTGTAACGTGCAAATAATTCTTCACAAGGGTGTTGTGATGTATTATGCACTAAATGTACTGAGATTCTCAAATGAAAGGTGCTATTAAAGTGTGAAATGCAATTGTTATTTTTAGCTCCAGTTATGATATACTCAAGACACTGGCCATTCAGATAGCTGAAGTAGGTTTTTAAGTGCTTGATGAGTGGGAAAGGGAAAAATATTGGAGAAGAGAATTAAATATGTGGATATTTGATAGACAGTAGCATCACTGATGATGCAGGATGGAAGAGAGAGAAAATTTCAAAAGGTGAGGACAGGATAAGTTTATAGAGATAGAATAGACAGGAGACTTCAGGTTTGGGATCTGGGGAGCCAAAGATAGGACCTGTATTTTCATGACTCCACTGATTCTGTTTAAAGAGAGAGAGAGAGGGAAAAACCCAGTGGGTGTAAGGTGATATGAAAGTTCAGGTGTCAGACTTGGATTTGTGAGTTGTTTGCTTCTTCATGGATATATGAGTGTGTGTGTAAATTTAGCAACTAGAAGTCATGAGGTTGGAAGATTATAAAAATAATCAAACAAATAGGATGCAGTCAATTACAAATGCTAGTGTGTTAAATGCTACAGAATTCCAGACAAAAATACTCTGTGGAAAATCAGAAATGAAATGTTCAAAATGTCCCGCAATAGAATTGTTGTCTTGCAAAAATACACTTTAGTTTTGCATCTTGCTAGCAGATTAGTTCAGTGCTTTAGAAAAAAGCAGATGTAGGTAAAAATAGAGAAAAAGATTTAAAATTAAATTGGCAAATACATTTAATAGTTGCCAGCATCAAACTATCTACAAAATGTTGAGAAAGCTTGGAATTCGTTTGACAGAGCAGTTGACAGAATACACTATCAATAGCTTCAATGCAGAGCTTCAATTCCCTGTTGATATAAACAATAACTTTCAGCTTTCTCTCATGTGTTTTTCATCTCTATTTTAATTCAAATGTATCTGTAGCAAACAGACCTTTTGTTTATCCCTATCTGTCAAACAAAAGAAGAAAATCTGTGTATCTAATATCTTAAGGTGACATTAACTAAACTCCCTGTGCAACTTGTATGTCTAGCTACCATTTGGCCTTACATAAATGATATCCATCAAATTTCACATATGTTTGCAGCAAAATTCTACTTTTGCATTTTCAGAATACCAAATCTGCACTTTCACCTAAATGAGGAGTTAAAAAATCATCTTGATTTTTCAGGAGATCTTTGGGCAACTTATGCTGGTAAAAGAGGCAAGCTTTAAAGTTCCGTGGCTCTTCTATTGAATGAACTCACACAAAAGCAAAATGATAAAAGACAAGAACACCATATTGCCCATGTGCAAATACTTTTCACAAACTGATCACTGCATATGTGGCCTCTCAGTCCTCATCTTCAAAGGAGGCCTGCACAACACCTTCAAAAGACGAGCCTAAGAGCTTAAATTCATAACTTTGCTAGACATAAAAAAATCACGGTCTTGATGAAGTAACTTGATTTGTGGCTTATTACAACAATCTGTGACTCATTAACCCTATTTTGTGTCCTTATGACTGCAAAGGAGTTACTGGCTGCTTCACCTTGAATCTCTTTAGATAGATAGATAGATAGATAGATAGATAGATAGATAGATAGATAGATAGATAGATAGATAGATAGATAGATAGATAGATAGATAGATAGATAGATAGATAGATAATTTAACTCTCTATATAAATAAATAGACTACTTAGTCTATAAAGCTGTTCCACTTTGTATTCATCTGTGACACTCCTGAGTTTCTTTCTCAGATCAAAAGAGCCCTGTATAGATTGAGAGTTTGTCTCTTTCACAAACAAAAGTTGATCCATTAAAGGTTAGTATCTCACCCACCTACTATGAATGTTCATGAATCTTTTTATCTAGGCTGAATTATAGTAAAATAAGGAAATTATCCTCTATAACAGTATACCAGTTTTCTTTTTCTGAATGTAAAGTGAAGTTTGAAAGCTTCAGCTATCAGGGATTCTTTAGGAAATGGGAGAAAAGAACAAAAAGACCAGTGGAAATATTCTTGTGGCAATTTTCTTTTCCAGAGTTTTCCTTTCTAGGGATATTGTCTTTCCAAATCAGAACCCAAGTCAGCCATGTTGCTGCTGAACCAGGCCTATCATGCCTCGGTTGCATTTGCAGAACACAACTTACATTAGATAAATGCAAGCCCAGACAGGCAATTGCAATCATAAGCCATGCTTTTATGCAGCTTAATTTTCCATTTAGAATCTGTTTGCTCATTTTGCTTTCACAGCTTAAAAAGCATGTTGGAAAGCTTGACCTGTTATCTCAAACTTTCTTTCTTTAGTAGGCAGTCATTTTACTAATTTATTTCCATTGAATAATTTGGAAAGTTGGATGCATTTACGGTGTAGATATCCATACTTTTTAAAACTAAATGTCAAACAAGAGTCCTAGGAAAACTGCCAAAACATAAGCAACGTGGTTTTGAGGGCTATTGAGGACCCACTGTTTTCATTGACTTCAGTGGGAGTTACAGGGGTTTAGAACAGGGCTAGGCAGGATGCAACCTGGGGGCCGGATCCAGCCCACCTCACACTGTGATACAACCCTCGGACTGCATCTGGCCGCTTTCTATTTATATCCGGCTGCCTGTGCCACCAAATTCTGGGCACTGGCTCAGGCAGCAGAATCCTATTTAAATGGCTCCTTTCTCCCAGTTGTGGTGCTACTCCAGCAGGGTCCAGAGCCATTAGCCTTTTAAGTAGCCACTGCAACCACAGGGAGCTGCCAGGCGATGCAGGAGCAGCAAAACCAGGAGTTGCAAGCCCTTTAAATTGCTGCAGTAGCAGCAAGGCCATGACCTGTGAGCCCCCTCTGCTGTGTGTTTTACTTCAAAGCCTCCAGCCTCTGACAACTTTGATGGGAGGCTTGTCCCAAGCTCTGCCATTTCTGGAGGGTGGAGAGGGTTGGAAGATGGCTCATGACCAGTACCAAAATTTATTAAGTGGCCTCCCTGAGAAATTATTGCCCACCTTGGTTTAGCCTCTCTGAAAAATCAATCCATAAATATGAGCCAGTGGCCTGTGGCAGGTGTGGCAATAAAACATGAATATTCTCAGGCATTAATAGAAGAATATTTCTTAAAGCTTAGTGCCTCAGTACTAATTGTGTGTGAGGAATGTGGCTCTGCATAGCAACACATTTTAAATTCATAGAACCCAGAGCTGGAAATAAAACCTCTTAGGTCATCTCACCCATCTCTCTGACATTGCAGATTTGGTTCTCAGAGTGGTATTACTGATGTCAATGCCTTGCCCTGTCTAATTTTATATATCAAGCTATAGGGCTTGAACATTTCTCTTGGAAAACTTTCACACCTTGGTTCAAATCTTACAAGCAAGTGCAATTGTTCATACTTTGAGCCCATTGCTCCTCGTCATTAATAATATAAAATAACCCATTGACTTTTGGGTAGTCATTTTCCTCCTGTGATCTCACAGCACTTTCCAAAGCCAAATAAGTAACATTAACTTCATTTTACTGATGTGAAAATTATGATACAGGGTCAGACAGAGGTAATGGTAGAGCTCGGAGTGAAAACTTGGTCTCCAGACTTTGTTCAGTCTTGTTCCCAAACTGCTGGATCCTAGAGTCTTCCTTCTGGTGTACAGCATCTTGTTAATGTTGTTGAACCTGAACAGTACTGAATTTCTGTATTTCCTTTTATTGTAAAACAACTGAATCCTATCAAAGTTGTTAGTATATTCAGAATACCTGAGCCAGTAGCTTAGTGGAAGGACTGGCTGAAGAATATCATCTGTTAGCATGTAAATTCATCCCATAATGGGGAAGGCCTATTGCTCAACATGCACAAAATTAGTCTGAACAAAATGCTAGTACATGTATTCAAGGGAACAAACCTGCATTAGCTTGGAGTTAGACTAGTCCTACAAGTTTTTTTTTTCCCAGTTCTAGATTCTGTGAATTCAGACCCCATTATATTACTGTGCAGAGCTACACTAGTCACCAGAAGCCATCTCTGACATACAAAAGATGCAGTGAAAGTGTCGGTTCAAAGTTTGTTGGAACCAAGATGCCCTATGTTTTGTCCTGAAGCCTGTCAAATTTTGATGATGACAGACCACCAGAGGGAAAGCTGTCCATACCTGCGGGGCATCTAGGGTGCATCTACATAGCAATTCTGTTATTTTGAAATAATTTTGAAATAACGAACAGCTTAATTAAAAATTTGTAATCCTCAATCCACAAGGAATAACATTTATTCCGAAATAGTTATTTTGGAATAACAGTAGTGTGGATGCCCCACTACTGATATTTCGAAATAACTCCTTCCCAGGGCCATTCAAAGTAATTACTCCCCAGTGCCTCCTAGGGGCTCTAAATTGAGGTAGCATTTCCACATTAGACAAGCCTGCCTCAGACTAATTTTGAGGCTTCCCTGTGGTATAGACGTGCTATTTCAAAATAAGCTATTTTGGGGAAAAAATCTGAAATAGGTTATTTCAAAATAAACATTTTGTGTAGACATACTCCTACTGTCCTTCTACTTGTTTTAGGGCATATCTACATGGAAGGGCTAAAGTTGAAATAAGCTACACAACTTGAGCTACGACAATTGCGTAGCTTAAGTCGAAATACCTTATTTTGACTTTGGACACATCTACACAGCACTAATTTTGAAGTACAGCACTCTTCTCCCATCTTCCCTTACTCCTCATACAATGAGGTTTATAGAAGTTGGAGTCAGAAGCCCGTTATTTTGAATCTATTTCAAAATAACAGGCTTGCTGTGTAGATGCTCACTGTGTTATTTCAGAATTACTGATGTTACTCTGAAATAACACTGCTGTGTAGACATGCCCTTAGTGAACTTTATCTTTGGAATCAGCAATCAACCATGCCTTGGCTGACATGAACCATGCCAGCAGAACATAAGAGGACAAGTGACTTTTCATATTTCCTGGCCTCAAGATTGATTCCAAAGTGGAAGGCCCTTTACCACAGAAGTGTAATTTTTTTCACTCATATAAACATAGCACTGAGAAAAAAGAGAATTCTCTTGTGCAGCCTGTCCAGATAGTTTGCCCATATTTTCATAAATGTGCATAGGAAAACTTCTCTAGAACTTCTTAATCAAATGTGACCCAAATAACTGTTTTTAAACATCTGTTTGCTGTTTCATTTCATTACTATAATGCATTGTTAATCAGTGTTTAAATCCTGGCTTCATTCAATATAAACAATGTAATTTCTTCTAGAAAGAATACACTTAAAGATTTATAAAAATAATTCACAATATTCAGAATTACTTTCAAATCACTGCTTTAAAGAAACTAAACTGATTAGACTATTTAATTATTAATACAAAAATTTAAATCTGCCAGTCTGTGAATAGGAAGCTAACAAAAGACATGGGAGTGACTTTATTCAGGAGTGGTATGTGATTGTAGGGTACTCCAAAACCATTGACGACTGTAATACCTGGACATCAGCAGGGTTATGTAAAAGGATATAATTGCATTGTAGATACTTGAGACTAAATGATGAGAGTTTGTGCGCAGTTTGTTCATGTGAAAACTGGCATTTTGTATTTCATGCTTAAATGGCAAATGAAATCTGAGTTAAGTGAACATCATAGAGACCAGAAATAATAATTTAATTTCTAGAAACATTAGAGAGCTAATAATGGAAAAAACGGTACTAGAAAAGTTTGCGATACTTACATTGGCACTTCATTACAGATTTGTCTGTTGTCAATGATCTTCAGTGCGAATTTACTTTAATTCTTCATCAGGCACAGTCAAAGATTGCTAAATTATCTTTATTTAATCTTGTTATCCTTTTATACTGGCCATACTAAATGTATGTTCATGACTCCCATTGACTCTGAGGCCAGAATTCGGTCTTATAGATAATATCAACTACACTTGAGTTCTGTGAGAAATAGATGAAGGTAACATCTATAAATTCCTATGAATTGCGTTTGTAACAAAATTAACCTCTATCAGGCACTCTGTAAACCAAATAAAGTGTCCATGTTAGGGTTTTTAATTTTTTCTTATTATGGTCTATGTTACACAGAAGAAATCAGTGTTACTTCCATATGTAGTTATATTGACTTTTCAAATTCTACATCTATCTGGATGCCACACTGCTGTTATATCTGAATTTTTATTGACTATGGGTATGTCTACACTTGCCCCCTAGTTCGGACTAGGGAGTCAAATGAAGCATACCGAAGTTGCTAATGAAGCGTGGGATTTAAATATCCCACACTTGATTAGCATATTCATGGCCGGTCGCCATTTTAAAATGCCTGTTGCACAATTTAAGTTGCCGCATGTAGACGCGGTAGTCGAATCCAAAACCCTTCCCTCAAATTAACTGTTACTCCTCATGCAATGAGGAGTAACAGTTAATTCGAGGGAAGGGTTTTGGATCGGACTACCGTGTCTACACACTGCAAGTTAATTCAGGCTACCGGCATTTTAAAATGGCGACCGGCTGCGAATATGCTAATCAAGCGTGGGATATTTAAATCCCATGCTTCATTAGCAACTTCAGTATGCTTCATTTGCCTCCCTAGTCTGAACTAGGGGGCAAGTGTGGCGATACCCCAAGTCTGAATATATACTGTTTTTTCTGTACTGTTCTAGTTCAATCAAGACACTGTCCCATGCACCTTTCTCATTTTGTTTCAGTATAGGATTGCACCACAAGGGCCATATTTCTTACAAAAAAAATTCAGACTAAGGTTCTGAAACTACTACAACAAATATGATCTGATAGTTATGCCTTTACCCCTGTAACTAGAGCTGTGCAAATAATGGATATTTCAGTTTGCAGGTGATTCTGAAGAATTAATAAATGCTCACTTTAATTTTAGGTCAAAATTACATTTTTTTGTAATTTTTGGCAAAAATACCTAATTGCTTGTGTATGTGGGTTTGAGAGAGAGAGATTTAGTTTTAGTTCACACTAAGCAATTTGTTTAACCAGCAACAAAATGTTGGGGTTTCTCCCAAAAATGTAAGTATTTTTAATATTTTAAAAATAATACAAAAGGAAGAAATTTCAAAACAAAAAGTGGTTTCAAATAAAAAAGTCAAAATGTTTTATTTAAAAAATGTTGAAACAATTTTTTTCATAATTATTTTTTACATTTTTTTCAATAAAAACAGTTTGGCAAAATCAACATGTGCTGTCACAGTGTCATTGAGTCTTTAAACTGAAAAAAGTTTTGAACAAAAAGGTGTAACCTTTCCATTGAAAGATGCACTTAGCAAAAAATCTCATCTCTTGTAAAGATTTTTCCCTTCCCTTCTGCCTCTCAGACATTTAACCTGTCTCTCAGTTTCTTGTGCATTTAAAATTCTCACTGATTTCACTGGGATTCAAGATAACAATCCATCTCCATGGTGGTAATGTAGATGGGTTCGTCTGAATTTACTATGTGGAGTCTCCTATCAAGATGTCCTCAGATCCACCCTGAACCCAACTAGACTACAGGTAACCTGTACATCAATCAGTCAAGTCATTTTCATACCTGACATGACCAAACACCTGTAATTCGGTTCTGTTGGGTTCAAGTTGGGTTGCCAGATAAGATATGGAGCTAGACGAGCAACATGTTTGGGACATTGCAAATGGGCCATATGCTTCTGCAGTTCACAAACATGCACTGCTTCTCCTTCCTCCCCTCAGCCATGGGACATCAAAGAGCCCTGGCCTACCAATACCTGCATTGTGGGAAGGCCACAGATCCCTGGACCACTCAGATCACAGCCAGGGCAGACAGTGGTTGGGCAGCCCATCATTCGACATCTGATGAGTAAACTCCCTCCCTTTCATCTTCACTGCCACCTGCTGTCTGGCTCCATTGCAGGAATCCAGGTACAAGGTGGATGGGTGTCAGCCGACGGTCAGGGCAGTGAGTCCCTTATGACCGGCTGAAGTTCTTTTAAATTGTGCTTGGTTCTGTTACAGCAACTGAAGGAGTCAGGTTAAAGCTTAAACAGTTACTATTTTATTGTTACAGGGTAAACTTAGTTGTTAAATGCTACTACTGTGTTACAGATAACACAGCCACTACAAAGGACAGGACAGAAATTACACTAATAAGTTACTTACAGGTACCATGAAACCCTTTTGGTTCTCTGAGCTCTTATTAAATGCATGCAAAATAGACACATAGCAGGTATATATTCTTACCCCTGCATTCCAGACTTGGCGTGGCCAGCGTCATTCTCTCAATCCCTCGGGAAGAAGTAGGGCGAGGTTGGGCGTCCCACAGACCTCGGGAGACAATCAATACCTGCCAGCAGGTATAGATGATTGGAGCTCAAATGGGGTGGGCTCCTGAACCTCTTTTATACCCCTTGGGTCATGAAGGCTTCTTCCTGGTCTTAAGTGGCCAATTAGGAAAAATGGCTTTGAATGCCAAGTTTCCCACGAAGGGTGCAAAGCATAATTTGCACCTGGGAAAATGCAGACAATGGGCACCTCTGGTATGTGATGGGCGAAGATTCCTCTCCTGGGACAGTGCAGGCGTGTCAATTACTGGTACTAGCCATCAGGGCGACGGGAGGCCCCGGGTCATCAGCTAGCCCATTTACTGTCTGGTTTCTGTTTATGGTAGAGTCAGGGACAGGCAGCAAACCTGTGTTCCCAGGGCATCAAAGGCTGACTGCCTTTCTCTTGCTCTCTGGGGGGGGGGGGGGGAAACAAGATGGGGCTCGTGGAAAAACAAGATGGGGTTTTTGTGTCTGGCTACATTCCACCCCCTTGACACGCCTCACTATGTCCCAGAACGCAAGATGGCGGTGATGCCAGCACCCTTTGCCCTCCTTGGAGGAAGCTAAAATCGCCCTATCAGCAGGGTCTGATCAGATAATTTGGATCAAGGGATTGATTAGGATCGCTTCCCAACGCCACATACCAGATTTGTGCAGAGGAGGTAGCAGTGTACACAAAATGCCTAACAATACATAGAAGCATGCAGCAAGCAATTACAACAAGTAAAATGGTTAATATAGTATTTACAATAGAGTGAAGGAAGGGAGTTAACGAAAGTCCTAGGTGTTGGGCTAGACAATCTAGCCATGAGGCTTTACATTTTTAGTTACAGCATGTCTTATCCCATACCGTTTGTTGCCACTTCCCTTGCCTTCCGCCCTTGACCTCCCCCCAGAATTATTTAGAGGATTGCGGTAGTCGCTGTCATCAAACCATACCGGTCCCCATCGGAAGATGTCACTTTGTTTCACCAGTTATTTGGGCTGAGAGGGACAAACTCGATTCCCAGTCCAGTAGAGGAGTCAAGTAAGGTGTTCTGGTACAGCAGTAGCAGTTGGGATGAGGAAGAAGACCATGGCGAGTTGGAGTACCATGTCTCATTTCAATAGTCTGTAACTAACAACAGTGGTTGCAAGCACAACAGCAAGCGGTATATATATACAAAAAGTTCATGGTGGTGTCCCGGATTCACACCAGCACTGGGAGGGATCCATCCCACTGGAGCACTGTTCAGGGATATTGCCTCAGTTTCCTGTAATAAAACATAAGGTTTGCCGGTCTTGGATATAATCCAAGCCTCAGTAATGGTTATTGGTGTTAGCCCAGCATCTGCAGTGGTCCAGACTCCTTTTCCCTTATAGGAGTGCAGTACATGGGTTTGTGTTCCCAAACTGGGGTGTTGGGACAAGGGCTAGTAAGTGGTTTAGTCCCATGATTGTAGACAACCCTGTTGTCCATCGGGTTGGGTAAGCAAAACCAATTATTGAAACAATTTCTACTCCAGTTAAAACATACTTCCACCCTTGCTTACTGGTGGGTAGTGTACCAATATAATTTACTTGCCAGGTTGCCCATAGTATTTTTCCATCTCTTAGCCTGGCAAATCATTGCCTTTCTGTTATGTTTCCTGAGTTCAGCACATAGGGTGCAAGCTTGTACCAGATCTCTGGCTTGTTTGTGGGTGATAGGCCACCCCCTGGCATGTGCCTACCGCACCAGCTCTCTGTGTGTTCCAAGGTTTCATGTAGCCAAATGTACAGGCGTTCCCAATCCACCTGGACAGCAAAAATTTGTACTGCTGCATCTGCTAGGTTATTTAGCTGTGCAGCTAGAGTATTATTCTTTTGGACACATGACTTATGCTTAAGGCATGTGGGGTTGCATGCTGGTATATCCATTTCCAATATTCCAATCTCCAAACAGGCTTTCCTATTTCCCAGTTATTATTCTTCCAATTAGTTATCCACTGGGTGGCTCCAGCCCATACAGCATAGGAGTTAGTGTAGATGGTACTGGCCCCTGCCTCACAAGCTAATTGATTGCTGCCAGCTCTGCAAGCTGAGCTGTTCCTTCTATGTTTGTGGACAGGGGTGCAGTGGATGTGTCTGCTGAAACAGCAACAGCCTTCCCTGTCCACTTTCCTTTGAAATAGCCAGGCAGCCTGTATTCACATATAATGTTGAATTTAAAAGCAAGCCAAAAGTGTTATTAACTCAGCCTTGAAAGAGACAGTTAAGTTTTAAAGCTTGAGTTTCTAAACTAATAATTTGGTTTCTAAAAAGTTAAATGTCCTTAAGAGTTGAATGCCCAACAGAAGCACTAACTAATTTGTGCCTTGTCTATTTGCAATTTTAAGCAAGAGGACATTATCCAAAACAAAATAAAACTAGTTCATTTGAAACCCACAAAATAGGGTTACAATATGTAGAGCTCATTCTTTATGCAGTTAACCAATTAAGTTTCAGTAGAATTCTTAATTTTTCTTTGCAGATTTAACAAAAGTGTCCATAGACAAAATGTTTACATTTGATTGTTTCTTTGCACAGATGGTCTGCATAGTGCTTAAGGAAGAGGCTGCAAAGAAACAAGGTGTCATTTTTAAAACAAGATTTCCCTTCACCTATTACAACCATCACTTAATTCCTTCCACACTCCCACAGAGTCCACCTTTTATCTTCACATTCCCTCAAATCACTTGCTTTGTCCTTTTAAAGAAAATGTTTCTCATTCCTAGTAACTTCCTAATGTTTGCTTTACTTTCCTTATTCCTTCAACCATGCCCATATAGGACTCCAAACTTTTTGCCTTCCCTTTTTCACATGCTAAATGACTTTTCCCAATGAGACCTCTCCACTTTTGCATTTCTACCTCTCCACTTTTGCAGCAGAGGCTTTTACATTTTTGCAGTTTCATATCTGGATTCTTATATTCAGACAATTTTGCAGAACACCTCTTTATAGGTTTTCCATAGAAGACAAAAGCTGCAGCTGTTTCCCTCTCCATTGGAGCCAAGGGTTTACATATTTACAGGTAGTTAGCCAATTTGTAGGTCTGAAATTGTATGGACAAGCAGTTAACACTTGATCAGATCAAGGGCTATGCCCGAACCTTTGCAAGATTTTGTTTAAAAGGGGTAACATCTTTTACAAATGCCAATTTCTCAGTCTTCTCTCTGCCTTCTTAAAAGACTGCTTACATTTAAACTTTTCCTAGTATACCCAACCTCCTATTTCTTTCTTTCTTTCTTTCTTCCTGGAGGGCTACAATTTGAACTTTCTGATCTCAGCTAGTTTGCTAATCAAACTTAGCTATTACCTGCATAGCTTCTTTGTGCTGCCAGCTAGGGCATTTGCACCACAAAGGGAATCACAACCTGGTGTGGCTCCTGGAGCTTTCACAGCATTTTAGTCTGTTTGCAGTTTTTACTCATTCTATAGTTTACAGGAAAATGTGCAATCTTTGTTTTCAACACTACTTAGCCACATTAAACTTTGCATATAGTGTAACTCTTTCTTTATGCTTACAGTTTTCCTGTACCTTCATTAAACAACTTGGACTAAAATGGTCTTACCAAACCAATTTGTTTTAAACCTACAAACAAACAAGATTACTGGACCTTGAAAACTTCATATTATTTACACTATATATATATATATATATATATATATATATATATATATATATATATATATATATATATATACACACAGATACACATACATTCTCTCTGAACCTTTCTTACACTATTTCTACATAGCTATACAACAATTACATTCCCTTTTTATTCATTGGGGTAGTTCAGTTCCAATAGAACCCCCTCCCTTTAGAGTTCTTTTAGCAGTTTCTCTAATCAAATGTACGAATTTGAGTCAAATTTGCCTGGATTATTTACAGACATTCCTTTGGAAAAAGGCCCATTTTTCCTTCAGAATGACTGTAAAGAAACCACAGTTTTCTATCTACACCATTTTAGCATTTGCACATCATCTTAAAGCATCTTGTAAGTATGCTTTAAGGGCTTAGATTTTCAGTACTTACTGCCTTTTTCTCAGTTCTACCACAAGGCTTTCAATCTTATCTGTTACCTGCCTGCTTGTCTGGGCCTGATCCTGTTTTCCTTGCTAAATGGAAAGTGGCTCCTTTCCACAGACTCAGGTTTTGTCCCATTCTTTAGCTTGCAGGCAGTTCTATACTTACAGAAGTGCACCCACAACTCCTCAGGATTTCCCCAATCCTTTTCTAACATTTCTCTATCCCATTTTGGGTTGCCCCAACCTTCCTGGGCAAACCCTTTCTCTGTACCACTAAAATCCATGTCTATCGTGACAGGCTTCATGTTGCTGTATGTGAACCAGTAGCACAATCCTGCCGACTACGCCAATTCTGTCAGCCGACGGTCAGGGCAGTGAGTCCCTTATGACCGGCTGAAGTTCTTTTAAATTGTGCTTGGTTCTGTTACAGCAACTGAAGGAGTCAGGTTAAAGCTTAAACAGTTACTATTTTATTGTTACAGGGTAAACTTAGTTGTTAAATGCTACTACTGTGTTACAGATAACACAGCCACTACAAAGGACAGGACAGAAATTACACTAATAAGTTACTTACAGGTACCATGAAACCCTTTTGGTTCTCTGAGCTCTTATTAAATGCATGCAAAATAGACACATAGCAGGTATATATTCTTACCCCTGCATTCCAGACTTGGCGTGGCCAGCGTCTTTCTCTCAATCCCTCGGGAAGAAGTAGGGCGAGGTTGGGCGTCCCACAGACCTCGGGAGACAATCAATACCTGCCAGCAGGTATAGATGATTGGAGCTCAAATGGGGTGGGCTGCTGAACCTCTTTTATACCCCTTGGGTCATGAAGGCTTCTTCCTGGTCTTAAGTGGCCAATTAGGAAAAATGGCTTTGAATGCCAAGTTTCCCAGGAAGGGTGCAAAGCATAATTTGCACCTGGGAAAATGCAGACAATGGGCACCTCTGGTATGTGATGGGCGAAGATTCCTCTCCTGAGACAGTGCAGGCATGTCAATTACTGGTACTAGCCATCAGGGCGACGGGAGGCCCCGGGTCATCAGCTAGCCCATTTACTGTCTGGTTTCTGTTTATGGTAGAGTCAGGGACAGGCAGCAAACCTGTGTTCCCAGGGCATCAAAGGCTGACTGCCTTTCTCTTGCTCTCTGGGGGGGTGGGGGGGGAGAAACAAGATGGGGCTCGTGGAAAAACAAGATGGGGTTTTTGTGTCTGGCTACAATGGGGGGGAGAGTCAGAGCTGGAGGGGACCTGGGCTCTAGTGTAGTACAGTGCCACAGGATTATTAGCTATTTACAGATCCCCACTCCACAATCACTATCTCAGAATTCCTGAATTGTTGCAGCAAGTGCACCATGACGTACTCCATACTAGGCTGTTGGGGTAAGGTGCAAGGCGGAGTAGTGCAGGGGATATCCAGTGATGAATCCTGGCTGGCCACATTGCTGCACTTGCAGGTGGAACATGTCGTGGATCTCTCTCCTTCATTTGGAAACAGCTTATGTGAATGCCATCTCCACTAGCCCCTCCCCCCACCAGTTGTCTTGGGACTAATTTAAAGCTCTACCTGAACCTGACCCAAGTGAGTCATTCCATTCTAACTGGCACCCAACATTTTTAGCCAATTTCTGTTGGGTTCAGGTCAGGCTGCAAGTCTCTATTCTCCACAGATCCAGTCTTGGTGCCATTGAAATCAGTGGGAATTTTGTCATTGACTTTGGTAGAAACTTGATCAGACTTTATCTGAGCAACAAACTAACTTTATGGCTTTAAATTTTTAGATTCGGCGTGTGGGTTTTCCACTAAATGTATATGTGTAATGTATAATTAGTCCACTTCCTTGTGTCTAGTGTGAAGCCTCATAATTATCTCTATGGTCTACTTTAAAAAAATTGCAGAGGCTTTACATGAGATCTAAACTATAATTAAGCAGTTGAAAGTTGAAAATGGATGAACCCTGAAAATGTTTTTTTGTGACTGAATATATTTAAATGCTGTTGCGAAGAAGAAGCCCAGCTCTCTCTCTTTCTCTTACGCGCATATCTCAGTGGGATTTGTTCAGTAATTTTACTGTCAAGTTGCCCACATTTTGTAACTTAGCTATTCTGGGTGAGAAGAGTTTTGCTAGCAGGGTATGCTGGTGTATCACCTACAAATTGCTGTGTCGGCGGTGCTTTGAAGTTATAGCTCAGGCTGGAAATTGGACACTCAAGCCCCTTCCGCCATCAGACTTCAGAACCCAAGCTCTGGCCCATGCTGTAACTTTAAAGCAACATGAGCATAACTATTTTTAGAGTAGTCACATCAGCACCTTTGGCAGGGCTAGGAGTCTCATTTCTATGTATAGACAGGCTAAATGGGGAGGGGAGCGGTTATCGTTGATTTAAATAGATTCTCATCTTATTACCCAGACAGATCATTTTTAAGTGGGGCTTATGTCTAGTAGTTGGGGGAAACAGTCACAGCACATTGCCTCAAAAAGCATGACCCAACAAAAAATAAACAGAAAAGCAAGTTGAGGGGAAGAGAACAAACTTACTGTTCTAATATAAATACCTAGCTCTTGTATAGCATTTTCCAGCAGTAGATCTCAATGTGCCTTATAAAGAAGGGCCAGTTTTATTATCCCCATCTTATAGAAGTAGAGGCACAGAGAGATTCAGTGACCTGTCCAAGATCATCCAGTATTTAAGTGGCAAAGATGAGACTAAAATCTAGGTTTCCTGGGTTCCAGTCCAATGCTGTAGAACATCCCTTTGAGTGAGGCATTCGTCTGTTTCCTTGTACATTTAAATTGCCGTGGGCATCTGAATTTGGTTGCTCATTGATACAATCTTTAAAAAAGTTGCCACTCAATCTCTGTTTTTCCATGATACTCCAATCAGTTCTAAATCATATGCTACTGCTACAACTATATAATTTGTTTTACTGAAAAAAGCAATCACATTGATTGCAAAATCATGCTAAAATATACAAGCACTAAAATAAGATTGTATGTTGCAGTCCATGTTTGGCAAACTGAGATTATGAATCATGTTTTGTTGCATTAATAGACTGTTTGTTCTCGTGTCAAGTAATTTTTATGAAGCATTTTGTTGCATTTAGGTACTTTCACTGAGATGGTGGATTTATTGTGAGATGTGCTAAAAATGAGCGGGCCAAATTCTGATCTGTCACCGGTGACAATCTAGTTGTTGACTGCTTTGAACTGGTTTGTAGTGGATGGCAGACATTGCTTCATGGTTGGCCCAAACAATGTTTAGGGCCCTATCTTGTCAATTATGAAGTTACATATGCAGTATTTAACTTCTATTTTGGCACATGACACTGTTTGCTGAAAAGTTCAATTAGTACTATTTTGATGGCTTTCCAGAGAGCAACGTAACCAGTTTGTACAATGTGATAGTTCCCCATGTAACTGTGCCTCTGACCTCATTGTGGTCTTCTTGAGGGCACACCACCTACTTAAACTTGTCAACTCCTTCTCCCCCTACATACATATAAATATGTAAAAACGAGAGGCCTTTGTTGTTAAAAGCATTTCCACAGATCAGACTTCCCTCTCTAGAGACGCATGCATAGCAGCAATGTGAATTCCAAACAGTGGGAACTCTGGTCTGCCTCTCCATAAGCATAGTTTGACCTCTATATTTGGGGGCAGCTCCAGCCAGGCCAATGGGACACTCATGGGTGGAGCAAATTCTCTGTCTGTCTGAGGTGTGCCGTTTGGGGTGGGGAAAAAAAGGGCTTGTGCTTTTCACCCTGTTGTTGAACCAACTGTTTATGACTGACTGCTTTAGACAAAGGGAGGAAAACAGTTGACTCATTTGCTCCCTTTCTTGCAAGCCAGACTACACCATCTGTAGTAACTGTAAACTGCTTTTGTTATAGATGGGGCAAGGAAAGGTCAGGGAAGTACTGTGCAATCAGTGCCTTGAGGGAGGGTTTGTTGCGGCATCCCTAACTCCAACTCCCATTCCTCTTAAACTTAACAAAAATTATACTTGTATGTACCTCAGTTTCCTCTTCTGTAAAAGGAGGGTGATATTTGCCCCTTCTTTTGAGGTCTGTTGCTAAAGTACACTCTAGAAGAGTTAAAGTATTATTATTGTCTAGGAAAGTGCAAACAACCCAACTCAAATTCCTGAGCTGCTGCCTTCAAGAAGCCCTTAACAATATTCCAGAATGGCTGCATTCATGTTCAAAGTGTGAGTGCTGACAGTATAATGATTGGGAAGCTGAGGGTGAGAGGAGAAATCGAACCGAAGAGTTGAAGTGTCCTTGAGCACCATTTTCTTCTGCCTTGGCATTGGCAGATATGTCCTACATCCCAGACAGATAAATCCTCCAGGGCACACTTTAGACTCTGCCTTAAGTACACTGACATGTAGAAAGAGTTTTAATGAGTATAAAAAAGGCCAGATGGTATAATCATTAGACTACTAAAATAAGAGAGGCATTTTAATACCCTGGAGGAAAGGCTTGAGGGATAAACATAATAGTTTTGAAGTCCTGGCTGAGAAATGTGCATACTAAAAAGAAGTCATTAGATGGAAATTTCAAGGAGACAGGCGTGGGACTCGTTGCCACAAGATATTACTGAGACAAATAACATAGTATAACAGCAGATGTTGTAATTAAAGGAGTCTAATCTTGTTCTGAAATTTTCTAACTGGGATAAAATGGCAAAGGCTGACAATCCTCATGCTTCAGGACCAGATGCTGGTCTCCAGGTGGTATACCTCACTAAGGAAGCTCAGTTCAATGAACCTTACTTCTCTAGGTCCCACAGTTACTTATGTACCATTCAGATTTGGTGTCACCCCACTTTTATTGTTGAAATTTGTTTACCTTGGTGAAAAAAAAAGAATCTTTAGTCTAGGGCTACAGAAAGTTATTTACGCTGAAGGAAAGAATGCAATGGCATTTTAAGTTCCTGATCTTTATCACCATTTAAGAGTCATGCCAGGGACCTGAATTTACAACTCTTGCTCCCATGAGGTAGCACTTACATAAGCAGTCCCATTGATCTGTGATGAGCATATGTCTAGAAGCATGAGAACTGTGAGCCCTTGTCATTTTACTCCAGATAGTAAATGTTGAAACAGTATTAGACTCTTATAATTGTCAGGGGGAAGTACTATAGTATTTATCTTGGGTCCTCATGAAATTGCCCTGGTCTAGCAGAATTAAGCAAATTATGGGGTGTTCAGCCCATCATCTGACTCATCTTGGATTAGAAACTGACAAAGAAAAACTTCCAAACAAGTGAATCATTGACCTGTTCTGCTATGGCCATTCTGATCCTGAAGGAATAAATATTTTGGAAAGGGATATTAGGCTGACGACAATGAACAAAGTACAACAAATATATTGAAAATAGGTTGGCAACTATCCTCTAAGAATATTAGTTTTACAATAGGCCAAGCAAAAGAAGAGAATAGGAGTTTTCTAAGTATAATTAAAGAGATGTTAAAGAGATTAAAGGACCTTACTACCTTAAACTCAACTCATGGAGTTCCTTGAACCCTTTGTAGTCATCTTTAATAAATACATTAAAAAAAACCTTCACAATATATTAGAACTATCACTGACAGGGTCATTTTGCTTGTTCAGTCAGTTAAGAAAACAATTTTGAAAAGAATAAGAAAAAGAAGCTGGACTCTACCAAGCCTAAAGCAGTAGCATACCTATATGGTGCTTTAAAAATGCATTGAAATTGGGGCTGTTAAATTCTGTACCTCAGCCTGCTAAATCACCTGTAACAATTGATGATAGATATAGCTTTGTATTATCAGAGGAGGCACCTCTTCTTTTAGATCAGAGTGAATATCTGAGATGATGGAGTGAATCTCTTTTGAGGAAAATGGAAAGAAAACAAATGGAGAATAGACCCAATACCATGCGAGCCAAATTTTAATTCTTTGCATTAGGTAATATCAGGAGTCCCAGTTACATTCATCACAAGTTGGGGAGTCTACAGAGTTTCTGGGCCCCTGGGCAAGGGGGTGGGCCAGCTCCGTGCTCCTGGAAGGGGCAGGGCTTCAGGTGGAAGGGGTGGGGCAGGACAGCCAGACCTCAGCACTGCTCAAAGTGTGCCACACTGCCCCCCAGAGCAGTGTGCAGTAGTGACAGCGGCAGCTGGGGGCCCCAGGCCTTTTTGAATTGCTGGGCCTTGGGGCAGTTGTCCCCTTTGCACCTCACCTCCATCAGTGGGCCTTATTGCAAGTGCCTCTGAACGTTATGTTCTCTGATGGATTTCACCCTGTGTGATTCCAGTAAAATAACAGAATGCCTTGTGTCTGGGGGAGCAAGTCAGATTGAAACTATTCGTAAGATTTATTCTTTTGTTTGAAGTGAATTTTGTGTGTGTGATTCTTAAGCATTATTGATTTGACCTCCTTAAAATACAAGATTAGATTTGACACAAGTGCCTTCTGCTGTTCTAGGGACTCTAGGATTGAGTTTTTAGAGGTAAAACTTTCAAATCTGTGCCAGCAGTAGAAAAGGATTTTTCTATGTAGGGATGCAGTTGGGGGCCCAGGACTCCTTTGCTCATAGCCTAGCTTTGTGAGGTCTCTATTTGCCCAGCACAGAGTCCAAGGATGGATTGGTGGATCCTTGATTATATATATCAATCAAACCAAAAGGCCAAAATACCCCACAGAAGAGGTGGGTTGTGAAGGCATGAAAGGATTATCATGTTGCTCTTCAGCTTTGTGAGGGGAAATTCTCACTCTTATACCTCATTTCTGGGGGAATCCACTGTATTAAATAAAGTTACCGAGGCTTGGAATGGAGGGTAGGATTTGTTCCTAAATGAAGCATGTAGGATTTGCAGTTTAACTGAATAGAAACTTTGGATTCATGAACTATGCTGCAGGATCAAGGATCTAATGTAATGACTTTGTGAGTAATGCTAACATTTGTCTTCTGTCTCACTTTAGTTTGATTTTCAACCCTTTTCTTTTCAGCATTTGTTGCTTGTAATATTGTTGGCAAAATTCAGTTCAGTTACACAGATGTGAATCCAGAACAAGGCTGCCAAACTCATAGAAAGTACTTTGAATTTACCACAGTGTAAATAAGACTACCTTTGTTCCCACTATTGCATGTAAAGATATGCTGCTCCTTTTTCATTTTCAGTCACATTTTCTCTTACAGATGTTTCCCATATGCAGACACACTTACCAAGCCTTTAGTTTTTGTATGTGTTATTCCCTTTTTCTTTTTAATGGCAAGTTTCTCTTGATGTAGATGGGTGTCTGTGCAAAGGGAAAGTGATATATAAATTGGCAATAAAGAAAATCCTTCTGCCAATGAAATAGGACAATATCTCCTGATAATCCACTAGGTTTAAACCAAAACTGAACAGACAAAAAAGAACAATAACAACCCACCTTCAGTGCTTTGTTTTTTACTGCTGTTATGTGAAGTGATCTGTATAATTATGAAATTAATCGCTCTGCAGGAAGCTACACTTCAGCATATATTCTGTTTGATGTATTGACAACCCCCCCCCCCCCCCCCCCCAAGCTTCTAAAACTTTTGACTATGGAGCAGAAGCAAATTAGAGCTCTAGGCCAGGGTAGAGTGGGAGTCCCTCCCTATACCTTTCATCTGCAGTCCACCCATCCCCCTCCAGTGCTCCTGCCAGGGAGTGGGGTTAGGGTACAAAGGCTTCCAGAGTTTTTAGGTGGGTGAGCGGGGAGTGGTGCAAGCCCCCATTCTCCAGCAGGAGCACCAGGCAGCTGGAGTGAGTTGGGGCTCCAGGAGTGCCCATTTTTCCAGGACCTCCTACCCCAATTGGCCATTTCCCCGATGGCTTAATGGCTAACGTGCCGCTGCTATAGAGGGAGAAACACAGAGGTAAAGAAACTACCAGCCAGTGTCAATGGAATGTGGTTGAAACCTTGAGATTTTGATTTCTGGGGCTTTCATGTTTGTGGAATGGCAAGAAATGATTGATTTATTTTTTTGTGTTCTAGCTGTTTACCTCTGCAAGCGAACAATGCAAAACAAAGCACGTCTTGAGCTAGCAGACTATGAAGCAGTAAGTACCTGGGGCCTTTCCTGGAAATGAGTTGTCAAATAAAGGAGAATTCAAAGCTCAGCAGAATATAGAGTACATTAGAAACAAAGGCCACAGAATTTTTCTAGTGCATTGGTTTATAAATGGAGCAGTTTGAACTGGTTCCTAGGCATTTGGCAACTGTTGTATACAGGAGCCTGCTATATTATACTAAGCAATGAAAATAGAGTGTGTGCCATGTTCCCTTTAATTCTTTTCACCCCTGAGTGGAATGAATTTTCTTAGATACACCTTCATAGTGGGGCACAAAAAAAATCAAGTTGCAGGAGTGGGGCCAACGGGTTCTGCAACTTGATGGGCTGGGGGTGCAGACTCTCGGGTGGGGCTGAAGATGAAGGGCTTGGAGTGAAAGATGGAGGCTCAAGATTTGGGGAGGGACTCAGATCTGGGGTTTGGTGTGCAAGAGGGGGACCCACTCTGGACTGGGGGTTTAGGGTGGGGCCAGCGCTTTGGAGTGCAGGATGGTTCTCAGAACTGGGGCTCAAGACGGGTCAGGGGATTGGGACTTGAGTTTACCTGAGGCTCCCTGATGCTGACAGTGAGGAAAGACCCTTTTCCCCATCTTTGAAAGCTTTGTGCTGAGGCCAGCAGGAGGGTTTCCCTCCCTCCTTCCCGCCTGCTACCCTCAGCAGCTCCATGCTGGGGATGGCACGGACAGGTGCCCCCAGCTGTCCATGGCAGCTCCGAGCTGGAGCCAGTGGGGAGAGGCTCCTCCCTGCTGGCCCCGGCAACCTCAAGGCTTGGGGAGAAATCTTGCTCCTGGTGCAGCCCCGAGTCCCTGTGCAGGTCTTAATGGGAATCCGTGCAGCTGCACAATTTAGAGGGGTATTAAGGTGAGGACATTTTCAATAGATAGAAAGAAATCCTAAGTGTTCTCCTAATTTTGCAGTGTTTGGATCCAGGTTGTTGGTGCAAGAAGCCATAGAGAGGGGGTCCAACTGCAAAGTTTGAATTCGTATCTTCCCAAGCTCAGGGGTGTTTGGGAAGTGAAGTTTTGGCTTGGGCCCATCTCTAATTTAATTGTGTAGAGACTGTTTTCCCAGCATTAGGTGAACTGTTCACTAATCTTATGCAGTTGAAGACAAACGTGACCCTATGTTTTCCAGAAGTGTACTACAGTGTGTAAGGCCTCCAGTTTGGCTAGAGCCAAAAAGAGCTACAGCAGAATGAGTGTTATCCATGGTATCTTGGAGAGGGTGAATAAAGAAAAGTATTTTTTAATTCCCATAATAGAAGAACATAATAGAGGACACCAAATGAAATTAATGGGTAGCAGATTTAAAACTAATAAAAGAAAGTTCTTCTTCACACAGTGCGTAGTCAACCTGTGGAACTCTTTGCCAGAGGAGTCTGTGAAAGCTAGGAGTATAAAGGTATGTCTACACTAGCTTGTTAATTCAAGCTAGGTAGGCAAATCAGGCAACCAGATTTGCAAATGAAGCCCGGGATTTAAGTATCCCGGGCTTTATTTGTATGTTCCCGTCCGGCTGCCATTTTTAGATCCCCCTTTGTTTGAACGAACTGCCTGCGGCTACATGTGGCAGTTTAAAGTTAATCTGAACTAAATTCTTAGTTCAGATTAACTGTTACTCTTCATGGAATGAGGTGTAACAATTAATCCGAACTAAAAATTTAGTTCGGATTAACTTTAAACTGCCGCGTGTAGCCGCGGACAGTTCATTCAAACTAAGGGGGATTTAAAAATGGTGGCCGGACGGGAACATGCAAATAAAGCCCGGGATATTTAAATCCCGGGCTTCATTGCAACTCCGGTAGCCTGATTTGCCTTCTTAGCTTGAATTAACGAGCTAGTGTAGACATACCCTAACAGAGTTTAAAGAGAAGCTAGATATTTTCGTGGAGGTTAGGTCCATAAAAGGCTAGTAGCCAGGGGATAGAAATGGTGTCTCTTGCCTCTGTTTGTCAGAGGCTGGAGATAGATGGCACGAGACAAATAGCTTGATCATTGTCTTCGGTCCACCCCCTCGGGGCACCTGGTGCTGGCCACTGTCGGCAGACAGGCTACTGGGCTAGATGGACCTTTGGTCTGACCCAGTATGGCCATTCTTATGTTCTTATCTTATTATAAGATTTTGTGGCCTATTGATTGGATTGTGAAGGCATATCCCTTTGCTAGTCTTCTGTCAATATGTAATACGGTCACAATCAGATTATTTGATACCAATTTCCTAGACATTTTTTCAGTGACTCTTATTATAATTAACACAAAAAGGGGGACATGGGGAGAAATTGTGTGTATCAAACTCTCTTGAAGTCAGTAAACCAAATTCTGCTTCTATTTACATCAGTGAAAGTCCAGAATAATTCTATTGCTACCAATGGAATTGTTCAAGATTTACCAGCAAATCTGAGTGCAGAATTATGCCAAGACTTGTCAAAATATTTATTATGAAATGGATATTCTACACGAAAATAGCTTTAGTCTGCAAATATTTTTAAAAGCATATAACCGGCAGTCAATTTTCTGTACAAGGAGTTTGTATTCCAAAAATAGCTTTTTAATGTTCCAGCTTAAAGTAATCTCTAGAAACAACATATCCAATAATACTCAACACAAACAGCTCATACAGAAGACAAATGGCAGTTTCAGCGTGAATCAATGGCAGTACCAAACTAATGTCACTGTTACATTTCCAGACCTGGCTACAGTTTATAATTGAAGCACACTCCTAAAAGTTGCTGCTGGTATGTTTTTTTCTGGCAGCACCAAACTCTGCAGAATCCACCCCAACTCCTTAAAACTGTTCCCAGACTTTTCAGCAGATTTCCAGCTCTTAAAGAAACAAAGTCTACATTATATTTGCCCCTGTGTTCTGTCCTGTGCTGTGTCTGCTTCTTTCTACCAGATAAACAGATATTAGCACTGGCCTGAGTTTTGTGACTTTTCAGTGTAACATCATCTTTTAGAGATTTGGAAGATAGTCTAAAACTGAGAGACAATAAATAAGTTAAAGCACCGTTAAATTAGTTTATACTGTATTTACAGGAGAGTTTGGCCAGGCTACAGCGAGCATTTGCCCGGAAATGGGAGTTTATTTTTATGCAAGCTGAAGCACAAGCAAAGTGAGTTTCTTTGAAGTTTTACTGCTGTATTTGTCATTGACTGTTTTAGAGGCACTGCAGTTAATGTTGTTTGTCTTAAATATTCTGCAATATTGACAGAGTGGACAAGAAAAGAGACAAAATAGAAAGAAAAATCCTCGATAGCCAGGAGCGAGCATTTTGGGATGTACACAGACCAGTGGTAAGTAAATATATTGATTGTAAGCATTCCAAAGATAAATATGAAAATCCAAGCAAAGCCAGATGCCTTCTCTCCTGCTTCCAAATGGTCACAGCAAAGCTGTTATCATTTGGGAGCAGTTCAGAGGCACCTGTCTTCTTTTGGAGGACTTATCTGTTTATAGTGGTGGCATGTGGTCTATTCACATTTTTTCCACTCCATCACAGATGTGTAGCAAGGGTGTTATGTGCCTGGGGGCAAAGGCAAAATTTGTGTTCCCCCATCCACTGTGCGGAGAGGCCCCGAACCTGGCACATGGATGATCCCAGCCCTGAGAGGAGGGGGGAGCTTGTACTGCGTCTCTCCCTACCCCCTCCAGTTTAACATGCCAGTGGAGATGGACAAGGTTTGGGCTGGAGGCGGAGAGGAGGGGAGGAGTGTCCAGTCTGCAGTGGCAGGTGGAGGAGGAGCAGGTGAGCCGAGGGATGACAGGGGAAGGAGAGGGGGACTAAACTATCACATGGCGCCCAGGGGTAACAGCCCCCCCGCTCCCTCCTCACTACTCCACTGCTCCAACATTACAGATGTGCCCATGTTCCATGCTGTTTTCTGGATGTGGAGACATGACGTAGTCGGATTTGTTTTAATAAAAAAAAATGTATTTGATTTAGGATTGCTAATTCAAAGCATTCAAAATTTATGAGACAGGAACCTCAAAATCACGAGACTTGCTTCAAAATAATGTGCTTTTTAAATGATTCATTTCCAGTTCTTTGTATTTGATTTCTGAGCCTTTAGGATGCATTTGGGTCATATGTTCAAAATTTTCTCCACAGCTGTGAAGGCCAGCAACATACTTTAAAAAAAAAGAAACCTGAAGCTGCCATGTGATCAATTGATTTTTGAGAGGTGGGGCTTGAAGAAAAATCACCAGCTAGCACAGAACTTGCAATAAAATCCTGAATATTGGCAATGTTGTTGGAGCATTGCAGAATATGTGGAGAACTAAAAGTTTTCCCCTTCCTTTGCATGTGGGAAAAAACCTAATGTCTTTGCTAATTTAATAGAATATGGGGTGTATCCTGCACTGCTGTGTATTAAAAGACATAGAATAAAAATTATATACAAAGTAAAAAGTTCTTAGCTAATAAAATATTAGATTACTATAACTATATGCATTTTAAAAATCTGATTAATATTTCACTGATTACTTTTGGCGGTAGTGGGGGAGGAATTGGAGAGGGTGTAATGAAGACTTTTAAAGGAGAATGAATGAGGTTGGAGAACCACCAAAGACTCAAACTGGACTCATTTGTTTGAGAGACGGTGCAGTGAAATTAGGGGAAAGAGGATTTGAAATAAACATAGAGTGGAGAAAGACACAAAAACTGTTACAGATGATGTGCATATCATAGGACAGAATTGGAGCTGTAATGTCCACCAACTATAGAGATGTATGGAGGGAGAACAGAAAGATATTTGGTGTTTGTTTTCCATAGGAATGAGCTAAAGAACAGAACGAGTATAGAGGTATGCAGAGAAATGTTATTCTGTGTCATGGACCATTTGAATATCTGAACATTTAGGTTTGTTTAAATTTGGAATGAAAACCAAACATTTTAGTATTCTCCACAAGAGGATTTGGAGCCCTGGTTCTGGGGCAGTCCTCCCGTGGCAGACCCTGTTGTTGAAGATCTGCAAACTTGGGAGCTTGGGAATCAGCACTTCCAGGGCTCCAAGTGGAATCAGACTGTTTGGTGAGCAGCAGATGAATCGGGGGCTTGGAAGTTCAGAGGCTACAGCTAAGTAGGAAGGTTTCCAGGGTCTTGGCTCCCCACCAGCTGTGCTGCCAAGGAGTCAAGAGCTGGACAGATGAGCTAATAGGAACCCAGCCTGGAAAGGTTCCATCACAAACTCACTGAAATCTGTTTGCCTTCCATCAGGGAATTTCTGAGAATCTCTAAAGAACTCTCCAGACTCAGAGAACCTTGCTGCCTGAGACACTTTTGCACTTAATTCTGAAGTGGATGTAAAGATTTTGGAGATTGGCAAAGATGTGTTTCTATTTCCAAGTCTGGGTGGGGAGATGAGCCACTGAAGTTTGAAGAGTAAAGATTTAAGAAACAATAAAGGAATAAATTACAGATTCCAGGATGAGGGCAAATGATATCTGATAAAAGCTTTGCCTAAATTGTAGTCAGATGTACATATCAGATGATGTTTTTCATTTGATGTAGGCAGACCTAGGGGATATGGATCACAAAAGTATTTTGGGTCTAAATCAGAAATCTAAGTTCCTGACTATCAAGATAGCATGACATTTCAATAGAAGAAGTAGGAAAGGGAAACATTAAAGATTTGTCTGATACGTCTTTTTTTTCCAATGAGTAAGATAGTAGTTTTGGTTACACTGAGTTGAATCAAGTCCTATCAGTCTCAGAAATAGGTAAGTTTGATAGTGAGAAAAAAAATGAAGAAAGGTTGAAAAAGTTGAGGTAATACAGATGTGCCTGTATAAGGGCTGGTAAAAAAATTAGTTGAAACATGGCTTTTTGACTAAAAATTAAATTTTTACATGCAGACCAGTAAACCATAAACCAAAACCTGAAAATGTCTGTCTGTGTTAAAATGTTTAGGAAATCATTACAAAAAAAGTTTTCAGTTTAATTTTCAAAAAAATGAAATAGTTTTACCCCAAAATACACATTATTACTGAGAAGTTTTTGGAAACTGTATATTAGTTCAGTTTATGGTTTGAAAAAAAGAAAACATTTTGCAGGGTATTTTGAATAAAACTATACTCCTCCCACTGAAATTTCTTATGCAAAAATGATTGCATTTTCTAGCTGGAAGCTAGAAATCATACTGAGATATGATTTCAGGAAAGAGCTGGCCCGAGATAATAATTTAGAAAAGAGGAGGAAGTCAAGATGTGGATCCAGGGAGATATTTTAGTGGAGGAATTTAGAAGTGGGATTCACACGTAACCATAATTGAAAAGAGTGTAACCAGGAGAACAAAGTTCCAGAAACGGAGCTGTATCTAGTGATCAAAAATAATGGCATGGATGATCATATTAATTACAGTACTAAGATCAAGAAAAGTGAATCAGGGTCTTATGGGAAAAAATAATTTTATTTGCCACATAAAGGTCAAATAATATCTTCAGCTCAGGGTGGAACTCTTGAAGAGAAGTGTGTGCTCAGACCAAGGGGCGCACCTATGGAAGGCTGGCTTCTGTACTGTATTATGTCTAGACAGTTGACTAGAAATCATTGCAGCAATTGTTTTTTGGAATTAGAGACTGTACATGACTTTTTCCAAGAATTTGCTTACAGAATGATGAAACTTGGTTGATGAATCAAAGAAAGTGTCTTAGGGAGGATTTATTTCAAACTTGTTTGTGCTTACATTTGTTATTTTTCAGAGAGAAGGAGAATGATTTTGTTATTGCACTGTTTGGTTTCCCTTTAACGTTCAGTCTAGTGCAGTGGTTTTCAGCCTATGATTTGCCGACTTCTGAGGCTGTGCCATAAGGGCAGGAGACTAGACTTGTTGATCTCTTGAGATCCCTTCCAGTTCTAGTGGTCTATGATTCTATGTCTAAGATTTCCAAAGGGGTCTGCAGTTCTATTTGAAATTTGTTAAGGGTCTACAAATGGGAAAAAAGGTTGAAGATTACTGCTGTACTCTCATACTTTCATTATATAAAATGATTTCCAGGCATAATCTAATTTCCACATTTTACGGTTATTCTGTTGTATTGCTAGGTACTGTACCTAGTAACAAGAAACCACTCTTTTCCTACTGCTCCCAGAAATAGTGCCACCCATCAATCTCTACAATATCTACAAATACTGGACTAAAGAATCCACAAAGAATTGGTCAGAAGGATTGGCACGTTAGTCAACCATGTTTATAAATTAAGCTATACTCAAGGAGGTCAGTTCTTTTCAAGGCAAATGAAATTAAGAGGTTATTGTTTAAAAAGTAACGGTAAAATGTCTGATTAATGTTTTTATAAAATAATGCATCACCCCTACATGAATCATTATCTCAATTAAAATCCATGAACTTACAGCTTGTTTCAATTGCCCATGATGGTGTTAAAACAATAAATCCCCTGAAATGTTCCGCAACCCACTGCAGAACAGCATTTCCTGTGCTTGCTGTGAGATTACCTCTTTTAGATACTGATCAAGGACAACTGACACATAGCTAACTTGCTGCAGTAAACCTTTAAATGAATGCATTTTCTTGCTAGGATTTAAATTAATGTAATTATTTTCTGGACAGTACTTACGGTTCAAATTCATTTATAAGTGGTCTGATATACACAGGGAAATGATCCCTATAATCTATAAATCTTTAAATTAAAGTAAATTATTTTCAGAAAACTGTGCTGGTCCCAGAATATTAATGCATTGTTTTTCTAATGTTGCCTTTCATGTAATGCAGACAGCAACTTGCTCTTAGTAGTGTAACTGCTAACTGTAGCACCTACAGAGGTGACAAACATGAAAAGGAGGTTGAAATTATATCATGATCTAAAAATCAGCAACATGATTATTTCCCAGAGTTTCCGCGTCTGATCTTTCATAGGATTGTTTTTGTGTAGCCGTTCAGTACCACAGAAATTTCCCTTTTTAAAATAGCTGACACCTTCAGCCAATTTTCCTCCATGTTGAAATTTGCTGCAAGTTTACATCTGTGGGTGTCTACCCCCATTTTAAATTAAACTATACAAATAAATCTCTTATGAAGAGTGGCCTTGCATCATCTCATCCTTTCCATTCTCAACAACTGACTAACTAGTTAATAGTTACCATCTAGCTAGAGTTTAGCAGGAGAGTCTTAGGTATTTTTATGTGTTTGTTCCATCTCTCAAGGTCATCGTATACGACATTACAAAATACTGAATTTAATTTGAATATGAGGGGGATCCTTCTTTTAATACTACAAATCCCATAAGCTACTTTTGCCATAAAATATTTGTCTAACATTTTAATTATTTTGAAAAGGTTTCAAACAGTTTGATTGAAGCAAATATGAATCATGCCATTCAGCCCTGAGTGATTCTTAAGCCTTGAAAGTCCATGTCCAATATATATATACATGCTTCATAATACATGACAACAGGTAAGGCACCTGCCCATTAGGCAGTTGGCACTCCCAAAGCTACAGTTGGTATAGTCATGCATCATGGTTAATGAAACAAAGCCTTGTAAAATATGGTATTCTTGGCATTCAAGTAGTGTTCATGAGACATACATGCATCTAAAACATTTTTGTGAAAATTCTGTTTGAGATACACTGCATGCACCTATGTCTATCTTCTAAACTTGATAGTTAACCTGTTGTGTAACATCTTTATGAACCATATGATAGCTTGTCTCAGAGGGGCAACGGTGTTAGTCTGTAACATTAAATACAACAAGTAATCCTTAGAGGCTAACAAAAATATATATAGTATTATGAGTTTTCATGGGCAAAACCCACTTCTTCAGATGAGCTGGGTGTGATAACTATCCTCTGGGTTGGTGTGTATTATTATTATATTAGTATAGCATAGCTATTAATTGTGATTTTCCCCTAACAAAAAAAAGTGCAACCACATGAACATTTCAAGTTCAAGTGAAAATTCAGGATAATTCAAATATGGGAAGCTATGCAACCTGTGGAGAAAGTAGATAATTACACAAACTGATGAACTAAGATTGGTTTGTAAAAGTCAGCTCAAACAGTAGGTAAGTCAACCAGCAGAGTAATAAATATGAGAGTTCTGTGGAATATTTCCCCACATAAAATCCTAATGCAAATGCATTATATTTTGTGGCATGGTGTGACATTAGTTTAGTACTTCCAGACCTTTTGTGGGGGTTTTCTTGTCCCCCCCCCCCTTGCTCATCAGCAGTATTCTCTCAAAAACTCTCGTATAATTCAGAAGGCTAACAGGCAATGACTGTTTAATAATTCTGATTGGATTAAGGCAACATGTCGCCTAAAATCTCTGTTATCCTGTTAGAAAGGCAGCTAGGGATGATTTTCTTGTTATAGAAAGTTATCATCCTATTGAAGAGACAGGCCTATGCATAAAATAGTTTATTTCGAATCCCACTCAGTAAAACTAGATGGCTGTCATCTGCTTTTGCGGAAAAACTTGCCAGCTGTCTACACTGGCCGCTTGAATTTCCGCAAAAGCACTGACGATCTCATGTAAGATTGTCAGTGCTTTTGCGGAAATACTATGCTGCTCCCGTTTGGGCAAAAGTCTTTTTCCGAAAGACTTTTGCGCAAAAGGGCCAGTGTAGACAGCAGAGATTTCTTTTCCGCAAAAAAGCCCCGATCGCGAAAATGGCGATCGGGGCTTTTTTGCGGAAAAGCGTGTCTAGATTGGCCACGGACGCTTTTCCACAAAAAGTGCTTTTGCGGAAAAGCGTCCTGCCAATCTAGATGCTCTTTTACGAAAATGCTTTTAACGGAAAACTTTTCCGTTAAAAGCATTTCCGGAAAATCATGCCAGTGTAGACGTAGCCGATATGTATAGCTTCAGTGATGTATGCCAGCATTACCAATATCTTAATATTCACAAACACCAAGATCAGATAAATATAGCATAACGCACATGTATGAATGTTTATGTATTTGCTGTCCAAAATCAAATCTCAGCCAACTAACAAATTATCAATAGTTACTGTAAAATTAATGCAACTTAACTTCATCAAGTGGTAATCTAAAAATAAATTAGCTTTCAAATAAACTAATGTCTATTCCTGGCTGCCAGTGCAGTGGTGGATTCTCTAGTACCTTTTTTCCAATCTAGTTTTCAATTACTTAAGATTTAAAGGTTAGCATTGTTTCCAGGTAGCTGCTGTCTATTTGACAGATGATTACTATTACTAATCATAATCATATAAAGCATGCTTTTGATCCTCCACAAAAGCTCTCAAGGGTTCACCTCCATAAGAGCAAATGAAATATAATACAATATCATTCTCTTCAAGCATAAACACGTGTACACATTAGGGTTGTCCTTTAAACCAATCAGAATCCAGCTTTTTAATGGTGCAATGAGCAATTGTTTACATACACTGTTCAAACATTTGTTTGTCAAGAGTCTGTTTTTAACCTGTTTGAGAACATTTAGAAATTGCTGTAGATTAAATATATGTGAAATCAATGTAATCCAACACATCCTTATGATCAGTATTTGTAGCTTGACAAATAACTATCTTTGACTCAACATTTATGTAGAAACAAGGGAAAAGCATCCTTTTGCAACTTTTTGTTGTCCTCAAATGATCTCTCTTCCATTTTGTTTAAAACATTTTGAAGAGTCAAAATCATCACAAAAGACCTAATTCCAATGAAATTAAAGGAAGTTTTGCCAATGACATTCATAGGAGCAGGGATGGAGCCATTGATTGTAGAAAAATATATGTATATTATATTAAAAACACCAGAAAATAGTGTTTGCAAATATACAGTTGCAAAATGTGCATTATTTCTAGTATAAGCACACAGTGAATTCGTTTGGCAGTTTTGATAAAATCTGTGTCTTCCTACATATTTTGCTTCATATATAATGACTGTACTATTCATTGTCTTAGGTGTTTGGGTATCAACTGCAACTCAAAAATGGGCATGCAAATCCCTTAGGTGGGTTTGAAAATCTTAGCCTCTTATTCCTAAAAGGAGAAGTGCCTCACAAATGCAACACTGTTGTGAGTACACATGTTTAAGACAGCTTACAAGGAGCAGAATAACAAGCCTTAGTGCAGGTATTACATATAAAAATGTCTCCCTAAAATTCTTTGTATAATGTCCTTTTGAGTGCCACACTGCAGGTGCACATGCACCTTTCATCAGAAATATTTGCTACCCAGGCCCTTTCATCTTGCACATGAACTCCAGGCATCCATGTGCCCTGTAGGAAAGATGTAAAGAGCTGCACAGGTAAACCACCCTCAGTTCCTTTTCAAGTGCCTCAACCTGAACTGAACTTTCTTGCATGGCTTCTTCTAAGAAGATCTTATTGCAGCTTTAACCATAGGGGCAGTTCTAGTTTTACTTCATTTTAGTTCAGTTGTTAGGTTTTCTTTTAAATTCTTCAGTTTTTTATTATACACTCCTGCATCCCCCCCCCTTCCCGTCTCCCTAAGGTATGAGATAGCGCCATAACGTGATATGTAAATCCCGGCTTCATTTGCAATTTTGAATGTCTTCATTTGCATCCCTCTCTCAAAAGAGGGTGCAAGTATAGACATACTCTCAGTTAGCGGAAGGTTCTGTTAAAATGTGTGCAGATGTTCCCGTTACTCAACCGCCTCTCACCCTCACTATAACTTCAGATGCATCCTTCCAGGGGTGTCCTTAAATATTATGTGCTCTATATAAAAGCAAGGGTGCAAGGGGCAGGAAGTTGTACGTATGGGAACATTTTAAGTATGGTCCCAGCTGTTGGACCTTCACCCCCCTATCAGCCTCATTCCCACCCCAACCCCCACCCCCAAACCCATCTGTAGCTTCAGCCCCAGCTCCCAGAGCAATCCAAATCCCCCTCTCCCAGAAATACGGCCCTGCTCCCAACCCCAGGTGGCACAGCCTGCCTTACCTGAATTATTTGATGTCCCATAGGCCCTAGGCATACCCAGCATGGGGCACAACTAAATTCAGAGCATTCAGATGCCATCAGTTTAGTGGTACCCTACACAGCTGCAAATGCTGTATAAGTGTAAAGAAAATGCTTCATCTGTCCTGGCATGGGGAAGCTCCATACACAGAGTGTTCAGAGCAAATGGTCTTCCCAGAAGTTTCTTCCCCACTTCAAAACTTTTGGAGCTCAGGAGAGTCAGGTATCTGTACATTCACTTTACTATGGGTCAAAGGTCTTTCCATCAAGGGCATGCCAGGCATAATCTGAATGTTCTTCAACAATTGCCAAGGAGGAGTGAAATTCTGTTCTCTTTGTATGGAATCTATGAAACCGATGCATAGTCACATTTTCACTTAGGCCTCTTAGCTTCCAGGCATTCAAAAGAGCACAGCCAATGATTTGTGAAGGCTATTGTCCCAGGATTACAAGTGGAAACTAGACAATTAGAACTTCAGATATATTTGTCTATATTTGCAGAACCAGATCTTTTTTGTCAGCACCATCAACAGAAAATGCAATACAATTCTGCTAAAGAGAAGCTTCTCAATCTTTAGTTAGTAGAGGATTATTTTCTCATTCCTTGGAATGGAGTCCTTCTCTGTACCTTCCTTCCAACCCCATTGATTCTAAACCTACTAAAGAAGATCAAGCAAGACAGAGCAAAAGTCATTTTAATGGTACCAACTTGGCCAAAACCAGTTTCATTCCCTTACCTGATTCACCTGACTTCTTGCTGAGTGTTGCAACTTTTCACTGTTCCACAACTACTGTCTTAGGGCTCAGGTTAGTTTCTCCATCTGAGCATGAACATTCTATGACTCAGAATACCTAGGATGCACAAGAGGAATGAATGGGCACTGCTACTGAAGCTATCCAATCAAAGATATCTAGAGCATATGCTTACTACCTAAGGCGAAGCTCCCACAGGGACAAACATCTCAAAGAAATTCCAGTTATTTTACAAGGCAAGTTACATCTCCATCCAAACTGAGAAAGTTATTTGTTCTGACATGAAAATGAAGGGTGGATAATTTGAAGATAGGTATATTTAAATATAATTTTCTGGTATTTCAAGTTGTCTTTTAAAGTGCAAAAACATAATTGCAAACATAAAACACCAAACATTGTAGGACATCTACAGAGACCAGCAATATACAGGACTCCTTGTACACTCTGGAAGGAAAAAAAAAAAGATTTCATGCATTGGTCATGGTATAAATGTAAAATTGTCATGGATGACAAGAATAAGATGTCAGAGTTCCTTAATTGTATTCAGATTGCTCTCTGGAAAATGTAAATAGTAACTCTGAATGCCAGCCATTGAGCGGGGTCTTTGCATTGCACTGCTGTTTATTTCTCACTTTGTTTTGCTAATTTTAGGCAGCCAAATCTCACAATTATCCATAGTCTTTTATTTACATTAATCAGTCCCACTTCTGTCCCCACTACCCAGGGATGCATTTCCCAACAATGATTTATCCCCTTCTTGACTCTTCCCTTTCACATTGCAGAACTCATTGGGAAGTGTTGCATAAGGCAATCCATCCCCTTGTTTAAGTAATGGGACTGGGTTTCATAATGAATAAGATGTTTGATATCTACAGGAAGGTACCTTATGGAGGGAACACCGAGGACCATCTTGAAGAGTTTTCAGTCAAAGGGTAGGGCTTGTCTCCCACTGTTTCCAGAATCCTTGGAATCCACAACATCCAGGGATCTCTGTGCTGGTTCTAGGGCCTCTGGCTTTCCTCTGTCTCCTTATCCATGTGGCTCCTTTGGAATTGCTCAGTGAAGTTTTAATCTATTACTACCCTTGAAGTGTGGAGGGCACGGGCAATGTATTAATACAGCCACAGACTACACTGACTGGCCACTAGATGTTTTACCAGGCTAGCTGGGGATAATGCTCATTCCAATATAGAACTGTTACCTGCCTCTTGTGATCAGCAGCTACAGATCCCTCAGCCCTGTGGAATGGACTCCAGAGACTAGCAACAATATGGCAAGGCTGAAATCCATACAGAAGAAACCCTAATAAAGACCTTCTCCATTGGTAGGAGAGGGGGAAGAATAATATAGTGTGAGATTCCTTGTACTTAAAATAGGGAATCCTTCTGAAACCAGTACTGCCAAAATGAAATAAACGTATGCTTTCATTAAGGTTATTACTAGCATATGCCCATCAGCAAAATCTGAGAGGCTATTCAAAGTTAAACGAGATACTGTTAGACTGCTCTGTATTTATTTCCTACAAGACTCATATTTTCTCTGCTTTAATTCATTGGTTAGAGAACTTGGAAATGGAATTACTTGTAATGACAGATGTATTTAAACAGTCTCTTAGGGTATGTCTACACTACGGGATAAGGTCGAATTAAGATATGCAACTTCAGCTACGTTAATTGCAAAGATGAAGTTGAAGTACCTTAACTCAACTTTTGACACTGTCCACACTGCAGGAAGTCGAAGGGAGAATACTCTCCCTTCGACTTCCTTACTGCTCGTGGAAGCAGGACTACTGGCATCAACCAGTGTGCCCCTCTCAGTTCGAATGATGGTGTCTTCACTAAACCCACTGATTCAAACCCTGGAAGATCGACGGTGGCAGCTTCGATCTTCTCTGTAGTGTAGACATACTTCTAGAGTTTGGATGAGGGAGAGAGTAAAAAGGGAAAAAAATCTTTAAGTTTTATGAAAGTACCAAGAAGATTTAAGGGTTTGATGTTCAATTAAAAAAATTGAACCAAATGTAAAATAAAATGAGATGTCACCTACATTTTACTGGTAAGTCATTTTTAAGTTTACACAAGACCTAAGAGAGAGAGAGAGACTCATCATTTCTGTATCTAGTACTGTTACAGATGATTTAAAATCATCCCCCTCTGCCATGCCTAGAACGTCTCTTTTTCCTGCGTATGCCTTGCTATTCAAAAGGGAAGCCACTTGACAAGTTGGAGCTCTGCTTTTATTTATTCATTGCACTCCCTGCTGTGTCTTAAGTCTACACTGCACAATAATAGGGGGCTTGCAACCAGTTTAATAGTATTGAGTAAACTGAAATAAAGAGAGCTTAAAACAGTGTGTGTGGATTACATTAACTGCTTGCTAGTTGAACCAATTTGTATTTCAGGTGAGTCTGTCTACAATAGATTGAACTCATTGGTTGATCCTTTTCCATCTGTATTTTATTTAGTGTATATATTCATTATTTTTGCTGCAGCATATTTAAAACATACAATGGAATCAATTTGATTGCTCATTCATTCCAGTTTAAAACATAGAACTATGTATTATCTCTGATAATGAATGAGTAGAAATAAAGTTAACTAGTAAGGACATCTGTTGACTATTTAATTTCATTCTATGCTGCTTTGTATAATTCTCTGCTAAAAGCCTTTAACAAGAGAGAACACTTAATCCTAACAAAGCTTTTCTTAATTCTTACCAAGATGATCTGATCCTTTGTAGTCATCCGTTCACTGAAGGATTTGACTTTGAATATTCCTCGGTCTTAATACATGTATTAGAAAAAAAAGAAAAGTTGTACTTACATAATTACAATCCTGCAAGTTATGTATCTTTGAGCTACAGAAGACAAAAATTAGGAATGTTGCTGCATACAATTAATTTGCTTTGGTAATATTATTTTACTGAAAGCAGTTGCATTTTTCTTTAGGGAAATCTACAGTAACTTGTGACATGTATCATGCATAGTTTTTAATGAGCTCTTAGTGTTCCATGCTAGGGAAAATGACAAAATTTGATTTTGGATTAAACAAATCCTTTCACAAGTTATATCTGCTTATTCCAGGCTTGCATTTGGCACAGAATATTAAGAGTATTTATCATTTCCTGCAGCTCTTTAAATATTTCATTTAGTCCACAATATGAATTCCCATTCTGGATCAAACCAATGATTTGTGTAGTAGGGTATCCTGTTTTTGACAGCAACCAGTGCCAGGTGTTTCAAAGAAAATGAACAAAATGGGAACATTTTTGAGTGATTAATGCCCTGTTGTCCATTGAATTTCATCTGCCATTTTCTCTCCAATCACACAGTTCAAGAGCTGGCTTTTAAAACCCTCGTGCCCCAGAGGAGGTAACTGATGGTAAGGAGATGGTCACAGGATAATTTAAAAAAAAATTACATCTGATCAGAAGTTGTTCTTAATTAGCATCTGAGCCTTGAGTTCTGGGCATATGAAAGAGTCTAATGATAGGCATGGACACATATACCTATCTGAAAATCTAGACATTCACACTTCATGTCCAAAATACTTCACTAACCATTTTAATGCTCACTTCAGTCAACTACAATGTTCTCTTTCTGTATTTGCTTCTCAGTGGAAGCACAGTCCAAGTGGGACCTGAACAAAAGCATCTTATCCCTTTATTCTGAGGAAGTTTGAATATGGATCCAAACATGAAGGTTTTTTAGTTACAGAATATTGTTTGACAGCAAAATATCAACCCACACCACCATTCATAGAGAATCCCCATGCTGTGTGCTGTGTTACTCAAGCATTTTCACTGAAGAATCATGAAAGCTCAGATATCAATTTTTCTGTTTCAAGATTTTTAAAAAAATCTTATATTACGAAGGCAAGAATTAACATTATGCATTAAGATTTCCTGAAGCCCATGAATCATTTGGATCTCTGAAGTGATGGCGTTGTCAAAACTAAAACAGAGTGGGTTGTAATTTTTCATACATGCTGGTCCCATGCTTCCTGACTCATCTATTAATTAGTGATCTGAAAATAAAAGCTGAAAAGATCACCATTTTTAGATGCTAGTTGTCAGTTCAAAGCCAGGTGGGGGATCAAGTGAGTCAAGTATTTGTTCTAACGAGGTATCTGTGCCAATGGTGTGTATTCTTGAAAGCTGAGGGGGGGGGGGGCATATAATAGTGAATTATCAATAAGATGTGCATCACAGTTGCATGCACTCTGAAAAGTATAATGGAGAGAGAGAGAACTTACTGATGATGGCTCCCACTCCCCTTATGTCATTCATTAATGTTGATTCTGGACACTTAGTAAATGATTAAGACTTTACTGAATATCAGTGAAGGCCAAATTCATCTGGCATTTATCAGCTGTGACAAGATAATGACAGCTATAAATCACCCGACAGCCTTGAGATTGGTATAGCAGGTAAACTCATTAGCTTGCGGTAGTCTGTCAGTGGGGAGGAGACTTTTTTACTTTGCAGCGTATCATTTGTGCTATAAAAGGATGTGCTGGGTTCACCTTACTCAAACATTTCTGCTAGCATATGGTTTGGTGAATCTAGATAGCATTATTAATATTGCCCACTAATGTTGCCAAAAGTGGGGTCTATACTACTCATAAGCACCCTGGCCTGACAGTGAAATTATTTCTCATCATTATCCTCAAGGTACTGATGATCCTGGTAGAATTTTGGAGTTTACAAAATTCCCTTTTTTAAAATTTTTGTAAGTGGCGGCTTAAAGTTTATAAAATTATTTCAAATTAAGGACTCTATTTCCCTTTGTAATTTAAACCCAGATTTATGGTTTGCTTAATTTTTTTTTCTAACTTAAAGAGTATGCTACCATATTTAGATAGCTATGGTCTATCAAGTTGCTTTCTACTGTTGCAAGAAGAGGCATAAATCCACTTTACATCAGTTATTTGGTGGGACAGGAGGAGAAGGGGTCTTTTGTAGAGTATATTTTCATGTTTTGCACAATTTTGCCTTTGCACTACCCACAGTTCTGTGGGCAAAGCATCCTTGAAGGGAAAGTGCAACAGATCCACAGATCATTCAAGACAAGCAGATTTACAGTTAAGTTACCATGTTCCTTTCCTGTCTAAAAATGCTGCAAGGCATGGAAGTTTAAGTGTGAATTAAGGTTGCCTTAAAATGGTGTACATTAATTTGCTTGCTGAAGCTTTTGTGTGTTAGGACGCTTCATAGCAAGTTTGTCTTAACAAATGGCTGAGAAGTAAATAGTTATAAATGGCAAATACTGTTGTCTGTGCGAGAAAGCAACATGCAAAAGCAATTGATATTAAAAAAAAACCCCTAGGGACAGCCAGTTGTATTGTTTGCCTTTAATACTGTGGACCTCATTAAACAATCTCACTCCCTACCATTGTAAGTAAAATGCACTTTATGCTTTATCATATTTTCCATATGAAGCATAGGGCGGGGGAGGGGAGGGTGTTCAAACTTTTTCTCTCATGACCCAGTTGCAGAAAATTGTTGATGCCTGTGACCCAACATGATTTGACTAGAGTGTGGGCTCCAGGGTGGGGCTGAGGATGAGAGCTTTGGAGTGTAGGATGGGGCTCTGGTGTTGGGGGGGGGGGGGAGCAGAGCAGGAAGGGCTTACCTTGAGCAACTTCCAGTCAGCAAGGCATCGGGGGTGCTAAGGAAGGCTCCCTGCCTCTCCTGACACTGCAAACCATGCTGCGCCCCAGAAGCAGTCAGCAGCAGGTTCCTAGCCAGTGAGTGTGTGGAGCTATTACTCAGGGCAGGGGCAGGGGCATGGGCAGTGTGTGGAGCCCTGTGCTGTCTTCCCCCCACCTGCAGAAGCCAGGCCTGCTGCACAATTTCCGGTGCCAGGACAGGCAGACAGCCTGCCTTAGCACTCCCACTGGCCACCTGATCCCCCTGCAGCAATGAGACCCAGTGGCTGACATTCCACGACCCAGTACTGGATCGCGGGACTCATAGTTTGAAAACCACTGGTATAGGGAATGCCACAGACTTCTAAAGTAATACGGAAACCAAAATTACTTAGTTATGACTCAGTAAGGCAATGCTACAGCTTTCTCTTGTTTTTAGTATAGGGAAAAATAAGTGGCTAAGAGTATTTTCTCAGATAGCATTATGTAGTAATTTTTAGCAAATAGTGTAAAAAGTGTCAATGTTTTTAAAAGTGTCCATTATTGATATATTTTCATGAAAATTTCAGGAATGAGATTGCAGTATTAGGAACTTCATTTTGCTGGTGCTATTAAGCAAGGCTAAGATGCCTCATTCCTCAGGTGCAAGGTTTTGTTTTCAGGGTTTTTGTTTTTTGGAATTGTATGATACCACAAGACTGATTCTATACAGTCTACCAGCAAGCATCAGGAACATAAACAGTAGTAACCAATAGCAGAGCTAGCCCAGGACCAAATGCCCACCCCCCACCTCCGAGGCAAGGAGCATCTTCAGTGCCACCTCCAGTTGGCGAAAATGTTTCATATCTTATTTTGGACTGAATTTGAATTTATAACTTTGTACAATTTAGACACATGATTTATTCCTGTCATATAGGATGATAAATTCCTCTTCTATCTCTAAGTAACAAAAACAGCACCCTGAGTCTTGGCACCCCTGCAAATCTGGTTGCCTGGGTCACCTTCCTCTAAATCTAGTCCTGCCCGGTAATTCTAGTGTTTAGTCATCTCTCTTTGCCTCTGTCTAGTTTCTTAATAATATACGCATGTCTTTGACGTTTGCAGTACTTAACTTTCTCAGTTGGTATAGTATAATTAATTCCAGTACATGATGTACTACCAAATTTTCCTGTGTCACGTCTAGATGAAATTGTTACTAACCTCTGACGGTTTTAAAGATTTAAAAAAAAAAACATACTGGCTTAGTCAGCATGAGGAATTCATGCTAAATGCTGTGTCTAAGTTATTAATAATATCGTCTCACCTACAGTGGGCCAAATTAATGTCATAAAGGGGTCAAATTCCTTTGACTTTAGTGGAGTTGCAGCCATTTTTTTCCTGCACTGAATTTGCCATGGTCTGAGTGATAAATCCTTTGCTCCAAATCTCTCATGGTCAGTATCATTCCATACACATTCTGAGATCAGGAAAATGTTAAATGACGAAAAGGAGCTAAGTTTGATTTTTTTAATATGTGCCAGAAACAGGATCTCAAGACAAATCAAGGCTGAATTTATGTTCTCAGTTACGTTCTTCACTCGGAATGGTATCAACAGCGTTGCTAGAGTTTAACTGAGGGCAGAATTTGCTCCATAAGGTATCCAAGTACTGTAGAAGATAAATATAGTGCTCAGTCATATAGACTAGGTTGCAAATCTTCCAGGAAATCTTTTGGAAGCTCTTTAAAATATTAGTGTGCAAATTACATACAGTATACACTAAATGGAAACCTTACAGCATACCTCTGCAGAAGAGCGTGTCTCTAGGGGTATGTCTATACTAGCCCACTACTTTGAACTAGGGAGGCTAATGAGGGCGACCAAAATTACTAATGAAGCGCGGGATTTAAATATCCCGCGCTTGATTAGCATATTCCCGGTCGGTCGCCGTTTTGGAATCTGACCTCATGAGGTTTAACAGTTAATTCGAACTAAGGGGTTTATCTCAGAATCGTGCTTCTCTGCCGTGTGTAAACGCGGGCAGTTACTTCGGCCAAGTCAGTTTCCAAAAAATGGTGACTGGCCGGGAATATGCTAATCAAATGCAAGATATTTAAATCCCGCGCTTCATTAGCAATTTCGGTCATCCTCATTAGCCTCCCTTGTTCAAACTAGGGGGCTAGTGTAGACGTACCCTAGGAAAAGTAGGGTAAACCTGTTAAAAAACATCATATAAGAGAACCTGCTAGTGCTAATTGGTATCTCCAAAGATATTTTTTATGTTAAAGGGGGCATGTGATTATAAGTAAGTTTTTGTCTATAAAAGGTTTCCCCCAAAGACTCTAAATTGTTCTACAGAAATCTTCAAATTTTGTAAAAGCTTTTAAAATAGTAATTGCAGAGACATTTGACGATTTTTAATGATTGTTCCTACATAAAGAAAGATGCAATCTCCATTTGGAGAAACCAAAACTGATGGTAGTAGGGGCGGGGAATTTGTATGGTGTATATAAAAATCTGCACTAGTTAATCCTGGTTGCAGAAATTTTAAGATACTGCAGAAAACCTGTCTCTCCTTCTTTTTCATCTACTTCCCTAATTCTAGAGTAGATATATTATTTACTGTCTAAATTAATAGCAGAATACTCTGCTGTGGGGAGAAATTGGGATTTGACCATCAAAGAATGGTTTGCATATTTAAACTCCACATTTTTACAGTGTGCTGCAAGATACTCTGTGTTAGAAGACTATAAGTTTTGCTTTTTTATAGGTGCAAATTATACCTTCCTAAATCTATTTCAATACTATTTAAGATGTTTTCCCCAGGATTTTTGCTCACTTCTGGGTCTTTTTTTAATGTTTAATATCTAAGGAGAAAAATGTTCCTATTGTTAATGCCGTGTGTCACATTTTAAGAAAATGTTAATTTATCACATGCATGTAAAAAGTTGTGCTCATTTGGGTGGTCCACAGCTTCAGCCTATTATTATTTTTTAAATAATTTTATGTCTGGGATATGTGTGGCCTTTTGATTGATGACATGCAGAAAAAAGAATGCAAGTGACTGTCAGCATGTTTTGCATTTGGAGCTGAACTTTGAGGACCCTCCCTCCAAATCTGAGTAGTGCCTTTACGTCATTAGACATAACCTGCGCTATCAGTTTCCGTGTTTTTAATTAACAAACTCCCAGTTTCCTCCCTTCTGATGCAACTTATGCCTCTCTGCTTGTTTCACACCCACTCTTTTGTTGCTTAGGAGTGCCAGAATAGTGCATGCTGCATATATATACACAGGCTTTCAGTTATAATATTAGCCTCTGCTATACTGCCATAGAAGAATACCAGGGACAATCCTATTAGTTTTTGAGCAGGAAAGAAGTTACTGTTGTTATTAACTTCTTTTATTATGGGAGGCAGTGACTGAAAAAAAACAACTTGGTCATGGTGGATAATCAGATGAATCGGAATTCCCAGTATGATGTTGGGGCAAAAGAGTCCATGTATAAACAGTGAAATATTGAACAGATATAGTTTATATTTCCTCTGTATTTAGCACTGATGTGACTGTTACTTCAGTACTAAGTCCAGTTCTGGTGTTCACAATTGAAGGAGACTGAAAAACTGGAGCAGGTTCACAGAAGAGCCACAAGGCTGGGCCCACGACAGGCAGAGGCTGTTTGGGCTGAGCCTAGCACACCATGGGTGTGCTTGTCTGAGCCTCCAGTTAACGGGTAACCAGCAAAAAGGTGTACCTAGCAAAAATAGGTCTCAAAATTTGGGTTTTGCATTATAGTTGTATCCATATTGCTACATAAATGCAGGGTATAAATTGTCAATATTCATGGTCCTGTATGCAGTGCTATCTCACATTTTTCCATCAGAGTCTACACTTCAAAATCTTAACGTTTTAATTATAGATTGTCACCCTTAGGTTAGATTTATCATGCTTCACAGTTTTAACCATGACTCTGGTTATTCCAACCCAAGGACAGGCTTCACTGTGCAGTAACTAACACTGTGCAGCCAGATCCCATTCTTATGTTGTTGGGTTTTTTTAATTTTTAGCCTGGATGTGTAAACACTACTGAAGTGGATATAAAAAAGTCTTCAAGAATGAAAAATCCTCACAAAACAAGAAAGGTAAGTACCGTGTTTGAAGAGAAAGTGGTACATTTTTCCAATTTGTTTTGTTCCCTAATTGTTGTTTTTTAATATGGCTGAAATATGTAAAACCTCATTCCATAGCCTGTTGTGACTTGAAACTGCTAATTAGTCATACAGTTTCTAAAAATTAAGAGATCTGCTTTTTCTTCATATGCTTTCTTCCAAGAGTACTGAGGACCTGCAGTGTCTGTGATTCACTCATAATAAAACCTTACAAGAACTTTCCCAATTTAACTGACCTGAACAAAATATGTTGTTTGCAAATGTAAATTCCATGGTCTCAAGGAATCCCTCAGGAACACAGACAGGGACAAAAAGTATAAAAGCCTCATATTTAGCAGTATACAACATATTGCCAGCATGTTGCTCAGTATATTGCATGGTACATACTTAGTACCCCACTTACCAGTTTTCTATCAGTAGTTAAAGGGAAAACATAGTGAAAATGCCCACAGAATTTTCACTTTAAGTACAAACATGGAAGAAAAATAATAGTAGTAATGGATACCTGCATTTCCTTGAAGGCAAAGAAAAACTCTTCTTTAGAATAAAAATGAAAGCCTTGAAACTTTGGATGAAGTGGATTTGAGATACCAAACCAATTTTACAAATTGCCCGAGTCTAAACCCTAGATCCATTGCCCGAGTCTATACCCCAAATTCAGCCCTAAATTGCAAGGCATTCCAGATCCAGAGTTGGATCCCAGGTCTGTACATTGAGCCCATTCTTGATCTCAAGTATCACTTTGGAATTTGATTATCATACTGTTTCATGGTGATGTTCTCAATCTGAAGGAAGACTGGATTTGGAGATGCCATCCGCACAATTTGATTGCATCAGTGAAAGGTCCCAGGCATTAGTTATTTATGAAGCACCTGGCACACACTTGGTACATGGCAATGTACCTCTCAATTTCCTGTTCCATCTCTTCCATGTCAACCACCTCCATCCACTATAATATCTCCCCTACTGGGTCATATACTAATGCTTGCTACATGCATATAGACAGCACATAGATAGCGCTAGGCAAAAAATCCTACATCATCAAGAAATAGCACAATTTTTTCAGAATTCTTTATTTTATCTCGCAGTAGTGTGTTTCAATGTATGGCATATTTACAGTGCTTTTGAACACTGATGCAAGGCTTGCGAAAACACAGAGGTAGCTAACTTTTCGAATACATTATACAAAATATATAGTGGTTATTTGTATGCCTGAGATAAACAGTTTTTTATAAACAAATGTCTTTCTTTCCATGCTGTTGCATAGTCTGTCTATGGATTACAAAATGACATTCGAAGTCACAGTCCTACCCACACACCGGTACCAGAAACTAAGCCACCCACAGAAGATGAATTACACGAAGAGGTTTGAAAAAACTATTATAGACTTTTAAATAAATCATTCTGGAAAACAAAAATTAGAACAAAAAGTTACCATAGCTGTCCAGTATATTTATTTAGCATTTTAATTAGGTTAGTTACATGTTTAGCGTAAACAATGTTTGAGAATATATTTCTTCTCATCTTAGTATGTGGAGATATATGCATAACTTTCATTAAGGATAATAGGAGTAACACAAACTTTGTTTAGCCTTTGTTAACAGAGGAAGGCTTTACCAATAACACTGTTTGTATGTTCTTTTTGTAGGTAAATGTATCAGCCTTTTTGCAGTGACCAGTTCACTCACTCTCTTTTCCAACGCTTCACTTTGAGATTTGAGAGCATAATTGCATCTCAGTGTGTGTGGATTTACTCACATATTGCCATTAACACTTAATTAATCTTTCACAGAGCAATGGAAGTGGTAAAAAGTAGATGACTAGGAACAATTAATGGGCTTCTCTGTAAACATTAAAACATTATTTTGATTTCTGTTGACAAACTTGTAGGAAAAACGTTAGACTTGTCCGTACATAACTTACTATAATTTCTTTATTTAACAGAATTCCATCCACTTTAAGAAATGTGATGATAATATGTCATTATAGCTCAGATACACTTCTCTGTCATTTAGGAAAAATTAAATTTACAATGTTCCCCTAATAAATATTTCTGAAAATAGAGCCAAACAAGAAATCCTCATTCCACTTTTTGCCTTCCCTTTTTTTTTTCAGATAAAATATTGGCAAATACAGTTAGATAGACATCGATTAAAAATGTCAAAAGTTGCAGAGAGGTACGTATCTTGTTATATTTTCTATTTTTTAAATGATCTAAGAAATTTATGGAAAATTTCTGGGAGGAGGAGCCAGAGAGGAGACAACAATGGAGCTGGGACATGTTACTCAAATTGATTGAAGACAGTTTACTTTGAGCGAAGGCATGTCTATTTTCTGATTCACTAGTAGGCTGTGATTTAATGCCATTTTTCTCAGTTCAGTGAAACAAACAAACAAAAACGGTGAATTTAGAACGAAGTGGTGGCCCTATCATGTAACTGCTTTGTGCACTGAGCTCTGGTGTTGTTTACCCTAGGACGGACAAGTGCTCCTGTTTTTCAGGGCCAGTGTAGAGAAAGTCTACAAAATTCCTAATGTAGATGTAACCTGCTGGTTATTGTATAGCGCATGAATCCATTTTGCCCTGTGTACAGAGGTCATGTCTGTTACAGCTCCGAAGTAGAGTCTGACTCTTTATTTTCAGCTGTTCTCCTAGTTTAGTCCCTAGTATTGGCTGTTTCACAAACACCTGTTGAAGTCATCGGGTACCGCTTCTGGTGCTGATAATTTTTTGTGGGTCTGCAAGGCATTTTTTTGTATCGGAACATTGTACTATGTTCATTCCCAAGAAATTTTAAAAAAAGATTCCTGTTCCATCCTTTTCCCCCTCCCGCCATCATTAACTGACACTTATCCTGCATGATCTCACCCCACTCTGCATTAATTCTGACGGAACAATCCAGTTTTGTAAGTAAATTTGGCAACTATATCTTCCAGAAAGCCAGGACTATCCTCAGTTTCAGAATAGATGCCTGTTTTAGAGAAACCATGATTTGTCATGTCTTTTTTCAACCCCTGTAGTCTGGCCACCTAAATAAGCCACAACACATCTGAGCTGGTGAATCAGGCAGCAGATTGCGTGACAACACCTACGCAGATCAGGGACCTATCCCCAGATTTAGTTGCACAATAATGTTATCACCTTGTCTCCATTAAGCCTCCCAAGGTGCGTCACACAACAGCATTATTCCGAAATAACAATGCGAGCATCTACACAGCAATTCCGTTATTTCGAAATAAATTAGAAAGGACAGCTTATTCCAACTTCTATAAACCTTATTCCACGACGAATAACATCTCTTCTGAAATTGCTATTTCGAAATAGCTCTAGTGTAGACTCTCAACTGCGCTATTTCAAAATAGCTCCTCCCCAGAGCCATTCAGAGTAATTACTCACTAGTGCTTCCTGGGTCTCTAAATCGAGGTAGCATGTCCACATTAGAAGAGCCTGCCTTGCACTAATTTTGAGGCTTCTCTGCAGTGTAGACGTGCTATTTCAAAATAAGTTATTTTGGAATATTTCTTTTGGAATAGCTTATTCCGAAATTAATGTACACAGTAGTTGTACCCCTAGTGAGCTCCCATCTGAAGGCAGCACTTCCTGACTCACAATCAGAAACTGTACAATTAGTTTTTTATTTCAACTTCTCTGTACCTTATTTCAACCTCTCTTCACCTCACTTGCCTCATCTATTCAATCAAGCTATCACCTGATAAATGGAGTGCATATTAGACATTATTCATTCATGCCTTTGAAATTCTTCAGTGAAATTCCATGTAGAAATGTATTAGTAAAGGTTGCAGTTTATTTTATTTCAGCCCTTGATAAAATAGTAGGCACTGTCCTACCACCACCATAGCTTAAATAGTTTACTTTTAAAAAACAGGTTTCTTGTTATAAAGCTTGATAATATAACAATGTTTGATGGTTTTGTTTTTCTAGTCTTTTAGCTTACACAGAGCAGTATATCGAATATGATCCGTTTCTTGTGTCGCCTGACCCCTCTAACCCTTGGCTATCTGATGACACTACTTTCTGGGAATTAGAGGCCAGGTATGTTGTTTCTTTTTTTCTTTTCACATTATCAATGTCAGTGCAGATTTCAACCCTACGTTCTGCAGCACAGTGTTGAGGTAGATAGGAAAGAGGATTCCCATGCATACCAATTTGTCCTGGTCTTTTCAGCTGTCCAGTTTCATGTTGTTAGAGATGGACTCATATACCTGCCTGAAAAAGTACAGAGGCCACCGTGGCCAATATACAGGGTTCCACTGGGAAGAGGACACACCCCACACACATTCCTATGTTATATTGATTGACTGAGTGCTTGGCACTGACCATTAAATCTCTGTATAACAACACTCTACAAGCCCAAGTGACTTGGAAAGTGAGAAATCTGTAGCTAAACTCAGGCCTTCCCATCATTACTTGCGAACACAACGCTAAAGTGCTCGCTCAATCTGTGACTGCTTTTATTTGTTGTCCCCAGCAAAGAGCCAGGACAACAGAGGGTAAAGCGATGGGGCTTTGGCATGGATGAAGCATTGAAGGACACAGTGGGGAGAGAGCAGTTTCTCAAATTCCTGGAGTCAGAATTCAGCTCGGAAAACTTAAGGTAAAGCTGAAGAATTTTTATCTTTTTACAACAGCTGAGAAATGATTTTTGTGTCCGTTGTCATTCTTTGTATTTTCTCCCTTGCAGATATAGTCCCATTTCTTCTCCTGAAGGGACCAATCCTACAAAGTGTTGCATGCCCTCATTTTCCAATGGCTTTGAGTGTTAATGGGGCTCAGGCCAACACCAACAAAGATGTCAATAGTCAGCATTCATAAACATACTGACTAGTGGGGTCCTTTCCCAAATCTTCAAATATGTGCCTTAGAAACACTGACCAACTCCAGGCTATTGTTTGTCTTTTAAGATGTGCAGCATTATAAGGACAGCAAATTTACAGTGGAAAATTTTCAAATGCAACCAAGGGGTTTAGGAATAAAAGTCCCATGGACTTTAGGAAATCTTCCCCTCAGTGGTTAAAAAGAATTATACAATTATCTTAATTCTTAAAGGAGGTGAAACGTGGTATAATGGATGTACAGGCAGTCCCCGACTTACGCGGATCCGACTTATGTCGGATCCACACTTACGAACGGAGCTTTCTCGCCCCGGAAGTCGGGGCGAGAAAGCCCCGTTCGTAAGCTGCTCCGGTGCCCCTGGTCTGCTGGAGACCGTCTCCAGCAGACCAGGGGCACCGGGCGGGTTCCCGCGCTTCTGAGGCTTTGCCGCCGCTGCTGCCGCTCCAGTCTGGATGCCTGTGGTCTGCTGGAGACCGTCCCCAGCAGACCACAGGCACCCAGACTGGAGCGGCAGCAGCGGCGGTTCCCCGCGCCTCTGAGGCTTTGCTCTGGCAAAACCTCAGAGGCGCGGGACCCCCCGCGGCTGCGGCTTCAGTCAGGGTGCCTGTGGTCTGCTGGGGACCGTCCCCAGCAGACCACAGGCATCCAGACTGGAGCGGCAGCAGCGGCGGTTCCCCGCGCCTCTGAGGCTTTGCTCTGGCAAAACCTCAAAGGCGCGGGACCCCCCGCGGCTGCGGCTTCAGTCCGGGTGCCTGTGGTCTGCTGGGGACCGTCCCCAGCAGACCACAGGCACCCAGACTGAAGCCGCAGCCGTGGTGGGGTCCCTCGCCTCTGAGGCTTTGCCAGAGCAAAGCCTCAGAGGCACGGCACCCCGCTGCCGCTGCGGCTCTGCTCCCCGTGTCCCTGGTCTGCTGGGGGGGGGGGGGACGCAGCTAGTGTGCTCCCCCCCGCCAGCAGACCAGGCTTTTGTTTTGGACTCTGGGGCAGAGCAGCTGGGGCGCTGCCGATTTGTCCTGCAGCGCCCGTGGGCACTACTGGACCAACCCGGCAGCACCCCAGCTGCTCTGCCCCAGGTCCTGATTCAGCCGCTGCTGGTCAGTTTCAGCAGCGGCTGAATCAGGACGTCTGGGGCAGAGCAGATGGGGTGCTGCTGGGTTGGTCCAGTAGCACCCCAGCTGCTCTGCCGCAGGCGTCCCCAAGTCAGCTTCTGCTGAAACTGACCAGTGCTGACTACAGGAAGCCCCAGGCAGAGTTGCTCTGCCCCGGGCTTCCTGGAATCAGCTGCTGATCAGTTTCAGCAGCAGCTGACTTGGGGACGCCTGGGGTTCTTAAGTTGATTCTGTATGTAAGTCAGAACTGGCGGTCAGTTTCAGCAGTGTCTGAATCTGGACGCAGTTCCGACTTACATACAGATTCAACTTAAGAACAAACCACAGTCCCTATCTTGTACTAACCCGGGGACTGCCTGTACAAGTTTTTTAAAAGCATGTAAATCTCCAAGCAGCTTCTCTTTATTGCACAGTAAAGGTGCTGTGTGTGTGTGTAGGGCCACTTGTCAAATCTATTTATTTCTACAGGTTGAGTCTCTGTAAACCAGTACTGTCTGGTCTGGCAACATCCTGGTTTGGCAGAACCACGGATGTTCCAGGGTCAGAGAATCTAGGTGGAGCGCTGGTGCCGAGGAGCCCTGCCAGCTATCAGGGCTTCCGGGAACAACCCAGCTGGGCCGCATAGTGGGGCCAGAAGTGCGGTGTTCTGCAGTGGGACTTCCCAGCACTGGGAGCTGGGCTGCTCAGTGTTATTGGCAAAACGAGGAGGGCGGGGTGGGGGGAGCAGTGGGGTCTCCAGCTAGTCCAGGGCTGGGATGGGGAAATAGCAGAGGGACCAGATATGACCTTCACCCAGGACTGGTCAGGTCCTGAGGGTGCCAGACCAGGGAGGTCCAACCTGTAGTTTAAAACAAGATTTCTTGAAAACAATATCAGAAAAGGCCTATTCCTCAGTATAGCATTATAGCCAAATTATTGGCAAAAGCCATTTATGATTGTTGCACTTCCAGAGAAGCCGTTTTAAAGCTTTTTGCACGTGAAAAGGACTTACCAATAGGTATTAATGTTTTGGTCTTCTGTTGCCCCCAAAAGTTAATTTTTGCTTCTCAAAAGTATGTACATCAAAACCTCATCCTCAAACTAAGTTCTTGTGCTTTCACCCACACATCCCTTTTCAGTGCCCAGCTGCAGGCCTGCTGATGGAGGGAGAAGGGGGGAAGGAAAGGGGTAAAGTGGGCAACTGCTTCAGGAGCCCAGGCGAGCAAAAGGGCTCTAGGACCCCCAGCCATTGCCAGCGGAACTACCGGGCTCAAGCAGCCTTCTTGTCCGGCCTGGATCTGAGCCAGTCCTGGAAGTGGCTGGCACATCCCTGCAGCCCCCCAAGAAGGAGGGGGAGATCTCCACATGCTGCCACCACCCCGAGTGCCAGCTCCCATTGGACTTCAGCTAACAGGAGTTGCAGGGGCAGTACATGCAGGCAGCTATGCATGGAGATTTCCTGACCCCACACGCTAACAGCTGCTTCCAGAGTGGTGTACCAGTCACTTTCAAGAGCCACCCAAACTAAGTGCCACCCCCCTCAAACTCTCCTGCACCCCAACTTCCTGCCCCAGTCCAGAGCCCGCATTCAAACTCCCTCCCAGAGCCCACCATCTGCACCCCCTCCCACGTCTTCTCCCCCGCAGAGCCTTCACTCTGCCCTCCCACAAACTGTAACCCCCTTCCCCAGCCCAGAGTGCACACCCCACATCCAAACTCCCTCCTAGATCTCACCTCTTACCCTCTCCTGCACTCAAACTCCCTCTGAGACCCTGCATCCCTCACTCCCTCCTGCACCCCATTTCCTGCCTCAGCCCAGAGTCTGCACCCTACGTCCAAAATCCCTCACAGAGCCCACATCCTGCACCCCCTTCGACACTCCTCACCTCCTTCCCCAGCCTGGTAAAAGTGAGTGAGGATATGGGAGAGCGAGTGACAGAGAGCGGGGGTGGACGGTATAGGTGGCAAGGCCTCTAAGAAGGAGTGGGATTGGGGTGTGGGTTCAGGGAAGGGGCAAGGCAAGATCTTTGAGTTTTCATGATTCGACAGTTGGCAACTCTACCAGGGAGGCACATGGAAGCCCTGGCCATGCTGGAAGAGTGTGCCCAGTAGTACAACCTCCCACTTGATGAACACCAGCCAGCACTGGCACAGCACTGCTCAAATTTTAACCAGACCATGTCCACGTGGGTGTGACTTGTGTGTGCATGGAGCCCATTGACTTTTCGTCCCTCAGGCCTGGAATTGTTGTCCTTGGAGTGCCCAGGTGAGACTCCCTTAAAAATGAGATGCACCATACACCTAAGCATTCTGGAGAGACCCTGGTTTTGTGCCCTATTTTGAGCACCCTAAGTTGCTAGAGATGGGGCTACATAGCTCTGAAGTTATTCCAAACTTACACCAGAGGAACTGGGGGCAGAATATTCCATGCTACTGGGCATTGTTTTGTCATACTGTATTTAACAAATTCAAAGCTTGGAGATCTGTAATATTACATCTGGATTTAACGTCTAAAAATCCTTATTTAGGCAAGTTATGGAACAATTTTGGGTCAAAAATATAAATGAAATATTCTGGACTCTATCCTGTTCCCAGCGGTTGTTTTGCATTGATCTCAAAGGGAATAAGATCGGAATCAATGTGTGTGTTGCTAAATAACATATTAGGCAGCAATTTCTGAATTCGAAAAGCTAAGTGCTAATTAAAGGGCAAACCTTTTATCAGCCCAGTACAAAGGAATGGGAAGGTATATTTTTATTTAAAAAATGTCTCAGTAATTCCTTATTTGAGGCAGCTGTTCAAACATGGACCTGTTCAGCCCTAGCATATGTTTTCTACACTTTTCTATGACTAATTTGTCTTTCTGCCAACCAGACTGTTACCACATAATCCCAGGCTCTTTTCTCTAATCCTATTTACAACACTAACCACAGACAAACTGCAAGTAACTGATCCAGAAAAATACCCTAGAGGATTTTGTTTGGAGCTAATTTCTCAATATTATATCTACCATTATATCTATCTAAGTTTGTATATTGGCATAATAACACATGATGTCAGACTGGCAATGGCAGTGGGTGCCAAATAAAAAGCTACACCTGTGATAAGTTAGAGAGCACGCATTTTAACATCTTATATGTACAAGCCTCAAACTGCCACCAATTGGAGTGATATGAATAAAATGCACTTTTGACACAGTAATTCCATTCATAATTAAGAATTAAGTACCAAATGATGTACAATGGTGCACTTAAAAGTGTCAGCATCTTCTGGAATGCTATAACAACTCAGTTTTGATTTGTTAAATTTAAGAACACTGACCTACTTACACAGTTATTAACCACATAACTACAGCATTTGTAGTTTGCAGGATTTGACAGCATCTTTCCAATACTGAGATAAGGGGATTTGCTTCCATCAGTAGCTCCTTAGTTTAGTGATGTGACTAACATAACTTCACACGTAAGTTTATCAGGCGTCGTCCCTTTGCAGATTTGACCATGATTGAGTTTAAAACGAGTGCCATCCAAGCTGGAGGAGTAGCAAACAGATGGAACTACAGTGCCAAGCTGTGAAATATTCCGTAGAAAGTACAATAGTGGGTGTCAGACAGTGAGGAAACATTCACAACCAGTGTAACTCCCTGTGACCAGGTCAATGGAAAAAAATGGAGGAGATACAAAAAGAGGATGTAATCAAAGAGCCACACTCATTACATTAAAATATATTTCTTTTCATCTGTATAGCATTCATACTGCCAATTTTACTTTTTCTATGTCCTTGAGTTGAGACGGGTGGAATCAGGATTGGTAATGGGAGTGGTTAGGGTGCCATCCTGGGACTCAACTGATGTAGGTTCAATTTTCTGCTTCAGCACATCCGTGTGATCACTTTGCTTTCCTATTTGTAAAATAGGAGCAATGTATTTCCCTACCTCACGGTGAGGGGGAGTGTGTTGTGAAGATTAATAATTAAAGACTGTGAGTTGTTCAGTTGCTACAGTCATGGGGGGAGCCATGTAAGTACCATTAATTAATAAAACATCATACTGTACTACTTAGGTACAGAGGCAGCTCAACTGGACAAGAGACATCCCCAGTCAATGTGACTACTCATTGGTTCCCTCTTGCTCTTCATTCAACTAAGATTTCTTGGGAAAAATTCTGGTCAGGGTGATTGGCACTGTAGCCTCTATACAGGTTATGGGTTTTTAGAGGAACATTTAACTCAGGAGGCTCACAAAACTGCTCCTCTATGCATCAGGCCTACACTATTACACTCTGCTTAGCAATCATCCATTGAGAGCGAGTCCTTTTGGAAGTGTTGCTTTTTGCCTGATTCAGTGTGACTATTACAGTAACACAAGAGTTGGCAGTATCATTTTGCAAAGTTCCTAGCTCCTGTTAGGAAGTGAAGAACTATACTTGAAATACAGATGCTTAAATTTTAACATGATCCAGTACTCCTAAGGTCCCGTCCTACAAAGCTCCCTCCAGACTAGGTACCCAGCTAGCATGCAACAGGTATGCTCTAGTACCTTTGGCCAATGGGTGGTTGTATTGCATTGCAACTAAGTAGGAGCCTGTGAGGCTATGTCTACACTATAGGCTTCTTGCACAAGAAGCTTTTTGCGGAAGAGATCTGCAAAAGCGCATTGGAAAAGTGATGCACTTTTGTGAAAGAGAGCGTCCAGTCTGCATGGATGCTCTTGAAAGAAAACTCTGATTGCTGTTTACAAAATGGCCACCAGGGCAGCTGAGCTTTTTTCGATTGCCCCTTTTTGCACACAAAAAACCCTTCTTCCCCGTCCACACACACCTTTTTGTGCAAGAGCTCTTGTTCAAAAGGAGTTATTCCTTGTAGAAAGAGGAATACCTATTGCGCAAAACTCCCTCTGCTCTTTCGATTTTTTTGCACAAAAACGTGCTTGAGGTGTGGACGTTCTATGAGTTTTTGTGGAAAAAGGCCATTTTTCTGCAGAAACTCTGTATTGTAGATATAGCCTGAGTTCTAGTTAGGGTTCTTCCATTAATTGTGTTCACTCTCCAATGGGTCCTGGTTGTCAGTAGGTACTATTGGACCTAGCATCTTGGAGGCTAAAGTCATGTGCTTCTACTGCATTAGCTAAAAGCCAACTGCCTCTTAGCTAAGGCTGTAGAGCAGACTTCACTCTCCCTTTTTCAGTGTTCTCCGTGCCTCTGGGTTACCTAGTATGTTGTTTCCCTATAAATCAATTTTTTCCCTTGTTTTTATGTATTCTGGAAGTATTTAATTGCAGGTTTACATATTGCTTGTCCTACAGAACCCTTGCTTTATTCACTGCACCTGAGTGACAGTGAAGCAGAGGGTTAGAAGAAAAAGAAAGGATATTCTCTTGAGGTTAAGGCATTGCACAGAGACCCTACAGGTCTGCATGCCAACCCTTGCTCTCTTTGATTTCCTGTGTGATAGTTAGCAAAACCAATACTCATTCACAAGGCAGTACCTTTAATGCTTAACTCTTCTGAGGGAAGAGGGTATACATTTTGTTTTGAAAGATCAGTAAACAAATTAAAATGTGAAAATATGTGTCTGCAGTGAAATAATCTTTCTAGCGTAGCATATTGCAGATCTCAACACATTTTTTTAATTTAAAAAGGTTTCTACAATTACAGTCTCACCGTTTCTGCAGGATTTTTGGAATACTAATGTTAGACATGTAAAATAAAAATTAATCTAACGTTACTCGGCCTCATGAAGTGTGTTTGCTCTGTATAGCAAAAAGCTTTACTGGGTACTATTATTTATACTTGCTCAAAATACCAGCACAAGGGACAGGCAATGATATTGAAAGGGGACAAATTTAAAGCCGGTAAAAGGAAATATATTTTCAGACAACATGCAATTAACATGCAAAGTTCACAGCCAAAAAATACAGCTGAGCTAGGAGCTTAGTAAGATTCAAAAGATTAGACCTGTCTATGGATAACAAGAGATTTGGCCCAATGAATAGAGGTGAAGCAGTAGATGTGATGTAACCTCATTTTAAGAAGGCTTTTGACACAGTCCCACGTAATGTTCTCACAAGCAAACTAGGGAAATTACTATAAGGTGGGTGCAAAACTGGCACAAAGAGCATACTAAAAGACTAGTCATCAATGGATTTCAGTCTAGTGGGGTCCCAGTGGACTGTCCTGGGTTCATTAGTGATCTAAGGGTAAGGCATCAGTGTCTGGCACCTGGGATTGTGGGTTCACGTCCCACCCCAACCAGCTAGGCAGCAACCATGAAATTCCATGGGGCTGGAGCCAGCAGAGGTGGGTAGCTTGCTCTGGGGCTGCGGTTCTGTACCATTTCATATTTTCATTAATGACTTGGGAAATGGAGTGGTGAGTAGGCTGGTAATATTAATAAATGATGCCACACTGAGAGGGCTTGCAAGCAATTTGGAGGACAGGATTAGAATTCAAAAGGACCTTGACAGATTGGACAATTGATCCAAAACCAACAAGATTAATTTCAGTAAAGACAGTGCAAAGTACTACCCTCAATCAGGGAAACTCAAATGGATAACTACAAAGTGGGGAGAACCTGGCTAGATAGTAACACTTCTGAAATGGATTTTGGAATTATAGTGGATTATAAATTGAATCTAAGACAACAACATAATGTTAAAGGCTGGAATGTATTAACAGGAGTGTGGTATATAAGACGTGGGAGATAACTATCTCACTTTAGTCATCATCCTCAGCTTGAGTACTGTGCCACACTTTAAGAAAGTCCATAGGAGAGCAACACAAATGAAAAAAAAGGTTTTAAAAACCTAACCTATCAAAAAAAGTTTTAAAAACTGGCAAATTTAGACTTGAGAAAAGAAGACTGAGGTGGTGCTGGTGGGGGTGGGGTTTGATAACAGTATTCAGATATGTTATGGGCTGTTTTAAAGAGGATTGGTTGTTCTCCATGTTCACTAAAGGTAGGACAAGAAATAATGGATTTAATCTGAAGCAAGGATAAGGATAGTTAAGATCTGGAATAGGCTTCCAAGGCAGGTTGTAGAATCCCCATTTTTGGGTAGACAGATACCTGTCAGGATGACTAGATATACTTGGTCCTGCCTCAGCACAGAGGGCTGGACTAGATGACCTCATGAGGTCCCTTTTAGGCAGACATTTCTCTGTGAGCAGATTACCTTGTAGAATTTCTTGCACTTTCCCATGAAGCAGTTGATGTTCGTCACTGCCTAATTTAGAATAATGGACGAGATTGACCACTGATCTGAGCCAGTATGTCAACTCCTATACAGCAACTATATCATCCTAAAGTAAAATTCATGGCTACAATTTTGCTCATGGTTGTGCAGTGTTTCTGTGATGTCTGTGAAGCAGATTTCACATTGTTACGAACTGTGCTAATGAGAAAAGGCCATGTGAAACTGGTTAAACTGGAACCTTAGAAAGAAATTAAACTTAGAATTCCTTTTTCCATATTTTGCCATAGATTCTGGTTAGCAGTTGAAAATCTGAAGAAGAGACCTAATCGTGAAGTACCTGTTCGAGTCCAGGAGATCTGGCAGGAGTTTCTTGCCCCTGGAGCTCCCAGTGCCATCAATCTTGACTCAAAAAGTTATGACAAAACCCAACAGAATGTAAAGGACCCAGGAAGATACACATTTGAAGATGCTCAGGTCAGTATATAATCTTCATCCAGGCATTCTATAAAGTATAGCACCAGTCCAGGCCTGCCTCCAGGGGATGGAGGAGAAAGGGAACAGCTGCCTTGGGGGTCCGGTGATTCCAGCTCCTGGCCACTGCTGTTGGTACTGTAACGTGGTGGAGGTCGGAGCTCCAAGCCCTTTAAATCAGTGTTTCTCAACTTTTTTAATTAAGTATCCCTTAAAAAAAAAAAAAAAACCTACCCCCCGTGCCTACATTTTTCAGACACACCATTTTTTTCTACCATTGTAACACATTTGTTTAAACAACTTAATCGTAGCTGGGCGGGCGATAAAACGTTTGAGTGTAAAAAGTACAATAATAATAAAGCACTGTAAAACTTAAAACAAAAATTCAATTTTCTCCAAATTTTAGTTGTGCTGATGTACACCCCAGACGTCTCTCGAGTACTCCTTAGGGTACTCGTACCACTGGTTGAGAAACACTACTTTAAATCACCATCAGAGCCCCGGGTAGCATACTCTGGCAGCTCTGAGTGTTAGCTTGGGAGGGGAGGGGGTGTGGTATGGCATGCTCCAGGCAATGTTAAGGGCTGCATTTACTCAGTTTGCAATGTAGGACTTTCACTTTTGAGTTCATGCGCTAGGCCAATGTTGTTATGCTAGGATTTCCCTATACTATGAGAGAGGGTTTAAATTATTGTGTAAACCGGTTTCATTGAATGCTTGCAAACTTATATTTCCATCCAGGTTGGTTTTTGTCACCCCTCCCATCCCAACTGTATAAAACAATGCTGGATTAGAAGTTAGACTACTTTATCTTTTAGCCCTTCAGCTTTTAGGGCTTTTGCTGAGAATTTTATTTCTGAGCATTCTCTTGCTCTCTAGCAGATGCCACTGCACACAATCTGCTCAGCACACTTTAGTATGCTGCCTCCTGTACCACTCAGGTTTGGCCCAGATTTCCCTCTGTCATAACAGATGGGTAGCCAAGCCAAATCTGCTACCCTGGGCAGCTGCCCAGAAATCTGAAGCTCTAGGAAGTTGCAAGGTTAGATATAGCTAGAGTCATATTTTCTCTGTAGATACTTGTAAACTCTGCAGGGCATGACTTCGGATGCATCTGAAGAGTACTTGGGGCATAATCTTGTGACCCAGTTCATAGGTTCATAGAGTAATGCCCTTCGATCTCATCTAAGTGTCCTTAATTCCAAAATAAGTACATTAAATTGGATTTATGGCTGAATACGTATCAGTAACGTAACGGTAAAAATATTTCAGGGACATGACAATTATCTTGAAAACCAGCTCTGGGGAATAGAGGGCAAAGGTTAAATTTAAAAGAAATCCAAATATGTTATGGTATAGAAATGGACAGTTAAGGCACTAACAAATCTAACTCTTTGGTGGTGAGGTGATGAGGTTACAGTCAGTGCACAATAGTGTCTACAGTCCCCGATTAGATTAAAGTCAGAGACACATTTGGTTCCTCCCTCCCATCGTGGTCCCACTGCAAGGTAGAATTTAGCAGAATGGTCAATTAACCCTAAATGCAACATCTTCGTGTATAGCAAATGCACTACATTTCAGTAAATTTAACTATAACGGAAGATTGTATTGTTCTGTTGGTAATTTGGGTCTTATCTAGGATGTTACATTTGTTGAATGGCTCGTTTTAAAATTAAACTTAATCTATTTAGGTAACGTCCTTGGAAATTCTCAGAAAACTCACTCTATATTGAGAACAAGTGCTGTTATTTAAGGGGATGGCTTACTGTCATATTCACACATGACAAATTAGTGGAATCTAGTAACAAAAGTCCACTCAGCCTTAACCCTAGAACTGCAACCAGTGCTACTTCCATAAAATATATTAATAACTGGAAGATTTACCCGGTGTTGTTCAGGTCCTTAACTCAAGTTTTGATTTCTTCCATTTAAATCATTGTTCTGGAAGGTGGCGATGAGGGGTTCAGTATGCAGGTTTCCTCAGAGAGAGAGGACAATTCCAGCCCCCTCTCACCATAGCAGTTTGGAGTCAGGTGGGATGTGCCTGTGCATGGCCACTGCAGCTGCAGCGGGCACAGCTAGGGAAGGGGTACATGTTCCTCATCTGGGGAACAGATAGACACACAAACAGACAAATTCTGAAATATATAATAGATAGATGTCCCTTTCTCCATCCTTGCCTCTGCTGGTCCAATGGGGTTATAACTGTCCTGGTCCCCATCTCTGGCCCCCTTGCTGCCCCTGTGGTCATTCTACAGTATAACTCCCTCCTACAAGATCCCTCCATTTATATTGTATGAGGAATAATTGAATTCCAGTCATATCCCATTGTCTTGGCACAACCAAGCCTTGCCTTGCTTTAAATTATGATAAAAGGAAGCCGCATACCAAATTTGCTGGTCCTAGGAGGAGTTCTTGAACAAATGGACTCGCAGATAGATGCACATTTCTAAAATATATAGTAAGATCATCTCTAGTATCGATCAATAATTGCATTAAATATTCTATTATCTATCTTTTTTATCTCAGTCCACTGCATCTTGTTTTCAAAACATCAATTCAAAATCTCAGTTTTATAAATGTATGTCTTTTCTCTTTAGGAGCACATTTACAAACTGATGAAAAGTGATTCCTATCCTCGTTTTCTACGATCCAGTGCCTACCAGGAGCTGCTACAGGCCAAGAAAAAGGTATTGGTCCAGCTTATCTTTTTGTTGCCACAGTACTTGGTGATGGTTAAGTTTGCTGCACTACAGGCCTTTCTCTCCTTTGTGAAAGTGCAACTGGATATCTGGTAGGTGACCAGGTTGGCTTATTTAGCGGGTCACATATATACAGTAGTTTGATTAATGTATCCTGCATGTGTGTATGTTTTAATAAGTTAAATTAGCAAACCTTTTTTTAAATTTTACATCCCACATTGTAGCACTCTTTCTGTTACCAAGCAACAGTTAAATAAAGTAAAATACACACAGTATAGTCTTTCAGATTTGCAAATTTGCTAATTCTCCTTTCTTTATTTTTATTTACAAATCCTACAAATTTCTTAAAATTGATCTAATCCACATGAATAACTTCTGATTTAATTTTTTTTTTAAAAGTACTCTTGGATTTCTCTTTTTCTCCCTTTTTTATATGTCTAGTTTTTTATCAGGTTAGGAATCTAATAAGAAAGTGAGATCATGTCTCACTTATGCAAACAAAACATCCTACCCTGATGCATGACACTTGAGATCTGCATAGACAAGCCCCTCAGTGTGAGGAGCAGATTACTTGATACAGGGTCAAAGTTCTGAATACAAGGAACTTCCAAAACACTTAACAATGCAAAACTGTGTAATGAAATTGTTGCTTGTTACAAGTGGGCCTAATTCTACAACTATCCTGAATTCTGAAATCCTATTGCAATCAGCTGAGAACACTGTCCACAAAATCAGTCCCACTACGCTATGCAGTAATAGTAATAAGCTAATTATGATCACAATAATACAAAACTATGAATAATATGACAACCTAAAAATTATGTGGAAGTACTGTATGGGTTTTTTTTCAAATATTAGTTTCTGAACCATCCAATCTGGAGAAATGTTAAAAGTTCCTGAGAGCTGCTACTGTGAATGCAAAGTCCCTTAAGTTTTGCAAATGTCCGTTCTTTAACATAAGAAATGCTCTCCATTTTTTTTTCTTTTCAGTTTTTCTTTTTAATCAAACCAGTATGATCCATATGAGAAAAGTTGTTTTGTCTGGTAGTATAACTGCTTTGCCCGTCCATTGTTATATAAAAGGCATTCATTAGTAGCATCATACCTACTTTTGCTTCTTGATTTGTACATGAGCTTTGTTTTGCAGTCCATCTTTTCATCATTCCTTCTTTTCTGCTCTATTTGTTTCTTGCTCTTCTTCTTTCCCCCCTTTTCTTTTCTTTTCTTTTCTTTTCTTTTCTTTTCTTTTCTTTTCTTTTCTTTTCTTTTCTTTTTTATGCCCCCGTTTTTAATTTAAGTTGGAAAACACACTGGATCGTCGAACATCTTTTGAGAAATTCACACGCAATGTGGTAAGTTTGTTACTTTGGCAAACTCATAAGCCTGATCCATGAAACACCCTTCTTCCTACCACCCCCCTAGTCCCTCACTTTTCCTCCTTCTCTATGACAACAGATAAAGTTTTGCATTCATGCAAATTTATAACTTACATAGAAATGACTGATTCGAACTAGGCTTTCCTTACAGCCCTCCTCCAGCTCTCTCTCCTTTTAGGACACATCTACACAGCAGGGCAAAAGTCGAATTAAGATATGTAATTTCAGCTACGTCAGTTGCATAGCGGAAGTCGAAATAGCTTAATTCAGCTTTTGGCACTGTCTACACAGCAGGAAGTCGAAGGACGAACTCTCTTCCTTCAACTTCCTTTACTCCTCATGAAATGAAGGTTACAGGAGTTGGAGTAAGAAGTCCTCCAGCTCAACATTATTTCGAAATAATGGCTTCCTGTGTAGATGCGCATTCCATAATAACACTGCTGTGTAGACATAGCCCTACTGACTAACCTCAGAGAAAACTAGGTTATCACTGTGGCCATACATGGAGGAATGGGCCTGTGGGAGCCATACTGTTTGCATTAAGGAACATAAAATAAATCCTAGAAAATTGAGTTAATTCACTCTTCATTTTTTTATTAAACTAAAGGAACCCCTGGAAATATGTTTCATGCTATTACTTTTCCTAGTGCATCATAAGATGAGACATGCAGAGTCCATCTAGCCCAGCATCCAGACTTCTGAAAGTGGCCAGTACTAGACACTTCAGAAGAACAGAACAGTGCTGTTATCAAGGGATCTATCTCCTGTTGTCCAGTAGCTGGGAATCAGAGGTTCAAGGATACCTGGAGCAATAACGTGTCCTTGGCTAATAGCCATGGATGGATCTATCCCCCATGAACTTTTCTAATTCCTTTTTGCGCCCAGATATAGTTTTGGCCTCCACAGCACCCTGGCAGCACCCTGGCAATGAGTTGACTTCTCATTGTGTGAAGGAGGACTTCCTTATGTTTTTTTTTAAACTTGATGCCTATTAATTTCATTGGCTGATCCATGGTGATTCTGTTATATGAAGGAGTAAATAACACTTCACTATTCACTTTCTCCACACCATTCATGATTTTGCAAACCTCTGTTATAGTCCCCCTTAGTCATCTCTTTTCTACGCAGAACAGTGCCACTTTTTAATCTCTCTTCACATGGAAGCTGTTCCACCTCCCTACTGATTTTTGTTGCCCATCTCAGTATCTGGTTCTAATATAACATTTTTGGCAGATGATCAGAATTGCACACAGTATTCAAGCTGTGGATGCACTATGGCTTTATAAACTGTGTTTGATGTGTTTTTTAATGCACTGGCTTCCTTTCTTTTTGCTATTCCTACTTTGTACTAAGTGGGGTCTTTACCAATTTTATAATGGGGGTGTGGGAAGTAATCCATGACAACTATCCCCAACTTCTCTCAAACCCAGTAATGTTTCTCAGATTCAAAGGTGCCCTGTGAGCAGTTGATGCTTATAGTGCACTAGAGGTTTGTTTGAATATTGTTTCAATGACGAAGTACAAACAGCCAAAATTCCTGCCTACACTCTTCAATTCTGCTCCATTCCTTATTCACTGAAAAGTAAGAATTTATTTTTGAAAGATGTTGTAGCAAGGTAATAATGGAATTTGGTGGATTTCCTCTCCACAATTTTTTCACCAGCAACCATGATTTCCACTGATGTCCTCACTTACTGGATTATTTTTATTTGTGCCAGTGTCTTTGGGTCTTTTTTGACATTGTGCAAGTTCAAACTAAAGCATTCAACACATTTATTTTTGTAGGGCAGAAACATCCCTATTTTTCCATGCCATAAAAACTGTACACCAACACTGAGGGCGAGCACTAACCTGTTATGAAAAGAGGTAGAAAGATCTTGGATTATACTCAAGTTTGTCTGCATTGTCTATTGAATTGTGCAGTTCACGCTGCTGTGTGTGTTTGTTGTGGCTTTTGCTGTGACAGTTGGTTAATGGAGCTGTGTGTGTTGAAATGAAAAATATAAAGAGCTTCAGCAAAGACCATGGTTTTTGTTTTTAGTTTCCAGGGGAGGAGTGACCATTCTCATAAACAGCCTCCTGTATAATGAGTTGTTAACTCCTTAAAATAAATTTATTTTATGCTAAACAAAAAAGAAACAAGTCAAGTGAAAGAACAAAGTTCTATGACACTGTGAGGATATCTCACATGCTAAAAGAAAACAATATTTGTGATATTTTATTGTAAAGGTTTCCTTTAATACATATTGGGTAACTTACCTTGTACATTCAGAAACTAATTTGGATTCAATGGGACAAAGTCACTAAAACTCCAGGTAAAAGTTGTTAGGTAAAACCCACTAAAAAATAAATAAATAGCCATGAAACAAAAACCCTTTTTTTTTGCATGGTGGTGTTGCCACAGCATGTTTCACTGTGATTTGTGTATTGTTTAAAGAGGTTGGTCTATAAAACAACTTTATAACGTAACAGTCATACTTTCTTTCACTGCAATGTGTAATAGAAATTCCTGTCTTATGTAATCAAGACTGCCCTAGTAGAGAAAACATGGGAACAATTACAGCATAATGTGACCTTTGAGAGTGAGACTTTTTCTGACTGGCAACCTATAATAACTAGGATAATTGTGGGAGTTTTGATCCAAAAGTGGCCTTGCTATGGGTACATTGCAAAAGAAATTATTTTAGTCTGCTTAATGCTGTTGAGAAGAAAATTTAGTTGTGTTTGCTAATATATAATATATATTAATATTCTATATTTAGCTGTGATTGCTAATATATAATATATATCAATATTCTATATTAATGTCCTCTATAAAGATAAAATCCAGATGAAATATTAGCTAGAATGTTAAATTTAATGCACAGTAAATAGTTGAAGAATGTTACCCAAAGTAAGTTTTAATTTTTCTGCACTGTATATTCATTCTCATTCATGTATCACCTCTTCCCACTTTTCCTCCTATCCTTCACACCATGTATTAACTTTTGTCTTTTGAACTTTGTCATCCTATACCCCAGAACAAAGGCAGATGCCACAGACAAGGGAAATTTGCATTAAGTAATAATAATTCTAGATAGGGTACGAACAATGGGGCAAAAGTGTGGCTTAAAAGAAAGAATGTCAGGGAAAGACAGTCTGGGCAGGGGGAAAGATTTTAGGATGAATAAAGCACTAAAGAGGAGCAAGTGAGGGGGAAAATGGGTGGAATCAGAAAGTAGTTTGCTAGAATTGTTGTTCTGGCTTTCAATCTCCTCATTTCTCCCACCACTAGCAGGATGTAAGAAGGTTCTGGACAGGCAAGGTGCTGAAAATCTGTGTGGTGCCAAAACTACCATTGAAAACAATGGACTCTTGGCAACTTCCAGAATTGGCCCTAAAATGAGAGCTATATATTTGCAATATGATTCTATTGTCTGTGGTATCTTTTTTTTTTTTTTTTTGGTCAGAAAAACTCAAGTCCACATCACTTTTAAGGGAGGTCCTGTTCATACCAACTGTGTCTGTTGAGATACAAAGGGCCAAATATTCAAACACTGGCATTTCAGCTGCCACTGTGTAGTACACATGCATACACACCAAATAGCAACAATGCAGACTTGTTGCTTCCTAACAGGAGTACCTCTGCACTAGGTTGCTCACTTGCGAGCATAGCTGCCCACATTCATATATACAATGTCCTATTTGTCTGTATACAAAGATAGATTCCAAGCAAAAGTATCTGTTTAGAAATATGGCCTTAATAAGCTCTAGGCATAAACCCATCACCCAGATCATCGGTGACAGTAACTGGATTAGAAACCAGGAGTACTTCCTGATTCAGATCTCAGCCTTGATGGCTAAACAATTTTGTTTTGATATTTTTTCATAAAGACTCCTAATTCTTATATCCTCACTCTCAACAACTTCTGTTGTAGTTTGCATGAGAAAAATACTGAGGGTTAGATTGAGTCACAAGTAATTCTGCTATCTGCTACCACTGAGAACAACCTAATTCCATCCTCTTTGGAACCTCCCTTCAGGTAGTTGAAGGCTGCTATTAAAATCCCCCCCCCCTTCTCTTCTGCAGACTAAATAAGCCCAGTTCTCTTAGCCTCTCTCCATAAGTCATATGCCCCAACACCCTAATAATTTGTATTGTCCTCTGCTGGACTCTCTCCAATTTGTGCACATCCCTTATGTAGTGGGGACCCCAAAACTGGATAAAATACTCCAGATGTAGACTCACCAGTGCCAAATAATATCTTCCTTTTTTAAAACTCTCCTTTTTGTAGGACTTCAGTAATGTATTTAAATACTATCCCATCTCCTTTCATATATAATAAATAAAGCTGATAGAAACACCCTGACACATTTTGGTGAGAATTAAAAAAAAAAACCTTTTTAAAATATGAAAAATTATAAGAATGCAAGAATTTTTTCTATGACATTTCTAATCATAATTCTTTGGGGACATTTTTATTAAATCAAACTTTTATGAAAAAAATCATATAGAACTTAAATAATGAAATTTCAGTCCACTCTGGTAATTAAGTATAGAAACAAAAATAAATGTTTCTATATGCTAACTGTTATGTAAAGGATAACACCTAAAATCAAAGGAAGAGAGAAGTCCTTGGAGGACGACTTGTGTTTTTAACTTTTCAAAGAAATATGGGACTCATGAAAGGTGCTAGACTGACAGTCTATTGAAGTTTTCCATCTGTGTCCAGAATAGCTAGCAGTGCCAGTTTCTTCTACCCTGCTGTGCTCAGTGTTCTTGAAGTAAAAATTTAAAGGATTGGCTCTAAGGTGGTTGGCTAGTTTTATTTCCATATCCAGTGAGCTATCTCGCCTCACCGCAGATGCAGACAACACATGTACAAATTTCAGGTTTGTTTGTGCTTTGTTATATGGATATACACCCACAACAAAACAAGACCACCTGACCAAATTCATTCTATGTAGTATACCAAGCAACCAGTATGTGATAGTAACCTTCACTCATTACCTATTCAGTGAAATGTGAACCAGTGACCTTGAGCAGAAAGGTTTTATAGGGCTCAGTGCTAAATCCCTGAGACATCCACTCCTGCTAGGATTATAGGCATATTTACTAGTGTCCCATGATGTTGTTATCTCCAGCTCAATGAGCAAACATTGGAGTACTTCATGCATGAGATGAGAAATTGTCAGGACCATTAAACACAGCCAATTTGCACAATGGCTCAACAAAATATCACTTAGCATTGATGTGTCAAATTGTGGCATACAGAAGGAAATTCAGATTGTTTAAATTGTCCTTTGTACTTAGGGTACATCTAGACTACATTCTTGTTTTGAAAGGAGACATGGAAATTCAGTGCTAATTTGCATATCTTCTTCCAATCGCTTTTTCGAAAGCATTTATTTAAAAAAAGAAAGCAGTTTAGATGCAGTTCTTAAAAAAAAAAAAAAAACTTTTTCGAAAGAATCCTGCACACCTCATTTTTTGAGGAAGAAGGGTTCTTTCGAAAAGGTTTTTTTTTTAAAGAACCACGTCTAAACCGCTTTTTCAAAAAGAACGCTTTCGAAAAAGCAATCGGAAGAAGATATACAAATTAGCACTGAACTTGTTAAAAAAACAAGCCCTCTAAAACCTCTCTCAAAAAAAAGAACGTAGTCTAGACGTACTCTTATTGTACAACTTGTTTTACATCAAATCATTTTAGGGCCATGTTAAACAATAGAGGTGAGATTGTCTTTTATGTTATCATTCTTGAGGGATCTTTGTGGACAAACATATAGGATTCCATATGTAATAATGAAAGGAACTTAATGAAACCTCAGTCATCAGACACTACAAATCTAATACAGAATGATAAGGGATTTTTAAGTTAAACTTATGAAGTATTTTCCCGGAAGCCAATTTTGAGAGGCTAAACATACTAATTTCCTAACCAACAGTTAGAGTTGTTCAGGAGTTTTAAAGTGAATCATTTCTAATTAGAAAACCAAGCTAGCCAATTTGTCAAAACTGAAACATTTTAGGGGAAAGTATTAAATTTCTGTGAGTGTCCTCACATTCCCAAATTATCAAAAAAATCATTCTGACATTTTCTTTAAAAAAATCTAGTTTCTTGCTTCAAACTTTCTTTATATTTCAAAATTGAAGCTAAATATTTTAGGTAAAATATGGCTAGAATCAAAACAAAACATTTCACAGTAATAGAAATGAAGGATTTTGATGACTCTCACCATTTTCAAGATTTCAAATTTCATCGTGATTCAGGATAGGAAATAGCATTTCCTATCCCATTCAGCCAACAATTAACCAAAATAAAGAGCAGCATCTTATTCCATTTCTAATGAAGTTTTGCCAGAGCAAGGCTCCAGGATTTGCTCCAGAGTACCAAGACCATATTTGTCAGGTTAGGTTTGAGATACAAATGAGTAGAGCCTAGTACTTCAAATATACTTCACCTTATGTAACCTCTGCCTCCATCTTTCCCTGTTGTGTCAGTCTTTAATAATATTTGATTACTCCCCATTGGTCACTGTTGCAGTCTCAGAGGAAAATAAAATCAATTCATAAATCAGTCCCATTTTAAACTCACACACAAACTCTGCGTAAAATTTTGCAAGTGATATAAGAGCACAATTTTGAAAAGTATGCAAGTGATTTTGAAAAGTATGCAAGTGATCTCATACTCTCATGAGACCTTAAGCTTCTGTCACATAAGCAGCTTTTGATAATTTTATCCTCTGAAGCTTATTTATTTCCTATTCCACACTTCAACTGTTAAGCATGTCAACCTTTCTCCCAGGCCCCAGTCTAGGGAAGGCTTAACATTTCATTGACAGGAAGAGCCACCTGTTAAGGAATAGAAGGAGAAACACTTAGAGGGAGAGACAGTGATAAGGTACTAGCTGGTTTTGGAAAAATGCGGGAAATAGCAAAACTAGGAAATCCGCTCTCTCCAAGAGCCATTTGCTCCTCCTTTCTTCACTCTTGTCAATTATCCAGCTCCTTACAAGGTGGTCTTAGGGGAGCTACATCATTGGCTGCTATCTTGCATGTCCTCCTCTCTAGCCATCGCAGTGCAAATCCTTACAACAGGTTGAAGGGAAGAGGAATCTTGATCCTACCCTGAATCTCACACCTTCTGCAAAGCCTGTTGAGCTCCTTGGTGCCACTGTTGTGGTGAAAACACTGGCATAAGCTCCATAAATCTTGCTTCTTCCTACTTCCTGAAGCAGAAGCATATTTGTGGGACATCAGGCACAGCTATATGTGGAAGATGGGGAAGAATTTGTGGCCCAGAACACCATGTTAAGGGGAATAATGGCTGGCTAAAATCTATAAAAGTATTTATTTTAGTCTCCTTAATCTCCTCAGAGACCCTACCCATCACTATCAAAGCCTTTATTTGTAGATATCTGGGGTTACACTTGGAAGTTTCTCATATAGAAACCAACTTTATTGCCAGCAAGCCACAGGTGTTTAACACATAAACAAATGAATAACAGAGAGCAAAGGGTTTGGTGAAATTTCTTGATCACATTATGTTCGTGTCAGTGTGCATACTGTGCATCTATTACACAGTGAGGTGCTTGGGATTTTTATTACTAGTAGCTTTGAGAAATATTGATGAAACTGAGTAGCATCTGCTCTAATAATGAAGAAACATAAAAAGGGGCTGTTGAACTTGCTTCAACAGGAGCAGAAATAAAGAGAATTTACCTTTTTAAAGGTTAAATGTCATCTTCCACCCCTCTATCTTTCCTCTTCTATGTGTTTCAGTACTCGCTTATATGGAGCTTTAATGTTATCTTCTATAAGCAAGTAACTGATGTTATTGACATTGTTGCTAGCATTTTTGTGAGTTATATGAGATATTAATGAGGTGATACTTAAAAAAGTAAAAGCGACGAGGAGTCCTGTGGCACCTTATAGATTAACTGAAGTGTAGGAGCATAAGCTTTCGTGGGCAAAGACCCACTTCGTCAGATGCATGTTTCATGCATCTGATGAAGTGGGTCTTTGCCCACGAAAGCTTATGCTCCTACACTTCAGTTAGTCTATAAGGTGCCACAGGACTCCTCGTCGCTTTTGCAGATTCAGACTAACACGGCTACCCCTCTGATACTTAAAAAAGTAAGTGTGTCTTATGTTCTAATATAGACTTTAGTTGGATAAGATTATACATATTTCTTTCTGGCTCTAAATAATTCCTAAAATTGCTTATTTGGGTTAACTGATTGTGTAATTTTCTCCCTAATCCTATAAACTTTAAAGTACAATTAGTTGTATTCTAAAAAATGTTAACTATATAAAAATATTAGCCCCATAATCAACACATCTGCTTACTGTCTATATTCAAAGTCATACTTGCTCAGTTTGCCGATATTTTACTCTCTCTTCTGTTAGCTTCTAAAGCTAGCACAGTATTTGAGTTGGATTCCAGTTTAGCCTGTCTGTTATAACAGAATTGTTATCTATATTTCATTTGCAAGACAATAGTGTTCTCTCAGTTGCACCTGTGCAGACAAAATTGCTGCATTGGAACAGACAAAATTGCTGCATTAGAACATCCTGAAACTTTTACAAAAATTCAGATATGGGCCTTGCCGTAATGCTCTGTAAAATAACCATGTATCAATATTATTTTATTATTCAATAGCTGTGTTGCCTGCGAGTATTCAGAAGCATATCCGTTGATTGTTGTGATTCAAACAATTGTCTATTGTTATACTGCTGTTAGTCGCCCCAAATTAAATATATTTGAGCAAGAGATGCACTCTATTGCTTTTTGTATTTTATCTACGGAATTGTTTACTAAATACCAGTCAGTTACACCTGTCTTACTCCCACTCTTAATGGAGAAGCACAGGTGTCAGTTACTTACATAATAATTTGGCCTGAAAAACCTGTATTACAGTGACGATTCATAAGGAAAAAAGAGCCCAACTCAACTCTCTGTTCACTGAATGATATAGGAGAGGTGACATCTAGATAAAAATAACTTTTTTTGTGAAATAAGCACATCTGGAAATTGTTGAGAGGCAATAAATATGAAATCCTACCATGATAACTTTAAAGAGCCAGCTTTCAGAGTAGAAGTACACTTTAGAATGGATTTGAAGTGTACAGCTTTCTAGACCTTGAGGTAAACATTTTGCAAGTTAGAACAGAGGCCACGTCTCTACTCGCGAGAAAGTTGACCTAAGACACACAACTACAGCTACAAGAATAGAGTAGCTGCAGTTGATGTACCTAAAGTTGAGTTTCTGTGGTGGCCTCACTGTGGGAGGTCGATGGGAGAAACTCTGCCATTAACTTCTTTTACTCCTGGCAATCCCCGTGGAGTACGGAAATCAATAGAGGTGCTATCAGTGGTCAATTTAGTGGGTCCTTACTAGACTAGCTGAATCGAACCCCGAAGGTTGATCTCTGGAGCATCAATCTCAGGGTAATTGTAGATCTGGCCTTAATCAGTTTTATTTAATGTCCAAGCCAGACTGCAGTCTAACTGTCTCTTAGCTGCTTTGGCTCCATGTATACATATAAATAGAATGGATGCACAAAGGAAGCATGGCTGATGAATAAGAAGCTACCATGTTTAAATAGTCTCTTTTCTGACCAGAACCACACCTTAATTGTAAAATATAGCTCTTAAGATCTTTTAGAATGGTATATGTGAAGTTTTATGCACATTGTTCAGCTGATACTACATTTCATATTTTTAAAGCAATGGCATAACTTCCCAGAGAAGAAGGGCAGCCCCTTGCTTGGAAATTTGAAAACAAGAGTGGCCAAAGATTGGAAAACATAGTAGGAGAGCAATATAGAAGGAATTTCACCAAATGAAATGAATGGGTAGCAGGTTTAAAACTAATAAGTGAAAGTTCTTCTTCACACAGCACATAGTCAACCTGTGGAACTCCTTGCCAGAGGAGGCTGTGAAGGCTAGAACTATAATAGAGTTTAAAGAGAAGCTAGATAAATTCATGGAGGTTAGGTCCATAAAAGACTATTAGCCAGGGAGTATGAATGGTGTCCCTGGAGACGGATGGCACGAGATAAATCGCTTGATCATTGTGTCTTCGGTCCACCCCCTCCGGGGCACCTGGTGCTGGCCACTGTTGGCAGACAGGCTACTGGGCTAGATGGACCTTTCGTCTGACCCAGTACGGCCATTCTTATGTTCTTATGTTCTTATGAATTAATGCTTTATGGGGGTTTTTCCATCATTCACCTCTGTTGTTTTGTGCATCTGTGTTATGTTCAACTGTCATGTTTTTAATTTAAGGCTAATTTGTAAAGACTAAAAATTGGTCATGACCACTTTCTGCAAATTTAAAATAATGTATGAAACACATTGTGTGTGTCTCAAAATTCAAGGTAACTTAATCAAAACTGCCATCATTTGCTTGGTTTTGGATCAAAATTGCCTCATTTTTACAAGTTATCATAAATATCTCCCTAAAACCACTGCAGAGGAAAGGGATCAGAACTTGGCTGTAGTTCACCAAAAGCTTCATGAATTTCTAAACTTTGAGAACCTGGTGCTGGTATTGTATTTGCAGCTAAAAGCTGAGTAAGAATCTTCTGTTGTCTGATTTTGTAACAAATGCTTTGCCACAGTGCTGTTAATTGCTGATCTGTGCAGTTTTCTTTGATCCTTGTTCAGGAGAATGCACTGTTATACAAATTAACGTCCAAGTCAAACCAACAAAGACTTCACAGGAGGGAGTTCATTAATTCAAGATCTTCAGAAAATTGTAAAGCCCATTTGCACATAGCCATGTACTAAAATAAATACTTAATATTACTTGTGAATAATTTCATTTCATATGCTTATGTATTTTGCTGGGATTTTTAAATCAGCCTAGAGCAGTGGTCCCCAACCTTTTAGGTTGTCGGGCGCCAGGGGGCGTGGCCGTTTGCCCGCCGGGCACCAGGGGGCGGGGACCGGGGGTGCCCCCCCCAGCCGCGCGCCCGGGGGCGGCCCCCCCCATCCACGCGCCCGGGGCCGGCGCTCCCCCCCACCGCCTCCCGCCGAGTGCCGCGCGCCCGGCGCTCCCCCCGCCAAGCGCGCTCCCCCCGCAAGCGCCCTTGCGCCATGTGCCCGGGACCAGGCCAGCCCTGAGCACCTGGCGGGCACATTGAAATGCCCCCGCGGGCGCCCTGGCGCCCGCGGGCACCGTGTTAGGAACCACGGGCCTAGAGGATTTAACCACTCAAATGCTATTGAAATTCAATGGGAGGTGGGTGCAAAACTCAATTAGATTCCTTTGAAAATCTCTCCTTAAATTGTCCTGCCGATTAACATACAACAGATGTGACAGTCTTTGCCACCATAAAAAAAGTATTGAAAAGAATATAATGTTAAGGGTTTTCCCAATATTTCAGTTTGGGAAAGACTGCTTTATTTCTAAGGCTAACCATGGACAAAGACAGACTGAACCCAAATAAAGTTGGAGTAATCATTCATGCAGGGGAATTTATATATAAATAAGCTTTAGACTTAAAATTTCATTATAAATTAATTTTAATCATTGATCACTGACAGATCTGTAACTTCTCTGAGACCGCTTACCTTTCAGCTTGACTTTTAAAACAAATCTAATCATGTTCATAATATTTAAAATATTAGGGATCCAATCTTATGTTAATTTCAACACCCACATAAATATTAAAAATATGAACATATTTAATGCAAGAGTGCAAAATAGATTTGTACCTAAGCTATAATAATGTTTTTAAAGTATCCTTATCCTATTGGCAGAAATAAGTAAAATATTTCATAGGTTTCATTAGCTGCTGAACAAATTATATAATTTGCAGGCTGGAACAGTACAAGTGGATATGCACATCAAAAGTGTTGCAAAAAATGGTTGCTTCATGTGCAGCCTCTAAACATTGTAAAATGGGATGTGGGTAAGCAAGTGAGGTGGTTGGAGGTAGAGATAAGAGTGGATGAGAACAAGCTTGCTTTCTTCTGAAATGCCAGGTATTCTTACTGACAGTGGCAGCATACCAAATTTGATGATCAATTCATATAATCCAGCACAGCAGATCATGTTCTCTTAAAAAAATAATTTGTACAAAGAAAAAATTGCATCCAGGTCTACTGAAAGTTCTGGTCTTTAAACTTGTAAATGTAAGAGTTATTTTATTTCATTTATTTCCAGTTAATTCGCTGATGAATCATGTTACAGCAAATGTTTACAGTTGAATTTCCCCGTGAGAGAAAAACTGAATTTATGGTGAATATAAATACCAGCATTAGATATATTTGTGTAAGACAGCTGAGTTTTATTAGACCAACAAACATAACAGTAATAGGTTTTTACTGACAGGACAAAAAGAGGCTTGTTTACCATGTAATTACTGTTGATATTTTTTTAAATGAACTTTTGATTTTTCCCATTTCTCATATTGTCTCTGAAATCTACTTGCTCTTTCAGGGTATGTCTACACAACAGCGTTATTTCAGAATAACGGATATTATTTTGAAATAACAAAGAGCACATCTACACAGCAAGCCATTATTTCAAAATAATGGTGAGCTGGAGGAGTTCTTACTTAGACTCCTGTAACCCTCATTTCCTGAGGAGTAACAGCGCCAAAAGCCAAAATAAGCTATTTCGACTTCAGCTATGCAATTGACGTAGCTGAAGTTGCATAGCTTAATTCGACTTTTGCCCTGTTGTGTAGACATGCCCTCAGTGAGTAGCAGCAGAAAGTCACTAGTTATCTTGAACTATAGATTTTCTTCTCTTGTACTCTAGATCTGATCCCTGTGCATTAATTCCACTTTATTATCTGAATTAGTTAAGATGCCAAAATATAACTGTATATCAACAGAAATGCAAACAAAGAAATGAAATGGAATCCAAGGGCCTTCAAAGCAGTATAAGTGAGACACTTGTTGTACACCTGTACAATGATTGTTGTAAACAGTAGAAATATAACCCCCCCATCGCCACTCTCCCCAAAACCCCAGCAACTTTAGCTTAAAAGCTTGCAGGAAGGATGTTTTCCTACTTGTATCAGAACACTTATCTTGGCACCTTCTGAGACATGCTGTATTGTAGGATCCTTCTTGAAGCTATTTTAAGCGATAGGACTGACCAACAGCAAAAGCTTAGTGTTGACTTGCTGTTAAGCACAAATAGATCCTTTTGGATGATACTCTATAGCAGCGGTGGGGAATGTCTGGCACACTGGCTGCATGCAGTTTCATCAAGGTTAGACGGTGCTAGGCCTGCGGACGATTTGTTTTCCTGAACGTCCCCCGGCATGGAGCCCTGCAGCTCCCAGTGTTCGCGTTGTGCTGTTCCTGAACAATGAGAGCTGTATGAGGTGACGCAGACTGAGCCACTGTTTCCTGTAAATCCCCACCCCTGCTCTAGCTTATAATTTTCTGGATAATTATGTGAAACAATCTTTCTGTTGACAGTGTTGGATTCAGTTTTCTGCAGGTGTTCAAAGTATAAAAAGAACTTTTTTTGCAAATTAAGTTTTGATGTTAGCTCCCATTGGTGCCCCCATACTGTTGCCACATCACTGTCAAATTGCTAGGTGTTTGCTGTTGAGTAGGTTTTCAGTGATCATGCCTCTGTCTTCTGTTTTTTGTTTTTATCTTTTCCTCAGGGGAAATCGCTCACGTCAAAGAGGTTAACCAGTCTAGTGCAGTCCTACTAAAAGGATCATCCTTGTAGCATGGAAGCAGACTCAAATCATTATACATATTTGTAGCTCACTGATTGCCTGAATCAGAGGAGAGTAGAACAAGATGTTGCATGAGCAAGGACCTGACTTGTTTTCTTTTGTGTATACTAAGGCATTACAGACTCCGAGGGACTCTAACCTTTCGATGCCTCCATTTCGAAAATTGTCTGCTCACTTCCTCCTTCATATCAAGCTGGATCTGTGTCATTTTATTTTCTGCAAGCTCAAGTACAGTGAAAAAAAAAAGCTTCTGCTAGACACAGTTTATTAAAAAATCCTGTCCATTCACAAACTGGAAGAAATGTAAAAAATGCATATACTAATAAATATACATATGACATCACATTTATTGCACAAAAATTAGCACAGCAGGTTCCATTTCACTGATGTATTCACACTGAGAAAGAAAGCCTGTGTCTTTGTCTGTTGTCTGTATATTCTCTGTTAATGTTTCTTGCATTTATTTTTATACCATATTTAAAAAAGAACACCTTTTAATCCAAATGTATTAAACTTGATCCTTTCTCTGTAAATTTGTGTATGTTTATATTGTTGTTTTATCTTTCATTAAAAGATGCAGAATCTCTTTCCTTTGGTAAATTTGGGATTTCAATGCTGAGCCAGAAAACAGAAAGCCATCTTGAGAAGTTGTTTAAAGTCGAGTTCTTAGTGCATTTTCAAATGGCATCCTGCAGTTCTGTGTTTGCTGACTCACTCTCTCAAGATCAAACATACCTATTTTACAAGTAAAAAAAAAATGTTATTTCTAACTACCAGCGAAGCCAAGTCAGCTTGTGGTCTGGATCAAATGAGGTTCTTTTCATCTTACTCATCATCACTAGTAAATAAATGAAATTTCTGCTGGCTAGACTAAACCTGTAATCCAATTCTGCATACCTTTTGTTTATAAATTATATCCCCAGTGACACCTATGTGACCAGATTGAAATTTAGCAAATATTTCTGCTGAAGTGTAAGAAGAAATAGAATTCAGCTTATTCTTTTAGTTCTGTTAAAAAGCAGTAAAACTTAAATCACTTCTTGAAGTGAGCAAATCGATTGAATGCAGAGAGAGAAGCTATTCTGCAAGAAAATGTTATTTTCTCCACAATCATTTTTGATATTATAATTTCATTTTAAACTAAAAAGATGGTGCTACAGTTTGAGATACTGTCGTCAGAGAGCAGCTCCTTGACTGGAAATGTGTAATGTCTTTGAATTCAGGTTCAAGGGCTTCATTCTGCTCAACCATTATGCAAATAGTTCTTTCTTTGGAATTACCCATATGAGTAAGGATTTAGTGGTCATGATTGGAAAAATCAGGTCCTCAATTTGCAAAAATGCCCAGCAAGTTTGGCACATTTTGAAGCCATGTTGAGAAGGGAGATGAAAGATATTGCTTTGGCCTAAAAAAATAGCACTTTTAACTGGTACAGAGCCCATGAAAATAGTAGATCCAACCACTACCTGAGAGTGATCCTGTGCAAGACTTTTTTGAGAAAGTGGTGATTAGTATGTATAATTCTTTCATCCAGGACTCACAGCCTCACTATAGGATAGTATAAACATATTGGAATGTTATATCCACACTTGGAATGAAACAAGACAGGTGTTATTGTTAGGAAGAAATATTGAATCCCAGTTTGGGGCAATCTGCAAAAGGAAGTTAATTGCATAAGATTAGCTACCTAAACTGTACCTTAGCCTGCTCTTTAAGCCTTCATCTAGTATAGTATTTAAGTGCATGCTTAACTTAAACCACAAGTCTTGCCATTGATTTCACTTTAAGTGCTCCGGTGCATTGCTGCTTTGGGGCTGTAATGAATTCAAGTAGTAAGGACTTCACTCTTATACCCTTAGAGTTCATTTTTTTGGATTCCTAGCTTGAGTCACCTTAAGGGGCAAAGTTTTCAGAGGGTGGTTTCAAGTTAGACACACAAAATCATTAGTCACTTTTGAAAACTTAGGCAACCAGGTTTGTCAAGTCAATCCTATTGATGAGTGGTGTGATATTTAGCTGCTGCTTTGTTGATACACAACTGTACAATGGGATATAACATTCCTTGTCATCATACTGTAAATTTACTTGCGCAAGAGCAGGAGGGCAGTGTGGATGCTCTGTGGATTCTTGCGCAAGGACGGCTGTACTTGCGCAAGAAGCCGCAAGTGTAGACATAGCCCAAAGGTTAAGATGGTGTTGCTTTCCCCCAGTAATTTGTTGTTTTTAGATGATGCTCCACCTAGGCTAATTTTCAGCAAGAGTTGCAGTGAGGATGTTAGAATATCAGATAAACGTGTTTTATCCTTTATATACTCTAATGCTTGAGCAGGAAAACCTGAAAATCTCACATGACTGCCTGATCTTACAGGATATCTATGCCTATCAATTCAATCATGAGGTTTGAGTAATTTAGATGGTATTGAAATAAATATCAAGACGTTTGAGTGGCTATTCAAAATGAAACCCAGAGTCTCAAACTTTTAAGATTTACTTTTCCTTAATCACAGGCCAATTTATCAGACACAGAGTTTGAAAGCTCTGAAGCATGTGTGCTGGGCAATTTGCAGAAACAATGTGCACTTTTTCAGTTCTCAGAGCCATGTAAAGATGTATATTTCTTTCTCCTGCTGTCATTCTTCCAGAAATTGAATCTAATGGTGCGTCGCCTGTATCACATTAAAAGTTAGCTAAGTAGATATTTTTAGGATCTACATGTCAAATTCATACAGTAGCTATTCCAGATGTAGCATTGTCACAAAATCATGAATTCTTCAAATCACTTTGGAACAGACTGGCTAATCACAATATTTGGCAAGTATATTGAAATGCAGCCCTTTTGTATGTATTCCTGCTCTTGTATTATTGATAGATATTGAACCTCTCAGGACAATGATTGTGTCTTTTCTGTGTTTGTACAGCACCTAACACAATAAACCCCTACTTTAATACCAATATTTCCTACCAGTAATAAGGACTAACTTCCAAAGTGTGGGAGTTGAAGATTTAAATTCAGCCATAGGCAAATGATGCAACTGTCTTAACTTCAATAGGCTTATACCTTAGGTGAATTTGGATCAGTAACAGTCCAGGAAAATATAATTATATGTAGCCACAAACTTTCCATCACTGCCCCATAGCCATGCTTCAACAGGTCACAAATCCTCTCCAGAGAGGAAACGGGACTTAATCTTGAGTCTGTTCATGCTTGACCTCACTGTTGTGATTACCAAATCAGGTATCAGGCCAGTTGGAGTGCTGATTTAGGTGATGAGTAAACAAGGCCACTGGGACGCAGAGTGTGATCACAGGCCTGAAAAAAAAATCCAAAAAACAGTCCACACAGAAACCCCATTTTGATCTGATCTGCCTTTCATATTTCTCCCAACTCCTGGGGAAAGGCAGCCATTCAGTGCCTCCTGCCTCAAAACAAGTAGCATATAGTGTTCCTACTTTCTTCTCTTACTCCTGTGTGACCAAGGAAGTGGAAATCGTCCTAGACTGCTCTAGACTGATCTGAGAGTTGGCAGTGGATGGTCTGTTCGGCTAAGTCTATATTATAGCCATTTTTTGGAAAAAGCTACGCAAATTGTGGAGTGCAATTTGCGTAGCTTTTTCCAAATGCTTTTCCGGAAGAGGCTTTTCTGCCATTTGGCCCTGTCTAGATGGGGCCAAATGGCGGAAAAGCCTCCTCTTTCAGAAGAGTCCTAATTCCTCGTAGAACGAGGGCTCCCTGAAAGAGCATGTTTGCTCTTCTGCAAAAAAAAGCGGAAGAGCAAACGCATTCCCTGGATGTGGCGGAGTTTTTCCGGGATACCTCTGGTATCCCCAAAAAACCTGCCAGTCTAAACTTACCCTTTTAGTGGTGCTCAACCTGCAGGCCACATGTGGACTATCAGAGCAATCTGATTGTGGGTTGTGAGACATTTTGCTGATATTAACTGTCTGCTGTACATGTACCCCTGGTTGAGAACCGCTGCTTAGTCCTATGAAGAACTGCTTGTCCTGCTCCCCGCCTTGCCTCACAAGGAGGTGAAAATCACAGAATCCTTCTCCTGCTGTCACTGCCTTACTGGGAAGGCTGAGTCTGCTGCTTTGCAGGCCCCACAGGTGGCAGTTAGGCATTCACCAGCATCTCCATGGGAACAGTGAGGGAAATGTCTGCCAACGCTTTGCTCAAGATAAAGACAGTTGCCAGGAAACATCCCAAATGCTGTAGGCCAAAGAGGGTGGCAGTGGAGGAGGAGGAGGAAAAGGGGAACAGGGTAAAATGTTTAGGTGCTGGTGGGAGATAAGTAGCAGGAATGATCCTAAAGTGAACTGATTGACGAAGAATGTGCAGGTGGTGAACGAGAACTGATTGCAGTGGCCAAAAGCTGAACTGACAGGGGAGGGTGGTTGGGAAACTGATGAATCAGCAGAGTAAAGAAGCCAGATTTTAATTGATCAAGTGCAGTATTACTAACCCTACCCATTCAGAGATCTTCATCAGAACCTCCTCCTGCCCCAATCATGATTGCCTTAGAAATTATGATTGATTATTGCTTTTTTTTAAAAAAAAAATTGTCAGAGAAATATCCCAAAAGAGTGGAGCTACTACTAACCCCAGGTGACAGCTCCTTTCAAACTACACACTTAATATTGTTGGAAATGAGTTACAAATATGACCTGTGAAGAAGAAAAATCCAATAAGCAAGCAAGAATTATTATAGGTAATGTATAACAGTTACTACAGTGGTGGATGCTACAAACATACATATGTGAAAAGCTGTGTTAATAATTAAAAAGTGAGCAATAAAAGGACAAGCTGTTTCACAATTAAAGCAAAAGGGGGATCTAGCAGTTAGGGCAGTGGTGGGGAAAAGCTGGTTGCATGTGGTTCTTCAGGGTTAGCTGCTGGAAGATCACTAAATGGTTTGTTTACCTGAGCATCCACGGACACGGAGCCCCACAGCTCCTAGTGGCTACAGTTCACTGTTCCCAGCCAGTGGGAGCTCCAGGAAGGCTCACCAGATTCCCCACCCCTGGGTTGGGGATAATTATGCATCTATTTTCAACTCCAATCCTTAATTTTTGATCAGCAAACATCTTAACGCCTGCTTCTATTTTTCTATCGGCAAAATGATTATATTTGTACTTTATTTCCTCATAGGGATGTTGTGCAGATGAATAAATATTTGTGAAATGGATCCATTTAAGTGTAAAAAACAAAACAAACAGCTTTTGTTCACATATCAAACATGGATAGCATAAAATTAGACCTCAGTGCTCATTCTTCAAGGAAATATTTGCAATTTGTTTATTTTTAAAAATGTATTGTGTTTCAGTTATTAGTGTAATCGAAATTAATGAATGCTTTTCTCTACTTCCAAATGACATCACAATTTCAGAATAATCAAATTTACCTTTAAACTGGCTACATTGATTGGATTAATCTAGCTTTCCAATTTTGATTTAGCTGAAATATATTTTGAAACTGCATGTTAATATTTTTCTCCTCATGTATAAATCTTACTGCAAAGCGAAAACCCAGTTTTTAAACACCGTTAAAACATCAGTATTTCTTTAGGAGATCTGTATGGCTGCGTCTAGACTGACATGATTTTCTGCAAATGCTTTTAACGGAAAAGCTTTTCCATTAAAAGCATTTGTGGAAAAGAGCATGTAGATTGGCACGGACGCTTTTCCGCAAAAGCACTTTTTGCGGAAAAGCGTCTGTGCCAATCTAGACGCGGTTTTGCGCAAGAAAGCCCTGATTGCCGTTTTCTCAATCGGGGCTTTTTTGCGCAAAACAATACTGTGTTGTCTACACTGGCCCTCTTGCACAAAAGCATTTGCGCAAGAGGGCTTTTGCCCGAACAAGAGCAGCACAGTATTTCTGCTAGAACACTGACAATCTTACATGAGATCATCAGTGTTCTTGTGGAAATTCAAGCGGCCAGTGTAGACAGCTGGCAAGTTTTTTTGGAAAAGCGGCTGATTTTCTGGAAAAACTTGCCAGTCTAGACGCAGCCTATGAGTACAATTTAATTATGGCACTATAGTTATGTAAGTGGTATGAAGCTAGATACTACAGTTGCCCATATATATTTTTTGGGGCCTGGATATTTAGAGCAAGAGACGTAACATAAGTTTTATTGCTCTCAGTAGCAAAATAGCAAATACTACAGGAACTGTTGTTCTGTCTTTCTTTCACCCAAAAGCATTTCTTGAGTTCACATATGTTAACTCTTTTGAGATAAGCAGATTTTAAAAATTATCATTAGATTGTTTACTGATGCCTTTTGTCTCAGATAACTTATTTGCTTCTATTGGTGTTAGCCTTTTTATGCATTCCTCCCTATCCTGTAAAAGAACCTCTAATTTATTCTTTTAATATTTGTATTTATTGAGCAAGGGTTGATTTTTACTTTTAATGAGGCATTAGCATTTGTATGTAATTTTATTTTCCATTTTCTTCTCTGTGAGGAACATTTAAATCTAGAGACAGCTATGACCTTTTTTTATAGGTATTTTTTTTCTCTACACTGCTCTTTATCTAGGCCAGAGGTGTGGAACCTTTTTTGGGTCAGGGGCCGCTGACCCACAGAAAAAACATTCCGGGGTTGTTCATAAGTGAGGAACAAAAAAAAAAACTCTCCACCCATCATCAACATTTCTGGGGTGAGCCCCAAGCCTCAGGGGCCAAATGCAGGCAAGCCAGGGGCTCTGTCCAGCCCCCGGGGCCTTAGGTTGCCCACCCCTGCTCTAGGTTAAACTTTTCTTATACTCCCTCTTTTTTCATCTGTGATGGATCTTTTTTTTTCCTCTGTGTTACATTCTCTTTTCATGGTGCTTGCTTTCTTATTACTTTGGTCCTCTGGCTCTCATTCCAATGGTCTTGCTCACATTTCTCTGATGACTTTCCATTCACTTTTTCCGTTTTGATTTTTTCCATCAATAATTTCTGTTCTTGTTTCAATTCAGAGAAAGGAGGGGCCAATGATTAAAGCATACACACCATTTCACACTCTTGCTGGCCCCTTTTTAAGGGGATTCTGGGCCCTCGTTAGGCTTGATGAGCTAATTTAAAGAGTCCATCAAGGCAGCTAATTGAAGAATAAGCTGTGCCTGATAGCTTTTCTTTCCCTCTGTGAATACCTATTGGAGAGGAGCTCCCAGGGTATCACAGTCTCTGAAGAGGTTTGTACAACCTCAGAAACCTTGAATCCAGAGTATTTCTCATTATGGCCCTGATCCTGCACTACTGAGGCTAAGGGAATTTTTCCATTGATTTCAGTGACACAGCATCAGGGCCTTTTAGGCTGTGTCTAAACTACATCCCTTTTTTTCGAAAAAGAGATGTAAATTAGACACTTCGAAATTGCAAATGAAGCCGGGATTTAAATTTCCCGTGCGTCATTTGCATAATGGCGGCCACGTTTTTTTTAAAAAAAGGGGCTTTTTTGAAAGAAAATGGATGTTTAGACAGGAATTGTTCAAAAATAAAACCCTTTTTCGAAAGATCCTGTACTTCTGAAAAAATGAGGGATGTAGTTTAGACACAGCCTTACTGCGCAGTATATCTCAGAAATCCATCATTCAGCATTGTCCATCAAGATCTCACATGGAACCCGCAAGGAAAAAGCAAAAGAGGTAGACCTCGGACAATGTGAAGAAGATCTACTGAGACTGAAGGACAACAACTGGGATACTGCTGGAGTCAGCTAGAAGTTTTGTCTCAAGACAGAGTGAAGTGGAGGAGACTTGTAGATGACCTATGCTCCATTCAGAGTACTAGGGTTTAAGAAGAAGAAGAAGAAATCTTTCGTATGGGCTGGAGGTGTAATTTGCCCACATCTCAAAAAAGGAAAGAGAAAACTACAATATACGTTTTATGAACAAGAGCAAAGGCTAAAAGAAAGAGATACAAAAATTCAGAATTAGGTGTTATTTTTGGAGAAATTAAAATGTTAATGAATTCTTAGTCCAAAAGAAATGTTTTTATCATTGATCATAAACCTCCAGTTAAAAAATGTCCCACCTCCGTCATTAGACAGGATGCAGAACCTTAGCTGAAATTCTGTTTGATAGCTGGCGTTCTCTGTGATACTGACAACTAAATGCTGATTCATTCTTTTAATTTCCTCTAAAATAGAGAGACAGCCAAAAGTTAGAATGAGAGTATAAAACCTCTTATTTTGGTGATGTTTTCATTACTGCAAAACGTGATGTATTGTGACCTATAATTTGTGAACTTTTGAGACTTGTAACATTTGTGCTGAACAACAGTGTGGAACAAATGCATGCACGAAGTGGGTCTTTGCCCACGAAAGCTTATGCTCCAACACTTTGGTTAGTCTATAAGGCGCCACAGGACTCCTCGCCGCTTTTGCAGATTCAGGACTAACATGGCTACCCCTCTGATACCAAACGCTGAAAGGTTACCTTGACCAACAGGCCTGGTATGTAATACTGTAATTAAGTTTCAGAGGTAACCATGTTAGTCTGTCTCTGCACTGTTGAAAGGGAACACAACGTGGTGTTAAAGAAATGATGTAAAATGTATTTGTCTGAATGAAAGCACTTTTGATTATGGGGTTTCAAAACTCCTGGTAAGTTTGCAGAATTGTTTTAACAGACTAAAATGTTTTTAAGATGAGAGGATGTGTGCATATATGTGAGGCATATAAGTAAAATACAAGGCTAGCAACCTCAATAGCTTCATCTATCCACACCACAAGTTGTGTCAGGAGCAAGCTTTAGTACCTGTCCATGCTTTTGAAATAGTTTCCAGTTTGTGTTGTTCCTAGGATATGAGAGTGAGCAGGTGGGTCAGGTCTTTTATTCAACCTTTTGGTCAAAGTGGCAAGTTTTTGAGCTTCACAGAGCTCTTTGTCAGGCAAATTTATCCCTTTCACCAACAGAAGCTGATCCAATCATAGATGTTACCTCACGTATCATGTGTCTCATGCTTTTGAGTGTAATATTGTAAGGAAAGTGACGTTCTTCAGATTTGATGCTGTTGATCAAGCCTTTACACAGGACTCTTATGAGTCACAGAATTGATTATCAAATTTCAGGCTCTGATATGATTATCAGGGGAGAAGACAACAGAAGGAAATGGTTATGCACTAAACAACAGAAATTGGCCTAACAAGATGAAGCTGGATCTGAGCATTGTGTGTCATGCACAAGAGGGACACACAATGGGGGAGGGGCACAGTGGAGGGGAGGGAGGTTCAGTGACCCATCTACTTTTCATCATGGGCCTGGACCCCTGGCTCTCCTCTTTTACCCGAGTCCCCATTCCCCCCAATCAGTCAGGAAGATAGAGATTGGCCTGGGTACGAGCTGCCCAGGGAGCACAGGCAGCTGTGGATCCTAGGGTAAGGAGGGGCAAAAGCAGTCCCTAGCCCATGTCCCCACCCCATGGGTTCCCTGCACAGGGCAGGTAGAGAGTCTATAGTGCCTCACGCTTTGGCTCTTAACATGTCCCATCAATGGCTCTTCAGCCCCTGAGGCCGCACCCAGGGCTTTGGCTGGAAATTAGAGCTGGGTCAGGGTAAGAGCTGCATGGTAATCTGTGTGGAGCTGAGAACCCTCCATTGATGTGGGGGATGGGGACATGGGCTTGGGAGGTGCTCTCTGGGGTCTGCTCTTGGACCCCCCCCCCACACACACACCTTGGGCAGGTTCGGTGCCCAGGCTCCCCATCCTGGCTCCAGCTTCTAGCTTGTTTGGAGGAGCAGGGCCTCAGGAGGAAGAGGAGAAGTAAAGGAGGGGCCATAGAGGGGTTGGGATTTCGTAACCACACACTCACATTTGTAGGAGGGATCTGCCATCCCTGTTATGTGTTACATCCACTGACTGCATTAAAAGAAAAATTAAATCTGATTTTGATACAGACTTGTATTCTTTGAAAGTCAAAGCAGCAAACTTACCTGCTGGCTAAATGTACCAATCCCTAACTTTTTAAAGATATATACGATGCATTTATCCATGCCACCTCTGTGTGGGGAGTTTTAGGGAGTGAGTTAATGATGTGTGCTGCCAAATATTAAGTAGGTTGTTCTCTAGTTTCATTTCTTCTTTTGTAGTAAATGTTTGACACTTTGGGGCCAGATACATAAGGGGGATGGAGGTTTTGCAAGTCCCTGCTTATAATCACCAAATTTTGAATTTAGACCCCCAAAGTTAGGTAGCTAACTCTTCTTTGCAATTCTTTGAATAAAGTCTTGGCAAGGTCCCCCTTTTTATTATTGTGGAAATCCAGATAAATACATAAATATATGGGTCAGCAAATATTTGTATGTATTTGTTGATTTTGAGGGAACAAGGTTGCTAATCTTTTTGGATAAAACTTGAAGGTATCAGAGAGCTTTGTCAACACAGCGCCAAATTTTGAAAGACATCACTATTCCAAAAAGTCCCTAAATCCTTGTGGAATGAGGTTTACCGGGATGTCAGAATAGCACACCCATTATTTTGATAGCATCTCAAAATAACAGGCGCTCTGTCAAGATGTGGAAAATGCTATTTCGAGATACTGCAAGTATCCCAAAATACTACCGCGGTGTAGATATACCTTATCTCATCTTGGAATTATGGGAACTCACCATGATCAAAATCACAGGGTAATTCATCTTACATTGCATTATTCAAACAGGCAAGAGGGTCCAAGGAGAACAGATGCATGCCAACCAGATGCAGTCTCAGAGCATAAAAGAAGCTGAGTCCAAGGATCTAAAATCCAAAGGCCGCTTGTGACTTACCTTCCTGTGGCAACATGCAAATGAAACTTGCATCAGTGATGGGAGCTTTTCCTTTTCTATCATTTTTTTCCTCTCTCATTTGTGTTTCTTAACAAGAAACATTCTTAAAATTTGTGTTTCTTCAATATTAACTGCTATGCAATAACCCAACAGATTCTTTCTTTTTGCCCAACAAGGACTCCTATTCTATGTACTCTGACGGTGTTTCAGAAGATTATTCCCTCTGAAGGATTTTATTAAGGGACAAGCAAAAACATGGATGCCATCCCCAGAATGAATAATAATTTAGTTTTTGAATTTTAGGTATTTTAATGTTTCCAGTTTACTTTGCTGTTTTGCAAGACTCTCAAAATGATAATTGAAGCAAAATATTTTTACTCTATTACAAATATGGTTATAAATTGAAACTGTTCAGATTTTAGTTAGCCAGATGTCCATTTATCAGGGGTATGGCCAAGGGCACGTCTAGACTGGCTGCAGCTTTTGAAAAAAGATATGCAAATTTGGCATGAATTTGCATATCTTCTTCCAATCCCATTTTCAGAAGTATTTTTTCGGAAAAAAAAGCAGTCTAGACATGATTCTCAAAGAAAAAAACCCATTTTCGAAAGAACCCTTCTTTCTAAAAAAAATGAGGTGTACAGGGTTCTTTCAAAAAAGGGTTTTCTTTTCGAAAGAACCGCATTTAGACTGCTTTTTTTCCTTCGAAAAAACTCTTCCAAAAACGGGATCAGAAGAAGATATGTAAATATGTACCATATTTGCATATCTTCTTTCGAAAGCTGCTGGCAGACTAGACGTGACCCAAGTTTCCCATGGTCCCATAAAGTTTGTTTATTGCTACTAGTTCTGGCTCTCAGTATTCTGTGCTATTATTTAATTCTGATTTACCCCCAAAATGTTTTCTAAGAACCCAGTAACCAGTGAAAGTGTTATTAATGCTGCTAGGCAATATTTACCTCCCATTGTTCTGTAAATCCTCTGGTTCGGCACCAGTTAGGTCTTGAGGGTGTGGACTACAGAGGTTGAACCTGTATTAGCTTTTTCAATCCAATTCAGAATAAAAACAAATATCAAAATGTTAGAATTTTCCACAAAATGGAACTTCAATTTGCAATCCTGTCAACTGTATGCAACCTGCAAAGTGCACAAAGCATACAAACCAGAAAAAAACTAAATTTTGGTTTTTTTTTTCATGTGTAGCAATTCAAAACAGTTTCAACTGTCATGATTAACAGTAGGAGATTAAAGGATTATTGATGATTTAACTGTGTGCAAGTGAAACACAGGATCTCCACAAGAGTGCTGGTTAGGAGGTTACTCAATCCTTAAACACCTGGGCATGGGGTGATGGTGGATGGAATTCAAAGCACATTTGAATCAAAGAAAAGAGTTGTGTGAAGCTTGTGTGTAACTGAAGACACAAATTCCTTGAACAACTCCTGTTGGACAAAGGTAAACAGCATTTGTGGCCGTGTGACATAGAGTCTGCAGCAGTGCACAGGGTGTTGTCAGATCAGAATGGTATCTTTAGGACACATGAAAAAGAAGAATCTCCAAAGAGACTCTTAAATTGCCCTCCAAATCCAGATAATTGTAAGCAAATTGAGACATCTGTTCTCTCACATATGACCGTAAACCATGCAGTTTAAATGACATTTTTATGCAAAAGGCAGAGTGTTTTACTATGTTGTGAACCTATGTTTATGTTTAACATGAGTGTCATCTAGTGGACACACAAATTAAGTGCAATGTCTAGCTTTCTGATAGACATTGCAAGAGACACACGCTTCCTCTCCTACATACTCATTTGACCCATATTATTGTGGAGACAAAGTGGGAGAAGTAATATCTTTTATTGGATCAACATCGATTGGTGAGTGAAATAAGCTTTCCAGCTACACTTAAACACTTCAAATTGTTCAATGTTTTTAGCCTTATTAAATTCCTGTAAGGCAGGGAACTACTACTATCTGCATTTTACAGATGTTGTCTGGAAGGAGCAGGAAATCAAACCCAGTGTACGAGAGGGGGCCAACCCCCCACCTTTCGTATTCTCCTCACTCGGAGTATGCCTTTAACAGTTTCCTCTGCTATTCCCTGCTGTCAGGTGTGTGATTTACTGAGACCTCGGTTTGAGGGGATAGAGGAGTCCAGGACCACCCTCTCCCACAGAGCCCAGCCCAGGGCCCTAAGGACAAGTTCACTGGGACCTGCCCAGCCAGTGGGGCAAATGCCCGAAACTCACCGGCTCCTTGCCCCGCCCTGGGCTGCTTCCTATCCCCCTATGGCCTCACCAGACCCCGGTCGCCTGGTGCACCCTGCCCCGGGCTCCGCCTTCCCGGCCATGCTCCTCCCCAGTCCTCACTGTCTTCCCCTTCCAGCTTCCGCCTTCGTGCTTCCCCCTGCCTCCGCTGCCTCCGTTCCCCCTGCTTTGGACCTGCTCCTGGTTTAAATGTCCCACGCCGGCGTCCTAGCGGCATGACGTCAGTCACGGCGCACGTCGTCTCACCCGTTTCCTTCACCCGGCTCCAACCTGCCGGTGGACGTCCCATTCCGGCCCCAACCCCGCTTCTCAGCTGGGCGGTGGCGGCGGTGCAGGTGCCACACGCCGCTCCTGCGCCCTGGGCCTCCCCCAGGGGCGTGAGGGCGACCGCGGGTTCAGTGCAGAGTGGATTCGCCTCCGCGGGGTGGAGGCGGCCTGCCTCGTCACACGCCTCCCCCCCAAAGTTCTCTACTCCCCTAGTTTGGGCCTCTCATTCCTCGTCCATGATTCTTGAGAAAAAGTCCGCATTCCCGTGAGCTCTCCCGGCCCGGTGACTGACCTCAAAGCGGTAGGGTTGTAATGCCAGGTACCACCTCATAATGCAGGCATTGGAGTCTTTCATGGCTAGGAGCCACCATAGGGGGGTGTGATCGGTTACCACCTTGAAGGAGCTGCCGAGGAGATAATACCATAACACATCAATCGATTTTACTTATTTGGGGCCGGATCTTACCTCCTCCCACTGTGTAACCTAGGTAGGACACTTCTCGATGGCCAAAATGGCATTTGGCGGGGTTGGCGGTCAGTCCAGCCTCCTGTAGCGAGGATAGTACGGCGTTCACTCGCTGCAAGTGTTCGGGCCACATTTTACTGTAAGATGATTATGTCGTCTATGTATGCGGCTGCGTAGGATTCGTGTGGACATAGCACCCGGTCCATCAGCTGCTGAAAGGTGGCAGCTGCCCCATGATGTCTGAATGGCATCCGTATGAACTGGTACAGCCCAAAGGGTGTAGAGAAGGCGGTCTTCTCACGAGATTCCGTCATCAATGGGATCTGCCAATACCCTTTTGACAGATCAATCGTGGACAGATACCGTGCGGCCCCCAACCTCTCCACTAGCTCATCCACTCTGGGCATTGGATAGGCATCGAACCGTGTCACTGCATTGACTTTCCGAAAGTCGATACAAAACCGAATTGTACCATCAGCCTTGGAGACCAACACGATGGGGCTTCGCCATGCACTGTGCCCCACAACTTCCGCGGGAGGGGTCTGACTTGGTCACGAACTTTACATCCGGGTTCCGTCACGACGTGATGGCTGGCCACATTTGTCCACCCCAGCGCTTCCGTTAAAACCTGCGGGAACCTGTCCAGGATGCCCTGCAGCTCCTCGCACTGCTCAGGAGCCAGGTCTCATCCTACCTGAAGACCCTGGGTCACCCCTTCCTCTCTTTGTTCCCCCTCGTACCTGGTCAGACCCTCCCACACACGCCATGCCTTAAGGAGGTTGACGTGGTAAATATTTGTGGCTTTTCTCTTTCCGGGCATCCGAATTTCGTAATTTACCTCCCTCATCCTGCGAGTCACTTCGAAAGGGCCCTGCCACCGGGCCAGCAGCTTGGATGAATGTTCGGGCAACAACAGGAGGACCCTATCCCCTGGCTGGAAGGTGTGTAACCGGGCATGCTGGTTATAATACTGGGCTTGGTGCCCCTGCGCTTCTACTAGGTTCTGCTTGGCGAATTCTCCCACCCACCGCAACCTTTCCCTTAACTTGAGGATATACAGCACCGTCCCCTGCACCCATGTTGCCTGATCTTCCCAGGATTCCCTAATAACTTCTAGGATCCCCCGGGGCTGCCTACCGTACAACAACTCAAAGGGTGAGAAGCCCATGGAGGCTTGCAGTACTTCCCTCACCGCGAACATCAATGCGGGTAGGGCCCGGTCCCATTCCTTAGGTTCCTCCTCCACGAACTTCCTAAGCATACCTTTAAGCGTCCAGTTAAATCTTTCGACGAGGCCATTGGTCTGTGGATGGTAAACCAAGGTCCTTAGAGTCCTCACGTGGAGCAGGCGGCATAACTCTTTCATCAATGCTGAAGTGAAGTTTGTCCCCTGGTCCATGAGGATCTCTTTTGGCAGGCCCACTCGCGAGAAGATCTTGATTAGCTCTCCCGCCAATGTGGGGGCGGTGGTGTTCCACAAGGGTATCACTTTTGGTTAGCGGGTCACATAGTCGATCACTACAAGGATATATTGATACCGATTCCGTGTTCGCTCTAAGGGTCCGACCAGGTCCGTCGCTATCCTCTGGAATGGCACATCTACTACCAGCATTGGAACCAGTGGAGCCTTGGGCACCCGCCCGGATCCTGTCTTTTGACACTTGGAACAGGAGTCACAGAAGTCCCTCAGGGCACGGTAAATACCCGGCCAGTAAAACCTTTGGAGCAAGCGGCGTACGGTTTTCTCGTACCCCAGGTGTCCCGCCCAGGGGTTGCTATGGGCTAGTTCCATCAGTCACCAGTGATACATGCCCAGCACCAACAGCTGGAAGGTCACTTCTCCGTCCTCCCTCCCCTCATTGATCCGGTAGAGACGGTCTCCTTGGATCTCGAAATGTGGGTAGGTCAAGGCCTCTCCCGGAGTGTCTTCTGCTTCCATGTTTGTGGCGGCATTCTCCCAGGCCTGATGCAGGAGGGGATCTTCTCTCTGTTATCACACAAAGTTGGTGGACCATTACTCCTCCCCCACATTTCCGCCTACCTCCTCCACCCTGGCAGCTCCCTCCCGCTGTGCTTCCATGGGGTCCGCGGCCAAGGCTGGTTCTCCGTCCCTCGGTTCCCGCCCTGGCCATTTGCGGAGGGCCTGCTCAAAGCCCCGCCAATCCCGGCTGAGGAGGACTGGATACACCAGTCCTGGGACAAGGGTACATACACCCACCCCTCCTGGTTCCTGTCCCTAAGGCATACCCATGTTGTGGGGTACGATTCTACCCGTCCGTGCACACATTGGACGAGCACTGGGGGCCCCCGGAGTCCCCCAGTTTTCATGAGGTCGGCCCACACCAGTGTTTGGCCACACCCCGAGTCTACCAAGGCCGTGACTACCCACCCTTCCACCTCTATTTCCCTTATCCTCCCGTCGAGCCAGGGCCTGGGCTCATATTGCCCCACCATTACCTGGCCATATGAGCAGTCCATGTACGGGCAGTCCCGCTTGAAGTGCCCCTCCTGGCCATGCCCCAGGGGGGTATTTTTCCTGCCGAAACCGCTGACGGTATGTCTCTGGGGTAATCCCTAGTTGGTCTAATATGGCCTCCTTTACTTTGAAGTAATGTAGGGTGCCCCGCGGATCTAATCTCCGATAGGCCAGCTGAGCTGGACCCGTAAGATACGGAGCCAGAAGCGTAGCCCCGTGTTGCTCTGGCCACCTGGCAGCGGTGGCCACCCTTTCAAAAGTGATCAGGAACACCTCGGGATCATCTGAGGGGCCCATCTTGGCTAGCCTCACTGGTAATTGAGCCAGGGCTCCTCCCTCCTCCACTTCCCCCCCTTGTATCAGGGGCTGCCCCCATCCCAGGCTCCCCCATTGTCTCACCCATGGTATTGTTCCGCCACGTCTTTCAGGAGCTGTCTCTGCTGGTCTTGCTGCTGGGTGGTTAGTTGTTGCAGGAGGGCCGTCTGCTGCTGATGTTGCTGCCGCTGATTCTCCGTCAGCCACTTGAACACATCCGCAGCCTCCATCTTCTGGTGTACTTGCATCTCACGCCCTGCAGGCTTGTCGACATGTTACGGCTCGCCCTCTGCCAGTCTCTTTTTTTCCCTCTTTTCCATTTTTTTTACACATATGTGCAAGAAATTCATATTGCAAGAACAGTTGCGCAAGAGGACTTATTCCTGAGTGGGAGCATCATAGTTCTTGCGCAAGAAGCACTGATTTCACACATTAGAACATCAGTGTTCTTGTGCAAGAACTCCCCGCCAGTGTAGACAGGCAGCATGTTTTTGCGCAAAAGCGGCCGCTTTGGTGCAAGATCGCGCCAATGTAGACACAGCCCTATTGTTTGTTTTCCCTTCTTTGTATCCCTTTTGCCCAAGGCAGGAATACTTTGTGTCCAGTTCAGATTTTTCTCATGTTGTTTGGAAAAGTAACATGTCCAAAATGGGTTCCAGCATCAGGTGGCCTGGCCACATGACCAGGCATGACCAACCACAATCTGGGCTTACAGAAAAAACAAAACCATTAATAGATAGTTGCCGTGATCTTCATTAGCACATTTAGAGTTATAAACAGATCCCCACTTCACATTCCTAACTTTACATACAAGAATGATACACATACAAAAATAGAATGTACATATTCAGCAGATCATAACTTCTAAAAATGATATGTTTCAGGAAGCAATTTGCCTAAAGTGTATTCAGGTTAGGCGTATTCATAAGCCAATTTTCATATAACCTTCCAGGGCCTTGTGACATGCCTTAGGAACATAAGAATAGCCATACTAGGTCAGACCAAAGGTCCATTTAGTTCAGTATCTCCTCTTCCAACAGTGGCCAATGCCAGATGTCCCAAAGAGAATGAACAAGACACGTAATCATCAAGTGTTCCATCCCCTGTCACCCATTCCCAGCTTTCTGACAAAATGGAGCAGTGGTCAAAACCTCTTTAGCCCAAGATCACTTTCTGAATTTACATGCAACCCAAGATCTACCCCAAGACAATTTTGTAAAATAAACAGCCTGTTTTTAATGTATGCTATATAAATCATGTACTTATAATTACATTACACATCTTCTTCACAATGACTCAGCACTATATCCAATTCTTGAGCAGCTAACATTTTGTATCCACTTCACTGTTTGTCTTCTTACTCCCTCCCCTCCTTTATCACGAAAGATCCTTAATTATCTCCCTGTCTCTTTTTGGATAAAGTTCAAACTCCTTCCATGATTGCTAGAATAAAAATGTTACAAGGGATCATTCCACAAATAAGTTGGGGATTTGAGGCTCCGTACGGCATTTGTGCATATGATTGTTGTTATTGAACAAGCAGATATAGACATATAAGTGAGTGCGGCTTTAACATGGGTTCACTAATGTGCACATCTAAAATATGAAAGCAAGGGGTCAAAAATAGGCAAATGTACACTTCTCCCTGCTAGTCAGTATATGATTTACTGGAGCTGGAACCCAGCAGGGACAGCCTCACTGTGCCCCGGCTCCAGACAGGGCAAAGAGGGACAGTTTGACAATGACAAAAAATGAGAAGTAAAGTTAGTTTAAACCAAGGGCTTTGGTTTGAACTAACACATCCCAGCGCGCACTTTCACTTTTGAAACAGCTGTTCAGTGGAGTAATGCACTGGCGAGATCATGCTAATGAAGCGCGGGATATTTAAATCCCCACTTCATTAGCAATTTTGGTCGTCTACATTTGCATCCCTAGTTCGAACTAGGGTGCAAGTGTAGATGTATCCTCAGTCTTCAGTGGAGCTGACTCAGCCTTGGTCTGGGTCAAAGGGAGGCTCCCCTCCCTGAACTTTGTTCTTCCAAGCCCTACAGTCAGAGATCTGGCCCCCTGCTCTTCCGGCTGCCATAAAGCATTAGTCTCTTCATTCAGTTGGGCCAGTCAAACCCAACTCCCACCCCCGCTTAAACTGGTGCAGAGTGGTAACTGGGACAATTTACCAAATAGCATGGTGTATTCTCCAACACTGATTATTTTAAAAACACAATTGGATTTTTCTTTTCTAAAAGAGCTGCTCTAGAAACGGTTTGGGGGAAGTTCTGTTACACAGGAGGTCAGATCATAATCATCCTTTCTGGCATTGGAATCTATGAATCTGTGTGAAAGGAACCAGAAAGAAAGGAGAATGCCAGAGAAGCAGTGGTAGGCCCTAGGAGTTAACCAAGACCGACACAGAACTGTCTGGAAAGCAAGCTTGGATTGTGAGCAAGGAAATTACATCCTGTTGTTTGTTCTTACTTTGTTCAGGGAAAGAGGATTTGGGGTATATTCATGTAAATTAACAGGATTTCATCAAAGAAATACCTGACTTTCATCATCAATTTCTCCTCCGAACTGAAACAACTCAGCAAGGCCATGGATACTGGATAACCACTTGGGACAAGGAGCTAGAATATGGGCTCCCCTTGAATTTCTTCATAGGCTTGCATTATAGATCATTGAGAGTGAAAAATCAAACCAAGTCTGAAATCTGAGCCTGACTTTCATTTGCCTGGCTAAACCATACTGGCCATTGCCATACATTTGCACAAAACATGAATTCAGCGTGTACTGATTCTGGCCTCCTTTGCTCCTTTTCACCACATTCTCCAGCCACAGCAGCCATTGGGATCTCTGAGGGACTCTGTTTATATTGTATTTTTGCACCTAAATTCTCTGATGATGGCCGAGGACAATGTTTATCCTATTTGAACCTGCCCGGTGTCCCCTCACTTAGCCCGTGTGGACTCTAGTGGTGTGGAATGCACTCTTTAAGGTTCTCAGAAATGAAGAGTGGGTTGCAGGTGACCAACATTTTGACCAGAAGTGGAAGGGGTGAAGACAAGGGATGACCTAAGCCAGGATATAAAGAGAGAGGGTGTTTCAGCCTTCTGTCCATTAAGGCCATCTTGGATGTAAAAGGGCCTTAAAGGATTGGAGACAGTCAGTGGAGAATTCCTCTTGCACAGGGATACACTTCTCCAATAGAAATACGAAGGATGCAGATCCTGCAGCAACTGCCTCCTGCTCTTGGTATAAGAAGGAAGTGGGCATGTCAGGTGTGTTCCAGAGACATGCATGGGAGGGAAAGGTTGTGGTGCAATTGGAGTGCTAATGCACCCTAGTCTCCACTGGCCTATGGCCTTTCTGTTGCTCTGACTTTCATTGTGGCTGTAAAGGATCAGGGGCCACAGTTAGCTGTGCTTTCAGCCTTAACTTTGCATTCTAGAATGATTATGCTTTTATTTTAAAATGTTGCATTAATGCTATTTTTCCCCGGGAATGTTTTCTTAGTTGCCGTGTTAATGGATGAAAAGAAGTGATTTCTCTTTGTCCTGATACTTGGTTCTGTACAACCAGCTTTCATGAAACAGTATCCATGTTCATTCAGAAATATGTTAGGAATTATCTTGAATAATTATAATTTCTGGTGATGTATATTGCCTTATTGATATATACATAATATATAAAGCAATTGTCCCTTTTGCCTTAGGGGATTGAGGGAAGTGTTCTCCCCCTTAGAAATATAGGCCCCTTTGGGATACTGTCGTTTGTTAATTTCTCCCACATGTTCTTATGAGTGGGATGTTTTTGTTTCCTGGCTGTGTCTCTCCCCAAGTCCTGCTGGGTAATATTTCAGATGGTCACGGTCAACAAATGCATGTGACAACTTCCAGATGTTCAAACAATCAAAGCGATCTACAGATCTAAGGGAACACACACGCAAACAAATGAGAGATAACTTGTATGCTTGGAGGCTAAGTGAGGGGGTCACATTTGGAGTAGCAGACTGTGGGATATTTTTGTTAATATTTGGAAAATCCACCACCAATCATCAGTGAATAGCGAGGCAGTCTGGAGTAGTGTTTAGGACATGAGTCGGAGCCAAAACCTGAAGATTTTATTCATGATTCTTCCAGTGTCTTGCTATATGACTTTGAAAAAATTATATGTGGCTCGATTTTTCAGAGGTGCTCCATTCGGCTAATGATTCACTTTTAAAATAGGTGAAAAAACATCTTCATAAATTAGTCCTAAGGCCATATCCTCAAAGGTAGCTAAATACCTACTTTCTTTTATTTGTATGCATATTGTAGGCATGTCCATCCCAGGGTGTTAGAGAAGTAAGAGAGGTCAGATAGGGTATGTCTAGACTACATGGCTCCATCGACGGAGTCATGTAAAGTAGTTTACTTGGCATGGTCAAAGAAGTGGGGATTTAAATAATCCCCGTTTCATTAAAATAAAAATGGTTGCCGTGCTGTGCCGACAATCAACTGATCCGGCACAGCGCGGCAGTCTAGACGCTGCATGGTCGACAAGGGAAGCTTTTGTCGACTGCTCCAGTAAACCTGTGCTGGATCAGCTGATTGTCGGTACAGTGTGGCAGCCATTTTTATTTTAATGAAGCGGGGATTATTTAAATCCCCGCTTCTTTGACTATGCCAAGTAAACTACTTTACATGGCTCCGTCAATGGAGCCATGTAGTCTAGACCAGTGGTCCCCAACCTTTTCAGGTTGGCGGGCGCCAGGGGGCATGGCCGTTCGCCCGCCGGGCGCCAGAGGGCGGGGACACTTGCCCGCCCGGGGCGGGCCCCCCAGCCGCATGCCCGGGGGCGGCCCCCCCCATAGCCACACACCCGGGGTCGGGGGCCCCCCCCATAGCCACGCGCCTGGGGCTGGCGCCCCCCGGCAAGCGCCGCGCGCCCGGGGTCGGCGCGCCCCCGTAAGCGCCGCGGGGCCAAGGCCGGGGCCAGGGCACGCGCGGTGCCCCCGGGGGCGGGGCCAAGGCCGGCGCCGGAGCCGGCAAGGGTACGCGCGGTGCCCCCGGGGGCGGGGCCAAGGCCGGAGCCGGAGCCGGCAAGGGCACGCGCGGCGCCCCCGGGGCCAGGACCGGCCATGCGCCCGGGGCTGGCACCTGCCAGCCCAGATTGCTCCGCGGGCGCATGTAAAGTGCCCGGCGGGCGCCATGGCGCCCGCGGGCACCGGGTTGGGGACCACGGGTCTAGACATACCCATAATGTTTACTATTGGACCAACTTCTTCTGTTTACAGCGATAAGCTTTTGAGGAGCTACACAGAGCTCTTCCTCAGGTCTCAATTAATCCTGAGGAAGACCTCTGTGTAGCTTGAAAGCTTGTCTCTCTCACCACCAGTAGTTGGTCCAATAACAAATATCACCCACCTCGTGTCTCTAATGTCTTTTAAGCTAGCTAACTGCCTTTGAGGATCAGGGCCTGAGGGTTTGGTTTTTTTTGTATTCAGTAATGACTATTTTGTTCAAGGTTACATTTCTGGGAACTTCTCAGCAAAAATATTCCAAATGATAATCCTTGTTCTTGTTTACAATGTTGTTGTGTCTTGGTTGGTTGATCGATCCAATAAAATATAATATAACCTTGCTCGCAGGTCTCTCTAATTCCCTTTCATCTTATTTTTGCTGGGTTGGCTCCTCCAGGCTTGCGAAATACTGCTTTATACAATCTGAAAAGAACATTGAAAATGTAGTGGATCACAGGGTATTTCTCTCTCGCAGCAAAGAAACATTCTGCAGGGAGAGAAAAGATTAATATTAATTGCTATCAAACACATTTTCGTAGAAGGTAAAATGAATGACCAAAGGGCAGAGTGTGTATTGAAGTGCCCAGCAGAAGCAGTAGGGTGCAAGATACATATTGCTAAGTGTTGTTTAACAGGCTGTGGAATCTTGTCATCAGTCACAGAGGAGACACATTCCTACCCAGTAGGCTCCTCCAGTAAGTCTGTAACTCTTTTTAGCAGGCTGGCATTTTACACTGCAGTGGTTCTGCTTCTGACAGCAGATCCTTTGAAACAGATGTGCTCTGAGTCCACCTGCTGTGCGTGGAATTGATGCAGCACCGGTGGAAATCCATTTTTCAACATAGATAAAACTGAGCAGTGACAGGGGCAAGTCGGCAAGCAGCTTTATTTTTAAAATACGGTTTTGTGTGGAAAGATTTACTGTTTGAGACCTGTCACTTCCTGATGCTGAAGGGTAATTCTGATCACATCAAATCCAAAGTCTTCCCTGTCAGAAGCAGACAGCTGATGCAGCTGCAGAAGGCTCCTCTACTGAAAGTAGCTGAAGAGCTTAGGCCAGGGATGGGCAATAAAATGGCAGCAGTTCCCCAGCCAGCCCCAGTGGGTCACCACTGCTTCTGCATGTATCAGTGAATGCTGCTCCCCATGGCTGGGGATTGCCATTCCCAGTGAATGGGAGCAGCGGAAAGCGGGTTAGACCAGGACACCACTTCCTGCAGCTCCCATTGGCTGGGAATGGTGATCCACAGCCAATAAGAGCAGCAATTGCCTGTATCTCTGAATAGTTTGCTAGTACTTTTTAGGTAGCATGTTGTAAAACTAGACAAGATGATGTACCCCATGAAGACCTTTGCTTTACCCTCCCTAATGCGTATATCTCTGCTTGACAACCACTGCTTTAGCGAATTCCCCCAATTCATTGGACTTGTTTTATACCAAAATTGTGTATGGTGCAGTGTTCCTGTCAGACTCAAGAGCAGAGCTGTTGCCATCTTGCTTCTCAATCATCTGCAAATAGAAGTGACATGTTTAAGACTGCGCCTTCTCAAGGTTTCCGAGATTCATAGATTTGAAGGGGCCAGTATATTCAGCTTGTCTGCATTCCCAAGGGTGGTGGGTATTTGGGTTTCTAAAGTCACAATACTTTGTGCTATGTCTAAATGCTGATTTTAACATAATATTCTGCCTTTAACTGTTTTTAAGGAAACCTTCCCAAATTTAAAAGCTGTTCATTTGATAGAAAAATGTGCCGAGCAGGTATTTCAATGCTTATTCTATTTAATTCTCTTTATCTACAACTCCTTTCCTTTCATTCTCTTGCTACTTGTGTCTCGGTACTATATTCAATACTGCACTGTAATAGAAGCTTTAGCTGTATGTTTGGCTAATACTGAAGGGAATGCCAAATGGCATTAATCTGCACTAATTAATCATCGGAACTTATCTAGAGAAGTGGTGGATTCTCCATTAAGGATGTGAAAGTTTAACCATTAAGAGCAGGGACTGGTAAACCAATTATATGTGATTTTACAACCCTGTTCTCCATCACTTGAAGTCTTTATATAGGGATTAGCTGTTTTTTCTAAAAGACAGGCTACAGCTCAAACAGAAGTTGTGGACATACACAGAAATTACTGGGTGAAATTTTCTGGCCTGTATAATGCAGGAGGTTGAGCTAGAGCAAGGGAGGGCAATAATTTTTGATGGGGGAGCCATTTCAAGATTTTAGAAAGTGGTTGAGGGTCATACTCTTTCACGATATTGATGAAGTGCAGAAGGGAACTTGGGGTAAGAGATTGGGTGTGAAGTCTGGCAGGGAGTTTGGCTGAAGGAAGCAGTTGTGACGTAGGGCAGGGAACTGAGGTGCAGGGTTTTGAAATGTGACCTGGGGCAGGAGGGGATTGTAACCTAGGGCAGGGGTATAGGTTGTAACCCAGGATAGTAGGGGATTGTGATTTTGGAGGAGGTATGGGGGCAGAGGGCTTGGGTATTTTGAATGGGGGGGCGAGGGGCAGCGAGAGGCTGGGGTGCCAGAGGCAGGCTCTGGCCAGGAGACTTACCAGCCAGCAGTCCAACCAAAACCTACCTGCAGAGCTAAATGTTATGTAGCTGCCTGCAGGTGGATTTGAACCTGGGACCTTAGAGTAGGAGCCTCTACAGCTTGTGCTATTAAGCTAGCTGGCTCTCAGCTTAGGCTGGAGAGCTCACTCTTTCCTAGCTGTCACTGTAAGTGGTCTAAGTGCCACTATATGGGACAGTGAACCATACTCACGAGGTGTGTGGGTTACACTTGCAGAGTTTAACAAGTTTCTCAGCAAGCCTGCCTGCCTACCCCACACTTCCACAGGCTGCACAGCTATGTGCTTATGTCAATAACTGAGCCAGAGGGGAGGGAAGTGTAGTGCTATGTGTGCTGCCTCTTATTCAAACACACAGCTCCCATTGGCCAAGAAACTGACCAATGGTATTGTGCTGGGGGTGGGAGTTATGCCTGATGCCTTCCCCCCCTCCCTTCAGGCTCATAGTTTTTAAAGAGAAACAGTTCCAGAACCTCTTTTCTGAGTGGTGTGTGGGGCTGCCGGGCAAGCAGGGGAGCCTGCCTTGGGCTCTCCTCTGTGTCTGTGGGCTGGATCTGGCCCACAGGCAGTATTTTGCTCAGGCCTGCTATAAGCACATGCACAGTATGAGACAGCCTCACCACCAGGCTGCTGAGTTTAAATTGAAATAGACCTAGCTGATAAAGGGCGGGAGAGGAAACAGGCATAAAGACCTGAAGATCCTTGCCTAAATTGACACAGCAGATCCGTGGCACAGCTAGGAGAAGAAATCTGGCCCCTTGAGCCCTGTTCAGTGCCCTATGCATTAAGCCATGTTTGTGGCTATATTTCCCATTTAGTATCCTGGAAAATCCATTTTCTTGACTTGCACTCTTCTTTCCTCACTTCCCCATTACATTGTTCTTGGCATTGGAGTGCAACAGTTACCCTTTGACAAGAGATGGGGCATTATAACCCAAATATTCAACAACTGCCAATCATGTGCAGAAAAGCTGAAGCTCAAGAAAGGAAGGGCATCTAAAATGTCAGATCCTCATAAGGATGAGAGAGATACATAGCCTAGAAATTGTTCCCAAAATCAACACTCAGCAAATAACTATTTTGGATTCAAAGTTTGGGAAGCCAGTAGCTAAAATATGGAACAATTAAAAAGGGCTGGAAGTATCTTTCCAGTTGGAAAATATTCCACAATAGCTTTGGGACTGATCAGAGGACACTTTGATGGATAGCTGAATCACTCCCCTACCACCAGTCATGTAACTTTGGGGTTGGAACGCTGTAGGATCGCTATCTGATGTGACCAGAAAGAGTCAGCTGTAAGAAGGAGGTGTCTAGAATCCAGCCTTGAAAATGAGAGGATCCTTATACAAGCCTATCTCAGAGCTTTCACTTAAAAAGGGGCAAGTTTTGAGCACAGACGCCTGAGCCCAGGGATTGCATAGCTTCTAGTCTGGGAGTTCCACGCTACAGGACAGACCAAATTGCAGGGCAACTCAGCTCAGAGAGGTTCAAAAGGCCAAGTATTGAAGAGGGAACTCCAGAGAGGCACATCTCAGCCTTAGAGAATTTAGGAACCTAAGATGGAGCAGGAGTCTCATAACAGGACAGCCTGGTCATTCCACAGCAGCATGTGAATCGTGGGTATTTGATCTGTTCCAAATAAAAGACACGTCCTCTCTTAGTAGAATTGTTAAATGTGCTAAGACTACTCACTGTTCAATGTATTTTAGGGTTGTTCCTCTAATTGAAGTACCCTCCATCCTAGTTAACGTGTGTCTTTTACCTTATCGCTGACAGATCACCAATAAAGATCCTTTGTATTTTCCAAGCCCCGTATATAAGTGTCATTTGTGGGTTAATCCAACAATTTATTAAGATGCCCACATGCCTCTCATCATTAAAGCAGATACAGCACTTGTCTTTAGGGTTGGGGTGCTGATGCCAATATAAACAAATTTCCTCTGGAGGAAAGTGAGGGTCAATTACAATAAATTAGAAAAGCACCAATCACTACGCAGGAAGATAGCTCAAAAGGGACAAATAATCAGTGGGCAGGAATGGCAGAGTAAATAAGACTACTGGGTGACAAACTGGAAGATCTCAAGAGCCAAGACAGAGTCTGCATTTATAGACCCTGAGATGCTATTTTCTCCAAATAACAATAGGAACTGCCCTAGCTTTATGCCCAGGAAAAAATAATGAATCAGGCAAAAAGTTAAGTCAAGGAGATGTTACTTCCTAGCTGTGAAAAATATTTTAGCTACCTAGATGTACTGATGTCCAAAAACCAGACTAAATTTTTACAGCCATTATTCCAGAGCAAAAATACATTAAACACAGAGACCCGATCTAACATAATTAGTCAGATCAATTCATTTAACTTCATTTGCATTTATATTGTGTTTCCAGCAATCCAGTGGATTTATCCATAGTCATGTATTTTTATGGAGCTGGTGGTTATAACCTCATTGTTAAGGATGAGTTGAATTTTGCACTTAAAGCAGGGATTCACTCTCTGATATGTATGAAGAACACATTGGCTGTGTCTAGACTGCATCCCTTTTCCGTAAAAGGGATGCAAATTAGACACATCGCAATTGCAAATGAAGCGGGGATTTAACCCCACCCCCGCTTCATTTGCATAAACATGGATGCCGCTTTTTTCCGGCTCGGAGCTTTGCCGGAAAAAAGCACCAGTCTAGATGGGGATCTTTCGGAAAATAAAGCCTTTTCTAAAAGATCCCTTATTCTTCTTAAAAAAAGGAATAAGGGATCTTTTGGAAAAGGCTTTATTTTCCAAAAGATCCCCGTCTAGACTGGCGCTTTTTTCCGGCAAAGCTCCGAACCGGAAAAAAGCAGCAGCCATGTTTATGCAAATGAAGCGGGGGGGGAGGGTTAAATCCCCACTTCATTTGCAATTGCGATGTGTCTAATTTGCATCCCTTTTACGGGAAAGGGATGCAGTCTAGACACAGCCACTATGTCCTCCCCTAAATTTCACCACTTTGAGTAATGAATGACTTTTCTGAGCATTTTCAAGTCCTTTAATTAAATCTGTCCTATTCTTTAATGTGTTTGGATTTCTTTCTTAGCTCTGAATTTACTAGATTTGTAATATTTGTTTGGCTCAGCTCACTAATGTTTCTTTCTCCTAAGCTAATAAGTACCCTCAAACTTCACTACATCTCAACATGGTGAGGGTTTTTTTTGAGTGGAGGAGGGTTGAGGGGGAATATATATGCATGTTATAGTATACTCTCAGTGAGGAAACTCAAAAGATTATTTTTATGATACTTCTCTACATAAAATTCCTGATGGTTAAATGTCACTAATTTAAAAGTAAATACAAAGTATCTGACTTCTTGATAACTTCATTTAGAGATGTATCCAAATAAAAACCTTAGATTCCCACGCTTTTGAGAAATTAAGAACAGCTGCAAAATTCAAATCTACTCTCTAACACATGCTGAACCAAAAAGCCAACTCAAACACCAAAGAAAAGTTTGCATTTGGATTCAAACTTTAGAGGCCAAGCTCACTTCTAATATTAATGATCATAAATTAAAAATATTCTTGTAGTTTTTTCTGGTTTTATCATATCCTCCTATTCTCATGCCAGAAGACTCTCCCAATTTTCAGTATTTATTTTCCGCTATTCTCCTTTGTAGTGTCTTAATTTTTTGGAGATTCTCACTGCTTTTCTATTCCTTTTCTCTCTTTTGCAGATTTAGGTTCCATTATAGCCTTTTCTTTTTTTAAAATTTGGTATTTAATTAGTGCATTTGATTTATCCTTGAGTTCCTCATTTATTCTAGACCTTGGATTTGATTCTTCCTTCCTTCCTTTTCTCTCTCTCTCTCTCTCTCTCTGTGGGTGTGTCTACATAGAACCCTTACCTTGAAATAAGCAATGCAATTTGAGTCTTGTAATTTGCGTAGCTTATTTTGATGTTATTTTGAAATAAGGCGCTATTCCGAAACATCCCTTATGCCTTGTACAATAAGGTTTACAGGGACACTGGAATAGCGAGTCTGTTATATTCCAATATAAAGGGCTTGCTCTTAAGACACAGAATAGCTATTTTGAGATACTGGAAGTATCCCGAAATAGCTCCGTTGTGTAGATGTAGCCTGCCATTTAAATCTCTCTCCTTCTCTCCTCTGCATGTTTTTCTCTACCTTCTAGTTCATTTCTTTCTCCTACTCCCCTTATTCATTTTCCTCCCATCTGTCCCCTCCACTGCTTTCAGACTCCAATCTAAAACCTATTGAATCAGGACTGCCAAATCTGGCCTTCTTTGCCTATTTTTCTCCCTTTCTCTCTTTATTCTCCTTGCCAATTGACTTCATTGAAAATATCATGGAAGAAACTTGTCCTGAGATGACTAAACTGGTCAATAATGGATAAATATGAAGCCAGGCTTCATGAACTGGGCTTGTTTAGTTTGGAAAAAAGAAGATTAAGGGGGGACATGATAGCGGTTTTCAAATATCTAAAAGGGTGTCACAAGGAGGAAGGAGAAAATTTGTTCCTCTTGGTTTCTGAGGACAGGACAAGGAGTAATGGGCTTAAAGTGCAGCAGGGGAGGTTTAGATTGGACATTAGGAAAAAATTCCTAACTGTCAGGGTGGTCAAATATTGGAATAAATTGCCAAGGAAGGTGGTGGAATCTCCCTCTCTGGAGATATTTAAGAACAGATTAGATAGACATCTGTCAGGGATGGTGTAGACGGAGCTTGGTCCTGCCTTGAGGGCGGGGGGCTGGACTTGATGACCTCTTGAGGTCCCTTCCAGTCCTATTATTCTATGATTCTATGATTCTATGATAATAATTTTAGTTTTAATTGTACACAATTCTCCAGCAAAGTATGGAACAGGCTCATGAATGGCTCTGGGTCTAATTTGTTCTCATCTAGATTCATGAGATCTGGTTAGTTAAATCTTTACTGCAGAATCTGCATTATTTGAATGGAAATTTCGTTTAATGGAAGAAAATAAGTAGGCTTTTCCTTTCTTTGTAACACAGGCAGCAGACTTCCAAAGGCACCAGATTATTTCCCCAGGGGCTCCTTTCTGCACCATCTGGAAAGGAGATTTCATCCTGTCCACAAGCTTAAATCTTCACTGTGTAACTACTGTATTGTATGCAGCGCATTGTCCTGGCACTGACAACTGACATTAGTAACTCAGTCCTGCTGTGACAGTCCTGTCTTCATGTCAAAATGTCCCACTCACAGCCTAGAGAAAGGGTGGAGCAATGCAGTATGAAACTTTATATGCTGGCTATTGAAGTCTCTGTGCGTTTGTATGCATGTGAGAGAGAGATTTTTAATGAAAGCTCTGACTCTGCACCACATTTCTGCAGTGTGCTTTCATTTCTGCAGCAAATATTTTTGTACATTCCTGTGTGGGTGTGTCTATACACACGCAGCACAGCATATAAATACTAAAGTATTCTCTATATAAATGCTGAAGTATTTCACAGGAATAACTTCCAAAGATTACAGTAGCATGATTATAATTTGTATTTGACTGGGATCTTTGCTGCAATATATTTAGCATTTCTGTTTTGGGGATTTATTAATTTCACAGTGTTCTTTCAAACAAAACTATGAATCTCTAGAATGCAGCAGCGCAATCTGCATAGACTAATTAAAGCACAGCATGTTAAAATGCTTTAGAAATCATACCCCAGTAGTCCACATTACTGAACCATGTAGACAAGTTCTTAGGCAATCTCCCTGTTCACGTACTTATATCTGTCTCAATAAACTGCTCTAGAAAATGTGTGAAGTTAATACAAACTGAGTAACTGGTTCCAGGGATTTTTCCAGTGTTTATTAAATAAACACCTTTTTTTATTTTTGTACTCTGTTTTAACTTTTTTATGCTGATCAGTAATCTATCAGTTTATCCATTAAAATCTAAAATCAGAAGCCCTAACATTATTAAAGGAGTAGTTCATATGACTTGTTTATTATCTCAGGATGCGTCTTCACAGCAACCTAAACTCGAAATAAAATACACTATTTGCACTATGCAAATGGTGTATCTTATCTCAAATCTTTTTTGAAATAGCTTATTTTGAAATTTGGCCCGTCTACACAGCATAGCAAAAATTGAGTAGTTTATTTCGAGTCTAAATTGAAAGAGCTTATTTTGGAATTTGGCACTGGCTACACAGCACCAAATTTCAAAATAAGGCACTATTCCAACAAATCCCTTAACCCTCCTGGAATGAAATAGCGGGCGCTTTTAAAAATGTGGCATTGCTATTTTGAAATACTTCCAGTAACCCGAAAGAGCAACACAGTCTAAATGTACCCTCAGGTGGATTAGTAACATATTTTTTTAATGATAACTTAGATTTTGCACCACAATTATGCAGCATGGGTTGGATTCTGCAGCAAATTCTGTGTCATGAATCATGAAAAATATGGCACCCTGTTTATTTGTACCATGATAGTCTTGCAGAGAGAAGTGTGAGAGGAGAGTAAAAGGAACTCTTTCCACCAGACTAGTGTGAGGTGTTGTATATCTTTGTAACGAATGATGGGGAAAACCTACTAGAGATTTATCTGATATATAAAGATACCCAACACCACGAAATACTGTAAAGAGAGAAAGGTAAGACTGAAAAATCATGCAGCTGGGAGAAAATATAAGTGAATTTTAGCAAAGAATGACAAAGTATTTGGCTTAGTGGCTAAAGCAGGTAATCTGCGGTTTTATTTTCAGTTCTGTTGCTTGGGCAAAGCATATTAGCATTCCCATAGGGTATGGAGTGAATAATAATTTGCTACCATTTGAATTTGCAGGGGAGTTTAGATAGACAGGAAATAATTATCACATCTAGAATTTATTCAGGACAGTAAACAACTCATTTACTTTTATAAAAAAAAAATATAATGGGAACTTTTAATGACCAAACTTTGGTAAAATCCACTCAAATCAATGACAAAATGTTCACTTCTTGCTTTTTGCATTTCATTCAACAAGATGGTTTCCCCAGAATCTGACTCCAGTTCTTCACTAATTGAAAGAGAAAAATGCTCAAGTTTTGAGTCAACAACATCACTCCCTGTAATTTCTGAATTCTCCTTAGGGTTTCCACGCCTGGTCTAGTACTGCACATAGTTATTCTCAGGTAAAATAAGGTTCTTATCTACATAGATATAAATAAATGATGGCTTCCCTTTAAAGAAGTAATGGTACATTGGGACAAAGAGTGGGAATTTGCTGGGTTCTGCAGTTGAAGTGTACTCTAGCCAGGTGTTTTGGAGGTATTCCTCGGAAGGAACAAGTCCCTGCCACAGTTTAAAGATTTAGAAGATTTATTTTCCACTGGAAATGTATATTCCAGAAAGCTCACATATGTGAGTCTAGTGGCAAAGTGGATTCACATTTGAGGAGTTAATCCAAAATTATAGTCACAAACTTGTGATGGATTCCAGTGTTGTATGACTGGATTTTTAAGACATTAGGGCTACGTCTTGACTGCAAGCCTCTTTCAAAAGAGGCTTTTTCGAAAGTAGATTTTTCTCGCTCGCTTTTTCGAAAGAGTCTAGACGCTCTTTCAAAAAAGCTCTGTTTTCATGCAATAGCATCTTTTTTTGAAAGCTGACTTTTGAAAAAAGGCATTATTCCTCATAGAATGAGGTTTACTGTCATCGACAAAACCACCGCATTCTTTTGATTTACTGTCGACAGTACGCAGCGGTAGTCTAGATGCAGTTACAGGTTGTTTTTTTTAAAAAGGCAATTTTTTAAAAAAATAACCCTATAGTCTAGACATACCCTAGGAGAGAAAGTACGCCCAAAGGATTCTAGGTAAGGAAAGTATGGTTGGTTTGTTGGTTGGTTTGTTTTTCTCTGACATGAATTTGCTGTGTAACCTTAGGTAAGTCACTTAGCTATTGTGCACTTCAGTTTCCCTGAGATAGAATTGGCATAATAGTTTTATCTGCCTGAGGAGATATTGTGAGGCTTAACTCAGAAGGGTATGCAAAGAGATCTGAGAACCCCAATATATTTTTATTAAATTGACAACACTGTATTTTGGTGTGTTAAACATAAAAGAATGCATGCATTATATGACTGTATTTCATCCATTCATTTTTTATACTTTATCTTTTGCTGCACTGAAATCAGATTCTCTCAAGCACTGCCAGATTTTCCTTTTCATGAGCTTCCTGGATTTCTGTTTGGGTTTTGGTTCAGTACACAAAGCTCATTAATAAGTCTTTCCTTTGGGGCAAAAGAAATCAATAGTAGGCTCTCCTTTCCAAGCATGCTTCATCTGCAGTTAGCTCTTTTCTTCCCATTTTGGAAACCCCAAGTTCATCTTTGCCATGCTGAGACACCTTGAACAACCTAGGTAGCAGGAGCTTTTGTAATGATTTAGGGCTAAACATATTAAAAAGATATAATAGTTCTGAATTAAAGGATATAGACAGAGCTGATGTTTTCCCTCTAAGAATTCAATGCTTAAATAACTTGAGCTCAAGTCAAATTCCATTAGCCATCAACAATAGTAGAGCTTCCTACGGCAGCCTCTAAAGCAGGGGTGAGAAACCTAAGGCCCAGGGGCCGGATGCGACCCCCAGCTTGCCTGGATCCAGCCCCCAAGACTCAGGGCTCTGCTTCCAGTACTGGGGACCCCAAGCGGGCACTCCACCCCCACTACTGCCCCACCAGGGGATTGGAGTACATAAAATCTACAAGTCTAGGCCCTCATTAGAAGGAACAATTAGTTTCACACATACAGAATGGGAAGCGACTGTCTAGGAAGGAGTATGGCAGAAACGGATCTAGGGGTTATAGTGGACCACAAGTTAAATATGAGTTAACAGTGTGATGCGATGCAAAAAAAGCAAACTTGATTCCAGGATGCATTAACAGGTGTGTTGTGAGCAAGACATGAGAAGTCATTCTTCCGCTCTACTCTACGCTGATTAGGCCTCAGCTGGAGTATTGTGTCCAGTTCTGGGCACCGCATTTCAAGAAAGATGTGGAGAAATTGGAGAAAGTCCAGAAAAGAGCAACAAGAATGATTAAAGGTCTAGAGAACATGACCGATGAAGGAAGACTGAAAGAATTGGGCTTGTTCAGTTTGGAAAAGAGAAGATTGAGGGGACATGATAGCGGTTTTCAGGTATCTAAAAGGTGTCACAAGGAGGAGGGAGAAATTTTTTTCTCCTTGGTCTCTAAGGAGATAGCAAGAAGCAATGGGCTCAAACTGCAGCAAGGGAGGTTTAGGTTGGACATTAGGAAACTGTCTAGGTGGTTAAACACTGGAATAAGTTGCCCAGGAAGGTTGTGGAATCTCCATCTCTGGAGATATTTAAGAGCAGGTTAGATAAATGTCTATCAAGGATGGTCTAGACAGTACTGGGTCCTGCCATGAGGGCAGGGGACTGGACTTGATGACCTCTCGAGGTCCCTTCAAGTCCTAGTATTCTATGATTCTACGATAGGGCACGTCTACACAGCAGAGCTAAAGCTGAAATAATATGCATGTTAGCCGTTCTCCACTCTGGATGAAAGATTATGCACTTTAACTCAAAGCTAATAATCTAATGTTACACATTAATAAATAGTAAGGGCACATCTACACAGCAAGGCTAAAGCCAAAATAAGCTTCACAACTTGAGCTACATCAATTCATAGCTCAAGTCAAAATAGCTTATTTCAGCTTTTGGCACTATCTACACAGCAGGAAGTCCAAGGAAGAGCACTCTTCCTCCGCTTCCCTTACTCATAAAATGAGGGTTACAGGAATCAGAGGAAGAAGTCCTCCAACTCAACATTATTTTGACATTATGCTGAAAGAACTGCTTGTTATAACATAGTGGACTATGTTATTTCGGAATAATGTCGGTTATTCTGCAATAACACTGTTGTGTAAATGTACTCATAGTGTCTGGTGTGTAATGGGAATGTGGGGAGTGTCTTTCTCCTCAGTCAGAGGCCACATTAGTGAGGGTTGGGAGGATGAGTTGTTTGGGGTTTTTTTTTTTTTTTTTTTTTTTGCTTTTCACTTGTGTGAAACCCTCAATTGATTTTTCTGTGGGTCAGAGGTCCCTGACCCAAAAATGTTTCTCCACCCCTGCCCTTGAGAGTAAAATTGTCCAAAAATACAGCATCAAACAGTTAAAAATCAGTATTCTTCAGATGTGCATGATTTAAAAGAAAACCAAACTTTTTGAAGTTCCTGAAATATTTGGAAACCTAATTTTCAGATTCCCTGCTTTAAACACTCGATACAGCATAATCCGAAGTGGATAACCATCTGAATTTCTGGATACTTATGTGAACTCAGATTTCAAGCCTTCTGGGGATGACTTACGAGCAGTATAAAAATGGCTTTACTCAGAAGTGAGACTAGTTGTTCTTGTTTTAAAAAACCTTGTAGATAGATGTAGGGGAAATAAGTGGAGGTGGCAGCTTGAAGGAAATGGTCTTCCAGAACTTTGGATAACCAGAAAAGAAATTCTCTTGGAAGATTTAAATCAATACAAGTAGGCATACGAGTGAAGGTCACCAGGTCAGCTCAGCACTGAAAGTTTTTGATGAGTTAATGGTTAACTGTATCTGACCAGTATCTGAGCAGCTTTAATAATGAATCAGTGGCAAACAATAAATCAGAGCGTGCCCTGTGATACAGCATGGTAATCAGTAAAAGCTATGTTATAAATGATGGGGTTTGCTCTCAAAAAGACCTCAAAGGATTATATCAGAGACACAGTGAGAGAGACAGTTTTGCAGGAGAAAAAGAACTGGAAAATAACTGAGCATATTAGAACACTGGAGACCGAGAGGTAGAGACATTGAACAAATGCCCAAGTATTATTTCTGTAAGCATGACTACAGGTAAACTATTCAGCCCTTGAATGTTAAGTGTCTTGAGGGATAGTTGTCATGTGGGTAATGCCATAATCAGGAGGTGCACATATAATGGAAGTGAGAGAAGGTTATTCTCTTGTGAACATGGAGGGTATGAGAGAGAGAGGCTGTGGAGAGCCAAGCGACCAAACCCATCTTTTTTGCAGAATATTTTGAGACATTTCAATGGCAGTGCTCACAGAACTGGAAAGGAAGTCTGTGATTTGCAGGGGCTGGAGGAGAGATCAAATGATCTTATCATAACATCAATGATGCTTAGTTTTTAAAGGCAAAAGTCTCTAATATTCTGGGTGCTTTCACCAGCGGGGCAGCACAAAACAACCCTAAAGCCAGTGTTGTTGGCATTCCTAAATAGGGATTGACATACAACTGTCCTAGAAGTGCAGTCACTGTGACAGGAAAAAAGGTATGGCTGTGATGTCACTATGCCCTTACAATCTTCACCTCATAGACTCATAGACTTTAAGGTCAGAAGGGACCATTATGATCATCTAGTCTGACCCCCTGCACAGTGCAGGCCACAGAATCTCACCCACCCCTCCCAGAATAATCCTCTCACCTATATCTCAGATATTGAAGCCTTCAAATACTTTGAAGATCCCAAGATGCAGAGAATCCTCTAGCTGTGATCTGTACCCCATGCTACAGAGGAAGGCGAAAAACCTCCAGGGCCTCTGCTAATCTACCCTGGAGGAAAATTCCTTCCCGACCCCAAATGTGGCGATCAGCTAAACCCTGAGCATGTGGGCAAGACTCATCAGCCAGACACCCAGAAAGTTCTCTAGTAATTCCTATCATCCCTCCATTGACCTATTTCCCACTGATAATGAATGGTCAATTAGTTACCAAGATCATGTTATCTCATCAAACCATCCCCTTCATAAACCCATCTAGTTTAATCTTGAAGCCAGATAGATCTTTTGCCCCCACTACTTCCCTTGGAAGGCCGTTCCAGAACCTCACTCCTCTAATGGTTAGAAACCTTCGTCTAATCTCAAGTCTAAACTTCCTACTAGCCAGCTTATATCCATTTGTTCTTGTGTCCACATTGGTATTAAGCTTAAATAATTCCTCTCCCTCCCTGGTATTTATCCCTCTAATATATTTAAAAAGTGCAATCATGTCCCCCCTCAGCCTTCTTTTGGTTAAGGTAAACAAGCCAAGCTCCTTGAGTCTCCTTTCATAAGACAGGTTTTCCATTCCTCGGATCATCCTAGTGGCCCTTCTTTGTACCTGTTCTAGTTTGAATTCATCCTTCTTAAACATGGGAGACCAGAACTGCACACAGTATTCCAAATGGGGTCTCACCAATGCCTTGTATAATGGCACTAACACCTCCTTATCCCTACTGGAAATACCTCGCCTAATATATCCCAAGATCGTATTAGCCTTTTTCACGGCCATATCACAATGGCGGCTCATAGTCATTCTATAATCAACCAGGACTCTGAGGTCCTTCTCCTCCTCCGTTACTTCCAACTGATGTGTCCCCAGCTTATAACTAAAATTCTTGTTATTAATCCCTAAATGCATAACCTTACACTTCTCACTATTAAATTTCATCCTATTGCTATCACTCCAATTTACAAGATCATCCAGATCTTCCTGTATGATATCCTGATCCTTTTCTGAATTGGCAATAGCTCCCAACTTTGTGTCATCCGCAAATTTTATTAGGACACTTCCACTTTTGGTGCCAAGATCAGCAATAAAAAGATTAAATAAAATTGGCCCCAAAACTGATCCCTGAGGAACTCCACTAGTAACCTTCCTCCAACCTGACAGTTCACCTTTCAGTATGACCCGCTGTAGTTTCCCCTTTAACCAGTTGCTTATCCATCTCTCAACTTTCATATTAATCCCTATCATTTCCAATTTAACCTGCCATAATAGGTCTGAGGACACTGGCAATTGGTATAATTTAAAGCATCCGGGAGACTGCTCCAGTCTGCTTTACGGATGGGACTGGATCCAGGATTACAGGGTAGCAAAGGTGGCTTAATACAGTAGACTTCCAGTAATCCAGAACCTTTGAGACCTAGGTGGTGCCGGATTACCGCCTATGCTGGACTATTAGGAAGTATTATAAACTGGTTTTATATATATACTATATACAGTATACTGCATATAAAGTGTTTTTAACCCTTTTTATTGTGCATACTGTATACAGTATACTGCAATGTTTTAGCTTTTGTAACCCTTTTTTTACCCTTTTCACTTCGTTCAGCTGCTGCCACTGTTGCTTTGTGACTCGTTTTTTGCCAAAGTTCACTCAGTAGGTTCTTGTCATTTTGATGCCGGACTATCGGGAGTGCCGTACAATTGGATGCTGGACTATTGGAGTTTTACTGTACTAGTGTTCCTTCTCCATCCATGCCACAGCTCGACCAGACTGAGGATCTGCTCTGAAGTATGACAGCCCTGTTTTAAATGACGATTATTTCAATTTAATAGTACATTTTCTCATTGGTGCTTTCACTGAAATGCAGCACTGGCATGCACAGAAGACATATTCAACTGCTCCCAAGATCTTTGCTTTTCACTAAAGCAATACAAGAAGTTGATTTTAATATAGAGTATGTGTAAGTTCTAAGGCTACAGGATTCAGAGGGCTGGTGCTCTTTTTTCTGTCCACTCTGGGAGGAAAAAACCACTCTGGTAAGCCTCATTTACAAGAATTATAATGTAGTTTACCCATAATTTTCCCTATTGAGTTTTTTGTTTGTTTCAGCTGCAATTTGTTCATGTTTTGATGAAAAAAATGTTAAAATGACCTGCTATCAATACTGTACTTATGAAAGGATATAGAATTGTGCAGTATATGCCCTTGGTGATGGGTCAACTTAATTGAATGACTAATGGGCTTTGGGTATCAATGCTCATGCTTAATAAAGAAATGGCAAAAGGTTACGCTTTAGAGGTGAAAAGTTCTGTCTCAGAAAGCCCACTAGAATTCAAATGTTCACCTACTTTCCAATTCTTTATTAGCAAAAATAGAGATGAATGATAAAAGTTCCCCTGAATAAACACAGAGAGCTGATCATTGGTGTTAAAAATATAAATAATATCTTATCCTGAAGTCTTCTTTTACCCTTGCAGGAAAGTTATAAAGAAAGTTAACTGCAGATTAAAAATAAAATCTTGTTTGGAGCCTGTTCCATGCTCACTGGAGTCCATGGAAATATTTCCATTGATTTCAGTGAGTATGGGCCCTTGTACGGGAAACATCTACACCAACTATCCTGAGTTCCATGGGAAAGATCAAGGGATATTACAATACTTTGATCCTCAAGTCTTATTTGATTTTGCAGTAATAATTTGCAAAGCTGTCCTTGGCTGTCTGGAAACAAAACTGATTAAAATCACAGACGCGGAGCTTCTTTTTGCTGATCACAGGAAGTTCAATTTGTTCCACATACAAGGCTCAAAACCACTGGAGGAGTGCTAGGAATAAATATGTTTTGTGAGGTGGTTTGTTTTTTGTTTTTTGTTTTTGTTTTTTTGCCTTTGTAGATAATCTTTATACATTTCTCCAGCTGCTTTTACCATTAGCTGTTTTTTGCTGACGGCTGCAGAGACAAGGGTCTGCAGCACTTGTTAAAGTTAGTGAGTACAGCAGATGGCAGCACCAGGCCATTTTATCCTGGCTGTTGGCAAATCTATTTTTGAACAGACACCAGTCTGGTTGATCAAAACAGTTCCCCTAGATTCAGCCTGTTTCCACATTTCCTTTGTCTTCCCTCATCTGTCTCAATTTCATTTCTGTCTGTTTATTAAAAATTCATTGTTGCGCAAAAGTACTACCCGCTAAACGGCAGGAAAAGTGCTATGTAAGGTCATCCCCTATTGATTTAGTAACATGTGGTATGGCCTAAGGTGACCCATTAACAAGATGGCATGAGGTTTTGGCCTGGACTACTAGTGCTTCGTGTCCTATTAAATACTCTACAGGGGCAACATCTGTGAGTGCTAAACAACTGCAGGGTAATGCAATTTTAAATACCACTTCATCAAAGTAATAGACTCCACAGGACCCTCTTGGGACCAGGAAGCTGACATACTACAGGCTGCGTGTGTGCCGAAGGCCAATTGTGTAACACATTATGAGGCATCGGACTGCTTTGGCCATTGCCTAGTGATAGAACTGGGGTTTGCGAACTCATCCATAGTACAATGCTTTTCTGTAATTAGACTCAAATGCGCTGTCTCCATTCCCTATCCTTTGTGCTCAGGCCCCTGAAGTTTTGTACATTAAACTTCACTCCTGCCCATGAATACACTGGGAAACATTTTAAAATTCAGGGCTCTGTGCTCTCAATAGGAGAGCTGAATTGTGATTGACATTAGTGGTACCTGTGTGTGAGTACCAGACGGAGATTACATTTCAACCTTTTATAGAAAAACTAGCAGAGTAGCTTGGCCCACCACAGCCACAATCCAAGGTTCTTTCCCAAATTAAGGGTCTTTGCCATCGTTTGTACAGACCCGTCCTCCCCCCCCACACACACTTTTCACTGCTCTGGAAGGCTGTAGAGGGGGTCATGAGTCATCTGTGATCTTCAGGTGTCAAATTTCCAATTTTAATAAAAAAGCTTGTGCCACAGAGCCACTCTGCAAGAGAAGGATTCATTCTACCTTTCTTCAAATGCAAGCAGATCGTCGTCCTAAAACTTGGAGTAACTCAAATCATGGTAGCATTTTAGCTGTGCATTGGGCGGGCCCTAGCGCTTAGATCAGCCCCTCTTGCTGACAACACTTAAAACACCAGGTCATAGGGGTGGGTGCCTGAGAATGTAGAGTCCTTTGCCATCTCCTGTAGATATAAACCAATCCTCAGGTTTAAAAATGGATTATTGTATTTGGTAATGCTATTGAATAACCACATTCATCTACTGATCCCTAAACCACTATTAAACTAATCTTCATATTGATCGATGCCCCTTTGCTTTGTGCTATGCACTCTCTAAAGGACATTAATCCCTACCCTGCACACTGCTCACCATACATAGGTCTACACCCATGCCAAGCTCGATGTATTAGTCACTATCAGTGGCAGGACTGGAAATGCTATCTGGAATTACAGAATCCGGTGGGAAACCACTTCATAGCTTCTTCCCAGTGAGAAATAATTGGCCAAACAGATTTATAGCTTGTGTAATGTGGGACCCCACCACTGAAATCAATGGAACGACTCTGGTTTAAACAACTGAGGCCCTCACTGCCTTACAATCTTCCAGATGATTTTATTAATTGTTTACAATTTACCTTAATAATGGCAGAAGTTGGGCCAAATCTTAGGGAAATCCCTTTGGAGTGGCAGGGGGTGCTAGAAGGGCACGAAATCTAGACCAGAAGGGGTCCAACGTAATGGGAAGAATTAGTTCACCCAGGAAAAGCCTAAACCCAAGAGCAGGGAGGGTGCTGGTGATGAGTTTAGCAGAAGTAGGACTTGTAGGCACAAAGTCCTGGGGAGTGAAACACTGCAGGGAGCCCATTAGCAGAAGCTCCAATGTGAAGGGTGCATTAGGTCAGGAATGTAGAAATTGGGCCTCCAGGAGGAAGCCCAGGAGGGGGGCTGATCATTACCAAGAGCCCAGGAAGCAGATGGTGAGCAGGCCTGAGGAAAGGCTGTAAAAGGAACAAGTCTAGGTAGGCAGAAGCAGCAAGAAGTCAGATAGATGGAGCAGAACTTGGGTGCTGGTGACAGAATCATTGGGCTGGAACTCAGTGTAATGGGAGGGCCACCACATTTCCTTCCCAGCTCCTGGGAGACATGGCATGACTCCTCCCTGAAATAAAGGGACAAGGATTATTCTTCAGTGCTTGTAAGGCCCTCTGAGCCCACAGTCAGGGGTCAGAGACCTAACACAAGCTCTTGGATTTATTATTTAGACTTTTTCTTGTTAACCTTCTGTCACCTCAGAAGGGGAGAGACTTTAAAGCAACTGGGTGGAGGGCTGAATCATGAAAGGGGGCAAACCACCACCAAGCTATAGCAACTGCCAAGAGGGGGCGCTAGAGAGGATTAAGCTAAAGGGTCTTGCTCAGCCGTAAGAAAGCATTCCATTATTGAGTCCCTGCTTCTACAGGAGTCCTCAGAAAACAGACAGCTGCAGCTCATGCCCCAGGAGAATCTTTTTTCAGCTGGACAGATCTTTCAGATTTTCTGTATATCCTTCCAGCCTTCCACCTACTCCAATGGGGCTGGAGCGAGGGTGAGGATACCACCCATTCTATCTTTCCCTATCTCCTTCACTTGACTGGGTCTGCCTGCCTACCAGTTCATCCCACTCTCATTTTTGTTGAAAAGCATATCAAAGTCATGCTATTTACACTGTGATTTTGAAGACAAGAACCTTAACAAAGAATAGGCATTCAGGGAAACCCTGCGCCTTTCCCAACTGGTAGTAAAATGATGTGTGGCCAACACCTTGTAAATTGAGGCTGCACAAGCATGGAGGGTTGCTGCAGTTGCCTTCCACCGGACTGAGTGGCTTGCAAGGCTACCGCTGCTTACCCCGCTTATGGCAATCTACCATATACAAGCTGGGGGTAGCAGAACAGGAATGAATGGATCCCCTGGAGAATGTGTTTATTTACTTCAACTGTTGATCAGGTCTTGGCTTTGTACATCTTTCCAAGAGGCAAATGCTTCACAGATGGAGCAAGCAGTTTTCAGTTGTGAAATCTCTATAAACAGTTCAGGTGAAATTAAAAACAGAGCTATCTGGGAACAATCCAATGTTTTTCCAGTTTCTTTTTGATTGTGACAGTGGTCACAGCTCTGGAATTAGCAACATGAGAAATGCCCTGCTTTGGTTGCAGGTCCCGGCTGTGCCATCGCAGCAGGACTGATTACCAAGATAGGCTGCCATATCCACACTTAGGGGCTAAATCTGCTCACATTGACCTGAGGGTAAATCTGCATTAAAGTACTAAGCAAAGTCTGAAGTAGACCAGTTTTATACTGGTGTAACCCCATTTTGGGGGAATCTCCATTTTTCAGGTGGTAGGAGGCAAAATGTATTTTTTTCACTGAAATTCTTTATTCTATACTGAGTACACATAAGCTACCTCAGTGAAATGTTATTAGAAAATGCGTCATGCTTTATAATGAAAAATCTGGGCTTCATAAGTCTTATAATGATGAGTCCTATGAAAAAGTCTTATAGAACTTATGACAGATTAAATCAAGAGGGTTGTTTATTACTCTGGAAACCTATAGAGTTTACTAGCTATTTATATTACGTAGGATTTTTTTAACCACCCTTGTGAATTCTCTAGCAGTGATGTAATTCTCTATTTAATTCTATAGTCTTGTTCAAAAACAATAGAAATGTTGTCATTTTTATTAAATCCTATAAGATTTTTCCATAAGGGAAAACCATTACAAATGCCCCAGAGTTTATGAATTAATGAAACAGACTTTGGTATTGCATTTTTTGCATTGTATTTTAAATATATTGTATAAGAATACCTTTTCTATGAAGGGCAGCATTTTTGGGGGGGCAAGTTTAAGAAATGTCAGTAAATGTTTTAAATATAACATGCCACCAGGCCATATACAGTTTAAATTATAGTCAGGTTGTTCTGAAATGTCAGAAGCATGTCCTTCTTTTAATTAGAATTTCACAGGGTTAGGTAATCAAAACAACCAAGATTTTTTTAAAAAAAATTGGATTCTTTCCATTTTGAGTAGCTTTGATGGGATGTGCTCCCCACATTGGCCCTGCAACAGCTGAATTGGGCAAGATGAACCCAATCAATTAATTAGGCTGCAAATAGGTGAGCTTTAGCTTGAAGGCTGTTAATTAGAGAGAAGCTCACCTGTGAGGGAAAGGTGGGTATCCCAGAAAAGATAGGAAACTGGATGCAGAGGGGCTCTAGGGAAGGAATTTGCAGTCACTCTGTAGGATGGACATATGGATGGACAGACAGACGGACGGACGGACAGAGGTAAGTTGTCTAAAATTTCTCCCTGAGAGGAAGGAGTGAAGAGACGAGCAAGAGCAGGGGAGTGGGGAAGGCCAGGTGACAGGAACATGCAGCGACATGCAGGAGTTGGACTTCAGTTGGACTGTATTAGAGGATTCTTGAGGCAGAACTTGGAGTAGAGAGTGGGAATGGGGTCCCCTACCATTTGCTGTGGGAGTGGCACTGTCAAGCAGAAGACTGATTAAGACTGCTAGAGACTAGGAACCTGGATGGACTCACCCCCAGAAGGGGACACCACAATAGTGACTAGGTCTGAGGACTGTCAAAAGGAGGATGTTGTGGTTCCTGAAGTAAGAGTATTGTTGCCAGAGGCCTATGTTTTGGCCAGCTGGAGCCCTCACTTACATACACCTGAACCCCCTGCCTCAGCCTGAACTCCTAATTGCTTCTCCCACCCAGATCCAGCCCTGACAGCCAGAACTAATTTCTTGTCTCCCCGCCCCCACCATTCCCCAACACCCTTCAGAGAAGATGAGGAAAGTGAGTGTCAGAGGGCAGGGGGATGAAGCGGGTAGTGGAGGCTCTGAGAAGGGGTGGGGCCTCGAGGCACGGCAATTTGTTTTCGTGTGATTAGAAAGCTAGCAACTCTAAGCAAGAGAGGGGCGGCAGAGGAGAAACTGATGGGGTGGTGCCCACAGGAAAGGGCATTGGCCTGACTGATGCTACATCTAGACTACAGACTTACTAAGACTTACTAAGGTAAGTCAGAAAAAGACTTGCGTATCTTTTTCTGCTTTTCTGTTCAAAGAGGTTTTTCCAAAATTTGGCGCATCTACATGACGCCAAATTTCAGAAAAACCTGCTCTTTCAACACATCCCTTCTTCCTCGTAGAACAAGGTTTACAGGAATGGTGAAAGAGCACGTGTATTTTTCCGATTTTTTTTCAGAAAAGCGGACGTGTTCCTTGGATGCGGCATTGCTTTTCCGGGATACCTCCAGTATCCAGGAAACGCTCTGCAGTCTAGATGTAGCCTGAGCTAATGCCCTGAATTGCCAGGAGACAGCACTATCCAGCACTGAGTAGAGCAGCCCTGGTCCATATGCCCAATTTAACACAACAAAAAGGGGCCTGCTTTTCAAAAAGTGCTAACACCCACTCTTTGTGACCAGCTGGGAACCAGGCCTCTCCAAAGTGTCTTTTAAGCTGAGTACTTAAAATGGAAGCACCCTCACAAATCACTTCTGAAAATGTTGGCCATTATAGCTAGCCTCAAATGGCAATGGTTCTCAAAGGTATTTTGGGGCTCTTTGTGGAGGTGAAAGTAACTTACAGTTTTTTACAGGCATTGTTGTATCACAGTCCCCACCCCTGGGGGGAGAGGAGGTGCTCAGGGAAGAAGATTTGGTGGGGGACTATGATAAGACAGGATGCTTGCTTTCAGCTCTGGTTCTCATTCAGACATGTGATAGTGTTCAAAAGTCCATGTAACGACATTATCTGACTAATTAAGGACCTTTCAAAAATGGACAGTGTGTGGGTGGGGAGGAAGAGCAACACTACACATTTATTTATGCAAATTAAAGCCTAAACACATATTTTGTTTTTGCAATTGCATGCTTTTTTTGCAGTCTGTTTGAAACACACAACTAGGCAAATAACTCTACCTTTGCAAAAATAGTTTTTCCCAAATATTAATGGGGACACTGAATAATTCCTGACAACTAAACAAACATTTGGTGTAATTAACAAGCACTGGGGATCTGTGCTAGTGGTGGATAACAGCAAATTTATGACTGTTGTGGTTCAGATAATCAAGGCTAATCAGAATAATCAAGTGAACAAAGTACAGGAAAAATGTCTGTAATGATTCATGTTAACTGCTGAGATCATAGAACTGAGAAGGCTGGAAAGGGCCTCAGACAATTCTTAAGTCTAGCCCCTCTGTGCTGAGACAGGATAAAGTAAACCTAGACCATTCCTGAGTGGTGTTTGTCCAAACTGTTCTTAAACCTCACGTGATAAGGGATTCTGCAACATCCCTTCAAAGCCTATTCCAGAACTCAACTGTTCTTTTTGGTTTAAAAAGGGCCCCCACCTCCCCAATATCTAACCTAAATCTCTGTTGTTGTAAATTAAAGCCCATTACTTCTTTCTGACATTCAGTGAGTAGGGAGAACAATTTATAATAGCCTTAACATGTTTAAAGAGTACTAGTTTCTCTGCTCCGTCTTCCTTTCTCAGGATTAAAAATGCCCAGTTTTGTTAACCTTTTCTCGTAGGTCAGGTTTTCTAGCACTTGAATCATTTTTGCTGATTTCTTCTGTACTCTTGAGCTTAGTTAAATTTATCTTGCTCCATGGCACCCAGAACAGGACATTGCACTCCAACTGTGGCATTGCCAGAGCTGCTTGTAGCCAGACAACTATCTCCCCTGGCTTCCATACAATATATCTGTTAATACATCCCAGAATGATATAAGCCCCTTTTCACAACTGAATTGCATGGTTGATTCATATTCAGTTTGGGATCCATTACGACCCATGGGTGCTTTTGCTACCCAGTTATCCCCTAATTTTTTGCTCTTCATTTGATTAGCCCTTCCTATTGATAGAACTTTGCACTTCAATGGCTTTATTCTTGGTGCTCTAGGTACACTTTAGACAGTGGACTATTGATAAGTGCTCTTTGAATATGGTCTTCCAACTGGTTGTGCACCCATCTGACTACAAATTTGTCTAGACCACTTTTCCCTAGTTTGCTTGTGAGAATGACAGAGGACCCCAATAATTTCCTCACTTTGGATATCTTAGGAAGAACTTTTAGATGACCTGCAGACAAAAATATCCTGTCTGGATCAATGAAGTAAAATAGCAACCCTTTCTTTAAGATCATAGGTGATGTACCAGGTTTAGTGACCAAAACTCTCTGTTGCCAATCTTAGAAGATTTCTTTGGGAAAGGGAAGCATGCAGGAAAGGTCTAGTTGCTTGTGTAATTGTTTGCAAGATGCACAAATCATCAACCAGCCTGTGACTCTAACCTCCTGTCAGGCCCACCGAGGGAGCAGGGGAGACACAAGAGGGCAGTTGCCCCGGGGCCTGGTGATTCAAAATGTACTTGGGTGCCTGGCTGCTCCACTGCTACCTGAGTAGCAGTGGTGGCTGGAACACCAGGCCCTTTAAATCACTGCCGTAGTGCAGCCTAGTGCACTCTAGGTGGCTCTGAGGATTGGGAGGGGCCACAGAGTGGCACACGCCAGGTGGCATTGAGGATGGCTGTCCCTAGCCCTGCCCATTCAGAAAGCAAGAAGCCGCCCTCCATACACATGCACATAAACACCATGCCCATAGGGCCGGCAATTCTGCCCCCCCACCCCCCACTTCCTGTGCAAGAAAAATCTTCATTGTCCGAGTGCAGACCTGTACAGATGTGCATCTGATTCACACACTAGTCAACCAAAATTACTTGCTTGTAGTTTATTTTGAATATCTAGCCCTTAGTGCTATGGTCACTTAGGGCTATGGTCATCTTGGAGCCTCTGACAGGTTTGGCCAAGAGGTTATCAAGCCCAGCACTTCAGCTCCCCCCTCCCCCAGCCTGCTGCACATCTCTTGTCCTTTGCTTTGCAGCTGCCCATCCCCACCCCTGGTAGCCTCCTACTTTTTGTGCAGAGCAGGAGAGGGAGAAGAGGGGCACTGATGTCAAGGTGCCCCCTCTTCTGCCCTGTATCCTATCTCCACAGAGCAGAGTGGGAGCACAACAGGACTTGGGATGGAGTTTGCTGGCTACTTTTGGGAGTGGTGCAGGGCCAGGACAGGGGTGAGCCTGCCTCAGCCCCACTGCATCACCACCCAGGAGCCACCTGAGGTAAGCAGTGCCCAGCTGGAACCCACATCCGGAAACCCTACCCCACTCATGAACCCCCTTCTGCATCCTTAGCTCCTGCCCGAGCCCCGAGCCCCAAGCACTCCTGCATCCAAACACTCTGCTAGAGCCTGCACCTAGAACCCCCTTCAGAATCCTAATTGCCTGTCCCAGTGTACTGAAAGTGAAGGAAAGTGGGGGAGGGAGGGAGGATGGAGTGAGCAGGGGTGGGGCCTCGGAGAAGGGGCACAAAGGAGATGGGGCAAGGGTATATGGGTTTGAGGTAGATCTTGGGTTGCACTTAAATTCAAAAAGTGATCTCCTGCTTGAAAAGATTGGAGACCACTGCCTTAGTGTACGATATCACCTTCTTAACTTGATCAAGACACATTTATGTTAAATTCTTCCTATTAAAAATAACAGGGCAATATTTTCTTGATGCCAATGATTATGGCTATCAAGGCAAAACACTGTCTGGGTTATTTGTCTTAATTTAACCCAAACAGTATACAAAGCAGAGTACAAAAACAATATGTTCTTTTGTCTAAACCAGATCTCTCATTGCTGCATGGTTTGAATAGTAACACGGAAATCAATGTTTTGTAAATATTGTTTTGTTTCTTGTTGAAGCTTTATTGTTACCCTGGTTAGAGGTGGGGTCACAGTTTGTCCCGTTAGAGTATAAATCCCTTTCATACAACAGTCTTAAAGGACCATCTTTTAATGGCCAGATCTGCAAAATCCAGTAAAATGATTCTTGTGGGGATTTCTAGGCATTACTACAGTATAAATAATAATAATAAAAAGTCCCTTTCAAAGCTTAAGTTTCTCAACTCCCAATGCAATTTAACCTTTCCTGAGGGTAGCTACATCTTTGGTTGTGATCCGTTTTAGTTTGTGAATTCACAGCTCAAATCGGCACTCCGAGAAGTCATAAGTAAGACTCCCCTTTGCACAAGATGGAACCCTGGCTTCTGAACCCAGATCTGGCTGCAGATGGAGATCTGGATTTCACATGATTTCCACCTGGTTTGGAAATTTAAAGGAGCAGTTGGGGGCCATGAATGCAAAGAAAATGGTGGTGCGGGGTTGGGGTAACAGCCATTGCATAAATCCCCTCATGAACTCAATTTTACATACCTGAATTCAGTGCAATCAGAAAATGGGGTATGGTTGATATTTTGACTGAAGACTCCAGGACATGTTTACATTGACTTCAACCTACCCTTCCCTGCAGTTGTATTGCCCCAGAAATGTTTAGTGAACTCCTAAAGGGCATTACCTTTCAAGCTCTATGATATAACACTTTTTACTAGCATTTATCTATTATACCTTAATTCCATCTAAAGATGCATCTACACAGCAGGGCTTAATTCAAAATAAGCTACGCAAATTGAGCTACGTCATTTATGTAGCTTATTTCGAAATAGCTTATTTTGAAATTGGCAGCATTCACACAGCACTTATTTTGAAATAGAGTACTCTTCCTTCGACTTTTCTTACTCCTCATACACTGGGGGTTACAGGAGTCTGAGTAAGAAGTCCTCCAGCTTGACAGTATTTCAACGTTATTTCAAAATAACTGTCTGCTGTGTAGATGTGGACTAAGTTATTTCAAAATGATGTTGACGTGCAGACGTATCCTAAGTTAACCTCGTGCTCATTTTGCCTCCCTTACACTTCCTATATGATGCTCCCTTACTGAGGGTGGCACTGTGTCAATGATGAAATAAATGAAAGCCAACTCACTGACTTTTTTTTCTTCTTCTTCTTCACTGCACTAACTCAAACGTGCCCAAACAATGCCAAGTACAAATACAAACTCTTGGCAGTAGCCCAGGCCTCTCATTTGTGTGTGAGAGAGAAGGAAGATTCTGCATTTAACCACTAGATGGAGTAGCACAAAAACTGTGTCACTGATAACCTGGTAAGGAAAACACTTTCTAGGTTATACTCTGGTCATCGGAAGAAGTGGGTTTTGCCCATGAAAGCTCACGATACCATCTACATGTTTTGTTAGTCTAGTAGCACTTTAAAGACTGTTTGTTTTTTTAAGTTTTTTCTGTTACAGACTAACTTGGCTACCCCTCTGAAGCTTTTTTAGGTAGTGTTTTGATTAAATAGATCAGTTATCATGAGAACTGTGCGGGCTCGTCTACACTGGCCCCTTTTCCGGAAGGGGCATGTAAATTTCATGAGTCGTAGTAGGGAAATGCGCGGGGGATTTAAATATCCCCCGCGGCATTTAAATAAAAATGTCCGCCGCTTTTTTCCGGCTTTTAAAAAAGCCGGAAAAGAGCGTCTACACTGGCCCCGATCCTCCGGAAAAAGCGCCCTTTTCCGGAGGCTCTTATTCCTACTTCGAAGTAGGAATAAGAGCCTCCGGAAAAGGGCGCTTTTTCCGGAGGATCGGGGCCAGTGTAGACGCTCTTTTCCGGCTTTTTTAAAAGCCGGAAAAAAGCGGCGGACATTTTTATTTAAATGCCGCGGGGGATATTTAAATCCCCCGCGCATTTCCCTACTACGACTCATGAAATTTACATGCCCCTTCCGGAAAAGGGGCCAGTGTAGACGTAGCCTGCATGTCTGAACATACTTCTAGCATTTGTCAATGAGTACTTATAAAATGTTGTCCTGAACACATTGCCTTCATTTTTGGATACATATTCAGTTTAATTGTTAGCAATGGGTGAGATGTTTGAAAGGGCGTAACATTAGCTTAACTCTACTTCCTGTAAAGTCAGTAAGAGGTATGCTATTGTCTTAAATGGGAGCAGTTTTAAGCAAACGGTCAATGTGTTGATAATTCTACTCTATTCCCATTACAGTTTTGAAAAGTTCAATGAAATTTGAATTATTAAAAAAATAGTTGTACTGTTTTATTTTTTAAATTGCACATAGAGTACGCATCAGATCATAGGAAAGGCTAATTACCATTTTTATATATATTCTTTCTGGTTCCCTTACCAATCTCACTGCTGCTGGTCAAGGGAATCCTTAGAGGCTATTGTTTGCAAATTGGCAGAGATGTAAGCAAAACTCTGGCCCATTACAACTTTGCTTCTGATGTAAGGGAAGTTTAGGTTGGACATCAGGGAAAACTTTATCAAGATGGTTAAAAGCACTGAAATAAATTGCATAGGGAGGATGTACAATCTCCATCATTGGAGATATTTAAGAGCAGATTAAATAAACCTCTGTCAGGGATGATCTAGATGGTGCTTGGTCCTGCCATGAGGGCAGGGGACTGGACTTTATGACCTCTCAGTTCTAGTATTCTATGATTCTATAACTCTAAGTGAATTTTGACAACATTTCTTTTTTGGGGAAGACTGTCACATGCCTATCTTAAACCTTGAGAATCCACAGTGTTCAAATCATTGTTTCTAATCCTTAAGAGCCTACATGATCACTAATATCCTTCTAGTTGAGGTGGAATTAATAGTCTTCTACCTGTAACCAATTAAAGTTGTTCTTTAAGTGTTCATGAAGGTGAAATAATTTGGGACTCAAGCTGGTCGAAAGACCAAAATATTTACCAGGAGAAATTCTGAATGAAAAATCTTTGTTCAAAATGTTTTTGGATTGAAGTTTGGGTTTTCCACAGAAAACTTTGAACAAATTAAAAAGAAAAATATGAATTTTAAAAAGACAATTCTTGTTTCATTTTCATTTCACATGACTTTCACTTTGGCATTGTTGTAAAAAATATATTTAAAATGAGAACCAAAAGAAAATGTTTCCTCAGAGAACAAATTGCAACATAAAAAGCCATTTAATTTTGGATATTTGAAACCTACAGCCAAAATGCCATTTTAAGCTGATTTTATGTTGTTTTGAATTTTTGGATGATGTATATTGAAGTGAAGCAAAAGTTGTCAATTCATTTCAAAATATCAATTTTAATGAAGAAAACAGAACACTCCCCCCTTATTTTGGCATTCACAGCAGGAAAATCAATGTCCCCCTCCCCAATGTATTAACATTTTTTGATAACCTGGATTTTCTGATGAAAAACGATCATATGGAAGTTCTATTTAGGACACTCCCTACCTCAAAGCTTCTGGTGCTGAATGCTAAACACTATGGCTACGTCTAGACTGGCCCCTTCTCTGGAAAAGTAATGCAAAGCAGGTAAGTCAGAATAGGGAAATCCGCGGGGGATTTAAATATCCCCCGCGGGATTTAAATAAACATGGCCGCTGCTTTTTTTCCGGCTTGGGGAAAAGCCGGAAAAAAGCGTCTAGACTGGTGTGATCCTCCAGAATAAAGCCCTTTTCCGGAGGATCTCTTATTCCTACTTTCAGAATGATCATGCCTACTAGAATTACTGGCATGGGAATGGACTGGGCCTTGAGGTACAGATCAGTATGGATTGTGAGTAGAGGGAAAATGTATATTTAGTCATGATCAGGTTATTTTTCTTTATTTTGCTGTTAGGTAAAACTTCTCTGTGTGAAATCCATGTGCCTCCCTCCCCCCATTCAATATACCCCAAGCTGTGCCCAGAGAGAGAACAATTTTTTTTCTGTTTTAATCTGCTCTTTTCTTAGTTGTTCTGTAACACCTAGCAACCAAGTATGCTTTATTGAGTACCATGAATTAGCGAATATAGCCCATGGGTTGTCCATGTCTTTACCTACCATCCACCCCCCCACCCCACGCAGGGTATATATGTCCATGTCTTATGCAATTTGATTTTTACTCGTATTACAAGAAGACAAGATCAACGTAATAAAATCAGCATCTTCTATTTAATAATAATTTAATAAGAGCGGCAATGCTGTTGTGTTTACTAAAATGAAATAAAAGTTAAAATGTTACTTACTGTGAAGCTACTAAATAAATAAATGTTAATACATATGATACTGCAGCTTTAAAAAAATCCATCCTACGCATTGTCATAAAATAAATAGTACATGCTGCATGCTGAATACGTTTATTCTGCATCACTTGAGTCATAACTAGCATCCTCCTCCTCAGTGTCTGAATTTTCAAAACCGTCAAAACTTTCATCATACTCGCTGTCTTGGAAAATATCCATAACCTCGGCCAGGCGTGCTTTGTTGATGGTTGAGGCCTGTGATGCTGCGTCTGATTCGCTGTCATAGTCAAATTCAGAGCTAGACAAGTCGACTTCCAGAAGCATTTCACATTTACGGAATCCATTGCGAATAGTAGCCGGCGTTATTCTTTCCCAAGCTTCCAATACCCATTTGCAAACTTCAACGTAAGTTGTATGGCTCTGTCGACCTGCTGGAGTGAAAGCGTGCTCCCCATTTGTCATCCAATTGTCCCATTCTTCACGGATGAAGCACTTGAATGGGTGGTTGACAGCTACATCCAGTGGTTGCAACTTGCAGGTCAGTCCACCTGGACTCCCACTGAGTTGACATGTTTTTGAGCTGAAATTTCTTTATGGGTGGCCAAGGCATCAAAAAGTAGCAGAGATTTGGATTTTAAAAATCCGCCTATTCGTGTACGAAAGCAGCTTTCTGTCCATGTCTTCATCACCTCTGTGTTCATCCAGCCCTTCTTGTTACAGACCACAGACACGCCGGGTGGTAGTTTTTCTTGAGGCATCATCACCCTCTTTAAAATTACCATCGGTTTTAATTTCTTACCACCTGATGTGCATGCCAATACGACCTTAAAACAGGTGCGTTCATGACCTATGGTTGCTGCACCGACTGTCTTCACTCCAGTTGCAGCAACAGACCGAGTTGCGGGTATATCAAAGGACATGAACACCTCGTCCATGTTAATGACGTCATTTGGTTTCAGGCCTAGCTGGTTAATTTCTTTATGGACAAAATCTTTGAAATCATCCATCTTCTTCTCCCGTTCATTACAAAGCCATTGCCCAACACTTCTCTGTGCTCAAACTAAATTTGTAAACCCAGTTACCTGAGCCTCCACGAAAATCATCGATTTTCATCTCCATAGCCATAAGTCGAGCTTTGAGCTTTATGGCTACCATTGACACCACATGTTGACTATCTCTCTGTGCAAGAACCTACTTTGCCAGATTTTCATCTAGATTTGGCCACTCGGCTTTCTTTCCTCAACATACTCTTTTGCAAGGATTTAATTTCTTAATCTCCGCTTCTTCTTCTTTCTACTCACGAACAGACCATTTATTAACGGAACATTTTCTGCCTGCTGCTCTATTGCCATTTTCTTTTGCATATGTAAAAGATTTAAAAATATTTTCTTGGACTATATTTGTTATAAACTGAAAAAGTTTAAAACGTTGTGTTGGTGTAAGTCTTATATACCGGTAATAGGATAGTGCTTATTGCTTTTTATAGCTCAGCGGCCTCAGCCGTGGTTCATTACCGGTATAACAAGACCCAGTGTTATCGGGCTGCATGATAGCGTAATCTTCAATCTTTATAGCTGGCAAGTGGCAACCACGTCAAAGACCACCAGATTCTTTTATGAAGGCAGCAGAAGTCTCTGCAGGTTATGTACATCCCTGGGTCTTCTAATATATTTTTTACACATGATAGAAAAACTGCCCGTAATACATGAGTGCGTGTTATACTTGGATTTGTGTGTTATTAACTAATTTATGGTATATCTTTTTGTTTTGTTAATAAAATCAGCTTTTTTAAGGCAATGATTTGATTCTTGTGTCCTGGAAGGTAACAGGAAGTCTGTGTAGGTGCCTGCCTAGACTGAAGGGCCAGCTATCTGAATTGTAATTCATTTCCTGTGTGGTTTTTTTTCAAGCTCTCTTGTGGCAAAAGAGCTTGGGGTACCTCTTGCGAAGAAATTCAACTGTTTCTTCTTGGTTTTCAGGAATTAAATCACTTAATGGTGGCAGCTGCCTCCAAAAGCCAGGAAATCTGAGACGTGGGGTGAGCTTTTAAGCCTATAGAGGCAAGGTATTTTTTTAAGATCTTGATCCATACGTCAAGGCCCAGTCCATTCCCATTCCAATATTTCTTGTAGGCATGGTAATTCTGTTTGATTATTTCATCTTGTTCCTCCAGCTGCTAACTTTGAACTCACACAATTAGAAAGGGCAGCAGGATTTAAATTTCAGCACTGTATCCCATTGGTTGTTCTTGCCCCCTGCCAACACCCTTAGGCTATGTCTATTCAGCAGAGCTAAAGTTGAATTAAGCTACACAACTTTAGCTATGTCACTTACGTAGCGTAAGTCAAAATAACTTAATTTGCCTTTTGGCGCTGTCTCATAGCAGGAAGCTGAAGGAAGAAAATACTCTTCCTTCGACTTCCCTTTATCCTCACAGAGGGTTACAGGGATCCTGCAGCTTGACATTATTTTGAAATAAAGGCTTCTAGTGTAGAGGCACACTGTTATTTCGAAATAACATTAGTTATTCCCAGGGCTCGCCGAACTGCAGCGAGCCCTGCTCATCAGCCATGCTATCCAGCGATCTGCACATGCACAGATCGCCCGAACCCGGCTCTTCCGGGTTGTAATCTACTCGCCCCGGGCGAGTAGATTACATAGTTTGTCGAGCCCTGGTTATTCCAAAATAACCCTGCTGTGTAGACATGCCCTTAGCTACCTGAGTTTAACCCTTTAGTCACTAAGTATTGGCCAGCACTACTCCTATCCATTGCTGAATCAAACTAAAATCTTGATTCTGCAGAACGCATAAAAACCCAGGTACCATCATACTCTGAAGTAGCACTATGGGGGTATGTCTACACTACCCTCCTATTTCGAAATAGGAGGGTAATGTAGGCATACCGCAATTGCAAATGAAGCCTGGGATTTGAATTTCCCAGGCTTCATTTGCATAAGCGGGGCGCCGCCATTTTTAAATCCCCCCTGGTTCGAACCCCGTGCCGCGCGGCTACACGCGGCACGAACTAGGTAGTTCGAACTAGGCTTCCTAGTTCGAACTACCGTTACTCCTCGTGGAATGAGGAGTAACGGTAGTTCGAACTAGGAAGCCTAGTTCGAACTACCTACTTCGTGCCACGTGTAGCCGCGCGGCACGGGGTTCGAACCAGCGGGAATTTAAAAATGGCGGCGCCCCACTTATGCAAATGAAGCCCGGGAAATTCAAATCCCAGGCTTCATTTGCAATTGCGGTATGCCTACATTACCCCGCTAGTCGAACTAGCGGGGTAGTGTAGACATACCCTGGGAGAGTTATTGGATGAGTGTCAGCATTACTGGAAATTTTTCTTGTCCCAGACCATTCAGGAGCAGCAATATAAATTATGTAAGGGTTGTTCAAGTTAGTATATATATAAATAATTAATTTCAAGGGAGCTTGATTTCTGGACTTCCGTCCTACCACATCCTCCTCCCTCGCCACACTGTTTAGAAGACAGACAGAGTTATCCAAGTAGTTCAGGTGGTGGTCATAACTTTTTGATTTACTGGAGAAATCGAAGTTAGGGACTTGCTCCTGCTTTCTATGCCCTTTTAGCTTGTCATGTTACCAAAAGCTAAAATAGTGTTTAAAAATAGCAAGGTCTGGTGTATTCATTCAGTATATGTGTCCCTATAATAGGGGTCTGGGTAATTCTGCAGCTTCGCAATAGCACATCTTTCTTGGGGCCCCCTAAGGAAAACTGTTTCCCTGCTCTGCAGTACATCTGAGACCACCAGGCGAAGCAGAGAAAGAATCCCAGTAGGCAGCTTGCTGGCCATGTCGGAGGTCAGGGCAAAGGAAAGTGGGCCATGGTAATACATGTAAACAAAACATTTGTTCAGAACATGTTTGTGTCTGGGAGGAGAAGAGCTGATAGCACGGGCCAGACACTGCTCTGTCAATGCATCTCCCACTTGTGGCCTTGTAACTAAAATATGCTATTCAGCTATCTCCATCCTGAGTAGAGAATGAGAATTATACCCTATTAGACCCTGATTTTGTGCTATGGAAGAGCATTCGCAGGCCCTAGGATGAGATTGGCAAAATAATTTCAATTGTTGACTAACTGAAAAAAATGCACGTAGGTCTCCAAAGCTGAAATGTCAGTACACCGCATCTATGGCCTTCCTCGTTACTGAGCACTCCTTAGAGCAAGACACTGAAACTCAGTTAGTGAGGCCGATGGGAATACTTCACCCAGCTCAAACAGCTGAAGCAGCAGTTTTGATCTTATTGAAGTCAGACAAATGTTTCACAGCAAATAAACTTAAGGATTCCTTCTCTGTGGACAGAATCTCCATTAGCAGACTGGAAGCCCCTTGCAGTTAATTTGGTATCTGGGATTTTTGAATAACTTTTTTTCCTTTCTATGCCTGGGAAGTATTCAGATGTCTGTATTTGATATTCTAGCTGCATTGTTCAGTTGAAGAGCCACATGGTAATGTCTCTGCTCCCCGATGGGACAAATGAGTAAGCACATCTGGTGCCCATCGATGTTTGTTTGAGGAAAACTTAATTGCTTGAAAAGTTGCCAGAAGTGAATACACAAGGTGCATAGATATTGCACAAAATGAATTCATTTATAATTCTTAAAAATATCTTCAGGCACTGACAATGACTGTCCACAGTCAAGTGTGGCACGGAACTGAAGTCACATACTTCAGAGATTCTCTCTAGCCATCATATTCCTTAACGTGTCCATCTCTTCCCCCTTGGGGTACGTCTACACAGCACTCTTATTTCGAAATAAGCTATTTTGGATTTTTTTTTCTGAAATAGCTTATCTCGAAATAGCACATCTACACTACAGAGAAGCCTCAAAATTAGTCTGAGGCAGGCTTCCCTAATGTGGACATGCTACCTCAAATTAGAGCCCCAGGAGGCACTGGGGGTAATTACGTTGAATGGCCCTGGGGAGGAGTTATTTTGAAATAGCAGCAGTGGAGCGACCACACTACCGTTATTCGGAAATAGCTATTTTGGAATAAGTGTTATTCCTCTTTGAATGAGGTTTACAGATTTTGAAATAAGCCGTCCGTTATTTCAAAATTATTTTGAAATAACAGAATTGCTGTGTAGATCGGGGCTACTCAACACATGGCCCGAGGGCCGCATGTGGCCCGCAGCCCATTTGTTTGTGGCCCACGGTGTGGTGTGAGTTTACACGGGGCTCAACACGCGGCGCACAGGTGGGAGCCCAAACAAAAAAGTAGTCAATATAAGGGTTTTCTATTGATATGCATTTTAGTAGTTAAATTCCTGGACTGTCATTGCTTGTTAAAAGTGCTGTCATATGGATGGAAATCAGGTAAATATTGCATTTTATTAATGTCAGCAGAACTGACTTAAATGGGGCCTGTGTGTTGTATAGTCTTGCCTTAGTCTTTGTATTCATGCCCATCAGTATGAAAAGTTATTTGCATGTATATGCAACCACACTTAAATCGCAGCCCTCGGTATCACTGTGAGTGCTGTGAGTATCCCTGTGGCCCCCAAAGTTGAGTAGCCTTGGCATACACACTCACATTGTTCTTTTGAAATAATGCCAGTTATATCGAAATAACTGTGCTGTGTAGATGCACTCTTGGTGGCCAGACTGCCTCCTCTTCCTAGCTGCTAAACTCCTGTTCAATCCCTCACAACAGGCCCAACCACCTTCTATCACTCTAATTCTCCTGAGAAGTGCTGGATCTCCTTGCCACCTTTGACCCATCCAAATCTCCTGGGCCCCCTAATGGGATGGCGGCATTCACTGGGAAGATGAGGGGTTTGCATTCAACTTTCCCCGGTAATGTCCTCTGCCTAATTTGGGCTGGACACCCCATCAGTCCAAATATTGTCCTGCTTGCAGCTGTGCTTTGTAGCTCTTCTGTTCACTAGTTGATACAGCCTCCAAGGACAAGGCAGCAGCGTGTTACGTGTATGTAGTTATATAGCAACAAGTGATCCATCCCATCTCTGATCAGCACGCACAGCAGGACTCAAAGCTTGCCTATCAGTTATAAGCATGAACGTGGCTTGCTGACCTTCAAAAGTCCTGAAGGCAAGAGGATAATAGCAAATCAATGGCTCAAAAATATTTGATCCCCATGTAGCTGCAGCAGATGATGGTGGGAATCTGCATTCCTCTTCCGCAGGAACAGGGTATTGAACAAGAGGCCTTGATGAATCCAGAGGTATACACAGAAGCAAAACCAGTTCTGGGATTCCTGCCTTCAGAATACCTTTGCATTGTTTAATTGCTGTAACCCTCTTTGTCTTCATCTGACCACTTCCAATTGTTTTGTTACCCAATATGTACTGCATCAAGCTCAGATTATCTAAATTATCTAGCTCCATATTTATTGTGTCTGAAAAAGGAGAGCGCGAAAGAGACAGCAGTGTCATCTATTTTAATTTATGGGAGGTGGCCAAAAACTTTGGTGATGAGAGCCTTGCAAGTACCTGGATAATAAGCTTTCTGGAACTGGGCCTTTCTATTTCTGCTGTACAGCACCTAGCAAAGTTCTGGGCACTGTAAAATTAATAAATAATCCATCTCAAACAGTTTTGATTAGACCTCAACTTAATAGATGTGATCCCTTCACTGTCCATACATAATTTAATATGAAAAATAGTGTATTTCATGGATTATTGATATCATAATGGTTTTCTATGCTGCACTTATGCTGATACATTTGTTGTATCACAATAAATAATAATGCAACATCTCCTTATCCGTTATTAAGGGTACATTGAGGAAAGTATTTTTATCTCAATGATGTCACACTACTTCAGCAGTAATTTTACCAGCTGGGTAAGAACCTCAGTCAAACAATTAGGGCTCCGGTGAAGATCCCATCAAACTAGTTATTCTCTGAGCATGGCTGGAGACATGCCAGTCTCATTCCAATTTATATCTTTGTTAACAGCAAGCAAATCCTACATGGCTGTGTTGGTTCAGTACCCAAAAAAGATGGCTACCCGGTTTCTGAAACTATGCTAAGATAGGTTCCTTGGAACGGCAACATTTGCTCAGAAGGAAGGTAGTCATGGTCTCTAGTGTCTGACTTTTTTCAGTTCACTAAGGACTCCTCTTCTCAAGGGAAGGACAGTGTTACAAGACTCCTCAGATGGGAGGAGTCCAACAGGAGTGAGATTACAAAATCCTGATTTCTTAATTGAAGGCAAATTTCCTTGTATTTACTCAGCTTGATCCTCAGATATTTTTCCCTTTTGAAAAAAGGCAGCCTGAATCCCAGGTGCAAGGAAGTCAGAGGGCAGGTCTATGCTACCGCCTAATTCAATCTCATTTATGTGGCTCAATGACGTAAAAGAGTCCCCCTACCCTGAGTAATGCAAATTTCACAATGACCCCAGTGGTATTATGGTGACAGGAGACATTCTGCTGACAACATAGCTTCCACTTCTCATGTCAACTGGAGAGCACTTTCCTGTCGGGTGTAGCACATCTTCACCAGAAACAGTACAACAGTGCCATTGTGCCAATGTAATGCTGTAGTGTAGACTTCCCTTTAAAAAGAAGAGGGAAATGTGGTTTGGGGCCTTAACCAAGAAAACAGGCACACTGAGTTTTTGTATGTACATATGGGCAAATATGCTGCCTACACACGTGTGGAACAGGAACCTGCATAACCTACATTATATAGGCTCCTGTTTCTTATATCAAATAATAATCCCTATAATTCCACATTGGACAAGGATGGCAACTAAGGAACAGATTAGCAATGCCAATAGTCATCCTTACACAGAAGAAAGGAAAAGGTGGGGGGAGAGGGGTAGAAAACACGATACTATTCAAGTCCAAAATCCTTAGTACATTTCATAGTTTAGTTAGATAAGTGTCCAGTCTCAGAACTGGGTTGGTTGTCTGTGTAACTTGAAGGAGTATGGAGAGTGTAGGGAAAAATTGCAACCATGTATATATAGCCCATAAATATTCTACCAATCAGGCACATGTGCTATAAACAGGACAGCTGGATGTATACAGCTGTTTACACTCGTAGTATATGGGGGAGTGGGACTCAATCCGCACACAGGTAACCTATAGGGTTGACCTTTGTACCTCAGAACTTCAGCTTTGTGTTCCCGTTTCCAAATTTATCATTTTTTTCTTATTGTTCAATAGTCATGAACCAGATTAGAATATCTTCTTTCACCACAGATATAAGACACAAACCTCCTCTTACAGGGTTCATGGCAATCGGCTTCCATCTTCCTCACTAGTAATTGCTTTCTTTTCCATTGAACGGTCAAAAAAAAGTAGTAATGCTCTGTGGTAAAATTCCACAGCTGCTTGAAGTATCTTTGACTTCCTTTCACTGATCTGGATCTGAAAATCCAGGTCCAGCTGAGCTTCTATAAACTGATCCATTCCCAGGCTATTCTGAAAAGCCTCAGTGGTAACTGGGTAATCAAGGTACACAAATCTCCAAAGATCCTTTGACAGTTCCCATGGAGTGTATTCTTTCCCTCTCTTTCTAGGCCTGAGCTGTGTCCTGGCCAGCACAGACTGAGGGATAAACTCCATATCACACAACAAGAGGAAGTACCAGGACTGGATAACTCAATCATTTTCCAGAGGGTAGACTCTGCAGAAGTGTCAGAGCTGGACTGTCCAGTCTGGAAGGCAAAAAGAGTTCTGTTCCTCTTTCCAGCTATTCATTTGAACTATAATGTTGAGTTGAGCCAAATAAGCTCCAGGGGACTTTTCCCCTCGAGGCTTTTGCATTATTTGAGGCAGGACCACTTGATCGTTCCTTTCTGGGCCTCTGGGCATTATCAATAGGATAGAAAACGGTTGTTAAATGGCAGTTCTACCCAAGTCTTCTGATTGGTTCTATTCTGCATTCAGGTGGCTGCCTTCCACTTTGGTCTGGGGCAATCATTGGAAATCATTTTGGTTTCCTTCTGCAAAAGAATTTTTAGTTTCCTAAATCCTTTCTGCAGCTCATCTCAGTTAGCAAGTTCAGATTGGCCAAAATGTATTTGATCTCCCCTATTTTGATGCTACACTTCTGGCTTGATGATAATTGGATTGCTGGTCACTTGAACAATCTGTTTTACCATTCTAGACTTTGAGGAATGCAGCTGGGTTTCCCAATTGATCTGGGCACTTTGCAGCTGCTCTGCCAACAAGGCTTTCATCACAGCTTGCAAGTCATCTTTGAGCCTTTTCTGGGAAACCTCCAGCTTTTGTTTTAGAACTTTATTTTAAGTCTTATTTTTTTAAGTGCCCAGCTCCTGATTTAGATCTCTAATTCCTTTTGGCTATCAGTGACTTCTGCAAGTATGGCCATCATTTACTTCATCACAAGTCAACAGGAATACCAGCTCATAATTTCTCTCCTTCGAAGTAGCATCTTACCATTGACATGAATGGCTAGCTAACAGTTGGGGCTCTGGAAATTTGGAAATTGACGATGGAGTCTGATACCTTCTTCCTTGATGCACCCTTGGTTATTTACAAGAAATGCACAAAGTCTTAAGTCTCCAGATGCAGGAGGAACCCAAAACAAAAGAAGTACCTTAGCTTACACTCCCAAGGTTCTTTCAGCCATAATTCCTGACCCAGAATCTCTCTCATTCCTGACCCAAAATCTCTCTCTAGGCTTTCCTAGACCATACCATGTTTACAGGATGTTCCATGGCCTAATTGTCCTCTTCTGACCCACTTTTAGTTTCTTGTCTGCCTTTTCACAAGCATATGTTTGGTTCCACTCCTCCCATACTCAGATACACCTATGCACCCGGTCAGAACAATACTCGGAGAAACCCATGGCCCACATTATGCTAATTTGTGGGCAGATGCTATAAGGTTTTGTTTTAGGCATGGCCCCTTAATTGTCTCTTACAATTATCTTAAGTGTTCATTTTCACTTCTTGCAATGTAGCTTGAACACATCCCACAATAAGGTTCCACCCTGCTCAGTCATACTATTAAAATCACATGCAACCGAATACAGTACTAGAAGGTTAATATGAACAGATAAGATAGGAGCATGCAAAATAATGAATAGTATGGGGGCCTTAGATAGGGAATATCTGTTCACCCTTTCTCATAGCACAAGAAAAAAAGGACAGTTGGTTAAAATGAATGATGTGCCTGATGTGATGAGTGTTCAAATGTTCTCTGCTAAATCATATGAACACCTAGGCTCTGTAGGAGCTGTAACCTTTCCATTTTGTCTCTATTCAGCGGCCTCACTTCTCTTTTATGCCCATAAGTATGTTAGAAATGTAGAGAAAGGGCATTGGCCACACGTATGAAGCCAACACTGTCAGAAAACACTTGACTATCTCCCAAAACATTCAATTCCATTACCAAAATAGGGTAATGCCAGCTTTAATTACATGAGCCAGTTGAGTTGAATCATTTGACTTTCGAATACCTTTTTCTTTTGTTTGCGGCACATATTAAATTGTTTCCATATGTGTGCCATATTTAACAAATATCTCACAGGACTCTTGTCACTTTAAATTACCATTCAGCTAGAAGAAACACTATACTTTGGGTTTTTTTTATTTTGTTTGTTTTGAGTATTCTTCCTCATTGTCTGTCTCCCCCCATCTCCTCCCCACGTGACTCAACATTCTCCAATATCCCAGTGACTCTTTACAGTGGCTGACAAGCCGATGAGTAGAAGAAACATGCTTCCAGTCATACACAACTGTAGGGTTCCCAATAGCTGCACGATGGGGTGCAGGATGAAAGTACGGCTAGATAGACAAGGTCGTTTAGTAGGAGGTGTTTAAGGGATGAGTGCGGGTAGATTATGGTCTTTTAATATCCTTCATTCATGCCCTGTGGAAAGATTTTGGATATCTTCAAGCTGTGGCAATAGATCCTGGTTTGGATGGTTTATCAGAGGCCAGTCCTTTTATGTATTATCATATGAAGTTTCTCTTTCTTTGGGATGGGCAGGAGTGTAGGAACACATTTTCCTTTTTAGGCCAGCCTGAGAAGTCTTTTAAAAATATGGCATTTAAACCACCAGTGATTTGAGTCACCTCTGACAGAAACAAGAAACCAGGAATGGGATAAGAGGAAAGATTTCCTGATGGATCAGTACCTAGTTCAATGATAGGGAACAAAAGGGTAGGAAAAAATGGTCAATTTTTACAGGGGGAAAAACTAAATAAGTGTTCCCTCGAGCATCTGTGTTGGGACCTGTGCTGTTCAACATATTCATAAATAATCTGGTAGAGGGGGTGAACGGTGTGGTAGCAAAATTTTCAGGTGATACAAAATTACTCAAAATATTTAAGTCAAAGCTGGGTGTCAAAAGGGGAGATGAAATTCAATGTTGATGTATGCAAAGTAATGCACACAGGGAAAAAATTAACTATACAAAGTACTGGGATCAGCTGTTAGCATTTGTGAAAAATCTTGGAATCATTGTGGATAGTTCTTAGAAAACATCTGTCCAGTGTATGAAAGCACTCAGGAAAGCTAACAGTGTTAGGAACCATTGGGAATGGAAGAGATAATAAAACAGAAAATATCATAATACCAGCATATAAATCCATGGTAAGCCTACAATTTGAACACTGCATGAAGTTGTTTGCCCCATCTGAAAAAATAAAAAGATATTAGACTTGGCAAAAGTACAGAGGAGGGCACTACAAATTATTAGGGCAATGGAACAGCTTCCATACTATGATAGATTAAAAATACTGGGAATGTCCAACTTAGAAAACCCATGACTAAGGAGGAATATGAGAGAGGTCTATAAAATTGTGATTAGGGTAGAAAAAATGAATGTGTGTCATGTACCCCTACAACTAAAACAAAAACTAGGGGCACCTGATGAAATTAATAGATAATAGGTTTAAAACAAACAAAAAGGAGGTACAGGGTATCCCTGCTATAAGTTGCCCCGGTATACATCCGTTCCGCACTAAAATAGTTGACACTTGTAGGAACTGATGCATTATACGGCCTCCCATTCCCTGCTCTTAAGTCATGCAAACTCCTCCCTCCCGCCCCAAAAAAACCCCAATTTGTGCAAATGGAAGTCAGTGATGGGAAAAAATATTGTGTTTTTTGGAACACATCTTGGACTTATAGAGAGGATGGTCTGTATCTCACTCAAGGTATAGTCAACCCACGGAACTCATTGACATGAGACTTTTGTGAAAGCCAAAACAATAACTAGGTTAAAAAAAGATTTAGATAAATTCATGGTGGTAGGTGCATCAACAGCTACTAGCCAAGATGGTCAGGAATGCACCCCCATGTTCTGGTTGTCCCTAAACCTCCATCTGCCAGAAACTAAGAGAGGATGATGGGATGGATCACTTAAAATTATCCTTTTTTCTTCACTCCCTCTGAAGGACCCGCCATTGGCCACTGTCAGATGACTGGATACAGGACTAGAGGGATTGGACTGACCATATTTGCTATAGTCTCAGGGCACTAGTTTAGCTGGATCAGGAGTTTTGAAAGAAAAAAGAGATGTCAACTGGGGTGCAGCTGGAAAGAACTCCAAGCATTTTGAAGCTTCAGTTCTATTTTCTTTTTTCATTTGCATGAGTTTGTCCTGTTTGGAGAGAGGGAGTGAATCCACTCCCTGGACTCTTTAAGAATCTTGCTTAATACACTTGCATAAGGAAAATAATCAGGGAGCTGGCTAGTTATTCACAGTTCCTGGAAAGAGTTACATTGGCCCAGTTCCTGTGTCCACACATGTTGCCTTTATTGGCCAGCAAATCACACATCATAAAGCTGGTTTGGCTCCTATATTGTGAGCCTATCTAGTCCTCTTTAGTGAGGTTTCTTGGAATCCCAAATGTTCCCACAGGTCCTTGTGAGAGAGGAGGAGGATAAACTCTGTTCCCAAATGGAGTTGTGCTCATTAGTGTCTGTCCTTCTAGCTAAGTATCCTTCATTTCAAATATGGCGAAGACAAATGGGACTGCTTCCTGCCTTCCAAAGAGAGAAGCTAGAGGAGGAGCACTTTGCTGCCCCGAGAAAATATATAGAGGAGAGGAGTTGGCCACCCCTTGACAAATCTTTAATGGTAAAAGAACAGGGCACATTGTGGTTGGTGAGGGTGGCTGGCTGGAGCCAGGTTCAAATATGGAAGTTGCCAGGACTGTCCCTCTTCTCTAACTGGGAAAACAGCATGGTAGGATAGAGGACAAGGAAGTATTAGCAACGCATGTGTCTTTCTCGCTCCTGCCTGTGAGGCCAAGAGGTTGTTCGTTTTTCCTTACAACAATATGGTAGAGGAAAGGATGTGAGGGGCATGTGTATTTTTTCCTTAAATCTGAAGTCAGGCATGGGAGGGTCTGGGGAGGTTTCTAAACAGAATATCTGCTGTGAATCAGAGAAAGATGAGAACAAACCCCTAGCTTTATTCACAAAGTTATAATATATGCACAAAAATGAGTAAAATAAAGCCAAATACATCTGAAGTGAACATTACACTAAAGCATCATCTCTGGCAAATTCACTTAAGAAGATTCTTAACACTCAGTCAGCCAAAAAAGCATCCAGGTTACCAGTCAATGCATACAAAGTATCAGTCTGCAATGTAGCCACAGTCGGCGTGCAGAACAGCCCTGACCCATCATAGCACTCTACGCTGGTGTTCTACAAGATGCTCATGCAAAAAAAGGGGAGTCAATTAGTGAAGGAAAAATACAATCAATCCTCTCTTGAAGAATAATCCCTGCAAAAATTCTCTGCAAACACTGAGCAGCCCACTGAGGGAACATGGCCTGGAATTCAGAGAGGACCTTCTCCAAAAAACGCAGATTGGATTTTGGTCTGAACAGCAAAAGCTAGCACTCTTTTCCAGCTTGACCAACTGGGAACAAGGAGGTGAGACTGCCTGGTCAGCCAAGCTCGAGTAAAAGCAGAAAACAAGCTCCTGGAGGCAAGGGGGAAAAAAGGTTTAAGAACAGATCTTCCCAGAGCCATGAACTGGCAAATGCCTGGCCCAGTCACACACTTTGCAGAAAGCTGCCAGGCATTAGAAATACTATTGTAGACTGGAAACAAACCTAGACTCTGATCAACCAGATGCCAAAAAATGCAAACTTTCATCCCTCCCAGGACGACGGAGAGAGAAGGCAAGTATAGCAGCCTCTAAACAGAAAAAAGGCGAAAGGGGGCCACTTTGCTGAATAAGTCAATGAGTCTTTGGTCCCCTTCATCTAATGGCAGGGCCAGCAGAAGTAGGGTGTGATCAGTGGTAACTTAAAAACCTGTTATTGTGTGTCTGACTCTAGTCCAAAAGGCCTGGGGCAGGGTGCAGAAATAGCAGCTTCTGCCATAACATTGAGGACATGAAGTTCTTGGCAATCAAAGCCCATCCCCAAAAAGAGACTCCAGGAAGAAGCAGAGCATCCAGGCACTGCTGTTGTTCACCATCGGATAACCCCAATGCATAACTGCTACTGCCAGCACCTCACAAGCTTCAGGCAAATACAGAGAACAGCTGCTTTCTAGATCTCAGTAGGATCAGCCATTGGATGACCATGCATAAATGTTGATAAATGCAAAATAACAGACATTGAAAAATATACTCCCAACTATATGTATATATGCTAGGGTCTAAAATAGCGGTTACCACTCAAGAAAGAAATCTTGGAGTTAGCGTGGATTGTTCCCAGAAAATGTCCACTCAATGTGCAGCTGCAGTCAAGAAAGTGAACAGAATGTTGGGAATCATTCGGAAATGGATACATGATAACACAGAAAATATCATATTGCCTCTAAAGCCATAGTACACCTCCATCTAAAGTATTGTGTGCATATCAGAAAGATATATTGGAATTTGAAAAGATACAGTAAAGTTCAAGATAAATGACTGGGGAATGGAACCGCTTCTGTGTGAAGAGAGATTAATAAGACTGGGACTTTTCAGCTTGAAAATTAAAAAAAGACTAAGGGAGGATAGGATGAAGTCTATAAAATCATGACTGGTGTGGAGAAAGTAAGGAAGAAAGCATTATTTACTCTTCATAACACCCAAACTAAATGAAATTAATATTCCGTGGTTCCGAAACAAACAAAAGGAAGTACTACTTCACACAAGCAAAGTCAATCTATGGAACTTTGGGTGTGTCTAGACTACATGCCTCCTTCGACGGAGGCATGTAGATTAGCCAGATCGGAAGAGGGAAATGAAGCCGCGATTAAAATAATCGCGGCTTCATTTAAATTTAAATGGCTGCCCCGATCTGCCGATCAGCTGTTTGTCGGCAGATCGGGGGAGTCTGGACGCGATGCCCCGACAAAGAAGCCTTTCTTCATCGACACAGGTAAACCTGGTTTCACGAGGCTTACCTGTGTCGATGAAGAAAGGCTTCTTTGTCGGGGCATCGCGTCCAGACTCCCCCGATCTGCCGACAAACAGCTGATCGGCAGATCGGGGCAGCCATTTAAATTTAAATGAAGCCGCGATTATTTTAATCGCGGCTTCATTTCCCTCTTCCGATCTGGCTAATCTACATGCCTCCGTCGAAGGAGGCATGTAGTCTAGACACACCCTTTTTGTCAGAGGATATTGTGAAGGTCAAGACAACCACGGGGTTCAAAAAAGAGTTCATGGAGGACGGCTCCGTCAAAGGCTATTAGTTACGATGGACAGGGTTGCAAAACCATACTATGAAGAGTCCCTGGTCTCTGTTTGCCAGAAGCTTGGAATGGGCAACTGGGGATGGATCACTTGATGATTACCAGTTCTGTTCATTCCCTTTGGCATTGGCTACTGTCAGAAGACAGGTTACTGGACTAGATGGACCTTTGGTCTGACCCAGCATGGCCGTTATGTTCTGATCTGGCAACTAGGCAAAAAAGCTGTGTCTGTCCGACTTTTTTCTCCAACCTGAAAAAGAAACTTGTGGGAATGTTAGTTTCATGCAGCTGGGCCTCCACCAAGGCTCCTTGTGCATTCTCTTCCAAAAAGCATCACAGGAGCTGGTACTTCTTAGTTATAGTTTGGTGAATCAGTGCTGGGTTTCCTACACCAAGGCTGCCAGGAAGGTCCAAAGTGTCTCATTCCAGGGCACTCTTAGGGTACGTCTAGACTACAGGGTTTTGTTGACAGAAGTTTTGTCGACAGATACTGTCGACAAAACTTCTGTCGACATAGAGCGTCTAGACTACATTCAGTTCTGTCGACAAAGCAAGCTGCTTTGTTGACAAAACCCTGTAGTCTAGACACAATCCTACATGCAATAACACCTTCTGTCGACAGAACTCTGTCGACAAAAGGCGTTATGCCTCGTAAAATGAGGTTTACCAGCCTTGACAAAACTGCTGAGTTCTGTCGACGTTATGTTGACAGAACTCAGCGGTAGTGTAGACGCAGGTATAGTTTTGTCGACAAAACTCTGTAGTCTAGACACACCCTTAGTCCGATACAAGGATTGTGTGGCAGCCTGGGTATACTGCTGGCAGAACAGTTGGCTGTGGACTTTCCTGACATCTCACTAATGTCTCAAATTGGGGCTTGTGCTGCCACCAGTGCTCCCCAAACACAGCAAGCAGCTGGGTGAAATTCAAGTCGTCTAATAATTTGGCATTAAAGTGCCAGTGGGAAGCCCAGGCAGGGAGCCACATTAAAAATGACCAGACAAGGGAGTGGGGGCATAGACCAAACAAACTGGCTTTCCTGGTATAAAAACGATCCAGTGCAACCCCCCAGACCTGTGGGGGGTTTGACCTTTAGTCAAGAGTACTGCCCAGCAGTGAGCTGACACAACCTCCAGACATCTACTAGGACAAAAGTCTTCAGGAGATAATACAGTTCCATGGCTCACTGAGGGTGTGGCTCTTCACGGTTCCTGCCTAAAACCTAATAAACAATTAAACCAAAATAATCTTGCAGGACAATAATAGTATCATGCTCCCAGCCAAACATAGCATGGGCAAGCATTTTACTATTATTAAATCTTCCTCACAGAGAGGATCTGTGTCCTTTATACTCCAGGGAAAGACCCTGTTACAGGGTTGGACTCACTGCCATAGCTCCTCTCATTGGTTAGTCCAGGAATTAGCTCTGTTCATTGAGTGTGCGGCCTCCTGGTCGGTATCTCACCCATCATCGCTCCACTCTTTTGTCTCTAGGCCTTGGTCCGTGGCATCTGCTTCAGGACACTGCCCTCCGGCAGTGCCCACTACTTCATCCTCTTCCCTTCTGGGGGGTATCAGCTGTCCTCAGTCCATACACCCACTTGAATGGCCATCTGCAACCCCCAAGTCTAGGCCCTGACCTGAGGGGCAGTCTGCAATCTGAGATGGCTAAGCTCCAGTGTGGCAAGGTTCAGTGCTAGGGGGGAGAGGGGAGAGGGGAGGATCAGGCCCACTCACTGCTCTGGATCCTGACCCAGTGACCCTCTGGCAGCAGCCACCCCACTACACTCCCCCACTAATGATACTAGAGCCATGATTCAAAAAGATTCCCCACCCCATTCCTTCAATCAGTTCCCCTGGTTATCAGGGTCTGAATGTGTCTCTTTCATGAGGACGACATCAGTCTTCATTTGTGAATTTCAAAAAAGTTGTGCCCTTTTACGAATGTCTTGACAGTCATTAATGTTTAGCAACAGCACCACAGAACCTAAAGGACAGAGTCACACAGCAGAGAGAAACTACAGAAAGTGAAAGCTGTTTGAACAACGTAAGGTTGGTATATCTTGAACAATCCCAGCATGCTTCCCACCTGGCTCAACAACCCTGGGATGGAAAAGTATCCTGCCATCAACTGAGGTGTCCCTCAAGACAAGGACAGCTGAGTGCTGTAAATTGGGGAAATACAGCTCAACCTCAACTCCCCACTTGCCTTGTGTGGTATCCAACAAATCTCTAATCTTGCTGTACCCACCTTTTATATCAGACTGACTGGCTGGGACATCAGCAGCCAGTCAGAAGTCAGAGGCTATTGTCATCCTCCTCAGCTCCCTCAAACTCCAGCAGCTCAAACCAACATTGAGCCAAACTGCGACATTCGAATCATCCCCGAAGGGATGCGATTCCATGAGAGCAGTTGGCCTATCCATTTTCCTAAGAAGGGTAGGCAGAGCAGCTCCAAGCTGGGACCTAGGATCTATCATTACAGCATGCAGAATCTGTGGAACTTCACATTTGGGTTCTTGAAGCCCAATAGGATCCTCCTAATAACGGAAATGACCTTCTCGTAACAGGAAAGATTGGACTCTACTATCTCATTGTGAAAGAAGGGGGGGACAACTTGAAAAAAAAACACCTTCCTTTCATGCAGAAGTAACCAAGGGAGAAACTTCAACAAAAGACTCCTTGCCCCCGAGCCTCTCTTATGCCAAATGATTAAAAAACTGCTCCTGGGTCAGGAAAAATCACTACACATTTCCTCATTTGAGAGAGAGATTTTATATTAGCACAGTCAACCTTACTTACACTTAGCAACACATCCTGTGCAGTGCAGGAGAGAAGCACACACCAAGCCCTATGCTTGCAGGTCAAATTGGCCACCTGAGGTGGAATCCATAGATAAATTCTCTCTCCCACACCCTTCAAAGAAAAGGGGGAGGGAAACCAACAACCTCCCTAAAGCAAAGGACACCAAGTAACAACAAAAATAAAGACTAATCAGAAACTCAGCTAGTGCACAAAGCACCTACTAAACAAAGCCTCACTCACAGAAACGGTTTCCTTTATTCGACTACAGTCCCTTGTTCAGTTTTAGAAGGAAGTTTCCCTTTCTGTGGTTCTTTTCTATTGTCACATGACAGGGGAGCATGCCCTCTTTTAGCTACTAACTGAGGCCACCATGATTCAGGCTGCTGTTAAGATCAAAAGAAAAGTGCTGGAATGAGCAGAATACAAACCCCGTTCTTTTGTTTCTCATTTGAACAAATGGTGATGGAGTGGGCCCCATAGCCTGCCTAATTGTCTCTACATTCATACTGAAATTTCAGTCGGACATAGTATTCTTTTGCATGTCCTGTCCCAAACTATTATGCAGTGTTCTTGTCTGATGTTAAACAGTTGCTGCATTCTACCCAGAGGTGGCTGTATTTCAGTGGTGGTTGAATTATTAGGCCAGTCTCTGGGTAAAGAGGACAGGGCTTAGATGGAGACTTGTGGCTTTGGGGAGCAATGGAAGACAGGGACAGGACTCAGGAAGGAGCAGAGACAAAAAGAAGGGGACAGGGCAGGTGAATCATCAAGGAGAGCAGGCAGGGCTGGATTAACTCTTACATGGGCCAGGGCTATCAGACTTTGTGGAGTTCCCTAGGATCTGGGGTGGGGCCAAAAATAAAGGGTTCAGAATGGGATTCCATGCTGGAGCAGAAGGTTGCGGTGTGAGAGTGGCTGAGTGGTAGGGGTATAGGCTCTAAGATGGGGTTGGGGATGAGGGGTTTGGGGTGCAGCAGTACAGGGCTTCAGGCTGGGACCCAGGGGTTTGGAGTGTGGAAGGGGCTCAGCCTGGCCTGCTGACAGGGAGGCGGGATCCACAGAGTCTTTTAAATTGCTCTGGCAAGGGTGGCAGCTATAGCCTCCATGCCTTTGGGGAGGCTAGCCACTGGCTCCATTCCTTTTCCCTGGCCCTCTCACTGAGGCCAGAGGCTGGAGACTCCTGGTCCTCCCCCCAAAGGCAGAGCCACAGCCCCCACCCTTAGAGAGGAGGTGGAAGAAGGTGAGATGATGGGAGTAATTGGGGATCGGCGGGGACAGTGGGTAAGGGATGGGGAGTTTGGGCTGCCTCAGTTTACCCAGGAGATGTTAATGATTTAGAAAGAAAAGAATTATTTTGGAGTGTTGTAGATATCTGAAAGCAGTGAACAGTTTTTTTTTAATATACTGTGTGACTTTACTAATTAATACATGGTACACTACAAACTGGAAGAACTTTAGCTTGTATCCTCTTTATTTGTTGGGCCTTTCAATGAGAGTTGGATTCCAGACCAGTGATTTCCATGAAATTCTAGAATTTGCTTGGGAAGAGGTATTTGAAACCATTAGGCTATTGTTCTGGCTTTTCAGCATGCCACTTGATGTTTTATTTCCCTTTGTATTTTCACTGTTGTCACTTGTTAGGTTTTGGTTATGAGAGCCTGGCTCTTTCCAGTTGACTCATAGGTTTGTTTAGCTCCTTAAAGCTGAGCTATATCCACAGATAATATGCATGCAAGAGGGACAGTTTTCTGAACTGTAAAAGTCCTTAGCTAGGGCCCTGGGCTGCAGCCCCTTTTGTAATCAGGCTTTGGGAGGAGTGAGGGAGCTAGTGGGCCAGGGTTGCACGTGGGTGGAGGTCAGAAGAGTGACAAACACGCAGCAACTAGGAAACAAACAGGCACCATATGGCCTGGGCCTGCACATCTCTAGGGTGGAGAGGAGCAGCTGAGCCCAGGGATTAGATGAGAGTTCAGGTCACTGTTTGGGGGCAGATAAACCCATGATGAGGGTTTCAATGGGAGACTGGGGGAGGAAGCATTGAGGCAAGGGCAAGGGGATTCCCAAGCCTTTCAGTACTGTACCTCTCATAGGGGTTTATAAGTTACAAGCTGTGAAAATACTGTTTACAGAGTGGGGTATTAGAATGTAGGTATGTTGTATACCGACTGGTGGTGGGTTGGAAGGTATGGCAATGGCATAGTGTGTACAGGGAGTATTAGAAGGTATTCTGTACTGTACTGAATATACTGAGGTATCGAAAGGTATCAGGCATGGAATAATATATAGTTGCACTTGGAAAGCTAGGGGTAATTTATCTGATGTAAATCCACTGACACCTATGGTAAAATTGGCCTAGTAGACGTCATTCCATTTCTCTACTGCTGCAAAAATATCTAATAGTTTCCATTGTTCCGGAAATACTCAGCATCATACAATTATTTTTTTGTTCCTGCATACTAGTGTGATCAAAACTAAATTGAAAAAAGAAAATGCAAGTTTAAGTCCGAAAGCATGAAGTGGCAAGTAATTTACAGTTAGTTCCCTCTTCCCCCTCCAACCACAGTTTGCTACTACACCTAGTTCTGATTCCTGCCCTGCAGTATTCTCTGATGTTCCGGTTGGGAGCCCTTGTGCAGCTTTTGTGAGCCTGACTGCATGACTCTTGCTGTCTCAGACCTGCCCTCTCTCTTCAGAGGTAAGTTTTGCTTCTGTTTGTGTAAGATAAAAAGACACTTCCTGAAAAATTGCCTGAGACCTGTTAACTCCTTTAACTTTTGCCTAAGTTGTTGGGCCAGTGGATTCTCTCCATAGTCCCTCAGCCCTTGACATGCAGGATTAAAATCTGATAAACTCCTCGGAGTCTGGTGGATCCATGAATCATGTGATTTAGGTGGGTATATGGGAGAGCAGCAGGAAAAAGAGCTACGGATGGGGGATAGGGTATTTGGGAGAAGTGAGGCAGAGAGGACAGGGGTGCTAGGGTGTAGGGATGGAGTGCTGGGGGAGCACATGGAGCTGGCCAGAGGAGATGGGTGTGGGGAGTGAGTGAGGGTTGTAGTGGGAGCTACTGGAGCAGTGAGCATGTGGGGAAGGCAGCAGGAGCCATGGCACAAACATTCATGTTCTCCCAGGGCACCATTTTCTCTAACGCCGGCTTTGAATGGGAGGGAGGTGGTGCCGGGTTGTTGGTGGTAGGCATGGGAGTAGGGGAAGCGAGCTGGAATTTATTTCTAAACTTTCAGACTTTTATAACAAAATCAACTGGTGTCTGATTAAAAATCGTTCTCACATGACAAACTTTTTCAGTCAGTCAGTGTTGTGTGTGTGTGCGTGCACGTGTGTGTGTGTGGCATTTACAAATGTATTCATTAGGCCTTGGAATTTTACTATGCTTTTTACTAGTTTTCCTGAAAAGTCGGTTCAAGGACAGTCTGTTTAAAGCTGATTTGATTTAATAACATTCTCATTATTAGCTTTGCCCAATGGCAAACAGATAACTAAGTTTGGAAGTTTCTTATGCAAAGAAAGCTAACGCACCAATGCCAGGTACATCAGTGGTACTGTGGAGGGTTAGGGTTGTGTTGGGGTTATATTTATTCACGAGATTGATTCCGGCACTTTATGCTGAGGTAGCAGTGAGCATACTCCAAAGAAGCAAGTGACAGGATGCATAAGAATGTCTGTGAGTGCTCTTTTTGTTAAGGTTCTCAAGTGTCAGAACCAGAAACACAGCAGATGGAGACTTTTGTATTACATAGCATCACAAAATGTGAGAGTAAAAGTAGCACTAGAAACTCAAACTCCTTTCTCGTTAGGACCCGCCTTGAATCTTGCTACATACTAGGGATGTGAATGGGTAACCAATTAACTGGTTACCCACTACCGGAGAGCAGCCCCCTGCTGGCAGAAGGCTGCTCCAGGCTCCCTTTCCTTGCTGCCACATCCGTCCTGCATAGGCTGGGAGCTGGAAGCTCTCCCACTCTACCCCACTGCTGCTTTCGGCCCCACAAAAGGCTGCCGACTCCCAGCCTGCACGGGGGTCAGAAGCAGCACCTGCCTGAGGTGTGAGGGTCACTCCAGCCTGGCAGCGGCAGCCCCCCCGCCCATCCCCATTTAATCAATTAACCGGTTAAACGTAACGTTTAACTAGTTAACTAATTAAACTGGATTTTATATCCCTGCTTCGTATCATCATTACCTTTCAATTGTGCACCCTCACTATCAGTAGTTACCAGGTGCCACTGCTACAACCCTCACTCCCACAACTTCTTTTTGGGTCAGGACCCCTACAATTACAACACCATGACATTTCAGATTCAAATAGCTGAAATTACGAAACCTATTATTTTTCAAAGTCCCATGACCATGAAATTGGCCAAAATGGACCGTGAATTTGGTAGTGCCCTATACGTAGGTATAAAACCACATACCTAAACAACGTAGTTATACATTGCAAAAACTGTGTATAGACCAGGCCAAAGGAATAAACACAGTATCATTTATCCTCATCAGGCTAAACCCTATCACATCTGGCACTTCTAAATAATTGCTTTGCAAAGGAATAAAACTCCTGTGATTCCAAAATACTCAATTAGCCTTATGACTAAAACTGCAATTAAAAAAACCCATGAATATGTGAGTAATATAAGCATTATAACTGAGCAAATAGAACAGACAGCATTTCAGCTTTAGAAAGCAACAAGCCAGATAATGAAAAAAAAAAATATTTACCAAATCAAAGAACTTTTAAATCTTTAAATTCCCCACATGCCTTCTAGGATTACGAAAACCTATGGAAGGTCATTTATAGTTATGAAAGAAAAGATCAAATAAGCACTTAAGCAGACATAAATAAAACAGACAGGTTAAAAGGTATTAAAATGAACTGGGGCTAAGGGGAAGCTAGCCAAAGTGCAAAGAAATCCACCAGCATATCAGTTGGGGGGACAACAGGACAGAGTAGTGTTTCTCAACCAGTGGTATGAGTACCTTTAGGGGTACTCAAGAGAAGTCTGGAAGATAAGACACCACAACTGAAATTTGGAGAGAACTGAATTTTTGTTTTAAGTTTTCCAGTGCTTTATTATTTTTGTACTTTTTACACCCAAACATTTCATCGTCCGCCCGGCTATGACTAAGTTTTTTAAGCAAATGTGTGGCAATAGTAGAAAAAAAATTACATGTCTGAAAACTGTAGGTACTGGGGGTACTTATAATTTTTTTTTGAAAAAGGGGTACTTTATAAAAAAAAAAGGTTGAGAAACACTGAGATAGAGCACCACTAGGTACACAGCCATATTAAGTCACAGACTATTTTACCATAAACAGTATTTAAGTCAGCTCAGAGAGCAAAAGAGATTGCTAAGAACTAAGATTGCTATAGGAGATTCAGGGCATTTTTTTCATTGCCAGGCAAGACATAAAGAAAAAAAAATATATGAAGCATCAATAAACAAGATGAATGAGAACTGACGGAGGGGCTATGACAAAGAATCTTATCAAAGCAGCCCGCCAGGCTGAAAAGGTTTGCTCCAACTCATCATTAATGTTCTCTCTAATTTTTTCCATCCATGTGTGGAATAATTTTTGTTATGTGTACTGAGGCATGCGTGGATAAACATATGCTGTGGGCGCTGTGCCAATCAGCTGGGTGGCACCTGAATCTCTCCTGGGTGACTGCCAAAGCATACTGCACATCATTTTCTGGGTAAAACAAAAACAAACTCCCAACCATCCATTATGGGCGATGAGTGGTGGAAAACAGTATCATTCATCCATCAGGATGGGGCAGTAATCTCTGCTCAGTTTGTGGATCAACTCTCCCCAGACTACCTTTAGAGGCAAGTATGGTAGGATCTGCAAGAGAAGTTGTTGCATTTAAAATGGGGAGAGTCCAGCACACTCGCTGTTGTGTAACGAGGGGAAGAAAGAAGAGAAAGGAAGATAATTTGAAACAGTCACATGCAAGAGGAAATACATCTGTTTTTGAAGTAACAAGGAAACACAAGTGTGAGCTGGGGCACAGAGATGAGCAGTGGCCACTGGCTGGATATGCTGCGGGTGTAATTGTTCCAGATGCTGACGGCCAGGCTGCTGGAAATGCGACTTTGGCTCTAGGCTCATCCATGACGAAGATAGCTAATAAATAAAATAATAATAAAGAACCAGATACATTTCTGTATTTGACAGTCTTACAGGGGTGCAGCACCATTGCAATGGCAATGACATGTCACAATGACACACAACAGTGACAGTGGTAGCCAATGGTAAATGAAATCCCAAATGTAGTTTTTTCCCCCTTAATATCGCTATTTAAAAATCGTCTCAAAACTTCTATTTCCTGGATTTGTTTTTCTGGCATTTGCCAGAAAAAAACCCAATGTTCATTAAAAAAATTAGTATACCCGACAGAGACAAATGATATACACACTGGATTGTGAACGAGGAAGACTATCCAACATGGTATGATCAATAAAGAGTAACCACAGAAATCAAGTGCTGCAGAGAAGGCCCTTTTAAAAACAGCATTTCCCCACTGTTAGCAAACAGGTGTATACCAGGAACTCTATTTTTCCCCCATTTCACATGCTATGGTGTGCTAAATTTGCGTAAATGACTTATAATGACAACTAATGCATCTTACTTAATTCAACAGCCTCAGTCAAGTATGTGTCATAGTTTTAATTAAGGATACATCTGTTATCATGGATGCATTCTGTTCTGCCTAATTTTCACAGGCAACTGTGCCAACATGTTTACAGGAAATGTTACATCTTCCTACACTGAGAGGGCTCAAAACAACCTATTCCTCTGTTTCAGCTATGCTCTTGTTTAAACAGATGGTCAGACTCAAGAAACAAGACTGTCAGTTTTCTCAGAAGATCGGACTCAGAATTGAACCCCAAAGTGCACAATTGGTGGGTGCAAAAAAATCCTATCCTACCAGCCACCTTGCACCATCCTCAGAAAAGAAGAGCAGCCACAAAATTCCAGCAGGAAGTCGGAGTCATTTCAGTTGCTCTGATGAAATAAATTAAGTCTCAGGTTATCTGAAGAAGTGGGCTGTGCCCACGAAAGCTCATGATACCCTCTACATATTTTGTTAGTCTATAAAGTGCTACCAGATCTTTTGTTGTTTTTTAAGGGAAAAGGTGGTTTGGCATCCTGCAGTTTCTGTGTAAATGGCATGATTTGATGCAGATTATAAATGGCCCCTTTACTTCAATGAAACAAAAATTGGAAGACTAGCCCAGACTCTACAATGAAACAGAGCTAACACGGGGAATGAGGACGTTGTCCTGACAGTTGAAGATTTCACCATTTTATCCCTTAGGTAATTAGGCTCTATGGGCTTTTAATTTTTACTAGTAAGGGGGGGGGGGGAGTTAAGTCAAGAAACTCAATGTGTTTGAATTTGAATGCCAAACATTGACCACAATCACCACCTTCATGTATTCTTAACACTGCAGGCCCTTCAAGAAAAGGAGGAAGAGGATCCAAGGTGTAGAGTTAGTACAGGAAGAATTTTCTTACAAATACAGGAGAACTTGGGTTGGAAGCCTGACTGGAAAAGAAAGGAGAGTTGAGCACAGGGTTGTAAATCCACAGCCCGAGGAAGGAAAGCAGCAACCCAGCGAGTGGCTGTAGCTGCAATGTTTGTGGGCTCGATGAGAAACAATCGCTGAGTGGAGAGGGGGGTGGGTGGAGGCAGGGGGGTGGCTGGTGTGATTTGTTTGGTGATCAGAGCCAATAGAAAGCTCAGACTTGGATGAGATTCCCCACGCAGTGACTGAGAAGAGTCAGTGCTGAGCCTCCAGTGTTCCTTTCACAGCCGCACCAAAGCTCGCCTGAGATCCTGCAAAGCGAGGCTCGCTCTCTCCCGTCGCAGCTCGTTTCAGCTGAGCTCTTATGGGCATCTGCAGCAACCTGGTCGAAGCAGAACTGAAAGCAGCAGTGGGAGACCACACTTAATCACCCCCATTGGATATATAGCAACCTCCAGGACGCAGGGAATTGAAGAAAACCCTTCAGCTGGTTGCAGGTATGGAGCTCATTCTAGCTTAACTGCAGCAGAAGAGTGTTTGATGTTAGTAGCTGCACTTTTATAAGGCATTGCTGTTTATTTTGCAGGAATTCACCCCCCTCCCCTTAAGCTTCTGTCATTCCCGACTGCTGTTTAAGGGAGGGGGCACCTTACTTCATCCTGCAGATATTGAGGAAACAATACTTATTCCTGTATGAAATATGCCCAGTGCCAGGAGAATCGCCGTACTCAATGGGGTGATCAGGTTATCACTCCCCCCCCCATTTTAAAGTGATTCTCTGTGTGTCAAAGTTCTCGTGCAAACGGAACGTGGTTTAGCACGTTCCATTAGAAATGCTCCCCAATGCAAAGCAAAGGAGCAGCCTTCCCATTGTAAAGCAATAGCTGGATGTGTTCACAATATTGTGCTCGTCTGGCCTTAATGTGGGCAGCTCTCATGAGGCATGTGGCTAAATTAGTAGGAGCAAGCTATCAGGAGTCTGTAGATCTAGGTTTTGTTTTGAACAGCATTCTAAGATAAGTGACTGGCTAAAAACATAAAAATCCTTTGAGCTTAAGTATCATACAGGAAAATCCCTAACTGGAACCTGCCTCTCTTTGTACCTTTTTTTTCTTTGCTTTGGGTTAATTATGGTTTGTGATTATGAAACCCCATGAGGGATCAGCTCAAAGAACAAATAAGTATTTTAATAGTCATGAGTTAGAAATATATAAAAAAATATGCACCCCCCCCCCAAATGAGGATTATACTAATACAAACCCATGTCTGTCTCGCAGTGAGATCCTGCTTGACTGTCTGATAAAGCAACGGAGATATTTGCATTTCCATGAGACTTACAAAATTGGAGTCACAGGTCTTAGAAAAGAAATTGCAATGCCATTTGGCTGAGCGATTCCTATTTTTAGAACAGGTTTGTGGACGTGGTTATATAACTTTATTTCTGGTGGATTTTAGAGGACAAAATTAACCGCTCATCTCTTGAAAACGAAAGGTTGAAGGGGAGGGGAGGACAAACAAAACAACAAGCAGGAGTTAAAAGTCCTGTTGCACACAGTTGTATGAACTTCAGTTTAACTGTGCAAATAGCAGTGGAAAGAGTTGTTTCTATAATGAAAACTTAGATTAGGAAGCTAAACAGTCCTGTTGAATAACAAGCAACAGGTGCAAGAACAAGCAGAATTCACTCACTGAGCCCTAATTAGCACTCTGCATATCAAACTACTTCAAGGCGACTGCATTCAAAGCCACTACGAAATCAACATCATTCAGGCTTATTCACTTCCCACCAATACACACAGGGGATATATACAATTTCCCTGCAGGGAATTTATTTTCATCCTAATTCCTAAAGCCAGGAAGCAAGGACCATCCAACATATTTGCTAAGGTTGGCTGCTGCTATTACTGATATCTTTTTATGATATACTTTAAGGTTAACAATAAAATTATATTTCCTAGCACTTTAAGCATTAACATTACAGAAAGAGGAAATAACTATTTTTGTTGCAAACATTAGTTAGATTACACTGTTCAATTAACAGAAGCAAGTTTCAGTGGCCAGCATAGCAGGCTGAGATGCAGGGCATCTGGGTCCTATTTGTCACAGAGCTTGGGGAAAGGGGCTTAACTGCTTCATGCCTCAGTTTCTCCCAGGGAATAATGCATCTCTTCTATGTCTTGCATCCCGGGGAAGAAGACAGGGGTGATCCTGAGTGAAGTAGCACAGGTTTGTTTTTGCAGTGCATGAAGAGAAGATCACTGAGGATGCTAAATGTCCTCAGAGTATCCGAACCCAATATGCTGTGAGTGTTCTCTATATGCTAGAACGGATGGCTTTGGGTGTAAAGACAGGGACAATGTATCAGTGACTTGTATATCTGCTGGCCAACTCCCCCCCCCCCCCTTCCCCTATTGAGTTTGGTGGAGGAATATGGTGGATTCTCCTGCCCCCTCTAAACCTCATAGATTGCTATAGTAACCTCTTTTTACAAAGAGTCACTTGGGCTTGCACAGGGAAGGGGATTTCTCTGCTAATTACAGTTAAGCACTATGATATGTTCAGAGAGGAGGTGCAATGGAAGTTTTTTCAAATATTATGTGGAGGAGTTAAATCCGATCACAATGAAGATGCAGAAAGTGAAAATCCATTAACCTGCAATGCAGGATATAGTCCTCTGTATTCCAGACTGTTAACATTCAGTCCCCTCAGGTGCTCTGAGTCACTCTTCCATACCTCTTTAAGATCTAATTAATTTGCACTAATGTTGATTACTTTAGAAGGGATTTAAATTATTTTGCTTCCACTGCATTAGATGGGGGAGAAATTTGATTGAAAACATGTATCTATGTCCACGGAGCATCCCGAGCAATATTGACAAATGATGATCAAAGCTAAATCTAGATTCCAAGGGTAGAATTCATGAAGATGTAAATCCACTAGAACCAATAAACTCCATTAGGGAGACTCTCCTGCTGTGGATTTGAAAGCTACTTGCAAACACCTCCATAGATTGATACCTCTGGTGTTTCAGTTAAGGAATCTACAAGAAACTCCACACCAAATCCTGTAGATGGATGTGTGACTGAATGTGGGGAGCTTGGTGGATCAGGAACCCACTGTCTTCCTCCAAAATAGCACAAAAGGATCACACATGGTACCATTTCCTTCCTTTATTATGGTTACACATTTTGGAGAGTCAGTGTAGAACAGATGAGCATTGAACTCTAGGAATTTGCTTCAGACTCTAGACTCCCATCCCAAAGAGCATAGCTACCCCCAGGTTTTTGATCCATTACACACACAGCCTCTTATGGAAATTTTTTTGCCAGGTGCCTACAATTGCCCTCTTCATAACTCGTGTCCCATTTTTGCATAGATCTGTATCTCCCCTGTGCTAAAAGGGGAGAATTTGACCTTAAATACTCTGTTGTAAGACATTTGACTTTAGATCTGTCAACAGGTCAATCTACTAGATGATTAGGATATAAAATCCCATTTAATTGGTTAAGCGGTTAAACATATTGGTTAATCAATTTAAAGTGGGGGTGGGGGAGTCACTCCAGCTTGGCTGGATTGGTCCTCCTGCCTGCCTTTGGGCTGGAGCAGCCCTCTGCTCCCCCTACCCCCCACCAGCAGGGCCCGCTCCAGCCTTGTCAGAGTGACCCCTGCCTGTATCAGGCCCAGGCCCGCAGCTGACAGAGGCTGCTCCGACAAGGATGCTAAAGCAGCCTCTGTCCCTTGGCAGGCAGGGAGCTGTTCCAGCTCAAAATTCACATCTCCACTAAATAACAAGCAATACAATAAGAACTTAACTGTGATGTCCTGTTTTTGTTAGGGCTGTGTGAAAATGGAATTTGGGCCCATGAGTGGAAGACTGATTAAATAGTTGTGATGGTTTTTTTTTTCTTTGTTTGTTGCTTGTCGTCCTTCATCAATAGGCAGTGGTAGAAGTTCCACTGCTTCTGAATTGTAGTCCTTTCCTGTCCTTTGTGCAGGATGATCCTTTTTAAGAGTCAATCAGATTTTTTTTTCCTGCACACCAATTTTTTGAGATTTTAATGAAAAATCTAAACCAGCAAATGTCTAAACTCCCAAACACTTCAATTTGAAAATGATGGAGATTTTTTGATAGAATACACTGTGGTGCCTAATGGAAGTGTAGTTTGGATGCCTCATATATATAAAAAGATCCCTGGCTGGACTATGTCATCCATGTTGCACCATGGCCTCGCCTCCCTTCTTCAGTGAGCTGCTGCAGTGCATTGTGGGGGTTCCTGTCTGTAGCACCTCAGGGGAGCTATAGTCTGGTTGCAGAGCCTGGATCTGAGTGGAGATTTGGGATCATGAGCCCCTGCCTCCCCTCCCCCCCAATTTTTTTTTTAAAGAAAAACTCAAAGATTTTTAAAGAAAATTGACCATCCCTATTATTAGGGGACTGAAACCATTTAAATCCAGCAGCAGAGGACAGCAGTTAGAGATGCAAAAAAAGTGGATATCGTCTGTCCATCAAAGTATCTGTATTTTACATGTCAGGGATGTAACATCCAGTTTAATTGGATAACCAGTTAAATGTAGTGTTTAACAGGTTAACTGATTAAAGCGGGGAGGGGAACTCAAGCCTGGTTGAAGTGGCCCCCCCACCTGCTGTGGCCTGACTGGAGTGCCCTCCATCACCATAGGCGGGGCTGCTCTAGCCAGGCTGGAGCAGTCCCTGTCTGTGGCAGGCCCTGTGGGGCTGGAGCAGGCGGCTGCTCATAGCAGGCGGGAAAGTGCTCTAGCCCCTACTGGTTAACCAGAACCGGACGGGTGAGGCTTACAGGTTAGCCTTTCACATCCCTAAGAAATTCTATGCATATACTCTCCCTTCTGCTATATATTACGTGGAAGTCATACATGCAAAACTGTGATATTAATGCAGTGCCTCAATCTTTAGTGCCTCTTAGTTGCCCTAAGAATGCCAGAATGACTGTGATAAATATTCCTGGTACAATAATTATAATTTAGTAATTGCAAAATCATAGCCACTCAAGAAGAAACAGCTCAATGATTAGAGGTCACTTACCCCATTCCCATTGTTCTCAAAATTGCTGCAGTCTGCTTTTAGAAAAGAGAGACCCACTGTGCTCTCTTACAGGAGCTATTTCTTTTCTATTCTTGTAGCGTTAGTCTGTTCTGCTATTGGCATATGAAAACATAACACCATCTACATTTACAGGTCATAAATGGTGTATTTACCTCAGCTGTCCTTGAAAGACTGTTTCACAAAGTGTTTATATAGAAATTCTACTGCTTGCTCTTCCTTGGATTTGACTGCCACCCCCTCCCCCCCTTTTTTTAATGGTCTTTATAAGAGTGTGATAGTGACAAACAGCAAGTTATTGCTAAGCTACTAGAAGATTTACCAAAGTTTGCTTTCTCTGAAAACTGCCTCACTATTGTCCTATTATTTTCAATATACATGTCACCCTCTTATTTCAAGGAATGAAATAAAAAACTCTTGCCGTTTCCCATTATTTGAATATCAATATATATATAGGAGGCATTTATTTGAAGAATCTCTTCCAGTCATAAGGAAAGCCAGAGGAAATTAAAATCATGATATATCCAAGTACAGTAAGCCTCCTAAAGAGCAGTTATCTCTGGTATTTCATACTAAGAAAACAATTCTAAAGATAGAAATACTCTTAAGGAAAGAGAATACAGTACTTTCTCCCAAAATTTCATTTTTTGAAAACCGCTTTCTCTAGTGTGTGAGCGCCAAAGCACAAGTATAAAGTTCATGCTACCGATTTTTCTGCAGTGCAACGTTAAAGCTCTCTTTTTCTCTTATTTAAATAGTGGGATAAAAAGAATACAGAACAAGGAGAACACCTGACAGCTCATGCAAAATGCTTAGTTGACTTTGTCTTGTATAAACACTTTTGACATTCAAAATATTATTTGACCCAGTGCTAGAACTGTGATTCTGAAGTTTAAGGGAACTTAATCTTATAATCCATTGAAAACGAGCTGCCTTTCTCTGTTTGTATGGAGTTCTATCCTGGATTACAACCCCGAGTTATCCTCTATGATACCTTGCTATAATAATAGCACTTACGGACAGGAGAGCAATGTCTGATACTTTGCTTTAGTGCTAATGAAAGATTAAATGGAAGTGTTGTCATAGTTCTGTATAACTAATCTGGACAAGAAACAGTTTTCATTGGTATAAATGTAAGGCCAGATTGTACTTTCTATGAAGCCAAAACCAGTTGGATTGAAATGAAGCAGAATCTGCTGCGCATAAACATCAGGATACTAGCCAGTCTCCATGTTAGTTTCCAAATATCATCCACCATTTTAAGATAGGAAGTGGCAGAGGAGACACAAACTCTTACCAAAAGTACATACTAACCCAACTTCCTTTCTGAGCAATGCCTTTAGTCCAGACATGCACTACTTATATGACCCATCCTCTTTATGCCAGTTTTGGACCTACCGATGTACAGCACACCAGCCGCTGGGCCTCGGGTCAGAGAGCTGGTCCAAGAAACAGGGAGGTGGGGCAGGTGAAAATATTTGAATATATTTTATTATCCTACATTATTAAACAGATGCATTAATCAGCCATGTGGTTTTTATTGGGAAAAGATCATTCATGTTTGGACTAAATGCATCGCTGATGAAAGCCTAATACACTTAGTGGGGCTTTCACCAGGGAGAGAGTTGGCACATTGTGCCTGATGGTTCATTGTTGAAGAGTGTGGCATAGACTTCAATTGGAGCAAGTTTGGACCATTTAGTTTTCAAGTAATGGCACTTATGAATTTGAGACAAAGTTATAGGCGTTTTTAAAAGTAGCTTAGGGAGATAGAAGAATAAATGAATGTGCATTTTCTCTCTGACATTTCCCTCTGTGTGACTCTAAATTGATCGCTCAGGCTATGTCTAGACTATGTTCTCTTCTGAAAGAGGAATGTAAATGAGGCAAATAAAAAATGCAAATGAAGCGTGGATTTAAATATCCCATGTTTCATTTGCATATTTCCTTCTGAGCGCGTTTTCAAAAGGTTTTCAAAAGTGAAAGCACAGTCTAGACACAGGGTTCTTTCAAAAAAAAATTTTTTTTTCCTTCGGAAGAACCCCTACTCCTAATTTTTTCCAGAGTACAGGTTCTTTTAGAAAAAGGGAGGTTTTTTCCGAAGAATCCCATCTACACTGCGCTTTCACTTTCAAAAGACCCATTTTTGAAAAAGCATTCGGACGTGAATATGCAAATAAAGCGTGAGATATTTAAATCTGCGCTTCATTTACACTTTCAGTTTGCCTCATTTACATTCTTCTTTTGGAAGAGGAATGTAGTTTAAATGTGCCCTCAGTAAAGTCCTAATGCAGAATTTGTGACCTCACAAGCGTATCTGTAACGAAAGAGAGAGATGTCAAAAATAGATTCTGATAAAATACTCTCTCATTTTAGTTGAAATATAAGGGAGACTGGTGATAAAATGTGTGTGTGTGAGAGAAATTCAAGCCCTTCATCAGAGACTGAAAAATCTAAGGCAGAAGAAAGCTTTAGATCATGGATACGATAGACAAAAGTGGAATTTAAAACAATTACTTAAATTAAATCTGGTATGAATTTAAGACAGTAAGGTGAATTATCTAGACTATCAGAAATTCATTCTACATTATGAGAGATTTTTAAATATAAATTGGACCATAATAAATCCCCTCTTCTTTCCTTTATTTAAAATACTCTTTTTTTCTTCATGTTTCTTCTTTATATGGTAACACTGAGCAAAAAGCTTTGACACAGACTGCTTGCTGAATATCATTGGATACGGAATTTTGACAAGGTGCCTATTGTTATGCTTTGTTCCAGGTATAACACTGCTAGCTAGAAAACGTTAACAATTTCACTGTTTCTATAGTTGCATTTAAAACTATTCTACCTATTAACACACACTGGAATACTTATAAAAAATGACCACTCCGCTCTTTGCAAACAGTATCTTGAGGCGTGTGTGTGTGTGTGTGTGTGTGTGTGTGTGTGTTTTGTTTTTGTTTGTTTAAAATGAAATATTGTCTAAAAAGTAAGTTTCATTGGAAAACAGTGTATTGTCATTCCAAGTCAAGCCACATTCTGTGCTTATAGTTTTGTTTCAGATGAATATGATATTACAGGGAGAATGTTAGTTTGCCAGAGAACTGCACTGTGTTTACTATAAGAGGATTAAAGGAAATCTGAAAGTCTGTGCTAGCTCAGTAGGCAATAGATATACGTACATTATACTTGCAGGAACATTCTGCCCAGCTGTATTAGGGAATTTATCCTTTTATTTATTTAGCAGGTCGGACTTTATTCTACTGACAGAAATGTTGTCCATTTAAAACTATGCCAAACTTTAAAAGGTTTAACTATATGAATGTGCTTTGCACCATCTGAAGTATTATCCTGGCACAGTTGTCTCTTGTGTCTCACTCTAGTCTAGTGTCTCACTCTAGTCTAGTAAATGAACAATATTAGTAGTCTCTAGCTTATGGAGCTTGTTGCTCTCTACAGACTGTGGTTTAATTCCTGGCACCGCTGCTTGGGTCAAGGACTATTGCCACAGTCATAAACAACAATTTTCAGAATCCGAGCAAGCTAGACTAGGGTGTAGGTCTTTGGAAAAGTTTTCCTGGAGGGAGCAGGCACAGCAATATATCTCCATATCCACAGAGTATTGGCAGGCTGTACTGTTGGGAAGTGATGGCTGTCCAGCATCCTAGATATTAACGATTGTTTATTTGTGCAGTGGCCAATATGTGAAAGAAAAAGTGAATTCTAAAAGAAAGATAAGGCCTTGGAACTTCTTTTCCATTCTCAAAGACGCGGTATTAAGTTATTAAATATCTGCATGTTTTACTGGGCATAACTTTTGAGACTCAGTAAAATGTGGTTAGGTAAAGTTCCTCAGAAATGTATGTAGGAAGTTTGTGGGACAAATTGGTGGTGATGGGAATCCAGAAAAATTTGACTTAGCAGTAATAATAATTGTATATTTATGCAGGCCCATTGATTGGGGTGGGGGGCAGGGGGGAGGAGAGCTTGCCCCAGGATCCAGCAATTCTAAGAGGTCTGGGGCTCCCAGCTACTGCTACTGCAGCAGTAATGATGGCCAGAACCCCGGGTTCTTTAAATTGCTGCTGGAGTGCTGTGCCCGGTGCTTTGTGTAGCTCTGAGGACTGACTGCCCTCAGCCCCACCCCTTCCACCTGAGGCCCCAGCCCATGTGGAGCTAGACCCCACCCAAACACACACCTTTCCCAGGAGCCCATAAAAGCTGTTGGGAGGGGGTGTATTTATGCATTGCTTTTTCAGCCCCTTGCCACCACCATGTGACCATGCACTTTACAAATGACCCCAATTCAATAAACATTTAGTACCAAGTTGATTGCTAAGGCTTAAAACCTGTAACCATTAAAAATCCTAGTGGTTCCATGGTTAACCATTTTTTGGGATCTATGGATTGGTGGGACTAGGGAGGGAAGAGCCTGCAGTGCTGGGTGGCAGCCGGCTCCCAGGGCAGAAGAGTTTTACTGTAATGGAAATGAATAAGCTGCTGCTTACCAGTTACTCTTACATCCCTAGTAAGTGATAGAGATGTAGCCGTGTTTGTCTGGTGTAGCTGAAACAAAATACAGGACTATGTAGCACTTTAAAGACTAACAAGATGGTTTATTAGATGATGAGCTTTCGTGGGCCAGACCCACTTCCTCAGATTTGAGGAAGTGGGTCTGGCCCACGAAAGCTCATCATCTAATAAACCATCTTGTTAGTCTTTAAAGTGCTACATAGTCCTGTATTTTATCCCTAGTAAACACTGTTATAATGGCGGTAGAATGACTGAAGGATGAACGTGTTAATATATACAGGACTTTCTACCCTAATGTGCTGCTATTGTCCATGGTAAGGTGACTATCTAGCAAATCAGCAGCCAGGCAGACTACTGGTTCTCTATGCCACCATTGCATAATGCGTGCAGGTCAGGAGAGGAGAGATCTCTTTGGTGATGGACAAATCCCTACATTAATGGAAAGTGACACAGTCTCTCTTTAACATCCATGTATAGCTGAAAGGAACCTGGGCTATGTCTACACTGACGGCTGCTTGTGCAAGAACATGTCCACACTGCCATGTGCAAGATGTGCTTTTGCGCAAGAGCATCCATGGCAGTGTGGACGTTCTATTGAGCAAGTAAGCTATGATGGCCATTTTAGCCATAGGGCTTTCTTGCGCAAGAAACCCCTGCTGCACATCCACGCTGCCCTCTTGTGCAAGAGCTCCTGCGCAAGAGAGCTTACAACTGTTAGAGAAGAGTGTAGTTCTTGAATAAGAAGCCCTCTCCTTCCATGCTTTACTGTAAATCTTCTTGCGTAAGAGCGGGTGGGCAATGTTGGACGCTCTGTGGAAGAACGGCCGTTCTTGCGCAATAACCCACCAGTGTAGACATAGCCCTGGAGTGTAGTGTGGTGTGGTGTGGGTTGGTTGGTTTTTCTAAAGCTCTACTCTGTGAATGCCACATGCAACAAACTGTAGAATCAGTCCTACAGAGGCCTTTCTTAGTCTGAATAAGCCATTTGTAGTAAGGAGAAGAATAACCTGATCTAGACAGAGAGCTAAGTCCACCTGAAATAGACTGTGGAAAGATGCAGAATTTTTGATCAGGACAATCTACCCCAGGTAAAGGTGAGGTGTGGGTGGCTGATTCACTCTGACTCTGATCCAGGCTTTCTTGTCACAATGACTATCAAAATGAATGGTATCACAGTAACAGCTTTGTAGAACTCTGGGCCATCAGGCGCTGCTGATGAAGACTGGAGGAATCTTTGGGGGCTTTGTTTTAGTGAGACTGCTCTGATGAGGCCAGAACATTTGTTTGCTGACACCAGTCGGACCATCATCTCTAGTGACCAGCAACTGATGTTTTGAATGTGGACTCTTGTGTGCTGTGCACATTTGAAAATCTATATATCTAATATAGGAGCATCAATAAGAGATGAACGGGCCTGTGCACTACCGAAAATCTGGCCTGTGTGGTGTCACCTGCAGATAAAAGACTTTGGGCAGACAAAAGCTTCTTTGATTATGATGGAGTGCTGTGTATTTGAACTCTTCCATATGGCTGCATTTTCAAATTTAAATATAGCAATGGCGGCAAACTGCTTCATTATATACAAATGGCAACCTAAGGCGATTGGCATCTGGCCAATTCTGCTCCTCCATGGTTTTATTTACTCATAACTACATGTTTAGCAGTCGGACATGGTTGACTATGGTTGTTGCTGAATGGATAACACACACAACAATTGAGACGTTAGTCCAATTTTTTTTATAATGGAATTCAGGCGTCTTGAATTTCAAAGGATGTTCATCCCAGCATTTCTTGTGATACTGGCCCTGGAACCTACACCAAAGGGACAAATGATTTTAGGTTCCTCAGTTTTTAGGTGCATGTGAGGGACTTACAAGGAGTCCATTTTTTTTTTTTTTTTTTTGCAGGAAGTGCTGAGCCTTCCACCTGCCAAGTATTTCAAATTGGGCACCCAAAATTGAGGGACAGAGAATTACAAGTAATGGTCAAAAAAGTAGACCAAAAATGAGGTGTGAATTACTTGCACATGGGGTATCAGCCTGGGATTGCCAGGCATGTGGTGGTTAGTAGTAGTTATCCTCATATCTCCTTCCTTTTACTTCCGTGATATAAACCTTCAGTTTTTACTAAACCCTTTGGCTTCTAGGGGTCAGCTGCAGTTTATGTGCAGTGACAGACTGGATTATGTTCTCTCTGAATGTTTCATCATGAGGTACATGTGTAGCACTCGAGTTGGCGCTGCTTTGTCTGATGTTCCAGGCATATCATTCAATAGTGAAATTATTAATAGCTAAGAGACAACTAGAGCAAAGGTTTATACCAAGTGTTAAACAAGAATGAGCAATGATGATATGTTTCCTTTTTATCTAAGTCTCCACTCCTGCATCAAGATGAGCAAGCATAGTTCTCTACAGCCGTTGAGTCTGAACCACAGAAAGATTTCAGTTTAGGCAGGGGTCTGAAATATAGCAGACTTGGGCTTTATTCCTTGCTTTACTATAGACTTCTTGTGTGACCTTTGGGAGGGTTATTTATTTCCTTCATGGTCAGTTTCTTCATTTGAAAAAAGGGAATCCTATCCTATCTCCCTGAGACTTTCCAAGGCTAAACTTTTATTAATTTTTGCAAAGGACTCTGAGACACTCACTAGAAGATGCATACTTAGAAGTGCAAAACACTACTAAATCTCTGAAAGCCACTTTATTGATGAGTGAAATTAATAGGAAAACAGCAACATAGGTTTAAGGACCTAAGCATGGACGTTATTAGGTAAAAGTGGTTTGGGAAGTAGGGTTGCCATATGGTTTAACCAAAAATACCAAACACCTCCCCCTCCCCCACCAAAAAAAACACCAGGGGAAAAAATTCTATTGAGGAACAAAAAGGGGGAGACCAAAGTTGTTGAGCAAAAATAAAAGGGACCCTGAGAGTCGTTAAACAAAAAATTAAAAAAACCCAGTGTGGCCATTTTTGAGGCTTTTTGGCTGTAACTGGCTGCTGGCGGCCGTCCGCCATCTTGCCTCCCTAGGCCAGGCCGGACAGCTCCCCTGCGGAACCTGGTAAGCACCCAGAATTTTTGCCTCCCTGCCAGGGGAAAAAAATCAGAAAATACCAAACATTTTAGGTGTCTGGTATTTTCTGGATGTTTTTACTAGACAGGAGGCGAAAATACTGGACTGTCCGCTTTAATACCGGACACCTGGCAACCCTATTGAGAAGGGACAAATCAAATATTAGCTTGACCATATTTTCCAAACAGCAAAACAGGCAATTTTGTGATCTGTGAGGGGGGTTTCTTTTAATATCATTTAATATATTTCCCTTCAAAGAACATACATTCAGGTCCCCTGTAACATTTAACATGTCATTAGTCACTTAAAAACATATTGCCATCAACTTGATTGCTACAGTGGGGTGGATACATAAAGCCTATAAATAAGCTGCCACAACCTGATATGCATATGTAAAAATGTTTGTTTACTAAAAAGTTTACAGATAACATTTGTCTGGCTGCTCCACATACAGGATGAAATTTGTGTCTGTGTATCACTTAAAGCCCATTTATGCACCATCTTGAAGACTTAATTGTGATTTAAGAGATCTATATGGCTTACAATGGACCTAAGCCCAGTAGAGAACTCCATTCACTACATAGTGCTCTGCTCTATAATTAAGCTGCTTCTGATCAGATGAAATCCAATTTTTCCAGTGTGGCTGGTCCTCAGTAGTCACCTATAAGATGCATTATTCTGGCAAGTTGTACTAATATCATCACTAAACACAACTTGATAGAAATAGGGAATAAATGGAATTGTTTTCACGAACTACTGTATAGTGTTTCATCTTTCGTATACTTAATTGCAAGGCATGTATACTTCACTGTTCCGCAAAACAAAGAAATAAAAGGAAGCGCCGAACATGCACATATTGTATACAAACACATAATTTACCAAATCTAAACAATATTTATCCCATAGCAGCACTCAGACTCTAGTATGAATTGTGCTGGTTTAAATTTCAACAACTTCAGTGGATTTATTGCGGAGCTATACTGGCGTGATATCAGAATCTAACCCCACGTTTGCTTGAGATCAGCATAGATATTTTGAGACATGAAGTTTTCCAGTAAAAGGCATCATAAGCAGAGGTGGTCTAAAGAACTGAAATTTATACCTCTGAACTTCATTTCATTGAGACTCACCGTATTTATAGCAAGATAAATGCACGTTCCTTTTTATTTGTGTTTGTGCAGAAAAGGCATACGTATAGCATAGCATGACTAGTGTATGTTCTTTCTGGAGATCTCAGCAGATATGTTGTTTCACAAACTATATTTTTGGACAAGTGTGCATTCCTTGAATTTTCCTAACCTTCTTTTAACAGCTCCAGGGGGTAGCCAAGTTAGTCTGTTACAGAAAAAAACAACAAATGGTCTGGTAGCACTTTATAGACTAACAAAACATGTAGATGGTATCATAAGCTTTCGTGGGCACAGCCCACTTCTTCATAACTCCGGTCATCTGAAGATGTGGGCTGTGCCTATGAAAGCTCATGATACTGTCTACATGTTTTGTTCATCTATAAAGTGCTACCAGACAACTTGTGTTTTCTTCTTTTAACAATCACTTACAAAAATCAAAGTCAAGAAATGAAACATGGATTTTTTTTTTCATTTGGTAACATTCTCTTGTAGTATTTGCAACCCCAAAACTATGCCATCCAATCTATGCCTGAGAGCCAGAAAATTACAGTTGAGAATAAATTTAACTAAACCTTGGATTTCTGGACACTAAAAATGAACAGAAATCCAAAAAGTAAAAACATAGTGAAAACAAACTTGGTTTCGGTTATAATAAAGTATTAGTTATTAGCAAATGCATTTTATATACTGTCCCTTTTAGTTTTTTAAATAAAACTACTCATTCACCGATCTCTTGATGCAGACATGGATCATTATCCTAGTTGAATACATTCCCTAGGAAATGCCTGCTAGCTGCCACTCGCTTCTTTATTTCAAGATGTCTGGCTCTAGGTCGATATATAGATCCAACTACATCTAAACCAGGTGCCCCACAGGGGTGCAGGGAGAAAGGAAGTGGAGGTGTACCCACCACCTGACATTAGCTCGCCATTTCTTATTAATATACATTGATGACACAATGAAGTGGGATCCATTACTGAGAAGGTTTGCTTGGTATGTATGGGGGGAAAAGAGAAAACTTAACTTGGTTTTAGCGAGTAATAGATTTCAAATGGAGTAGGCTCTGCAAGTAGTAATTCTGCATTTAGTTCTTGGTAGACGAGTCAATAGTGAATAAGTAAGTTTATCCCTCAGGGATGATTTAGCTTTGTCACTATTTAGTAACCTTCGCCCTCATGCTGTGTTGAGACAGAGACTCTGTTTAAATCCTCTCATGATGGGCAACTATTTCCCTGAAACTGAGTCCCCATTAGGGATGGCCGGCTGGAATAAAAGGAACGTTAGGCAGATTTTTATTTTTGAATCTGCTTTTCAGACTGCAGCTATTATAGTTGCAAAGAGGCTGTACAAATGTAGCTTTCACTGGCTCTTATTACAGGGGTACTCTCTGGGACCTGCTAATGGCTTGGGTCTTTGGCTACTTTCCCTGTCGCATTCTCGTTGTTTTTGTTTATAGGATTAGAACCACGTTGGTGGGGATATTTTACTGCTTGATTCTCTAACACAAAGAATCACTGCAACATTGCCACTTGGCCTGAGTCACCTTCCCCTATCAACTTACTTTGTTTACTTAAAATGTGTCTCATAGCCCAGCCTTGTGTGCCTAACTTCTAATAAAGGCTGCATATGTGGATAGCTTAACCAAAAGAGCCTTATTGCTCCTGTGAAGACACAAAATCAGGGATACTATAGACAGATGATCGTGATACTAGTACGTTCTCTGAGAACAATGTGAAGGCTCAATTTTATGTTTGTCATCCAGGGGAAAGGGAGTGCAGGAGAATGGACAGGCCATAAGGAGCCTTCTTCCTCTTTTCCTCCTCCCCTGTTCCCCCACCTTGCTGTCCTGCACAGATTTTTAGGTGAGCTAGTTGGGTAAGAATGAACAGGGACCCAAGGATTAGGTTACCAGCCTCGGTTTGAGTTACGTGCTCAGCTAGAGGCTTCTTATGACCTTGGGCAAGTCAGGCCCATACTTCTTTTAAAGTATTTGTGTTTCTCAACCTAGTGCTGCAAAGTATGAGTGACTTAGTTGGCGCAGTCCCATTTTTCAGAAGTGGGTTTCATTGAAATGTAGGTTAGGCACTGAGAAAATTGCTTTTGAAAATAGGAGTCTGCCCTCCAAGCCCAGGGTGTGTCTACATGAGGAAATTATTTTGAAATGACTACATTTAACGTAACTCCCGACTTTACACAATTGAAATAGCATGTTCCCACTACGGGGAAGCCAAGGTAGGCTCTGTTAATGTGGAAGTGCTACTAGGCCAGCCCACAACATTTTGGCACCTGAGGCGGGGAGCTCAAATTATGCCCTTATGCCACCTTTGCTCCTGCCTGCCTGTTATGTCTCTTGTGCTCTCCTTCCTCCAGCACAGCACTCCACGATCTCTGTGCATCTAGAGAAGAGAAAATACATATGCACCAGCAGCAGACACAATTTTCTACACTCTGGGTCCTAGTGGCACCTCCTCCTCTTCCCCCAGGCTGGCATCTGAGGCAGCCACCTCAATTCGCCTCATGGTAAGGACAGCCCTGACATACTATCCCTTCTTAGTCCCAGGAAGCACTGGGGCTAATTAGTTTGAATTTCTTTGGGGAGTAGTTATTTCGAGATAGCTTGATGCTCTAGTACATCTCGAAATAACTATTTTTAAATTAGTGCTATTCTCCAAGGAATGCGGGAGTACAGATTTTGAAATAAGCACCCATTATTTTGAAATAACGAGCTTGGTAGTGTGACTGCTCCATTTATAAATTTGACCTAAGGGGGGCTATTTTGAAAAATACCCTAGTGTAGACCAGAGCTGAGTGTCTGTAGTACAGGGCATGTCTGCAGTACAGCACTAAGCCAACCTGTGTTTGCTCAGCTTGCAAACTCTACAGTACAGTAAAACTCCAATGGTCCAGCATCTGACGGTCCGGCACCATCAGGAACCCGGAAGTGCTCCGGGCAGCCGGACCATTGGAGCTGCTCAGCTCCCAGCTTCCCCGATTCAGCCGCTGCTAAAACTGACCAGCGCTGAATCTGGGAAGCAGGGGGCAGAACAGCTGGCGTGCTGCTGGGTCGGTCCAGTAGCGCTGCCTCTGGGGGCAGCGGGACCAACCCGGCACCACCCCAGCTGTCCCGGATTCAGCTGCTGCTGAAATTGACCAGCGGCTGACTCCAGGAAGCCCGAGACAGAGCTGCTCTACCCCAGCTTCCTGGAATCAGCCACTGGTCAGTTTCAGCAGCCGCTGACTTGGGTACACCTGGGACAGAGCAGCTGGAGTACTGCTGGGTTGGTCCCCACAACGCTGAGGTTTGGCGCTACCAGACCAACCCAGCAGCGCCCCGGCTGCTCTGTCCCAGGTGTCCCGATTCAGCCGCTGCTGAAACTGACCAGGGCTGACTCCAGGAAGCCCGGGGCAGAGCAGCCCTGCCTCTGGCTTTCTGGAGTCAGCTGCTGATCAGTTTCTGCCGCGGCTGACTTGGGGACACCTGGGGCAGAGCAGCTGGGGTGCTGCCAGGTTGGTCCAGTAGCGCTGAGGAGCGGCGCTGCGGGACCAACCAGTCAGCACCCCAGCTGCTCTGCCCCAGGCGTCCCCAAGAGCAGCTGGGGTGCTGACGGGTTGGTCTCGCGGTGCTAAGGGTCGGCGCTACCGGACCAACCAGGCAGCACTCCAGCTGCTCTGCTGCAGGCGTCCCCGATTCAGCCGCTGCTGAAACTGACCAGCAGCGGCTGAATCAGGGACTCCTGGGGCAGAGCCGGATTATCAGAAGGGAGGGCTATGAGGGGGTCTGGGGTAGCATACCCCCACCCCACCCCAGACCCCTCATAGCCCCCCCTTCTGATAGTCCGGCATATCTGATAATCTGGCACCCCCTGGGTCCTAAAGGTGCCGTATTATCGGAAGTTTACTGTAATTACTGAATTATTGGCTGAAGTGGGGCAGTGTGTGTGTGTGTGGGGGGGGGGGGGGGGGGAGCCGGCGGGGGGGGGGGACTGAGAGCCCAGGGTCTCAACACTGTGCAACTTGCTGCCCACCCTCTATTGGCTCTTGACTGGAGGCAATGGGCAGAGAGCTGCCATGCTTCTCACCTCCCTGCACCTAGCTCAGAGAACAGGCGGTGGGCCAGACTTCCCTGTGGGTTTGTGTACACAGTGACGCTATTTTGAGATAACGGGATCAGATCTGGGCAATGACGGGTAAGGTTTTGCTAGAAGACATACAGGAAAGAGACAGAATCATGGTGATATGGACTGCCTGGGGGTGCCCAGCTGCCTGGAACTGCCTGAGAGCCCTCCACCTCCCAGGTGTCCTTGGGTGAGGGGGACAGTGTTCCACCTCTAACCAGCAACATTCCTATACTCCTCCATTCATCAGGGAATGAGGGGAAAGTGCATAGGTTGCTGCATTTTTCATTCTGGCTGGGGAGCACAGGGGGCAGATAAACCTGGACCTGTCCCCCGGGGCGGATATAGGGCAGGGCGAGTGGGGCGGCGGCCCCGGGCCCCACGCTTCAAGAAGCCCCGCGCATGTGCCGTGTCAAACGGGGGCCCTGTGAAATTGTGCTGCCCTGGGCCCCGCAAAATTGTCATCTGCCCCTGCCTGTCCCAGCCAGGGGACATGCATTTGCTCCCTAGCTGTGCCTGCTAGAGCAGCAATGGCCATGGAGAGGTGCTTCTCCTCTGGCCCCAAGCTGCTGCTGCAAGAGAGGGCTGGGTAGTCCTCCCTCTCTCCAGGTCAGCCTGCATACTGCCTAGGAATAAGAATGGGTAACTGGTACCTGGGAGCAGCCTCCCCTGCGCAGAGGGCTGCTCCAGTCCCACACCTGCGGGCAGGGCAGGAGCAGACATTGGCTGCTTTCTGTACGGGGCGGGTGGGACAGGAGCAAGAGCCAGCAGCCCCATGCAGTGGGGAGGCTGCCATGAAGCCGTTTCTGTCTGCGGCGGGCCCGCAGATAGAGGCTGCTTTGTGGCAGCTTCCTCCGCCCCCTCCCCTGGCAGCAGCCTCTGTCTGTGGGGAGCTCAGACCCCCTGTGGACAAGGGCTGCTGCCATCCCACACTGCTGCCTCTGTATCTGAAGGCAGCAGCACGGGGTGGTAGGTGACCGGTCTGAGTGGGGAGCTGGCTTGTAAACTAACTCCCCTTATGGACTGACTCCTGCCTGCCACCCTGAGATGCTGCCACCTCTGATACAGGGAACTCCCTGGGAGAGGGGCTGGGAGTGCACTGGCTGCTGTCCCCACCCCTGGGGACTGTTGAATAGTCGTGTAACTGACAAGATTTCATGCAGTTCCATGGCTATTCAATTACACCGTATCTAATATCCCTACTTGAGACACACGAAATAAGAGTAGGATTTTTTTTTTTTTTTTGAGGAGACATGAGTGAGAGAAACATTTTTGGCATGTCTCTATTCATGGCTATTGTTTAGAAAGCTTGTAAGTATAGTAGACGAAATAGCCTTTGGACCATGACACTTCCTGTAGCTCCCCTTGACTGAGACTGGACACTCACGACCAACTGGAGCTGCGATGGCCCATGCCAGTGGAGGTGCAAGTAAACCAAGTGTCTTGTGGCCAGCTAGTGTCTTGACCTTACAAGCTGTGACCCGAGTTTGGAAACCTCTCCTGTAAGGCGTGGTTTAGATTGGAGGCATAGTTTCAGTTACAGCTTCATCATCTTTAGTTCCAGAATGTATGAAGATATATTTGGATTCAAAGTACAGCTAGATATACTCTCTCCTTCCACCTCCTTGGGGAAAGGGTGGCTGGCACTGGCTGGCAGACGGTCTCATGCCATATCTATACGCCCATCTATTTGTCCATTCACAGTGCCTTGTCTTTCCCCTTGTGCAGGACACTCTCTAAAATCTAAGTAAGGACCAATATGAAATGAACACCCATTTAAAAAAAAAAAACCCCACTGGCCATATGATGGCATAAACTGTCCCCACCCATTGCTCAGTTCTGCCCTGTTTGTGGCTCCTTTGGTGATGGCTGTCACTGATGATGAGGGCAGGTATCTTTCCTGGCTTGATAATAGCTGTTTTAATGAAACTTCAGCCGTGCCAGGACAAGCCCTGCATGGGCAGGAGCATTGCAAGCTTCTACTTCATATCACCTCATCTTGCTTGAGGTGTGAGTAGCTGTCTCCCAGGTGTGTGAGAAGGTAGTTAAGTGACCATTCCCTGTTCAGTTCCTAGCCAGCCTGCTGAGACTGCCAGCAATGCCCATTGTTGAGATGTTACTTTCTTTCAGATGTACTGTAGATACTACTCTCCTATGGTGTGTCTACACAGCAAAGTTATTTTGGAATAACCGGCATTATTGAAATTATTTCAAAATAATAAATGGCTCATTCTGACTTCTGTAAACCTCATTCGATGAAGAATAACACCTATTTTGAAATAAGGTGCGTATAGATGCTCCACTTCTGCTATTTCGAAATAGCCTCTCAACAGGGCCATTCTAAGTTATTCCTTCTGGGGTGCTAAACTGTGAGAGCAGGTCAACATTCATCTGACTAATTTTGAGCCTTCCCTGCAGTGTAAATGTGCTATTCTGGAATAACTATTCTGGAGGGCTACTTCTACACTGGCATGAATTTCCAAAAATGCTTTTAACGGAAAAATTTTCCATTAAAGCACTTTTTGTGGAAAAGCGTCTGTGGCCAATCTAGACGCGCTTTCCTGCAAAAAAGCCCCGATCGCCATTTTCACGATCGGGGCTTTTTTGCAGAAAACAGTACTGTGCTGTTTACACTGGCCCTTTTGGGCAAAAGTCTTTCGGAAAAAGACTTTTGCCCGAACGGGAGCAGCATAGTTTTTCCAGAAAAGCACTGATGATTTTACATGAGATCGTCAGTGCTTTTCCAGAAATTCAAGTGGCCAGTGTAGACAGCTGGCAAGTTTTTCCAGAAAAGCTGCTGATTTTCCGGAAAAACTTGCCAGTCTAACCACGGCCAAATAGTTTATTCTAAAATAACTGTGCAGTGTAGATGTAGCCTAGTAACAGGCCATCACTTGCTAAACCCTTGGGATTAGTGTAGACCATTGTTGCTCAGTGCCACACACAGACACTGATTCATAATATCAGTTAATCAGAAACAAAATAGGGGCTTTATTTGAAGATAATGTGATCCTTTGAGATGGGACAATTCAAATATGTTAGGATTAGGAGGAAAATGAGAGTTGAAATATTTTTAGAAGGTAGGAAACTTTAAAAATACACTACACCAAGGACACAATCCTGCTCTTGTGAAAATGAATGTCAAAGCTCTCTAGATTTTTTTATTATTATTTTTTAAAAGCAGAAACAGGCTGAGGCCCCAAAGATTAGGAATTTGGTACATACATTGTCATTATTAAAGTGAGATCTATTTAACTGACCACTTTTGATGGAGAGATGATGTGGATGTGGAACTTTTGCTGAGTTTTAGCCATATAAACAGACTTTGCTACATGGTACAGAAGAAACTTAATATAAATAAGGGAAAGGAACATGACTTTCAATTGTCCCCTTGTTTAAAATATAGAATTTGCATTCAGCCCAGATGCATCTATTTGAGGTCTTTTATTACTGCAAAATACTGACAGTTAGAATACTAAATTAGTATCAATTAAAGATGCTTGCACTAGTCTTTTATGTTCTCTTGTTTTTGGCCTTTGCTCCTTGCTTAGACTGTGGGAGGATAACACTAGAGGAGAAGAGAAAGGGTTGATTAAGTAGTACAGCAAAATTCTGCTTAATTGCTCTCAGATATGAGAGAGTTCAGCTGCAAGGGAAAGGTGCAATTTGGGAAGATCACTGCAAAGCATAGTTCCCTTCAGATGCAGTTTTATCATTGTTAGTTCCAGGATGGATGAAGATATAATTGGATCCAAAGTACAGATTGTCCAATCTCCTTGGGTAATGGTGGCAGACACTGGTGGTCAAAAGTCTTAATTGTATTTCAGAGTTGGTGAGCCTTTCCATAAGCTGGTGAGATCTCCCAGCTAATTTAGGGCTCCGTACAAATGAAAGTAAATCAATTGTTTCAGCACAAAATAAGAATCAACAATGTAGTGACTAGCTTCATGAGTGTGCCATTTCACTCCTAGATTAGCTGTATTACAAACCTTCAGTGCAGTCGCAGAATTCTTCATTTATACTGTACTTGCATTGCATCAGGAGAGATTAGGGTCAGCGCTGCTTGCTTAAATGATTTGCCTGGTACAGCCAATTTGCTGGAAGAATCACATTGCCTCTGAGGAGTTGTACAAAACAGGGCATCAGTGTTTTGATGCCTACAATTGCTCCATGTGTTTGGATAAGATAAGCACCTAAATGTGGTGTAGCCAAATTGAAGCTAAACATTTGCTTTCTCCCATCAGTGAATTAAAGACCCTATACCAAATACTTAGCCAGTGTAAAATCCATATTGCCCCATTGAAAAACATGATGATTTTTTCTTTCTTCATTTTCCTGGCTGCTTAAAAGCTCTGTGCAAATACTCGTTTCAACCTGGATCTGTATTATATAGGCTATTGCAATATATGGCAGAGTCATTAGTGACCGTATGGTTTAGATGTGTATACTAAATAGCAGCATTTTTTGCTTTTGGCTTCTTTCCATCTAATCTATAGCGTGGCATTTTTAGGTTAAACTTATAGTCCACTCCCTTTTTTCCCCCTCATCTGCTGTACAACTCAAACTCCACTTTATACCATTATATTGCAGCATTTATTTGCAGCATCTATTTAATTCCTTACTTTGGCCCTTGGTAGCTTGTTTCATGATTCACACATCTGCTAGGAGGACACACACCCTGAAGCTCAACTTCATCTGAAAATTTTATTTCCTTGGTCCTGATAAATGATGCACCTGCAAACCTAAGAACTACAGCATGGTGAATATTTGTGGTGGAAAGCTCCATCAATCGTCCATGGCATGTTGGTAGAGATTGCTGTTTTCTTTCTCCTGGCAATATGGTGTTGCTGACATCGAAGATCAAAATAGGGCTTTTACTATAGTAACCGTGGTTTTGGAGTGATGATGATCATGGGTCTGATGCTCAGTGACATTAAGGACCTGGTATGCCACTCTGCGGCTGTGTCTAGGCTGGCCAGTTTTTCCGGAAAATCAGCCGCTTTTCCGGAAAAACTTGCCAGCTGTCTACACTGGCCGCTTGAATTTCCGCAAAAGCACTGACTTCCTACTGTAAGAAATCAGTGCTTTTTGCAGAAATACTATGCTGCTCCCGTTCGGGCAAAAGTCCCTTTTGTGCAAAACTTTTGCGCAAAAGGGCCAGTGTAGACAGCTGAGATTTGTTTTCCACAAAAAAGCCCTGATCGCGAAAATGGCGATCGGGGCTTTTTTGCGCAAAAGCGCATCTAGATTGGCCACGGACGCTTTTCTGCAAAAAGTGCTTTTGTGGAAAAGCGCCTGTGCCAATCTAGACGCTCTGTTCTGAAAATGCTTTTAACGGAAAACTTTTCCGTTAAAAGCATTTCCGGAAAATCATGCCAGTCTAGCTGTAGCCTGATGGTATAAATGGCCCTATAATGGGAAGAAGTGGACCTCTCTTCGTTGAAGAACTCCCTGACTGGCATAGAGTTGATATAATTGTTCTTTACTGGTCTTACACCCAACTTCTGAAGAAGTAATGGAGCATGACAGGTAGTAGCTGGCTCACACTAAACTATAGTAGGACTATGTTCTACTTCCATTAGCTCAGTGGCGACTTGGAGCTGCTCTAACTCAGGAGAAGGACGTTGGTTCTGCATGATCCTAGAATGCAGGGGATATAAAAGGAAGCTGAAAGCCGTCTTGCTTTCCACCCCTGGATTATTCTGACCTCTTCCTCAGTAACTGAGACTCAGGCCTAATGTTTACAATATATGGGGAATATTTTACGAATACATATGGGGTTTTTTTGGTTTGGTTTTTCTTATAGGTTGAATGATTACTTTGGAGTATGCCAGCCTTATTGCTCTCCTGTTCGCTCCTCTTGATTTAGAGAAGCCCTCCAACATTTCTTCCTTGCTCACACTTTTGTTAACTGATCTTTGATTTTTAGCTTCCATACCAACCGACACAGCCATTCTGTTCTGTCCTTTCCATTTAGAATTTTGGTTGCTATGTTTCTATTCCTGTAGTCTCTTAAAACAGAGTGAGGCTCAGTTGATCAGAATAGCTCAGTGGGTAGCCTCATTAGCTGCTTAGAATGATTCTAGTGATATTATACAATCTACATCAGCTATTTATGCAGCATATACTTTTCCTTGTTCTTGTGATCAATCCTGAAAGGTCCCTTTAGAACTGTATCTGCTGTCATTCCCAAGTCACCCTCCTATTCAGCACTATGCAGAAAATGCCTTTTGTTAGGCACAGAGAGAGGCTTTTAGAAAATGAGTAACCGTTCCTATTCCTTATAAACAGCATCCTTTCTTTTCCTGATTCTTCCAGCCCTTTCCAGCAAGTAAATATCATCAGACTATCTTTTACAAATAGTTTCCTACTGAAACCTTGGAAATCCCAGGCATTCTCCAGAACCCTGTTTCTTAGTGTCTTTCCCACAGAGAGACATTTAAAAAATGGGGAACATTATGCCAGCAGTGAAAGAAATCAAACACAAAGATAGCCTGGCAGGAATTGAGGTTTTGTTTCCTGACAGCCCCTTTAGTTGAGACATCATAATTCTTGTGAGCTCTGAATTACCAGGCTGCAATGTGTCTGTCAAGGAGCTGGCTTTGAGAAGTGTTTTAGGGACTCCCTAGCAAGCATATCAAGTCACTACAGAAAGCATAATGAGCTCTCATTATGGGAATTGCCAGTAGTAAACTTTGCCAGGGGTAGCAAAGGAGTAAGGTAGAGAAATAAGCCGAAAATATATAGTACAGACAATTGAGCGACAGAGGGGCCTCATAGGTGCAAATCAGGATGAGTGAAGTCAATGGAGCTCGCCAAATATACTAGCCTAAAATCTGCCTGTCTACATGTTTTATGTATTAAGAGGGTTGGTTGTTTCTTTTGTTTCATATTGAAATAGGACTGCTCCATAAAACATACATTTGAATATGTTGTAATTCTACGATGAACCAGATTCTGATCTCACGTTGGTGTAACACTTATGTAGGCCTCTTCCTGGTCTGTTACATCCCAGTAGAATATGGAGTAAACCTATCCAAATCTGGTACAAGTGAAATAAGAATCAGACCCATTTGGCTTTACTGAAGTTTCTCCTAATTCATATTGGTGTGAGAGAGGCCTGCATTGTTAAGCATCTGACTCTTTTCCTAAGTCCAGTGAGTTTAGTACTAGATGTTAGGCCAGACTCATCTGAAATAATAGCTTTTACTAATTGAATTAGTTAAATTTTCTCTTTTGAAGTCGATTTGGGATTGCATTCCTTTAACGGGTGATCAAGAAAGAGAATTTGACAGGCTAGATACTACGATGACAATCCCTAGAGAAATCTGTCTGGAATAGTAATTTTGTTATTTTAAAGGAATAAAGAGACAAGCCTTTTACTGTTAACGACAAGATGATGTAAGTGAAGCTCACTTCAACTAACCTTCTCCTCAAGGAAGAACAAATCTAACTTGGGGCATCTGCCATATAGTATCTTAACTAGCTGATAGCTCTTTAGCAATTAAACTGCATTCAATTAGAATTGCAACTCATCCTGTTACATTTTCCAGCTGTTATCAGGTTTGGGAGTTCATGTTGCCTGGTGCTTTTTTAGTATGCTTGCTGGCATAGAGTATGTTATGTCTCCTTGTAATGTGTGGTACCCATAACAAGTTTTTAAATTCTAAATCAGGAAAACATTTCAGCATGTGCCAAATCAGGGCCCTAATTCCTGAAGTGTTGTTTTCTTTTATTCAAGTGGTAGGAGCTTAACGCTGCTTTTGTGGGGGAACTATAACATAAGTCTTTTCTGATGACCATGGTGTTTGTATGTCTCTGCAACCATAGTTCATTATATAATGCTAACCTTCATGGGACTTGGCACTCTCCTTCTCCCCCCCCCCCCCCCCATCTTCAGCTGCTCAGTCAGGTTGTATAATAAGTGGAGGAGTCTGTAATACACTGGTTTAATGTGTGCTTTTGGTGATGAAGGTCCCAGGTTAGACCACTGACAACAGTCATGGCTATGTGGATTGTTACACTTCCACAGGTCTGTTTGAGTAGTGCTATAACACTTGTTGTTAAGAATAGCAAATCCTGTGCTTGAACAGCTTGACCTACTGCATAAGAAGAAAAATCCAATAGCCAGGCTGTACATTTATCTCCTCTGCCATGAAATTTGTGAGTTTAGTGATGACATTGACATGCATGAGATAAAACTATACATCTTGCAGCATGTATAGTTTTAAGTGACCATTTGCACGTGGCTTGGTTAGCCAATGAAAGAAGAGTGAAGTCTAATCTCACATATTAAGAGATTATCATTTGGAATGGGTGAAAAACCAAAATCCATACAACGGTGTCAAGTTTCTCCATGCTTAGTTGCTCAGGTGTAAGAGAGGAATTTTTCCACCTGTTTTAACTTAACTGAGATAATGAAATGAGATTTGACAGTAAATATTATAGATAGAGTTCTCTAAAATATGTGAGTGATTTACAGTGCATAAGCACACAAGGGGTTTGTATACTTTATTAATCAGTTGAGTATGAGTAACCAAATTAAAGAAACTATGTAAATTTAATCTTTCAATTTATTGTACGTTAGCCTTACATTTACATAGTTCATACAATAATACCAGTGGAGAGAGCAGTTATTTACATATGTGCCCTTTAACAATAGTTTTGAAAATATGCACAGAGCCAACCTTTATATGTTAACCAAGTGTGTATCAGCTAACGAATTGAGACAGCACAAGATTACACTTACTGCTCACTGTAGTTTTATGGTATGATAATCTATAGCCATTGGCACAGTCCCTGCAGCATGAAGTAGCATGAGAAAAGTGCTGAAGTTTGCCATTTAAAAAAGCTTAACCATAGAGTAAGGACTGCTGATTAAATTTATTCCAGTCAATTTCTACTTCCTGTTAATAAATAATTGAAATGGTTACTCAGAAGTAGCTGAGTACCCATTTAAAAAAAATACTGTCTGCAGTGAGGAAAAATGAGAGCAGTATGGGCAAACAGGGAGAAAGGAATGGCTTTTTTAAAAAATACTGATAAACGATAAGTAAAATATTTTGTGGAAAATCTGTACATGTTGCACCTAATCTATGAACCTGAACCTGAATTTAGCTATCTATGCTATAATTTAGAACGTGTGTAAATTAAAAGGTCCAAGGTGGAATATTATAAAATTAAAGCACTGATTCTGATTCCATCACATCCATAAACAGCCTCTTTTTTTTTGGAACCACAAACTTGATGTCCAATCTTGAGCTCTAGTATGACATAGAGATACATTGTGGGCTAAAATCCATCCTTTAAGGTAGTAGTACCCCCTAGAAAAGTAAAAAAACACAACAACAAAATCCCACAAAACCCCCCTTTAAAATATTCTGGCCAGTTTATTAACTTATAAATAAATTTGTTGATTCAGTGGTTTCCTAACCAATTCTCAGGTCTGCTTGCCTTCCATATTGTGATCTGCAATGAGTTGGAGCATTCTCCTTAACTCATTATTTCCTAGCAATGTAAAACAAGCTTTTTTCTAAACAAATCTTATATAATCACATAAACAATGCAGACAAATAAAATATATGCATGAAACAAATTAAATCATCATTCAATGTGTACACTTGTTGACACAAAATGAAAGAAACTCTTCCTTCTTCCCTCCCCCTCCCCTCCCCAGTATTGTTTTTAATGAGCAAATCCACTTCCAGTGGTGAGACAGGAGCTTTTTTAACTTCAGATGTACACTAGGGGAGTCATGCCTCCAGCTAGTCTTCTAATAAATGCAGGGTTTTTTGGTATCTACATTTCTAGCCCATATAGGGGGTGAGTTGATTAAGGAAGCTTTGCTCTATTGCTTGCATTTCTCTTCAGTATCACCCCAGCTCCTTAGGTGCAGAAAGGAGTGCTTAAATAAAGATGTGTGTATTTGGGGCATGGAAATCTTCTTGTGGAGCCTCTCTGGACTGAACTTTCTCCATCTGTATTATCAGACCCTTGACTGAGCTTGTGTGTGTCCTGCTGACCATCGGACACTTCAAATTTGCGCCAGTACCCATTATAGCCAGCCTTAACTTCACCTCAGGAATGGCTTTCTTCCTGCAGAATACAAATAGAAGGTGAGTACCAAGAGCTGATGACCAAAAGGAGAAGGCGGGAGAGAGGGCAGCCTCACTCTTGCTGGAGCTTGTGCTAACTGAACAAGGTGTTATTTTGGCTTTTTTCCTCCCTTCTTTTAGTAGGGGGAAGTTGGGGGATAGAAGAGCTTGCCAGTTTGATTCTGCAGGACTCCTAGACTACATCTTCATGGCGAGTTTTTGCGGCAGAAAATGCTAATGATGTAATGACTTATGCTAACGAGGGACTCATTAGCATATTTTCTGCTGCAAAAACTCGCAGTGAAGATGTAGCCCTAGAGGATAGTATCACCATGTTATGTAGAGGCTCTCATTCAAGGTCCTCTTTGGAAGTACTTGTCCTCTTCTGTGTTCAAGTGGAAACCTTGGGACCTGAATGCAGACAGTAATGCTGTGTAAGGGTGTGATGCTAGCACGCAATGAGGAGATATGTTATTTTCTTGAGGTCTAGCTACTTAGAAATGTTAGCTGGAACCCTGGCTCCAACATTGCAGGTGTAGACAGTGGGAGAGATCTGGAGCCTAATCACTTTCACACACTTAGGGCAATGTGTAGGCTAACTCTGAACAGTAGTATTCAGTGAGGCTACTTGTGGTAGCTAGCATTTAGACTGTGAACAGCAAAGGGCTAGTCTGGCTACCCAAAGATAGCTCATCCAAACCTGGCTTCGAAGTTGGTCCATACCTGGGGCTGAAGAGACGGAGCAACTCAAAACTTTTGAGATCACCAGTGAACCTGAACAGACTCCAAAGCTGTGTTTACATTGGCACCATCTTGCGCAAAAGCAGTTGCTTTTGCACAAAAACTTGCCGTCTGTCTACACTGGCTGCGAGTTCTTGTGCAAGTACACTGACGTTCTAATGTATGAAATCAGTGCTTCTTGTGCAGGAACTCTGATGCTCCCTCTCAGGAATAATTGTTCTTGCACAAGAGGCCAGTGTAGACAGGCAACATGAATTTCTTGTGCAAGAAAGCCCTATGGTTAAAATGGCCATCAGAGCTTTCTTGCGCAAGAGCGCGTCTACAGTGGCATGGATGCTCTTGCGCAAAAGCACATCTCTTGCGCAAACGCACATGCCAGTGTAGATGCTCTCTTCTGGAAGAGTATTTTGCACAAGAACTCTTCCGCAAAAGAGTTCTTGTGCAAGATCATACCAGTGTAGACATAGCCCAAAGGAAGCTGTTTATAAATAGCTACATTGGAAGGACACTCATATATTACAAAGGGTCAGTCAGGTGTGACATAAGTGGAGTAGGGAATTGTGGTTCTGGCCCATAATATGATTAAAAGGTGCCTCAGTCGTCTTAATCAAATTAATGGAAAAACTTCAGAGATAGAGACTGAAGGAGAAGGGAGGGGAATTTTCTTTTGCACTTAATTGGCTCCACAGCTAGAGCTTCTACATTTTTTCTGTTTCGTTGATGTACATTTCAGGCTGGATTTTTTCAGAGCAACGTTGGCTTCTTTTGAAGTGTAGATGCTCAGCAACTCCTGAAATTGAGACCTCTTTGTTTATAAAAGATATTGGATTGACAGGTGTGTGGGGAGGGGGGTGGAGGGGAGAGGAGTCCAACCCAGTCCCTCTTATCCACAAAACTGATACAGCACAGGCAACAATGTCTCAAATTAGGCAAAGTACAGAATAAATTCTAGAGGCAGCAGCAGCAGGGAGATGGTAGTTCATTCTCCATACCCGTTCAACATCTGGTATGAGTTCTGATGGTGACTGTGCAACTGATGCAAGGACACTAACTTTGCCTTTGAGAGTCGTGATAGAACAAGGGTGGGCAATAATTTTTGAGTGGGGGACCACTTCAAAAATTTTTGAAGTGGTTATGGGTCACCTCAGATGGAAGGGGTGGAGCCTTTAAATAGCAGAAGTTGAAAGGGCTCTCACCTCCCCTGCTACTCCCAGGCATCACGTTAGCGGGGGATGGGAGTTGTGAGCCCTTTCAATTCTTGCTGTTCAAAGGACTCAGTGCTTGCGGACTTGCTGCTTGTGCGTTGCCTGGAGTTGGGATGCTAGGGCCCTTTCAATTGCTTCTATTGAAAGAGCTCACGCCTTCCCTGGGGCTGTTGCCTGCAGCCATGCGGAAGGTGCGAGCCCTTTAAATAGAAGCAATTGAAAGGGCTCAAGCGGCTCTGACACCCAGGCAACACACTAGGGGGTGGGGCCTAGAACAGCCATGCAGGCCAGAACAAAGCCCTAGGCAGGCTGGATCTGTCCGGCTGAGTGGCTTTTGCCCACCCCTGTCATAGTGTATCACTGCTCATGAGTGTATAAAAACTAATTTAAACCAGTGGTCTAGAAATCACTCCTAATCTCTCTCTTTTGGTTGTGGACAAATAACCTCTTCCTGTTCCACAAACAATTGTGGCTCTTTTCCTCTTCCCCTGCTGGCTCCTGCCACAAACTGGTGATGCAGCATCACATTTTTTTGGTCGCATCCATCTGTTTGCATTCTGAAATGGTATGGACACACTTCTGTAGTGGTGTCAACTGAGCTCTGAAGAGTAACTTGCAAAACTCTTCTGCTGCTCTCTCTCTCTCTCTCTCTCTTTGTGGCTTGTAAATTTTTTCATTTCAGCTGAGCATAAAGTGGCAGGATTGGAACAGCTTCATATTTTGTAAAAGTCCCAAACACTGTCTGGCTATTTTGTGAAAGCAAGAGTTTACTTTTGGGGAGTGAAGGGACCTCCTATCCAGCATGTGCCTTGCTCTCTTGCTCTGCCTCCTCTCGTCCAGAAACAGTCTGTCTAATATTCACCAGTCATTGATGGGAAAATGTATCTAGTTCTGTACTAACGTCCAATATTGATTACTGGCTTGACCAGATCATTTAGATGACTCAATACCTTGGGACCAAATGAAGTGCTTGTATGAAATGGAGTCTCCATACCTTTGCCCTTGTATAATGAGGCATCTCAAGGATAACTAGGTCTATCCTCATTCTATTTCTGCTTCTGTTTAAGCACTGGGGGTGTGTCTAGACTACATGCCTCCTTCGATGGAGGCATGTAGATTAGCCAGATCGGAAGAGGGAAATGAAGCTGCGATTAAAATAATCGCGGCTTCATTTAAATTTAAATGGCTGCCCCGCTCTGCCGATCAGCTGTTTGTCGGCAGATCGGGGCAGTCTGGACGCGCCGCGCCGACAAAGAAGCCTTTCTTCATCGGCACAGGTAAGCCTCGTGAAACCAGGTTTACCTGTGCCGATGAAGAAAGGCTTCTTTGTCGGCGCGTCGCGTCCAGACTGCCCCGATCTGCCGACAAACAGCTGATCGGCAGATCGGGGCAGCCATTTAAATTTAAATGAAGCCGCGATTATTTTAATCGCGGCTTCATTTCCCTCTTCCGATCTGGCTAATCTACATGCCTCCGTCGAAGGAGGCATGTAGTCTAGACACACCCTGACAGCAGGGCTATGTCTAGACTGCCAGCTTCTTTGAGAAGAAACTTTTTCGGAAGAGATCTTCCGAAAAAACTTATTCCAAAAGACCACATCCACACTGCCATAGTGCATTGAAAAAGCAATCCACTTTTTCGAAAGATAGCATCTATTCTATGTGGACACTATCTCTCATTTAAACTGTGATTACTATGGACAGAGTAGCCACCGGGGCACCTGTGTCTTTTCCTCTTTCCTCTTCTTCTTCTGAAAGAACTCCCTCTTCCCCATCCACACACTCCTTTTTTCCAAAAGAGTTCTTTTGGAAAAAGGCTTCTTCCTTGTAGAAAGAGGATTACCGATGCTGGAAAAACCACTCTGTTCATGTGATTTTTTTTTTTCTTTAGAAAAAATGTGATTGCAATGTGGACATGAATGAAGGTTTTCTTGGAAAAATGGCTATTTTCCCCAAAAAACTCCATAGTGTAGACATATCCCCCAATGCATGCACTCTGGAGTGTTGCTATACCCCACCTCCCCACCCTGATGTCATGAAGGAGGCGCAGAGTTTACTCCCTCAAAATGATGTTATAAGTGAATACGGGCTAAGTTCTGCCATCTGCAGAAAATACACTTTTCTCCTACAAGTTAAGTCTGCCTCTGTCCATTTGCCATATGGCATTGAGCCCAGGAAACAGACCTTTGAATATGTTGGTGGATTCTTTGCCCAGTTGTCTGTCAGCTAGCCAAGAGAGAGTTCCAAAGCACTGTCCCTGACTTGCAGCTCAATTTCCAAACTCTTCTGGGTGAGGGTTGAGATGTAACATAGAGATTCTTGAAATAAGGGAACTAACGACAGGAAAGGGGTCTCCTTCCAAGCAGTATGTTGCATGGAACTAGGATGAAGGGTTGCTTGACTTTTAGCCCTGACTATAGCACAGGATGTATTGGCCTGAAGACACATCACATATTCTGTAAAATGAGGCTGATAAAATGAACTTGACATTGTTAGAAGCCTTAATGAATACTCGTGCAGCATTCTGAAGATGGCAAGTGATTTACTGCAAAGAACTCTGCCGGTAGTATTGATGGTAGCTCCGTAACTTTCCCAGAACTACCTTGTAAATACCAGTGCAAATACTAGTGCTGACTTGATGTATATTTTCCTCTGACTGTACATCTGGCACTGGTCCTGCTAGAGCAGAGAAGTCTTAATCAAGTGGTTTATTCAAGGACAAACCCTTCAGCTGAATCTTCCCCCAGATTCCAGGCTAGTGCCTTTTTCCTTTCCTCCTTGTTAGGCTTCCTGTTCCTTCCAAACAATGTTCCTTTTAAATGAAATGAAATTTTTGCTTTAGGTTAGTCTAGACAAAGGAAATCAAACTAATTTGCAGAAAGACTATAAATGTGCTGTGTAGGAAGACCTGTCATTAAAGTACCTCATCCAGGCTCCTGTGGTTTGGTGTGTGTTCAGAAGGATAACTCTGGTCTTCCTCTTTGCAAAAGATGAGAAATAGAATAATACTGGGCTTTAGTTAGAGACATAACCATAATTCAATACTGGGCAGCGGTCTGGGAGCCAGAAATGGCTATCATGCCAAGCTAATGTCATAAAACACAATCACAGTTTATGCATGGCCACTGATCTTGCTGTAATTGAATCCCATGTTTACTAAGGGGCCAAGTTTATAAACTACTAAAATACAAGGGAAAAAACCCCAAATATTTACATTTCTTAAGAAAATGAGAGGGAGAATCATTGAACAGAGTTGTGGCTGTGGTTCATGCATCATAGGTGTGGGGCAGCTGATTGCTGCCATCAGTGTGGAGTGGGGAAAATAAAACTAGTTTCCAGTGGGGTGTTGTAGGATGTCCTGTACTACAGGCAATATTACAACACCTCACTAGTGACAAGTCTTGGTAGTGACTATGAAGACATCCAGTTTCAAACTTTCTATAAGCTTTTAAGGTCTTTCACTGGGTCCATGTGTAAAACTAGAATGTGAATTTTCTGGTACTTGAAATTAGTTTTGGATAGCAGTAATGTTTGTATTTCTAATTGCATTTAAATCTATATGTTGACCTCTGTAGAATTGCTGTTGTGATCTATATCTTTTTTTTTTCTATAATTGAAAAACATGACAATAGTAAAAATGACTTGAAGGATATTAATATAGAGCTACGCAAAATGACTAAGGCTTCCTTAGAAGCCATACAACTCTATAACAAATCAAGAGTTTTTCATTCATGTAGAGAAGGAAGGGGTGACTATTAAATTCTAACTCTAGAGTCTTTATTTTAGATAGCAAGGAAAAGTAGGTAAGTGATATACCTGCTTAGAGTTTGGACAGTGATATGTTATGATCACTTGTGACTAGCCTTGATGCCTGCTGCTGGAAGTCCTGTGGTCCTGCTACATCCCATCCCAGAGAATGGCAGTAGAGAGGTCCTCTGTGCTGCCTACAACAGCTGTATGGGACACAGTTGGTAAGGCCCAGCAGGCCAGGATAAGAACAACTGCAGGGGCAGAGGAAGGTCATTCCATGGTAGAACTTGAGGAGAGCAGAGGGTACTCTGGGGTGGCTGCTGGGCCTTCACTCTTACCTCAGGGCCTTGTTCTGGTGATTAATCATGCTCAGGGAATTATACCAGAAATGCAGTTATTAAAAGGGACTGCTCCTCCTTGGGTGTGTCTAAACTACATGCCTCTGTCGACGGAGGCATGTAGATTAGACAGATCGGCAGAGGGAAATGAAGCCATGATTAAAATAATCGCGGCTTCATTTAAATTTAAATGGCTGCCCCGCTCTGCCGATCAGCTGTTTGTCAGCAGATCGGGGCAGTCTGGACGCGCCGTGCCGACAAAGAAGCCTTTCTTGATCGGCACAGGTAAACCTGGTTTCACGAGGCATACACGGCTTCATTTCCCTCTGCCGATCTGTCTAATCTACATGCCTCCGTCGACGGAGGCATGTAGTTTAGACACACCCCTTGTGTCTAAGGTGTGTGGGGTTTTTTTTTTCCTCTTTTAAACATTGTATCATACTCTAGAACTATCTTGGGACAAAGCAATGCCAGCTGGCATAGAAAACAACCCAAAACTTGTTTCTCTCATCCTTTCTTCTTTTCTAGTCCCACATTCACTGCTGTTGTTAACAATCCTCCAATAACACTTCTGAATAGGATCGCCTAACTGCTCCCATCATGCTTTGAACAATTCACAGGAGTATTAACCAAGGAAACATTTGTCAGCAATTTGTTCCAACGCCACAAGTTAATTGAAATGAAAATACATCTGAGTGTAGAAGTTTAATATTAAACTACAAATCTGAAAGTTGTCTATAAACAATGATTCATCATTAATCAGTTCTGTTTTCATTGGAACGCTACAGGCATCAGTTTTTGGTCTTGTGCTATTTAAAATTTTTCATTGGTGTTCTATTGGAACGCTGCAGGCATCAGTTTTTGGTCTTGAGCTATTTAAAATTTTTCATCAGTGTTCTATAAGAAAACACAATCTGCAATTTGCAAAAATGCCCATGGATAGCTGTAACCATGAACATAAAAACCAACATACTGGGTCAGACCAAAAGTTCATCTAGCCCACTATCCTGTCTTCCAACAGTTGCCAATACCAGAGGGAGTGAACAGAACAGGTAATTATCAAGTGGTCCCTCCCCTGTAACCCATTTCCAGCCTCTGACAAACAGAGGCTAGGGCCACCATTCTTACCCATCCTGGCTAATAGCCATTGATGGACCTAAACTCCATGAATTAACAGGGTTCAAAAAAGAACTAGATAAACTCCTGGTTTTTACAATGTCCTCTGTAACTGCCATTGGGCAGACTTGAACCTGGGATGTCTGGAGCTTAGTGTAGGAGACTCTACAGTTTGACTTATAAAGCCAGCTGGCTCTCCACTAAGGCTGCAGAGCTGCCTTGTTCTTATCACTTGCTGTAAGTGGTTTAAGTGCCACTACATAGGACAGTGAACCAAACAAGGTGTGTGGGTTACAGTTCTACAGGTTGCCTGTGCACTGTGTGAAGAAATACTTCCCTTTGTTTGTTTTCAAACCTGCTACCAATTAATTTCATTTGGTGAACCCTAGTTCTTATAAGTGCAGCTACCCACAAAGTTAGCAATGTGTCAAAAATAGTGAGAGTGGTAAACAATGAAGAGGACAGGACATTTATTTGGACTCATCTGGACACCTTGGTATGCTGGGCACAAGCAAACAGTACGGCTGTGTCTAGACTGGCAAGTTTTTCCGCAAAAGCAGTTCTTTTGTGGAAAAACTTGCCAGCTGTCTACACCGGCTGCTTGAATTTCCGCAATAACAATGACGATCTCATGTAAGAAATCAGTGCTTCTTGTGGAATTACTATGCTGCTCCCGTTCGGGTAAAAGTCCTTTTGTGCAAAAGCTTTTGCGCAAAAGGGCCAATGTAGACAGCTCAGATTTGTTTTGCACAAAAGAGCCCCGATCGTGAAAATGGCGATTGGGGCTTTCTTGTGCAAAACCGCATCTAGATTGGCACGGACGCTTTTCCGCAAAAAGTGCTTTTGCGGAAAAGCGTCCGTGCCAATCTAGAAGCTCTTTTCCACAAATGCTTTTAACGGAAACGTTTGCCGTTAAAAGCATTTGCGGAAAATCATGCCAGTCTAGACCTAGCCTACATGTTTCTACTATGTGTTCTTCAAGGAACAAGACTGTGGGCCATACTTACTTTGTTCTGGGAAGCAGTGGCTGAACACAATTTGAGACTACTGGTTGAGAATGTTGATGCTAAAAGTTACTGTGTTCCTTCGGTAACAGACAAGGGAATCTTGAGTAGGAATGGATATAGCCCATCTTTTTGTATGGGTGCAACTGCTGCTGGAAACTATGTCCAGTTCTAGTGCCCACGATTTGAGAGATGTTGATAAACAGGAGATGGTTCAGAGAAGAACCACCATGGGACTGATTAAAGGATTAGAAAACAGATCTTCTGGTGATGGATTGAGTGCCTTGATTCTCTTTTAGTTTATCAAAGAGGAAGCTAGAAGTTGACTTGGGCAGTCTTTAAGTACCTATGCAGGACTAATGTTTAATAATGGGCTCCTCAGTCTAGCAGAGAAAGGTATAATGCAATGCATAGCTGAAAGCTGGAACTAGGCATTCAGCTTAGAAATAAGCTTCTTAACAATGGCAGTAACTAACCCCTAGAGCACTTTACCAAGGCTCCTGGTGGATTCTTCATCACGGACTTTTTTTTTATCTTTTTATCAAGAGGGGACATCTTTCCAAAATAACTTCCTCAAAACAACTTGGAGCATCTCTGTTTTTACAGTAGATCAGACAATTCAATAGCTTCGGAATCAATTAATCTTGTGTTGAACGGAACTGGGGCTGGGACACTGGCCCCAGTACTGCCAGCAGTCTATGTTCAATGGACCCAGTGTATTCAGAAACAAAATCAACTGAAATGTCACCATTTTACTTTGTGTACCTTGAAAGTAGGCTGGGGTGGGCAATAAAATGGCAACAGTTCTCCAGGGTTAGTCTTTGGTGATTTACCTCCACCTCCATAGGTATGGGCTACTGCTCCTCCTTTTGCCCACAGATCACCTCCCTGTCCAATAAGCTGCAGGAAGGAGTCACCCATACCAGTGCAGGTAAATATAGAAGGGATAACCCTGGTGGACCAGATCTGGCCCATGAGTCGATATTTACCTGCCCACTGAAGTATGCTAAGTTAAGAACACTCCCAAAATGATTCTGGTTGTTCATTGCAGAGGTGTGTGTTTTTGTTTTGGTTGGTTGGTTTTTTTTTGCGGCGGTGGTGGTGGTGTCTAACATCCCTAGTTCTGATAAAATGCATTTAGTTAAGTAATCGTGTTACTGCTGAAATTTTCAACAGTTACACTGTTACATGCGGGGGTTGGGAGTACGGAGTAGAGGGGAGGCGGATCTTGTCTTCTGCCTCTGTGATGGAGGCAGCAGCGTGCAGAGGTTGGGGGGAGCCTGCATGTAACTGTGCACGTTAACTGATGAGCCCAGGCTCATCAGTTAACGGTCTACATGGTTATACTTTCACATCCCTAATCAGAACAGTCTTTTACATTTCTTCTGCAGTTTCTGGGGCTTTATAGTGAAAGACATGAGTGAATCTGTATACTCCTGGTAGGCTTCAAGTAATCGTACAATTGAAAGGCAACACATGAAACTCTTAAGAGGAAATGTACTAACAATATATTATTAATCAATTGAACTCATTACAACAAGGTCTTTTTAGGTAAATGATCTAGTATGATTAAGAGAAGCACAGGTACATGGATGAGACTTTCTTAGACAAACAAACCAACCCAAACTTCTCATTATTTTTTCAGATACAGACTAACACAATTACTCTTTTGAGACTTAAATAATTCTTAACAGTTTCCTTTAAGAATAAAATGAAATCAGGATTCAAAACCCCTTTTGGGAAAAAAAAAAGTGGCATCAAGATCTCAGTGCAACTCAGTGATTCCCTGATTTCTCCCTCTCCCTCCAGAAAGTGGTGGCATAAAAGCCCCATAATAGTGTAGGCATCTGCCAGCCCTATCAGCTCTGAGATTCTATGAATAAAGCATGAAATTACAGTAGCTTAACAATTACTGTAATAGCTTCTACCTAGAGAATGAGGGCCATTTGATGGAATAAGAAGCTGGGATTTATCCAGTAAATCCATGTTTATAACTACTAATTCTTTATTCCTCAAAGCCACTATTGTAACATTATCAGAAACTGAACTCCGTAGTATGTTACCAAGTATTTCAGTAGTCAGGTATGCAGACACCAGGTATTTCTATCACTTCATCCCTATCCCATCTGGATTTTAGCTGTTCACAAAGAGTGCATTACTCTGCACTAAAACAATTAGTGGAAGATTTTGTGCACCCTATTAGATCACTCTATTTCTAATCACATGAGTGTTTGTTCTGCTTACAGTACCTGGACTCGAGGGTTATTTGCAGTGTAGCAAGTCTCTGAACAAACCATAATCAAGAAAACAAAAAGGTACATGCAACCTTATGACAGGAGCAGAAGAAATAGTTAAGTATGGCAGGAAAAAATATTTCCTTTCTCTGAAGGTAAACGAAGAGCACAATAGCCATATCTATAACACTGTGAACGCTGTCTAATTGCTGTGAGGCTGAGCAAATACCTGGGCAGATAAAATAAAATCAAGTTGTGCTGAAATGTTATGTCTTCTAACCTTCACTTGTATTGTATTTATTCTTGCAGGATGCTCTGGAAACTGGCCTTATCTGTTTTTCTGGTGGCAACCTTGGTTAAAGTAACAGACACCAGGAAAAACCGTCCTGCAGGAGCAATTCCATCTCCCTACAAAGACGGCACAAGCAACAACTCAGAGGGGAGGAAGCATCTGAACAAAGAAGTCCTGGCCTCTAGCCAGGAGGCCCTGGTGGTCACAGAGAGGAAGTACTTGAAAAGTGACTGGTGCAAAACCCAGCCCTTGAGACAGACTGTCAGTGAGGAGGGCTGCATAAGCCGTACCATTATAAACCGTTTCTGCTATGGCCAGTGCAACTCCTTCTACATCCCCCGGCATGTGAAAAAGGAGGAGGAATCCTTCCAGTCCTGTGCTTTCTGCAAGCCTCAGAAAGTCACCTCCTTCACGGTAGAGCTGGAGTGCCCTGAGCTGGATCCGCCTTTCCGACTCAAGAAAATCCAGAAAGTCAAACAGTGCAGGTGTATGTCTGTGAACCTCAGCAACTCGGACAAACTGTGAAAGCAAGTATCTGGCTCCTGCTGTTGTCTCTTCTCTTCCCTGAGCAGATTCATTGTCTGTCTGGTTTTCTTTCTTCAGGATGCATCTCTCTAGCAGGGAAGGCTCACTTGTCAGTTGCCTACTGGAAATAAAGTTTGTCCTGAGCGACGTTAGGCACCTTTCCGTCCACCTCCACATATTTCTAATATAATCATATTTCACTTGAATCTTTAAGGGTGGAGCAGGCCCCTCTGAATTTGGGATTGATCATTGAGGTGACTGATGGCTGAACCCAGCAGTAACATTTTCATTATGTGGAAAAAGCCCTTCAGCCTTACACTCCGGTCTTTTATGTGGGAAGAAAATGTGTCTTTCTGCCTTTGCTATCTCACTTGGTGTTTGGTCTGGAGCTGTTCACCTTCAGATTTAAGCGACTGGTGCTGCCAGCTGCGAGGTGCAGTGATGGGATACAGCCCAGTGCTAAAAGGAAATGAGAGGTTCTTTACTGAGCCTGAGTCTGCCAGCTTGAACTGTGGGATTGAGAGAATGGCCTTGCACTCCTTATTGAAGATGGAGATAAGCACTGGGAGAGGACATTGGGTCAGCAGCAGACAGAAGATGGATTCTTGTGCTGTTGCAATTTGACTTTCTTGAACACGTGGTCTCTACAGCAATGTTTATTTTGTAACCTAGCTATAGTAAAGTTGTTTAAAATATTATTAGACCTTGCCATGTATATTTTTCTTGTGGCAGAATATTCCGAAGATTAGATTAAAGTGTCTTAAGTAAATAGACTTGATTGCTAGGTCAGTCACCTGACTTGAAACTGACAGGTTTTGAATGGGCTTTCAGCGTATTTTTGCTTTGTTTGTTCCAAAATCCATCCATTTATTACTGTGTATTTATGCTTGCATGGGGTGGGTTGGGGGAAGGGGGTATTAAAACACTTGCGAGAGCTGTATTTCATTTAAGTTATTAAAGCATTGTAGCACAAAGGGTAGATTGCAGTCATTGTTGCTTTGAATACAAAAGCTGCTTTACATATCGGTTTCTTCAGGTGGCTGGAGCGGTGTCTCCCAATCCGTAAATGGGAATCAAAGGACTTTTGTGATGTTGACGGACAAGCAGGCTTGGAGCATGTGTCTCAGCTACAGAGCTGAGGAAGGATTCTGTCCCATCCCTTTACAAATCGGGAGGGAATAAGCTGTTGTAACTCCTGCAACACTGCTGCCCCGTTATGCGTGTGATACAGAGATATACTGAATCTATGTTGATGGCTATTTTACAGTCATACAAAGTTACTCGTTCACCAGAGCTTAGCAAGTTGGTATATCCAGTATGTTCCAGTTCAGGTGTCTTAAGACCTGTTGCTTTTAAAGTCTTTTCTTTAAACACCGTACATTAATCAAAGAGCGCACCAACTAAAGCAAGAGACAGATGTGTGAACTTGTTGCTTGTCTTACAGCATAGCCGCTGCAATAGTTCTGGGCTAATGAAACCAGCCTGTGGAGCATTTCTCTGGAACCTTCTTCAAGAATGACCAGTCCAAAGGGTTAAAAGTGTTGCAAACTGTGGCCACCTATGAGTTCAATGGTACGGTGCTGGCAGGCAGGCTGCTCTAAGAGGCTTTGGGTACTGATCTCTCCTAGCGCTCACCAATCGGTTTACGGGGATTGGCACGGGCAGGATGGGATTGGGTAGGTATGTTATCCCTGTTACACACACACACGCACAGCTACATTGCATATATTTTCTGCTCTGGTGTTACACAATGTCAGAGCTGCCATGAGAGACTCTGAGTCCAGGGCTTGCTTTAGAGGCTGTTTCTGCTACACTGTTGGACACACAACAACCACCCACTGAATGGGCACGACAGACTCCAGGTTATTGGGAGTTTTTTGATAGTGTAGAGGGGAGGGAGTTTGAAATGCCCGTGATCCATTCGGGTTCTAGGATTGAGTGTGCCTTTAGGGGAAGAGATTGTAAAGCCCGGCCTCTGTGGCTGAGACTAGATAGAAATGCCCTGGGCCCACAATTATTAACTCCACAATTATTTAAGGAAAAAATAGGCAAGAATGTTTATGGTAAGGGTACACCCAAGCAGGGATCCTCATCAACTTGCAATATGAATATGCTGCAGCATAAAGCTCCTTCTTGGGATATTTTGTATGTAAAAACTGAGCAGAGCTTGTAATGGTTCAAACTGTATTTAATTCTTGTTTTATAAATGGAAACAAAAAATGGAGAAATGCTATAATTATTTTATAGGTGTACTATTAAATTATAGAACAAATAAAGATACTCTAGGGTTATATGGAATCCAGGTGCGTGGGTTTTTTCTTCTGATGTCAGTATCTTACCCCTTTTGGCTCAATCCCTGGTTCTGCAAGAGCTCACTTTGCTTAGCCTTTTGAGTCATGTGGCAATAGCACTGGGCGTGCATAGGAACAAGCCTGATCCAACCTACTCTAGACATGATGTTCCTCCCCTCCGAGCAAAAAGGTAATAACCTTCCCCAGCTCGGGTGAGGGCAGAGCCAAGGCCTCATGAATGGCTGGCCTGCCTGCCTACACAAGCCTTGCATTAAGCCTCAGCTTACATGATGCTAACCACAATGCAGATGACCCATGTAAGGGCATAAAAGGGTACCTTGTGCACTTGTTTGTATATTGAAAGGAGGAGAGAGATTCCCAGTATGGGGTTGGGCTGGAGAGAAGATGGTAACATAACAGATATCAGGAATGTGTGGTTCTTGCATTGTTATGGTCTCTTGTCCTCAACAAAGTAAATGATTCTTCCAAGTTTTGAAGACTTTTTGCCAAAGTCTGTTAGTCAGTTGGAATGAAATCAAGAGGTTTCTACAGTAATCTACCAGTAACATCCCCTTGTGTGTATGTTTAGAGATCATTTTGTAGAATTCACAATTTAATGAAAAGACAAGGTTTTAACAAATGGATGAAGCTTTTTAACTCTAGCTAGCCTGTTTGCTCACATCAATACTTCAACCATCTGCACTAGAGATTGTGACACTGGAGCTAACCCTTAGAACATGAAACTTCCAAGAATTTTTTTCTGTGCCAAATGTTCTAAAGTAGTTGTGTTTATTAAGAGGGGCTGCTTATTTTATTTAACATCATGATTTAAAGCCACCTCTTTTGAAGTAGGTAGATCTTAGCTACTTGAGTGCAAGGAGAATGTCTGTTAGCAGGACTTGCCTCTGACACACTGAAGTAGCTAACAATCCAAAGTTTTTAAATGTGCAAATATACTAACTTGTTCCATGAAATCAACAACCTGAACGGTGAGCTACAGGTGCTGCCCCCTAACCACTAAGCTAAAGGTTAGATGGTAGGCCTCAGTCTCTTTCCTCACCCCTCTCACCCCAGTTGTTTGGGTATTCCAAGGAAATGATTTTGGAACCAAAGCAGTTCCTGGCCAGGAAGCACAAGCAGAGGTCAGTAGGTGGGAGGGGTAGAGGCTGGTTCAATTTCCTTTTCCCTGCCTGAGGAGAAGAGATTTGAATAGAATTCTGCATTTGCTCATCTGAGGCCCATTCAGGGATACAGGGGCTAGGCTAAGGTGGGTTGTGGCTTGAGGCTGTGTCAAAGTACGAAAACCCCTCAAAAGACAATGGCCTCTTGAGAAGGGGGTGGTGGTGATGGTTTGTACAAGGATGACCCAGCACAAAGGATGCTCACCTAGGAGTCAGGAAATGCCTCTGCACAGCCCTGCTGAACTGGCCCATGGGGCATTTGAACCAGGATTTCCTACAACCCAGGGGAACAGCCTAACCCCCAAGATGTGAGAGTGGTGGTGAAGCTGCTACTTGGGCAGGCAAGCTCTCCAGCCTATGGACTCCTCCATACCCTTATCCTGCTATACCGAAACCCCTTCCTCCCTCCTGTCTCTCTCTCTCTCCTTTCTGCTCACCCTTTCCAGCAAAATCCCTGAATCCAAATGTAGCAAATGACATTTGGAACAACCACTCTTCTAAAATTTCTTTCTAAAGAAAATTGAGCATATTTTCCACCACATGCCAGTCTCTGAAGACTGGACATGCAGAAGGTACTTAATAAAACACACTAAATTGGGGAATAAAAAAGTCAGTTTCAGGTTTTTTGTTAACACCTGAAACTTGTCAGATTCATTTGCCAAAACTTTGTAGTAAGGGTAAGTCAGTTGTCCTGCTGAATACAACCTTAAATATTATGGCATACATGATGTAGCTCTTCTGGTTTACATTTTCTTCATCAGTATTTGTTAATTTTATATTTTACATATACTCTTAAGCCTTCATCATAAAGTAATCATTCCCAATTATGCTATATGTAAACTCGCTGAAACAAAGACATTATTTTAAATTAATCAGAGATTAGTGCGTTCATAAAGTTCACTGGTTTAGAAACACTAATTTATTTTTTGTGATTTTCATAACAAGACATGTTAATGAAATTTCACTATATGAATGTTAAAAGTATCTTTCCATAGATTTTTGAGGCATAACAAAGGATTTTATATCTTAGTAAGGTATGGCTGGTGGTGGAGAGGTCTCTTAAAATTAGTGCATTAAATAGTCAGAAATAAAAGGGAAACTTATTTGTTCAGCTATGTGGAAGAAAAGAATACACAGCCTGTGCATCTAAATATCTATGCAAGGCTTTTTACCCATGACCTGAGTTCAAGCTATTCAGCTGGGAGGGTTCTAGGCCTGGGTTGAAATCTCTGTTCTGTATCAGGTAGTGTCAAGGTTTGAAGCTTGGTGTCTCCTATGTAAGCACGAATGAGTAAGTGAAGGTTACAGAAGGAGGTGCTTTGATTATGCCTACTGCATCGAGTCCCCTAAGTGAGATGGGTGGGATAAAGTCTTATTTGTGAATCCTGGTGGAGCTTAGCTAGGACCTAATGTTCAGGATGAGCAGTGGGGTCGAGTATCGCAATTTTGGGTTTAGGAACCCCTAGCCTTAGCTATGCCTTCCCAGCCTCCAGCTGCCCAATGCCAAGAGTATGCAGTATAATCCAAGTTTCTTCCCCCATGACAATAGGTGGCGAGCATGCTAGATCCTTCAAGGCAAATACAGTATGAGCTTCAGCAATGGCAAATTGACACACATTGAAGACATGCCATATAGTCATAGAATTACTGACTGCACAGAATCCTGACTCAGATTAATGAGGCTACATGCAACTTTAGGAACACACACTCCCAAATTCATCAGTTTCTCTTGCTTTATAAAATGTCTGTGCTTTTAAGGCATTTGGAGCAGAGTGATAACCGTACTTTTCTGTCTCTCAGTGGGGTAGGGACAAATACTGTGAAGGGGCTCAGATATTACAGTGATGGCAACCACATACGTGCCATAGATTTTTTTTTAAGTTGTCAATTGCTTCATCTGTAAAAGTAGGTTTGTTAATAGTTCATTACTTTTGTGAGGTGCGATGAGCTATACAGCTGAACGTGCTATGTTAGCGCTAAGTACTGTTAAATCGCTAGAGACACAGTCATTGAAGTACCATATGTCCTCAAGGTTTCAATTTGCAAAGCAAAACAACACAAGTCTTTTATAGCCACTTATAAAAGCCACACTGACATTCTCATTCTGAGTGAGCCACATCTGTATATCAGGCATGAAGCAATCATTCAGGCTGCTGCAATTTGCTTAAGTAATAGTGGGTAATGCACCAGTCTGGGGCTGAACCCAGGCTGGAAATTTCAGCTGCAATTTCCCTGAAAGCCATTAAAACAAACTAAGCTATATATTGCTCACATCACAGTAGAAAAAAGAACCAACCACACCTCTCCCCCCTTAATCATTATACCAGAGCACTCAGGACCTCTCAAATTTGCCTAAAGATCTGTGAGGCACTTAGGTTTAGTCACGACTTGTAGTACCATGTGCAAGATGGAGCTGAAATGTAAATACAGAGGGCAGCTTTCACCATGAAAAGTCAAGTGTGGGCTCCAAAATGGTGCCAGTCAACTCTGCTCTGGCAGCTAACAGGCCAAATTCACTAGCGCCTAGATGCATGCAGGAAATGTAGGCTGTGCATTGCGAGGGTCTCTGATTGGCTCCCTAAGCAATGCCTGGGGTGCTTAAGAGACATCAGAAGCCACCATGGGGAGTGCCATCAAAGCTGTTCAGTAAGGATGAGGTGAGGGTCTTAGGTCCTCAAATATATTTAAGCACTTTTCAATACATTTTAAATACCTAAATACCTTTGAGAACCTGGACCTCGGCTCTGAAATCCAGGCCAGAGATAGGCACCCCGCACTGCTCAGGGTTCACAGCCATGCCCCCTCTTCTGGAGCTAATTGTCTATGCCCTTTCTTGACTCACCAGACCCTGCCCCAAAAAGCCATATGTGGTACCTCTATAACCTTTAGCGCTACAGGAGAAGACAGTCCTATTTAGAGGCACCTACTGAGGTTCAAGCATGAGCTTTGTTCAGGCCTCAGTGCACATTTCCAGCACCAGCCAGTTAGGTACCATCAGCCCTTTACTTGTGGAAACGTTGGGTGCCTAGCAATGCGAAGCACTCCCTGGGCTAGGCAGTTGCTGAGCAGGGTATGCGAAAGTTTAGCTTTAGACCTTAAAGCGGCAGTTAGGTGCGGAAATTCCTTTTGGCACTAACTGTTGGCGCAAACCATTCCATGGACAGCAGTAAAAATGTGTCCCCTTTTGTTAGCAACAATTGGTCTAATGTGTGCTCCCTCCGCCACACAGCTACCCAAGGAATTTTTATTAAACTCACTGGTTAGAGCACTCACATGAGCTGTGGATGAGTCACATTTAAATCCTTGCTCTCCCTGGTTGGGCAAAGGGATATGACACTGGTCTCCCAGTGGTCTAATCAGAAGGTTGTGGAGTCAACCTCTAGCTGGTCCAGAGAAGAGTTAAGTATTTAACACAAAGTGGAACAGTCAAGAGAGCATGCCAGCCTAGAATTCCCTGTGGCTTGGTACTTACCACAGATGCTGGAAATCTGGGATCAATCCTTGCTCCAGATCAGGTGCCCCACAGACCACGTGGGTGCTTTGAATTCTGGGCATTCGGTTCTGTTGGGGGATCGCTCTCTGGTTTGGCACACAAAAGGGCTCCTAACCCGAGGAGAGAGTTCATGGCTGAGGAACCTCCATCAATCAATATCTTGAGCCCCAGATCAGTGGTATTTAGGCAGATCTTTGTGGATCTGAAGCCTTACCACCTTCCATTTCCTCTTCATTTTCACTTGTGGGTAGCTTCATCCACTCCCCACTCAGCTTGCTGGATTCAGAGAGTCCCTTTCTTAGATACCTCGATCTCCCCACATAATACATGGGGCATTTAAGTTGAAGCCGAGGTTTTCACTGGGCTACCAGAATGGCTAGGCATTAGGTATTGCAATGCACATTGGAGAGTGGCCCCTAGTGGTGGCAGATGAAAAGTGACAAAGAAAAAGGATCCTGGGCGACCTAGAACAAAAACTTCAGGGGGACCGGAGATAGTAGAAGATTGTGCAAGACTATGAAGCCGCAATTTAGGGTATAACCATCAGCAACAACCTATTATTCATCCTCAGAACTGGAGTGTCTTTACTAGTAGCTGGGAACTAGGCTGACAAATCCAGAGGTATAATACTGACGAACATATCCTGGCCTAATAAAAGGTTTTAGCACTTTCACCGAAAATAGATTAATTTTGCCCATGATGCTATATTACCTTATAAATAAATGCTCGTTTCAACACTTTAAGTTCAGTCATGACACTGAAGGGTTTTAGGTCTTTCTCCTCAAAGGTACTCAGGAACTATCTTCCCCTGATTTCAATAGAAGAGTTAGGAAACTAAATATATTTGAGGATCTAAGCCTTAACCTTCATTAAAAGGGTGAGGTGGAGTAATTTCTTTTACTCAAAGTATTCTCTAGTTCTCTGCGGACCTCTTGCGCTTGCTAGAGACTAAGTGTAAATGGAATAGTTTGGTATATAAACTTTTTCTATTTCAATATATGTCACTATGCCACAGAGCTTCCAGCATTCAGCAGTGTGAAATGTATACACGAGGCGGCCCAAAGCCTCCATGTGCTAATGGAGTTCGAAGGGGTAAGTAGTTGCCCTATACACATATAAATGCATTGGAGGAATTCTCCCAATTGAACCTGAAAAAACAATTAAACCACAGGTTACTAAGAGAATTAACATTTTACACAGAGTGAAAAGGGACATTCAGGTCACCTCAATTCATCAGAGCTGATTCATTCTGAGAAAGATGCTTGAGTGGCATTTCATCTTGTTCTCCATTATGGCATAGGGCAGTGTGCTGCTTCCAAGGAAGAAGCAGGGTCCTCCTTGAGACAGCATAATGATCAGTGAAGGAAAAACAAACTAATGTTGGTCTCATTATTCCTTTTATTTTCATATAAATTAACATTCTAAAAAATTGAAGTAGAAACACTAAATACAGTATTGCACATAGCGATCTCTGTTAGATATCCTATTATTTCATTTAGTATGGTAATATACATACTGTAGTTACTGAAGGGAACAGGAAGGCTACAAATTCAAAACATGCTACTGCATCCTTGCACTTAAATAAAAATAAATGCAGAAGTTAAGAGCAAAAGACCATAGTTTACATAAATACAAACATGGGTTTGAATCAGTGCCATTAAGATGAACTTTATTTTTAAGTTACTTTTCATAGGTTACTCATAACAGCAAATGATCTCTTTTTCCCTTTTGCAAGAAGTAACATTACTCCCAACAACACATGATTTCAGAACTCAATTCTTGGTAATCACATTCTTACCAGAGATTATTGTTAGCACAGAATTTCATATAGTTTTATCAAGCTACAGGAGACTTATTTTTCACACACGTGAAGAACATCTTTTCTAGTGCTTTGTTTAAGTGAAGAGCAATGGATTCCTGAGGTCATATTTTACATTGGCCTTATGACATCTGGTACAGTATATGTGCCTCTAGAGAGCCAGGAATGTCTTATGCTCTATTAGACTAGACAGAGAATAATCCAACCTAGCAGGTTAGACCTCAAGCCACTCAGAAGTTTACATGACCCCTGTGTCTTCAATGCTAAGAAATTGTGAGCATGTGCACCTAATTCACTCTACACATCGCTGTTTCCAAGAAAAGAGTGCTTCGGAAGAGAATGATTACAAGGCCAATTCATGTTAGGGTCAGTAGTTACATCTGGGGCAGAGGGTCTTTATTGGCTCAACAAATCAAAATTGATAAACCCTTAGTTTAATTTCCATATCACATGGATTAAAAAGGAAAGCATAGTCACAGATGTCCATTACCTCCTAGCCAATGGTACAAACTACTTAGAGATAAAAATTTATGACAATGATTTCAATGTGAAATTGACATGCATTAGTAGTCAGCCTTTGTTTTGTCACTAGAGTCAACTACTGTATTTCTCCAATTCCTAGATGTATCTTTTAATATCCTTGTTAAAGGGAGTCTTAAATTATTAAAAATATAATTCAGAAAGGAAGTCTGGCTAGAAACATCATTGTCCTGAGAATCTTATTTGACTCAAATAATCAGCAGTATTACGAGTTTTTCTTGGGTTTTTCAGTACACAAATTAGCCGCTTCACATGCTACCAAGATATAGTGCCCAAGTTCCTCTTTTATCCTCTGAAGTACTCCTGTGATTTTCTGTATTTGAGCTTTTTCCTTAAATGTTTTTGATTCAGATTTTCCAACTCCCACTATTCACTGTCTGGCAAAAGATGAAGAAAAAGTATGCTGCCTTATCGATTTTAAAGATAGTTACGGTAAACATCTTGTTCCACAAATATTTAGTCATGGAGGGCAACCAAACAAATTGAGAAAGCATTGATTATACTGTATAAACAGCACTTAACGATTCAAAATACAAACTACGAATGTCGACATGAAACGGATACAAACAAGTCACTAGAAGTAACATTTCTTTCCCTAATCTAAATGCAGTGCCATGGAGTATTTGTGTTAGACAGATGTTGCCAGTAGGAATGGAAATATTTTACTATAACGAGTAGCATTCTTGTGAAGCTCAGTTTTAACAGAATTTTCGGCATGTTCACAACTGATGCAGATGCTGCCTCTTATGCTTGCTTGTTTGGTCTACTGGTATTATGCCACAAACATTACAAAATACCAGGTTTGGGTAGAGAACGAGGCATGGGACATGAAGAATATGTCTCAAGTCCACAACTAGTCTATTGCTGGGCACTCCATTACAATGATTACACTCATTCATGAATGTACAGTATACATCTATCAGTGAGAAACTCTAGAGAACAAAAAGCAAATTTGAAAGGCCAAGAAGAAAACAAATGATCTGAATGATGTAGTTTGCTTTCCCGCCCCCAACAGATGTATTGAATTTTACTGATCAAGTGGCAATGGCTTTTGCATTTCTTCTCTCAAATCTTCATGCTTATCTTTGCTTTCTGAAAAGAAAGACCATAAGAAAGTAAGTTACCATATGTAAATAATATATACTATACAAATATGTGAAGCGCAGGGATATATAGGCTAATCTTCAATTGTAACTAATATATAGTTGATTTATAAAACTCTGCAGCAAATTTAGTTTTGAACAGATTTAAATTATATGACAATGAACCATGTCTGTGAAATATCTTTTTTTCCTAATGTTTGTAACTATTTATATTGTAAGCATTGCGGGACAGAGTCCATCCTGTTGTTGTATGTACAGGATCTAGAACAATGGAGTTTTAATCCCCACTTGGAGTTTTTAGACACAATAGCAATAAAATTAATTATAAACAGGGCTTGACAAATAATACAATCTACTCGCCTGTGGCGAGTAGATTGTAACCCGGAAGAGCTGGGTTCGGGCGATCTGCGCATGCGCAGATCGCTGGACAGCATGGCTGGCGAGTGGGGCTCGCCGTGGTTCAGTGAGCCCTGATTATAAATATTATTTAAATGCATGGTTATTCTTAAAAAATAGCAGAGACACTCATGATTTTGTTCTTACAAAGTGAAGAAAAACAACCAAACAAGTTTTAAAGCCTACATCTTGATGTGATTACAAATAATTTGATAAACTAAGATCTAGTTTACCCTTCCTAGCCAAGCTATTACTTCATTTACATTTCCTGTGTCACTAACCATGGCCAGTTACTATGAGAAACAACAGCAATAATTCTTTTCTTAGCGTGTTGGATTATGCCAGAGAGATTATGGTAAATGACAACATGTTTCATTTCAAGGACATGTGTCACGTGTCATAATGATTCATAAAATAGCATTAAATACAAAACAAACTAATTTTTTTTGGGGGGGGGGGAGAGGGGACATGACAATAGTCATGGGGGCTAATTTGGCTACGACAAATCAGGAAAGAGATCTTGGAGTTATCGTGGACAGTTCTCTGAAAACTTCCACACAGAGTGCAGCGGCGGTCAAAAAGGCAAATAGGATGCTAGGAATTATTAGGAAAGGGATAGAAAATAAGACCCAGAATATCTTACTGCCCCTGTATAAAACTATGGTACGCCCACATCTTGAATACTGTGTACAGATGTGGTCTCCTCACCTCAAAAAAGATACTTTGGCCTTGGAAAGGGTTCAGAAAAGGGCAACTAAAATGATTAGGGGTTTGGAACGGGTCCCATATGAGGAGAGGTTAAAGTGACTGGGACTTTTCAGTTTAGAAAAGAGGAGACTGAGGGGGGATATGATAGAGGTCTATAAAATCATGAGTGGTGTGGAGAGGGCTGATACAGAAAAGTTATTTATTAGTTCCCATAATAGAAGAACTAGAGGACACCAAATGAAATTAATGAGTAGCAGGTTTAAAACTAATAAAAGAAAGTTCTTCTTCACACAGCGTGTAGTCAACCTGTGGAACTCCTTGCCAGAGGAGGCTGTGAAGGCTAGGACTATAATAGAGTATAAAGAGAAGCTAGATAATTTCATGGAGGTTAGGTCCATAAAAGGCTATTAGCCAGGGGATAAAATGGTGTCCTTGGCCTCTGTTTGTCAGAGGCTGGAGAGGGATGGCAGGAGACAAATCGCTTGATCATTGTCTTCGGTCCACCCTCTCTGGGGCACCTGGTGCTGGCCACTGTCGGTAGACAGGATACTGGGCTAGATGGACCTTTGGTCTGACCCAGTATGGCTGTTCTTATGTTCTTAGTAATTCAGTTTAAAATATTGTCAAAAAAGAAGCATAGGCAGACATGATGAAAGTTAGGGACCAGATTAATTTTCTATTGGGAAAAAAAATCGAGCCTTTGTAAAATATGTCAAAATCCTAAAAATGCTTATGCATGTACTTCACAATTTGAGTAAATCCCTTGAAATTATTAAGAATGACTCATGGGCTTAAAACTAATGATGCATGCAAGTATCTTCAGGAAGAAGGCCATAGTTTGTAGGGAGCTATGTATAGCTCAAGAGATTAGTAACACCAGAATATCTTCTTTTTCTTGGCCTCTGTTTCCAATCCAGCTAAGGTCCATAGTGATGTACAGTCACTGGCATCTAACAGGTCTTCAGTGGCCCAACTCCCAAGGAACAGGTTACCACATCACAAAATCCTTCATCATGCTTGGCAACAATTGGAAGCATGGGCAATGGGGCTGAGCACTGGATGGGTTTGGAGACTGAACTATCTCCTTATCCACAAAGTCTCTTCCAGGTTCAGGGGGCTAAAAGCACATTGGTGGACAGTGTGGGGAAAGTTTCACTGCCACTACCTGTGCTGAATCTGTTCTGTGGATAAATATAGGACTTCAGTCTCCTGGACTGTCAATCTGGTACCTTTCACAAAAATGCTAAATTCAGATACATTTAAAAATAAATGACTAAATATGTCAGGATAATGTACATATGAAATACAAAAAGAATAAAGAGAAAGAAAGTTAACAGACTAATAATAATAATAATAATAATAATAATAATGCAATCCATTCTTACTATTCCAGAATCATGTCTTGGTTTTATATTATAAAGCGATTTCCCCTTTTTCTGTCTGCACACTTCCTCTGCTTCTTTAACCCTGAAGAGAGAAAATGTTAAAGAATATTTCACAGGGTTAAAGCCATTTTCAAGACAGCATAGTACATAAATCAAAGATAAACCTTACAGACAACAAATGTGTAACTTCCCACCCATTCACTAATTTGCAGTGGTCTGCAAAACATCATTTATAGTAAGTATTTGCTAGTATGCAACCATGAAGAGCACTGTACCAGTAAAGATGCAATCACTTCTAATTAGCATATGTAAAAATCATATTCTCTATCATATTATTAAACGTAGGATGCAAATATATCATTGATAAAAATATACTGACACAGAGTCACTCTGCAAGTGTACGTATTGGAAACTACATTTCCATCATTTGGTTTTTACATTTTTTAAATGATCCCTCAACATTTCACCATATGCTTACTGCCAACAAAGGGTTTGCCACGCTTAACCACGGCCATTCCCCAATCTGTCCTTCATTTATCCAATGACTGAATTCATTTTGGCAGAAATGTGTAAAATGATTCAACACAAATTTCCCTCTTTTTGCTTACATATTCATAGTTTAAGAAACTTGGTTTTGAATTAAAAAAAAACCCTACAAGTTTTTGTAACCTTAGAAAAGTTTACAAACTATGGGGCTGATTCTGTGATCATTTGCTGCCAGGATAGTGCTTATTATTAGGAGCTGACATCTGTGAGACTGATCACAGTAGTAAGTGATTGCAGGGTTAGAAGCAGGTCTGGAATCCTCTCTCACACAAGTATTTACGTTTTGATTTACAAAATGTGTGTACAAAGCCACTGCCACCCATGTCTACTCAGACACTTTTACCAGATGTTAAAAGAAAGCTAATGGTTGCTCCTTACCCCTCGCTAAACATATAATCTCTAACCTACAGTAAAACAAGCTCAAGCAATGCTCTCTCCCCCTCCAAAAACAACCTTTCATCTGAAGAAGTGACTTATGCCCACGAACTAGCTACGTTTTTTGTTAGTCTCTAAGGTGCTGCAGGACCAATCATTGTTTTGCAATATTTTTCAGCCCTCATTATGTTCCTTCCTTTCCAAAAGCCTGTGTAAATAGACAGCTCTTTGCAGAAGAGACTGAACATAAGGCACACTTGGGCTACTTCAGACCAAAGAAGAGGAATAGATTCCAAAGCTGAGGGTTGTTTGCAATGGGACTATTAAAGATCCCGCAGACGAGGAGGGCTGTAAGTCGGGACCTAATTCAGTGATGCTCAGCAAACACCGAATTTATGATAGGATAAACTGCCCTGGCTCCAGCAGCAGCAGAGAGTTGTCAATAGAGTACTAGCCTCTTGAACCTACTCCTGTCAGTAGCCTGTGAGAACCCAGCTCAGCTGAGCTCCAGGACACCCTGTAAAATGATTTTGATTGATCTGAGATTGCCATTAGGGGTTCTAAGCATTGATACTAAGTTTGGCATTCCATCTTTGAACCTTTAGAGGCCTCTTTGGGTTACTTTGCATACAGTGATTTTTAATGGGATGGGACTTTTGAGTGAGGAATGGCGATGTATAAAAGTATAGCAGAAACAGAATCAGGTAAAGCCCACGCTGACTTTCCGTATAGTTACGAGCAGTGTCAGCTTTGGAGACAGCTTACTTTGCCTTTTCATCATCATCCAACAGTGAGAAATAAACAGGAAAAAGATGTTGAAGGAATGAGTAAAGAGACAAATGATACATCCTTGGGCTGGTCCCTATGGACATTCTCCAAACCACTTGCATGTCTGCTATTTTGCTGTGACTATAAGGAGCAATGTGAGAAGCAGATTTTTTTTAAAAAATAATTGTTATGTTATTAAGGGCCAGATTTTGAAAAGAGACCAGCTCCCATTTAGAAACTTCAATGCAAGTGACTTGTGTTTCAGAAGTGCTTAGCACCCAATGAATGTGATCCTAGCTGTATTCTCTGAGCACGTTTGAAAATGTAGAGTCAAGTCAGTGTCCCTTTTATCCAATGTCAGCCAACAAGCCCCTAGCTTTTTCACAAACACAAATTGTATAGTCTTACAAGCAAGCTTTGATCTTGATTCTCTCCCAGTAGTGAAATTAAAGCTCTCGCTGCACTCAACATCTTAAATTTAACAAATGTAGGAACATTTCTAATTGCACAGTTTTTAATAAGGTAATTATATGTATATATTATTTTGAAACGGCAAGATTTCCAGTCTAAATGAAAAGCAGATGAGCTGGTGCTTCACAATATACATAGCGCCTCTGCAAAAATGCTTAAGAGCCAAGTAATGTGGCTTTTATAAAAGGTGTTTTAAATGGGTTCAATAAAGGTAGCAGCCAAGATGTAGTGGTAGTTTTACAATAGTGGCTTAGACAGTATAAAACGCAGTCAAGTTCACAGGACTTTGTGCACTTCCAACTATTAACCATCCAATTAACTTCTATGTAAATTTGATCCCAGTTGAAAGAAGAAAAGTTTTGTGAGAAACTCTGCCCTATGGTAACTTCCTAATAATCTATTAAAAAGTGCGGGGGAAGGGCTTCCAATAGAAGATATCAACTCACCCACCTTCTCTCTCTCAACAAATTAGAGGCATCAAAAAGGTTCTATTTCTAAAATGAATACATATTATCATAGTCCATAATTTTATGCAATTATAGCTGCTAGATAAGTGGTATATCCTGCTTTAGCAAAAGTGAGTCAGATCCTTAGCTTGTGAGAATCAGCACAGCTCCATGTGGCCTAGTTTGTGCCCCTATCTCACCAACAAATTCATTGGTACTATTAAATTATTAATATACCTGCAAATACTCAGACTTCTTAACAGCCACCAATGCAATGAACAGATGGTATGAGACACACCACAATATTTTTCTAAACTAATTCAGGAAGACACTGTGCAGTAACATCAGGGATGCTTTAGTGCCATGCTCTTTCCCAAAAAAATGAACCATGTGTGGGACATACTGGCCATTGTGTTTTATTTAGGATCATATATGGCAGTGCTGTTGAGGACTGCAAGTGAATGCAGAGTTGCTGACTTGGCTATTTCCTGGGAGATGCCATGGACATGTAGGTAACTCCAAGAAAAAGCAATAGGAACAACAACAACAACAACAAACAACCAGTTATATATTGTAAGTAATTCATGAGCATTAGGAGCTCCAATTTGACCTTTATCAATGGAAGTTTTGAGTTATAAAACATTAATTTTCCCTCCATTCTAAACAGAGAATTATTTCTAAACTATTGTAACTATATTGCAACTTAGAGCTGGTTGACATTATTCCAATTATAAAATTGCCAAAGTTTATTTAAAATTTTGAATTTTAGTCAGAGAAAGGAAGATTCAACCATAAATGTTAGTGAATTTCCATATTTCAACCAGTTTTAATGATAGCTGATAAGAAAAAGTAGGTTGTGTCCTATATGAAAAATGCCCTATAGAAGTTGACCAATAAATCTCCTTTTAAATTTTTAAAAATCTATGCTACAGAAGTGAATAGAAAATTATATCCCTATAAAAAAACTCTAACAACACATTTTAGAGTAATTTCTTCATAACCCTATTACATTTCTATAAAGCTCTATTTTGTTCCCTTCCTAGTGAATTCTAATATAATGTACTAAGGAGCATGTGGGGTGATGATAAATGACAGAGGATGAAGAATTCTGCAAGAGACATATTATTTAACATTGAATCCTGGACACACTGTTCAGGAAATTCACTTCCCATAACAAGAAGGGCTTCCAGGTTCAGAACACCTTAACTCTATCCTCAGTAGGACTATTATTATTATTATTATTATTATTATGATGATTGGCAGCCGGTTTCAAGGGGCGTACCCCAAGGATTGGTTCTAAGGCCGGTTTTGTTCAACATCTTTATCAATTACCTGGATGAGGGGATGGATTGCACCCTCAGCAAGTTTGCAGATGACACTAAGCTAGGGGGAGAGGTAGATATGTTGCAGGGCAGGTATAGGGTCCAGAGTGAATTAGACAGATTAGAGGATTGGGCCAAAATAAATATGATGAGGTTCAACAAGAACAAGTGCAGAGTCCTGTGCTTGGGACGGAAGAATCCCAAGCATTATTATAGGCCGGGGACCGAGTAGCAGTTCAGCAGAAAAGGACCTGGGGATTACAATGGATGAGAAGATGGATAGGAGTCGACAGTATGCCCTTGTAGCCAAGAAGGCTAGTGGCATATAAGGGTGCATTAGGAGGAACATTGCCAGCAGATCTAGAGCAGTTGTTATTCCCCTTTATTCAGCACTGGTGAGGCCACATCTGGAGTAGTGTGTCCAATTCTGGGCCCCCCACTACAGAAAAGAAGTGGATGCATTGGAGAGGGTCCAGCGGAGGGCAACCAAAATGATTAGGGGGCTGGAGCACATGACTTATGAGGAGAGACTGAGGGATTTGGTCTTATTCAGTCTGCAGAAGAGTAGAGTGAGGGGGGACTTGATAGCAGCCTTTAACTTCCTGAAAGGAGGTTCCAAAGAGGATGGAGAGAGTCTGTTCTCAGTAGTGATGGACGGCAGAATAAGGAGCAATGGTCTCAAGTTACAGTGGGGGAGGTCTTTAAATCTTGGCTTAACAAAGCCCTGGCTGGGATGATTTAGTTGGGATTGGTCATACTTTGGGCACGGGGCTGGACTTGATGACCTCCTGAGGTCTCTTCCAGCCCTAGGATTCTATGATTACACTTGCTGTGCCTGCAGGACTAACATTTTGGTGACATGAAGGATTCCCTTGGTTTAACAGGTGTACAGTCTTTACTCATTACTCATTCTGATTTACACATTAATTGCTCTAACCTCTATGCAGTGCAGTAAGAGCTGCCAGAGGACAGTAGAGTAGTTCATGATACAGCATGGGTTGTTAATTCCAGTACTGGTAATGTTTGCAGATATTAGTTCAAACCCAACAAGCACAAATAATACTACAAACCATGGAGGAGTTTGATATTACAGCTGGATACATTCTATCTAGGCCTGGATTAATCAGTGTGCACTTACAGACATCTCAGGAGAGGCACTGACCACTGGAGGACATGAGACCACAACTGAGTAACCTAGGGTGTGTCTAGACTACATGGCTCCATCAATGGAGCCATGTAAAGTAGTTTACTCGACATAATGAAGTGGGGATTTAAATAATCCCCGCTTCATTAAAATAAAAATGGTCACTGCACTGTGCTGACAATCAGATGATCCGGCACAGTGCGGCAATCTAGACGTGGATTGGTCTACAAGGGAAGCCTTTGTCGACCGCTCCGGTAAACCTCTAGACGCACCCCTAGTTACTACTCATGCCAGGTCTAAACATCACTCACCCAGGTTTGGTTGTGGCAGATGGACAGCTTGGCCAAACAGAGCCGTGCAGGGCTGCCAGAGTGCTGGGTGGACAATGGGAGCAAGCAGAGCTGAGCTGCGAGGATCAGAGGGAGCTGCCTTAGCCCAGCATGGGAATGGAGCTGAGCCTGGGGAGACACTCTGGTGAGCGGCTAAGAAGTGGGTAGTTTGTGAAGGGCTGGGAGACAAGTTGCTTGGTGGGCTAGGAGGGGATTGGAGAGTGCTGGGGACTGCAGGGAGAGGAGCCACCTAGCCACTCACTCAATTTGACCCTCCACAGACTTTGGCAGAAGTGTGTGTCTGCCAAACTTGCCTCCTCCCATTGCTATTGAACCATCAGCAGGCTCATCACGCCCTCCCCCTGAAAGTCTGCTGTAACTCCATGGTGTAACCTCTGTTCTCAGGGGCAAGAGGAGAGCAGCACATCGATGTTTTGCTATACAGACTGCCTTATATAGTATGTGCCCCATCTATTCTAAGGAAGGTGGGGGCCACACAACATTCACAGTGTACAGAACTCCAGTAATCTTTAATCTGGGCCTGATTATGTATATTGAAATCTCTAACAGTAGCTTTGAGTGTCTGCAGCATAGGTCTGGCCAAGACACGTTACAAGCCAATTGGCAATTAAACTCGGACTCTTAATAGGTCTTGTCTCCCAGTTGGGCAACTGGAAAACTAGGTCGTCTCATTCTTCAGGATAGTGCAACACAGTATTAGGTCCAGAGAACTTGACCTGATTCTACTGTAAGCTCCTTTGTAAGGTAGTACAGGGTGCTGTGGCCTAAGTTCTGCAACAATGAGCCAGGTTTCAGTAGGTCACATGGCCAATACTAAAAAAGGGTTTCCCTTGAGCTTGTGAATATTTTATTTATGGCACTGAAAAAGTGGTAAGTAAAAAAAAATAGTGTGGTCTAGTGATAGGGCCCAAAGCTGGAAGCCAGGAACTACTAAATTCTAATTGCTGACAAACCACTTACTCATTGTGTGGCTTTGGGCTACTTAACCTATCTGTCTCCGCCTCCTGATCCTTTAATGAGGCGCATGCAGGCAGATCCTTACTGAAGTCAGTACAACTCCACAGGCATGCACCTCTAGTATCAGAATGTAAGCTTCTTCATCTGTAAAATGAAGATAAAATTTCACTGCATCACTAGGGTGCTATGAGAGGCTAAATGTAGGGCTATTTTAAACAATGGGAAGCATTGTGTAAGTGTTAAACTATAGTATAGTAAGAGGCAGGTAAAAGCATTGCCTTTTATGTACCTTGTAGCTTACAGCTGTGATCATTAGCCTTCTGCAATGCCAAATCCAAAGTAACTTAACCATTATTAATTGTTGCAAAGCGCACATATATGCGCTGAAAGCTGAAAACATGACTTAATCCATGCTTCTGTTTAAATTTAAAATTAAAATGTACTGATTCCTGCTCCTTTCAAAAAGCTCTAAAAATATACTGGTACGAAAGTTTTTACCACTTAAAATTACAGAAATCAGAAAGGCAGAGAAGCAGCTCCTTTCATAACCACCAGCTAGAATAATACTTTAGATTAGTTGGACATGACTTTGAAATGTCATCACCAGTTTCCTCCCTTCCTTGGGAGTCAGTGTATGTGTACTTTTTGCCACGATAAAGTGAATAGCGTAATTAACTCATTTTGAATCCCCTTTTCTTTGCCAACTACCATGTTTTATAATACATGCCACGATGCACACAGGATTTGTCAATTATTTAAATTACTAATTTTGAATTAGGAAAATGATTATATTTAGTGCTTCCTTTGTGTTTTTCCATCTATACGGATTAAAGGAATTTTCAAACGTAGAGTAGCATAAGATGGAGAAGAGAGGAATTTTGTCTAATATATTTCTTATTTGTTCTGTTAAGAAAATGCTAAAATCTAGTCATATCTATGCATATATAAATGATAAAATATTCAATATATATTAAAGTGCTTATCAACATACCAATCAGCAACATTTCCAAAACATAAAACAGAAATTATATTTAAAAAGCTATAAAGTCAGAACAAAATTTAAAGAGAACAGTCCCTGCTGCCATCTAAAATATAGTATTAATCACAAAGGAATATAAGAAAAGGAAGATAAAGAAAAAAAAACACCAAATCAATAAAAAGCTGGAGAGGGGACCCTGGAAGTCCACAACTGTAATAATAAACAAGAATCTTGGAAAGGATATAAACCATCATGCCTCAAGGAACAAACTTACCTCTTACTAATGTGGTTATGAGGAAACTTTCCCTGGGGGCAAATTATTCCATAACTGGCTACTGGAGGAATTATTGCACCTTCTCCTGTCCATTGGGGAAACAAGTCACTGGATTTGATAGACCTCTGATCTGATCCAAATGCTATATTCCGAAATATGTTTTGTCTAAGTAATCACTGTGAGGGTGGGCCCCACTTTTGTAATAAATATTCTAGCTATTACAGTCCAAAACCACTGAATAAATTCATAGTTTCAAGTGAATCAGAAAAAAGTAGGTCAGTTATATGTCATAATCCTGGAAGAAGACGTGGCTGAGTGTACAATGCATAAAAATGAAAGGTCACAAGCTCATTTACTCACTCCCATTTTACTGTCCTTTAACAGACTTCTAAAAAACGAATCTTTATAGTAGCATTTTCATATCGCTAGTGAAATGGGATCCAGTTTGCCAAATATACACGTTTACTTACCCCTCTGACCATATCAACCTCTTCTCAGATTTCTTCTCTGGCTCCCTGCATCTTTCTGTATAAAGTTCAGACTACTTTATGTCACTTTCAAGGCTTACCACAATTTTGCTTCATCTACATCCCAGAGCTTGTTTCAGATCTTCTAAAAAGCCTTTTGCAGGAAAGCGAGGTGCGTGTCAATTGTCAGGAGCTGTCTTGAGGGACAGGCTGACAGAGAGAAGCTGCAGAGGAAATCTAAAGAAGCTGTTCCTTCCCTAAGTCTCAGGCAAAGGCAGGTGCACACAGAGACTGCTTTATGTTTTTGGCTAAATCCTTTGGTTCAAAATAAATCAGGCTGTGCTTTAAGGGGGCTGTTTGGTCACCATATTACCACCATCATTGCTGCTGATGGGGAAAGAACTGGAGGGTTTGAGCCTCAGGGCCAGTCTATGCTGCTGAAATACATAAGCATAGCTGCACCGCTAAACCAGTGACACTGTAGCACATCTGGGGAAGACACGCTTTCCAATGGGAGAGCGCTTTCTTATCAGCATAATTACTCCACCTGGATAAGAAGCATAAACATAATTTTTGCCCCTCCCTTCCTCACTTTGTCATTTCTTGCATTTGTTTATATCAAGAATGAACCTTACAAACCCTTACTCCCAGGGTTAGTACTCACTATTGTGGGTTGTCTGATTTAAAGCTAATATTGTTCCAATACTGTAAAAGGATAAATGGAATGACACAGGTAATTATAGAAAGGGAAAGACAAGGGAGAAATTGATACAGGACAAAGGAAGGTCATACAATTAATGCCAATCTACATGGTTTTATAGTCAATCCTGTTAAACTAACTTGATATCTCTTTTGATGCCATGACTAGTTTGGTTGATAAAGATAACAGGCTTGATACTTGGACTTCTGTAAGGCATTTGATTTGGTGCTGAATTACATTTTTATTTAAAAGACCTAGAATGCACCAAAATTAATATGGCACACATTAAATGGATGAAAAGCTGGCTAAACAGGATAGTTTTCTGAATCTAATTGTAAAATCCAGTTGTCATTGATCAGGAATGTTTCTAGTGGGATCCCACAGAGATTGGTTCTTGGCACTACACTATTTAACAATGACATGGAAGAAAACACAAAATCATAAAGTTTCCAGTGGACACAAAAATTAGGGGAAGAGAATAGTTCACTGATACAGAGGAATCTAAATTGCTTGGTAAGATGGCAAGTGCAAGCAAACACTGGTCTTGTTAATAGGTGCAAAAGTAAAAATACACACACACACACACACACACACACACACACACACAGAGAGAGAGAGAGAGAGAGAGAGAATGAGGGACTCTACCCTGGGAAGCAATGTCTTAGCGAGATTTAGAGGAGAATCAGCTGAACAATGAGCTCTCAGTGCAATGCTGTGGTGAGAACCAATGTGCTCCTTGGATGTACAAAGCAGTGAAATCTCAAATAGAAGTAAAGAGGTTAGTTTACTCAGTTCTTGGCACTGGATCGACTGCTGCTGTGATGCTGTGTCCAGTTCTGATGCTCGCATGTCAGAAAGGATGTTGATCAATTGTAGAAGGTTTAGAGAAGAACCACAAGAATGGTGAAAGGATTCGAAAACCTGCCTTATAGTGAGAAATTCAAGGAGCTCAATCTATTTCAATCAAGCAAGAGAAGGTTAAGGGGTGACTTGATTACAGTCCATAAGAACCTGCATGGGGAACAAATATTTGACAATGGACTCTTAAATGGGGCAGAAAAAGATATGACAAGGTCTAATGGTCAGAGGTTGAAGCTAGAGAAATTCAGATTAAAACAACATGTACATTTTCAACAGAGTAATTAATTGTTGGGACACTTTACCAAAGGTTGCAGTGGATTCTCCATCAATGGCAATTTCAAAAGCAAGCCTGAAAGTGATGCTGCAGTCCAGACAGGAATTATTTGGGGGAAATTCTATGGTCTGTGTTACACAGAAAGCCAGACTAGATGATCGCAATGGTCCAATCTGGTCTTGGAAACATTGAATCTATGTATGCATTACAGAGACCATTCACAGCAGTGTGGAACCTCAGGATCAGAGCTTCACAATGCTGTCTAAATATTGTCTACAATGTGAATCCACCTCATTCAGTCAGATGCATGTCTTCACTTAGTTAAAATGTGATTCAGACACATGTATATCAGCTGAGATGTGACCTGTTTTACTGCAGAAAGGATTTCCTCCAATGCAGTTACAGAAATTGTGGAACACCCACTAAATATTGAAATATGCAAAATTGATAAGCATGTGAAAAACCTACATTTATAGCTAGTTGTTATGCAGTACAAAAGAAAGGCTGTCAAATACTGCCTTCAAAAAAAAATTAGATAGTTTACTAAGGGTTAATCTAAACATAGGGAGCAGTTTCTTGTTTCCATCATAATAAAATTGTTTTTCTCCAGCACTTTCACCTCCCACGCACCCCCCATTTATTGTCAGGCAAACATATACAAAAAGTTCACCATGATTAAATTTAAAGACAGCTTGCAAGATGAATAAGAGAGATACACTTTGGCACAGATACAGGAAAAAGAAACCAGACGTCTTTGCAGCCCCAAAGGCAGAATCATTTTATCTACCTTCTAGACCAAACGCCAGCCTGACCACAGCCTTATCAAGACTTAGAGAATTTCTCTCATCATTCAATCCAGTGAGAAGGGGAGCCACTTCCCTGCCACTAAGCATTAATAATTTTGTCTGAATATGTATCTGTGGCAGACAGATTCATTTCCGACTGGCTCCGAGCAGGCTTGGTGGAGATACCCTTACACTTCACTAGAGTCTACTAGTACACGACAAATTTAAACATACTGACAAGGTTGGAATGTTACATGCTTTAGGTAATAGAAATGGTCACAACAAACCTTCTAACAACAAGCTAAGAGCAGACATTATTATTACACTTCAAGTTATTTCATGAAATGCAGCACCATTTGGTCTGCGCAAACTCAGTAAGTTGTAAGAAAGTTAAAAAAACACAGTGAGGGAAGAGGTTTTAGAGTTTGAATTAAATGGATTTTAATCAGCTAAATAAAAAAAAAGGATGTCACATGCTAAACAAAGGATTTAAACTGTTCTGTGAGGATTGCTCTCTGCCTTGCAAGTAACATGTTTATAATACTAAGACACATGAACAATTTCTTTAAAAATCAGCCAAACCATTCAGTGCCAGATACTTCTCCAATCTCTGGAATACCACATAAGGAAAAAGAGTTATAAAAAACTTTCTTGTGAAACTGTTTATGATCATAAGGGCTAACTGGGATTATTTCACCCTGTTTTTAAATGTATTCATTTAATTATTTACTGAATATTCTTTTGGAGCAGAACGTCATATTTTTTGCATGAGATAATCACGGCTAGAAATCAGAATTGTTACAATAAAAGTAGTTTATAAAACACAAGTAAAAGTTTAGAGTTTTTGCACTAAGCCTATCAGGGCTGAAGTGATGAAACAGACATGATTCAGTAACTGACTGTGAAGACTTTTACACAGATAAGAGGCACATTATAATGTACCTGGTCCCATCAAATTGACTGATGAAACCTAACCTCTGCCTACCAGCAAAGAGGTTATATGTTGGACTATTTTGATATCACAGCCAACTTCTTCCACTGCTGCTTTAAAGGCTGCTTAGCAGACAATAGCTGGCTGAAAGACACTGTGATTAATTATACTTTGGCTCAGAGGATCAAGGACAAATAGATTAAAATGTTTTAATTTGACTACTTAAAATAGAAACTAACCTGTGGCAGACCCCTGAACATTTTCCTCTTTTGTCAACAACAGATCCCCAGAACCTGTACTGTCCTGACATGTCATTTCTCAAACAACAAACAACTTGACAATACAACGAAAAAGGATCCTGGTGTATTTTGTTGATGAAGATTTAGTGGAGATTAGCAGATATTGTGGAATCACTTTTTATTTATTTTACTTTCAGAGTTTAGTCCACATCTTTGGATGTTGAAAAGTGATGTAATTCTCTTGACTTGTACACTAGGGAATCATAAGACCCGAAGGGGTCTCAAATGGTCTTCTAATCCAGTCCTCTGCACTCATGTCTGGATTAAGTATTATCTAGACTATCCCTGACTGGCGTTTGCCTAACTTGCTCTTTAAAACATCCAGTGATTAAAATTCCATAACCTGCCAAGGTATTCCAGTATTTAACTAGCCTGACAAGAAGTTTTTCCCTAATGTCCAACCTAAGCCACCTTTGCTGCAATTTAAACTCATTGCTTCTTGTCCTATCCTCCGAGATGAAGGAGAACAATTTTTCTCCTTCCTATAACAATTTCTCCCTGGGCCTTGTTTACTATACTCTTGCTAACGCATCCCAGAATGTTTTTTTTCTTACAACAGTGTTATGCTTCTGACTCATTTTTAGTTTATGATCCTCTATGTCCCCCAGATCTCGTTCTGCAGTTATTCTTTGTATTCAGTAATTCCCATATTGTGTGTGTGCAACTGATTGTTCTAAGTGGAGTAATTTGTATTTGTCCTTATTGAATTTCTTTCTATTTACTTTGGACCATTTGCACAGTTTGCCCAGATCACTTTCAATCCTCCAAAGCATGTACAACCCCTCCCAGCTTGGCACTGTCTACAAACTTTACAAGTATTCTCTCCACGCTATTATCTAAATAATTGAAGAAGATTTTGAACAGAATGGGACCTAATATGGATCCCAGAGGAACCCCACTTCATATGTCCTTCCAGCTTACTCAAGAGCACTGATTAACTCATCTCTGGGAATGGTTTTCCAACCAGTTACACACTTGTCTTGAAGCTCCATCTAGAGTTTAATTTCCCTAGTGTGTTTATAAGGTTGACATGGGAGACAATATCAAAAGCCTTACTGAAGTCAAGACATACTGCATCTGTTGCATCCCTCCTATCCCTAATACTTGTTACCACAGAATCATAGAACTGGAAGCATGGGTGACCAGTGCCTGTGAGGGAGAAGGAGCACTTAGGGCCACCCAGATGGGTGGGGAAGGGTCACGTGGAGGCACCACACCATTTAGCAATTAAAATGTTGGCAGGTGCACAAGAGTGTTTGAGTGCTACTATGAGTCACCTGTGACTGGAAGGGCTCTCTAGAGGTCATCAAATCCAGTAGATTTCACTCATCTCAGCGCCAAACACCTTCCAGAACATCTCTGACAGGGGTTTGTCTAACCTGCTCTTAAAAATCTCCCTTGATGGAAATCCCACAAAATCCCTAGGCAATTTATTCCAGTGTTTAACCGCCCTGACAGGAAGTTTTTCCCTAATGTCTTACTTAACCTCCCTTGCTACAATTTAAACCCACTGCTTCTTGTCCTCTCATAAGAGGTTAAGGAGAATAATTTTTCACCTTCCTCCTTGTAACAACCTTTTAGATACTTGAAAGCTACTAAGCTGGTTTGACATTATCTGTGCTTGAGAAAATCCATGCTGACAGTTACTTATCAACTTATTATCTTGTAGGTAAAATATTTTCTTAATTATTTGTTCCAATATCTTTTTAGGCACTGAAGTTAAGATGACTGGTCTGTATTTCTCCAAGTTGTCCTTATTTCCCTTTTTATAGATGAGCCCTATATTTGCCTTCTTCCAGTTCTTTGGAACTCTCTTGTCCTCCGTGACTTTTCAACGATAAACCGTTAATGATTGTTCTTAGCTCTATTTCATCAGGCCATAGTGGTCTGAAGACATTGTCCAAGTAATTTCAACTTGGTTTTTCTGGAAAATTTTTGGCTGGAAAATTTAAACGAAATATTTCATTTTGGACAAGTTCAACCCAAAAGGGGAATATTTGGTTTTATTGAACTGTTCTGAATTCTTTGCTTGTGCACAGCCTTATTAAAGTTGTGTTTGGACCCTGTGCACACCACTCCAACCAAGCTGCCTGGGACATGAAGGATTTCAAATTAATCTGTGCACATCATGAGAGATGTTGTCCCACCAGGGGGTCTGACTCAAAGAGAGGAGTGGAGGTATTCAAATAAGAGATCCCCCAAGGCAAAGAATCACAGTAGGAAGTGCAGTTTAATATTCAACTTAGAAGCATTTCAAGCTTGTTCAAACCCAAATCAAACATTTTGATTGAAGAATGTTGAAGTGTTTTGATTGGAAGTGTAGAAATGCTTCATCATCTTAACATTTTCTGACTTTTATGGAATATCTCACTCCGGGACATATTTTAATGTTGCATTTTTTCCTCCTGATTTGGGATGACAAATGTTGAAACATTAGAATTTCCTGTGGGATGGAACTTCCTAATTTCACTCACCACCACTTGGGACCAAGCTCCTGGCAGTCTAGGGATTTTGTCTTACTCAGCTATGCAATAGGAGGCCAATGTGTAATAACCACAGTTTCTAACCATATATAGAGAAGCATAGCTGCACAAATACACACAGACACACATCCAGAGTTCAACAGGTCAACACCTTGTAAACATAAAGGAAATTCCATCCTTAAAATTGTGTCTATGGATAGCAAATCATGCACTGAAAAAAAAAGCAGCAGAATTGCTAACTCTTGTGATTTTATAGCAAGTGTCCTATGCTCACACATTTCCATACATGCTGACTTACACCAGCAAATTCATGAATTTTTGTCCTTAGTCAAAGTGGCCATTTTTCATTACTTTCAATAGACCTAAAGCACGGCTACTTTCAAGCCCAATGACCACCATTTCCTTACATCCTACATCAGATAATTTTACATTCACTTTGAAATGTGGCCTTGCTAGGCAAAGCTACTAATCTTCATTATCATAGGAAAGATATGTTGGAGATTTACTATAGAATTTTTTCAGCCTCTGATGCACCCCTCCCCTTTCCCCATTCCTTCCTAAGTGAATAGTTCCATGCTCCCAGATCTCTCACTCTCAGGTCTTATTCACTGGTTCTTATTATACAGGTTAACAAAAGATCCCTTAAATTACTTTGGGAGGACATAGCTCGTGCTATGAGATTTAAGGCCCTTCTTAGCAAGCAATAGTGGCAGCTTACCAGTATGTGCCTTACTGTGCAATGCATAGATATCTTAATGCCAGACCTGAAATGGCTCAGAAGCAAGTTTTAAATCATCCTGCTGGGGAATCTGTAGGGAGACATACCAGTCTTTCTGCAGGGAAGATCAATGAGCTGCAGAGACATGTTGGCCAGGAATCTCCCTTTCATTTAGATCTACAGTGTAACACCACAAAGTGCCAGCTTAACTGCTATTCTTATGGGAACGGGCAACTTTTAGAATCAAATGAAAAGTAAATTGGGGGGGGGGAGGGGAGGGTTACAATTTTTTTTTTTTAATGTCAAAGATTTATCATGGGAGTGAAAAGGTTGGATGGAGTCAGTAAAAAGCAGTTTGCATACGGACATGGAAGATGTCAGAACTTTATTATAATGGAGATCTAGTTTATGATCCCTTCCCACCCACAGTTAAGAGTCAGTTATAGTGCATGTCTGGTAGCTCACATCCCTTTTCGGAAATGTCCGTGAGGGTGAGTAGACAGTCTGTCCATCCTCCCTCCCCCCCCCCCCCAAACAATTAGGAGTTCCCAACTGTCCCTCTCCTTTACTCTTCTTCTGGGCAAGCAGGAGTTCTTTCCCCCAACTCAGATAAATTCCTACAGTTTTGAAAGGGGTGAGGCTGCGGGGGGCAGCAGTGATTGACGAGACTGCAGCAGGACTCTGAGCAGAGATCAAGAGAAAGAAGTTTCTGTGCCTACTCTGCCACCCCAAAAAAGGAGACTGGGTCATTAACAAGCCTCTCCATGGTTAATGACAAGTTGAGCAGGTTTTAATTAGCTCTGAACATGGTCCAGTGATACTGGCATTTTAAAATGCTGGACTTTTCCTTTTATTTATTTTTTAAACCTAAAATAAGTTCTGAAAGCCTTTACCTCCCTTTGCTACTGTTACCAGCCAGAGTATCCATCATTGTCATACTGAGTTCAACTCTGTTAGTCTTGGAAGACAGATCTTGCCACCCAGACCAACCAGAGACATTCCAATAATTAGCTTTGTATATAACTATACCTCACAAGGGTTTACTCACTTCCATAAAAGTGCATCTTCATTCTCGGGAGATTTTTCTCTGAGAATAATGAAGTTGCCCACCTAAGCCTGAAAATAAGAATCTAAAGATGCCTCCACAAATTTCCCTCTTCCCAGTCTCTCTTCAGTTCTTGGGGAGGTTCTCCAGCTAAACCTCCAGACTACTAATTTTTAGACAGGCAGCACAACTGTTCCTGCATAGCCCCTCTGTCTCCCTTGTTTGGATGGTAGAGGAGCAGTCAGTGTTTTCTTTCTCTCTTCTGAGGCTCAAGTGCAACTAAATCTGGGGGAAAAGGCATTCAATTGTCCTCATTTCCAGGACAATCTAGAGAAAGTGGAAGGAATTAAGAGAAATTAAAAAATAGGAGATTGAAGAGATTGCGTTTTAAGGAAAAAGTTAAATACATATGGCTTTGCATGCTCAAGGGAGACAGGATTAGACCTGGATGAAATTTTTTGACCCAAAACAGGGTTTTTTTTGGTGAAAAATGCAGATTTGTTGACAATGAAACAGTCTGCAAATTCATGCTGATTTTGCCAAACTATAAACAAAATAGTCAGATAAAAGAAAACAAATTAATTGCAAATGGAAATGTTTAATTTTTAAAATTTGAAGTAACTTTAAAAAAATCCTTTAACTTTATGTGAAAGGCTTTACACTACATTTAGAAGTGCACCAAGTGTTGCACTGTGGGTTTAGCAAGATGTTTTGTTGACTAAAAATGATTATTTTAAAAACTTTTCAATTGGCTGAAAAAGTTATTTTCGGTTCAACTTGATTTATTTTCAGTTTTTGAGAACTGCTAGTAAACTGAAATTATATGTTATTTGCACAGCTCTAGATAAAATAACTATGCTCTAAACAAACATTTAGTATCGAGGCGTCTGTTCATTTTAATCCCAAACACATAACTGCAAATGTGTGCTCAGGATCAAGATCAGACATTCAGATTCTTGACAATGGCAAGTGCGAGCTTCACCTACAACAAGCTATAGTCACGAACACAGGACAGGTCTCCTAGGGATAGAACTGACACAGTTAAATCCACTTTTCAGAGTCCCATCAGATGACCCAGGCAGTCCGGCTGTAACACATTCTCTTTGGTAGACACATTCTCAGAGCTCAATGTGAATGTGACGTGTGGTCTATTAATGGCACATTAAAAATATAGTGGAAGAAAAAAGGTGAGATCATTCATAATTTGTTAGTGTGTTAATTCAAAATTAAGAGCCAAATTCTAATGTTGATAAGGTTGCACAGATGTAACAGAACTGAATATGGCACCTATTGTTAGCTGACTTATGAGATCCCTTTCATCCCTGAAAAGTATATCTATCAACATTGACTATCAAAGCAAAGTCATCTTTGGTTGTGAACTACAGAACAAAATTATTTTCAGGTACCAAACACATTTTTAAAAAGATATGGGTAAATTTAAAAAATGGCTAAACAGATCTTATTTAGATTTTTTTTTAAACAAAAATCACCCTTAGCCTGAGACCCAGCATAAGAAATTTCAACCTAAAGGGAACACTTTTGAGAACATTATAAACAACTCAGTGAGTGATTTAGAATGGAATGTCCATCTTACCCTTGACTCAAGCATTGCTACTAAACACAGTACTGTTAAGGAAATCCCAATAGTACTAATGACAGAAGTATGCTTTAAGTGTAAATTTCAGGTGCATTTTTCTTTTTATTGCTACTGTATTCAGCAATGTTTTGTATAATTTTCTCTGTGGCTGGTATTTTCCACTTCTGCTTTATTTCATCTGACACAACTGAGTGGAAGCAGTTGAAAACTTCAGAAAAATGAATTTGTTCTTAACCTTGCACCATTTTTCTTTGGTTTTTCTCATCTGGTAGCTGAGAAACACGAAGACTAGACACTGACGTGTTTATCTTTTGCATATAAATGCCTGGCAAACCAATATATAAGCTGCAACCCAGACTGGAAAGTATTTAAAATAAAGAATTACTGACTGTCTTCTTTAAACATATACATTTTTAGCACATCTGTAACAGAATGGTGCACACCTCAGGAAAAAAAACATTTAGGAAAAGTCTTTGCATAAGTTTGTGTATTACCATTTAGACTCACATTTACAGAGATTGGATAAGGATTTGCTACTATCACTCCCCATTTGTTTTCCCTATTGAAGACCAAGGACAATAAAACTAGGCCAGAAATGTTGCTAACAGTGCAATCTTGTTAAATAAAATCTTTTGGGGCACAAACATACAAACAAAAAAAGATATACAGTTCTTGCTAATAGGATGACAATCAAACTGCTTTCCATTTTTTTGCATCAGCCTGGCGATTATTTCCCCTACAGCAGAATTATATTACAACAATCAAAAGGAATCAATGTTTTATCAGACCTGTCATATATGTGGGCAGACATTATCCTGAAAATAAATAACTTGATTAATTAAACAGAGGCAAAAGGAAAGAACCACCTGGACTTCAAAACAGGTTGTGTGAAATTCCAGCCCTAGTGAATTCAATGAAACTTTTGCCATTGACTTCAAAGGTACCAGGGTTTCACCATTAAAATATTAGCATGAGGTACCTAGTATGCAATCTAGGCAACAATCATTTAAATATAAATAATCTCAGTGGCATGTAGCATCACAATGCAAATTACTTTATTTCAGATCTAGAGTGTTTCTACCTTGAGTTTTAAAACTTTAACTATTCAATTTCAGGGAAGCATTCATACATAGAAATATAGAATCCTGGGGATGCTCTGTTGAAACAAAGGACCAGATCCTCAAATCCAACAGCCTTGGTAGATATGTCTATACATTTTAATTCTTCTTGCACTTTAGAGGGAGTAGGGAATACTTTGGAGTGTTACACTCAGCCAATGTAGGGCTTTGCCCTCATTATTCTCCATTGTACACTTAGGGTGTGTCTAGACTACATGCCTCCTTCGACGGAGGCATGTAGATTAGCCAGATCGGAAGAGGGAAATGAAGCCGCGATTAAAATAATCGCGGCTTCATTTAAATTTAAATGGCTGCCCCGATCTGCCGATCAGCTGTTTGTCGGCAGATCGGGAGAGTCTGGATGCGATGCGCCGACAAAGAAGCCTTTCTTCATCGGCACAGGTAAACCTGGTTTCACGAGGCTTACCTGTGCTGATGAAGAAAGGCTTCTTTGTCGGCGCATCGCGTCCAGACTCCCCCGATCTGCCGACAAACAGCTGATCGGCAGATCGGGGCAGCCATTTAAATTTAAATGAAGCCGCGATTATTTTAATCGCGGCTTCATTTCCCTCTTCCGATCTGGCTAATCTACATGCCTCCGTCGAAGGAGGCATGTAGTCTAGACACACCCTTGCTTCCAGGACAAAGAGGCCTTCTGTGATGAATGGGAAGGGTACTACCCTTTTCTGGACATCCCAGCCATTCAATTAACTCAATAGCCTGCAAGGGTTAAAACAATAGATGGAGGATCCTAGAGAATCTTCAGTAATGCTAGGGAAGAGGAAAGTGTTGATAGGAAGCCAGGACAGCCAATGAAAACAGAGTGTGGGTTTTTGAATTGGAAGCAGGACCTTCCTGCTGCAGTTTGTGTGACCAGAGCAGAGGATGTTTGAAGGCCAGGGACTTTAACAGGATTCAAAAAGGAACCAGATAAATTCATGAAGGATAGGTCTATCAATAGCTATTAGCCAGGATGGCTAGCAATGGTGCTCATAGCCTCATATTTGTCAGAAGCTGGGAATGGGTGATGGGAGAGGGATTACTTGATGATTCCCTGTTCTGGTCACTCCCTCTGGGGCATTTGGCATTGGCCACTGTCGGCAGACGGGATACTGGGCTAGATGGACCTTTGGTCTGACCCAGTATGGCCATTTTTATGTTCTTTATTTTTTTGGGGGGGGGGTTATTTCTCTGTGCTGAGCCCATGTGGCCCTTCCACTCCCCATACACTATAACTTTTAAACTGAATTCCAGGAAAACAATTCTCTGTGTTTTTAATCTGCCTTTTTCAGTTACTCCATAACACCTAGCAACCAAGTAATATTTTACCCAGTATGTCTTCTTTTTTTTGTTCAGAAAATCACCTTTTTAAGTCTATGACCCGATTCCTGTGTCCTAGGAGACAGGACGTTCTATGTTCACATGCCTAAAACCGCAAAGTCAACTATTCCTCTGCACTGATTTGGCCTCAGTTGGAGTATTGTGTTCAGTTCTGGGCACCGCATTTCAAGAAAGATTTGGAGATGGTCCAGAGAAGAGCAACAAAAATTATGAAAGTTCTAGAAATCAAGGCCTCTGAGGGAAGACTGAAATAATTGGGCTTGTTTAGTTTAGAAAAGAGAGGGGACATGATAGCAGTTTTCAACCATCTAAAAGGGTATTACCAGGAGGGAGGGAGAAAAATTATCCCCCGTGGCCTCTGACGATAGGACAAGAAGTGATGGGCTTAAATTGTAGCAAGGGAGGTTTAGGCTGGACATTAGGAAAAACTTCCTAACTGTCAGGGTGGTTAAACACTGAAACCAATTACCTAGGGAGGAAGTGGAATCTCCATCACTGGAGAAATTTAAGAGCAGGTTGGACAGATACCTGTCAGGGATGATCTAGATGGTGCTTGGTCCTGCCATGGTCCCTTCCAGTTCTAGTATTCTATGATTTAAGAATTTAAAGGGTATTTTTTAAGTTCTCTCCAGAGGGAAGGTTAAAGAGTTTGAAATTCCCCACAAGAAGAAATTCCCAAGTTCATCTTCCTAGATTCTCAAAAGGGTTTTTGCATTTGGGTGGTGGCAGCGTACCATCCAGGATCAGGAATCTGTGACCTGGGGTGGATTTTTAAACAGAGGCCTACAGTAGCAGGTTATTCTAAAGTCTCTTGTGGGCCCCCGCCTTCTGCACTTGAAGTGCCAGAGTGAAGAACAGCCTTGATACCTTCAAATCATACCATTTCAGTTGTCAGTGGGAAGAGCAAGAAATGGCTACTATAATGGGCATTTTTAGAGAATGTGTTTTTACTAGGGCTGGTTAGAAAATTTCCATTGACATCATTTGACAAAAAAAAAAAAAACCCAAGTTTTTAACTAAATTAGAGTTTTAACAAAAAGTATGTGCTTTCCCTGAAAAAATCAGATTGTTCATCAAATTTTTGGCCAAAACCAAAAATAGATAATGGTACGGTAGAGTTCCAAAAGAGCTGTAGTTTGGGTCACTCATTCTTTTCTATAGGATGGATTCCAGAGACAGATTTCATTTCTCATGATGCATCATGGCCAGCAACAACCATAAAGCATCCCTTTTCTTTACCAAGAGATGAGGCCATGGTAATCGGATGAGAGAGTCCACCTTATGGACGAGAATGGAAGAAGGAGACACCTGAATTCTCATCAGAAACTGCAAATGACTTTTCAGAATCTAAATATTTTGATTTTCTATTGAAATATTTGAGATTTTCCATGTTTTCCTGCAAAATGATATTTTCCACAGGAAAAAAGTCCCCATTTGTGGCCAGCTCTTCCAATTATTCCTTTTCTTCTAAGATTTTACCTGTTGCCACTATAGCACATCCTGCTTGGGCATGTTAAGTGATTTGTATACGTTAGATGAAAATCACTATAATTAAGTGGCATTAATTATGAATAACCTTCATACCTTGTGGATGGAAAGAGCAAGCCAGAACTTCAAAATTCTTAGTTCATAATAGACAGAACATTACAAAAAACCCTTGAGTCAGTTCAGCCTGATGTATTTTCTGTATTCCACATTCCTCAGATCATAATGGAAAATCATTCATAAAAGCCGCTCTTTGTTTTTTATGCATTAGTCTGCCTGGGATGGATTCCCCCCATGGGAAGTCACAAATTGTTTTTTCATATCATCAACATCTCCACACCCACTATATACGATGGCATATATGAGGCATCATGATTTAAGACTAAGGTAATAAGAAACCCAAGCAAGTGAACACTTAGTAGTCCTGTTTTCATTTCAAATTCTCTTGTACTTCAAAACAGGTGGAGAAACAGAGCAAAGAAACTTTTGTATGACTAGCAGAGAAACTAAAAAGTATTTGCAAAATTTTCCATGAGCTGATCTTTTAAAGTCAAAATATATTGTTCCTCTATTTTTCTTGTTAATACTAAAGAAAAAATATGCAGAGTGAAAAGAATTCTCACCCCCTTTTAAAAGAAAATAAACCTAGAAAAGAACAAACATTCTTTAAAAAACAATTTTATAGAAAATACATGGATTCACAAGATAAACCTTTGGCAAGTAAATCCCAGCATGGGGAACTTAAGCTAGAATTAAGCTGGGCTGAAGCTAAATACTAAAGAGATTTTTAAGCATATGAAATCATTTCAGAAAAGCAGTAAACTGAAGTGCACCTCTTGTCTAGTAAATATCAGCACCATGTTAATATGTGCTCTATAATCTTGCAATAGAATCAGAATTCAGACTTTGTTTTCATAATTGTTAAAAGGGCATTCAATCTAAAATATAATCCCCATATTTAAAAATCAGTAATTAGACTAAGTTACCTGATTTTCTAGTTGTTAGGTCCCCACAGCCTCCATTGATTGCTCCTAATAATAGTCTTTTAGAAAGAATTAACAGTTATTGTAAAAATGAAGACACCTACTTTTCTTGCAGAATAAGTTTATTTTCCTTCTTCCAGAGGTCTTTGAAGTCAGAACTGAATTCATGCCAAATACTGAAGAAAGCATGAGGTGACACTTCCTTCTCTCCCATTTTTGGTTTCATACAGAAATAGGCTGCAGTTTCCAAAAAGCTGTCAAAGACAACAAAAGCATCAAATATTTTATTACCATTGATATAGAATTTTCTTTCTGCATCCAAAATCTGGCTTAATAAACAATTGTTATTGTTAATTAGAAGTGAAATATATGGATTATTAGCACTGATATTTTTGTGTACATATTCATGTAATACAACATATTTCTTCAACAGGGGTTGGAATTTGGTATTTAATCACACACATTGTTTTTGATCAAAGCATTGTCCATTTTAAAGCTGAGAATGAATGTATTCTTTCAGATCACAGAAAGACAGACCTCAACTCTTTTGCTCACATTGCATTTTTATTATATTTGAAAATATTTTCAAAACAGAGCTGAAATCTAAAGCAGTTCTAAATACTCTTTCACTATGAAACAATAAAATACAATAGACTATCTAAGTGGATTAGTTTGCGGAAAGATTATGTTAAAACAATTCTTTCCTATCCTAAACAATAGTTAAATTGCTCGCAACAGTCACGCTAGAAAATAGTGATCAATCATGATTTTGATATAACTGTGTTAACATCCATTTCTGATCATTTCTGAGACATTGCTAGCATAGATGAGAACTTAGCATATGTAGAGCTAAAATGCAAGCAAGAATTGCTTTTTAAGGATACCCAGAGCTATACAACAAGATTTAGTACATAGGCTGCGGTTTGAATGGTATTTGAAAACCCTCATAATAAAAAATGGTCCAACACGATAAAAAAAATTTGTGACTTCCAGTTCAAAAGTATAGAGTTATCACAAGGAATAGGTGTGTAATAAACTTAGTGAAATGTTTTAATTAAAAAGACAACATATTCAAAATATTCTTCCTGCAAAGAAAAATTATCACATCAAAATAGGGGAATTTAAATGTGCACTTGTTTCTGTAAAAATTTGGCCAGTTTGTGAAAAAAACCATGGTGGACAAGTAAATGGCTCATAATATAGTTCAGAAGGCTTATTTTATTTTTGTGTTACACTATTTGTGTAATGCTTCCAAAGCCTGCTGATTTTGGGGGCAGGAGAACAGGATAAGGAAATAACTGAACAGTGGACATTAGACAAACAGGGAACTCAATTTGTGTCCCACAGGGTAGTTAAGATTACTACTATTCAGCCACCCATACATAATATTTTATGAACCATACATGGTGAAATCACATTTATCATAGAGTGAAATCTCGATCCCATTAAAGACAAAGGACATTTTGGCAATGACGTCAGTGTGGATAGGATTTCACCCACTGAACCAATTTACTATCTTCATTATAATTACTGCAAGACTACTTTGATAGTTGTTTAGGCACATGCTAGCCAGCTAATCAAAGCATACACCAGATAGAAACACTTTGAAAAGATTTGATCATTTAAATGATTTAACCTCACATAAGTCTCTGAAGAACAGTTTTTTTCCCTGTTGCCAACACCCAATGCCCTAATTGTTCAGCAGTAGCAACCATCAACACTAAAATACAGTCCTAAACCAAATACCTTCTTAATTTTTAAAAAGACCTGTTCTGGACAAGGTCAGCCTCTTTTCTCCTTCAGATTTTCGCACCCTTTTTAAAAAGTATTCAAAACTAGAGAATGGCACCAAAAACGGAGGACATCTATTTCCAACTTTTCTTCACTAATGGGGTGCAGCAACACCAATTCAGGCTGTCTCATTAGTTCTCACAAGCTTAACAAAGCTGGGCCTACTGCTCCTTGGTGAGGGAAAATTCCCAAATGCTGAAGAACTGAATCTGTAGATTCAGCAGTGATATTCTTTTCTGTGAGCCAGAGGTCAGCCAATGCGCGAGCATGATCTTTGAAAGTACACTGTTACTGAAGGTGCTGGTCTATAAAATGTTAACCAGGGCTCTGTGCATTTCTGGTAGTTAAACTCTTATGACCCCTCTGTGAATTAATCCTGCCATTCAGGCCAAATTACAGTTTACGCCTCTAAGTTCCTCCTACAATTTTATGCTCAAGATATTATTCATTATCCTCTCCTGTGACCTTATGCATTGTGTCACTCATGCACAATGCCCTCAACATGCCACAATGGAGTCAGCTGCATTTCAATGGCAGGAAATAGCTGCATATTGTGTGAAGACTGCAAAGCAACTGAGGATTCTTCATGATAAAGAGTACTACAAATACTTGGAGAGCCTTTTTTCCCCCTTGTAGTGCACAACTGTCCCAGTGGTGTCATCATATAAAGAACGGCTGTAGTGTTTAGTAATTAACTGACAAAATATAGAGTCTATGGACATTACAGGATGGCATGTGAATCTTCAGGTACCTTTTGAGTCAGTGGCCATTTTTCAGTAAGTTACTTACAGGCCATTTTGTGCTTTGAAAAACAGAGAAAAATCAGAAGCTCAAAAAAAGATGAGGCTCTGTTCTGACAAACACCTCTGCAAAAGGCTCCAACAAATGATACAGGGGTATCAGACCCAATTATAGTATGAAACAAAATAATCCTGGTAGCAAAAGGACTGATCTGAACAAAAAATAAAACAAAACAACAACAACAACACCTTAGTTAAGCAGAAGATGAGTACTACAAGAGAATGAAAAACAGCCATCTCAAGTATTATGTTTAAATTTGAGTTATAATCTCTCCAATGAAACTCTCTCATCAAGCAGGGAGACAGGCCAGAGTGAAATTCCAACAAATATATGTTTGAGTTTGATAAATGGTACTAACATTTGCAGAAGACATGAGGGCTTTCATTAACAATCCATAGGATCAAAGGGACTTAGTCAGGCTTTTCCTCTGATCATTGCTAATCTTGCTGGGAACCACCAGTATAGACTATTCACCCATCCATCTATGTTTCACTCTGGCTAACGACAATTCTTCTTCCAGTGAGTTACAGCAAATGCAAGTCCCCAGCCACACGGATCACCTTACCATGGCAACCAATTTGAGAAAAGGGGAAATTAAGCTTCTTGTAAAATGTGAAAGAGAAGTAGCTTGAAAGATAGTTAGTGCAAATGCAGAAGACACAGCCTGTGATGCAGTTAGGTCTAAAAATGGGACCCTCCAAGAATCAGGTATTTATCCTGGTAGCACAGGTGAGACGCTTGCACAGTAAGTATTTCAACTTCTCCAGTTAGAGGCATGTTGATGTTCTCCTTGTTGCATCTTGAAGGACAAGGTGGCAGGATTCAGATATGAAAAGCAAAGATCAAGACAAAGGAAAGTGACTTCGCTCCCCCCAAATGACAGAAATTTGGGAAACAGTAACATGTTTACGTTAGCATGCTCTGTGAATATCCAGTTCTGAAACCTGTAGGATTACAGCTTATATGTGTTAATATAGAGGAATGGTCACCAACCACTGGTAGATCCTGGAGTCTCTGACAGGTGATCCTGACTGGTTTGGCCAGGAGGCTATCAAGATCTGCACTTCAGCTGCCCCTCCCCCACACTGCCATGCTGTTCCTGCCCGGTGTCTTGGAGCTTCTCTTGGGAGTCTCCTATTTGCTGTAATGGGGGCAGGGGGAGAAGACGGGAGGTGCTGATGTCATGGCATTCCCCTTTCCCTACCTCCACAGAGTGAGCAAGGTCAGGCCTCGCAGAAAGGGTGGAGCAGGAGCATTTGCGTTCGAGGTAGATCAAAAAGTGATCTAGTGTTTAAAAAGTTTGGAAGCCAGTGATATAGAGAGACCTAAAAGCTATTCTGGAAGGGACCTATTGCTCAGCCACAAAAAGGGATTTAGATAAAGATGCAAAGAAACCCATCCGGTTAGGCGTGGATATTGACATTTCAGACCACATTATTGAGCCAAGCAACTGATATTTCCTCTGCATTTTTTAGCGCAATTTGTCCAAGTGCTTTTTTGGTCCTTTAACAACCTTTCAGCAAAACACACTGCAATGGTGCTCACAGCTGTATGTAATGGTCAGAATGGGGGGGAGGGGGAGAGGGGACAACGACCAGGACACCTGAGTTCCATTTCCAACTTTATTTCAGTAACATATGACCTTGTGAAAGTCCCATACGCTCTCTGTGTCTTACCTTTCCCATCTGTGAAACGTTCATAAAGCATTATGAGCTCCTCAAATGAAAGTTGCTTATGTTTCCCCCTATTTCTAAGTCATGTTTAAAAACCAAACAAAACACAATCTGTGTGTCAGAGAAGGTGGGACTGGAGAGAATGCAGTTTATTTTTAAAGAACAATAGAGGTACGGGAGGTCAGTGGCTTTGCTCAAGTCAGCATGACTTTTCAAGCCTAATTAAAAATAAGGCATTGATGTTCACACTGCAGCCTTATCCAGACAGGGCAAAGGCCAAATATCCATTAAAAAGATTTCAAATAGGTTTTCATATTCCCCCCACTGACCCCAAAGAACCATTTAAATATCTTTAAATCTGCTAAATTTATGAAGGTGGTGGCTTCTGGCACAATACATAAAAATATTAGAATAAGGAAGGTAGCCAGTTCCCCTCCTCCCCCAATCTTCCCTCCTCCTAATCTAGTCTCCATAAACTTAATTATTCATCTCCAGGCACAATTCAGAAACACACTTCAGACCTTACTGCATGCTATTTATTCTTACATCTATGCCATTTTGCATTTTCTACAGATATTGGACTCAAACAATTAAATCTAATAACCAGCATTACTGGAAAAACCTGAGGATCATATTTTAACCTACTTGTCATGAGCACGTGTATACTTGCTAGGTCAAATCAATTAGAAATATGTTGAGAGCAAGCCATCGATTGTTTTTTTTTTTCTCTTACCTTGAAGTCAGTTAATAAACCACAGCAGCACACAATGGTTCAAACTCAGATATGCCATGTGTCATACTGGATGACTATCCTTTCATCTGGATAGTTTATCAATATCCACAAAGTGTGTGTGTGTGTGTGTATGGAGGTCTCTCTTTTAATTGGGATGATATTGGAATCAATGATAGCACTGAAGAAACAGCTGCAGTCTCCTCAGAATGGGCTGCCCGGGTTCTAGCAGCCAACAAATAAACAGTAAGGTAAGTGTAAGTCCAGAGACATGGTCTGAATTTCACTTACAGTGACATTATTCCACTTCTTACTGAGAGATGGTTAACACACAGAGCTCTCTCTCATTTCCAAACGCACACCACCTGTGGCCACATTTTAGGAGCAGTGATCATTCTAGAGTTGGATTTAACACCCTAGAAGATAATTCTAGATGGTTTAACCTTTAAATTAAGGATTTCAATTGCAGCTATATTTGGATGTCCCTGATACCTCAGGTTTTGGACTTTAAAGGCTAAGTCTACACTGACTCTTTACTATGCTGAACCTTTCTGGTTCAAGGGTGTGAAAAACACCCCCATGAGTGCAGCAAGCTACATCGCTGTAAAGTGCCAGTGTGAACCAGGCTACAGTGCTGGGAGTTATTTCCTTTGTGGACCTGGTTTACATAGAGCTTTGGGAGATCTCTCTTCCAGAACTTAAGTTCAATTAACTAATTTTACTTCATGGGATTTCCCCCCTATGGAGGTAGTTGGGAGGCTTTTAGGTTCCAGAAGTACCTCCTGATTCAGATAGTAGGTTTACCCACTTCATAAAGTGCACGCTATCCAGTGATTAAGGTCACAGGTAAAACAGCTAATGACTAAAGTCGAGTGAGGGAAAGTGTAGGTGTTTGGGGGAAGGGAGAACAGCCAGATATAATCAACAATACAGTATACAAGTGCACAAAACTTATTGCTCTATTTAAATTTGATACAAGTTGTATTTTATTAAGGGCCAACTTGTGTAGTGAGGCTTGCAAATGAGTTACAAGGACTATAAGGGCAAAATTTGGCTCTTTGGCTTTAAGGTGAGACATAAAAACAAGAGTACAGTATATAGCTAACAGTATCTACTCCCTGGAAAGTTAGCCAAATGAATTGTCATAGTCACTCCTTTCACCATTGCTTTATCCTCTAAACAAAACAATGACAAACATTCTGTCAGCTCTTGTATAGCACATACAATTCATATAGCATAAGAACATTAGTGAGAACGTGTAACGATAGAAACTCTGTCCATCTGATCAGCACGGGGATTGTGATTTAGAGGCTCTCAGCATTTCCAGCAAGTGGAAGTAAGCCTTGATCCTCTTCCCCCTTGGGTCCTGCTTCAAAACACGATAAAAGGGGCCAAGCTCTGAGTTTCTGAGGTAGAAATCTGGGATAAACCAGATCCCAAGCAGTCACTTGTACAAGTTACATATTTTATAAAGGTTCCCTTTTTCTTGTGGTTTCAAGGTTATTAGTGAATTTTCATACACTGTTTTTACACCGTATTGCCATCCTTGTCCTGAATAGTGAAGAGTCAGGAAATTTGACTGTAAACACAAGTACAAGAAAAAAATCAAAACATTCAAAATTTTATAAGCAATTCTGTTTTGTTAGGCAGAAAAAAGTATTATTGTATTAAAAACAAAGCCAAGTTAACATACCACTTGAAATTAACTGCCAGGAACCATCAATCTTTCCTTGCTTTTCCCGATTTATATTGTGTAACTATGGTTTTTGTAATTTTGTTCTTTAGAGAACCAACTAAGCTCTCAAGTTTCTTCCTTGCCCTCCCCTCCATAAAAGTTTCCAAATGTTTGCAATGTTTTTAATTGCAACTCATCTTCCTCATCTCCACTCCTATCCTATAAGTGTATACTGGATGCAAAAATGTTTTATTGCTCCAATAAAAAAAATCAAACAACTTTATCTTTAGGGTGGGGGAAATAGCTTTGGAAAAATATCTTCACAGAGTATTCATATGCCAGTCACAACCCGACATAAATCATAAAAGCAGAAAGCCAAGAAAGTATATTGTGGCAGACTAGTATTTTGTGGTATTTTTCTATTTATAATAAAACAATGAGCACTCAACAACCTTAATGATAACAACCGATAGTATCCAAAGTAAAAATGAATAAATAACTGCACAATATATTTATAATTTATACTTTATAATGTGTGCAGCAGAGTCAGAAAAACTTACAGATTCAGCAACTGTAACAGAACATACAGTGTAAGTGGCAGAGAATCATTATATTCAAGATGCAACATTCAGGCTTCAAGTTATTTTATAATCATGTCTTTGGAAAAGTTGCAATTTGCAGGGGATTGACTGATTTAGAATCTTTGTAATGGATTACGCCTTTCATCTCTAGAATGCCAATTCAAATGCAGCCCAGGCCAGTAATCTAATGCTTGAGACCATCCAGTGGTGGTTGGTTTCCTTGCTCTAGTTTCCCATAGATAAGGCGCATCATACAAAATCTACCACCACTGCTGCTTTGTTCCAGTCATCTTGTTGGAACTCTCCAAGAGGCCAAAGAGCAGTGTAATCACGGAAACTAACCTACCCTTTCAACTCTAGAATCAGCCGCATCAGCTCAGGCTTGAGGTATTTTGATAGCGCTCTCTGACGAATCTTGGAGTGTCATTGACTGTGCTGTACCTGCTCTATAAGTAAGGACAGGATTTGTGGGTTCAGGGCTGTGAAAGTTTTCTAATTAAATAGTGATAAATTGTAAACAGAATGCCCGAGTCTCTCTTTGTATTCAATATATGGGCTTTGAGATTCCGTAACAGCTGTCAAAAACCCTGATCACAACCCTGGCCTCTTTTTGGTTGTTTGGAACTACCCTGTTGCAGGGAATGGTCAGGTGACAAGACAATGACTTATCTGGCTTGCTATCACTTGAACTTGGATCCCTATATCCAGGGGAGTCTGAAGCATAAATGTGCAGCAATGGTCCCTGGCTGACAGTGCATTCCTGCTAGCAAAAAAACAGCAATTATTAGGTGCTCTAAATTATGATTGGGACTGAATCTATCACCATGCAAATTAAGACCCTCAGGAGTGGAAAGGGAGCCTAGAGCCATCTTTAGTACCTTCATCAAGTCCTATACAAAACACCTACGTGGACAGATCCAAGATTTTGGCCTACTGTGTTTATGTGAATTGCAATTCAAAAATTAAACTACAATTAAATTTTCTATATTTCTAATAAAACTATGGTTCAAAAGCAAATAAAAGATACTCATGCACATTCAATCAAAAACTTTTTCTTTCTTCGTTCTTTTCTTCCATGTCACCAAACTTGAAAAGAAGCCATAAATTCTTAACCGTGAGAATTACTAACCATTGCAATAATTTCCAATGGTTGTAGCGGTTTCTCATGACTGAAAATTTGAAAAACAACAGTGGATGATTTCCCAAAAGTTATGCTTTAGGAATTAACTGGGGAAAGTTCTATGACCTGTTTTATATAGGAGGCCATACTAAATGATCACATTACTGGTCTCAGAAACAATGAAAAATCCAGAAAACACAGAGTTAAGGTTGCTTCTTGCAAGCAAGGTCCAAACAATTTGGCTGTGTCTAGACTGCATCCCTTTTCCGTAAAAGGGATGCAAATTAGACACATCGCAATTGCAAATGAAGCGGGGATTTAAATTCCCCCCACTCCATTTGCATACACATGGCTGCCGCTTTTTTCCGGCTCGGAGCTTTGCCGGAAAAAAGCGCCAGTCTAGACACGGATCTTTTGGAAAATAAAGCCTTTTCCAAAAGATCCCTTATTCCTCTTTAAAAAAGGAATAAGGGATCTTTCAGAAAAGGCTTTATTTTTCGAAAGATCTGTGTCTAGACTGGCGCTTTTTTCCGGCAAAGCTCCGAGCCGGAAAAAAGCGGCAGCCATGTGTATGCAAATGGAGTGGGGGGAATTTAAATCCCCGCTTCATTTGCAATTGCGATGTGTCTAATTTGTATCCCTTTTACGGAAAAGGGATGCAGTCTAGACAGAGCCTTTGAGTTTAACTATGGACATCAAATACTACACTTGAAATTGGCTAATTAGCAATGAGGAAAAAAGATACTAGCAATGAAGCTAGACAACTAATATGAAGATGGAAGTGGAGAGAAAAAATTGCAGTTCACTATGCTTTCATATACAGACACACGCACACACACACATATATATGAAAAAGTGCATATCATTTGCAATCCACTTTAAAAATAAATGTTCTTCAGAGTTGTATAACCTTCTCATTTAACTTAATGTTATGTTCTACCAGGAAATTGAGGCAAAAAAACAAACATTCTGTAACTTGGCTCTTCTAATACATTTTTTTAAAAATTATGTGCTTCTTCCCATAGCTTTAAATTGATCATATAACAGATTTCAAACCTTCACAATCCAAATATGATCAAATTATTTACATTTCCTTGACCACTCCAATGCTTCACTTCTGGAAAAACTCTGCAGTGTAGACATACCCTGCATCTCAGGGCCTGAACTCTTTGCTGTTATTTTTAGTTCTGTAGCACAAGCCCAGCAACCCAGAGTCAGTTGACTGGACTTTGAGACTTACTGTCGCAGGGTTGGGTTTTTTTTTTAATGCTGTGTAGACATATCATACAGCTATTGTTAAAATTAGGTTATTTTTAAGGAGTTGCATGGGCACATGAGAAAAGGTGATGTTCCAACATAATATTTTATTTTTGTTTTACTATAAGTGATTTATTTTATTGAGATAGACCCAGTCTTGAGATATGTTCCATGCTGGTTAACCCAATGTCTCTGCAGATGTTGGATGAGAGACAATTTCTTTAAATATGTAAGTAGAAAACTCCACACGTGTCTTATGAGAGTCAATATACATGCAACATTAAACACAGCTTCTGCTAATGCCTGACATTCCCCAAAGAATCTGGGTAAGAGGGTGGGGCCCCTAATGTTTGATAGAATGAAGAGAGAGCTCTTTTCCCTCATCCTCTTAACCCTCATATGCTATTAGGGGAGGATGGCGAGGTCTCAGTAATGGGCTGGGGAGCTGTCATAGAGGAGAGGGGTGCTGATGTCAGTCCTCCATCACGTGGAAACAATTAAGTAAGGAATGATGTGTCCCAGATGAGTTAAAATTAGCAATGTTGTGGCCCAATTAAACCACATTCTAACTTAACTTGTGCGCCCAGGACATTGGGAGCTGGACTGGAAGCTAAGCTACAAAATGGTTCTTACAGCAGAAGGAAAGACGAGCATCTCTCCTCTGCCTATTCTATCTTTTTCTCTTGTTCCTCCACTTTCCAACCAAAAAGAGGGGCTACAGAAGATTTTAGCTAAACTATCCAGCTAGGCAATGTGATAGAATACAGCTTTCAATGCATGTAAGCACAAGGTGATGCACACTGCAAGAAAAAAATGATTAATTATCTCCTAATTTAGCTGTCACCTCAAGAAAAATATCTGTGCATCAGTGCAGTGAAACCACCTGCTGAACACACAGTGGTGGTGGTCAAATAAAGAAAACATGCTGGAGTTCAAGGATTTTAATTTCTGAATTTAGAGCATTTGTGCCTAGCTCCTTGATTTTTTTTTTAAATAAACTCCTTTTGTAAAAGCTTAATGCTATAATACTAGTTCTCAAAGATATTGACCTTAATTATATTGGTGTCACTATTCCTTAGTAGCCACTATGATTGATTCCTGAACTAACTCCTACATCTCATTTATTGTAGGGTTAAGAAGAAGCCCTCCTTATGTGCTCTATAACTAGCTGTTCCAAGAAGTAACAATATTCGATAATGTAAAATTGGTACTTGTGAATCTTGTCTTAGAGTGACATTTGATATAGGTTTGTGTTAGCACTTGAAGTCTCCTGATGAAATTAAGGGGCAATATATTTAAAACAGATAACAGGAAATAAAAATAAAAGGGAAAAACCCAAATCCAAAGGATAATACTTAAAACATTCAAAAACAGACCTGTCAATGGATAAAATCATTCACAAATTAGATAAGATAAATATTCTATAACATAAATAGGTATATATTTTCAGAATTCAGGGCATAAGCCAACACTAGCTGCCTGGGTTTTGGAAGAAACTTTTCTTTATGGCAAAGATAATCCCCTACTGATCCATTAAAGGGGATTTACATGCTCTGACCCTTGCCTTTTGTCAGACACAGGGCACTGGACTAGAATAACCACTGACCTCATCTGTGGCAGCTCCTAAGATCATACATTACCTGTTTTCTTTTTCAGTCCTTTTTCCACTGAGCATTTCTTTCCTGCTACAACTAACATACAGCTATGATACTTACATTCCTACTGTATACAACTTACATAAGTACTATGAGCCACCCAGTGAGGAGACCTAACAGGGAAGGAACCATGTGTCAATAAATGGAAAGTTACAAGGGTATGGGTGGCAGGGGAATCTTTAGGAAAAGGGACCCTGGGGAGAAAGAGTCTGACTGTACACTTCAACTGTTCAGTGAAATTTTATTTTTCTACTCAATCTCTCTCATCACTCTCAGCCTTGCCTGTGGGAGCTTTCAGCACATGTTTCAAGCATTCATTCAATTTCATTTTAGCTTTGCAGATCACCTTTGAAGGAAATCCAAACCATTGTGTGGCAGATAGTGGTGTGGGAGCAAGATTTAAGGTTTTAAAGGCTCACCAGACATAGGTGATACATTTCTAGCTACTGCTTTTCAACAGTACCAGTCTACCATCAAGCTTGTAATTAATGTAGGTGTCATCAACTTGTCAGCACAAAAGCAGGTGTGAAGTATTGGTCCCTATCACGTCTATTGCCATCAAAGCTGATGGAAGTTCTATGCATACAAGGACTCTCCTGTCAGGCCTAGGTTATTTCTCAGGGAATTTTGCAGGTAAACATTCTTACAATTCACCTGTTGCTATAGCAAAGAGAGCAACACAGCATTGCTAAATTCATTAAAAAAAATATCTGAACACAAAAAGGTGCCTAAGAGACAGCATTTGGGAAGCACTATAAAAACCTAGCACTCCTTGGAATGTAGAAGTACCTGTACCACATAATAAAATTAATCTAACCAAAAACATCCTGAAATGGATGTTCCATATCCAATTGTACTCTTCCCACATTCTCCTTCCAATAAAAATGTGCAGAAACCATCCATTTCTCCTTTTATAAATCTGCTATTGTATTACAGGGCAAATTTTTATTTCACATAGCAGAACTTACTATGGTCACCAACCAGTAGATCGGGATCTACAGGTAGATCTTGGAGCCTCTGACAGATGCTCCTGACTGGTTTGGCCAGGAAGTTATCAAATGCTGGTACTTCAGTTGCCCCTCCACCCACTGTCATGCTGCTCCTGCCCCTATCCCGGAGCTGCCCCTCTGGGAGCCTCCTGATTGCTGTGCAGGGTGTAGGAGGAAGAAGAGTGGGGCCTCTTCTCCCCACTCTTGCACTTACTCTCCACACAGAGAGAAGGGGATGGAGAAAGCTTGGCAATGCAAATCTCTGTCAGTCTCACACATTGTGTATGTCTGTGAGAATGACAAACACACACTCTCATCTCTTGACCCAACACATACTTGGGTGGTTGTTGTTACTGCTTTTACTGCTTTCAAAGGGTGTTATTTTTGTTTGTTTTTTACTGGTCTGTGCATTTCATAATTTTCATTTCTCTCTTACACTTCAATTTAGTTCTTTGAGTAGTGAGTTCTAAAATGCCTAACCTGTCATGGCCGGAGTAATTATCCCTGTGGTAATTGCTGCTCCTGGACATGTCTGGCATGTCCCTGCAGCCCCTGAGAAAGGCACAGTAGGGGGTCTCCACATGCTGTCCTTACCCGCAGGCACCACTCCTGCAGCTCCCATTGATCAGTTATGGGGAACCGTGGCCAGTAGAAGCTGTGAGCTCAGTGCCAGTAGATGAGCGTTAGCACATGGTACCATGGAGCCATTGCTGTATGTGCCAGCTGCCTTCAGGAGTGGTGCAGGACCAGGGAATAAGCCTGTCTTAATTCCACTGCTCCACCACCTGGAAGCTGTCTCAGTTAAACAATGCCCAGCCAAAGCCTGCTTCCTTGAACCCCTTTCCAGGCCCTGAACCTCCTCCTACACCCAACCTCCTACTCCAGACATGAGTCTCCCTTTACTCAAACTCCTACCCAGAGCTTGAACCCTGAATCCCCTACTGGGCCCCAATCCCCCACCCTGGACTAAGACCAGAGACCCTCCCATACTCCAAACCCTATGGCTCAAGACCGGAGCCTGCACCCCAACTGTCTCCCCAAGTCTGGTGAAAGTGAGTGAGGAGGGGGAGGAAGGAGGATGGAGTGATCAGGGTGAGGCCTCAGAGAAGAGGTGGAGGAGGGGCAGGGCCTCAAAAAAGGGGCAGGAAGGAAGTGGGGCAAGGGTATTTAGGTTTGAGGTAGATCTTAAAGATCTTAAGATTGCACTTAAATTGAAAAAGTGATCTTGTGGTTAAAAAGGTTGGAGACCATTGCTCTAAATGCTCATATCAATTTAAATCAATCAGAACATAATCCTGCTGGGAGCAAAATGCACTTGTAAAGCTAATTTATATAGCTTTCAGCCACCTAAGGAGCCCAAAGGACAGCAGTCCTTAAATGGGAGTGCCTCCTGTAATCATATCTTATCACCATTTAGCCTGAAATCCTATAAAACAGTGAAAACATATACATAAACATATAGTTTATAATATTTAGAATGGACACAATGTGTAAGAATCTAGAAGATTCTAAACATACACTACTTCTGGCAACATAATTTTCAGAGGCGCCACATAAATAATAGGAAACAGAGTGAAGTTTCAGTGAAAATTAATTGTTTTTGGCAGTTGTCAGATCCCCAATTGGTTACAGTCCATATACATCTAAGCATTACTAGCCTAGCTAGCAGCTACTCTAGTGGACACAGAATCTATTGCTTCATAATTTGCCAAATGGATAGTTCTAGCAACAGGAGACACTCCAAGCTCTGAAGGTATCCTAGGTCTCAAATAAATAAAAGCCAGAAGCCAGAATTTGTATAGTATGGATCCTAAAGTGTTCCTCTGTAGGTAGGCACGGCGGTGATGGTAGAGGAAGACTCCGGCTAAATGTTCTAGTGCTATTGATTTGGCAAAACCAGCATAGCATTTATTTTTAAAAGGAGATGAGTACCTAATGTGGGAGTGAGACTTTGGACTAGGCCCAAATGAAACATTGACCAAAACAGCATAATAATGGGTAGTGAGGCTGCAGCTGCTCATTCACAAGCATGCAGTCTAGGAAAGGAAATTGATCTAGCTGAAACATGGCTGTTACCATTCTTGGTGGGTCTGGCTCTGGCTCTATTATTTAGCTTCTGCTTCTATAGGAACTCATATGGGAAAACAAGAAGGCCAGACAAAGCTCTGACCATGTGCCAGGAACCTCATGCTATAGCACCTGCTTTTACTCTGAAATGAAATGTATAGGAAGTGGGGAGAGGGAGGAAGGAAAATTCTGTATATACCTACAGCATTTCTGTGACAATGACTATCTGATATTGGGGATCTAGAATGCTCTTTTCCCTGCAGTAATTTGTACAATCAAAAATGATCTCTTCTAAGCTTCATTAAATGCAGTTTACTTCCCCCCCAAAATAGAACTAAAATTCCTCAGAAATTCCCAGAAACTAAACGCCACAATTAAAAGCTTTTCAGCAAGAAAAATATTCAGTAACTAAACACAAAGAAAATGGAGTAGGGGGGTTTTTAATTCTTTAGTTCCTGGTGAAAACCTTAGTAGAGGGTCATTTCATTCATCGATCAATATTTAATATAGCTGGGGCCACAAGCCAAAATGAGACGTGTTTAACTTCAAGTTTTAAAAGTATTTAAAAATGTAAAAGATATAAAATATACTTCATGTCCTTCTCCTCCCAACCTTTTCTCTCTCTTCTTTCCCTTTCAAAAAAAAATGGTTCCTACTTTAACTTGTGAAGTATTTGACAGGTTCACAAGTATTTACGAATGAGGGTCTAATTGGAAAGTGCCAGGCTCCCTTTTATTGCACTTTATCAATATTGTTAAGGGAGTGATGTAATTGTTTGGGGGTATGGCAAAGACATTCCATGTCACTTCAGTGTTAATACCAGACTGGAGCCTTCCTTGTCTGCCTGCATAAGCTAGATAAACACAGACCTGTGTGCTTTCTTCTCATCTCAGGATACTTACTCAGAGACCTTGGAACACATGCCTATTGTGTGCTAAACATTTCACTTTTCATTTTATCCATATGCCAGAAATCTATTCCTTGGATAAACACTTTACATACTGACACTCTTAAAGTCACTAAACACGATAAATAAAGAGAGAATACATCATTTCAGAACGGATTAAACATTTTCTCACTTGTGACAAATGAACAGCAAAACACTGTATGGAGTCTCTGGAGCAGACATTCCATTTTCTCTGTCTCTATTTTGCATGGAAGATTAACTTTCCATTTCAGCTCATCTATTGCACAACTGAGCTTCTCTAAAGTATACATGGGTGCACTGAGCCCAAAACATTATTCAGATTAACTTTTGCAAGTGCTATTTACCTAGAGTTAATGTATTGTATGGTGAGATCAATTTTTTTTAACATTCTATGCTACAGCTAAAAGGAGAGTCTGTGTTTCTATATACTGTCATGAGGTAGGTTTTAATTTGTGCATAGGCTGAAATTAACCACTTCAAAAAGAAAAATCCAAGTACATTAATCACATTAATTTTGCTCCATCTAATCCATCACTTTTTCTTCTCTATTCATCCAATGCATTGCTGTTTTTCCTATGAATAACAGAATTCAACTAATCTCTAAGGGTACCTCTACATTGCACGCTTATTTCAAAATTGGCTATTTTGGAATAGAAACTCCAAAATAGCTCACTTTGAAATAGCACATCTACACAGTAAATGCTCATTGAAATAGCGCTGAGCTATTTTGAAATGGAGCATCCACACTCATTGGACACTGAATCACATTTAAAGCCACTAGGAAGCATTCAGGCAGGGCATCAGGACAATACTCACTTCCTAAAGCTGCTTCCTGAAGCTATCTGAGGCTCATGCTTAAAGGGACCCCCCTGTACAGTCGTGTCTCAGGCTCCTATCCTTTGCCTACCTCCTTGAGGAATAGCAAAGCTTTTTCTCTGTGTGCTCTGGTTGCCCTTGCGGACATGACAGCACTCCAGCCATAGGACCGGACCTGCCTCGAAGCAGTCGATGATTCAGATCCCATGTCACACCTCCTGCTGCAGTTACAGGATCCCCAGCTCATTGTGGAGCACCTCCTCTCTTCTCTCAGGGCACTGCTCATGCAGTGCAACCCCCTGCCCTTCCCTGTACACTGCCACTTCTGGTGACTGGACACCAGTTCCAGCTGGTGGAACTGGATCATTATGGAGCAGTGGGACAACCAGCAGTGGCTCCAGAACTGCATGTGAAAGGACACCTTCCTGAAGCTGTGTGAGAGGCTTGCCTCTGCCCTCAGGTGACAGGAAACCCACATGCGACCCGCTATACCCCTCCAGAAGGACGTCACCATCGCTATTTGGAAGCTCACCCTGCTGGACAGCTATGTACAGTACGATGGGGGCTAATTTGACTATGACAAATCAGGAAAGAGATCTTGGAGTTATCGTGGATAGTTCTCTGAAAACTTGCACACTGTGTGCAGCGGCAGTCAAAAAGGCAAATAGGATTCTAGGAATTATTAAGAAAGGGATAGAAAATAAGACACAGAATATCTTACTGCCCCTGTATAAAACTATGGTATGCCCACATCTTGAATACGGTGTACAGATGTGATCTCCTTACCTCAAAAAAGATATTTTGGCCTTGGAAAAGGTTCAGAAAAGGGCAACTAAAATGATTAGGGGTTTGGAACGGGTCCCATATGAAGAGAGGTTAAAACGACTGGGACTTTTCAGTTTAGAAAAGAGGAGACTGAGGGGGGATATGATAGAGGTATATAAAATCATGAGTGGTGTGGAGAGGACAGATAAAGAAAAGTTATTTATTAGTTCCCATAACAGAAGAACTAGAGGACACCAAATGAAATTAATGAGTAGCAGGTTTAAAACTAATAAAAGAAAGTTCTTCTTCACACAGCGTGTAGTCAACCTGTGGAAATCCTTGCCGGAGGAGGCTGTGAAGGCTAGGACTATAACAGAGTTTAAAGAGAAGCTAGATAATTTCATGGAGGTTAGGTCCATAAAAGGCTATTAGCCAGGGGATAAAATGGTGTCCTTGGCCTCTGTTTGTCAGAGGCTGGAGAGGGATGGCAGGAGACAAATCGCTTGATCATTGTATTGGGTCCACCCTCTCGGGGGCACCTGGTGCTGGCCACTGTCAGCAGACAGGCTACTGGGCTAGATGGACCTTTGGTCTGACCCAGTACAGCCATTCTTATGTTCTTACATACATTCTTATGCTCCGTTGGAAACCAGCAGTGGTCATACAGGTATGGTGCTCTTGTGCTATTTTCCCAGGAAGGTGGTAAAATGCTGGAATGGGGTTTCCTAGGGAAGAGGGGGGAGTGGTGGAGGCTCCCTCCATGGAAGGGTTTTCAGTCCTGCCTTCACAAAGCTCTGTCGGGGGGGTTGGGATAAATAGGGGGTTGGTCCTGGTGTGTTTGTGGTGAAAGGGCGGTTGGGCTCAGGGACCTCCCTGAGGGCCCTGGAAACCCTGTAATTCTCTGTTTATCTGCTTCTACAGGTGGTGAGGGCCATCAACACAATCCTGATACACTGGCTCATCCTTCCTGGTGACATGGACCCCATCATCGCTGGCTTTGCTATCTTGGGCTTCCCCAACTGTGATGGGGCCACTGATGGCACCCACATCCCCATCTGGGCCCCCAATCACTGGGCCTCTGAATATAACAACTGCAAGGGATACTTTTCAATCATGCTGCAGTCCCTCATGGACCACTGAGGCCAGTTCACCAACACCAGTGTTGGAAAGGCACATGACACCCACATCTTCATGTTCCGCAATTCCAGCCTATTCCAGAAGTTCCATGCTGGCACTTCTTCCCCAACAGAAGCATTGGGATCGGGGAAGAGGACATGCCCATGTGCATCATGAAGGATGTTGTCTACGGTTTGATTCCTCTCTGATGAAGCCCCACACGGGACATCTGGACCAAAGCAAGGAATGTTTCAATTCCAGGCTCAGCAGGGCCCGCATGGTTGTGTAGGGCCCCTTCAGTCATCTGAAAGGGAGGTTCCAATGCCTCTTCACCTGCCTCAGCCTTAAAGAGCAGAACATCCCTCAATTGGTGGCAACCTGCTGTGTCCTCCACAATATATGTGAGAACAAGGGTGAGACACTCCTGCCAGGGTGGGGAGCAGAGGCCGAGCAGTTGGCCAAGGCCTTTGAACAGCGGTGCACAGCTGCCATCTGGCAAGCCTATTAGGAGCTGTGTACATCCAAGGGGCCCTGAAGGACAGTTTCACAAAAGGATCTCAGTGACACTCTCCCCTAGCCCCCTTCAGTGTGCCTTTCCCCCACATCCCTCCCTTCCCCTGTCCTCTCTTTTCCCCTCCCCTTCCCCTGTAGATACAATAAAGAAGACCTTTTGTTTTGAAACAAGAAACTCTATTTTTGGTTTAATTGGGGTAATTGCAACTGAGGAAAGAACCTGGGAGGAGAGAGGAGAGGAAAGGAAGGAGGAAGAAGGAGGAAGAGAGGTTCAGGGATGTTCAGGGTGTGGTTCCTGCTTCGGGTGGTCCAATCAACTCATGTGCAGAGCCCTTGGCAGTCATGGGGGGGGGGACTAGTGAGAGAAGCTGGAGGGGCAGGAGCTGGGGAGGGATCAGGAGCAGCTACCAGGTAGTCCACTGCAGTGGTGTAAGCTGGGCCTACTATAAGAGCTCGTGTCAGATGGTGCACAGCTCCATGTCTGCCTCCAGAGACCACTGCAGGACACACAGACAGGTTATGTGCTCCCACTGTAGGTCTTCTGGGGGTCACCTTCACCTGCAGGTCATGTGGGCCCCAGAGGCTGGCACAGAAGATATGGGGTCGTGCTTCACTCATAGCTGGTCCAGCTGTGAAGAAAAGTGAGAGGGGAAGTCATCCCAGGAAACAGGGTGCTGAAGCTCAGTTCTCATCTCAGAGCTGACATGGAAAGGTGATGGTTCAGACGATGACAAAGTGCTTCTAGAAGGACCATCTGTGGCCTAGACAGCGGGCCCTGTCCTGCAGGGTCATGGATGACCCGGAGGACTGGGGGGGGGGGTGGGAGCCTCGCCTCGCTACCCCCATGTCCCGGGGACAAACAGGCATGGGAAGGTGCTGGCCAGACTGGGAGCCTGTGGGCTGGAGAAGGGTGATGGGACAGCTCAGCTTCCCTCCATGCTGTACACACACTGGGTGTAGCAATGGTGGTGTTCCACAGGGAGAGGACTTGTACCCCTGCCTGCTCCCCCCTCCCTTCAGGCTCTCCTGGCAGGGCACTGGTGTCCTCTGCCTCACCACGCTGGCCTGGGAACGCACACTGCCTCAGGAGTGTGGGCATGCCTGTTTGCCATGTGTGGCACTGGTACGTGTTTGTCTGTGACCCCATAGTCCCTAGTGGTGGCTTGTGGTGGGAAAGTGTCCCACCATCGGGTTGGGGGTAAAGCATTCCTCTCCAGAACCCCTGTGAGCAAGAGTGCCAGGTTTCTAAGTGGCTGCCTCTACGGTTGTCTGCTCTCGACTGCCGCTCCATGTGCAGCCACATGTACAGGCTGCTGTGTGATCCCCAGGCCGAGAAGGCTGGCCAAGGACCACAAAGCCCCTTTCCACCCACTGCCTGCCCCCACCTTGTGTCCAAGGAAAGTAATGCAACTCACCTGATGGTCCTTCCCCAGTCTCGTCTGAGCCCTGGGTGACATCCTGGGGGAGAGGTACCAGCTCCAGGAATATAGCCATGCCCTCAGGGAGGCTGATGACAGATGTCTCCAGGCCCGAGTCAACAATGAGGGGAGGGGAGGGGAGGCCTCCAGCTGGGTGAAGAAGCTGTAGGTCTGGGGTGCCGTTCCTGACTGGGAACTCCTTTCTCTGGCCTGGCATAGGCCTGGAAGAGCCCCTTCGCCTTCATTCTGACCTGATCCACAGAATGTGGCTCTGCCCACTCTGGACCAGGCTATCAGCCATGCGGCCATACACATCAGCATTTCCCTGTCTGACATGGAGATCCAGGATGTTGGTCTGCTCCCCCCCAGATCTCAGTGAGATCCAGGATCTCCACGTCAGTCCACAAAGGCACCCTCCTCTTTTGGTCCAGGCAGGGGCTGGGGCTTGGGAGTTGGCTGCAGCTGGGCTGGCAGCCATGGATGTCTCAGATGATGTTCTGGGGTAGGTAGCAGAGGTAGAGCAGAGCAGGGCACTGCTGTGTGGCACAGGAATAGGACATCCTGCTGTGTGCCACAAGCTCTTTCCCCTTTGGCTGCAGCTTTAAGGGCTGCAGGGGAAGGGGAACTATAGAATTCTGACAAGTGTAGACAGAGTGGCCAGCAGGGCATCTGGGGGAAGCCCTGGAGGACACTAATTTCAAAATAACTACAGCTGCGCTGTTTACACACACCCTATTTTGAAATAGCTATTTCATAATAGGCATTATTCCTCGTAATACGAGGGTTACAGAAATCGGAAAAAGACGTCTGCTATTTCAATATTATTTCAAAATAATGCACTTGCTTTGTAGAGGCTCACTTTGTTATTCCAAAATAACTCTGCTGTGTAGATGTGTCCCTATTTAGCTTTTCTAAGCTTTCCTCCTTTAAAATAGTTCCGCATCCAAGCATTTTATGTAGAAAATATTTTAAAGAAATTCGAGCACTGAGTACATCCTTCTGAAAGGAGATTGACTATGAAGCATCCTTCACAATCTTAGCAGAAGTTCTAAGAACTGAATTTCAGCTGTGGGAGGGGACAGAAAGGATAAATGTATTTATTTTGAAAGTACACACTGGTACACTAAGTCCAACACATTATTCAAATTTGACTTTTTGTTTTTGCAATTCTATGGTATAGCAAAAAGAAAAGTATAGCTCTGGCTAAAAATTAAAGAAACACTATCATATACATTTGTTTTTCCTTAACTATTGAGTGGACGGAATAAATTCTGTCTCTTAATATTAAATTTTGGGGTCTTAGCATCCTTTTTACATACCACATAAAGACTTCTAAAGGCCCTGATCATCCTTGTTAGCCACATGCATGACGTACTTATTAGGCATAATTTCTTTCCTCACCAACCTATGTAGAAGCTAGATCCTGCACAAACAGAGATGGACATTCTGTTCTCCTTCTGACCGCCCCTAAAGATATTAGGTGCCAGCTTAGCCATGGTCACAGGCACAATTTGTTAGAACAGTTCCAATGAAGCCAGGATGGCAAAGAAATGGGGAGGAAGCAGGGAAGGGGAACCAATCTGAGATGAAAGTTCTGAGGTGCAGAATCTCTGGACGGAATCCTTGGGGATTTGCAAGGTTTGGACATGAACTTTGAAATCTCACAGCTCTCCTGGACATAACAATGCAGTAGGAGGACTCAAATATGCCCCTTGTCTACCAAGAGGTTGGGTTTTACTATGGGATTTGAGTCACAGCATTTAAGGATCCTGAGCTTGCAGTTTAGCTATTGTAAGCTTCTAAATAATTTCAATAATATCTTATAATTTCAATGATGTCTTATAATTTACCAAGGCTTCAGATGAGCTAAAGTGACACCTTTTTTTGTTCCATTTCATATCACAAGCCCCAACTGCAAAAGTATTTATGCTACACTATTTCCTATCTTTTGCCACTTGAATCTAAAGAGACTAGAACATATCAAAGTTGATTATATGGGTTTTCTATTCACTGGAAGTAACTTTGGCATGGTGATGATAATTAAATACAATCATACAGAAAGAGAGGGCAGTTTAACAACAAAAGAGGCACGAGTCCTTGCCGTTAATTATCAAAGTCTATAAAAGGCATGTTAAGCTACACACTTGTATCTAATAAGTAGTTCCAATTGCATTCATTAGTTCTGGGTGAAAGTAAATACATTATACACTACAAACAAAACCAGGTAAAGATATGCATTTATCAGTCTCCTCAGAAAATGCTGAAATATAAATGGTCCTAGTTCGCTTATATTTCATGTTGGTCCTTTACTATGACTGAAAATAAGCGTTCTTCCCCTTCCCTTTTAAAATAATTTTAAAACACTAAAAAAAAATGTGTACACATAAATGTGCTCTTCCCATACTTGAGCACATATGTATCACAAGTTGCACAATATAGCAAAGTTGGGGAATTCTCCCAATTTTGAAATTTTAAACTGTTCCATATACATAGTGAAACTTTTCATTTTAATCACAAAAATCATTTGAATAATTCTTAGGGATCAAATTAAATTTAATTATATACATCCTTAATTATACCCAGCAGATATATCAGATGTGCAGAAACCAGTATTTAATGAATAATGCCAAGGGTGGTTCGAACTGGTTCAAACAGTTTGTTCATACACCAATGCTTATTTTTTTAACATAAAGATGGATAAATTTCCAGTTATAATAGAGTTCTGTGCATGCTTGGATTGTTTTGACTTTCTATTCTAATGTTCAAAACATAGCTGACATTAAATAAAAATCACTTGTATTTCTGAAAGTGTTTGTTTTGCTACCCAGAAAATTCTGTTAGTGTTGGCTAGCTATACAATATATGATAATGAAAATACATTTTTCAAAGGAAAAAGTTTTATTGAATACACCTCTCTTACCTTTTATGTGCTTCTGTCAGTGACTTCTCTTCATTTTCTTGTTCGATTTTAGCTGCACAACAGACAGGAAATAAATTAGCTATAAGATGAATAGTTCACAAGTTTCTTTAGTGACAATGTTTTTCATTACAAGATAAATACTTTACAGGACATTTTCAATTTCTAAGAATGCACATCAGGTTATATTGGAATAACTATCAATTCCAAACCCACCCTAAATTAGAACACAGCCACATTTTAAAAGAATAAGTTCAAAAGCAGCTTCAAGAGAAAAGCTCTCAGTAAACACAAATAAATGTTTGTGTTATATCTTTTTCATGATCACCTCATAAAAAAAAAACTTAAAGTAGTAGACCTTAAGGAGAAATACCCTAGAATGTCCTCTGAAAATCAACATACGTGGGCTCCTATGGACCAAGAGGGGAATGTTCCAGGAAGAACTACTGAAAAATACCCTTAAACCAGACCCCCCTAATATTTACATTTGGTGACTGTCAGTAAAAGCCCCATAGTTGATCTACCTATTGGGGAATAGCCTTAGGAAACAGGCATTTCTAAGAAATACAGGATCCAAAACAGGAACAAATGCGAGCACATACACAAAACTCACAATTAGTGCATTGTCAATGTGGGTCTCATTCCTGCAGTCAGAGACAGCTACCGTTTTGTGCTGACAAAGAGAAATCTAACCACTGAGCCATATTTGCAATACTCTTGTGAAGAGTCTATTTTCCAAATTAAATTTTTTCTTTTGAATTTAATGTTATTCCAATTTATCTTATCGTCTTGGTACAAAGGCACACAAAGCTACAACACATTTAAACTCAGAGTTTTTACTAGTCTTGAGACTAACAGCAATGCTTGCTATGTGCATGAGCAAGCTCAGATAAAACTCATTCCTGTGCACAGGGATAACAAATAAAACATGCCCAACTTAAGTCCTGCATAAGCCTTGTATTTTAACAGGCAGTACTTCTGCCTGGAATCTGATTTCCCTCTTTGGTCCATCAGAGCAAAAGTTTGCTGTCTTGCAGAGTGATTTGCAAAGGCTATTTTGAAGGTGTTAGTGAATCTTAAGGGGCATAGAGGCTGTTTTGTGTCCCAAGAGATGATTGTAATTCAAAGCTGAATTTCTACACAGAATAGTAACACCACAAAAATCTAAAAAGATGCATATTTTTCATTCAGTTTACCACTTCACAGCTGCCAGCCATACCCGTCAAACAATGCATGCTCAATGTAGCCCCCACATTATAGGTATATCACCTCTGAAATACTAACTTCTTCATTTTAAAAAGGATGCTACTGCATCCTGAAACAATTAGCAGTTGCAACAGTGGTCAGCAATGATCAAAAAATGAAACCTGGGAGTAAGAATAATCACCAACGATGACTCTTTCCAACCATATAGCTTAAAAAACTTTACAGAGGCGGGCCTATTTTACAGAGGGGGAAACTGTGGCCATAGAGATGCAAAGTGATTTACCCATGGTTAGTTGGAGCCAGGATGTGAATCCATGATCATGACTCCCACTCCAGTATATGCCCATTCAGCTATATGTTTTTAGGGTAGGGATCAAGAACCTGACCCTAAAGCCTTTGCTATTGGTGCGGTGCATACTAGCAGGAGTTGGCATCAATAACATTCCATGTAGGAACATGCATTGTTTCCAGCAATAGTTATCTGAAAGTTCAGGCCTTTTTTCAATGTTTAATAAACAAGCCACAGTAAACTTCAGCAGAAGTGGGTAAAATATTCTCAAGAAATTGAAGAGCATGTGAAGCCTGCCTGATTATGGGTTTCATTAGTTGTTTGAAACTCAGCCCAGATTCTTCTAAAGATTTGTGTAGCTTCATAATGCTTTGGAGTGAACCGAGGCTGACTTATGGGTTTGCATGAGAGCCTTCAATGGCTTTGGATGCAAAACCAGGTGATGCTTGGCAACTTGAGATGAGCTTATTATAATATATATTGTACAGGATTTAAGTTATATATAACTTCAGTCCTGTAACTCAAAATGACACCCGCGAAACAATTTGGACGAAGACCGAAGAAAATGGTTGCAAAGCTCCCTGTGAAGCAGAAGCACCACTCTCACTTTAGGGTCACAAAGTATCTCTATGTAGAACTGCTAAAATGAAAATAATTCATCACCGAAACATTTAACTTGGGCTCCTCTAAGCTGTTTATAATTCACTGCACAAAATTTAGGCTCACTAATGTTTGACAAGCTCATGTCAGTGGTTTTTAAATGCCTGTAAAGTATCTGAAAGTCATAACTAAATATCATTCCCCACTATTTCCAAAACGACTTGGTTCTGACAAGATAAATTGTTCAAGTTTTTTTTCTCTTTTTTGGCCATTAGATGGTTTGCAAAATCATGCAGGCCAATTATTTACTCTATAAAAATGAGGAAAATATTCCACACTTTACTGTTTGAAATTGCACAAGCATGAATAATATTACTCCAAAAAAACATTCTTTGGTCAGCCTGAAGCATGACTGAAAACAACTGCACACTAGAGCACATAAAAAAAAATTAGACAAGAAAAGTAATTTTAACAAACATCCACAGAGAGCGGGGGTGGGGATCCTTTTTTGGGTTGGGGGCTACTGACCCTCAGAAAAATCAGTTGGGGGCTGCACACAATTGAGAAGCAAAAACACACCCAAACAAAACCTCATTGACATGGCCCCTGACTGAAGAGAAAAACACTCCCTACATCCCCCTTGCACACCAGAGTGTGGGGTGTGTCCAGGCTAGTAGATTTTGTGTGTTCCAATTCCACTGGAGCACCACCACAGGCTCCCCAATGCCGGGGGTGGTGAGCCCTGACCCTCAGGGGCCAGATCTAGGCAAGCTGGGGGCTGCATCCATCACCTGGGCCTTAGGTTTCCACCTCAACCTGGAGGGGGGTGGGGGAGGGGAGGAAGAAATAGCTACTCCCTCAATGTTACAGGGGCATAATCTCATTTTTGTTAAAAGTTATTTTAAACACACACACACACAACTCACACACATAAACATATATCCATGACCATCAGAGCTACATAGTCTTAGATTTCCTCCAGAGTTAAATAACCACTTGGCACAAGAGGAGGGAGAAAGGTGTGGGGAGTGAGGGTTGGAGTATGTTCTCCTAATTTTCTGCTAAGAAAGTGGTGATAAGATTTAACACTGTTAAAGAATAACATGAAAATGATTATGTAGCAACATGAAAGTAAGCAACAAAACTGTGAAAGCAAGTTAACGTCAAAATTAAAACAGACATCTTCACAAGTTCTCTAAAACCTAGCTCTTATGTAGTCTTTTTCATCGGGAGACTGTAAATATCCTTACTACATACTATCATTATTACATGGGTCTCATGCATTAGGGGTGATTTTTTATGGCAAACTTTTCCATAATAAAAATATTCCATGTGCTCGAGTCATCTTTGATGCTAACCTTCTGAAGTCTCAAAGGTGTCGTTCAGTCCACCTAAGGGATCACCAGTAACTGATAATCCCTAAACTTTACATCATTCATCAAGAAAAGAATTTGGGATGTGTCTACACAGCAGGGCTTTCCTCGAAATAGGCAAAAAAAAAAAAAGAGCTACGTCAATTGCGTAGCATATTTCAAAATAGCTTATTTCAAAATTGGGAGGAGCAAGACAGCACTTATTTCAAAATGAAGCACTCTTTCTCCACCTTCCCTTACTCCTTGTACAAAGACATTTACAGGAGACAGAGAAGAAGCCCTCCAGCTAGACAGTATTTTGACATTTATTTTGAAATAACATTAGTTATTTCAAAATATTGTTGCTGTGTAGACATACCTTAGTTTTTATTTAGCTGCTCCCATATTGTGAATATTCCACAGGGATCTATTTGGACTTAACAGCTCACATGGCATTGTAAGTATAAAATATATTGAACAGCAACACTCTTAAGGGTTTTGGAGTTCATCTTTTTTTTTTTTAATAAAGTGCTTGGGTATCAAAGAATCAAGGGCTAAAAAGTGACTTCTGATGAGATAAGTGAGATGAGGCACCTAAACATATACTAATACACTGAATTAATCTAATCTCATTATATATATAGTACATGGCAGGGTGTTCTATATAACTTATATAAGGGTATTACAAGAAGGAGGGAGAAAAATTATTCTTCTGAACATCTGATGCTAGGACAAGAATCAATCGGCTTAAATTATAACGGGGGGGGTGTTGATTGGACGTTCTGAAAAGCTCTTTAGCTGCGAGGGTGGTTAAGCACTGGAATAAATTGCCTAGAGGGGGTTTGAAATCTCCATCGTTAGAGATATTTAAGAGCAGGTTAGATAAGCATGTATTAGGGATGCTCCAGATCAGTATTTTTAAACTTTTTAAGACTGAGGAACACCAAATAATATTTTTTTTATGAGGAACACCAAGGGTTTTTTTGATGAGCCCCTTTAAGGGCGGCCATTTTGAATTTTGTTGTTCTCTGTGGCACATCTCCGACTGCCTCATGGCACACTAGTGTGCCGCAGAACGCAATTTAAGAAACACTGCTCTGGATGGTGCTTGGTCCTGCCATAAGGACTTGACCTCTCAATGTCCCTTCCAGTTCTAGTATTCTATGATTCTATGATTGTTTAAGCTTTTATCATCAGGATATGTTCCTTATATTTCATGTATATTTGCCCTACTTTAGTTTAAAACTCTAGATTTCCTTCGGCCTTAATTCTAGTATATAACTTCTGACTTGCATCATTTCTCCACACATATTTGTATACAAAGTATCATAGCTGTTTTCGGTTCATTTCTCTCAACAACAGTATGCATGCATTGTTAAAACTGTTTTTCCTATCTCACCTTTCAGGTCATATATTTCCTGTTATTCTTTGTGTTCTATTTTACTGTTGTACACCTGATTATAAAATATAGAACACTGTACACAGTATTACAAGAAAGGCTTCACAAATACTCAGTCTACTAGAATTATCAATATGTACACATAACACAATGCCATAGGTCTTTATTCAACAGCTTTTCACTTTAACTTCCTGGAGGCCCCAATCCTGCAGAGACTTAAATACATATATAACTTCAAACTTGAGTAGTCACACTGAAGCCAGAAATTCCAGTAAGGAAATTCAAAGCATTGAAAATAAAATAATAATAAATAATAAAGAAGAAGAAGAAGAAGAAGAAGAAGAAGAAGAAAAAAGAGAATAGGAGGAACATATACAGATTATCTAGTAAATGAAGATGCTTAGAAATAAATGTTATTTATATTCCTGCAAATTTAGTTTAAAAAATATACAACATGAAATCGAATATAGAGAGTGTGAATATAGAGAGTTATGTATTCAAGGAACGGTTTGCATGCATAACCCTTTTCACTTAGATGATTTATCATACTTCAATTATACCATGCTCAAGTCCTGGCATGGCTGGGTCTACTTAATACAAAAATTACCAAATCTTTTTTTTTGTATTCCGTCCTCCCAACATTCTCCTATATTCTTCTCCTATATTCATCTGAGCAGATGTCTTTGAATTTTTTATATTGAACTTCATTTGACAATATTTGTAGGAAAGTAAATGCTAGCGTACTTAATCTTCTCAGTATTCTCTTTACTGCTCTATATTCTGTGTTGCCAACTCCTTTAAATTCTCTTATCTATAAATCTGAACGTGTTATTGTTAATCTCAATTTCCAGATCACTTATACCAGCCCTAGAGTTAACAGTGCCATGGAGACCATAAGTTGAACATAATTATCTTTCAACCCACAGAGATTATTCTGTTTCTGTACCATTGTAGACCTTATTTGAGAGGTTGAATTTATAAAGAGGAGTTGGGATTGACTGTGCAAAGGCCTAAATTCTATATGCTTAGACAAACCAGTGCTGCATTTCCCATTGCAAGGGTGGCTTTTATTAGCAGCTATAAATTGTATTTATCATTGACAGTGAGGCTAAGTAAACACTAGCTGGAACTTGTAAGAAAAAAAAGGCTACATATTTCCCAATTTGGGAAACCAGCCACCTCAATTAGGCAGAGAAAAATCAAGGATAAAGGAGAGACTTGCTCTGGAGAGAGGGTGTGAGAAGTGGGAAAGAGAGCTCTGAATTCCTTGTCTCTTTTCTCCTCTAAGATCTGTGGTGTCCTTGCTGGTCCTTCAGCCAGTACTCTCATCTCAAGACAGGGAGAGAAGACAAGGGAATAAACAGTTCAACAGCCCACCCAAATCAAAGCCCTCATGCTGCACCAGAAATAAAATGTACCATTCTAACCTATAGAAGTATTGCCTAAATTCCCAAGAGTAACAATTATCCCCCGCCCTCCCCGCCCCTCGCAAGCAGGGTTCAGTTCACAAAGGACTCCAAGGGTCGCCTTTACAATGGTATTTATAATTATTTTATGCAGACACTTCTATAACACTCACCACCATAGAATCCAACTCTCCAACAATATTAAGGATAGAAGATCAAGGCAGAATAATAGGGTAAGATGACAAAGGGAACTCTCTTGAGAAAGCTCTTTCCTTTTCCTCCTGTTCTTCCCCTCTCCTTATCATGCTTTTATGCGTTCACTTCTGGTTTAACTTTTTTGGATTTTCTTGTTTTCTCTCTTGGTAAGATTAATATCCCTTGATATGGTCAGGGAGAGCAGTGGCATTGGAGAGCAAGAGAAGCTGTGAGTATACATGGAAAATAGCAGAAATAAGTGTGTCCTGAAGAAGTATTTAAAGGAGGTGTATGTAACAATAATCTTCAGACCATGACAGTGGCGAATATTTGGTGGCTCCTACAATGAAACCCTTTGTTGAATCTTGAATGTACATGATCCCAAGAAACTGCCTACAGAAAATGTATTTAAAATAAACCGAAAACTACGGCTTACTAAGTACTGTGTGAGCAAATGTCTTGGGATAAGCCCAGTTACAAGTCTATGCAATTTAGAAAATATGCTGAGCAGGCTTTGTGGTAATAAGAGGAGATCTAGTCTAACAGCATTCAAATATCCATATTAAAGTTTTACTTCACCACGACTTTTTGTTGCTGTTCCGCATTCTGAGTTTGGCCCAACGATTACTGTCTACAGTCACCAACTGAACCAAAATCCTTTTAGTTGCTTAAGCTATTTCTGCTGAAACTGTTCCAAATGACTGTGAGCAAGCACAGGCGCAAAATTGCCATCCCATCTGATCTCCTGCTCTCATTTTAGGGAATATCACATCTTCTCAGGTTATTGAATATAGGAAAGCATGTGAGTAATCTCAGATGGAAGGCAACAAAAATCCATTCATCTACTTGTCAATGGTCTACATCTCTTTTTCTTCTTTTTTTTAATTTTTATTGAGAAGTGTTAACTACTATTTATTTATAATTAGCTATTAATGTTCTTTCCAGTCCTTTTCATGTGTAGTGAGGTTTTTTTTTTAAAAAAAAAAACAGATATAGTTCCTTTACGAGTCATTATCCCACTACAGTTTTCAATACTTCTACTTACACTGAATTGAGATCCAAGTACATAATAATACATGATGTATAGATGTTCTACAGTATACTCATGGTAAGGCAATATTGCGATAAAAAGATGCACCCACAGGGATTCACATGTCTGGATTTTTCATGACAACTATTTTCAACTTTTTGGCAGAAAGATTAAAAATAGACATTTTCTCTTTATGAAATTTCAATGGGCCTTTTAAATACTTCCGACTTCACTCTTCAAATGAGGGGTGTAAAACTCGTTGCTTATTGCAAGATTAAAATAGTCATGATTAATTGAACTGTTAAACGGTGCTTTAATACCATTTACTTCAATGTATTTTGGAATATCTGGATGTAGAAAAAAGGCATTTGGTGTCACTTGTCACCATCATCATCATTGGTGACCCTCAATGGAATTCTGGAAAGAGGTTATTTCCCATGGTAGAAGTTTGCACATGATTTCTTTTGATGTAGGGAAGTTGGTATGCCTACATGGTCCATAAGATCATAACATGCTAGAGGTCTGGGGCCCAGTGGCACAAAAAGTTTAAGATGACTGGAGATTTCCAGATTGCTGCACCCTTCATGTGCATTGAGATCCAAACACGCTCTTCTGCCAAATTCACCATTGAAGACCTTGGGGATTGCATCAGACTTTTTTTTCTAGGACCGTCCCTCAGACCTGTTTGGCTTGGAGTATCTGAGTCAGACGCCACCACCAGAAGGTTATCTTTTTTAGTGGTTCAGGTTCTGTAGTCTCTGTATTGCAGTGTTGTTCCTTTAAGATTTCTGACAGCATGATCCATGCCTTGTCCCCCTCAGATTTTGGAAGGCACTTGGACTTCTTAAACCTTCAGTTGAATGCTGTCACTATCTTTAGAGATCTCATGTTGGTACCTTTTTTAGTTTTGCCAAATCTGTGTGAAAGTGCTTTTAAATTGAACAACATATGCTAGATCATCATTCTAGAATATATGGCAGAATGCAGGTAAACCCATGGAACAGGAGACATTAAATTCTCCCCCAAAGAGTTCAGTCACAAATTTAATTAGCACATATTTGAACAAGCATCATCAGCATGGAAGCATGTCTTCTGGAATGGTGCGCAAAGCACAAAGGGGCAAATGTTTAGCATATCTGCTACGGAAAATACCTAGAAATGCTGGCTACCAGTCTCAGGACCAGCCCACAACATTTTGGCACCTGAGGTGGGGAGCTCAAATGATGCCCCCACGCTTGGGCCAAAACTTTGAAAGGTCTCAATTCTGCCTTCTTCCCGTTTTACTCCTCTCATGGTACTGCTCTGCTACCTACCTCAATAAAGGAGAACTAACAACTTAAAAAGCCATGTTCAAAAAGTGTGAACTAGTGGTACCCCCTGCCCCATGTCTGGCTCCTGAGGCAGTCGCCTCAGTTCACCTCATGGTAAGGCCATCCCTGACCACTCTTCATGTAGAGGCAAGTCCCATGGAGCAATCCTATACTTAAAATTAGTGATAAAACTTGATGTGGAGGGATTGTAGGGACAGAGGAATTATGATGTCACAGCTAATTGACAACGATACATTTAAATCATCTCTAGATCTTCAGCAATGATTTTTCCTGCCCTGCTCTGGAGCATGGGAAAATCTCCAATTAAAGCATTTACATATTAATTCAATTGGCCCAGATGCATTAGGAATTCTAGAACTTCCAGAACTTTTATTATGGCTGACCTCACAGCTAAAGAACAACCAACATTCCATAGAAAGGGAATGCCAAAAGTTGTCAAAGCAATTTGGGTTGACATTTTAGAGATCGATAATTAATGCAGAATCTGAAGGTAATATGTTGCTTCCCCACTCATTGCTTTATCCTAATCTCTTCATTTACTTTGTGGATTATGATGAATCTGGGATTTTTTGTATATTTGTTATATTTGGGAAAATTATTAAAAATCACAAATCATTCCAAACAGAATTGTGTAAACACAATTTCTGAACAACAAAAGAAACAAAACTGAGTTTATGAGACATGGAAGAAAGTGCGCCAAAATTTAATGAACAGATGAATATAGAAAAGGCAGTGACAACTGTGTACTATGTCGACTTTTCTTAATTTCCTTTTTTTCCCTTATTATTCCTGCCAGTCGAGATGACAAATTCACTCGGTCTCTAGGCAAGGTGTGTGTGTGGACAGGGCGGTGGCGGGGGGCTCAATGCTCCTAGAAGTGGTGGGGTCTCAGCTGGAAGGGGTAGGACTGGGGCAGGGGGACCTCAGCACTGCCCAGATCACACCACACCCCCTTCACTAAAAGATTTCTTAAATAGATTTCAATTAATATATGCAACAGAAACAGAATACATGATGGCAGAGAGTACATAAAAAAGGTTTTATTGGGACACCTTTTGGTGACCTGCATAAACTCTCTTGTCAGTTCTGAGTACTATACTGAGCTTTTTCAAACATTTGCCCACAAAGCCTTCTTTTACCTGACTGCACCATGAGAGACACACTGCAAGCATAGATTAACATTTATGCCACTAAATGAGTTCTTGCACAATGGCTACAGAGAACGGACTCCACCACTGCAATGCATTGGCTCTCTCATAGGGTCTGAAACAAGGACAATATATTTGAGCAGTCTTAGTGATTCACACAAAATTGAATGTGCAATAAGATTACTATGTGGTAATGCAAACCAAATGAGATGTAGTCAACTGAGGTACAAGACAAATTTCATGCAATACATATGTATTTACTCATATTACCACATTTAAGGGCGCGTCTACACAGCAGTGTTATTTCAAAATTATTTCAAAATAATGGGTATTTTATTCTGAAATCTGAAACTCACATTTTATGAGGAACAACACCCATTCTGAAATAGTTATTTCAAAATAGGGTGTGTATAGACAGCACAGTTGTAGTTATTTCTAAGGAAATGGCCTCCAGGGCTTCCCAAGGGTGCTCTGCTGGCTACTCTGTCCACACTCATCAGGACTCTATAGTTCCCCTTCCCCTGCAGGCTTTAAAGGTGCAGCCTCAGGGGAGACAGTTTGTAGCACACAGCAGGCCCTGCTCACACTGCCACACAGCAGCACCCAGATCTGCCAATCATGCTGCCATGACAGATCACAGGACTGCACCTGAGCCCCTCACAGCTGCAAGCACAGCTGCAGGCAGCTCCTAAGCATCTGCCTGGGGGTAGAAGAGGTGAGGTCAAAGACACCAAGCCCCTGCTGGGGAAGACACCAAGCTCCTGCTGGGAGGGAAAGGAAGTGGAGGGGACCCCATTAGCACTCTCTTCCCCAAGCAGCATCTACTGCTCACACACATCTTCCCCCAACACCCTCTCCCCTCCTCTCCTGCAGCAGGCCCGGGCTGGAAGGATACCTGTCTTCTCCTTGTAGGATGCTGCCACTGCCAGTCCCAATGTGTGCATGGTACAGAGGGAAGCTGAGCCACTCTCAGGCTCCCAACCTGGCCAGCACCTTCCCATGACTGCTTGTCCATGGGATGTGGGGGTAGCGAGACTCCCCCAGGGACATCCATTCCCCCACAGGAAGGGGCCCACTGTCTAGGCCACCAGTGGCCTTGCTCCAAGTACATCACTTTCATCTGACGCTAGAACTTTCATTGTTGGCACATATATGAGGGTTGGGTTTCAGGAGGGGGAGGGCTCAGTTCGAGGACAGGGAAGACCCTATTTGGACACAGACTGGCTAACCTAGTGAGGAGGGCTTTAAACTAGGTTTGACAGGGACAGGTGATCAAAGCCTGTGGGTAAGTGGAGAACATGGAGACCTGGGATATAGGTCGGAAATGGGAGGGAGTGTGGGCTATAATGGCAGAGAGAGAGAGGTGAGTCAGGGCAAAACTGTGAGGCAAGATCAAATCAGTATCTTAGGGTATGTCTACACTAGCTTGTTAATTCGAGCTAGGTAGACAAATCAGGCAACCGGAGTTGCAAATGAAGCCTGGGATTTAAATATCCCGGGCTTTATTTGCATGTTCCTGTCCGGCCGCCATTTTTAAATCCCCTTAGTTCGAACAAACTGCCCATGGCTACACGCAGCGGTTTAAAGTTAATTTGAACTAAGTCCTTAGTTTGGATTAATTGTTACACCTCATTCCATGAGGAGTCTACTACAGGTCACCTACCCAGGTGGAAGAGGTGGATGAGGCTTTTTTTAAACAACTAACAAAATCATCCAAACCCCAAGATTTGGTGGTGATGGGGGACATCAACTATCCAGATATATGTTAGGAAAATAACACAGCGGGGCACAGACTATCCAATAAGTTCTTGGACTGCATTGGTGACAACTTTTTATTTCAGAAGGTTGAAAAAGCTACCAGGGGAAAGCTGTTCTAGATTTGATTTTAACAAATAGGGAGGAACAGGTTGAGAATTTGAAAGTGGAAGGCAGCTTGGGTGAAAGTGATCATGAAATCACAGAGTTCACAATTCTAAGGGAGGGTAGAAGGGAGAACAGCAAAATAGAGACAATAGATTTCAGGAAGGCGGATTTTGGTAAGCTCAGGGAGCTGATAGGTTAGGTCCCATGGGTGAGCCACTCACACAGCTCCATGAAGGTGTCCTTCTGCATGCAGAAGTTCTGGAGCCACTGCTAGTCATTCTACCGCTCCATGACAATCTGGTCCCACCAGTTGGAATTGGTGTCCAGTCACCAGAAGCGGCAGTGTATGGTGTACAGGGAAGGGCAGAGGGATCAAACTGCATAAGCAGTACCCAGAAAGAGGAGAGGAGGTGCTCTGCAATGAACTGGAGGTCTTGCACCTGCAGAGCCACAGGGGCAGTAACTGAAAGCAGAGGTGCGACATGGGGTCTAAGAGCCATTGATTGCTGGGAGGCAGGTCCAGCTCCATGACTGGAGTGCTATGGGGTCTGTGAAGGCAACCACAGTGGGCAATGAAAAGGCTTTGCTGTCCCTGAAGGAGGTAGGCAAAGGAGAGGAGCCTGAGACACGACTATACAAGGTCCCTTTAAGCTTGAGCCTCAGATAGCTTCAGGCAGCAGCTCCAGGAAGTGACTGCTGTCCTGATGCCCTGCCTGAAGTGCTTCCAGGTGGCTTTAAATGTGATTTAGTGTCCAATGAGTGTGGATGCTCCATTTCAAAAAAGCTCAGAGCTATTTCGATGGACATTTGCTGTGTAGACGTGCTATTTCAAAATCAGGTATTTCAGAGTTTCTATTCCCAAAATAGCTTATTCTGAAATAAGCATGCAGTGTAGACGTACCCTAAAGGTCTGAAATATTTAAAAAGATGACTTTGATCATTTAAAGTAGACATAACACGAATATGAAACTGTTAAACAATTAATGAGATTGACGTTTTTCCCAGTATAAAGCATATAAAGTATTCTGTTTTCTTATGGTCATTATTCTGTATTTCAAGAAAATTTTTCAAAAATAGGAAGTCTGAGAGGGTAAGATTTTATGTTTTTCTTATTTCAGACCCATTTTGCAAGAGACTGCAGATGAGTGCAATCCAGGCAAAAAAGTTGATCTTGTCTATACCACGTGAGGTCTTGGATTACTACAGGGATGGTGAATGGAGCAGAATGGAGTGGAATAAGAGAATGGGGGTTTGGCCTTGAGTGGGTGACATGTGGATGAAACATGAGTCTAATGCTGCGATTTCTTCTGGACCTCACCACTTGGGGAAAGTCTGCTTTTCAGTGTCTAACTACTAGGTAGGCTCAGAATTTATAGGGCCAAATGGAGCTGCATTATGGATCCATAGCTCAGAATTCAAAGTTACATGAAAGACTAAGGATGCTGATAAGGTGGCAGATAGAGGGTTAATATTTGGAAGCTAAGGTCATTATTGCTAATTTTACCTTTTCAGAATGTATACAGCATTGTAACTTATTTTGTTTTTTGTTTTAATTGTATGTTTAAAAATGGTGTTTAAAATTAATAGTTGTTCATACATAGTTATATACTCATACAACCCCCTAACTACCTTAATGAAGTTTTTGGCCTGGGAATTTTTAAATAACTGAAGAGGTTCCATATTGTATATTCCTAACATTATTGTAAGTCCCATTTTATTTGTTTAGAAAATTATGGAAATATCAAAGAATTATATTACTCTCTTTTAAAAACAATATATTTAAAGAACAATAAGTTGCAAGTAAAGCAGTCTGAAGGTAAGAAACACCAGAATTAAAGTAATAGGGTTATGTGCATTATGAGAGGGTCTCTCTCCACATCATGTAGGAAGTCTGTGGCAGAGTCAGGAACAGAGCCCAGATCTCTTGGGATACAGTCCACTGCCTTAGTCACAAAGGAACATTCTTGCTCTTCTTACTTTGCCCAATTCATTACCCACCATTTGCACTGAAAGAAGCAGGGCAGAACAAATAGCCTGTAATTATATAATTAAGGACTTGATCATAATTCACATACATGGGGAAGGGCAAGCTAAGATTGCATGAAAAACCTTAATTCTGACATTTCCTAACCTTTGTGGGGGTGACTTTGCAAACTTTACATCCTTTCAGCATAATTTTGATATGTAATTTCCTAGATTCAAAAAATTACATAAATCCCCAAACCAACTGAGCAAATTTTATCATGTGAAACCATACCAAGGCACATGAGGGTCACCATCAGGATTGGAATGGGAAGCTTTTACCTCTATAGCACAGATGTCTACAGCTTGACCTGCAAGGGTAATTGGTGGTAATAGCAGGCTATTATCTTCTAGGTGTGCCAGTCACTAGAGGTGTAAACGTGACACATTTTGCTAATTACACAACTGTTTTCTAGATAGTAGTGGACTATCGAGATTCCTGATTCCTGATCCATAGCCCTGGATGGAAGTGGTTATAGATAGCATAGCCAAGCACATAAATTTGGCATATTTTATCTCCAAGACAGTCGGACTGTGGATTGAGCCTACAACAGTAGAGATATGGTGTTACTGCCAACACTACATGAAATGACCTTGTGCAACCAGACTGTTAAATAGGCAGTATGATAGTGACCTACCTTCGAAGGTAGGAATACGGGGCCTTCCTCAGTAATAAGTGCAGTGGTGTGCATAGAATTATACCAGTATGGGGGACCTGCGATTAGAATGCACCATCTTTTTCTGGCTGTCAATGCAGCAATACTTCCCAAAGTGGCCGCTGCTGCTGCCACAGCCTGTATAGAGTCTGTGGGGCCAGGAAGCATGCTTGGTGCACATGGAAAATTCAGCAATTGCCTCTAAAGGCTTCCCTTGACTGCAAACTTATATTACAACCTAATGTTGCACCCATTCCACTAACGGAAACCTTTAACTCAAATTGGTTACACCATGAGGGGCCATAAACTAAAGCTTGAGTGAGTACAACTCATCCACTGATAACATGGCCACTCTGCAGTGAGTTTGTAGGCTAACTCCACTAGTCCAACATTGCCTTTCCACAATTCCACCCATGTGTCTAGAAAAGACAGATAAGTTCTCTCATTGGAAAATAATTCATAGAGCTTACTTCAGTGCAAAAAATCCAACCCCGTGGGATATTCCCATCAAAGCCTTGCTTCTGCATGAATGAGTGCAGTACTGGTAGGAAAACAACAGTTTGACTGTTATTCTGCAGCATGGATGCTTACTCTTTCAAGTTAGCTAACTTGAGGGGAGTAGCTCATGTATAGAAAACTTGGGTTAACTTTGCCATGAAAACATACATACCATAAAAGTCTTTACCAAGCATTTGCAAATGGCAATTTTCAGACACTTACAATTTGGCTGAATCTCAGTACGTTTTAAGGGGATAGCAAAAGGTACCTGTATAACAACAGGATCTCCTCCCTGCCAAATTTCCTGTTTCAAGCCATACAGGCACTAGAGCTCTTCAAAGAAACCATCAGAAAATATGTCGTTCTTTGCAAAATGACTAAGATACTAATTTTTACTGTATATGCTATACTGATTCCCTAATTTCCTCCTTGGAAGCAGCAAATTTGCTTTTACTGAAACCTTTTTGAAAAAAAATTGCCTCTGGCAGCAACAATTTCAGCACAAATGGTTCAAGTTTAGCAAAGCAATATGCAACATAAAACAGATGTCTCACAAGATGGATGACTCTTTAGGTAGAGCTAGGGTGGCTGACTCTAGGTGGAGCTAGGGTGGCTGACACTTTAAGTGGCGCTCGACCTAGCTCCACCTGTGACTATTCAGCTGCCTCAGTAGATACTTTGAGACCAGGGATTGGGCAATACCTTGAATGACACCTGGTCATCAAAGTCAGCAAGGAGCTGTGGAGAGTAACATCTTGCAAGATGCGGGAGGGGAAAGAACCCAGTGGATGACTCAGGCAGATGACCTGCAAAGTGTAATTCTGCAGGGAGCAGGTTAGGAAGGAGAGAGGAGCCTTGCAGCCTCATCTTAATTCTTCATTGGGTAGTCTATGGAACATAGTCTTTCAGGGAGTAGACTGACTCTTGCAGGAGACTCCAGATTAGAGAGGAGAGAACGTGATATGTAATATGTATTAAACTATGTTATTTCAAAGTTAGCCATACCATTTGTAAAGTAATTAAAACAAAAATATTAGAAAACTAACTACGTGCATCATTTCAGGGTCCACTGATAACATATTGACTGACATGCACATGGATTGATTCTTTCCCCTAATGTAGGTGTAGAAGTCTAATAGGATAACTTTTCTGCTTTTGCTAGGCCTTACATATTTACTTACTTTTCCTCCTTTTTACATATAAAATTAAACCTGACAAGTTGCAATATTTTAGTTAAAAGTGAAACTAATACAATTGTACTAAATGTATAGCTGCTCCTATAAAGTTCTTCTCTAGCTCCTTGCCAGAGATGTTTAACCACATGTGCCCAGCTCTCCACACCTACTGGAAGATTGTTTCTCCTTTTCTAGTTTCTGCTTGGCCATGCTAGCAATAAGTATCAATGAAATATACTGTAAATGTATGAAGTTATTTTGAACTGGTGAATCCCATTATACAGAAAAGCTACCTTCTCTGAAAAGCATCACAAAAACATTCCAAGCTATTTAACTGTGTGAAAAGTTACACATTTGACTCAAAGTTAAAAACTTGTTGCTATGTAGAAACTGAACTTTAAATACAAAAGAACTTAAACTTTATTTTACTTTGTCCAGAACACACATTATATATATAAACACACAAATCCCCCCAAAGGTGCCAAAAGTTGTCCCTCTGTTTTTCTAAATGATCTTGTGTGTTCAGCCTAGCTGAACAGACTCATCGATTATGCCTACATAAACAACAAAAGCCCTTAGAAAAAATATCTAGATCAAAAGCCTGTCAAACACTGAACAGGAAAGAGAAATCCTGCTTTAAACATGGCCTCTTTCAAGTCTGAATTCAATCCCACCAAGTAAAAACAAAGGATTTCATAATGGAAAGTATTTTAAAATTACTTTATTTTTGGAACTTAACCAAAGGATTCTTTTCTCCTATATGTTAAGCTCTATCTTTCATATAGTAACACTGTGACAGAATTTTGAAAAGTAGCCTTTGCAAAGTTTAAAGAAATGTAGACTAATTTATTTAGAACACATCTATGCTCATAACCCTACTTGTAATAATTTCCATTAGAACATGCAAATGATATTTTTAACTTTGCTACTCTTCTGAGGTAATGGGTTTTCTTCTTCCATCAATGATCACACAACTCCCAATAATGCCAAAAGGAGTAACAGCTGTATATTTTGATGGGAGACTACAACTTCAGGTTTCAGGTTTTTTCAGTATCTTTTTTTCTCTCTCTCACCCAAAACGAATAAAAGTGTCAGAGAAGGGGATCACCTTGAGAAACTAAATGTCTGGCTAGCATGTAACAAACAAAACAGAATGATAATACTTCCACATTATCATTCTGTGGAATTCACTGTTGCAGGAATACAGTCTCAAAAACTGTGGACAGATTTAAATAATGTTTTCATTGTCCTTTCTTAAAAGGATAAAGAAGCATCACTGGAGTTTCTTCTGGTGTATTCTAGTATAAGTGAAATAAATCTCATGTTCAATCCATTGTTTCAGATTTAAAAGAAATGCATAGCACAGTTATTAGACCTTAAGTTCTAGGTCCTAACTAATCATCTTACTGAAATAATTTCTATTACATATTGACAAACAACTGTCAATTTATTGTTCTGCCTTCCATGTGCATAAGATTACTTGCTTTGACACTAATTCAGATGCCCCAAACAATTACCAGCTAAACACAATCATTGTGGCATCAAGTACAGAACCTATGCCTCTTTGATCCCAAAGCGGATATTACCAATTGTTTTAGGATACAGCTAAAGACCTGTGAAGACTGACCCTTGTAAATTTTAGGATCTGGTAGTTTGTATTTGATTGGTCAAGTGGTGTTTTGGCTATAGCCATCAATCTAAATACCTAAATAAGTCTATTCAATAGTATGGGAAGTCATAGGAATTGGTGGACACATTTTGAATATCACCACAAGAGTACCAATTTACCTTTGATGATCCAGTTAGGAAGCATTTGTAATCTGACTAGCTCACTGCAAATAAATAACATGCACTGAGTACTATAATACAATCAATCAATGATCATTTTCATTTGTGAAAATGAGTTAACACCATTCTAGACAACAGCAGCACTGTTGACCTCAAAGGGAGAAACAGTGAAAACTCTCACTTTTCACACCATTGTTTATCCAATTATAAGGCAATATTTTTGTCTTCTATTATGTTGAATAGTTACACAAAGCTAGAGTGAGTACAGAAACAGTCAAAAAATAGACTGTGCTGGCCAGAAAAGCAGCATGGCCAAGTCGGCAGAGAACATTCTGATTCAGAACATTGGCTCACTAGTAGTGCTGTTGTGAACCTCTGTTCATAAACTAAAGCTATCTGCAAAACTGCCGAAACTTGACAGCGGGGTATTGCAACTACACTACCTATCCCCAGTTACGGTGCTTTCCTCCTAATGTGCAAGATTAGTATAGACACATTAAAATGTATACCTCCTGCAGCATTTTCCACAAGCCTATCCAAAGGAGTTCATTTGGGTTTGCCTTTTGTGTTTGCTTAGAAAATTAGTCACAAACTTTGCAATCTGAAGAGTGTCACAAGACCTCTGCTCTGCATACACCATGTTTTTGGCACACACACCAATCACTGCTTTAGAGAGGAGTCCAGATTTAAAAAAAAAAAAAAAAAAATCAAGAAACAAAAAATTGTGCAATTGTGTTTTACTAGCGTTGCAAACTCACGCTGAGTTCACACTCTTGAGACAACAGCATCTGTCTTTGCTGCCACTCAAGAGACTGACTCACTGACAGGACAGTACAATACCCCCACAAACTGTGGTGCATCTGATTACACGAATCCACATCTTTCTGTGATGCCAAAATAAACTGTCGCTTTACTTCCAATGTATAAACATTGTTCCTATAACTTCCCTTTGAAACATCTTGAAAAGGTTAAATGACATTTCATTACTTACCTTGATTAATGAATTTCTCCATGTTGTCTTTGAAAGGCTGGATGTGCTCTTCTAATGATACCTGATAAACTTTCCCTGCTTCTGTCTCGCATGCTGAAATCAAAATAATAGATTACTTCAGGGTGACATATTATGGTATAGATACAAATACCGCTGTAAAAATACATCAACTTATGTTAACTTATAGCCAGCAAAACCTGTGGGATATGATCCTCACAAACATACTACTTCAAATGCAAACAGTACAAGAAAATCCTCCTGGAGAACAATTTTGCTTCTGATCAAATGTTTCTGAATAAATGGCAAAGGCAAAAGAAACTGGTGCTCAAAGTAAGTGATGGGCTTGTAGGTGTCACAGACCATTCTTCTTGTTACCTTCTCGCTCTCAGCAGCCTGGGAGTAACCAGAGTTTTGTGGGGGAAAATAGTTGAAACACTTATTGTTTGAATAGTGAGAGATAATGAGAAAGGGGTGTGTGTGTGTGCATTTACCTCTTTGTGTGTCTGTTAGTTTTTCCCAGTCACATCTATTGTATTTTTTCCCATGTTCCATCAGAGTGAGCTCCGTATTTTATATATTTATTACATTACATTCCCCTGGATTTATTACATTATATTCCTCTTATTTCTTGAACTTCTCTTTCCGTTTCCATGTTCAGCTCTACCCCTCCTCACTCCATTTTAAGGTCCCATTCTCTCTCTCTCTTTTTAATTCTTTTTCTCTTGCTCTTCTCTTTCCTTGTCTTATTTCTTTCTACACATCCTTTCCTCTGCCTTTAGCCTCGCACAGTCTCCTCCTAATACTAAAATAGATTATCCTGCTCCTCCCTCTTCCACCCATCTACCCTTTCATCCCACATTATCTGAACCCTTCCTCCATGTATAAGCTACCTCTGCTTGTTCCCAGGAAAGGAAGTGGCAGGAGGAAGACTCTTGTGGATGATGTCATCTTCTCCCAGCTTCCTGAGTGCACTCTTCAGGGGTGACAAGCTGCAATATGAGAATTACTTGCTCCACGTTAGGCTTCGGGAACAAGTCTTTAATTAGCTCCTCAAAGTCTTGAAAGGCTCCTTGCTCTGCTCTCTGCCTTGCCATGCAAGGCAGGACTTCCACCAGGTACAAAGTAGCTTCAGTCTTAGACACAGTTCCAGGTAGCAGCCAGGGACCTGACCTCAACTACAGAGTCACTACACAGAATCCACATAAGTGGAGGCATCACAACAAGTGCTTATAGTTACCAGTCACCCGACTACACATGTCTACTTAATGTAAATACTTCTATTAAGGTACAGAAACGCAGGATCGGGAAGACAGAAAGATATGACTATTTACATGAGAAAGGCAGAAAATACCAAAGAGATTTAAAACTTCAGGATAAGCCTACAAATTCAGAACTCAAGCCACAATTCCCAACTTTGATGAATCTGGGGTGAGTTTGGGATATAAAAAATATAGGGTCTTGTTTGGAAACTGGTTTTTAGCCTCAAACCAGTTGAACTTTGTTCAGTTTCACATTAAAATTTTAAGTTTATTTGAAATTGAACCAAAGCAAAAAATCCTCGAGGTGTAAAACTCCATGCAAACTCAGGAAAGGAGAACTATGATTACTAGTAATGCACAGCTGAATGCTTGATGTGTATGTTCCTTCTGCAATAGTAGGAAACCTGGAGTGGCTTGCCTTATGTCTTTCATCAGTTTTCTGAGTGAGTTCATTTGAAAACTTGGTGATTGTCTGTTTGTTTGGTTTTTACCCACATGATTGTTCACTGGATGAGGTACACCACACTTTATGATTGGCATATGTAGGCTCATGGGTCTTGAAAGGTTTGTTGGGGGGGGGGGAGGATTCTTGATCATTGGGCCAGTTGATCATTGTGACGGTAGGTTTATGTCTGCAGGTTTTGCATCTGTTTTTCTGGCAGTCTGGTGTTGCTTTGCTCTGTAAAGTCCTGGCCTATGGGCAGCTTGCTTTTGATAATGAGCTTGATGAGGCTAAGGGGTTGTTTAAAGGCCAGAAATCTCTCTTTCAGGATATCATCCCCACTGGGTTGTCACTAGGGGTATGTGGCAGAGGGGTTGGGTTTTTTGCCCTGAACTGAAGCCGGTTCTCTCAGCAAATTTGGGTGGCCAGTTCCATGATGCATCTACTTCTCTGGAACTCCAAAAACTGTCCCTTTAACTGTGTGAAGGTGTGTATCCCGGACTTTTTCCTCAGGGCATATTCTGTGGTAGCTCAGCGCTTGGCTGCAAATAACTGATTTCTTCGCACATCTGGGATGGTGGCTGCATCTTCGGTGGCAAAATGTGGTGACCTGTGGGTTTCTTAAAAATAGTTGCCTGCAGGATTGCATTGTTGAAGTTGATTGTGGTGTCCAGAAAGCTGATGCTGGTGTAGGAGTGTTCTAGAAAGAATATGCTACACAAGTTGTAGTGGCTGGAATTGTAATGGAAATCTACCATGGAATTTAGGTTATCTGTCCAGAGAATAAAAATATCATAGATGTACCTCAGGTATATATCTGGTTTTCTGGTACATTTTTCCAGAAATTCCTCCTTGAGGTGGACCCTGAAGAGGTTTGTATATTGGGAAGCCATCCTAGTCCCCTGGGTAGTTCCCATCATTTGGGGAAAGCATTTGTTGTTGAACTTACAATTACTTTGGGTGAGGATAAAATGGATGAGTTTTGGCAATGTGTTAATGTATAAAGGAGTGTCTGCCACTTGAGTGTGACAGAATTTGGGAATGGACAATGTTAAATCTTAAAGTAGGCTGGCGCTGTTAGGGTGCATCTACATACCAAAGGCTTAACTCAAAATAAGCTATGCAAATTGAGCAACGTCAATTTCGTAGCTTATTTCAGAATAACTTATTTTGAAATTGGGAGTGTCTACACAGCATTTATTTTGAAATAGAGCACTCTTCTTCGGATATCCCTTACTCCTTGTACAATGAGGGTTATAGGAGTTGGAGTAAGAAGTCCTCCAGCTTGACAGTATTTCGACATTATTTTGGAATAACTTCCTGCTAGCGAGATGTTGCTGTGTAGACGTACCTGTAGTGAAGCCACAATCTGAATGCATTGAAATAAACTGTGCTAGCTTTAGTGTGAAACCCTCAGGGTTCTGTCAGTACCACTTCTGAACTGAAGACGATGCTATGTGATTTTAGCATGAAATTATTGTGCCACGGAAAGCCTATGGCTGTGTCTAGACTGGCAAGGTTTTCCACAAAATCAGCTGCTTTTGCGGAAAAACTTGCCAGCTGTCTGCACTGGCCACTTGAATTTCCACAACACTGACTTCCTACTGTAAGAAATCAGTGCTTCTTGCGGAAATACTATGCTGCTCCCGTTCGGGCAAAAGCCTTCTTGTGCGAATCATTTGCGCAAGAGGGCCAGTGTAGACAGCACAGTACTGTTTTGCGCAAAAAAGCCCCGTTGGCTAAAATGGCGATTGGGACTTTTTGCGCAAAAGCGCGTCTAGATTGGCACGGACGCTTTTCCGCAAAAAGTGCTTTTGCGGAAAAGCGTCCGTGCCAATCTAGACGCTCTTTTCTGCAAATGCTTTTAACAGAAAATCATGTCAGTCTAGCCGAAGCCTATATGTATATGGATCCACCTGAAGTTAACAAGTTGCAAAATGTCTCTATCAGTCCAAAGAAAATTGTAAGTGACCAGGACTCAGCAACAGTCTACTTCAGTGGTTCTCAACCTGTGGTCCACGAACCCTTGGCTGCTGCCACCCTGCACTCTGGGTCACGGCTTTCTTTTGAGCCAATTCCCCAGATGCTAAGGGAGCAAGGGGAAAGTGCTTCCAACCTGTGCATGCCTCACACCACCAGCCTGGCATGAGGGGCACACGCAGCATGCAAGCACTTTCCCCATGCTCCCTGTGATGGCGTGAGACAGCCCCGCACTGAATCCTCAGGGCCCAGCCATGATCTCAACTATAAAAGCCTGAGGAAGGGTTCAGTCTGGGGTGGCAGCCGGAGGAGAAGGACCTATGAAGGAAGCTCCTGATCAGCACCAACCCGAGACCCCAGGAGAAGCCAGCGGAGATGCCGAGGCGAGTTGGGGAATAGCAGAGGCTGCCCACCGAGGAGACGTCACCCCAGGGCAGCTAACCTTACCAGTACGTGGGAATTAGTTCCCGCGGACCAGGTAGTAAGTGGCCCAGGGCAGGAGCGGGAGCTGCCTCTCCTGCCCCGGGAACCTCGGCGTGTTTTGGCAGGACTTCCCTGCTGAGGGAGTGGCATGCCATCCTGTCACTCACAGGGCCCTGGGCTGGGACCCTGTGGAGTAGGGTGGGCTCGGGTCCCCATACCAGGGGCGCAGACCCGCTATAACCCTGAGCGGCCAGTGCAGGCCTTGCCTTAAAGGGCCATCCTTTGTGACTGTGTTTATGGACTCAGGCCAGAGGGCCTTGCCTTTAAGGACCATACTTTGAAACTGTGTTTATGGACTTAGGCCAGTGAGCCAGGTTCTAGAGGGGAAGAAGGTATCTGGGTTCATGGACTCAGGGCCCCTCCCTGTCCACCAGTGGGGGCAGGCAGGAGTGCCCCACCACACTCACTCAGCTTCTGGAGAATGGGATCATAAACAGGACACAGCCCGGTATGCATGGCTGCTGCTCTCCCCTGCACCATGCTCTCAAAATTCTGCCCTTGCCTCCTACCCTTCTGAAATTTCACCCTTGAGGATCTGGCTGCTCCAGAGTTCCCTTTGGCCATGAGCCCCCTCGCTCTGTGATTGGGCAGGAGATGGAGCGGACAGGAGCTAAGGAAGCAGTGCAGGAGAACAGCAGCCAATGAAACCGAAGAAGCTCCTTGCTACGCTGAAGCTGACAAGCTGCTTCTGTAATCTGGATTTGGTTTATAAATGGGCCAGTCACTTTTTACCATTTTTTTTCTCTTTTTAAAATACATCACCCTAGTCTAACTGTTCAAAAAGTATCAGAGTGGCAGGAAGGGTTTAGTTGGGCTGTTAGCAAAAATAAATAATTTGAGGGGGCTGTGAAATTTTAATAGAATGAAAAGGTTGGGAACCACTGGTCTACTTGAAGAAAAACACATTGAGATAATTGGTCTGCCTAGCTCAGAGAAAACACTTCTTCCTTGTGTCTACAGGGAGGAGAATTTGAAAGTAATGGAAAATTAACAAAAAGCCAGAACAAAAATCTATCAAGAATCTATAAAGAGATTCACATGGGGAGAACTGAGTAGGAGAAAGCCTGATGAACATGAGGGAGGCTGTTGTAGGGGCAGAGTAGACAAAGGGTTGAGGATCCTGCCATGGCACAGAGATGATTCCCCAAGGACTCCCGAGAAACTGGTGAGCTTCTGAGGGACATCATGCTAAGGATTCTGCAGTTTTTCATGGAATTATAGAATACAAGAACTGGAAGGGACCTTGAGGAGTCATCAAGTCCAGTCTCCTGCCCTCACACCAGGACCAAGCACTGTCTAGATCATCTCTGATAGATGTCTGTCTAACCTGCTCTTAAATATCTCTAGTGATGGAGATTCCACAACCCCCCTAGGCAATTTATTCCAGTGTTTAACCACCCTGACAGTTAGAAAGTTTTTCCTAATGTCCAATCTAAACCTCCCTTGCTGCAATTTAAGCCCATTGCTTCTTGTCCTATCCTCAGAGGCCAAGGAGAACAATTTTTCTTCCTTGTCCTTGTAACACTCTTTTAGATACTTGAAAACTGCTGTCATGTTCCCTCTTAGTCTTCTCTTTTCTAAACTAAACAATCCCAGTTCTTTCAGTCTTCCCTCATAGGTCTTGTTTTCTAGAACGTCAATAATTTTTGTTGCTCTTCTTTGGACCTTCTCCAATTTTTCCACAGCTTTCTAGAAATGTGGTGCCCAGAACTGGACACAATACTCCAACCGAGGCCTAATCAGCTCAAAGTAGAGTGGAAGAATGACTTCTCGTGTCTCCTGTTAATGCATCCCAGAATCATGTTTGCTTTTTTTGCAACAGCATCACGCAGTTGACTCATATTTAAGCTTGTGGTCCACAATAACCCCCAGAGCCCTTTCCGCAATACATCTTCCGAGAAAATCACTTCTCATTCTGTATGTGTGAAACTGATGGTTCCTTCTTAAGTGGATTACTTTGCATTTGTTATTATTGAACTTCATCTGATTTACCTAAGACTACTTCTCCAGTTTTTCCAGATCATTCTGAATTTTGACCGTGTCCTCCAAAGCACTTGAAACCCCTCTCAGCTTGGTATCATCTGAAAACTTAATAATCATACTCTCTATGCCATCCTCTAAATTGTTGATGAAGAAATTGAACAGAACCAGCCCTCCCAAAAGACCTTTGCAGAACCCCACTTGTTATACCCTTCCAGCATGACTGTGAACCATTAATAACCACTCTTTGAGAACAGTTAACCAGCCAGTTATGCACCCACCTTATTGAAGCCCTATCTTGGTTGTATTTCTGTAGTTTATTGATAAGGTCATGCAAGACCGTAGCAAATGCCTTACTAAACTCTAGGTATACCACATCCACCACTTCTCCCTTATCTACAAGACTTGTTATCCTATCAAGGAAAGCTATCAGATCAGTTTGACATGATTTGTTCTTTATAAATCCATGCTGGCTGTTACCTATCTGTGACAAATGGGTTCAAACCAACTGCCCTAAGTTTAAAATGTCATAAACCTGTAGAAAGACGAGATGGGTGAGATAAAATATTTTATTAGACCAAGTGCTATTGGTGAGAGAGAGTGAAGCTTCGAGCTCCATATAGCTCTTCTTCAGTTCTGTGCATCTCAAAGGCTTGCCTCTCACCAAGAGATTCTGAGAACCAATAAAAGATCTTACCTCACCCACCTTGTCCCTCTAATATCCTGGGACCAATATGACTACAACCACCACTGACAGAACTGAGCTCTTTGGCAATGCCATAGTTAACACTCTTTCAAACCGCTTATAGCCCAGGTTCTAACAAAGGGGAGAAAATCCTCTCAGGTGGTCAAAAATGAACACGTCTTTTAATGCAAAAATACTACTTCTGTGTAAAATTAAATCTGCATTACCTCCCTCCCCCAACATAGAATGATACAACAATATTATTACAATTCATGCTACATAGTACCTGTTAATTAAATAACATTATTTGTAGATCCTTATCTGCAACAGAGAAGTTGTGCTATGGTTTATAAAGGTGCTTTTATGATAAAGAGATTTACTACCATACTGTGGTTATCCAATATAAAATGAATATTTAAACTGTCATCACTCTAAACCCCTACAGAATAGCAATCTGTTTTATAGATCCAAAAGCTCATATGTCAGGAACAATCATTGGAGGCCTAAACCACACTGCTGTCATACACAGTGTGAAAGTAAATGACTTGAGGAAAAATCCCTGGAGATCTAGATAATGTAATTCAAATTTAACAAGGCTCTAAGTGGTAATCACACCCTGAATAACAATGGAATCCAGATGCCCAAAAACATATTAAGACGTACCAAAGGCTTATTCTTTTCTTTTTTAATTAATTGAACATGAAGCCCAAAAGCACACTGTAAAACACATAACTGTAAAATATACTGGGGATCAAAAGTACACAGAGAAATGGAAATCAAATGAAATTATTCAGTGGCAATACATGCAAATGTCAAAGTTAGTAGGACTCTGACAGCTGCAAATATTCTGATTCCATTATTTCTTTTAAAATATAATAGAAGGTATAAGAAATGTGAACAGACTCAGAAAAACAACAGGATCCCTAATCAGTTAAAAAAATCAAGCAGGCCTTCATTCCATAGCTAATGAAAATGCTGCAATACATCATTCTCTTCATCAATTACCACTTTTTCTGCATCTTTCAGGTAAGAATGTAAACTTTGCACCTCAAGAAAAGAACACAGTTTTACTTCACAAAGTTTTTTTGAAAATGGTCTCATATATTTAATAGAACACTGTTCACCTCCAAAGTACCTCAAAGTACTTCACAAAGTACTCCAAAGTAATCCATTCCAGAGGTGGTTCTAACAGGTGATGAACAATGCTGTCTAAGGGTATGTCTACACTAGTCCCCTAGTTCGAACTAGGGAGACTAATGAGGGCGACAAACTGCAAATGAAGCACGGGATTTAAATATCTCGCACTTCATTAGCATGTTCCTGGGCGGTCGCCATTTTGGAAATTGACTAGCCCGGAATAACTGCCCGCATCTACACGCGGCAGTGAAACGGGAGTTCGAAGTAAAGCCCTTAATTCAACTTAGCTGTTAAATCTCATTCCAGGAGGAATAACAGCTAATTCGAGTTAAGGCTTTACTTCGAACCCCTGTTTCACTGGGCAGTTATTCTGGGCTAGTCAATTTCCAAAATGGCGACTGCCCAGGAATATGCTAATGAAGTGCGATATATTTAAATCCCGTGCTTCATTTGCAGTTTCGGTCGCCCTCATTAGCCTCCCTAGTTCGAACTAGGGGGCTAGTGCAAACATATCCTAACACTGCAGAAGACTATGGGAAGAAAGTGAAAATAAACACCCTTACCTAATTTAAATTCAAGAAAACTGAGGGGGGATTCTTAGGTAGAGAAACTAATAACTGCAAAACATAATTAATCATAAAAGAATTGATCCCAAATAGCACCATAGAGCAAGGAAGATTTTTTTTTCAAAGGGAGCCAATCCAGAAATTCATGATGACCAGCTGAAAAATTTTGCACTCTGCCACAAATTACCAAAAGAGACTAGGTATATTGAATATGAGTTCAGTCCCTTTTGCCAGGCTATGGACTACTTATTATAAACATTTTAACATAATCAAACATGTTCTTCTTTTAATTCACCAGCTACAACTCAGGATGACCTCCTGATAGCTCAGTCAATTTAAGAAAAGTGTGGTTCCTTTAAGGATAAGTGCCCCCTTCTTTCCAAAGATCACATTCTACACCTCTGATAATAGCCTACAGAAATCACTCTTGGAAATCTTAAAGAAAATGCACAGATACACTATTTTTCATATTCACTTTGTTTTGGAAATAAAACAGATGTAATATTGTCAGGATGAAACGTTTAATCTTCCTTCACAGAACTATTCAGTGTCCTACACAGTCTTCTATGACTCATGAATCTTAAAAAGAAATAAAAATCTGTTGTTTCTTTATGTGAAAGGACTAAACTTTGATGCTAGTGAACCTAAGACGATTCAGAGTTCAGGTTTGATTCAGTAAAGCAACAGATCCCTCTTGGGTGGGAAAACTGGACTGCAAGTCTCAAGAGTCAATGAGATTCTGGGTACTCCCACAGTTGATAAACTTCAGGAACATTAAGATTTTAATCTTGGCATTAAGAATATAGTGCTGAAGTCTATTTCCACATGCCCTATATCTACCAATAACCTTTTGTTGTTTTTTAAACCTGTGCACTTGTGACGAAGGGTGCATCTACTCTGCACCTTTATTTCGAGATAATTAGCATTATTTTGAAATAACAATGTGAGCATCTACACATCAATTCCATTATTTTGAAATAATTTTGAAATAACGGATGGCTTATTCCGAAATCTGTAATCACTCTACGAGGACTAACACCTATTCCGAAATAGCTATTTTGAAATAAGGCGTGTATAGATGCTCCACTGCTGCTATTTTGAAATAGTCCCTCACCAGGGTCATTCTAAGTTATTCCTCCCCAGTGCCTCTTGCAGCTCTAAATCGAGATAGCACGTCTACATTAGAGAAGCCTGCCTCAGACTAATTTTGAGGCTTCTCTGCAGTGTAGATGAGCTCTTTTGAAATAAGCTCTTTTGGAATAACTATTCCAGAATAGCTTATTTCAAAATAAGCATGCAGTGTAGAAGTACCCCAAGGGAGCAGATACAAAGGGGGACTTGAGACTTATTACTATTCAGCATGTAAGTAGTACTTCTGCTGACAATGTGCCTTAACCCAAATGACCAGTACTCATACTGATTCTGGAGCAGAACCGCCTTGTATCAAGTTTTAGATTACAGTCGCCTTAATCAAATGCAACAGAACCACAAAAGGAGGAGACTGGTTCAAACTGAGTTCTATAATGGGTGATGGCTGCAGCAAATTATTTAACTTTGGATAAGCATTCCCTCCATTCCTGGAAAAAATTGCCAACTATGCGCAGATCCTTCAAAGGCAATGGAAAAATATTAACAAGGAAGAAAAAAACAACTTACTTAGTCTGATTAGTTATACAGGAGCTGAAAATAAAGGCCTCAAATGCAACATCACAGCCTTTCAAAACGGCGGGAGTCATGCTGATACCACTGCTTGACTAGAGGCAGTATCATCACCTACCGATCTAAAATGTGTCAGTGTCTAAAATTAACCAATGATTCATTTTTTTTTATAGAACAGGAGTAATATGATCAACAAGCAACCATTTAGGTTCATAATCTATCTAAACAGAATTACTGGATGTAGGACTCATGTGTCATGTTCTATAATGTTTCACTGGAGTCTAAAAACCTCTATCCTGCTGAGTTGTGGTTATTCGACAGCACGACTGTGGAAAGCAAAGACAACAGGAGCGCAAAAGTCTTGCCTCCCCATATTTCCTACTGAATGAATGAGACATTGCCTATCTATGCCTTCTTGAATGTGCCTGTGCTAAATTCTTAAAAGTAATAGTAGATAAAATTGTGTAGAGTGATACAAGAATGCCTGCAAAGTCTGTTACATTCTTTGTAAAATCTATTTGATTTGACCTACACCTTGATAATGTTGAAAGACATTTCTCTCAATGACAGAACATAGCTAAATATTAACAATACCTGTAGACTGGATCTATGAGTTGGTAAAGATCAAGGGGGATCAACTGAAGTAAGTATCCAAAAGTTTGAATATGAAACAAAACTTATAGCACCAGGCTTCTGATCCAAACTGTACTAATCTACCATCTTAAGTAACTGGTCTCATCTCTGCTCCTTTTCAAAAAGAGTTTATGTCTGTTTTCCTCTATGCTATGCTCACCACAAGTTAACCGCCACTCTGGGGTTTCCTGGTTACTTGCATAATTTTGGAAGTCCCTAAATGTGAAAGCAAGTGCCTGGATTGAAGAGAGGAAGCAACAAACATATGGGATTTCTCTGACACAGCAAAAATTATTTGTGGGGATAAGCAAAGTGGACAGGGATATTCATCACAATCACAAATCTGCAGAAGCAATCACCACAGCAGACAATTTTGCTGGGCATCTCAAAAGAAGCCAAGGCCCTAATGGAGTTTTAAACTGAACTACCTTCTTAGCTGTCAAGCTGGGCTTTCCATCTTCTGTTTTCCAAACAAAACTCTATTGTATACAGCATTGTAAAACAATAGATTTTGAAACCCTGTAGTCTACACTACTTATTAGCATTGTATTGCCCTGGTACTTTCTTCTAAGAAGTTGAAAATCTTAAGTTAAAAATATACCTTATCATTAACATATAGACATATGAAATGCCATACTGGATAAGATTAATGGTTCATATAATATGGTATCTCCTCTCCAACAATGACCAGCACTGTATGTTTCAGATGTACAAACCTCCTATTGGATTAATGAGGTAGTTTTCTCCTGGGAAAGGGGGGCGAATTTTCTGACAATTAATATTTGGCATATGTCCTGAAGCATGCTTCACACATCTACATTGTTCTCTGATTTATATCTACATCTCTCTGAATAATCAGTCTACATTATATAGTATGTATTATTTTTCTCCTGCACAATATAGTGTAAGTGAGATGAGAACACTGTAAAAAAGTGATGGACAAACAAAAAATAGCCAGGTATCTGTTTTCTAGATTAATCCAAATCTTGCTGGTCTGAAAATTGGGCTGAAAATCTGATAAGAACAAGATCTGTTACTATTTCTAAAGCTTGCTGGTTCCAACTGTGTCTAATACCAAAAGCATGGCTTCTCTCTCACCTGGTACTTCCATGAACAAAACCTTTAATACAAAAGTCTAACTGATATTTTTCAACCGCAGCAGACATTTTGTTCAAGGTTTGTGTGACTCTCCTTTTACCTGACCATGCTCATCTGTCCTGACTTTAATTAACATGATCAATTTACTTTGCCATAAGATCAACACAGTAAAATTTAACACAATCCAAGAAACCATGTTGATTGGGGCCACTTACGCAGTCTGAAGAAAAATAGAAAGAAATGTTTCAGTAAATAAATATTTGATGAGCATGTGTTCTTTCTGGTTAAGTGACACTCTGGAGAAGTACAACACAAGTGACAGGATGTAACCACTGTTTTCGCAAGACTTCTGATGTTTTCATGTGACATTTGCAACTACAATCAGTAATTTTAAGGAAAGGAATTCAGTGACAGGGAATGAAACCGACATAATTTGAAGGACATACTCTGCCACAAATGGAACAAGCTCTCAGTTTTCTTTTATTTATTTTTTTGGTATTGCTAAGACTTACACGAAGAACTGTTGAGGCTTCAAGGGCTTTCATAGACAGCTTCTTGTTTGGAGTTTTAAGGACATTAAAACATGACTCACAGATTGACTGAAAGCCTGGTTTTAGTTTACATCTGGTTTAGGTTTAGGAGTCTGCATGCTGCACAGTTTCAGTAATTAACCCCTTCAAGTGATGGCTGCACAAGGAGTATTTGGCTGCAGAGTTGATGATTTGTAAGCAAAAGTCATATTTTTTTAAAGCAGGCTCTATATGCTTCCAACAGACTGGAACTGAGTGACTGCCTGAAACACAGATGTATTGGTATATTTTAACTAATATTTTTCTTGACACATTTGTCATTTGCTAATAAAAGGCACAAAGCATCTTTTCTGGAAATGAGCATGTTAATGTCACATAGGACTCTGTATCTCCTCACACTGCCCCATATAAATAAAAAGCTGTAGAAATATTTTATGATTTTAAAGTCTTTATATTTGTAGCAAATTTATGTGACTGCAAAGCTTAAATATTGAGATTAAAACAATGGCACATTGATTAATTTATTAACCAAAATGAGGAGATGGTGCTACAAAATACATTTAAAGCAGACCTATTAGAGGGGTATGAATTCAAATCTCTTAGGCTATGTCTAGACTGCAAGCCTCTTTCGAAAGAGGCTCTTTCGAAAGAGAGCGTCTAGACTGCACGCGGAACTTTTGAAAAAGCAAGCCACTTTTTCGAAAGAAAGCACCCAGTGAGTCTGGATGCTCTCTTTCGAAGAAGCCCTATTTACATTCAAGAACGCCTTCTTTCGAAAGAGCACTTTCGAAAGAAGGCGTTCTTCCTTGTGAAATGAGGTTTACCGCCGTCGAAAGAAAAGCCGCGTCCTTTCGATTTAATTTCGAAAGAACGCGGCTGCAGTCTAGATGCAGGTGAAGTTTTTTCGGAAAAAGGCTACTTTTCCCCAAAAAAACCCTGAGTCTGGACACAGCCTTAGAGTTGAGGAAATTCTCTTGTATCTTACTTTATTCCCTTTCACCAAAAGCTCAGAATAACTAGCATCGCTGCACATTCAAGCCTGGTGGGGAAAAGGGGTAGCAAATCGTTGAGCCAGCCCAGTGGCTCTTCCCTTGATTAACACTAATCTGATGCCAAGCACCATGTGTGAATTCTTGGGAGGACTGCTGAAGGTAGACATGAACTGAGAATGAGGATGGCATCCCAGTACAGATGGGGATGATGTACTTTTGGACCTTAACATGTGAGTCCATGATATTACTGCCCCTTTGACCTAACTCATGACCACTTGTGAATGACACTTGCTTTGCAAATTGTGAATTGGGCTCTCTATAGGTCAGACAGGAGCAGAGGCTTATAGTTTCAGGTAAAAGCAGAAGAAAAAGGTAGATGTGGCAAATTGGGAATATCTGTATACCTCTCTGGGTGACTGCTGAAGCTTGTTTGGAAGGTACTTTGAAAATACAACATTCTCCACACATGCTAAATATTCATGTAAACATTTTTTCAGTCACACAATTCAGAAACAGGAGAGACTGATTCAGTAATCTAGTCTATCCCCCTGCAAATGCAGGAAGATTCAGTGAATTATACATACTCATAGTACAAACAAAATAGCAATAAAAAGCATATTATTTGAGTCACCACACTTACCTTGTTAATATGTACCATCAGTAGTTGTCAACTGAACTTGATAATAGTACTACCACATGAACACAAACAAGCATTGGCAGAATCAAGATTTTAAATCAGTCTGTTCATAAAATACTTTTTTTTTAAATTTTTACTACTTAGGCAGAAAATAAATCTAACCTTGTGTTTTTAATTCTATTTCACTGGAACTTTAGTGGCAATTGCACAATATATTACAAGCACTAAATTTACATGAATTTATGCTAGTGGGCTAATTTTCTCTTGTAGCACTTCATGACAATATATTCAAAGAGCCATTTCCAGATGGCTTAAATGCACCATGAGAAGTGCTTTAGACACATGGTATTTCTTATTGCCTTTTTAGTGTTCCACCTCTTTCCCAACCCTGAATCCACAGCCAATTTTCTACATTCTTTTCCTCCTCTGTCTCTTCCCCAACTGCTAACACTTCAATGGTTAGAATTTGGCATAGTTTCTGATGGGTATTGCACCTCAGGTGCCAGGTATCAATGGAGACCCAGCCCCTTTCTACTTCAGGTGAAAGTCTTTGATTGACCTAAAAGGTAGGTTTCAAAATCCATGTAAAGGAAACAAAACCACTTTTTTTAAAAAATTACTTTGCTAATCCAAAATAGTTGATATGCACAATGCAGAAACCTTTGTATCAAAAATCTGTTTCCATTGTTTCTGTGACCCTAAGCTGCCTGACTCTCTTTACATGGTCAGTTGATTTAAGTCATGTGGCAAGTGCTAAGATTTCTCCCATGGAATGACATAAGAACAGAAGTCATCACTTGGCATGACTGCATGAAGGAGGGCTGCTGACAGCCAGGAGAGATCAAACGCAGATCAGGTTGCTTAACAAACTATATGTCACTGAACTCAAAAAGGCTAAATTGAGAATCCTGGAGAGCTGAGAAATCTGTGGGCAATTGATGGAGCCAAACTCAGTAGGTATATTAATAAAACATCGAGCTGTTCTTCAGTCTTCTATTTATTAAAATGTCTACTATAAAAGACATTAATCTCAACCATATACTCTTTTTAAGCAAAAACAGGAAAAATAGACAGCTTGTGAGTTTAATAACATGGTTTCCAGGGCAATTTGTGTATATCTTTTAGTTCCTCATTTTAAAAAAAAATTGTAACTGAAATCTGTTACAAACAAGGCAGCAGCAAGCAGCCAACTTACTTGTGACTAATTAAACTCTTAGAAGAAACTGTCTTCTCTAATGTTTACAAAGTTCAAGGTATACAGTTCATAAACCTTACAACTGGACAAAAGCTTGAGCAGTCATAATGGGGAAAAAAATAAAGATATAGAAATCACAAGGGATTTTTCCCTTGAAACAAATCGACAAACTTACCACTTTAATACAATAAGTATCAAAGCTTTTCATTGTGAATTACCATTATACAGAACTCCTTTGAAAAAAATCAAAGATGTTTTAAATCAGCATATCTCCATGTGTGTTACTTACCTATTTAGGAAAAGCAGCGAGGAGTCCTGTGGCACCTTATAGACTAACAGAAGTGTTGGAGCATTAGCTTTTGTGGGGAAAGACCCACTTTATCAGATGCATGCATCTGACGAAGTGGGTCGTTGCCCATGAAAGCTTATGCTCCAACACTTCTGTTAGTCTATAAGGTGCCACAGGACTCCTCGCTGCTTTTGCAGATTCAGACTAACACGGCTACTCCTCTGATACTTTACCTATTTAGATGGGAAAATATAGTAATTTCTGGAATCAGCTGCTAGACTTATACCTACAAAAGTTTCCACTATAAGCCTTAATTGCAATTTCAGTCTGAAACAGACCTATTGGGCTGAAGTTTTTCTTGACTGGTCTATAATCAACAGGTAATTTTTTGAAGGCAGCAACAAAATCAGTGATTTTTTTTTAAATTTTAGGAGGGCAGGAAACAATCCCACTTTGCCCATTGCAAAAAAAAAAAAAAAAAAAACAACCACCCTCCCCCCCCCCCGCCTAAAAACATGCTTTTTGAAGAGGCACACAGTATTTTTTTAAACTGCTATGTACACAGTGATGATGGACTGGGGCCTTCGCTCGAACTGAAAACACTGTCTTTGTCGTACCAAAGTTATGAGGGTATGCCTACACTACAAAGTTAATTTGAACAAACAGCTGTTAGTTCGAATTAACTTTCATAGGCGCTACAAAGGAAAACCGCCAGTTCGAACTTAATTCGAACTAGCGGAGCGCTTAATTTGAACTAGGTAAACCTCATTCTACGAGGACTAACGCCTAGTTCGAATTAAGTAATTCGAATTAAGGGCTGTGTGGCCACTTAATTTGAACTAGTGGGAGGCTAGCCCTCCCTAGCTTGCCCTGGTGGCCACTCTGGGCACCACCAGGGAAACTCGTCTGCCCCCCTCCTGGCCCCGGAGCCCTTAAAGGGGCACGGTCTGGCTACGGTGCCCGTGCCAAGTGCAAGCCTGCCAGCACCCAGCCAGCAGACTCTGCACCTGGCAAGGCACGAGCCAGCCACCCGCTGCCACCCAGTCCTCCGCCTCTTCCCGGGACCAGGCTGGCAGCTCCCAGGAACCTGCCCGGGGCCGCAAGAGGCGGGCACCTGCCTGGTCTATTGCGGACATCATGGATCTCATCGAGGTTTGGGGGGAAGCCTCCAACGTCCACGACCTCCGCACTAGGCACAGGAAAGTGGCCGTCTAGGGCAGAATAGCTGCCAGCCTGGCCACCCAGGAGCTGGTTTGCATGAAAATCAAGGTGGTCAAGTGAGACCCCGACCCTGAGCTTAGAACATAAAAACATAAGAATGGCCGTACTGGGTCACACCAAAGGTCCATCTAGCCCAGTAGCCTGTCTGCCGACAGCGGCCAACACTAGGTACCCTGGAGGGGATAGACTGAAGACAATGACCAAGCCATTTGTCTCGTGCCATCCATCTCCAGCCTTCCACAAACAGAGGCCAGGGACACCATTTCTACCCCCTGGCTAATACCACTCCATGGACCCAATCTCCATGAATTTATCTAACTTCTCTTTAAACTCTGTTATAGTGCCTTCACAGCCTCCTGCAGCAAGGAGTTCCACGGGTTGACTATTTGCTTTGTGAAGAAGAAATTTCTGTTCTTAGTTTGAAGCCTGCTACCCATTAATTTCATTTGGTGTCCTCTAGTCCTTCTATGGGAACTAATGAAGAACTTTTCTTTATGCACCCTCTCCACACCACTCATGCTTTTATAGACCTCTATCATATCCCCCCTCAGTCTCTTCTTTTCTAAGCTGAAAAGTCTCAGTCTCTTTAGCCTCTCTTCATATGGGACCTGTTCCAAACCCCTGATCATTTTAGTTGCCCTTTTTGGAACCTTTTCCAAGGCGAAAATATCTTTTCTGGGGTGAGGAGATCACATCCGTACACAGTACTGAAGATATGGCGTACCACAGTTTTATACTTCCCCTCCTCCTTCTTCCCCTGGCTTCCCCCTTCCAACTCCCACCTCCCAGTTTCCTCCTCCCCTCTCCCACCCTCTCTCTTCCCCTGTCCCACCTCCTTTTCCCAGTCTCCCTGAGTTTTGTTCAATAAAGAGAGTTTCTATTTTTGAACACACATGTCATTTATTTTGTACATCAGGAAGGGGGGCTAGGGAAGGGTAAGTGGAAGGAGGTGAGGGAGGAATGGGGTACGAGCCCCCCATAGGGAGGACTGGGGTGGCTCTGTGGGCTGCTCGGGGTGGAAGCTCTCCTGCAGCCCCCCGATTGACACCTCCCCCCCCCCGGATGGCAGCCTGCGGCAAGTGCAGCCGGGCTGATGGCCGAGTGCTGTGATATGCCGAGTGTGGGCATTCAGGGCACTCCAAGCCACGACTGCTTTGCTGTCCCTCATCGAGGTAGACAAGCAAGTGGGGAACCCCTGAGAACTGTCTGTCCGGGATGGGGGTCGGGTCCCTTTAAGCACAGCCCTCGGCTAGCCTGAGACAGCAGCTCCATGCTCTAAGTCCTAATCTGATGCCCTGCTGGCACTGCTTCTGGCCATCCTTAACCTTGGTTCAGGGTCCACTCAATGTGGACATGCTAGTTCGAATTAGCAAAATGCTAATTCGAACTAGTTTTTAGGTCTAGATGCACTAGTTCGAATTAGCTTAGTTCGAATTAACTAATTCGAATTAAGTTAGTTCGAATTAGTGCTGTAGTGTAGACATACCCTGAGAGATTGAAAGTGCCTGAATTGCAGTTTAAAAAAAAAATCAATGACAGGTGAAATTTTGGCCCTATTGAAATAGTTAGGACATTTGCCATTGACTACAATGGGGTCACAATTTCACTGAGAGTCTCTAACCTTACACAAACAAAAATAAAGTATGTTCATGCATCTAGTTAAGCATCTAATACTAAAAGGAATTGAAGATGAGTTTTGTGAGCTATCACTGATAACAAATGAAGAGAAGCATGCTTAGCACTGAGTCTGGACATGGCCTGCACCTCACAGGTTTTAACCCTTCAGCATTCAACTATTTAGGGTAGGCACTTGCTAGCTTAAGGAATTTATAAGGTCTATTGCAAAATCCACAATCCTCGAATAAAGCACAAGATAAATAAATAGTTCTAAGAAAAGCAACGGAAGCCAATTACCTCCAAATTAATTGTCAATTCTCTTTCAGATAAATGTTGTATTACATTCTAAAAATAACATTAGTGCATGCTTAACTTTGCCCCCTTTGTAAACCTTAAATTCACTACTTTATTCCATATAATATATAAAGCGTGCAAGGTAGCAAACTTAACATTGCAGGAGCAACTTTAACCATTGTAATTTTTGTAACTTTTGAATGCCTGAATTTGTAAGTTTAATGTTGTGTTAATACTAGCTTTTTCACTTGGGCTGATATATTCCCATGGTGTGAAGGGCCAGCATTAGGCATTTTGCACCATTCAAGACCTGTAGTAAAGCTGTTAAAGACTGTGGATTGGCTTTGAGATAAATCCTGTATATGGGACCTGGAAGAGCTCCTACACTGGTCTCAAATTGTCTGTTGCTAAGAGAATGTGCAGGAGCGATCATGGAAGATGTACTTATATGGATTTATGTACAGGTACTTACACGGATTCATGGAAGATGTCCTTACACGGACTCTGTGCCTCTTGCTCCATATATGTCATCTGAAGAAGTGTGTTGTGCCCACCAAAGCTCATGACACTATGTACATTTTTTGGTTAGTCTCTAAGAGTGTGTCTAAACTACATGGCTCCGTCAATGGATTAGGCTGATTGGCAGAGGGAAATGAAGCCGTGATTTAAATAATCGCGGCTTCATTTAAATTTAAATGGCTGCCGCGCTCTGCCAACCAGCTGATGATCAGCTGTTTGTCGGCAGATCGGGGCAGTCTGAATGTGCCGCTGTCGACAAGGAAGCCTTTGTCGACTGGCGCAGGTATGCTTCCTTGTCGACAGCGGCGCATCCAGACTGCCCCGATCTGCCAACGAACAGCTGATCATCAGCTGGTCGGCAGAGCGCAGCAGCCATTTAAATTTAAATGAAGCCGCGATTATTTAAATCGTGGCTTCATTTCCCTCTGCCAATCAGCCTAATCTACATGGCTCCATTGATGGAGCCATGTAGTTTAGACACACCCTAAGGGTATGTCTAGACTGCATTTAAAAAAAACCCTGCCTTCTTTTCAAAAACTTCACCTGCATCCACACTGCAATCGCGAAATTAAATCGAAAGAATGCAGGGGATTTTTCAACATTGGTAAACCTCAAATTAAGTGGAAGAATGCCTTTTTCGAAATAGTTCTTTCAAAAAAAAAAAAAAAGGTGTGTGTGGACACAGAACAGGGACATTTTTTAAAAGAGGAGGCAATCAAAAAAAGTACAGGTGCCCTGATGGCCATTCTGTGAATAGCAATCAAGGCTTTCTTTCAAGAGAGTGTCCATGCAGTCTGGATGCTCTCTTTCCAAAAAGCAGATTGCTTTTTTGATCTGGTTTTGAGGTGTGGACACTCTTTCAAAAAAGCTTTTTTCGAAAGAAGCTTGCAGTCTAGAAGTACCCTAAGGTGCTACAAGACCACTCATTGCTTTATAAGCTTTTTTTTTTTAAACATGGAGTCAGTAGCACTAACAAATGGAGTAGTCAGTATTCCAGTTTAGGGCTGAAGCAATGGTCCTTAAGGGACCAGGTTGCAGACCTGCCTTAGGTTGAGGAGAAAATATATTTTTATACTTATATAACACCTGTTTAATTGCCCCACACAAGGTGAGAATTTCAACCATAATGTAAAGATATTTCAGGTCCTTTCAATGCAAAGAACAGAGCTTGTGAAAAATTCTCACGGTGAAATATGAGGGATTATCTCATGGAAGTATTTAATTGTGTGCCTAACTTCAAACACCTTTCTGAATCATGGTCTCTATGCCTTCATTCTTGAGTATCAAGATTAGATAGTATCCTTCTGAAAATTATTTGAACACAGTAAAGGTACTGCATGAACTCTCTCACATGGCTGAGCTTGGGGCAATGATTGTCTCCAGATTACCTGTGGGCAGCTACCTTATGCTACTTCATCTTTACCCCTCAGCAACACTCAGAGATATGTCTGAATAACTACAGTGCATGCAATTATTTTAAAATCCTGAAAAGGACAGTTTAAAAGATACCTTGTGCACGGACAACTTATTTAGGTAACAAAATATGTTTATTGTAGTGGCTAATTAGTTTAGTGCACCATCTCTTCCTCTCTTGAGACTTGGCTTCAAATTCTAGCTCTCCCTATATTCTAGTTGCCCACAATTTCATTTTGTCCCTATAAACCATCACGTAGCCAACCACAATTCTGCACAACTGGCAGACTTGGCTTCAAAGAGGTTCAGGAACACATTTTAGCAAGCAATATGAAGGTCATGAATTAATTGAACTGGCAGAACCACTTGGGGATTTTTTTCTCAGCTCCTGTGAATATTAGTAGTAATTTCAAGCCAGTACCCCTGACATTCATGAACAAAAATGTGTTCATAGCATTACAAAATAGATAAATTATATATGTTTTTCTGTAAAGTCTAGCAAGGATACCAGATTTAAAACTATTTTTTTAAAATAGAATTTATTTAAAAGGATTTATTTCCAATCACTTAAAAATTATTTAACTAAAAGGAAAAAAATACTGCATTATGTTGTATTTTTACTGTAGCCAGATTACTTTAACCAGCTATTTTCAAATGTAAAGTACATCTTTAGTTTCCCTCTTGTAGACTGTATTCAGAAATATATTTTCTTATCAGAAGAATGTGTAAGAATCTAAAAGCAAAATAAAATTTTTAAAAAGATTAATTTCTTCATGCAGTTGTATGAGATCCTATCCTATTCTTCTTATGGTGAAATAAGTGATGAAATTAGTTTGCCCAAGAAAGTGTTAATCCAGATTTTCTACAGTCAATACATATTTAATTCTTAACTGGTGATATTTTTTATTAAACTGTAATATGGAGATCACTTGCTATAAAATCATCAACCAGTAGAATGCTAATCAAATCAAGGATACAAAACAAAACGGTTAAGATCTTACTGTCATAGCATATTTTACATATCAGCTAGTTTCCAGAAATGATACAAAAAGTGAAACAGAGCTATATGTTACTGACATATCTGCAGTCTGATCTAGTTACAGTACCTCGCAAATCTTTTCTTAGTTTGCGAAGATCTTTTTGAAAGTCTTCAAATTTCATTTGTGAAGCTTGAAAGAGGTCCTGTGGCTCTGGAAGAGGAAAGATGCATTGCTCTTTTCCAGCATCCTGACAAAAATAGAAACAAGCATTTAATTTATGTTTATTTTTAAAGGTATACATTTTAAATTATTAATATTTATTAAAATTTTTCTTATTAAAACAAGTAGCTGACCCAAGCATTACTTGTGAACAAACACCAAACAAAATAAAAGTTTCAATGTTTTATTTAGTTTTTAAATTGGCAAAAGATAACTCACTCACCTCATCAAAGTTACGCAAATAATATGAGACAATATATGACAGAAGACTCCTGCTATTATCCTGTGTAGAAAAAACAAAATAATGTTAAATTTAATTATATTGCTAAGTTGTATTTAAAGTATAATAGGTATAGATCATAGATTTAGATATATCTAGATCTATTTTAAAAAGCTACAATTAAAGCTCCTTTAACCAAGTAAGAGCAAAGAAAATCAGAATGGAAGTCAATATTCTATGCTGAATTATGCTGTTAAAGCAAAACACATGCTGAATAGGAACAGGCTAAATAAAGTGCTTAAAGCAAAGCATATGCTTAACTCGTTTGCTGAGTTGATGTCTCAAATGTAAAAATGCAATACTGCCTAATCCTTAAAATGCTTAGGTGAAGAGATATAATCTGTGGATTTCACACAATTTAATGCATAGATTAAACACCAAATGACATGAGGCAGGAGTAGAGTCTGTCATTCAATAGACATGGTGCTCAAGACTGCCTTTGGATTGTGTCCATATTAAACATGCACAGTCACTCATCCTTTTAATATAAGTGCTTTTACTGAATAAATAATACCTAATTAGAATTACTACTCTGTGAGCTAAATGTGGAAAATCCATCCTCAGGTTTTATTAAAACACGCTCCTAGTGAAGTAGTTTTGGTAGTACTATATAAATGTACAAACTCACTCACTTCCATTTCTTGATCTTGTCCACTGCCTAAAAGACCAATTTCCTAGGTATCAACCCCCCCCTCCCTTTTTTGTGGGTGTGGTTCAGTGTACACCAAAATAAGGTAAGAAGCTTCAGTTCAGCCGTGAGGCCTGAAAAACTTAATGTCTGCCATATGCAGACTAACAGGTATTAAGGCTATGTCTACACTGTAGTTATTTCAGAATAAGCTATTCTGGAATAGTTATTCTGAAATAGCTTATTTCGAAATAGTAAGTCTACACTGCAGGAAAGCCTCAAAATTAGTCCGAGGCAGGTTTTCCTAATGTAGACGTGCTATTTTGATTTACAGCCCCAGGAGGAATAACTTAAAATGGTCCTGGTGAGGGGCTATTTCAAAAAAAAACAGAAATGGAGCATCTCCACATGCCTTATTTCAAAATAGCTGTTTTGGAATAGGCATTATTCTTCATAGAACGAGGTTTATAAAAGTTGGAATAAGCTGTCCATTATTTTGAAATTATTTCAAAATGATGGAACTGCTATGTAGGCGCCTGCATAGTTATTTCATAATAACAACCGTTATTATGAAATAACTTTGCTGTGTAGACAAACCCTAACAGAGCAGCACATTCTATAAGCCAGTTTCACTGCTAGTTGAGTGGGTAAAACTCTCCTGAAATTAAGGGAGATATCCAGAAGTGAATTTCAACCTGTGTTGTCAAATCCTCTTTGGCCATGCAGCAGAAAGTTTATTCAAGTTCAGTTATGGTCTGAAGTTCAAAAATAGACAGCCTAGTTTACAGATTATATACAGTAGTTTATATGCCCAAAGAACATGTACAGCCTCATATGGAGAATGGTAATTCCATTTCCCAGAAAATTTCAAGATTTCCAAATTTACTTTTGTATTCACTCAGAAAGAAACCCAAAGATTTCAAAATTATCTGCAAAATAACTCTCCCCTCTCCCCAAAATAAAATAAAACATATTTTGGTTCAATACATTTTGTTTTGACAAAAATGTTTTGATTTTTACTTTTAAAATTATTAAAAAATCAAATGAGCAATCATTTAAAAAAGAAAACGTGTGCTTTGACATTGTTGGAACTCATTGTTGGCATTGCTGAGTGCTTCTCAACACTGAAATGAAATTTTGATAAAAAAGATACAAAGTTTGCAAAACATTTTGATTTAGACAGTACAGGCTGAACCTCTCTCATTTGGGACTCCATGGGCAGGCAACATCTGTGGTCTGGCAGGGCCATAAATACTGCTAGACCAGAGAGTCCCCGTCACAGGGGCAATGATCTGGGGGTACAGAGTCCTGGGAGCAGCTCCTGGCCTGCTACTTCTGGGGAACCCCAGGAGCAGCTGCCACTGCCACTTCACATGCAAGGCTGAGAAACCCCGGGAGTGGCTGCATAGGGTTGGAGACAGGAAGCAGAGCCCCACAAGTGGGCTGGGGGCAGCAGACCCAGGCAGGTGGGCCAGAGAAGGTCAGCTCTCTGGGTTCTCCTGAGACAGCTGCCAGGAAGTCCCAGGAGAGCCCGGATGCCTGACTTCCCATGGTCCAGCAAATTACCTTGTTTGGGACCACTCTGGTCCCAAGGGCGCTGGAGAAGGGAGGTTCACCCTTTACTGCATTTTCAGTCAAGTTTCTCCAAGCAGCTGCACGTGTATGCATTTTAAATGTATTTGCAATTATTGTGAAAGAACTAGCCAATGAATCTACAAATAAATTACATATCAAGGACCCGATTCAGCAAAGCACTTCAGAATGTGCTTAAATGCTTTATTCACCTGGGGCTCAGAACAGATGTTACAGTCAGGGTTAAGCACAGGTTCCCCTAGGCTTGGAACAGGAACACGGTGAGATTAAAGCCATCTGGCATTTTAGGAGTACAATGCCATGGTTCCACATGCAAAATGGACTGGTAGTAACAAAAGCCCTTCTCTTATTGCTCAAAATAACAAGGACAGCAGCACAGGACACACTTATTCCCTGCAAGAATGGCTGCTTGGGAGAAGAAGCAGGGGTCCTTTTTCCTGTCCCTGAAAAGATAACAACACTACAAAAACCCAACACTACCAAACCCATTACTTAATCCAGTATACAGGGCACTTCTGCTTGGGTGAGTGAGCTTTGGGCTCAGTGAATTCTTTTCCTTCTTCAGCTCACGGAGCAGTGACTCTTAAAGTTAACACCCACTGAGATGCATGGAACAGTTCCCTCTGTAGATATTCCTATGCAGAACAGTTATACTCAGGTCATATTTTCAAGCTTTTCTTCACAAACATGAAGGCTTGAAATTTACTAACTGAAAGCTGAGTTTCTGATTTAATCAGCTCATTCCAGGAGATAGTATGATAATCATGGGTGTACAGTGCCCTTGCTTTGTTCACCATCTTGGTTGAGTGGCTCTGTTAGGCAGCTTTAAGCAATAGGATACTTACCATCACTACTATTTCTTTTTTTGAAACTATTTCACAGCCCAGCAACTCTCTCTGTGCTAGATACATGCCTTGCAGAATCATATAATGAATCTCCCACTATTAGGTATTTTATATGGTAACAACAACACATATTCAGCCATTTTCCATGACTATTTTTCTCCCCCAAAACTAGTATTTTCTGGAATTGGGTTTTACAACAGTTTCCATTTCTAAAACACATACAAAGAGTAAAAATAATTATACCAAAGAAAACTTTACTGGAAGTAAAAACCATAAATTGGGAGCACAAAGAGATTCAGATATACCCTAAGTAAGGAAGTAAGACCATTTTTAATTTAAGACACTGATTTGTTTGTCACGTTAATAACCACAGAGAAGGCAGAGTCATTTCCAAATAGTTCTACAGATAAATTCACTCAGTAAGTGCAATCAAATTCAAATGCAGTGAAAAATATTTCTGTCTTTAACTTTATACAAGGTCTGTCATGCATTTCTTAAGAAAAGGACCATAAAGCAGCACTCTGTTCTTAAAGAATGCAACACTCGTTTTTCTACAGTCAATATACTTACACTGCTCTTAACATCTTTCAGCTTTGGAAGAATGTCCAATCCAAACCCATCTGCCTGTCCACGTGTCCTGTTTCCACCATTCATGTAATTTCCAAATGCAAGAACCAAACCCAGAACCTGCATAACTCCCGCCCCACTTTTCAACATCTGTAAGAAAGAATATATATATTTATACTGTATATACATAAATAACTCTGTTGAAATTTTTAATACTTGTCCCTCCTTTATCTGATGAGGTGTGGCTATCAGTAATTAAAAGATTAGCTAAAAGTTTTAGGTAGTAGATTGATATTGCATTTTATCCGGAAGTTATGAGTCTGATATTCTACAAAGTTATACCAGGGATACACAAACTCCAACAAAAAATGACACAACTTATAGCAAATTAAATTCACTCCAATTTCAGCACATTCAGTTACTCTCAAAATATGTATTGGGGGCAGAGAAGGATATGTATAGGTTTCAAGTTACTCCAGTTTTTCTCCAAAATAAGTATAAAGTATTATAACAGATTGACCCATTCAGAAGGTGGCTACAGTACTTTCTTAGCACACCATAGTATTCCCAAGTGGTAAATTTACTTTGGTCCCTGATCTTGCAATCAGTTCTGCAAAAAGCAGTAAATATGCAGCATATGGCACATCTTGCAGGACTGGGGCTTCAGGAACACATATTTCTAATAGAAAGAAGAAATGTTTATTTTAAATGCCCACTGTATAAATATTAAATTTATCCTAAGCATGTTCAAATATGTCTTAAAATCATTAGATTATGAAAAACTAACTCCACATTACCTCAACAAAGCTACTGATTTAGTAATAATTTTACAGCAAACTTCCAAGTTGCATCCTAAAAGAAAGAACTGGCATTTCTTCTCTTTAATACGAAGGTTTAAGAAATGTGCATATTAAATTAAAGTATGTGACTCCTTATTTTTATAAAGGAGACAGCTCATTTAGATCAGATATTTCAGATGTGTTGAAGAAATACTTTCAAAATCAAAGCATACACTCAAAATGATCTAAAATGGCATTCGTTTGGAGAGGGAAAGAAATGAGACAGTAACTATGAAGATGGAAGTTTTTGCTTTGGCAAAAGCAGAAGTTACATTATTCCCTAGAGGCTGATGTGTATTGGCTGCAAACTCGTGATGTTATAGTTCAGCAGCGAAAGCCAATTTTAAAATTTGCTTTGATCTCGAAGCACAATCATAAAATGTTCCATTCTGCAGGACTGCGATCCCTCAGATTTAATGAGAGCTTAAAGTAAATAAAAGAAAACTTTTGAAATATGAGTACAGCTGAACAAGGAAGATTAAACATCAGAAAATCTAGCTTTACCTTTATACGGACCAGAACCTACCTCACACAGTTTCTGTAGCAATTCAAGTTTGCGATGGATAGAACAAATGCTTTCCGAAAACGTTGATTGGAACAGGATACAAAATACCCGTTCTGAAAAGTTGGGGATTAGTGAGAGTTCATAAAGAAACCTGGAGGAATGATTAAAGAAAAATGATTTAGTTTTGTTAGTGACGATTTTTCACTATTTGCTTCTTTGTAATTCTGGTTAGGTTATTAGAGTACATTAAGTCTCCCTAAAATATGTGGCATACGTGTCTCCCAAGAATCGTATTCTGTTGAAGATAGTGTTCTTACTGTTCAGGTTTGTCCAAAGATTTGGCATTCTCCCTCTCTTTGGATGACTTGCCATGCTTTTCTATTTTTTCCAGTTCATCTGATTGTGCTCTCTTAAAAAAAAACAAAAAAAAAAAACCAAGCAAACAAAGAAATTAAAAAGTGTTTATTCAAAAGCTAGATAATTAAGCTTTACAAATATTTATGCCATTGTAACAAATAACTTTTTTAAACTTTTCTTTGGGCATCTGTTCATGGTAAAACTACTTAATTCATGGAGTGATTTTAAGTGTAAATATGTTTGATTCAAAACAGAACATCTCTGAATCGTCCAAATAATGTTATTGACTATTAGTAATCTGCAAAAGATTTATTCATTCAACTATGCATTGAGACAATACTTTTACTTCCTGCCCTCCACTCCCTACTTTTTTTTCTTTTGGATGTTTATAAAGTTTCCAAGATCAAAGTATTTCCCTTTTAAGTGGTATTTCTCATTCAAAAATCAGTTGGGTTGCATTTGAATGCAATTTGATCTATATCTACATACATTGTATTTTTAACTAAATCAAAGGGATCCATATTGTTCAGTGTTACTTAACTTTTATTCAGGATTTTGGAAAAGGAATGGAATAATAAAACAATCACTGAGCTGATTTAAAAGTATCATACAAGACACATATAACACGAATAAACAATTATGGTGTTTTTTCCTAGCGTATAATGAATCTCACTTTATCTTTAAAAATAACCCACTGCAATCACATGTAAATCTCATTTTTCTTCTTGACATTAGTTCCTTGGATGACCCTCTGTTAGGGCATGTGGTCTTTCTTGCAATAGTCCTTGTTAAGTGAAGATGGAGAGATCTCATAGGTTGCAAATCTTTCCATATTCATTGCCACTACAATTAATTTTCCAACTACAGTGATGCATAAGTTGGGTAGAATTTCTCTTTTTGGCTTTATCTTCATGGCCATTTTAAATATGTGTTTAACTCTTGACAAAAGTATAACATACAGGGGAAAGTAGTAAGTTTAACTCCAAATTATTTATCTATATTCAAGGAGGAAAAAGTGCCCATATCTTAACATACAGTATTATAGAAAGGGAAGACAACACTTCAACACATGCAACCATTAGCATCTTTGCCTCTCATGAAAGACTAAAACCAAAAGCCAGCAGCACCTGAGTATCTTAATGGTTCCGGCATTAACAAGTTTGGAAGGAGAACATTAGGACTCTAAACAGATGATTTATAGTACCACAATTTTGTCAGTCACCATGGAAGAATTAGATTTGGGCTGACTTTTAACTTTTTAAGATCAATTTCTGATCTGAAGGTGAAAGCAAAAAAGTATATTACTCAATGACCAGGTGACTGAAAAGTTATCTGAGATCCATCATTTAGTCCAGCATATTAAAAGAAATCTGCTGTAGAATTTCTCTGCAGACCACTTGAAGTTGGTGAGGTCCAATGACACATGTTCCAAATGCTCCCCAATCAATTGGCGTGTCAGTGACTATTCCCCACAGGGACAGGATCTGTTAACAGTCAGCTTCCCAGTGGTCTGTCTTTTGAATATGAAGGGCTCTGATGGAGAAGATATTATCTGCCTGAGCAGAGAGATTCACTATCTTTTTTCTGCATTAGGCTTGGTTCTTAGCTACCTTTCTGATAATGTACATAATGTACCCCACTACTGCTGGATAAGAGGAATAAGGTTTCTCAAGAATAATTTGACAGCTTTTATCTCCAGGATGCAGGCTTGAGGGGCTACAGTACAATACTCTGCACTTGAGATTTCCCTACTCTGGGAGTCCTTATTTTAGAAAGCAGAATCCACTTGAGCTTAGAGGTGGTTTCTCTGACGGTGTTCATTCTGTTGAAGGCTTCAAGTCCAATGAGGAATCCATGCTGGCTATCCCTCACCACCCTACTATCCTCCAAATGCCTACAAACCGATTGTTCAATAATTTGTTTTAGGACCTTTCCAAATATTAAAGATGCCTTGACTGGTCTATAATTTACTAGGTCCTCTTTGGTCCCCCTTTTAAAAGTCACATACGTTATTTTCTTTCTCCAGACATCTGGAACCATACCTGTCCTCCATGAGTTCTTGAAGATAATTTCCAATTATTCTGAATTTGTTTCAGCTAGTTTCTTGAGAACCCTTGGATGAATTTCACCAGACTCTGCCAAGCCAACCTAACTTAGGTAAATATTCTTTAACCTGTTCTTTACTATTCTGACATTTTTCCCCTTGTTAAATGGTAATTGTGCTGAGTATCTGATCACAATTAACTTTTTTAATGCAGACTGAAGGAAAAAATATGTATTATTATAAGAGGTGGCATTGCTAGCCCCTTTTGTGTGCCTGAAATCCTGAGTTTTTTTTAATGAACTGCTCTTCAGTTGTTTGCTACATTAAAGAAAATGACCCCCATGAGCCATTTATTGTCTGTCATCTATGGAAAATTTTTAAATTTTATCTGAACTTATTTTTCATTTTGTGACCAAGAATATACTTTGGTGACACGGCCAATTCCTCTCTCTCAAACACATATTTTGAACACTACAAACCACATTTGTTGGGACGTTGATGGAAGTCAGTACAAAGAAGACAGGTCAGAAGTCTTGGAAACATGTTTCTCCCCTCAACTTGAATCTTTAGAAAAGATGTGTTTATAGGAGGCTGTGTTCTCCTGCGAGCTTTGGAAGTAACAAATGGAGGGGGGAGGAGAAGAGAAGGTCTTTTTGAGGCTGCTCAGGGACTTGAAATTTCACATTGGCAGAATGACCCCACTTCAGAGGCCTTAACGAGTTTCTGCTGGTAGTGAATCCGAATCTTTTTCCTCTTTTCTTCCATGACTTGCTACTTCTATATTAATACATTCCATAAGAGTTTACCTATCAGTCTAACACAGAGGAGCAGAACTCAGAAAATAAGTTGCTTTTACTGATCAAGTGTACAAAGTATTTAATTATTTCAATCATCCAGCAGAGAGGCAGAGGGAGAGGGTGTGTGTGGGGGGGGGGGGGGTGAGTGGGTGGGTGGGTGTCTGTCTGTCTGTCTCCCAGCCCCTGGAAAGGGCAGGGCAGAAAGCAGCCCACCCTTAGCGCTACCCAGACCATAGCACACCCACCACCCTACCCCTCAGAGCTGCACCAAGCACCCTACCTGGTGCTCTGAGAGCAATTAAAAGGGGCCTGAGGCCTTGGGCTCTGTCTGTTGCTGTTGTTGGGCCCCAGGACAATTGTCCTCCTTCCTCCTCCTCTTTGGCAGGCTTGCTATCATCCTATATTTTAGCAACATATTAAGGTGGAACACTGATAGGTCTATTTAGCATTCAAAGTTCTTTTGATAGTATTCAATCTGGTAAAAAAGAAACTCCAGAAAGATTTGCACTCTAGGGTTACACAGACAGTAGCAGAACAGCATCTGCAGAGCTATAGGAGTACCCCGTGTCCCCTCCTGTCTCACTATGGAGTACAGCTTTGCAATCATGGAATATTTTAAAATGCAGATTTTTCTAATCGATTAGCTTAACCGAGAAGGACTTCTAGCCCGCAAGGCATGTCTTTTAACAGCAAAATCTCTTTCTGATGCAAACTATGGAGAAATGTGGATCTTCCTACAGCTTGACATTTTTAGCCTTTGGAAAGAGAATGATCTATAAGGTGTTATGAGACACTGATGCAGAGAAAAAAACCAATTGAAGGCATTGAGAAGAGTAGCAGTTCCTTCCTCATAAGACAGGATAAGGATAACAATACCCTTCCCAAACCACTTACATGATTCTGAGGGACTCACCAGAATGAGTAGAGATGGGCCCGAGCCCGAAGGGTCAGATCTCAATTTTCCCGAACTAAGGCCATGTCTGCACAATGGCTGTTACACCGGCATAGCTACGATGCCTTAGAGGTAAGACAGATTTCAATGCCAGAAGGGGTTTTTCCATTACTTCATGAACACCAAAAGATGGTAGCTAGGTCGATGGAAGCATTATTCCATCAAGCTAGCTGTGCCTATACCATGGGATACAATCCTCAGAAATGTGGATTTTTCATACTCCTAAGTGCTAGCTTAAGGTTTAACTATAGTCCAAGCCTGCAAGGGATCAGAGTTTTGATTAAGACTCATGCCCACTAATGCCATGTTACAGGCTTCAGGGTGGGGACCATCATCCCTACTTATATGCTTTCTGCTGAAGTCAACCAAACAGTAGCAGAAAATACCAGTCGACTTCAATTCACTGAAACCATGTAGTGTACTGTGAATACAAAATGTACGTGGAGAGTTTGTATAAAAAAAAGTAGCACTGATTTTAGAAAGGCCATTAACTTGAAACACCACATGGTTCCATTGTAAATATCTAGCAGGGTGTTTAAAAATTGATGATTTAAAAATCAGATTTTTATTTAAATTACAGATTTGTAAAAAAGATAAATATTGTTTATTTAGGAATGAACCTGTTTAAAGTTAAATGTGATATTAAGGTCTACATTTACAATATTAAAATAAAATATATATTGCATGAATGAGTGCTTTTCAAATTTTGATGAGTTTAGGAGGGCTTTGTTTTTTTCATTATAACCAGAAATGGGACCAAAAAAAAAAAAAAAAAAAGACTATTGAGATGAACTCAGGTTTCACTAGTAAGTTATGTTGTATAATAGGTTTCTATATTATTTTAAGCCTTAACAATGACTGGCCTGCTCTAGAAACAGGGGAGTTACTATCCAGGCTTGCTGGAAGAAGGCTTTGTGGAGAAGTTGGAAGGAGCAAGGTCAGAAACTGTTGCAAAAAAGTGGGTTTTGGTTTGTTTTGCAACACTTCCTCACTCCCAAAAAGGACAGCCTCTCAGTACTTATAGCTGCAGTTACCATGCAATTCTCAGAAATCATCATGTTTTCAAATATTTAGGGTCAAACCTTCTTAACAGCTATAGCTCATCTGGAAAATACTTATTTAGGAATGACTTTTTGAAAATTTTCCACAGTGCCTAATTTTTTGTCCCTGTATCCTTACAATTAAATCACTTTAAACTTCCTAAAATGTAGGTGGATTTTAATTCTGGTTCCTGCAGAAGATGCTTTTGAAGGGCAAAAATAACCCATTTAAAGTATCAATGTTATATGAATACGGGACATGTTTTTTTAAGTTTATGTTTAACACAACGCTGTACTGTTAGTGTGTGTGTGTGTGTGTGTGTGTGTGCGCGCGCGCGCTCTGACACCTGGTTGTGTGCTTCTGATTCCAAACATGGCATGTGGTTAGTCCATAATGCTATTTTGGCAACTCTAAGGTTCATGTATAGCTCATCTACAGTACTTCTCATCAGTAGCTCACATCTGAAGATCAACATTTCAGAAGAAACTATACAACTGTTGAACAAAAGTGTAGATACTACACACTTATCCATTAATAAAGATGTTACCATCCCATTGCAATACTGGTTAATAATCCTAAACAAATTACACAGTTTTTTTTTTATTTAAAAAAAATCTCTAAAGTTGTATTTAGTAACTACGTGGTTTAAGAAGGCTTTAATTCCTCAGTAAACAGGAATTGAGTCCTTAGTACTGTGGTTTTTGAAATTAGGGTGTATTTAGGTCTGGAGGCTGCCCAAACTTCATTCATATCTAGAAGGGGAAAGCACCATGCCAAACATATGCAATCAGGAAAAATTACATTCTGAAGGAAGATTGTAAAACAAATGCTCCCATATGTTTCACGGAGAGCAAATAAAATGGCTAAGGACTAGTACAGTGATCTTTAACTATCTGGCAATAAAAAAAACCCAACAATCTTCAGAGCTGAGAATTAATTTAACGTCTGCAAAGTACAGAAAGGAGTCACATAGGCTAACTACTCTCATAAACATTCTAGAAGACACAAAGCCATGCAAAAGTATAGTAAGGAACAGCCCAGGCATCACAGACCTTACATTCACAGAAACAGATCAGAGGAAAGAGGGGAAGCAGAGAGAATGGCTTGCTCCAGATGACATAACAGGTCATTGCCGGAGCCCAGATTTAAATCAGATTCTTGGGTGTCAGTGTAATGCCCTGAATACTAGACCTTACTGCCTCAAAAAATACCTATACTCTTCCCCCTTGCCAACATTAGCTAGTGTGGTGGTGAACACCTGAGACTGCTCAGGTTGAGAAATAAGATGTGTATTAAATGAACTTGCTCTCAAATATCTAGTTTGTCTGGAATAAATATATAACATCCTCCCAGGAGCTCCACTGTTCTCAAGGAATTCCCTACATCAGGTACAGAAAACATCAAAGGCTACTGACAACAACGTTATTCTGTTACACAAACGTTATTCTGTTACACTGAAAAGAGTGACCAATATACAGGAGGTGGAAAGCATTTCACAGATGTGTGCCAGGAAATTAGTGAAAGTCCCTTGTTAGCAGGGCTGACCTTCATCCAGAGAGAAGACCCATAGGTTTCAGTAAAAAATGTTCTAGACATTTGGGAACAGTCAATGAAGTGTTGGGATGAATAGTACACAATGGTGTGATCAAGGCGGGCAAGAATTGGCAGTGTTAGGAGTGGGCGCTCACTAGAAATAATGGCAGGCTCTGTTTCTTAAAATGTGTAGCCCTCGGAAGTGAAACTGACTGCTTCTCACTGAAGCTGCTGCCACACCTTGGTTTTACTCCTCCACCTCTCACCTTGCTGTATCATGTGTCACTTCCCTGGCTCCCCAGCACCACTACCAATCATACCCAACCATTTTCCAGCACTCCAGCAGTTCATGAGGAGGAAGAGGAAAAGAGGCAAGGCAAGCTGCTGCCACGCACAGAGTGCTCACCTCTCTTCTACTGCCAGTGCCAGTCTCCTCAAAGCAAACTCCCTAGACTACCAGTAGAGAGGACTCACTTTAGCAACTACCCCAAGCGAGAAGCTGCAGGACTCTCACCATTCCCATGACTTGTCACCAAAGCCAGAAGAAACAGGACAAAAAGCCTGTTGCCATAATGGGTAAAGAACAGTAGGGAGGTCCACAGAAAGCACCTCCATAGGGTGCTGTATGTTGGAAGCATGGGAAGTTGAATGGAATAGGAGATGGGAAAATAAATAGATTAATAAAAAGAGGGAAAAGAACATGGAAATGATGGATTTTTTTGTGGGTGAAAGATAGAAAGAATACTAGAATGACAGATTTTTCTGCAGGGAATATTTGTCATTGGAATAAGCATCCTATATATGAGCGAATGAGCTGGAATACTGAATGTTGGCAGCAAATAATTGATGTTTTTCTCTGAAATCACAGGGTAATGAATATGAATAATGTATCGATTACCATTTCACTCGCAAAGAGTAAGATTATTTTTGAAAATGAGAAAATTAAAATAGGCAAAGTTCTTCTGTGGGGTGGCAAACGAGCCTCTCCCTCCTTTATTTTGACTCTGTGAAAGCACCTACGGGTCTTCTATGTGAGAAGAGGCCAGGTGAAAAATGGCAGAGGTCAGATGGATCTAGGAAAGACCAAGTATTCTTAAACACCGCTCTCCATGCAAACCACAGGGTTAGCAGAGACCCTGTTTTCGTTCTTCTTTCCTCTGCAGCATAGGTCACTTGCCAATCTAAATCAGAGCAAATGGTGGATTGTCTGTAGCTTGAAATCTAAATCAAGAGTTCGGGACTTCAGTCATTCAGCCAGAAGTTACAGGCATACTGAAGCAGTGGACAAGTGAGTTTTGTCGCTTTCAATCTACAGGTCAGACAAGATGGTATAATGGTCCCTTCTGTGCTCAAATCCATGAAGGTTTGGAGCAAGAAGGCAGTCTCAGTCAGGGTAGGGCAGTGACAGAGAGGATGAGGAAGGCATAAAGGATGATCCAGTATTACAGCAGTAGCCTCAGACATGGGCAACTGGACTCAATTCATATTCCGCCACAGTCTTCCTATATGACCTTAGGTAAGTCACTCACTCTTTCTGTGTCTCCTCTCTCTGTCTACGTCTACACTGGCCCCTGTGACAAACATGCTGTCATGGGGGAATGAAAGGGGTCAGAACAGCGCTTATTTGTGCTGTCACTTGCCAGGGCTGAACTCCATGTTTGTGAGTTCATAGCTCTGGCACCTGGGTTTACCACATCAGTTATGAAGGTAAAATAAAATTGCTTGATTGCTAATTACTTAAGCTCCAGCACCTCTTTCATTACTAACTGAACACCAGAGTAGCATAACAGGAAAAGGTTCTAGCTCTGCAGCTTACAGATGTCAATGTGAAGCTGAGTACCCAAATAACCGATAAACCTAGGTTTATCGGTTAATCTTATCAACTACATGCACTCCGCCCCCCCCATTGCTGCCTCTGTATCATGATACAACGGCAGCAGCGTGAGGTGGCAGAGGGCTCCCCGGGAGTGGGGCTGGGAGTGCACTGAGTGCCGGTCCTGCCTTCAAGAACTCTTGAATAATCATGTAACTGATGATATTTTGTGCGGTTACATGACTATTCAGTTAATCACTATCTAACATCCATACTGCAGATATCCACATATCTCTATGCATCATTCAAGGGGAGTCAGATCTCCTGTCTACTCTAAAAGGAAAACTCATATGTACATAATGTAACTTCATCCCCCAAATAGATGATTTCAGGGAAACTTCATAAGCTGAAATAAATTTCCTGAACCTCTCTCAGGGTCTTTGTAGAACAGTGTGATCCAGCCTTACATGCTCAATATATTTAAAAGCAAGGACCCCCAGTTTTCACAATTATATTTTAAATTCTAAGCTAAGGGAATACTAGGTAACTGCATCTATTGGGCAGGAGCGCCAAGAATATTTCCCCTACTTAATGATTTCTACCTTTAGACGTGGGACCTATTGAGGGTAACCAGAAGGCCTGTTTGCTGTTCCGGGGAATTTAGAGGCCTTGACCTGACAATACTAATGTCAACATCTTCTAGGCATAAGTGGCCTTCTACCTCTCTTGCAACAGTGGAAGTCAGAAATGCTCTGCTGGGTTCTGCTGTTCCTGGCTGTACAGTAAGTATAATGCTGGGACCATAATGCTTTAGAGTGTATCCTGATTTATTCTTAAATCTCTGAATTTGCATGGTTTTCACACAATCTCTCAAAGCAGTTAGTATCTCATGTTTATGGATCTTGCTATACTAAGTTTTACTTTTCTCAATGATCCTTTCCTTCAAAGCAAGGAGTGGGGAACCTAAGGCCTGGGGGAAGGAGGTGGCCCCTGGCTTGCTTGGATCTGGCCCCCGAGGCTTGGGGTGCCCCCCACAACATTGGGAGCCCGTGCTGATGCTCCAGCCTTCCTCCTTATATCCCCCACAAGGCTGGTTCACACCAAATCTACTATCCTGTCCCCCTCCAACAAGGTTTGATGTATGAGGGGCATGTGGAGAGTGTCTTTCTCCTTCTCAGTTGGTGGCCACCTCAGCGAGGGTTTTGTTTTGGGTTTTGTTTGTTTGTTTGTGTTTGTTTTTGTTTTCTCACTTGCGTGCGGCTCCCAAATGATTTTTCTGTGGATCAGGGCCTCCAGCCCAAAAAAGGTTCCTCACCCCTGCTATAAAGTCACTAACCATTATTTTCTGCAAAAGTGAAATTCCAGGAAATATAGTATGCAATAGTGTTAGGTACAGCACAGGAAAAATATTCATTAAAAACAAATACAGTTTTATTTTATATTTATTCCTGTCAAATATAGTATCAAGATTATTAAAAGGCAGAAATTATCTATTTAAATATACATAAAATCATTGACTTTAAAAAATAAATGCACTTTACAAAATGGATTGCCATTTTAAAAAGGCAATTGTTTATCCTAATTTGCATGCAGATTTGACAAAGTAAAAATTTCCTTAACAGAGAACACATTTGTGCATCTTAATAATGAATTCTTCTTTCAAACCCCCAAACACCTTCATATGAAACACAGTGTATACCTATGTACTTATGCCTACTAAAACTCACATTCTCGTAGAGGGCTTGAAGGGTCTCTAGGTCAACAATGGAGTTGTCCAAGTTCACAACAGCTGTGAAGAAGACAAAGTGAAAAGGAATTAGTTGTCAAAATGATAATCCAGCAGTGAAAGACACACTGAACACAATGCACAGGAATTGCTTTTCTGACCCCACTGCTCGTACAGCTTAAGGGTTTTAACTTTATTAATGCCTTGAATAGTGCTGTTTCTAAGACCACGGTCTAGGAACCTGGTAGAGCCAGGTGACAAGCGTTAAAGAATTCATCCCCCTCTCCCAACACACACACGATCCCATGAGTACGACCAAAGCCAAAGTTCAGAGATAAGCTTTACATCAGACTTTCATGGTCCAAATGAAAGCATTATAAAAATTTGTAAATCTGTACAACCACACACAGAGTCACGCACAAAAAAAAATGCTCATTCCCGTCACTGGTTGGTTTCAGACTTAAACTGATTAATCCACAAATCAGCCAGTTAACTTCAAGACTCCTAACAAGGGTCAAATCTTCTATGCACTAAGCCGACAGGTTTAGTACGGATACAAAATATGCCTTTCCTGTTCCTAACCAATGCTTGTATCTCTCTCTCTCTCTCTCTCTCTCTCTCTCTCTCTCTCTCTCTCTCTCTCACACACACACACACACACACACACACACACACACACACACACACACAGTATTATAAATACTATAAAATCTATAAAGTGAAAGTAGAGGTACCAGGCATATTTCATATTTACGCTGGTCAGGGAAGAATCATTCCATAAATAAATATGAATATAAAATTATTAATATAGGATTATTTAAAACCCCATAAATTATATATATTTTTACAAGCTTACCATCCAGGTTATTAGAAAGCAAATCAGAAAGGAATGCTGAACGTGACACATCAGGGATTCTTGTAATAATAAATACTTTTACCACAATATTTTAACTTGTGCCATTTTGTTCTTTATTTGATTGTGTTCTATTTCTGTGTTTTTTTGTTTTCTGTATACATATTCATCTGTTAGGCAAAATAAACCTGGGACAAAAATACTCTAGCAACCATGATGGTGATCAGGGATGGAATCCCAGTATCTGATTACTTGATCCTCTATAAATCAGTGTCCTTGACTGTCACTAAGTGATTTTGTGTATACACCTCAAGATTACAGACAATATAATTCAAACTCATTTGTTTCCCATTGCTTTAAAGCATTCAGTGACACCACTCAGTGCCTGGGACTCATCACATTTTCCCCCTACATGTCTGGAACTTAATTGTAGTTACAGTACAATAAAAATATATGAATAAAGAAACACTGATCTTGATTAAGCCAAGCAGGGTCCAGTGCATATGTATGGACAGAGTTTTAGCAGATGAAAAGAATGGAAACTTATTTGGAAACGTGTTAATACTCCAAAACAATAACAAAGATCTTTTCTGTTTTTTTTCTTATCCAATATAATTTATTCATATATTTTCCCTTCTGTTTCCTACCATTTAAAATGTTTTAGAAGCCCACATTTAATGTAAACTGTAGTATTATAAAGGGTAGAGAAAGAGGTGAAATATATTAGGAATTTGCATAAGATTATGCTAAAATTGAGTTGTCTATTTGCATTCCAAATGCCAATATTTTCCCTTTTCATTTAAGAACTTTAAAAAATGTCAAATACATTAAAAGTCCATTTAAACTAGCAAAACATATTTAATAGCTGAAGCGTATGTCTTTAAATCAGCTGATGACAACACGATTGCTAACAGTCTCTGAAGATACAACAATGGTTTTTGTTTTGTCCGGATATATGTTTGTGCTATTTTATGTCACTTGTTCAATCAAAGATTAAAAATCAGTAATAATGTGTTCGGATTCTGCAGTGTAGAGATTTCTACACATCGTTTGAGCTTGTATACCAGTGTTATAACAGCTGTCCAAAACAAGGTGTAGTATGGAACTACATTTACTCATGTAACCGATCTTTGCTTTTACAAGTTAGTGTATTTATATTGTATGCAAACACCACAACCCTTGAGTCATTTACTTGGAAGCAATGGTTATCTTCCACTACCACTGGTCCTGGTTTGGATACTGTCTGCTTCTGAAGTAAGAAATATGGCAAAAGTTCCTGTTCTGACTTCTTCCACAATGTTAAGATCATCCATGGATTACTGAAAGAGCAATAGAGCACTTTGTTTGAATGCTTGCCTGAGATAAGAGAATGCCTGGCAAACACAATGGTGCCAGGTCTGTGTACTTTCAAGAAAACAAGTATGCAGAAGAGTGTGCATATATCAGGGAGATGCTTAAAGCAAATCAGTCTCAGAAGACTACCCACAAGGATATAAAGAAATGGTGTGTGTGTGTGTGTGTGTGTGTGTGTGTGCGTGCGTGCACGCGTACACATGTGTATGCGTGTGTAAATAAGTGTCACTCCCAAGATAATGACACAGCTAAATATACCTACATATATACATATACCTACTCACCTATCATTCTATAAAATCCCACTAGGATTTTTCCACATAAAAACCCACAAAAATGTTTATTTCCAGATAAAGAATTATACATTCAATAATGTAAGGGGATCATTAAAAACATCTCGACGATACTATTTTGTAGTCACAAACTCATATAAACAAGGGTCACTGTAGTTAAGCATCTGATTCTATTTACCCAACAACTAAAACTGCAAGATAACGAACCCCCAAAATCCACTATATGGTGGTCCACTCATTAATAGAAACATCCATAACATCAACTCTTCCTAGGTAACTCGGGAGGTCCTGACTGAGGTGAACTACACAGTTCTAGTGTGTCACGGTCAGGGCTTTACTCACATGGTTCCACAATTATATCCCATTGTCCCACTGGGAACAGGTCGGGGGGAAAATCAAATCTCACAGGCATTTTTTTTTTTTAGTAAGTCAGTATAGTCACAGATGAAACACATCCACTAATACAGTGAAAAAAATCATCTCCTATCTTGACTGTTGCAAAACGCTCTTCACTAGTCTCAGTGAAACCCATGCCGTGCCTATTCAATACATTGAAAGCACTGCAGTAAATGACATCTACCCCATGCATAACTCTGATGTAACTGTGCAAACCTGCTCTTTTCATGCAATGGTTACTAGTTTTCTGTCAATCAAAATAAAGTTTCTTGTCCTATTTATCTACCTAATGTACTTACTCAGCTACAGTTCCCACAATATCTAAGCACCTCACAATTTAACATATGTATACTCACAACATCCTTGTGAGAGAGGAAGGCAGTATTTTACATAAAAGGATCTGGAGCACAGAAAGGCTAAGTGACTTGCTCAAGGTGACACAGTAAGTCTGTGGCAGAGCTGGGAACTCAACCCAGATTTTTCAAGTCCTACACTACTCCCCACATTATGAGTCACCCTTCCTCTTTCCAGTTCTCAGCAGCCAGACTTGACATAATTGTCTCTCTCTGCTTATGCAATTTTGTTCTTTCTTATCCATCATCACCACTCTGTCAGTGTTGCCAGCCTTGAATACCAACTTCTCTGATTCTACAAAGGCCGCAGGGTCTCTTTCCATGCTGCCCTTTATGCAGAGCTCCTCCTCCCAAAATGAATCTATAAGCCTCATCATTCATCAAATGCCTTCTCAAGATCCATTATCACCTTGAGAGCTATTTAAATCGATCACTTAATGACAGCTAGGTTGAGAAGCAGTTGGGAATACCTGAAATTATTGAATTTTTTTTTTTGCATGATTCAGAGCCACCCAGTGTGCAAACAGGTACACTGCAAAATGGTCTGAGCTTATTATCCTCCCATCCCTCTTAGTATTTGCCACAATCTGATGAAAAATTCCATGTAACAAGTGTAAGCAGGGACAAAGTCTTTCTGAGTGTGCACAGCCTTTATTATAATGGAAGGAGTGATTATTTTCAGGGCTTTTATGTAAGCATTAAAGGAGAATAATAGTAAAATAAATTATGCAAATTTATTCATACAGTGAAAATATCAAGCAAGCCAACTGTGTGCCATTTTCAAAACAAGGACTAAAATGTGTCCGAACAACCAGCAGGACAAAGACGTGCCAACAGTTTTTTTTGTGTGTGTGAAAATAGCTAGTCACCTACAAAGAGTATTGGATACAAGAGAATATTGGAACTAAGCAAAGGAGCTTATTGTACAGTACAAACTGTACATAAATAACATTTAAATTGCCATGCCTTTACTATGAAAATCACACGTTTCCTATAAATCCTGAAACCAATCTAGAATAGAAGCCAATCCTCAATACATAAAACATCAAGCCACTGGCAAGATGAATCCAAGAGCTGAATTAAAGTAGGAATAGTGACAACATGCGTGCAGTCATGTCCCGCATGATGCCACACTCGCCTTATGCCGCTACTCCTGGCTTCCACCTTCCTGCCCCCCGCACTATGCCCATTCCCCCTCCGCCTGCCCCCCCCACTATGCCTCTGCTCCCTCCCCAGGTGATGCCCATGCCTCCTTCCCAAGTGGTGCCTATGCCCCCTCCCCCTGCCCACTATGACCTCGCTCCAGTCCCTCTCCTATCCACCCCCTGTGCTCCCTGGACCTACCCGACTGCAACTCCGACAAGGTCCCTGCACCCAAGGTGGCACATTGAGCCACCTACCTCCCCCTCCCCATTATAATCCTTCCTTCCCCCTGCCCACCTTTCAGAATCTTTCATTAATACAGACTGCATTATTTTGAAAACCAAACAGGTATGTTTATTGGGAGGTCAGGGAAAGGGCGAAGGGAGGGGTTGTGATGGGGAAGGGATAGGACCACAAGGCAGGAGGCCCTGGTGAGAGTTACTCCGGTCTTTGAGATAATCTCTTCCTCAGAGCCTCTCGGATGTGCACCCCGGCCTGATGGGCCTGGCGGATGGCAGCTGTCCGCGGCTGCTGGAAGGCTCACCCCTCGTGGCCAGCTTTTTCCCCTCACCCTGGGACGAAGACTTCCCCCTTTCTCCACACAATGTTGAGGAGGACACAACATGCCACCACCACCTCAGGGATGTTGTGCTCCCCCACATCGAAGCAGGTCAGCAAGCACCGGAAATGTGCCTTGAGATGGTTGAAGGAGTACTCGACCTGGATCCAGGCTCTGTCCAGGTGGGCATTGAATTGGTCCCTGCTGGGATCCAGGTGGCTGGTGTAGGGTGTAATCAGCCATGGCGTCAGGGGGTAGGCCATGTCCACAATGGCAAATTCATGGTGGGGGAAAATGTGCCTGCCTCCAGCTTGCAGTACAGACTAGAGTTTCTGAACATGTGGGCATCGTGTGCTCTGCCTGACCACCTGACAAAAATGTCTGTAAAGTGTCCCTGGTGGTCGACCAGGGCCTGCAGCACCATTGAAAATAGCCTTTTTGATTAATGTACTGGGCTGCTCAATGGTCCGGTGCTTGGATCAGGATGTGGGTCCCATCTATGGCTCTACCGCAGTTCAGGAACCCCAGGGCAGCAAATCCAGCCACAGTCGCATCCAGCTCTCCCAGACAGACAACACTCCGCAGCAGGATCGAGTTGATGGCCCTCACCACCTGCAGAAGGAGACCAAGAAACACACAAAACAGAGAATGAGAATGGGGGTGTCTGAGCCCTTGGGAGGTGCCTGTTCTGCTTCCTTCCACTGCACCCCCAAACATCCCAGGAGCCACTTCCTATGAGGCTGCTCCCGCCCCCCAGCAGCAGGACTGTGTGAGGGTGGGACAGCGCAAGCCCCTGGGGACAGGGCTTCCCCTCCACCCCCCACAGCCTCCCTTTCCCAAGGGTCCCCCTTATGCAACACTCTCCCCACACCGCTGCAGGGACAGCAGCCCAAGAGCTCCTTACCTCCATGAGGAGGGCCCCGACGATGGACTTCCCCAATGTCAAACTGGTTGCCCACCGACTGGTAGCTGTCAGGGGTGACGAGTTTTCAGATGGTGATGGCGACCCACTTCTCCTGGGGGATGGCGGGCTGCAGGTGGGTGTTACATCTCCAGTGGGTGGGGGCGAGCCAGGAACATATCTCCAAAAAGGTGGCCTTCTGCATGCAGAAGTTTTGGAGCCACTGCTGGTTGTCCCACTGCTCTAGGACCAGTTAGTCCCACCAGTCCGAACTGGTGTCGAGCCTCCCAAAACACCTCTCCACAGTGGGGTGCGGTTGCCAGAGTGGAGCAGCCGCAGCCATGGAGAGGGTCCCCCAAATGAGCTCGGAGTCCAAGTAATGCAGGACCAGGAAGACAGCTGGCAGAAAATGCTGCAAAAACTGTAGCATGGCCGTGTGGGCCGACAGATGCCCAGGGGCAGCTCCTGTACCATGGCATGAAGAAGAAAGCTGTGGCACCCACAAAAGAACAGGGCAACCAAAGCAAGAGCTTTGCTGTCCCTCGAAGAGGTAGCAAGCACACAGCAGAAGCAGAGAAATGGCTGTCCAGGGCGCCGGCACCAACACTTTATGCGTGTCTCTGCAAGGCTCCGGCACCAGCACTTGGAAGCAACTGGTACCTAAACCCCTGCCTGAACTGGTTCTGGGTGGCCTTTTATGTGAGAGAGCATCCAGTCAGTCTGGATGCTCTCTTTCAAAAAAGCACGTTGCTTTTTCAATGCACTTTTGTGTGTTGACATGCTCTTTTGCAAGAAGTTTTTTCAGAAAATCTCTTCCAAAAAAAGCTGCTTGTGCAAGAAACCTGCAGTCTAGACATAGCCACAGAGGTGAGAATCCATCTCACTTAGAAGTGTATACATATCACTTAATTGTAACAGTGATTTATTTGGATCTACACTCTCAATAAGAAATGAGAATGGTGCATAAGGTTTTCAATTTGAAGGTGGTAGGAAATTAGGTGATACCTGTGTTTATTATTATTAAAGTATTCAAAACTAAAACTGTTTTAAAAACATCCAATCACTCACATGTGTCTGGGAAGTCACCAACCATGGAAAATTTCAAAGAAAAAATATTAACTTGAAAAATTTGAACAACTGAAGAAGGAGAATTAATGATGAAAGTGAATGAGCACTACTCATTTTTACTACTCATTCTTCTACAATGTATAATATGGACTGGTTAACATTACTACAACATTAGACATCTTAACTTTTCATTTCCCATCTTTGTATTCTATTGTGTAATTTAAGAATTATATTAACAGGAGATTTAATCGTGGTATAAAAGAAAGATATTGCTAACAAACAGCTCTGCTACAGACATCTCAAGTAAATATGGCTATGCAAGTTTAAGGACAGCAGTTACTGATTAAGTCAGTCTAACTCCATACACCTATACTGTGTGTTTATAAAATGTGTGCAAGTTTAATTCTTTGAGAACAAATACATTTTGTTTGACTCAGTATGTCGCCTTCTTGTCTAGGCAAGAAAAAAAATGGAGACCCATGCTGTAATCCTTTCCGAATAAAATGTTTAAATACAAACATGATTGCTATTGTAGACTGTTTAATCTAGAGAGATTGTATTTCAGTTCTGTTTTTGAAAGGTTTGCTGATTTGACCATACAGAGCACTTCATAGCTTATCTTAATGTTTAGATAAGATTTCTTTGAGTTTGGCAGGTGACAGAATCTTGGGTGTGGGATACAGGAGAGCTAAAAAAGATTGGCATGTCACCAGATTATACTTACTGAAAATTACAGCGCGTGGACAAGCCAATAGTCTCAATGAACCTGCTGGAGGCAGGTCTTTGGGGGTGGAATTTGAAGCAGAACACTGATTTGCAGGAAGCAAGATTTTGAATAAATGAAGGAAGTATTATCATCACACCCTCCTTCTGCCTTAAAATGGTGTCTAAGTCTTACCACAGAGCAGAGCACAAGTAACTCTCGCTAGTTTCTGAGGATGTGAAAGAGAGACAGATTTAGTTAGGGAGCTTTAGATTACATTTTTATATACAGGCAGTCCCCGAGTTACGCGGATCCGACTTATGTCGGATCCGCACTTACGAACCGGGCTTTTCTCGCCCCGGAGGATGCGGGCGGCGGGACCGCCCAGACGAGCTGAGGTCCCGACGCCCTCATCCTCCGGGGTGAGAAAATCTGCTCCGCGTCTCCCTGGTCTGCTGGGGGGGGGGTAGGGGGGCAGCAGACCATGGAGACGCTGAGCAAAGCCGCGGAAGTCCTGGGTGGGACCGCGGCGCATCTGGGCGCTCCCGCCACCAGGATCCTCCGCGTCTCCCTGGTCTGCAGACCAGGGAGACGCGGAGCAAAGCCGCGGAGGACCCGGGTGGCAGGACCGCGGCGCGTCTCGGTCCCGCCGCCCACGTCTCCATGGTCTGCTGGGGGGGGGGGGAGGCGCAGCTAGTGTGCTCCCCCCCCCCCAGAAGACCAGGCTTTTCTTGGGACTCCTGGGGCAGAGCAGCTGGGGCGCTGCCGGTTGGTCCCGCAGCACCGCTCCTTGGCACTACTGGACCAACCCTGAAGTACCCCAGCTGCTCTGCCCCGGGCTTCCTGGAATCAGCCGCTGATCAGTTTCAGCAGCGGCTGACTTGGGGACACCTGGGGTAGAGCACCTGGGGTGCTGCCGGGTTGGTCCCTGCAGCACTGAGGTGCGGCGCTGCGGAGACCTACCCAGCAGCGCCCCAGGTGCTCTGTCCCAGGCGTCCAGATTCAGCCACTGTTGAAACTGATCAGCAGCTGATTCCAGGAAGCCCAGGGCAGAGAAATTCTGCCTCGGGCTTCCTGTAGTCAGCCACTGGTCTGTTTCAGCAGTGGCTGAATCTGGATGCCAGTTCCGACTTAAGTACAAATTCGACTTAACTACAAACCTACAGTCCCTATCTTGTACGTAACCCGGGGACTGCCTGTATATATAAGATTATTCCATAAGCTAGTTTCATGGCTTTTTTTTTTTTTTTTGCTTCCTGGAAAGTGGGACCAACAGTGACCAGAACCACCAGCAAGAGGGGGGGCATAAGGAGTAGTTGTTCCAGGGCTTTGCGGGGCAAGTGCTGCAGCCAGGGGAGTGTTGAAGGCTGGCTGCCCCCGTCCACACCCCTTCTGCCCAAGGTCTCATTCCTTCCAGGGGTGCAGAGCCAGGCCCCTCCACACCTTGCCCTGGGGCCCTTGGTGGCTGTCTGCCCAGCTGATGGTGACTAGTAGATATACCTTTTCTGGTTGAAAAATAAAAAATATTTTCCAATTACATCTTTAAAAACTCCACTGAAACAGGTTTTTTCTACCTTATATGACAAACATGATCTACAAAATGGTATAGCCTGGTACGACAGGGGAGATTCCAGAAGACTGGAAAAGGGCAAATATTGTGCCCATCTATAAAAAGGGGAATAAGAACAACCCAGGAAACTACAGACCCGTCCCAGGGAAGATAATGGAGAAGATAATTAAGGAAATCATATGCAAACACTTGGAAGTTAATAAAGTGATAGGGAATAGCCGGCATGGGTTTGTGAAGAACAAGTCATGCCAAACTAATCTGATAGCTTTCTTTGATAGGATAACGAGCCTTGTGGATAAGGGAGAAGCGGTGGATGTCATATACCTAGACTTTAGTAAGGCATTTGATACGGTCTCGCATGATATTCTTATTGATAAACTAGGCAAATATAACTTAGATAGGGCCACGATAAGGTGGGTGCATAATTGGCTGGATAACCATAGTCAGAGAGTTGTTGTTAACGGTGCTAAATCCTGCTGGAAAGGGATAACAAGTGGAGTTCCGCAAGGGTCTGTTTTGGGACCCGTACTGTTCAATATCTTCATCAATGATGTAGATATTGGGATAGAGAGTACGCTTATTAAGTTTGCAGATGATACCAAACTGGGTGGGGTTGCAACTTCTTTGGAGGATAGGGACATAATTCAAAATGACCTTAGCAAGTTAGAGAAATGGTCAGAGGTAAACAGGATGAAGTTTAATAAAGAGAAATGCAAAGTGCTCCACTTAGGAAGGAACAATCAGTTCCATACATACAAGATGGGAAGCGACTGTCTAGGAAGGAGCATGGCGGAAAGGGATCTAGGGGTCATAGTGGACCACAAGTTGAATATGAGTCAACAGTGTGATGCTGTTGCAAAAAAAGCAAATATGATTCTAGGTTGTATCAACAGGTGTGTTGTAAGCAAAACTCGTGAAGTCATTCTGCCGCTCTACTCTGCACTAGTTAGATCTCAGCTGGAGTACTGTGTCCAGTTCTGGGCGCCACATTTCAAGAAAGATGCGGAGATATTGGAAAGGGTACAGAGAAGAGCGACAAGAATGATTAAAGGTCTAAAGAACATGACCTATGAAGCCAGGCTTCATGAACTGGGCTTGTTTAGTTTGGAAAAAAGAAGATTAAGGGGGGACATGATAGCGGTTTTCAAATATCTAAAAGGGTGTCACAAGGAGGAAGGCGAAAATTTGTTCCTCTTGGTTTCTGAGGACAGGACAAGGAGTAATGGGCTTAACGTGCAGCAGGGGAGGTTTAGATTGGACATTAGGAAAAAATTCCTAACTGTCAGGGTGGTCAAATATTGGAATAAATTGCCAAGGGAGGTGGTGGAATCTCCCTCTCTGGAGATATTTAAGAACAGGTTAGATAGACATCTGTCAGGGATGGTGTAGACGGAGCTTGGTCCTGCCTTGAGGGAGGGGGGCTGGACTCGATGACCTCTCGAGGTCCCTTCCAGTCCTATGATTCTATGATCTGTATAAGTCCCTCACAACATTGTTATCCATTAGTAATGTGTCAATAAATCATTGTTACCATACAATGGATACATTCCCTAGACATACTGCATACGTAAACGTTCCAGAGAGAGCAAGAATTAGAACAATTCAACTGTACATGGGATTCCACACCTCTTGAATACTCTCAGATTGTGTAAAGAACAGGCCTGGTATGGACCAGAACATTCTCAAACTAGGGTCAGTCACATGGCAAAGGTCTATTCTGGCTCCTACACTCCCTTTCTCATCAACCCGTTCAGCAACAGTTACAATCTTCTTGCGAGTCTAGGCAAGTATCTAGTTTATAATAGTACCCAGAAACAAGTGGCTCAGAGGAAAGTGTAGGAACAATATACCAATATGGGAGATATTTTTACTAACCACCACTCTCTGCCCTGAAGCAAGAGAGTTTAGACTTCTCCTCAAATGTTACCATTTGGGAGGGTGGGTGGGTAGGTAGGTAGGTAGGTAGAGAGATAGATACAGAAACACATGATTTACTTTTTCAGAACTATGCTGCACAACTTCACGTTCTTGCTTGGTCATTTCCCCTCTCAACTAACCAGTGCTCAATCTTTTCACTTTCTTCATAGACAATTCTTTCTAGGTCTGACCATTTCTATGTCTTTGAACTCTCCACCTTCTGCTATAATCTTTGTTTGTGGTAGGGTGTCCGGAACAGATTGAAGGTAAGGGTGCATCACTAATTTATACAATAATATTTTCAGTATTTTCCAACCATGTCTTTAGGCTTCCTCTTGACTTTCTTTTACGTCTGCTCTTTTTGACCGTTACTACATATTAAGGAAATGTTTTCAGTAAACTAGTCACAAAAACATTCACCATCTTTCTCCTGGTTTTTACAGTGAATTTAGAACCTAGCAAAGTATGCCAATAGCACAAGTACTTCTTCCTTGGGCACTACATTATGTTTTACAAGTCTGATTATCAACAATTGTCTTTGTCAATGTACTCACACTTAGTACCAAGCAACAATCTAATTAAAATAGCGCTGTAAAAGTCAATGTAGCACATATTAAATGAATGAAATGCTAGTTGATAGATTTCGAAATTCAATGGCTAACACAGAATCATTATCAAATGGGAGCATTTTTTAGTTGGTTTTCACAAGAATCTGTTCTTGGCCCACTGCTATTCAATATCTTTATCAATGATCCCAAAGAAATTTTTTTAGCAAAGTCTGCAGACAACCCAGACTGATGGAATAGCAAATGAGGATGACAGATCAGTTACATAGAGCAACCTGGGTCAACTGGTAAGTTAAGCTTTTTGAACAACATGCACTGTAAATACAGCTAAATGTATGCAAGGTCATACATCTAGAAACAAAGATGCCCTTACAGATTGAGGGTGATTGCATCTGAAATGCAGTAACACTGAAAAGGAATTGAGACGTGGTGGAAATTCAAGTTAACTGTGTTCTTAGGATATGGTGGTGGGAGATAGCATCATCTTTGAATGGAATGTATAAAACAGGGGGTAATAGGCAGGTGACTCCTTCTGCATACAGTGTTAGTGACTTGTAAATAACTATAATAATAATTTGAGGTATGAATAACCTGCCTTATTATGAGAGATTTAAGCTGCTCAATGTAGTTCAATTATTCAAGAGACGGTGAAGAGACACTTGATCATAGTCTGTAGGTACCCAGAGGAATCTAGTTTAAGGAAAGCATAAGTAGAAATCATGGCTTTAAGTGGAATCCAGACATATTCAAACTGGAAGTGAATATACAAGCTTTTAACAGAGCAGGTGATCAATCATCAGAACAACTTACCAAGAGCTGTAATGGATTCCTCATCACCTAAAGTCTGCATGAAATCCTGGCCCCATTGAAGTCAATGGCAAAACTCACTGCAAACTGTAAATCAAGATCACATATATTTTTAAAATATATGCTCTAGTTCAACCAGCATGTAAGGGCATGAAGGAGGGAATACTGGCTGAAAATTATATAACCTGTGTTGACCAGAAGGGCAGGTCACATTACCACCTCTTCTAGCCATAAAAATACATGACCTCATCAATACTGAATTTCATGTGTCTATTTAGCTATTTTTTTCTTTTCTGCTTTAAGATACTCACAGACTCCCCTGGTTTTGACTGATACAATGCATTTTGCTTTATCTTCAAATTCTTGCCCATCTCTTCCTTTAGTAAAGGTACATAACTCCACCAGTCTGGAAGCCAATGTAAATAATTACGCAAGTGCTTAGAAGTGCTTTCAAAGAACTGCAGGTCTAAATGCAAATTTTGCTGATCAAGAGCACAAAAGGCAGATGGAAAAGTTGTCCTTACAGAAACAAATTTAGTAAGAAATGAGGTAAAGACTCATCCCCCAGCACAACAAAATGGTATCTTAACTCAAAATAAACCTTCAATATCTCAGTTCCTTCTCACAATTCCCACCAAAAAATTGTATACTTGGCACAGCAGAAAGAAGTAAAAAGTAGTCTTGTATTTTACATGCCTGTATAAAATCCTCAGACTACCATATTTCAACACATGAACATTGTCTCCAAGTATTCTGAAGATACCGTGCTGGGCAGTAACCAATGCTACCAAAGTGATGTCATGATGGTATAATGCACATTCTAAATGCTGTAATATTATGGAAACACAGTCAAAAATCTTGTCATATAAGTGACAGAAGACTTGGTATTACTATCTGAAATTGCTATGCTCTGGAAAATTACAGGGTGTTAGGATTTAATCTTTACTCACATGCTAAGAAATGGGTTTCAACAAAGTTGGCATTGTTGATTTTACGTTGAAAAAAAGAGATGCTTTGACTGCCACAGAACTGGTGACCTAGTATTCCAAACAGAATTGGATATTTCATTTAGATTTTTTAACATTATTCAGAATCTGTATCTATTCAATATTTTAACTGGATTCTGACCTAAGGACTTCTAGCGTAGGATTTTTCAAAAGCACTTCACTTTAATGGAAGTTTACCATTGATTTAAAAGAAAGCCAAGAAAGGTAGGCCAATGGTGGCTGTTTCTGAAATTTCTACCCCTGATTTTTAACAGTAAGCACCATTTTTAATGCAAATATTTCAATCTTCAAAAGAATAACTTGCCTTTACTTACCTAAACATTAGATGAAATATACAAGCCCTAGACGATACCAATGCTTGTAACAGTAGAACAGACACATAGATGTAAAAAGTTTGATATTTTAATACTTTTAGTGACAATCAGAAATTCAGTGTGGAATAATCAAATCCCAAGCAAATATGATTCTAGGTTGTATCAACAGGTGTGTTGTAAGCAAAACTCGTGAAGTCATTCTGCCGCTCTACTCTGCACTAGTTAGGCCTCAGCTGGAGTACTGTGTCCAGTTCTGGATGCCACAATTCAAGAAAGATGTGGAGAAATTGGAAAGGGTACAGAGAAGAGTGACAAGAATGATTAAAGGTTTAGAGAACATGACCTATGAAGCCAGGCTTCATGAACTGGGCTTGTTTAGTTTGGAAAAAAAGAAGATTAAGGGGGGACATGATAGCGGTTTTCAAATATCTAAAAGGGTGTCACAAGGAGGAAGGAGAAAATTTGTTCCTCTTGGTTTCTAAGGACAGGACAAGGAGTAATGGGCTTAAAGTGCAGCAGGGGAGGTTTAGATTGGACATTAGGAAAAAATTCCTGTCAGGGTGGTCAAATATTGGAATAAATTGCCAAGGGAGGTGGTGGAATCTTCCCTCTCTGGAGATATTTAAGAACAGCTTAGATAGACATCTGTCAGGGATGGTGTAGACGGAGCTTGGTCCTGCCTTGAGGGTGGGGGGCTGGACTCGATGACCTCTCGAGGTCTCTTCCAGTCCTATTATTCTATGATTCTATGATTCTAAGAGCAACAAGAAAACAAAAAGTTTGTGGCTACTGGCTGAAGGATAATCCCTTTCATGGAATTGTTAGTGGCTACCTGGTACCACAAGAGGCAGAGAAACAAAAAGCACTTCCAACCGCATTGCCACTTGAAATCAGGATTGCCAGATCTCTCACACTATCATTTCGCCAATGCAATGATGGTATTCCAAAGGATGGTAAGTAACTAGCCCAACACTTCTGCTCCCTGTTGAAAGGTGTAGACCGCATAGTCCACTGGTGCCATCTGCTGGAACTACAAAGCCTGAGCTGGCAGTCAAAACATATAAGAGTTTTTAAGCTCATGATTTACTAGCTCTTTGCCCTAGTCAGTTTTGAGTCGATGACCTAGTACTCTGCGTATCTTTGAGGTGCAGCATGACTAGGTCAAAACAACTGAAAAATTAAGTGACATATTTGATGGGAAATGGTACTGGGTCCTCTTCCAATGTTTTGTAAACATTTCTTCCAGACTCCCAAAGGATGTCTTGGAAATAAATGCATGCTGCTGCCATCACCCAATTAGAGCAGAAAGCATTACTAGGTTATGAAAAAGATGCTATTAACACAGAATGATTCTGGTCATTTGCAGTACGGTCCAATCCAGCCTTTCAAGCTAAATGTCAGAAACACGAGGGCACAAAGATAGGAAGCTTTAACTACAGCCCACCAATGGAAAAAATACACCATACACTGAGATGGGTTGTTCCATACTTTATAAGCCCCTAAGCTGACATTATTTCAGGACTATCTTTAGCTACTGGAAATGTACATTTTGGAGCCTTGAGTCCTATGTCTCCTCTTGAAATCAATACAACCAGGTCTGTTTGATCATCTGCCTAAAAGCAGGCTGGGCTAGCAGTGTTGATCAGCCTGATTTCCGTACTTTATCTGGCTGTGAGAATGGCACACAGTATAGGAGTCACTTTATCTAAAATTCTAGGTCATGGGAGCTCCAGAACCATTTCCATGATTCATTGTGCAGAACATGATTTAAAGACATTGTAACAAAAAGAATTACCCAATCTGATTTTGAAAAACCTCTTTTACCATTTAAAAAAAAAGCCTTTTTGAAGAAAGAACTTTTCACTTCTGTTGTATCCTTCTGAACACCCAATTGTACTATTGTTTGAAAAAGTGAGCAGTTGAAATAAAATTGCTCATCTAACATTAAATACCTTTCCTTGTGTTTGCCCATAATTTTTAAATTCAGAATATCTTTGAAACTAATATTTTATCTTACTTTCACAGCACTCCTCACAGTCTTTCGGCGTGTTTATTCCCTCAATCCATATTTGAAGTAGCAAAGTGCAATTATCGCTACTTGATAGATGAGGGTATGTCTACGCTACAGAGTTTTGTCAGAAACTCTGTGTTACAGCCACACTGCAATTGTATTGTTCTGAAAGTAAACTGAGAGAACAGAGAGGTTTTCCCGGTGTTGGTAATCCTCTTTCTACGAGGAACAAGCCTTTTTCCAAAAGAGCTCTTTTGGAAAAAAGCGTGTGTGGATGGGGAAGAGGATTTTTTTTTTTTTCAAAACAAGAGGCCTCCAGGAAATAAGACAGGTCCCCTTGTGGGCACTCCATCCAAATTAATCAGGACTCTATAGTTCCTGTCTCCTGGCCCCTCTTAAAGCTGCAGGCACCCTGGACAAGGCTTGTGGCAAGAAGCTGGCCTGAAAGCAGCACCTCACTGTGTGGTTCTCAGTGTCACAGACCTTGCCACTCATGGCCCAGCCTCAATCCTCCCGCCACCTTCCTGCCCTCACAGAGAGCAGCCCCAGGACCAACCCAGGGGGACCAAGAGGTGGGCACCCTCCTGGTCCGGAGCGGCGATCCTATCCCTCCTCGAGCTCTGGAGAGAGGAGGAGAAATTACAGGATTGCCACTCCAAGCAGTGCAATGCCGAAATCTATGAGCATGGACACCCACCCTGGACCTTGGATCAAATCTGGAATAAGGTCAAGAAGCTCCGCCAGGGATATGTGGGTCAGACGGGCAGCTCACACTCAGTAGCGGGACCCCATACCTGCCCCTACTTCGACGAGCTGCACCAGATCCTGGTGGACTCTAGCCTCCAGATCCCTGTCATCACCTGGCTGGAGGTCACAGGAGAGGAGGAGCAGGGCCAGCCAGAGGAGGAGGAGGAGCTGGAGACCGTGACCCTATCCCTGAAGCCAGTGCTTGTGAGCCAGGACGTTTCCCAGGCCTCGTTGGATGCTGGAGAGGGATCTTCAAGTGAGTGGTCTTAGTTTGTCACACACAGGGTAGGGGAGGTTGGCACACAGGGGGCGGGGAGCGAGTGTTGCTTGGGCTGCTCAGGCTGGACATCGTGCTGCAGTCCGTGTACGTGGAACCACATGCAGCACTGAGTGTGTGGCACACAGACCCAGCAGGCAGTCCCTGAGCATTGGTTGGAACCAGCTGCTAGGCTCAGGGGAGGCCACGCACATCCCGCCAGCACCTGCCACAGGTGGAAGCAGGCTAGCTACAAGGGCACAGGCACAACCCCAGACACACCGAGGAGTACTGCACAAAGCACATGGGCATGCCTGAATGTGCGAGGCACCACCTGCTCCCACGGGCAGTGCCGAAAGCCGCAGGTGTGTGCACAGACACCAGGAAGGACCAGGCTTCTCCTGGCTCCTCTGCTGCCCATGAGGGAATCCCACTGTGGCCGGGCACTTCCTTGCTTGCTTGTCTGTGGACCGGAGGGGGGTGAGGTTGGGAAGTGGGCAGCATGGTCCCCATGGCACCTTGGGGCCCCTGTGAGGCATGGCCTGCTGTGCAGGCCACACATGGCCTTGCTCCTGGGACATCCCCCTCCTCTGCCCTGAGGACTGTTGGTCACTGTTCACAGAGGAGGGCTCAGCCTCAGGGACAGTGTCTGCAGGGATGACTGACCGCCTCTCCCTCTGAGTTCTCCACAGCTGGACCAGCCGGGACCGAGGGGTGAGCCACACCACCGGAGCCTACCACCAGAGCCCAGGGGACCCAAGGCGTGCCAGGATCCAGGAAGACCTCATGTGCCAGCATGTCAGCGTCCTGCGCAACTTGCAGAAGACCCTGGTACAGAAAATCCGTGAGGACTTTGAATGATGGAACCACGCCTGGGACCAACTCATGCAGCAGTGTGATAACATGTGTGCCATCATGGCATGCGTGATGGCACAACCATCTGATGTTGCTCCTCCTGGCTTCCACCTTTCTGCCTTCCTTCTCCCCTCCGCTATGCCCATTCCCCCTCTACCTGCATCCCATGCAATGCCCATGCCCCCTCCCCAGGTGATGCCCATGCCCCCTCGCTCTGCCCCCCCACCCTGACCCCATTCCAGCCCCCTCTCGTGCCCACTGCCCTGTGGTCCCTGGACCCACCTGACCCCAAGTCCAACGAGGTCCCTGCACCTGAGGTGGCACATCCGGGTGCCCTTTTATGCAAGAGAGTGTCCAATCAATCTGGACACTCTCTTTTGAAAAAAGTGTATTGAAAAAGCAATGCGCTTTGTGTGTGGACGCTCTCTTTTGGAAGAAGTTTTTTCGGAAGATCTCTTCCGAAAAAAGGTTCTTCTGAAAGAAGCCTGCAGTCTAGACATAGTCTGAGAGTTGAAGCACAGGGAGAAGAACTGTCTTGCCCAGGGTCATGCAGGAAGACTTTGGTAGAAAAGGAAAGTGGACCTGGGTCTCCCACAGTTCTGGATTAGCATTCTAACCACCAAAAAATCCTTCTCTCCTTACTCAACCACCACTTTGCATAGCCTGAGAAAAAACACTAGCCTTCAACTTTTGACAGCACTCGTAATGTTTTTTATAAGCCCTTTAAAAATACATTTATTTATTTATCCTGGGTGGAGTGGGAGAGAGTCCACTTCAGTGCACACATCACCAGCCAGAATGACCGCATTCAGATGCTCCTTTTTAAAGTAAATCTCTCTAAATGGGAGAAATATAATAGCCTATTAATATATTGTAAGAATGATTAATATATTGTGAGAACAAGTGATCAGTTGTGGCAAACACCTTAATTTCCTCAAATCTGTCCTCTTTACAGAAAAGGGAAGATTTAATCACACTGGCAAATTTTATTTGAGGAAATATTAGTCAGGTCTTCTTCACTTTTGTGACTGTATAGAGTGCCCAAGTCTGATTCAAAAATGCTTTGAATCAGTGTACATGTGTGAACACTGAGAAAAGTGAGAAACCGAAAGACATTTCTTAACTGCAGCATGTTACCAATTAGCACATATTTTTCTGTTATACTTTTATTTCCTGACCAGTGATCTTGTGTTGACTGTGAAGTGCACAAATCAAACCAGCAGTGCTAGTTTATTAATGCTCATTTTGGAGATTAGCACTTTCCTTCACGTTTCTCTTTGGAAATTCCACATTACTGAACTTAAAAGAAAGACCACAGCTTTGCAGCTGAAACAATGAAAATACATTCTCCACAATTCTTACCAAACTTCCCTATAAAATTAGACTCTCTCATGTGTCCTTAAAAAATCCTTAATGTATCCAAAATATACAATGTGGCACTGATTAGTCTGTGTGCTGATTGCAGCATTATGAGAAAATTATATAATTTTCCTTATTGTTTAAAAACATAATTTATTGCAAATCCATTACAAACATATGAAATTTTGTGAGTGATTTAATATTAAAGGCTTTTTTAGGTTTTGTAAAAAATTAAGTGTAAATTCCAAAATAGGAAAGACATTGAGACTGGTATGTCTTAAGATGGGGTCTGGCAACCAGCAGAGAAATTTATATGAAGTATCCATGAAGCGAACCCCATGTGGTCCAAATAAAATTGTTAAGGAAAAATTGCTGCTACAGCACAATTTCCCCTTTACTCAACTTCAGGGAAATCATAGTAGCACTCTGGGTTGGAGGAATCCAGGCGCTGGGAAGCACTTGGGATGTTAAGTAGGTCAGACAGTCTCTCACCGACTTAGACAATCTCAATGAGGTAGACGTTGATGTCCTTTGTATCTGTCACCCAAGGCTCAGAACTCCTTGCCCATTTCATTACAAGCTTCCAACATTCAGTAACAACATTGACCATAGTGGCAGCATTATTGTTAGTACAAGTAGCCAGTCAGGTATTCTAGAAGTGCTTTAAATTTACCATACTACTTATAAAACAAAAATTGATAGTATAAATACAGTAGGAATTTTTATATCATATTACAGACACATACAGACAATTTTAGCACCCTACTTCCCTCCTAATGTAGTTTCACTTTAGTGCTCATAGGTCCCTTGTCCTTATGAATTTGCATTCTACCAACAGGCTTGATGCAAAGATGAAGGTTGCAGATGTGTTGGGAGGGACTGTGGAAAAAGGACCAGAGTTACAGCAAGACGATTATGTGGTTACTCATCAAATGCTAGAGCACAGCAGGGTGAAGTAATTAAAGAATCTGATTCAATATGCCAGCTTGCTGAAGCAGGACAGAGCACTTGGTATGTTGCCCAATCACTTAGTTTGGTGAGATCTTTTAGAAGCTCTTCACAGTCTGCTTTGGTCTTAACTACCTACAGCAGTTTGGTATCATTTGCAAATTTTGCCACCTCACTGTTTACCCCTTTCTCTAGAACATTTATAAATAAATTGAATAAGATTGAATAAGTTGAATAGTATTGGTCCCAGTATAGACCCTTGGAGGACCCACTAGTTACCTCTCTCCATTTGGAAAACCTATAATTTATTCCTACCCTTTGTTTCCTGTCTTTTAACCAGTTATCAATCCACGAAAGGACCTTCCCTCTTATCCCATGACAACTTACGTTACTTAATAGCTTTTGGTGAGGGACCTTATCAAAGGCTTTCTGGAAATCTAAGTATACTATATCCACTGTATCCCCCTTGTTCACATGTTTGTTGATCCCTCAAAAAACTCTAGCAGATTAATAAGGTATGATTTCCCTTTACAGAAACCATGTTGACTTTTCCCCCAACAAATTATATTAATCCACGTGTCTAACAATTTTATTCTTTACTATAGTTTCATCTAGCTTGCCCGGTATTGATGTCAGACTTACCAGTCTAATTGCCAGGATCACCTCTAGAACCCTTTTTAAATATTGGCATCACATTAGCTAGCATTAGGTATGGAAGCTGATTTAAAAGACAGGTTACAAACCACAGTTAATAGTTCTGCAATTTCCCATTAGAATTCTCATCTAAGATTAAAAAGTATTTTCCTCACTTTTAGAACATGATCAAGTCACCTTTTAGCCTTCTTTTGGATAAATTAAACACATTGAGCCTCTTAAATCTCTCACTATAAGAAACCGTAGCCACAGGAGAAATATTTTTCAGCTCATGTCAAGTAGTGTTGAGTAAGAAGTTATTATGCTTTTCCCTTGTTAGTTTTCATTGAAAGTAATCACCCTGATTATATCAGTCTTTTTTTAAAAAACAAAATGTTTATTAGTACTATTATAATTAAAGTAGTTCACTTCCTGTTCAGCAGCTACCTTTCAAATTCACAGGGATGTTTTATGTTGCGCACAAATACAGAGCCAGAGTTACACAGCTTAAGAAACAAAGTTATGGCCAGTATGGTGAAAATATAAGGTTTGATGAAATAATCTGAACTCTAAGAAACAGACATGGATGTTAATTGCAACTGGGTGAGCTAGTGGCTCTTATAACCTCCCCATAACCAGTTTTCTTCTTATTGATGTTCAATATTGCATCTTCTTTACTTCCAGCAGAGATCCAGCATACCTCCCCTCTGATCCCTGATCATCACAAGAGAACAGGCACAACTTGAATGTGCACGATATAGGAGTAGCAAAGACAAGGCAGGACATGGGAGGAATGCATGATCATTGGTCCAGTGTGTTTCTAGGAACAAAGAATGGAATAGGAAACAGAGCTGTAAAGTAGCAGGACCTGAATGGAAGTGCAAGGATGAGGACATGAATGGAGCTTTGGATTAGCAGACCTTTCAAAAGGATGGAAACCATAAAATAGACAGAAATAATCAACAAAAGTTGTACTTATGCTGTGCTTTAGATACTTTATCTTTTAAATATAATGTTTTGTCCATATTGTTTAAATAACACCAAAGAATAGATTAAATCTCAGTCCAAGAACACATTTGTATTGCTATGCTAAAAGCTTTCATTGTCAGCGAGGAAAGGGAAGAACTGTCAAATATAGGTAAGCTTTTCTTCCCGAGGGGCTGTAGATTTTCACAGAAGGAAAATAAAACCCTTGTTGGGTAAGGAGAAGAGGGGTAGGTATGTCTAAACAGTAGAAGACATTGAAATACCTAAAGGAGGGTGTCCAGATAGACATTATAAGGATCTTCACAGCAGTTCTTTAATATAATATTACTCACACCTAAATATGCAGTTAGAAAATACAAGAGCCCTGAACATGTCACAAAAGGAGGAATGGTAGAAACAAGCACAGGAAACTACTGAAATGGAAAAGATGATATTCATGTTAACTGGAGAATATTTATACTATTTATAATTTTTTTTTTATAATATTTATATTTTTTTCCAGATTGCCACTCTCAACATTTACAAGCAACACACCACTTAAATAAGCTCAATAGATTTAGTCAATGGAGATTAATTTCCACACTGGAAAGAAACACATTTCTGACTGGGAAGAAACTGTGATATTCATTAGTATGAAACATAATACTCATTGTCAAAATGTTATCCTAACTACAGGCATTCCCAACCCAAGTGTTGTTTTTGTTTGGAGGAAGGAGGGCCAATATATGGTTTGGGTGGGGGTTTTTTTTTGGAGGGGGGGATGAGGATCTTATTATTTTTATTTATTTTTTTATAATTACTGCATTTATGAATATCAATTAATACAAGCTTAAAAACCAAGAGGAAACATGAATTGTTCCTTACAAAGAAGCAAAAAACTTCCATCCTGGTCTTGGCTCTACAGTTTACATAAGATCAAATGGCTAGAAGCTGAATCAGGACAGATTCATTTTAACAAATGATTTGCACATTTTCAACAATAGGGGTAAATAGCCGTTGGAGCAAGTTACATCATTCTTCAACGTGGTAGACATTGTTAAATCAATATTGTATTTTTTTTCTAAAAATATACTCTTGACTTTAAACAGGAATTAATTCAGGAGAATTCTACAGCCTGTGTTATATGGGAAGTCTGACTAATGATCACAGTATTCCGTTTTTGGTTTTATAAACAACGATCTACACATTTTTGTATCTCCATTTGATGGGGAGAGAAATGGTGCCTAATCACTAGGCTTTCCCCATAAAATGGCTTCATTTCCATAGATATTCTAGCTCAAAAGGTGGTTCTGTCCTGTAAAACTGAACTTTATAAGAAGGTGCCATATTTATAACAGATCTGCTCCCTGAATGCATTCAGAGCCATTAATTTAATGATTTCTGTTGATTTTAATAACTAGTTGCATTTTACTGCTTTTGAGCCCTTCACATTTATTACTGAAAAACTATTTCAATGCAACACAGACTAATGAAACTGAAGTTACTGTAAGTTATTTAAACTACAGGAATGGACCCCTCAGCTTTTACATTTTCTCCATGTGTATTATTGTCCTCGTCACACATTGCATCTCACCCTTGGCTCTCTGCAAGTTGAGAGATACATGTACATCAGCAGCTGCTTTGATTTACTATGTTCCTTCCAACTGTGTGTGTAAAAAAAATAAAATAAAGGCAATGTGTTTGCACAGATAACAATTCATTCGGTAAAACCTTTATTATTTGTGATGACGTTTGACAAGAAAAAAATCCAGCCTAACGTCTCGAGTTCAGTTTGAAAGGGTGGTAGTTAGGGGATAAAAATTGTTTTATATGTAAAATGAGTAAACTTGAAAGGGAAATTATTGAACAACACATGGAAGACCCAGAATGCCATTTTAAATGGAATCTCTTTTCAGAGTTAGACTACACTTTAATAATAGCCTGACAATGCCCAATTACTACCATAACAATCAGTTCTGATACTTGAACTACCACAAAACATGATTAAAATACTTCTTTAATTACTATTTTCATCTGAAAACTAAAAAAAAAATCTTACCATAATTGAAAAATATTTGGTCTTCAGTTTTAGAAGTATCAGAAAACTATTTATTTCTTAATTGTTTTGTTTAGTTTAGTTTTGTTTTTTAAGGAAAGAAGATATAGCAAAAGTTTTCGTTTGGTCTTTGTTTTGTTGTCCAAAAAAAGTTTTAACCGTCCTAATAGCATAGTTTCAACATAGCCACTATTATGATGTCTTTAAAAAAGGATCTTTATCACTCACTACCAAAACTATCAAACATAACTTGCATTTCTGACCTTTTGGAAAAATCCAAATGGGTTTTGAAATTACCATATTATATCTGATAAAAATAATCTGAGACAGAAAGAAAAAAAATCAAAGTATTTGACTGGTCTCTCAAACACTAGCTGAATTCTGAAGTCAAAAGCAGCCATGATTCCAGTGGGAATATAATACTGGGTAAAATGAACAGAAAATGTTTGTGGTATTTCAAAAAAAGCAAAATGAACATACACGGGGTTTAGGCAATTGATAGATAATTTCAATGATGGGATCAATAAAAGCAAGCATGAAACAATGGAAGCCATGAGAAAAAATGTATTTCTGTACTGCAGCAACTAGCAACATCAAAAAAGGCATTCGTATTAAATAGAATAACATTTCTTGAAGTCTACACATGATAGCAAGTTGAAAGATTTGCTAGCAATTAAAATCTATAAAATACCCAAGAACTTTAAAAGCACTACTAGAAAGATCTATTAGTATTCATTAAAAATATGTTCTGCTCATTAAAAGAATTCCTTCCATGCTATGAAAATATCTTAACAGCAAGCAGAATTTGGGTAAGTATGTTACTGAATTCAGTTTGAAGAAAGAAGCAGCAGATGGGCCCATTATCTGGGGATACCAAAAGGAGGACAGGAGATACTTTCTATGGATTTTAATCAAGCTTCAACTTTGTTGTATAGAAATCTGAGATTCCCCGACAGAAAGTGTACCGTGCAGGCAAATCATTCTTTAGAGCTCCCACCAGCCCCAAAACATTTTCCAATCATGTCCTCCCAGCCAACTACCCTCTTCTCCCTTCCTCTCCCTTATAGGAGAGTTAAGGTAGCTATGAGAACAGGTGAGGGTAGGGGTTTGACTCCCTGCTGTACCAATCATAGGGATTCCCAACTCATATCCCCTGTTCTGTTCCTATATCCAGCACTTCCTTTAACAGGCCATTTATCTAGCCTCTGGATGCTTTTCCTATGGAGTTCCTACACTGGACACCAACTCAACCTTACAAAATAAGTGGCGACATATGGCCTACCACCTTTCCTCTTACTGGAAAAGGTCCTTCCTGAATGGCAACACTGGGTCAGACCAAGGGTATGTCTACACTACAGGATAAGGTCAAATTACGCTAATAGCATAGCTGACGCCGAAATACCTTAATTAGACTTTTGGCGGTGTCCACCCTGCAGGAAGTCAAAGGAAGAACACTTTCCCTTGGATGTCCCTTATGCCTTGTGGATGCAGGACTACCAGCATCGACTGGCGTGCCTCTCTCAGTTCAAATTAGCGTGTCTTCATTAGACCCCCTAATTCGAACCCTGGAAGATCGACAGCAGCAGCTTCGATCTTCTCTGTAGTGCAGACGTACCTCAAAGGTCTATGTAGCCCAGTAGCCTGTCTTCTGACAGAAGCCAATGCCAGATGCCCCAGAGGGAGTGAACAGAACAATCATCACGTGATCCCTCCCCTGTCATCCGTTTTCAGCCTCTGACAAACAGAGGCTAGAGACACCATTCCTACCCATCCTTACTTAAAATAAGTTTTATACTGCAGAGCCTGGCAGACCTGTTCTTGGGGAGGAGCTTCACTGCTGGCCCAGCAGTGTGTTCCGTGGGAGTGGGTCTGGCTACCCCTGCCAGCCCTGCTCCCAGGGAGCCAGCATGTAATCTATGATGGAGGGCGGCTCCAGCAGGCCCTGTGGGACTGGAGGGACCTTTTGTCCAGGGCAGGCAGGATGCTGTTTCACCCCTACCTATTTACTGGAACCCGTAAACCTCCTTCCACCCCCCAGCCATAAAGCACAGCTGCCTTCCCTTGCTAAGCCCAGCTAACATTTGTTTCACTTTGTTTGTGGTGCAGTCAACTTCATTAGTACCATTTATGTTCCCCGATCCAAGGAGCTAACTCGATATACATTATACCGCTGCTGTAAGCTTTCATGAAATGTAGTTTAATCAAAAAATCAGAACACAGTACCAGACTCCAAATAGTAAATATAATAATAATTGGAGAAACAGCATGAATGGTTGCTATTTCAAATTGCCAAAGTTATGATTTATGTAGCATTCAGATTTGTTTAAAGCAAAAATTTTACCAGTATTATGCAATTTCAGCAATTAGCATTCCAAAATTGCACTTAGTCTTACAGTCCTATGTGCACTGTCTCTTTAAATTTGTAGCACAAAGTTAAGCAGAACAGACTGCAAACTGGAGTAACGGAGACCATGAGACTTACTCTAATAAAATTACTGGTTTCCCTATTCTAACAGTGTAACTTATGGGAGAAGGTCCAGGAAGCTGGAGTCTATGCAAATAGGGGAAATACCTCTTTTGTATATTTTGTCAATCTTTAATTGAAAGGTTTATTTAAATTATCTTCTTCTACTCCCTCACCACAGTATCAGTTCCTTTATTATTGTAGTAGACAAGCTTTAAATGCTGGCAAGATATATTACTACTAGATTATTTGCATGCCTTCAACTCCACGTTAAAGGAGGCGTAACTAGAAAGTGAAGGTAGACTCTTGGGGCTAAGATTTAAGAATTAGTATTCAGTGACAATCCAGTTATTGGTAGGAGAGGGGAGGTTAAGATCACAACTTCTTGCAGTTACTAGGAAGAGGAGGAGGGAGAAACCCAGACATTATGGTGAAGGGCTGGGGAGAAAAGAATGTGCTGCTTCAGCCAACCCACTGAAAATTAATGCCATTAGCAACATTAAAGGAGCTGCTGGAGCCAATGGCAGGGGGGAAGCATGGAAGAGTCTAGTTCTTTCTGGGCAGGTGGAGAGGGGACTGACTGTTCTTCCAGTCACCTGTGACCTTCTTTGAAAAGTGGGCAATCATAGCAGCTGCCTCCAGTCCTTGCTCTAAGGGCATGTAGGTGCTTTCCCCTTCCTACACAGTCCAAAATCTCCAAGTTGCACAAGGAATGCAAGGTGCTCTAAACCTCTATTCATCCCATAGTCTCTGTGTTCTGAGGTCTGTCAGGAAAGAAGTGAGAGTGAGGCGCTGCTATTAGGTTAAATCCTGGCCCACTGAATCCGACAGGAGTTACTGGTATTAAATTTTTCCTCAGTCACAGCTAGGGTGCATCATCTGTAACTGGGGCAACCACACTGAGACCATAGAGACTAGAAGTGTTTCATCCTCACCTCCTGTTTCAGTCTCTTTGTTTTCCCAGGAGATTCAGGCTCCCAGCTGGGGTCCAGGTGAGACCAACAGAAATTTGGAGCCTGTAGAGGTATCTGGGTATCTCAACAAGCCTGTGATGAAATTCCATGTTCAGAGTTGGAAGAAATGGGCTCCTCAGTATTGCCAACCCCAAACCTCCAACACGCATGAACCAGGCCCCAAGCAACAGCGAGGTTTAAGTACATAAAACAAGAACCAACAATGTATCATTTGCTTTCTTGGCTTCTGAACCTGTAGGGTACACTCTGTTCAAGTATGCAAAAATTTCACTGTAATCATGTGGGTGGTAACCTCAGTTTAAAAAAATAAATGGAAATCGAGTTTCTATCAATTGAATCAAGAAGACAGTGCTTTTCTGATGGCCCTGTCACAAGACTTGCAATAGAACTACAAAAACTGGCAAGTGCAGTTCTCAGGAGAGTGAAATCCAAGCTATACCTCAGGACATTTACCAGACAGGTGACTTCTGCTTCCACGTTCTTCAATGGCTGGCAACAGGGGAAGCTGCTTGTTGGCCCAGTGTTGAGACAGCTGGTCCTGGGTCAAATCAGGAGGTAGGGAAGTGTAATTGAATCTTCCACCCCAGCATCATTAGCACTAAGCACCTACACCCTCATCACGCAATATCAAAATTCAGGACCAGAAAACTGAGCAGATGTGAGTGGGGTGCATCTGCCCACATTGGAAAGTGTGCATGGGATGTTTGGAAAGGAAAAGGACAGATATCTGTCAGTCCTGGAGAAATGCCTGGGTGCAAGTCTGAAATGGAAATAAGGAGGAGGGTGGTTAGGATTCCCAACAGGCAGGAAAGGTATAGGAACCCTTGATGTTGTGTCATTTTGTAGACCAACATCTGCCTTGCTCGGCACAGTCGATGCTCCTTTCCCGCTTCCAAAACTATATTAAATGCCAAGCAAGGACCATTACTGTGCAAAAGTTTCCCAAATAGAAAAAAATTTCAGTCTATTTCAGTCATGTAAGTAAGGACAATGATGAACTGTTCTTTAGCAAAGATTTTTTTTGTTTTGGTTTAAATTGACAACTATTGAAGGGGAATGTACAAAATACTGTGCAACTTGTATAACAGATGATCCTATGTACTTAACATTCTAATAGGGTAAAGGTTAAGCATAATATTGTTTGACCCCTTCAACTACAGACATTCATGCCATGTTATTGTTAGTATTGCATGTTAAGCAAGCAAACGTTCAATGAACTCGTGTTGGCTTTACCACAGACACAGATGTTAGGCGGACTCCTTTGTTCATAAGGTTCTCGTTATTAACTCAAACCAAGTTGAATATTTGACTGAAGGAAAGGACCATATCATTGTTTTCAGATTTCACTCAATGACTTAACTGAACTGCATCTGCCAGCTTTAGAAATACCAAGTATTTCTTGGCGCCAGTACTGGCGCCTTATTGTATGACTACCATCCTAAACGTTTCAGCTTGAGGAAGTCTAGTAACCATCAAAACAATTTAATAAAAACTTAAATTGTGATTAAGAGTTACTCACTAGCTGACAGAACACAGTAAAATTTGCTCAAAATATGAATTATTCCACAGAATGATCTGAGCAGAGCAAATGGAATTCACGTCTGTAAAGATGTAGGCTAGAAAGCTAGAAAAAATGTTTTCATGATTTATTAAGTCTGTGCTATACTTGAAACCATATTTATTTAATAGGTAGGCTGGCACTTCACAGGACAGTTCAGTCTGCTTTAAATCTATTAAAGCCCTTGGGAAGCATAAAGGACACTCTGAATATAAATATAACTCCCCTTTTTACCTCTTTTCTGCCCTCCTAATATATATATGAAAAATATTACAATCTCGCCAAAATATTTCTCTTTATAATACTGTTGAAAATAAAACAACTAAGAAGCCTATATATGGTATTCATTGCTAAACACGGGAGTGATTTTATACCACAAATAAATGAAATTGAATTCGTTTCCAGGTGTCTATGTTTCTGATGATACCAAGTTAGAATCAACAATACATCTCTTCTCATAGGCTGCAACAAAAGACCCTAGATTTCATGTATCTGAGAGAACCCATGTAAAACAATATAAATTGAAAGGCTTTAAATGAACCATCCTGTAGATAATGCCCAGCAATTGTGCAATATTAATTGAATGGGTAGATAGACCCTAGAATCCAGTACCTTCTGGCTTTTAGAAAAAAATAATTTTATTGAAAAGCCTCAATAAACGTTCATTTTACTTACCATGTTGGATGTCTTTCATATCTAAATGAAGACTGGACATTAGTATTCCAACTGCCTGAGATCTTTTGTTGCTTAATAACTTGACAACCTGGCCAAGAAAAGAAACATTTTTATTAACTTTCATTAGGCTGCTAGGATTCACAAAATACTTTGCATTGTTAGTTAAAAATCCAAGAAATACAAGATACCTTGTACTGTACTTGCTAAAGTGGAAAATAAATTAGTAATATACCATTATTCATTCTATGCAAAATGTACTTTGCTGCGTAAGCCATGACAAATGTGTGAAAACCTGATCTCATTGACTTCAATGTAAAAACTGCCATTAAATACAATGAAGCCACAATTTCACCCTTCATTAGGATATGCATTTCCATCTCCATCTACACACTGATGTTACCGTCTGTATAAAACAGGCTGTCATATAAAAAGTTTCCAACTGTGTTTTGGAATGTGTTTGGTTTCCAAAACCACAAAATGATTTCCAGCTTCAATGTAAGCTAAAACTGTGAGAATGTCATATTTTATTTGAATGTTTGACGCACTAGTCGCCAATATGAATGTTATTTAAAAAGCAAAATAACCATGTACATATTGAGATGCCCTTTGATCACTTTTAGGGAATACAAAAGTCTCAAAGTATGCTATGAACGCTACATCATACCCTAAGACTGCTTGTTTGAGTAGCTGGGAGTTAAAATTAGCAGCATACGTATTTGTACATACCATGTGTTAGCTCTGTAAACACAAGAGCAACAATTAATTTACAGACTAACTTCAAGATAGTTTTAGGCATAATGGCCTCTTTTTTGCTTCTCAGTCTAGTATCACAAAACACAGAAAGAGTAGCTCAGGAGAGAATCATTGTCACACACAAGGCTCAAGACAAAAACACTACTTGAAATTACATTCTAGTTTGAGGGACAATACACTGGCAAATCAAAGTTTTAAGATATTAAAATGAGAACAGCTATTTGGTGCAGGTAGTTAAAAATCAAATTATTTTAGTCAGTATTGCTGAGCAATAAAATAATGTTTAATACACAGAGAAAAGAACCAAAGCAGGTTTAGTATGAAACACTTTAAACTGTTTGTAACACTTTTTGTTGTTGTTTAAATTAACTATTTATGTTTATTAGCTGGAGGATGCTGCCCAACCAGCTGAATCAGCCATTCTCTCATGAAAAACGATCATTTCGGAGATCAGCTTTCTTCCCACATTCGAAAGAGTACATCTGATTATGAGTGAATTAACCTACAAAAAAGAAGGCTTGTGTCTAAGCAGGTATAAAAATAAACAAGGTGTTTTCCAGCACTACTAATTCTGATTCCTTCAGGATTTCATACAAGTCAACATGGATTTTTAGACCAAAGTATAAAGATAAGACTGATGGAAAATAGAAGAGCGTGACTTCAAATATAGTATGAGACTGGCTACAATAAGGAAGCTACATGCATGGTTCTCACACTGTGGGTTGGGACCCCAAAGTGGTCTGCAACGCCATTTTCACGGAATCACTGGGGCTGGTATTAGACGGAAGCCAAGTCCAATACCCGTTGCCCAAGACTGAAGCTGAAGCCTAACGGTGTCAGCACTGAGCAGCACAGCTCAGACTCCAGCATCAGCCCTAGACAAAGCTGAAGCCCTCAAGTTTGGCTTTGTCCCCCCTTTTGGCTTTTCCCATTCCCACTCCTCTGGAGCAGTGAGAACTTTGGCTTTTCCCTTCAACCCTGCCCATGGCAGTGGGGCTCTAATCCTCCTTCCGAAGGTGGCGTAGTAATGACTGTTTTCTAGAGGGGGTCATGGTGCAATAAAGTCATTGGTGTGTCAGCTTTTATTTTGCCTTGCTTTCTGTACACCTCCCTTGTTCTATTCAGCTTCACTGAAATAAAATATTGTCTCTTGCAGATGAAGTAAAAAAGTAGCAAACCACAAACCACATGTGTGATAATTGCTCAGAAATTTTAACAAAACAAAAACACAACCCTAAACTCAAGGTAGACAAAAACATCATTTAGCAATCCCAAAATGTTAAAATCAAATGAACTGAAAAAACTACAGAACATGGGTTTGAAATGCAGATTTCCAAATTAAAGAAAAGCGGTCCCTGTCAAGTTAAAAAAAAACTATTGGATTCATTCGTATCCTCCATTGAAGGACCTCAAAGTACTACATCTCTTTCAAATTAGAATTTCTAAATCTCAGGTAAAACTGAGCCTCGTAAGACAAATCTAGGCCAATAAACAATCTGTAAGGCTCTCTATTAATTGTAACTAACTACATATTTAAGAAAATCTATCTCCGTCTACAAAATAAAACAATTCTTGGTCATCAGGCTGTGGCTTCAATCTCTCCAACCATTCTATTGCATGTTATGTTCTTAATAGAAACCTTGGCAGTAAGTTGAGCTGCACCATGAAGGAAGTAAGCAATTAGAAAGAGAGAGAGCATTATTATACCTGTTGTCACTTATCCATCTCCAAAGATTGTGCGGTATTGGAAAAAAAATGTAGAATTTTGCATATGGACTGCAGACTTTTTCTTCCAGGAGCAGGAAGTCCTCTCCTATGTCAGCTAATAAATCTTATAACATTTCAGTTTAATAATTATACATATTAATAGAAACAACAAGATGGAACTGAACTCTGAAATATTTTCACTACTTTGAATCCCAAAAGTAGAACATGACATAAGAGTATAGTTGTGAGAGACTAAGCGTGCTGTGGTCAGCTCCAGAGGAGAGAGGTCCTTCCTGTTATCATTTTGAACCAGTATCTGGATAAGGCAAGATCATTGCCTCAATCAGGAAACTGATTTCAATAAAACGTAAGTGGAAACAGTCTACGAAGAAACAGTCTAAAAAATAACAGGGTTGAAATAAAAAATAAATTATTTAGGTCAAAGCTCAGAAGCTTGTTGCAGAGTGAATTAATGGAAGAGGGAACAAGTACTTTTTGTTGTCCAACATAACTTTCCACTATAATCAAACAGAGAAAGGTGTATCAAAAATGTATAAGATGTGAATTTGGAATATATGTCCTCTAGGGCCAGAATTCTGAGTTATAAAAAGTACTTCCAAAAAACATCAAAGTAAAGAGTAAGATATATCATTTCTGGGCCAGTGAACAAAGTGTGCAGAAAAGTGACTGAAAAGAAGGTTGTGACATAGTAATTGCCACTGTTTGGCAATTTACATTTCAAAAGCAGGTATTTTGATTTTTATATGCATCTTAATTTTAGTTTTCATTCAATCCTCGGAAAATTGCATTAATACTGAAGTTTCCTGTTTCCTTTTCATTTAAATATTTCCTCCAATACAGTGGCTGTAACAATTCAAGACTAACAAAACATGAATATTAGCATAAGTGCCTACAGCTATTCCCACAATTTAAAATAAAATCATTAGCTGTGCAGTCCAGGCCTACAGGCTACAAGCCACTGACGCCATTAAAGAAGAAACAACAAAAGGTTACTAATCAAATCTCTCTAAGATCTAACAGCCTTAGACACAATAAATAACAGTTTTATTTTGTTATCTGGAATGCTGCTTTAAATAAATTAGAAATAGAAAAAGGAATCTACAGATACTATCAGCATGCTAATGTCTACAACAAAGTTTCTGACTGTTGAGTGGTCCTTGTCGTTGATCAGCAAACAAAACGACATGTCAAATTTATTCTTGAGTGAGAACAAATCAGTAAAAATATTCAGATATATGTAGTGAATAGAAATACAATGCAGATGGTAAATAAGAACAACCCTGGAACAAACATATGAAGATTCCCTTTCCCCAGGGTAATCTTTAGTTAATGCAGGAGAATTTTGCAAAAATTTTCATTTTTGTGGTTCTGATTTTAACATTAACCAAATGTGTCCAATGGTTCTTACTGTTAAGGAAAACTACTAATTCTTAAACGAACTAACAAACAAAAAATCAAATAAAAAAACCATAGAATCAGTTCAAACAATGAGTCCTGTGGCAACCTTCAAGACTAATACATTTACTTGGGCATAAGCTTTTGTGGATAAAAACCACTTCATCAAATGCATGCATCTCCAGTTCAGAACTGAAAAGGCATGTACAATGCGCAAGCTTTGGAAGCATCTTTGAAAAGTAGATGCTCAACAGGAGAGGAGCAAGGACATACCCTTGGCTTTCAACCTTTTGACACTTCAAAAGGTGCTGATATTTTTCCATTGTTAAGGCCGTGACCCAGCATGCCATCATGAAAGTTTCGAACTATACTGATACGTTTTTCAGGACAGCCAATTCACTCAAGTACCTTCCAAAGCCCCTTTCTGTTGACTGTGTTGAATGCCTTTTCAGGTCAATGAAAATCATGTAGAGATCCTAATGTTGCTTTCTACATTTTCCTTGGATCTGCCTGGCTGAAGATATCATGTCAGCAGTTCCTCAACTGGCATGAAATCCACACCTACCTTCAGGAATGATGCCATTTGTGAACACATGTTATGACAGTCAGCTGTAGAGGATGCTGACTAGGATTTTACTAGCTATAGACAGCAGTAAGATGCCTCAGTGCTCAACACTACATGAACAGTCACCTATTCTCTTGTATACATGTAGAATCAGGGCATCTTTGAAGTCCTGGAGGACTGGTTCTTTCTCCCAAATGGTGATAAATAAATAGGTGAGATGGCACATTAGCTGGCCTCCACAGGCTTTCTAAATTTTTGATGGGATCACATCACTGTCAGGTGCCTTTCCAGATTTCATCTGCTTGACAGCTTTTTGTACCTCCTCAAGAGTTGGTGATATAACCATCTGTGAATCTTTAGCCCACTGAGAAATCTCTTCTAGAATGCTGCTATCACAAGTTGATGTCTGGTTTAATACATTGCAGAACTGTTCAACCTAGCAGTCAAGAACTTTAGCACTATCTGTAATCAGAGTGCTGCCACCAGCAAAGTGCACTGGTATTTTGTTAGCAATGCATGGCCCATTGACTGCCTTTAGCCCATCATAGAATACTTCAAAATCATGTCTAACAGCTGCATTTTGAAGCTTGGTTGCTTTACATTTCCACCAGTCCTCCTTCATTTGTCATAATTTGACTTGTGCATTTTGCTTAGCTAAAATATATGCTGATTTCCCTGATGCATTTTCTTTATTGTTGATCCAGGCCAGGTGTGTCACATGCACCTTATCAAGAAGAGCTCGGGCATCTTTGTCCTTGTCAGCAAACAGTCCTTGTGTTTATGTTTTTGGAAACCTAGTATTTCAATAGCAGTTTTATAGGTTGTTTCCTTGATGTTAATCCTGTCCAACTCAATAGTGGGTGGCTGCTATGGACATTCATTGTTGATCACTAAAGAAGCATCAAGACTAAGTTGAAACAATGCTCATGTCTTTGCCATTTCGAGTTTGCCTACATCCAACTTTTTCCAGCATACACCAGAATGATGATATTTTGGCGGACAAAGGCTCAGGAAGATGACTCTGCCTACCTTGCAATGGTCAGACCATGAGCATGTGTCTCACATTACATGAGTCAACTTAATGTCAAAATGAGCTCTTTGTTTTGTAATGAAGTAGTCAATCACATGCCAACACTTATATCGAAGGTGCATCCAAGTTGCTTTATATTTGTTCACCTGTTGGAAGAACATGCTTGCAATAGCAAGCTCAGGCTGTGCACAAGTTTGAAGAAAGAGGGTACCATTTGAGTTCTTACTTTCAATACCATGATGTCCAACCACCTTTGGCCATGTGGTGTAGTCCTGACCAACTCTAGCATTAAAATCACTGAGGACACATAGCTTTGCTTTAAAAGGTACTGAAGACATCAGCATGCATTTGGGCTATCATAGAAAGCCTCTTTTTCATTGTCTGCATCAGGCAAAGTGGGTGCATATGCACTTCAAGTACAAAGGCATGGTCCCTGCCTCAATCTAAGCTTGGGGTCATGAGTCATGAGTTGAGGACTGATAGCACATGGCTGGGATTCAAGGTGGGGAACCAGAGACGTCCTGATGGTGAAACCCATTCCTGCTTGGGTGCCCCTCAGAATGGCCCACACAACGATATGCATAGCCTGCTCCAACTTCGGTGAACTGGCTAGTACCAGAAAAGCGCGTTTTGCTAAAGGCTGTGGCATCGATGTTATAAGGTGTAAGTTCTCTACCACTGATTGCTGTTCTGTGTTCATCTCTGTCAAGAAGTGCATGCACATTCCAGGATGCAAAGTGTAGTTTTCTGTTTAGACATGGATTTTCTCTTTTAACCACAAAATTGGATACCCAGCCAGTCACGGTTAACCAACGGGAATCAACTGGAACAAGCTGTGTTTAGGGATTGTTTTCTCTCCCCCTCTTCTTTTGAAGAAACAGCACTATCCCTAAACAGGGCTGCTTTGTCACCCAGGCAGCATAGAGGAGCATCAGCAGACAGATGACCATCACTCTTAGGCCACCTATGTGCAGATTTGCAGCTAGATGCTTTCAGCAGTATCCTCTACCTGCCTCTAATAACACTTGCCCATCGCTGTAGGACTTTCCTTAACAAGAGGAAAATTGTTAGCATTAAGAGATGAACCATCACACATGAATGGATTTAAGTGAGGCTGGCTTGTGAGTTCCAACCCCACACTCTATACTCATACTGTCCACCCTACACAGGCACAGGGACTGTGATATGTGCACTGGACGGAAAGAGCACAAGTTTGAAATCACAGTTGCCTTCTCCTAAGAACAAATTATCCTGAAATGGTTTAGTGCCTTCTGTCTGCTCCAGTTTGAAATCAGAGTCTCCCTTCTAGGTGCCTTTGTCTGTATAGTGTAGTTATCATGAACAGGACAGACTATGAACAGGAGGCAACCAGACAACTCACCAATACCAGATTCTACAAGCCTCTCTCCTGTGATCCCACTAAAGAATACCAAAAAAAAAAAAACCCCTGACACAACTGCTCATGATGCTCCCTCATGCTGCTCAGGAACAAATTTACACCAACACTACATCTAATCCCCGACCAGGAGCTTTCTATCTGCTACCCAAGACACACAAACCTGGAAATCCTGGACGAGCCATCATCTCAAGCATTGGCACACTTAAACAGGATTATCTGGCTATATTGACTCCCTCCTCAGACCCTATGCTACCAGCACTCCTACCTACCTCCGTAATATCACTGACTTTCTGAGGAAACTTCAAAACATCAATAATCTACCTCGGTCATCTGAAGGTGGAGGCTGTGTCCATGAAAGTTCATGATACCTACTACATGTTTTGTTAGTCTTCAAAGTGCTACTGATTTTTGTCTGTATTCTTCAGCGCCACCCCTCGATATCACTCCACGAAGGGCTTCCTCAGTCCACCGCCCTGAGGATGTGCCTTTACACACAGGGACCAAAATCTAAATGTTCCAGGGAAGACTGGTTCTATCTAGGCTCTGTGTAAGTGTGCTTTGAATCCCATTCTTTCCCACCAGCCAACTGGCTACCTTCTCCAGTGCAAGATTCTCCTTTACATCAATACCAACTAGACATTTCAGAAAACTTTCCTCGTCACGTACCTTTATAAGGTGCCATCCACCAGCCATTGTCACATTGTATAAATTAGCACAATATGTTTAATGCAAACTGGCAGCCAGCCTTATATACTTCATGATGATACAACTTTTGTTTGAAAATTGGGTCAGAGTGAACTCTTTAAGCTTCTCTTTCATTCTTTTCCACCTCTTTCTCTATTCAGCTTTCATATTGCAAGAAGGTATAAGAAATGGTTCTTAATCTTTCACATATTTTTACCATTAAAATAGTATAGATTTACATGTTATTCGCTGAAACAAATCCCATTCAATGTGTTATTATAGAGGTAATCCTCTAATAATAGATGGCTGTTCTAGTTAATGACTGTTATGACATTGGATGAAAAATTACTCAGATTGTTTAGATTCAGATACATTGTAATAAGTAAAATAAGCATCACGTTCTTCAACAGGAGACGGAACAATAGACTAAAATATTCCTGTAATTAGAAACAATCATGGATGCTTCAATTTTTAAAAGTGGAGAGGAAAATACACAGAAACATTTCAACTCCCTGGTTTTAAAACAAAACACAGGGCTCTTCCACAAACCGCCAGACCCGAGCATCTCTGCCAATTTAGTTCACTGTTACACTCAACCGTCTTTTTTTCCCCCTCCTTATTTCTTTAAGACCACAGCTATGATTTTCAAAAGTAGGTGCCTCAGGTTAGGCTTTCCAGGCTCTACTTAGGAACTTAGAAGGGGATTTTAAAAGTATCTAAGTAAGTTAAGAGCATAATCCCATTGACTTTCATAAGCCACAATACAGTCTTTCTTCAAATTTACCTTTATAAAAATTAGGTATAAATCCCACAGTTTTCAAGTTTCTCAGGCAATGCATTAATCTGGCCATGTGGTTACCTAACTGGTACAAACAAAGAATCTTAGTCACTGTACACGAAAATGACGCGTACATTTGCTCACTCGTTTTGAATGTACTATTACATGCCTCGTAATCTGACCAACTCTTAAACATCACTGAACACCATTGAACTGAACAGTTCAATAATAACTCTTAATATTTTTCCAGAAAAAAATCATTTACCACTATCACTCAAGCTTCTGAGGTCATCACTGCAGATTAAAAAAAAAAAAAAAACAGGGGGGAGAACTTCACCCCCCCACACTCTGACCCTTTACATGCATAAAAGGGCCAGTACAGCACAAGTCTCTCTATTAGCCTATATTTGTAGTAGGGAAGGATTCCCTGGATAAAGGCAATGAGAAGACCAGAGGAGACTGTGCTTTGAGGACCTCTTTGCAAAGGGTGGCATATGAAATGGGATGGATGGGAAGAAGTGTGTCAGAAGTAGGACTTTAGTGTGCAGAGATATCAAACAACTTCACAGGTCTCATTTCGATCTCAATATAGAACAGGGAAAAATTCCCAACTTTTGAAAATATTTGCCGGATGGAAACATTATTTCTTGCCCAGCTCTAATTCTGGGCTCTCATCCAGATTCTAAGAGAAGAGTGTTCTACCGGGCCCAGACTCATTTTTCCCCAACCCCATATTCTTGATCCCTTTACCCCTATAGCCTGTTCTTGGCTCTACATCCCATTCCCTGATTCTACCTCTGTTCCATATCTCAGTCCCACTCCCTCCACCCCCCCCCCATGCCCACTGGTCCCAATGACCCCCTTTCTAACTCAAAGATCTGTCTTCTCACCCCTCTGCTTTTCAGTCAGGTTGTGTCCTCTTTTCCACCACTCTCGTTGGTTGCTAGCTGAAGGGATCAGAGCACAGGAGAGAAAGTCTCCCTGCTCTTAGTGCTCATGCCTGATGCCACATTACTGAGAAACAGAAAGAAAGAGAGATACTCTATAACCCAAAGGTTGTAGTCCTCACCTGGGACATGAGAGCATCAGGTTCATTTAATATTTAAGTATTCAGACAAAGTGGTGCCAGGAATAGCAATTTAACAGAAAGTCTTGCTCAGCACCTGTGTTCCTGTGATGCAACATGTTTACTTCATATTCAATCTTTGGAACATTTAACTACCAAACACAAATTCATATTGAGCATGTGAAAACAGACTTTTAATGGCACATAACTGGGCTAAATTTAGGGAAAATTTCATTGGGACATCCTTGAGAGCAAAGTGACACTCTACCAAATTTCAAGTCTCTACTCCAAAGCACAGGGGCTCTAAAACTTCTCCAGGGAAGTGTTTTTTTGTTGTTTTGTTTTTTAATATTGTAATATGAATCCTGTATTATTCAGCCTGAGACTAACATCTAACATGGAGAATGTCTGCCCAAACTACTGTCAAAGCTACAGACAAATGTCAACTGAGTTTTATAATGTACAGCCAGGAAATCTTCATAAATGACTCTGTCATCTATAACTCATGAAGGGCTTTCTTTGAAGACTAAAAGAGAAAGTTCAATGAAGCTACACTGATTTACTATATTTGAGACTCCTCATCCTACTACATGAATGAGGTCAACTGACACCTTGTACTTCAGGAAACTTGAAGACCACACTATCCCACAATTTGCTCAGGAACTTAAGAATATCGTCAAATTCTTTCCCAAAAATACCCCAAGAGAAATTCTACTAATTCATCCCCTGCAAGCTCACCCCGGGAACCTTCTTCATGCTTCCCAAGATACACAAACAAGGTTACCCCAACAGATCCACCATATCTAGTCACAACACATTCAGGCTATGTCTAGACTGCAATGTTAAATCAGAAAAAGATACACAATTTGCTGTACAGTAATTCCTCATTTAACACATGCCCACTTAACACGTTTTCACGATAGCATGATTTTTTTAGGGAATTTTTTTGAATTACATGGTCGTCCCCAGAATAACATGATTTCCCTAGCCGGCCCATTGCTGGCGGCTGCGCGGGGCTTCCCCCGCCTCCCTGCAAAGTGGCAGCAAGTTCGCCACTCGCCTTGCCGTTCCCCAGCGATCCCCCCTCACCAGACTCAGTGCAGGTCCCAGAAGACATGTCACAGGGGCATACTCCCAACCCAATCCCCCTCCCTTCTCCTCCTCTTCCCAAGAGCCAAACACCTCCCCTCCCTGCTGTAACCCAGTTCCCTTTCTCCCCCAACCTTATGTCCCGGGCCCAACAGACACCACCGCTTGAAATGCAACCTTCGCCTTTTCTATTATTTTCAATGGGAAAATTGATTCTGCATAAAACATTTTCACTTAACACGATCATTTTCTGAAACATATCTATAGTGTTAAATGAGGAATTACTGTACGTAACTTGTGTATCTTCTTCCGATTTACTTTCAAAAATGCCTTTTCTGAAATTTGGCGCAACTACACAGTGCCAAATTTTGGAAAAAAGTGCTCTTTCAACAAATCCCTTATGCCTCACAGAATGAGATTTACAGGGATGGCGAAAGAGCGTGTCCACTTTTTCAAAAAAAATTTTTGAAAAAGCGTATGCGTTCTTTGGATACAGCATTGGTTTTCCGGGATACCACAGGTATCCTGGAAAAGCAACACAACCTAGACATAACTTCAATGAAGGAATCTACAGACTCATAGAAACCATCCTCAAGCAATTTACCCCACAAAGGGCCAACTTCCTCTACAAACTCCAGAATATTTACAATCTCCTTCAGAACACCCTCCTTGCCAGCATGGATGTCATTTCCCTATATAGTGCCATCCCTCACAAGAAAGTCATAGCTGTCTGCCTCTTATATTTACAAGAAAATGGACAACACTCTGATACCTGCCTCATTTATAATGAAACTGATCCATTTCATCCTCACCTTACATTCAAAAATAAACAATGTCCAAAACATGGGAATAGCTATGGGGACTAGATATATCTATATGGTTTCCTGATATATCATCTTGAAGAATTTCTGGACCAAACCATCAAACCAGATGATATACTGAAATATACTGATGATATTTTCATTCTCTTGACAGGCAATTTCCACCACAATTTCAATCATCACCACTAGTCCTTAAAACTCTCTCTGGAACATTCCCATACCAGCATCAACTCCCACGACACCACAATCAGCTTCAACAATGAAACCCTACTGATAATTGAATATGATAAACCCACAGATCACCACAGTTACTTTCATGGATATACTGACCACTCCAAACACACGAAGAAATAAGTTTTCTAGAGCAAGGCACTCAGATATAATAAAATGTGCTCTGAAAAGGAAGTCGATAGAATGGCTATCTAAATAACCTGAGAGAATCTGCTTCAATACAGAAATGGGTCATTAGTTTGAATACTCAACCATTAAGTTCATAAAGTATCATTAATGTCGCTATTAGCATATTTAGAATTAAACCCAGATTCACACTTCACATTTCTAACTTCATGTACAAGAATAATACATGCACAAATATTGGATATAAAGATTAATCGGAATGAAACTTTAAAATTTACGTTACATGATTGGTTTTAACTAAAACATATTAGAGTTATGATATTCATATTCGTGAGCTAATTTTCATAAAGTTTGGGGGGAGCATGACAGGGATTCCATCGTGAAAGGAATCTTTCTGTACTGGACCTCCTCTTCTGGCCTTCAAATGACATCCCAACTTCACCAAGTAAGCTCTTCACAGACTAGGGCACAAAATCTCAAAGCAGCTCTAGACCATGCCAGAACATATTAAAAAAATTGCAGATAGCTCTCCCTCTGCAACAATGGTTATCAACCCCTTGCAACACATCTTTCAAGATCCATGGTCCTACATATGCCTATCACATCGTGTGCATTACACATGCAGCACACTAAATGAAAACTACATGGGTGAAACCAGACAGAATCACAGTGCTCTTGAATGAACTTGCAACAAAATTGTATGAGACAAAAAAACCCTATCACCTGTGGGTGGACACTTTTCATAAAGCAGTTACTCTATATCTGACCTATCAGTCCCCATTCTTAATGGAAATCTTCACAACACTGTTAAAAGATAAGCCTGGGAGCTTAAATTCATAACTTTGCCAGAAGTTTGAATAGACACATTGGATGTAAACAATCTTAACCCACTGACCACCCTTCCCAGTAGCTGCTTTCGCTCCTATCACCACTTCCTTTCCCCCTTATGACTGGATCTGTATTAATGGGCCCCTTCACCTTGAACGATCCTTCAAAATATGTATTAACTATTTGTTCTAAACTACTGTTTAACCTTGTATTGAGCAGTGATTATGATTTAGGGCACGTTTACACTTTCACAAGTGCAGCAGTGCAATTTATGGCCCATTGACACAGTGTTATACACATGAATGCTTATGCCAGCATAATTTACATCACTCGGGGGGGGGGGGGGGAAGGATGTACACAGCTGACAGACAAAAGTTTTACCAACAAAAGTGATAGTGTAGACCTAGCACTAATATGATGGAGTGTAGTCACAGAAGACCCTTGGGATTGCTCCCCAGTGTGAAGATTATGCCATTGACAACTGCCTTAACAGAATATCAGAGTTGGGATAAGCACCACCCCCCCAAACAGCAGTGCCGACACTGAACCACTTCTGCTCTGAGAGAATTCAGTTCGAGGGCACGGCACCAGGAAACCAACCCTCAGAAGAGATCAAAACCGCAAATCTGTCTTTGCGTAAAAGATTTACACAAAGAAAGCTCATAAGGATGTTCACCTTCTTTATCAATGAAAGAGAGATATGCATACTGATTGTCGTTCCTACCCCCTCTCCTCCTAGGTAACAATTATTTACACTGGGCCTGATATTAGACAAAAAATGTTTTAATTAAGTACAAACAGTAGGATTTAAGTGGTTGCAAGTGAACACAGACAGATTAAAGTAAGTTAAAGGAAAATGCATAGCTAGTTCTAATTCACTAAAAAACTTACAACAAGCAGATTCTTACCCTAAAGAGCTGACTGGTAGGTTACAGGAGGTATTTTGTCCAAAGCATCTTTGAGTTATGCATATTTATACTCACAAGCCACTTTTCATAAAGCATGGGGGTCTGTCACAGAGATAATCATGGCATCCTAAGTGATTTGCACTAGATTGGGGGAGAAGGGGTAATTCTTCACAATTAGTTCTCCAGACCTGAAGAAAAACTCTGTGTGAGCTTGAAAGTTTTTCATTTTTCAACAAGTTTTTCTTTTTATTGGTTCAAGAAAACATATTACCTGACCCAGCCTGCCTTTCTCCTAGGACCACCACGTCCACAACATCACTGCATGAAAGTTATTTGGGCAGTTTTGAAAAAAAAACTATTTAAAAGTTAGCCAGTGTTTTACATAGAGCACATATAATCAATGCACAACTAAGCAGTTAAAAACATCCACATAGGAAAAAAAAATCAGTTTCCACAAACAACACTTTTCTGAAGATAAGAACACTAAATGTAGCCCTGCTGTTCACTACACTGCATACACACAAACAATACAGTTTGCAATGTCCAGAAGGAAAAATGAAAAGGTATTTTCCATAGCTCAATAAGATACAAAACACAAATAATTTGTATAACAGATCGCCATAAAAAATACTACAGAAACACTAATTGTAGGGTTTTTACAAATGCCACTACACGTTGGACCTCCCTGTTCCAGAACCTTCAGGAACTATGCTGTCTCGCATCAGGGAGTTTTCTGGACCAGGGGAGGTCAGTGCTCCCCAGCTAGCTTCCCCTCAGCCAGGCTCCTCTCCTTGAGGCTCCCTGCCCTACTGCTGGCCCCGCTAATGCTGACCCAGCACAGCTCCCCACCCTGGTGCCTGTCTGCTGCCCCAGGGTCTCCCAGAGATCCCAGTGGGGATTGCTTGGCTGCTGCAGCCATCCACTGCTGGACCTGCTGCTACCAGGGGTTCCCCAGATGGAGCCGCCTGGACACCTCAACTTGCTGCTAGGTGTGGCCATGCTGCCACTGGGGATTCCCGCTGCCTGCCTCTGCCAGCCCTGCTTCAGCCGGGGGGTTCCCCAGCAGAGATTTCCTGGTCACCCCAGCCCTGCTGCCATCAGGGGTTTCCCAGGATTCCTGGATGGGACTCCCCAGGCACTTGGCCCCACTAATGCTGGGGGTTCCCCTGCCACCACCTGGCTCCATTGATGCTGGGGTTCCCCAGTCAGAGCAGGGCTCCCCAGCCCTTGTGTTGCTCCTGCCTTCTAGGTTCTTCCATCCAGCGACATCTGTGGCCCTGCCGGACCATGGATATTGCCAGATCACAGTCCTGGATTTGGTAGGTTCAACCTGTATCTATCAGAGAAGCCATATAAGTGAGAAACAGTTTAAATGTGCTTCTTGTAAAACACACTTGTAGAATTATGGCTATGCCTTCTTACCATAATGGCTTCTTCTGTTGTGCAGGGATGAACTTCATCATCCAAATATTTATTATCCTTGTGCCTATCATTCTGACCATTTTATATTTACATCTGCAGCAAATGCTGATTATAATGAAGGCTTCTATTGCCTCTTCTACATAATCAGCAACAGATTTAGCTTTTATTTTGATAGTTCCAGAGACTAAAGTTCAATAAATCACACCTATTTTAACAGCATTTTTAGGTGGGGGGAGTTGGAGGGGCAGCAGCTCTGCTAAATACAAATGAAGTAACACTTGAGAGAGTACTTTTCTATCCTATTAAAATGGTAACGCAAATGGTCACTTCTAAATTGAAATGCACATTTCTTAAATTCACTCTTTTAAACTTTTACATGCAAGTTTCTGTTCTAGGCAACATGTTTTTTAGGAATCCTTTAACAATGTTCAGGGGCTTCTTGGAGCACATTTGATAACAACATTAGAAAATTCTTGTCATTGGAAGGAAAACAAATTCTGTCAGTCATTGAAAGCCACATCCACTAATGTTTAACCACAACTACTGTCTGTCTCTGTTTAACCACTATTTGTCTGCCACATAGAACTTAATAGCCCTCATTTTTATTGTTTGCAGAAGTTTGCATTGCCAAACCCCATAAAATGTAAACAAAGTAGCTTTTCTCAGGGCAAGCATCAGGTATAATTTTGCGCTCACTTTTCTCTTCATGTCGAGTTACCGGATGTACATGATTCTAATAATATCAGCACCTGAGTTTTTCAGTGTTTAAACATTACATATCTGTTAAAGAGTATATAGTGTAGACTCTACAGTCCATAAGCAAAGTGTGATGGTTTTACTTTTATATAATTCTGATGTTGCAATACTTTGTCTTGTACCCAGCAATAAATTTGATTAAGGCCACAGCAAATGAGAAACTCATTGTTTATAGGATATACTGAAAATTAAAAACAATGGTTAGCCCTGTGGTACCTTAGAGAGTAACAGAAACATATATACATATGGGACCTGAGTAAAGAAAAGTCCATAAACTGCAGACTCCTTAGACACAGGGAAGGCAAGCAAGGATCTATGAAGACCATGTATTTCTAGTTCTCCATTTACTGGTAAGTAACTTAATTTTTCACTCTTTCAATCTTTCACTCCCTTTCCTGGAGATTAATTCTAAATATATGATAAATTAGCAAATGTCATGACATCTCAAAAGAGGTGTCATCTTCCTGCTAGCTGTAGGGAGGTAGTTGGTCTGGGGAACATGCGTACATATGTAGAAATGCCTGTGGACAGAGCTGGTGTTATGATGGAGGGGTGAATGAGAATGACTAGCAAACAGTGGGCATAGTACCATAACCCTGGTACAATAGGCTTTATGAGCCCCCCACCACCCTCTGGTATCTGAACTCAAGCCTTCAGTTATCAATTATAACTATAAAAAAGCAGACCATTTTAGTAGCATCTGTACAGAACATCCAAAGGAGAAAAATTCTCCAAATACAACAAACTAGAGGGACTTCCAGAAAGACCTAAGTTATCCAGTCTACCCAGGAAACAGCCACGTGCCTAGAATAAGTTGGTCAGGTAAAGCCCAGCAGAGCCATGGGATCTGGAGAGGAGCATTGCAGATTCACATAAAAATTAGACTTTCCGAAAGAAGTTCAGATCAGATCACGAAAATTACATTGTCTTTACAAAGGCATGGGAAGGGTGACAAGCCATAAAAGATTGGAGTTCACTTGCACACCTGTCAGAGGCCACCTCTATCACAAAGGCCACCTCTAAATACAGAGATCATATGGGCATCATATGATTACAGGGTTTGTGAGTTTAGTAAGCCTATCAAGCTGCATTAGAGAGGCACAGTTACAAGAATTCCTTAAAGAATCACTTTATAAGCAAATGCAGGTGAAAAGAATAAAAAGCCAGTATGGTGAGTAGTGAAATTTGAAGGAAGAGGAGAGCAGGTATTCCAAAATGGAGGGCACTCAACAAGAATGAAAAACCAGAGTCTGACTTGCTGAACTGAGAAACCTGAGCTTTTATTATGGAAAGGTGACAGAACTTGAGCAGAAATTGACATAACATCAAGCCACAAACCCAAGGATTCTGTTGTGAGGATGCCAAGATCCACCATATGGAGAAAATCAGTGTGTCTGGCAAAAATAGGAGATTTCTCAGCCAAAGTTAGGCGATTTGAATACCAGAACTGGTGAACCCATACAGGATGCAAACAAACACGTGGTCTTCACTTGTATCATCTTACTAAGGTTCCTCACAACCAGAAGGCATGACCATGGATGAGAAAGAAACACCTTTGATAGAGTCCCTTAACATCTGTATGTTCAAACGCAGAATTGTCTGGATTTGGCATTGGAACAGGATGCAAGTTTGTGGTCTAACTAGGCACCCCTCTATTGAGCAGACTGGGTACTACCAACTGCCAGATATACCACTGGATGTGGCGGTTGCCCTTACAAGGTTCCACCCATGAAAAAGGATTTATGGCAGAAGGACTTGTCCAGTAAAATGTAGCAGCACAACTAACAAGTTTCACACATTCTAAAGCCAGAAGAAGCAATTATGTTCATGTCATCTGCTCTCCTGCATAACACAGGCCAAAGAATACCTCATTCTTTTAAAGGTAAAAGTGTTAATTAAAAACACTACCTATTCAGATATCATAAGTTCTTCAAGTTATCAACCATAATTAAAGCAACCAAGGGAAGAGAACCATGTGCCTCTTTATACCCTCTGTCTCTGTGCCATGTTGAATATGAGTAGTGGCACATGACCTCCCCTCCAAGTGTGAATTCCTCTCAACTCCGAAGTATGGGATGGGAAGAAGTAGACAGGCTCCCCACATAAGGATCCATGGGGGCAATTTTATGAAGGAGAAGAGAGTCTGGAGTACCAGAGAAACACGTGCGAAGATTATACTTACATGACAAACTGAACCAAAATAAAATTGAATGTAGTGCTAAGAATTTTAAGACTAAAATTATTAATTATTATTATTATTATTAATTTAAGACAAATTATTATGCCATAGCTCTGACAAACCCTAGTCCTAGACCAGGACCTTATTGTGTTAGGTGCTGTATGAACAGAGCAAAAGTTGCCCCTTCCTCAAAGATCTTACAATCTAAGTAATGAGATTGTCTGTGAGCATTAATCAAACAATATGCAGCTCTCTCCTCTTCAAAATAGCAACTGAGTTTGGAAATACGCAGGTTAGACCCAAGGTCCAAAGTCAAAGATTGAAAGCACTCATCACAAATTAGTCTAGCTCCTCCTTTTTGCAGCTATAGAGGAAGAAGTGGGGCTGGCGATTGAGCTGGTTTTCTATTAACAGATACACTTTTTTTAAGGGTTGCATTTTATGAGATTAGGCACCCACAGTTCTGAACGAATGACTACAGTTACATTTTGGAAATTCAAATAAATGATAAAACCATTGCAGTGACACACAATATGCAGGATATAAAAGAACAATGTTTCATGATGGGAAAATATACAGACTGGGAGGGATTCTCCTCCCTGAACAAGCTGCACTTAAATGCACTGAAGAATGGAACCAGCTACAGTGCCCTTATTCTCTGCCCTTATTCTCCAATATCTGGCCCTGGTAGCATACTTGACCTTTGGCTCCAGCATATTTTTTCCTGGCCTCAGTCTGCCTCTTTCCCTGCCTCCTGTGCTGACAGCAGAGGGATGAAGGGTGGATGTAACAGACTAATCCACCTATGCCAGCCCTCTGCTAGCAGAGAGTTATCATGAACAAGGAAAATTCTCCACTTGCAGTTTGCAGCTGCTTGTGTTACGCTGACCAATGTGGGTTACTTTGCGGAACAGAGAGATCATAGCAGACTGACTCTACAGTGCAGTGGCTTGCCACACAGCAATGTCCCATGTGGACACTGTTAAAGTACTCTAAATGTTTGGGGGACCATATTTCCCTATGGTCACCAAAGGGTGGGAACGGGGGCTGCCAGCACTCAGGGCTTTAGCCCCACGGGGGGGGGGGGGAGGGTGAAGCCTCTGGATCTCATAGCCTCAGCCCCACAGAGGGGCAGGGTTGCTGCTGGCACTTGGGGTTTCAGCCCTGCAGAAGCAGGAGGAGAGGAGTGGTGCTGGTGCGCAGGGCTTCAGCCTTGCAGCCAGGGTGGTGGTGGTGGAAAGCAACCAGCAATTGGGGCTTCAACCCCCTGTAGTGGGTGGGGGAGAAGCCAACAGCACTTGAGGCTCCAGTGGTTGAAGCTTGGCATGTGGGCAGTTCCCTCCCCACCTTGCCCCACTGCAGGAATGAAGTTCACCCCCACAGCATGCGGAGTGGGGAGGGGAAGGGAGAGCCCGTGCTTGGGGCTTCAGCAGCTGAAGCTCTGAGTGGTAGCAACTCCTCCCTAGCCCCTGTAGGAAAAATATGGGACAATTTGTGCCTGTTTTTTTTTTTTTTTTAAAGTCAGGATGTCAGGAGAAGGCCTTAAATAAGGGACTGTCCCAGTAAAAATGGGATAGATGGTCACCCTATAAATGTTCCATAGCATGAACTGTTGAATGTATAGTATACTTCAGTATTATGCACATGAGATATTATTGTATGGCAAGCTAGTGTGCTGTTGATTCCCCCCGCCTGCCGCCCCGCTATTGCATACTAAAGTTCCATGTAGACAAGCCCGTCTTCTTTCAGAAATCTTATTTCATTCACTAGTTGGAAATATAAATCATTGCAAGGCTCAGCTTGTGTAACTCATGCTCAGTTTGAGCAATAAATACAATAATTCAGTCCCAGGAAAGCAAGGCAAACTCTATATGGTGAGCAAAGTGACACACGTGTCTTCCCCTTTTTTGTTAATGAGCTGCTTAAAAGTCAAAGAAGTCAAATAAAAAAAATCTGATTCAGTCAAAAATTATTAAAATGTTATTAAAACTTTTATAAAATTATCTGTCTTGTAATGTAAATTGTGGGGATGGACAGCAAATCGCTTTACTCCACAGAAACATTGTATAGGAAACTGCAGTCAAGCTTGTAATATGTTGCCAGAACATAAGAATTCTAAAGTTACTTTAAAAGATTTAAAGAAAACTAGAATTTCCACTATACATATATGGGACTGCTAGGCAATTTTTCAGAAATATTTGTTATTACTATGAACATTACTAATATGGTCCTTACAATGAATTATGAGATGCCAAAAATGCCTAAATGGCATCCATTTAGTATTGCGACGGGGTGCCGAGACCCCGCACTGAACCCCGGGGGGCGAGCGTCTTATTGACGCTGCCAGGGAGCGCTTACCAGCCGTTCGCCAGATGCTCCCGGGCCACAGCAGTGCTGGGGAACGCCGGGGCAGCCGCCGGAAGGAGGAAGAGTGGACCACCTGGCACACCAGTGTAGAGGGCGGGGCTTACGCTGGTGATGTCAGAGGGACGCCCGGCCGGCGTCCGGAGCGGCAGGAGATTTAAAACCCGCCCGGGCAGCGGAGAGAGCAGAGGGGCGAGGAAGAGCTGACCCGACGGAAGGTGCCTCACAGGAGAGACTTGAAGAGCCAGTAAGGCTCATCACAGAGGAGAGAGGGGCGAACACGGGAAGGGGGACGAGGAGGAGAAAGGAAGTAGCCCAGGGCAGGGCGGTGAACCAACCCCATGGGCTGATGCATTTAGGGTCACAACCCCGTCAGCCGGACTGGGACTGCGGCGTAGTCCAAGTCCTTAGGGCCCTGGGCTGGGGCCCATGAGTGATGGCGGGCTCAGGCCTCCCCTTTCTCCTCCATCTCAGGTGGAGGCCAGACTATGCGAGACATCTGGGCAAGCGACTAAAGCCTGCGGCCCTAAAAGGCTGGCCGGCCAGGCTTAGGAGGGCCTGATGCCCCAAGACTGGATAAAGGAAGGGGAGAACCAGAGACTACGGACCTACCACAGAGGCGCGGTCATAAGTATACACGTGGAATTAAAGTTGAATTGTTTATAAAGCACCTTGAAAAACAAACCTTTACACACCACGTACAAGAACAGATATCACATGTAATTGCACCAGATAAATATTTCTGTAAGAGTACAATAAAAATGGCTTTATTTCAACAAAATTTCAGCCACTACACTTTTCATTTGTATTCTTCTGTGAGATTTTGTGTGTGCAGAGCCTTCATGTCATTCAGTGGGGGGAAAAACCCCAAACCCTGACATAACTGGCCATGTACCTTACCAGTGTAGCAATCAGTTTCACTAATGAAGTAATAATAGAATTTTTGAGGAAAAACTCATAATAATTGGCAACGAGTACAAAGGAAAACTATTTTGAGATTAGGATAAGACCAACTTACACCCTAATACGACAAATTGGTCAGGCTACCTTCATTAGAACTACGTGTAAACCATACTCTGAACTAGGTTGGCTGCACAGTGTCCGTGTGACGACCACTTTGGGCAGGCTACTCAATGCAACAATCCCAATTATACTGCTGCTCCACATGTCTGGATGCTGACAGAAGACTTTACAAGCCTGAATTGCTGGCCAAACGACAGGCCAACTTTTTAAATGCCATGCAGCACAAAAGGAACAATACTTAGTCAAATAATGTTAACATAAAGATCATCACTACAGATTACCAGATCTATGGCACTGAGATATTGAAGAGGACTGTTATAAAAGGTAGTCTGGGTTTGGAAAAAACTTATACTCTACTTCCCTGTATATGGATGCATGAGAAGCATAACCACTACAGAGAAAACACCAGCACATTGGATTAAGAACAGGCACATATTCCTGTGTCAGTCTGATTACCACACAGGTAATCACAAAAGAAAGACTAATTGAAAGATAATCTGTTTTGAGCAGCTAACTATTCAAAACTCTCTGCCTGCTCATGTAGATGTGAAGTCACAACAGTGACTTTTATAACACTCCTAGCTTTTCCCAATTTATTGAAATACTTTCCACTTTGAGAAGTTTTTTGATCAGTTTTTCCATTTTGCTTTTTCATTTTTATTATGCAATCACATGGATATACTCAGGCCCACCTCTGGCAGGGGCGGGAGAGGTGCTGAAGGGGGCAGTTGCCTTGGGGCCCAGCAATTCAAAAGGGGACTAGAGCTCCTGGCCACTGCCACTGCGGCAGCGTCTGGAGCACGGAGCCCTTTAAATGACTGCTGTGTGCTCTGTGCAGTTCTGAAGGCTGGGGGGGTGGGGAGGGCATGTTGCACTCTTGTGCAGCGCAGAGGGATGGCTGCCCCTGGATCTACCTCTTCCACCACAGGCTCAGCCCCTTCTGAGACAACAGAGCTGTCCCCCTGCCCCCTCCCCTCACACCTTGCCTGGGGGCCTGCATAGACTGTTGGCGCCCCTGCGTATACTACATAAACAGACACAAACACTATAAGATACTCTACTTATTTCTAAATTGGAAGAACCTGGATGAACTGAACTTTCAAGCACTAAATTCTTACCAATGTCACCCACTATATTTACTTTACAATAAGAATAAACTGCAAACTATATATTGTGAACACATACACATATATTAATGGTAGATGCTATATATAGATAAATACATATACCTATGCTGCTAGAAGAGATTTTTTTTCCTCCAAAAACTCTGTGCAATGTAATTGAAAATGTTATTTTGGGCTATTATTTTAATTTTGCTCTAGCCAATTCCAGACATCATATGAAGATTTAAAAAGCAATTAATACAGGGACAGAGGTTCATTTAACTATAGAAGTAGTAATGTAGCTGGTTTCAAAAATTTACACTCATACTCTCCTGTCTTATATTTGTGAACAGCAAATAAAAAGATAAAAACAACACATACATCACAGTTTCCTATCCCAGCCCAGGTATGCATATAGACCAATGCCAAAAACAAACAAATAACTGGAAAGGAAGTGTACTCACTTGTTTAGTCTTTGTCTTTGTGATGGTGTCTGAAATTGGTTTCTTCCTCTCTTTAACAGCTGTTTTGGAAAATAGTTCTTCAAACTCATGATAATCTATGGAAGGCTCTTCAATTTTTTCCCACACAAGTGAAGCATTAGAATCTCTAAAGTTAAGCAAAAGACCTATGTAGAGCAATGTCAAACTACATAAAGTGACAAATGGTGGAAATGAAGACACAATGTTAATAGACCACATTTTGGATCTGAAGTCCTTATTAATTATATATAGACTTTTCCCTTTATTCATACCCCAATATACTTCAAACTGGCTTATATTCACATGTTCCACAGAATTTGTGTTTTCACTAGCACCATATATAAAAATAAAGGCCTGGAAATAAGCTATCATCTTCAGAACAACTATATTGTTATAGAAATAATTAAGAAAAGACAAGCTTGGGCTGAGAAAAGATAAACCCGCTGTTAAGCGGGGTGGGTGGGGAGGGGGGAGTATGAGGATGGTGGAAGTAAAAGCAGGGAGAGGAACTAAAATCAAAACCAGTATTTCCCTACAAGTATGAAATCAGTATTTCCATAAACAGGAGGCACTGTGCAAAACAGAAAAAATACATTAATAACAAATCTAATATAACCCAGAGCAGCATCAAGCAACCAGAGTTAAAGACAAGTGGGCCTTTTACATCTTAAGGTAGGAGACATGGGAAGTGAGTGTGCACATATCCTGGATTCATTTAGAGGAGCTTAAACCACCAGAGTTTGCATATAGTTTGAGATAAGACCATGGTGCTCATGGACAAGGCATAACTATCTTACATTTGATTGGAAAAATGCCTGACGAGTATCACCATTTTGAGAGTGGAGGGCCACAGAACCTCACAGGATCAGGCCCAAAGTTATCCAGAAAAATGTGGTTCCTTCAAAGATTTCTCAAACAGCAAAAATATTTTTCCCCTCTGCACTGACCTGTTCTACATAAAAAGGGGGAAAATGGCACTTCTTACAAATATGTTCTCTGTAGTCCATAAGGCCTGTATTGAAATATTACCATTACAAAATAGCTTTCATGGACAATAAGCAGTTGAAGGTTAATTTTAACATACAAAATGCTAAATGAAGCAAGCATTTTATTTAAATGCCAGTTAAAATTAAAATTGCAGTTATACTGAAAACATGTATATTGTAATGAACCATTTACAAGACACTAAAGCACTTAATTAATTTCCCCCTCTCCCCAATTTTATTGATTAAGGCTCGAAACTAAAACAAATAATCCATCTTCATGTTCTGCATGTTTTACCTTTTACTATGAAGCTGAATTCTTGTCCAATAAAGGGGCTTCATGGGTCGAGAAGGTTCTATTGCCTGTTTCCTGCTTCCTTTATCCTGATTCATCCCCATTACAAATAAACCCACCGGTAATGGAGGAGGAAGAACCCCACCGACTTGTGGAAGGCCAAAAGATGGCAAAAAGCTGCCAGGGGCTGGTGGTAGATGAGGAAGAGATGCTCCATGGAGTAGTGGTGGGGCAGGAGGTGGCATTTCCACATCAGATAAAGGCAAGGGGAGGGATGTTACACTTGCACCAGGCAAAGGCGGGGGAGGAGGCACTACTCCCATACCAGGCAAAGGTGGGGGAGGGGGCGGCACTCCCATACCAGGCAAAGGAGGAGGCGGGGGTGGCATTCCCATACCGGGCAAAGGAGGAGGCGGGGGAGGGGCAGTTGGTATTCCAGCACCAGGCAGGGAAGGGAGAGGTACACCTGCACCAGGCAAAGGCGGGGGAGGGGGCGGTACTCCCGCACCAGGCAAAGGCGGGGGAGGGGGCGGTACACCCATACCAGGCAAAGGCAGGGGAGGGGGCGGTACACTCATACCAGGCAAAGGCGGGGGTGGGGGCGGTACACTCATACCAGGCAAAGGCGGGGGAGGGGGCGGTACACTCATACCAGGTAAAGGCGGGGGAGGGGGCGGTACACCCATACCAGGCAAAGGCGGGGGAGGGGGCGGTACACCCATACCAGGCAAAGGCGGGGGAGGGGGCGGTACACCCATACCAGGCAAAGGCGGGGGAGGGGGTGGGGGTGGTATACCTGGAAGAAGGGGAGGAGCAGGAAGCAGTGACATTGCTCCATCAGGCAAAGGTAGGGGAAGAGCAGGCATTGTGCCAGGCAAACTGGGGCCAACGGGTGGCATTGCTGTGCCAGCCAAAGGCAAGGAAAGTCCTGAACCAGGTAGGGATGGTGGGGATGGAACACCTGCACCAGGCAAGTGTGATATGAAAGAAGGGCCTACTGCTCCAGGCAGTGGACTAGATAGTTCTGTGCCAAGCAGTGGGGGTGGAATGCTACAAATGGGTTCAGAGGATACAAAAGGGAAACGTTCACTGCAAGTCATACTCTCAGTACTTTGAGATTGACGGGAAGCTGGCGATACAGTCGCTTCTTGAAGCAAAGAAGAGGACAAATCTTTGTCAGGGCCTGGACAAGGTGGCAAAGTACTTTCTGTTGACTGGCTCTCTTCCAGCTGCATTGAGATTTGTTTTGGTGACAGAATTAAAGATACTTCAGAACAGTATGTGGGATGTAGTTCAAGAGCTGGCAATTGCTGAGATGGCTGTTCAGTTTTATCCCCTTCAAGCTGGGGGGGAGACTGTGGCAGTGTGTTGGCTGAAGGCATTGTGTGTGTAAAACAATCTTCTACTGGTGATGTTTGTATCGATTTTACTTGTAGAACAGTTTTGAGTTGGCCATTCTTTTCAATTGTTTGAAGCGCCACAGTACTAACTTCCCCACAAACCAGGTGTTCACTTTCACTCTCTTGGTCCCTGCAAGGAATCTGTGCCTCCGTTGCTGGGAACTGTTTCTCCAGTACTGCAATTTTGGTCCTCAGGTCCTCAATGGTTTTTTCCAGCCGTTGGATTACATGAGCATTCTGCTCAGATTTCAACCCAAAATCATCCTTCAAAAAGAAAAGATAAATCAATACACTGAAAGAGAGCAGTTATCGGCACACATGGGCAGTGAAGCTAAAAAGAGATTAGGACCATCCACAGCTAAACAATGCATTTTGCTATTACACTCTATAAGAGTGGAGACACTACAGGCCCAGATGCAACCTACTGTGGAAATTAGCAGTGTAGGCACTCAGACTAGAATTGGTAATTATTATAACTTTATTAGCATGTGTGTTCTTTGCATTGTGATGTCATTCTCCTATCTATAGGACTGCTTTCCAAAGGTGGGCAAGGAATCATACAGCAGTGGACTATAAGTACCATCCTTTTTGTAGGTAACAGGGTGAGAGTTATGTATGTTAATTTCTGTACAAATTTTCACTAATGATTGAAAACATTTCTTTAATACATTGTTACTGTGCATGAGCGACTGGGTGAACTACTGAATGCTTTATTAGAATATATGCTGAACTAATAATGCCTTATTCATCGAACAATAGTAAAAGGAAAAGACTATGGAACCAGTTTTTTAAAAAATGCAATCATACTGATTTTCAGGACCAAGTTATGAACACAGGAAGTCCTGCATATTGAATACAGTCAGTTACATAGCATAGCATTCCAACTAGTAGAACCATAACTAATGGGGAAGAGAAGAAAAGAAAAGACAGGTTATAAAACACAATTAAGAGCACTACTTCTTCCCATCCAAAGTTGAGAAAGCATCAAAATTGTCATGTTTAAAAGGGCATAAAATAACCATTAGCAAAAAGGATGATGGAGAGGCTTCCTTTATGAGAAGGGAATTCCCTAACTGCCAACTTTTAAGCTTTGTTTGCAGTTTCTGAAGCATTGGGGAGTGGAGACTGTTGGAAACAGTTTACTAGTGTATATGGACTAATCAATATGCCAATTCCAAATAAATACCAGTAATGGAGTGTATTCTGTTTAAATGGAGATGTGCTTTATCAAAATACGTCACAAGGAAATAATAAGATCCAATGAAAGTGAATGTTAGCAACTGGTGCTTTATCCAAGGAAGTCATCAGGCAACAGATGCATCAGAAATTCTGAAGTATTTTAACATAGATGTTCCCAGACAGAGGTTTAAGGTAAAAGGAATGCTAAAGTTGAATATATATATTTTTTCTTCACTGCTGTATTTCATTAAGTTCTATGATTTTCTCTTGACTGGGACAACAGGAAATTAGTAAGGTTGATTCAGGAGATGTGTAGTTTATTTTTTCTGCTCTTTGCTACAGATTTCCTTTGTGACCTTGGGTAAGTTACAACCTCCTTCTGCCTCTTCTCTACCTTCTGAAAAATGGAAAAGATCACAGATGAAATTCAGGATTCATCCATGAATATTTGTGAGTTACTAGTCTCAGATTCTATGGTGATGCATACCATAGAAATATCTGTAAGTAACTGCCTAATATCTAACAGAGTAATAGCCTTTGTCTTTCAGCCAGGAAGAAGACACTTGTCATCTGCTACTATGACACAAGAAAATACTTTAAAAACCACTTTATTTGCTGCAAACAAACTTCTAACTCTCAGAGATGTATGTTCATAGCTTACTAACCTAGTTTCCACAGAGTTGAATTCTGAACAGGACATTTTCAGGTAAGCATTTATCTTGCGATTTTCCAGTTCTCCTAAAGCATTCACCAAAATGAAATAGTAACAAGTGACTTTACCTCAGATTTTTGTCTACTCTGAAACAACTTACATCAAGTTACAATGCTCACTCTCATAGAAAGTCTGAAGAGTCATTTCGATCTAAAATTATGATGAATACTGGCAAACAGCTCTCCCTATCAGATTTTAATGTGTAAATAAGTTAATGAAGGACTGGGTCACTACATATTTGTTTAGTGGTAGCTGAATCTGATGGCGAGATGACTGCTCATCCAACATATACATAGTGCTTTAAACAGTAACATGGAAGAAAGGCTAAAAGATAGCTTAAGTCTCAATTACAAAGATGATCTGCTGATCTAATTTATTATGCATCCCATTAAAATTCAATCTATTTTATTAGCAATATTTGTGTTAAACAATGTATTATATTATAAAAGGACAAACAGTTTGGATTAGAATGTGATAAAGTATGATGAGAGGAATATTACAAGACTTCATCCATCATTATTTCAGTGTATGTACATTACCGTAAGATCAATTTTTCAAAAATTGAAACAAAACACTTACATATTAGGAATATTATACATACAAAATACCTATAGAATTCAAACATTATCTCCTAAGAATTCATCTGAGAAACAGGACCATCCATTTTCCTCTATAGTAATATTAACTGGCTGCCACTTTTAACTTATTTTATGTTTAAATAGTATTTAATCAATCATTTTTATTAAAGAGAGAGCCTTCCAGTTTGTATGTAAAGGAAAAGTTTCATCCCTACTTAAGCCAACAGAAATACACTAGAAATTAATTTGGTCCATTTTATTTGAAGTTAATGCTCTAAGAATATTTAATATGGCAATGATTAATCTCTGGGGGAAAATTCACAATTATTAATATTAGTTTAGCATACAGGGACATTTCAAAGTCTCCTGTTTAAGATGTTTCCATATCCATGATCAAAATATACTCCTTAAAACTTAAAATTCCACTTGACCTGAACGAATGCAGAGGAACTCAATCTTACACAATGGAATTCATCCTTCAAAGCTAAAAATCTGTTGCAAGAAAAAAAGTAATTTTAAAAAATCATTGGGCAATTAAGTGATGTGTTCAGCAATTTCTCTAAAGGCAAACAAAAATGGATAGCTTAATGGAAGTGATCTTCAAATGAAGGTGAAACAGCACTGTATTCCATCATTCTGGAGTTTATTTTAGCACTCTTTTAACATAGGTGGTTACATAATAAGAAAGGAGTGGATTTCTTGTTGAGTTCTTACAGTTTCAGTCTACCAGGATTTCATAATGTCTGTACAATTTGAACACATGTAAACTTGGTCTAAATATTCTGATGTGTGTCAAGAGACTTATGCCAATTACATTTATTTGGGAAACAGTATTTATATGCTTTGGTTATACAGCATTTGGAATCATTTACTTTAACACCCAAATCCAAGATTTGTCTCAAACTGGAACATCTTGCCTCAGTTAATTTTTTTCAGGCATCTCTCTGTCTCTACAAAGATGATGAAAGGATTGCTTCAAGAAAAACAAGACAATGAACTTCTACATACAAACTGATTTGTTTTTTTAAACATCTCTTAGAATGTCCTTAAAAGATTAATTTAGTTTATAGAATCTAAAATCCTCATTAGGGGAAACTGGAATTCTTCCTGTGAGTTCAGCCAGAGAGAAAATATTGACTCATTCATATCTTTCAATTTTGTAAAGTTCATACTAACCAAAAATTCTAAATGTTTAAGGATCATTTAAAATACGGGGCACAAAGGCAGATCCCAGTTTGAAATGCTAATATATTTTATCTGGTTATGGTCATTGACTTCTTCTCTTCAGTTCTTTTGCTGCAAGATTAAAAAAAATCAGGATCTGCTAAGTACAAATGAAGTATAACCACATGAATTTCCATATCCAGCAATTCATAGAAGGGTTAAACTAAACAACCTTTGCTTTTAGAAAAAAGTCCATTTCTCCATGTTTGATATAAAGATTTTTTTTACCGTGTGCATTATGATGACACCCCAAAACTCTTTTAGCCCTTCTTCCCTTCCCCCCCAGCAAAAAAGCTCAAGTTCTTCCTCCATTCTTTGGGTTTGCCAAACAGTTCTGAATGAGGCACACTGAAGTAAAACCAAGCTTTGCGTAAGTCACAGCACACTTTTAATATTTTCTGATGTAAAGAAAGACTAGAAGCATTGTTGTTGAGACTTAAATATAGGTAACAGTCATGAAAATAGAGAAGGAAGACATTTTTCTTCTTCACAGGTAAAGACAGACAAAAACAGCTTCCCAGGAAACTGAAAGGTTTGCCCAGATAAAAGACTGATCATGAGAAAGGTCCGCATCATGAGAAAGGTCCACATTAAAGTCCAAAGTATAACTCCACAGCAGAAAACTCTGTGGCTTAAAAGATGCTTGAGGAACCTCGGTCTGGCCTAAACTTCTTATCCAAGACATAGGTACTTTGAAGTAATCTTCTTTCTGTAAAGGAAGAAAGAAAGGTGAATGCTTAAGCCTCACTTTATCCAAGTGAAATGGAGCATGTATGATTCAAGAAAAGAGAAGAAGAAAATATGAATATATGCATATTATTATACATTCCCTTGGAAAATGTACATTTAACCTCTGAAAATAACAGAGGGTATGTCTACACTTGCACCCTATTTTGAAATAGGGATGCAAATGTAGGCATTCGAAATAGTAAATGAAGCCAGGATTTAAATATCCCGCACTTCATTAACATAATCACGTCTGGGTGCCATTTCAAAATCCCGCTATTTCGAAATAAAACTCCCTGTGTAACTGCATTATTTAGAGAGAAAACCCTTCTCTTGAAATAACTGTTTTTCCACATACAATGAGGTTTACCAGTTATTTTGAGAGAAGGGTTTTTTCTCAAAATAATGCTGTTACACAGGGCGCTTTATTTTGAAATAGCGAGATTTCGAAATAGCGCCCGTATGCGATTATGCAATGAAGCGCAGGATATTTAAATCCCAGCTTCATTTACTATTTTGAATGCCTACATTTGCATCCCTATTTCGAAATAGGGTATAAGTGTAGATATACCCTTAGCTACCATTCTTAACTCAAAAAATAATTTGTAATACTTCAAGAATAAAGTCACATTACTTTCTACTTTTGGAAATTAACATTTTCTAGTGCTGCCTCTTATCCCCATGTGTGAATCTCCAGCCATTTGTTACTTAGTGTTTGAGATGAAGCTGACTCTGAGTTCAGTCCATAATAAAAAGCACTAAACCTTCCTATTTCATATAGGCTTTGCCTACACTGAATTTTTGAAGCAGAAAATATGCTAATGAGGGACTCATTAGCATAAGTCATGATATCATTAGCATATTTTCTGCCATTTCTTTTTGCACAAGGAGTTTTTGCGCAAAAAAAGAGCAGTGTAGCCACTTCTGTTTTGCGCAAAAACCCTGTTTTGTGCAAGATCCTTATGCTTCTCCAGGACAGACAAAGATCTTGCACTAAATGGGGTTTTTGCACAAAACAGAAGTGGCTACACTGCTTCTTTTTGTGCAAAAAACCCTTATGCAAAAAGAAATGGCAGAAAATATGCTAATGACATCACAACTTATGCTAACGAGTCCCTCTTTAGCATATTTTCTGCCACAAAAACTTGCAGTGTAGACGTGTCTTAGGATTTTATCCAAAACTGTATTATATTGGTCCTACCTGGTTTGCAGGAAGAAGGCACTCTTTTTAATCATTCTATCCACAGAATATTTGTTTCCAGGCAAAACAGAAGACATGCTTGCAGGTCTTGCTTATTTGTGACAGCACAGCACAACAAAGTTACAGTTCAGTTTATTCTTTCAGTTAGGAAAAAATGATAACCTCACAGATCCCTTATGGTCCAAAGTTAACAAGGTTTTAAAATCTATTCAGAGAGCTCTGATGTCCAGCATAAAGAAAGGAGACATGGTATTTTAGCAGCTAAGTCTACAGGACTGCAGCTGGAGTTGTTGAATCCCATTAAATGAGATATTCTGCTACTGAGCCTTTACTGAATTGTTTTCACGTTCAAAACACTTTACAAAATAATATCTAATTGTTCCTTCCACTTGTCTTGTGGCATACATATTCTTGATTTACAGTGGTAGACAGTGACTTGGAAACTAATTACTTTGCCCAGGACTTCAGAAAAAGTCATTGTCTGAAAGCCTGATTCACAGTCTTTTGCTCAAATTACTAGACAATACCTTTCATTTCCTAACACATTAGCATTCCACAGGTTTGGGAAGGAGGAGCATTACAAACTCTCTAGGCTTTGGTTATTCCTGGGAAAAACAGAGACTAGCACAGAGATAAATGTTTTAACAGGAGTGGAGGATTTACTCTGCTCCTTCACTTGTTAGATTAATCAATGACTTAAGGCTTAATTCCTCCCTGCCCCCCAAATAATGTTGGTTCTAATGTTGCTAATAGAATCAAATAATTATAAAACTGTTATGTAGTTTTTGTTGTTGTTGTTTTGTTTCTGGCTTAGAATCCCATATTTTAAAGGTTTCCTGACAGCAAACATTTTATCAAAGACTTATAACTACTGGGTTTTCCTTTCAGTTCCCCTGTATTTGTGTCACTGTGTTTAATTTTCTCATGACTACAGGGAAATCTAGCAAGAACTAGAGGTCTATGGGAAACTGTGGATGAGTGCCTTGCTGATCTGTCTATATATGAAGGGAAGGGACCTATATAGAATATATTCCTGCCCACTGTGTGTGAACCTTTTGAAGAAGTTCAGAGCGATGCAATTCAAGGAGCTGTCAGAGGGACCTCTGCAATTCCCCTCCCTCCCCCGCCATGTAACAAATGAAAACCTGAGTTTAAGGTGGTTTGCTGTATAGGGAATTGCTGCTACATTCTTCTGTCTCTGAAATTTATTGAGCAATCAGATGATTCTCTCTTTTCTGATCCATTTCCCCCCGGTTTAGTGAGAAGAGATATAACAGTGCTGTCTGATGATAAGCTGTATAGAACAAGATCAAGAGCGAGCCTTCCAAACTGTGAGAAGTTTTAATTTATTTATTCTTAGTGACATCTGACACGTGCTATACCCAAAATAGTGATTAGCCAAATAAGCTTCTCACCACATGAATGTTCCATACCAGGCAGATTCTTATCTCATTCTGACCCCATTAGTATGTGAGCACCTTCCAGTGGCACATTAAACAATCTGGTTAGTATGTCAGGCTTTTGTTGTCTCATCTGCTCCCCAGGGGGAGATGAATGAACACTGGAATATTTTGTTGTGGTAGGAGTTTGTTTGTAACTAAAACATAGATGTGTTTCTGCGTTTCTTAGGGAAAGCAACGTCAAAGAAATTCACCTGATCTTTGGAGCCAAAGGAGGTGAGATTTGTAACGGTCCTTAGCTACTCAGGGAGGCCATTCCACAGTCTCAGGTCACTCCACCAAAAAAAGCTGTTTCTAACACAGACAAGCTTTACCCTTGTTCTGCCACCAGAATTGTGGTGTTCCTGGCCACAGTCTTCATTCCAATGCTTCAGGCAATCTTTTGGCTACTTTAGACCCGGACCACTGAGCACTTTGCAGATAGGAGCTGAGACCTTTACTGGGGCTCAAAATTCTAAGGGAAGAAAGTGGAGAACAGCAGGGGGCTCATAGTAACCCATGTTGCTGAGTAGACATACTGCATAGTTCAATATTGGTTGGAGTTTTCTAAGCACAAGAGGCTTCATGCCAAGGCATATGACATTGCTGTATTCCAGCTAAGAGAAAACTAAAGCATCATCTGCCAAGATGGCACAAAGACTTTTCACCAATTAGAGATGGCTGCAAGCATTACTTGCACTTAATGTGTACCAGTGAGGAATCCAACATCACTCCTGAACTACTGACTAGTTGAGGATACAATCCCTCAGCCAAAGACAGAACATTCTGTGCCAGCAACCTCTTCAAAATACTTTCCTGTGCTCAACAGACTTACCCCAGTCTTGCCTGAGTTTAGCATTAACCAGCAGTTCTTGACCCCATTTTTTAGGATTTGTAACTCTGATAAACAGATTTTAGGGAAGGGTAAAACTTCACTTTCTGACACAGATGTATTATTTTAGATCAAGTAAATATTTAGGACATAGTTGTAGCATCGACAAAGAAACCCAGAAAGATGTAATCCCACAATCTGGGGAAATGGAAGGGAGGTAAATAAGCTTTCTATGTTTACAAGAAATCTAAAGGTCCATAAGTCTGGTCTATACCTAAAACCTAGAACACCCTAGCTACATTGCACATGTCTGTTAAAACAATTCACATCCTGTGCAACATAGTTAGGTTGACTTGATTCTTGTGGTAGACACTGCTAGGTCAACAGGTTCTTCTACTGACTTAACTACCTACAACAGTGGGGGGGAAAAACCATCATTGTAGAATTTAAGCTACCTCACTAATGTGCCATTGTAGCATTCATGGTGTAGACATACCCTTAGTATGTGCACAAGGAATGAAATATGTCCTTTTAGGGTTTCTCTCAACTCTGCTACAATCAAGAATCACAAATGAGTTTGTTTTAAACTCCAGATACCTTGGATAAATCAGTTGTCCCCAGGATGTTGAAAGCAATGAGGAGACAACACATCAGCCAAGCATTATTACCTTCCATTGATATGGAACTTCTTTCCAAGATAGCACAAGGAAAGTGTTTTGTAACATTAGGGACTAGGGATGCCAAGGAAGGTTTTTGCTTAGGTTTGTTTTTTCCAGGAAGTATCCTTTATAAAGAATAATTTAAGTCTTCGAAGCTGCTCATTAGATATAGTTTGTTAGTCACCCATTCCAATAAGAAGGGTGTGCATATGTGGGAAGCATGTTGGGGAAAGGAGAAGTTAATCTGTACCAGATTTGAACCCAGAATTTCAGATTGCCCACTGTTGCCAGTTCAGATGCTCTACTAGTGACCAAAGAGGTGCTGTCACAATAGGGCTAGAAAAGCTTAAGGCTTCTAGCTTATGAAGCAACAATATCATTCTTACCTCTGCCAACACTCCATGAATATTCAGTAGTCCTGCCTCTGGATGGTGCAGATGAGTTGAGGATGAAGTACTTCTTAAAAGGTCAGGAGATGTGGCCTCTTGGTTTTCTTTCCTGCTTGATATGAGGTGACCAATTCAATCACAGATTTACATAAGCCATCTCCTTTCTTTGCTTCTTTTATACAGATTTGTCTTAGCTAGGTAGATAGGTAGGTAGGTAACATTTTTAGTATAGGGAAGTCCAGAGATTTTAGCTAAAATGTATCCACCCCAACTAGTAACACATCTGCCCTAGAACTGAAAAAATGGCAGAATTTGACCTGCTATGGATGTGCACGTTTTGACATTTGTCAAAGAAAATAATCCTACACAAGCTGAGCTACAGGCCATCACTTTTGCAATTCTTCAGTTCTATTTTACTTAGGTTCATTGTGAAGATGTTGGCCACCCTAAAATAGAACTAGAAACTGGCAAAGGCGATTGTTTCTCTGTAGCCCAGTTTGCATAAGGTTATCTCCTATGCATGTATTAAGAATAATACAGGATTTTGTCTTATATTACTTTTAATACATGGTCTGACTAGCCACAGATTAATTTATTTTCTGTTAGGAATGATTTTCTTAGCCATTAATTACTAGAGCCTCTTCTTCTAAACTGAGCATATTGAGGCAGCCTACATGAGGGGAGCCGACAACCAACTTCTAATTTCTTCTCCTGAAGCTCCAGCATGGGGTTACAGAGGAAATTGTTCAGCAGCATGAAGAGTTGATTTTCTCTCATGATGAGTTACTGTTCAGAGTTTGAGACGTTCAGATACCAGAGGCAAGGACTCTATTTAAAGCTCAGAACAATAAGACATTCCAGTCTTTAGGTGTGTTGCTGAGACCACAGATGTATAGGAGGCTCCCCCCCACAAGCTGCCATTGTCTCAGACATGTTGTCAGTAGGCTCAGGCAGGACAGCCTTCATCTCTTATGGCCATTCCACCAGTTTGGTGACCTAGAAAGATCAGATGGGAAGGTACTTGGGGCCACATACCATCATAACATGCTAGATAGTTCTTATGCATCAGGAGTAGGCAGCAAGATATAGTTACAGTAATATGGTTATTTTCCCTTATAGGAGGAGTTTGGTGCTCACTCACACCTCTGAAGTATGAGCCTGGTATTACGAAGAACCTCTGTAGACAAAGGTTGGTGGAGCAGAATGGGTTCCCTGATTCCAAAGTCTCTGCAAGGGTGTCCATAACCATACCTGAGGCTGAGTCGATGACGGGTTTCTCCAACTACTCCATGAACTGAATGAGGGAGAGGCAATATTAGAAGTGAGAACACAGGCCTCCATATGACCTGCCTCATTGAGCATGAGCCCACTCAACAAAATTATAGCCTCATTTAGTTCTCTATGAGGTCCAAAAGCTTTTGGTGCAAGGCTCTAAAAGAGCCTTCTTTGCCATTTTAAAGGGCAAGGTGAATAAGGAAAGGCAGAAGTTAGTTATATTATTCAGTATGCAGCTGCTAGGTGAGGCCTGCCAACTGTCTTAGCCTTTGTTTCTATACTAATATGAAAATTCAAAAGTTAATCTGAATTAAAATACTTTAAATACAAGTTCTTTTACCTTGCAATGAACCACTTACATTATTAAAATGGAAAGCCCATTACCTGTGTTTTATATTTAACTATTTACTTTGCATACATTTTGCAATTTCAATCTTGGACAAAGATAAACTAAAATTTAACTATAAACAAATGAAGTCACATATTCAATCTTATTTTTAGGTTCTCACTCTGCAATGGGGTACGTCTACACTACACACTTATTTTGGAATAAGCTATTCCAGAAGAAATACTCCAAAATAGCTTATTTTCAAAATAGCATATCTACACTACAGGGAAGCCTTGGAATTAGTCCAAGGCAAGCTCTCCTAATGTGGATGTGCTACCTTGATTTAGAGCACCAGGAAGCACTACGCAGTAATTACTTTGAATGGGCCGGGGAGGAGCTATTTCAAAATAGCAGCAATGAAGCTCCCACACTACAGCTATTTTGAAATAGCAATTTCAGAAGAGGCGTTATTCCTCGTGGAAAGAGGTTTACAGAAGTTGGAATAAGCCATCCGTTATTTCACATTTATTTCAAAACAAGAGAATTGCTGTGTAGACGCTTGCGTTGTGATATTGGAATAACTGCTGTTATTCCAAAATAATGCTGCTATGTACATGCACTCTAACACAACAGTTCAATGTATAGGTTGAAAACACGCCAAGGAGACAGATATGGATAAATTAAATACTATTTTCTTTTGGATTTTTCTCAGTAAGTCAATTGAATAATTTGTGTTAGTCTTAAAATTTAGTGAAACATTAATTTTTACAAAGAAAACAGATAGGCAGAAAACATTAGAATCTTCAAAAAGTAAGTGAAGTTATCCCTGTAGGAGACAGATATAGGCAAGAGAAGAATCAGGCCCCTCAGTTCTGGGCCAAATTTGTCCCTAGGCTATCCTGTGAAACTACCTGAGACCAGTAGCCAAATTCAGAGATTTGCTCAGGTTGTCCTGCCAGAGAAATGTGCTCAGAAGAATTTTCTTTCAGGGAACAAGCATTCTTTGAAGAGCATTTTATGGAACTGTTGTTAAAACTTGCAGGTTTTTACCTTAGATTTTATTGGTACCTAAAATTGGTTGTATGCAGTTGCTAAAACAGAAATTAAAAAAAAAAAATGATTCAAGCACAAAACCAATAAATTGCATTTATAAAGTTAATCATAGCTATAACTGAATACAGAGGATTTAGTATAGATCACTTTGCTAAACCACTTTTTCAATGGCAGCGGTGAACGTATACTAGTGTACTAGCTCCCTATTTTTACCTATCATTCCAACCAGTGAAGAGGTCCACATTTAAATCAGGAGTTGGACAGTTTACATGTTTTCTCTTTTGCAAAGCCTTTATAGGTTTTCTTCTTCAATAAAAACTTAGTTTCAGAGATACAATTGAAAATACTGCATTCACTTGTTACTAATGACAGTAATTAATATATATTGTAATAGACTGGAATGTACAAATATATAGAGCTGAGCAAAACTCAGAATTTCCCATCTCAGGGGAAATTCAAAGATTTTGAAATTTTGCTTTATGCTTAATTGGGAAAAAAGTCACCATTGTATTTCTCACAAAATATTTCATTAGGGGTAGGAATCAAAATGAGCACAGGTGGCAAAGAGGTAGAGCCTTTATCCTGCACTCTCTCAACATCCATACTTCCTGTACTTCTCCAACCCCCTGTGCATCTCATAGGCACAAACACTCCCACACAGTGCTCAAATTCCCTATATTTATTAGCTGTGCACCAAAGAAAAGTCATAAGAACTCAAAGTATTATAAGAACTGACATGTGCGGGGACAACTGCATAAGTCAAAACAAATCAAGTAAAAATGAAAAATTCAACATAGTTGAAATAAAATCGATCTGACATATTTTTCCAAAACAAAAAGTCAGCAAAGTAGATACCCGCTGAATGTTTTGATGTTGTCAAATTGGCATGTTCTCCTTGGAAAAAAACCTCTTCCATCAGAAAATTTTCAACTAACCCTATTGCAAAGTCTGTTCCTTCATTGTTTGGGACAAACTCTTTCAACAGCATAAAAAGAAATGTCAGATGACAAAAACTGCATTTAGAAACCTATTAGCATGGACTGAACTATATGATGCATTCCTAAGTCTCCCTTGGCAGGAGAGCACTGATTTTTCTTCTGCCTTCCTAAAGTCTTCTTTGTGCTATTCAATAACAAGGGAGGACAGGCCATGAGACTAAAGTCAGAAATCCCAGGAACTGTGGGTAACAAAGCTTTCTTCTCTCCAACCTTGCTCTGCCTCTCGTAGCAATTCAACTATTGAGAAGGACTGTTCCCTGAATCAGATGATCTGTTGGTTTGGTTTTTTTAACATCATTCTTTAAAAAATGCTTTTTGTTTAAAGTGAAAATTTTTCATATTTCTCCCTACTTTTTAACAATGGCCAAAAGAGAGGAAAAAGAAAACGAAATAACACTGCTATTTATACTCCAATTATCTCTACTAATTGGCCAGTAAATGGTGTTTGAGGCCTTTTCTTTCTCCAGTTTAACTCCACCTCTCCTGACAACCAGCTATGAGAGATCCAAATGGGGGGGTGGGGGGGTGGGAGGGAACACAGATAAGAAAGCAGTTTGTACTCAATTCAAAACAAATGTCTTCCACTTAAACATTCTGATGTGCTACCACACCAGTGATTATAGCTATATACTATATTCATCTAAAAAGACTTCAAGATCACTCTTTCCCACAAAATCTGTGCTTTTAGCATATTGTGATGCTTAGCTGACTCAAGAGTGGAAAGGCAGAGCTTTCAAGCTTAGGATTTTTTTTATTTTTAGGACTTTGTTTATTCTTAAACTTTGAGAAATGTTCCAATGCCCATTTAGGTCTGTCAGGTTAAACATACTAGATGATGGTATATGTTTTGAGGCTCCAATACTAACCAGGCACCACTATCTGAATCAGAGAAATATATATTTATTCATACCAAAAAGTACCTTAAGGGTTCTGCTGGGAAACACCTGCTAGAGATCTGCACTCCCCATGTAAAGATACATAATTGCCATCTAGTGGCTGAAAAGTGGCACCTCAGGAAGCTGTACCCTTATTTTTGGCTTGTGTTACTTTTTCTTGTTTTTCATTTTAAGGCCCCTTAGAACTCCTGACGTTAGTAGAAACCATAGATCAATTGCAAAATTCAGATATTGATAACATAGGAGAAGTAGTAATCTCTCATCTAAAGCTGTTTTCCAATTCTCTGTCCCTGTACACATGTTCTTGGAGAATCAGCTTGTGAAAGTACAATATTCTAATGGACACCTTTAAATGTATTTTCTTTAAAATTAAAAGTCTTTAAAAGTATAAAAGACAAGCTTGATCTACTTGCCTTCCAGACTTGTAAAACATGAAATATTTGCAGGGATTTCTAAAGAAACTTTATACCACTATACGGAAAATGAAATTAAAATCTTTAAGAGTGGATGCTAGTGCTAAATGAGAAAAATACATACTTGCATCTGAAACTGAAAATTACTATAAAACAAAAAAAGGATAAGTGTTTTGAAGAACATCTAAAAGACAAGACTGAATTAGGTACATTCTATAACGTGGTGGGCAAAAGGGCCTCCGCAGGCCGGATCCGGTCAACGGAGGCCCTGCCGCTTCCCTGCCTGCAGGCCAAATAGGGAGAAAAGCACAAGATTTCCTCCATCCTGCCAGGAGTGCACGGCACTTAGAAGCACCACACGCTCCTGGCAGGGCAGGAGGAAACTTTGCACGCTCCCCCGCCCCGACCCGATTGGCCTGGGGGCAAAAGGTGGAGCGTGCAAACTCTCCTCCCACCACCAAGGGCATGAGTGCCTAGAGGAAACTGGAGGGGGGGGGGGGAGTAGGGGGTGCAAAGACTTCATGTACTCCCCCACCCCCAGACCAATCATGGTCTGTGGGCAGGGATGCAGGGAAGTATTCTGGCTCCGCCCCTTCCATTTAAGGCCCTGCCCAGAACACTAAAGAGCAATTGGAGGGATCATTGCCAGGTTAGGACTGATGTACATTGCTAGGGTGCTGTGAAGAAGTCTGAATTGCCATTAGGCTGCCTGTGGCACAGCTGTAGCATCTGCTATTTTACTTTTCAGGGCTCTTGAATTTGTACATACGCTATAGTTGGGAAAGTAAAATCTTTTCAATCTCCAAATGCCAGATCTAGATCCTCCATTTCTTGAGGATGCATTAAAGCTACTTGCTCTGAAAGACGTCATTGTCCAGGCTTTTTCAACTGTGAGATCAGCAACGGGACATTTTCCTTCCAACAGTGGCACCCTAGGAAGCTGTCCCCTTATTTCTGATTTGTGATACTTGTTCTTATTTTTCATTTAAGGCCCTTGAGAACTCCTGGCATTAGTCAAAACCAGTAGATCAATTGCAAAGTTCAGATACTGATAACTTGGGAGAAGTAGTAACCTGCCTCACTCCATCCTAAGTCCACTACCAGACAATTATATCTAGGATATCTCCATGAACAGAGATTTTATACTTTACTTGCACTTTATTATTCTGAAGTCTACACAGCAATAATCATGCTTTTGAGAAGACAAGCTGCCTCAATAGCTACGCTTGTGCCTTCCACACACATCCCCTCCCCACTTACCGCCAGGATCCTATGCAAGGAGTGAAGGGAACAGGATCCTCTTGGTGTCTCCTTGTTGAGCAGCTGAATGAGGAACATGATTACAAGCCAAGCAAGCAGTTTAGAAAGAGTCACCAGCCATGCCTTGCTTACCCACTACTGCCTCACGCAGCTAGGAAGTGTTTCTGCAGTGACACAAGAAACTGGTGAAACCGTCTATACATGTGCCTCTCCTCTCCTCCAATCTATGCTGGCCACTCACCAGTAGCACATCACCCATGAAATAACCATACAAGAGCAACTCTTGGAGCGTCCACTGGTTTTGTTTTGCTCACCATCTTTGTTGCTTGTCACATGCAGCTGGAACGGTGTTCCCACCCTAGAGAGATCTTCCATCAGTTTCAGGGGCTGATCCCATAGATGGGAAATCACTATCTAGTAGAGATAATCCATCCTCAAAAAAGCTGTTTGATCCAAGGACCATCATTCAGAATTTCAGGAGACTGTTTTGGCCAGACTAAAGCATATGTTTCTTGTCACAATGCTCTTTGGATCTGGGTTTATAGGAGTTCTAAGGGAATCTCTTGAAATGTATAACTACTGTTTTGTTGCTCATTTCTTCAAATACAGTGATGACACATGAATCTTTCAAGATGTCAACTTGGTTTTAAGTCTTAAGTTCTGAAGTTTCTGGTTGCCCGTGTTATATCTCTTAACTTTTCTTCTTGGTAGCTGGATGTTACCAAAATTTGGTGCAAAATTTTACAAAGAGGGCTACTCATCTGAGCTAGGAAAACTGTGCACCATCAGTGCACTATATTCTGGGGAGATGCTCCATGAAAAAGATTTATAATCTTTTAAAGTAGAAAACTTTAAAATGTGGCAAAATGCATCAGATAAAGTGAAATCAAAGCTATATATTTTATTGATATTGTTGGAAAAGGCATCAATAATTCATGCAACACAAATCTGTTTTTAGTGTCCAAGAACTGCCAAAATTATTTTATAGTTTAGCTAGTAGTACTTGGGAAAGTACACAATGTTCCAAAAGGACCTATAATTTTGGTTAAGGGATTATTGGTTTGTTGGGTTAGAGATGCACCAAACAAGTCAATAACAGTGTCAGAAATTCTAGGGCACAGGAAACTCAAAGATGACCAAGTATTTAGTTCTAAAGGCAGTTTAATATTTAGTTCATGCTATTATATTAACAAGATCTTTAAAAATCTAGCAAGTCCTCTCACCTCCTGAATTTAGGATTACTTAGGATACATCATATGTAGCAAAATGATTACAGGCAGTCCCCGGGTTACGTACAAGATAGGGACTGTAGGTTTGTTCTTAAGTTGAATCTGTATGTAAGTCGGAACTGGCGTCCAGATTCAGACACTGCTGAAACTGACCGCCAGTTCTGACTTACATACAGAATCAACTTAAGAACCCCAGGCGTCCCCAAGTCAGCTGCTGCTGAAATTGATCAGCAGCTGATTCCAGGAAGCCCGGGGCAGAGCAACTCTGCCTCCGGCTTCCTGTAGTCAGCGCTGGTCAGTTTCAGCAGAAGCTGACTTGGGGACACCTGGGGCAGAGCAGCTGGGGTGCTGCTGGGTTGCTTCAGTAGCGCCGCTCCTCGGTGCTACTGGACCAACCCAGCAGGACCCCATCTGCTCTGCCCAAGGCGTCCTGATTCAGGCGCTGCTGAAACTGACCAGCAGCGGCTGAATCAGGACCTGGGGCAGAGCAGCTGGGGTGCTGCCGGGTTGGTCCAGTAGTGCCCAGAGCGGCGCTGCAGGACCAATCGGCAGCGCCCCAGCTGCTCTGCACCAGGGTCCAAAACAAAATCCTGGTCTGCTGGGGGGGGGGGGCGCACTAGCTGCTGCGCCCCCCCCCCCCAGCAGACCAGGGACATGGGGAGCAGAGCCGCAGTGGCAGCGGGGTGCCGCGCCTCTGAGGCTTTGCTCTGGCAGAGTCTCAGAGGCGCGGGACCCTGCCGCAGCTGCAGCTTCAGTCCCAGTGCCTGTGGTCTGCTGGGGACGGTCCCCAGCAGACCACAGGCACCGGGACTGAAGCGGCAGCAGCGGCGGTTCCCCGCGCCTCTGAGGCTTGCTCTGGCAAAGCCTCAGAAGCGCGGGAACCCGCCCGGTGCCCCTGGTCTGCTGGAGACGGTATCCAGCAGACCAGGGGCACCGGAGCAGCTTACGAACGGGGCTTTCTTGCCCCGGAGCTCGCAGGTAGCAATCCGCCACCTCGACCTCCGGGGCGAGAAAGCCCCATTTGTAAGTGCGGATCCGACATAAGTCAGATCCGCGTAAGTCGGGGACTGCCTGTAATCCTATTTGTGGAATTTATATTCTAGATAAGTGCTCAATTTGTCTAATTCTATTTTGAATTATCAAAATATTTAGAAATTAGACAATAAATTTTGTAGACTATAAGCCTTATAGTATAGTATAAGGAACTGAAGGATTTTTTATAAATATAAATAAAATCCTTCAGTTCCTTAAAGTCTACAAAAAATATATATATATATAAAAGCATCAAATATCTGCTATTTAGGATTTAGGGTGATCCATTTCAGAGCAAAACCCAAGTCTATATGCAATCATATTGCATTTATAAAACACCTTCCTTTCTGCTACAACTCTTTTATTGTGGCACATAGGCAGAAGACTTTGGCAACATTAATTGCGTGTTTATTCTGCCACTCACTCTTTCCCCTCTAGTTTGGGGGGGGGGGAATAAAAAGGTGAGTGGTCTATAACTGTCTACAGAAATGAAGGGGACATCACATCTGCCTGTGTTCCCACCCACATCAATTCTGCTTTCGTGGTTTGTTCCCTTTGGCCACCTCAATCAGTTCTGACCCCATCTGTTCTCTTAACCCAAGTCTCAGTCTACTCCTTCTACAGCTCCCGGGACTTCACCAGAGGATTACTGAGCTGCAGTGCAGTTCCTTCTTGCCCATCCCAGAGCAGGGCTGTAAAGTGGAGGCAGAGAAGCTATCCAATTGTTCACAGGAGAGGAGGGGTGTGAGCAGAGCAACTATGAGCTGCTGCATTATTTTTTACTCCCTCTCCCTGCTCCCCTAAGAATGGTGCCTGGTCCTGAGGGGTACAAGTAAAGAGCTCTGCCTCCATCCCACAGCAGCTCCAATTGGCTGCTCTGTCCAGGACATAGGGAAACAGGGAAAGCTGTTGATCAGAAGGGATGAGATGAAATACATGTCTAGTTCAAGTTGTAGACATTTTATTTACCAGATCTGTGACCCTTCTTGACCAAGTACACTTTATGTCCTAGTGAGCTGTGTTACTGAGGATATGTCTAGACTACATGGCTCCGTCGACGGAGCCATGTAGATGAGTTTACTAGACATAGGAAAATGAAGCGGCGATTTAAATAATATATTATTAGAAAATATATTGCAGGGACTAAACCCTGAATGTGCAGTGAAATGGATTGGATGCCCTAAAAAGGCTTTGCAGGTTTCCTAAATGATTTTAGTTGAGGAGCATCCTGATTCATTGAGAGTTCTTAAGCATCTACAAGCTATTATTCTTGATTTTAAATTGCCATTGTTGTCATTTCATAATTTTATCTGTTAGCCTATGGGCTTAAGTCAGACATAGCTGATTACACTCTATATGCCATATAGGTAGAAATATATTTAATTATTCAAACATATATTTGTAAAACTCAACTCCTAGAATGCTGGGAATCTAGGAGTAAGGAAATCAGAGAGTAAAAATGACCAAAATTGACCTGATCTTTCAGTGATATGGCATGTTTTAAAGAGTCTAAAAATGGACCACCTACATGGAAAGAAATCCATTTTTATATCTTCGGTTGGACACTCATTCTAAGATTGCTAAATTATTAGGCTCTATTATCCAATCTTCAATTTTACAAATGGTAGGATTTTTTCAGTTTGAACTATAGATATTTTCTGATCATCAGTACCTAGTTAGCCAGTTTCTTTATTTCTGAACAGAAAAGTCAAACAGAGGTTTAGAGTCACATTCCTAAATCTAGAGGATACCACATTTTCCAAAGTTAATATAACAATCTGCCAAGTTTGTTTATTGTTTCCAACAATTCCTAATGCTCTAATTGCCGAAAACCAGTACTTTACTTTTCTCCTTTTAACAACACAACACAAGCACATCTCCATTAAACGAGAATGTTTTGTTAGAGTTATATGTTTCTTAGTGCTTTTTGTTGTACTTCATTTTAACAACAAGTGGGTCAAGTGCTAGGATAACTAAAATAAGGACTAATGAGCAAATTTTCCAACAGAGACCACATTTTTGGACCTTTTACGGCTAAATGCTTCTTGAAACAACAGATTCAACTGTAGGCACAAATTAAATACATTCTATAATTGGAATAAATTCTCTAATGATTTAGTGGAATTGAGAACAGTAATTGCCTTTCAGAATATGTGGGGAAAATATGTCTTTTATTAAAGCAAGCATGGCTTGAAGAAAGAATAAAGATTAGCTGAGACTAATACTTCACCACTGCTCCACTCTATAGTTTTATTGCAACCCGTTCAACTAATGTCTTCTATAATTCAAATCTTAATTATGGAAAATGAAGAATACTTAAAACAGATACATGCTAGTGATTCTTTCGGCATACAATATTTTAGAGTAAAATCATCACTTGTAACTAGGTCAAAAGTACAAATAATTCTGATTATTAATTACATGAATGTCATGCAGTATTTCTGGCTATGATACTCTAATCATTTACCACTATTCTTCATAAATAACCTTCTTTGCTTGAACCAAATTGATATCCAAAAAAGAGGAAAGAGACCTGAAACATTGTCCATTCCCCATTCCAAACCAGTTTTGGGTTCCAATCACTTCAGCAAAGATCTTTTTCTCTTTCTATGTCTTCACATTGCCATTGCCTCACAATCCACTAAAAGATTCATGCTCTCCACATAGCATCATTTAGTCACTCATTGTTTAGACAGGTCTGCAATGTCTAGTCTTGGAGTTTTCACTCAAGTGAGTTGAAATCTTGGGGAAGCCAGGATTCAATGTTCCTCATTTTCACCCTTTCCCAGGGTGACCAGCACCTTATAAGAACAGTGGGGTCCTGATTACCTGCTCACCAACTGGGCTTAAGGGAAGGCATCTAGAATTCATAAATGGAGAGACAGCAGATGGTGGGGGAGGGGTGAATGACCAGAAAAAAAAGGGAGAAGGGCTACCACTGTTGAACAAAGCTCAAGAAACCAGGCTGCTAGAGGAGTAGCCTGAGATTTCATGCAGTATTCAGGCCAACACTGTTTGAATTACATTTCAGTATCTTAGGTGTTCTTTGTATTAAAAATGCAAATATTTATGTATTGGAGGGGGGGACTGCATATAACATTTCCAGTTGGAAGACATGACCAATGTAATCTCTGGGAAGTGTTATGTGCTTCAAAGGATTATTTAAAGCAATGCACTACCCAAGAATGGTCTTTAGGAATAACTGTTGAGTGGGTTTCCCAGAAAATCTCTAGGGAGAGGTATATGCAAATATAACCCTTTGGTTTTGCAAGCACTCAGCCTTTGAAGCTTTGCTCAGAGGGGATCTTTGTCTGCTGATAACTTGTTACATGAAGAGATCAGAGGCCCAAACTGTAAAAGGAGTGACTCTCAGATTCATTGCTCTGCTTTTTCTGAGCAAAGGAACTTATGAATATGTAACCACCAAAAAATTCCCTGGTGATTTTTGAAGAACTATTCAGCTTCCAGAGCCACTGCAATTAGGGGTGTTCTCTGGTGAGCTTATTAGCATGCATGTATGTTGTTTCACTGCTCAGGCCATCTGACTTGCCAAGGAAATCACAGCATCAGCAGGGAACTGTGTAGCCTGGAAAAGGGTGTGTCTACTCAAGAGAGGTGACAGCCAAGGAGTCAAGAACTTAGAGTGGATACCCTCACTAGACCAGGGTAACATAGGTCCAGAACATTTGATAGAAGTGGCCTGAGAATCTATCAAACTCAGCTCCAAGAAAGGGGCCTTTGCAATACCCTGAGCTCCTTGGGAAGAGATTGAATCCACCAATAATAGCATGTAGAGGGAAAATTTGAAGCCATATAGACATAATGAAGGAGGGACTTTTTAGAAAGAGACTTTATTTGAGAAGCTTGGAGACTGGGATGATAGAGACTGCACTTTGGGTCTATATTATGGTAATAAGCCAGTCTCTAAGAAGGAGTTATTTACATAAGCCTCTCTGAGGGTATGTCTACACTACCCCGCTAGTTCGAACTAGCGAGGTAATGTAGGCATACCGCAATTGCAAATGAAGCCCGGGATTTGAATTTCCTGGGCTTCATTTGCATAAGCGCTGCTACAGGACAGCCCTGCCTTTTTACACTGCCCAAGATAACTCACTTCATGCAATCACTAGAATGTATTACAGAATGCATCACCAATGCTGAGTCATTAAATGTAGATTCCAGTTTTACTTCGACTGATCAACTGCCATCCACACTAAATTTCTTGAACTTCTAGTGTTATCATGTCTCCTGTAGATCCATCGCACTGGACTAAGTGTGCCAACTTTGAAAATCAGTGGAAAAATTACTATTGGTTTCAGTGGTAGCAGAGTTAAGCCATTGCGGAATGCTTTGAAAATCTCACCCATTGTACCATGCAGTTGAGCCTTGCTGGATTGAAAGTATAACCAAAACTTCTCCTTTGGCCCTAATATGATAAATTAAACTTATGGCCCACTGATTTTCCACGCAATAATTGAAACAATGGTGACATCTTCACAAATGTGAATGCCAAGTGCCAGGGTAAAATGGGAAGAGGAGGAAGCAGATAAGGTATACATTAAAATGTAATAATGGGAGTTTAGCAGAATAGAGACAAAAGAAGAACAAAAAGTGTCCTGCTTCCCACTTATCAAAATTCCTCATGCATTTAAGAGTATAAACAATTTATTCATATATTTCTAGAAAAATCATAGAATAGTCTTAAAATAAATTATGAAATTTTCCAAGCTAGGAGGTAGGGTCAGTGATTTAGTTTCTGATATTTAATCTCTCAGATACTCACATTCCCATTTCCCCACATCTCCTCCTTCATGTTTCAGGCTATGTATTTGTTTTAAAGTGAAATAGTATTCACTATTTTTCATGGAACAGATGCAGTTTTCTGTTAGAATGAGCACAAAGGTAAAGATTTTCAGAGGTAACTAGTGTGATTTTGGGTGTCTCGGTTTTTGGTATCCAACTTGATACACACCTTCTGTTTTTCAAAATGTGCTGGGCACCTAGTATAATCAGGTCGAATTTACATGTCCCAAGTGAAGCATCCAAAATTGCTATTCACTATTGAAAACTAAGCCTAAGAGGTACTGTGTTGTGAAGCTGGCCTTTGTTAAAGTTAGCCCAGGGGGACAATTTATATCTTCATGTTCATTCACCCAGACATAAAACTATCAAAAGCACCCTGAATTTCTCCAATATGAGCATAAAGTTCCAGTTAATTGATTTTGTTTTAAACCAATGTTGTTTTAAACTTATACTCTAAAAGGACAAAGTGAGAGCTTTTTTTTAAAAAAAAGACAATATGATGATGAACCATTCACACTGCAGTTTTGCTCATGCGGTCCAATATGAATTCAGTAGAATCACTGACAAAGGAACCAGCAAGAAAGCAACACTTGCTAAACAGTTAATATTATGCAAGAATTGGGTGCAATTCATCTGAAGAAAAGCCAGACAGATAAAGATGAAGCAGTTCTCAGGCCAGCATTGATCATCTAGTGCCACCTCCTATGCCTCACAGGCCAGTAACAAAGGAACCGTTTTCCATCAGCCAGTCAGTAGCCAAGAGTCTCTTCATGTAAATATTCAATATGGGTTATTCATGAATATTTTGAAATAACAAATGAATACAAAAATTAGCAAGAAAATACATTTCTGAAGATTTGCACTACCTATCTAGTCTATAGAAACATCTGTTTCCAAATCACATTATCAAAGAAATCTAACATGCATACTAGATGTTACATCTCCAGCCAAGGTCTTACCTGTACCCGCTGGACATCCTCTATGTACTGTGTCTTAGTTTCCAAGACTGGAGCTTCAAGTTCTGAATTAAAAAGGAAATACAGATTCAGAAAGTTTCATTCAAAATGAACATAACACAAAACCATCACATTGGGTCAGGCCAAAAATCCATCTAGCCCAGTGTCCTGTCTTCTGACAGTTGCCAATGTCAGGTGCCTCAGAGGGAATAAACACAAACAGGTAATTATCAAGTGATCTAGTCCTTGTTGCCCATGCCCAGCAATCCTAACTAATAGCCATTGATGAACTTATACAACTCCATGAACTTATCTAGTTCCTTTGTGAATACTGATATCATCTTGCAATTCACTGGCAAAGAATTCCACCAGCTGACTGTGAACTGTGTGAAGAAATACTTCCTTTTGTTTGCTACCTATTAATTTAAGTTGGTGACCCCTAGTTCTTGTGTTATGAGAAGGAGTAAACAACACTTCCTGATTTACTTTCGCCATACCGGCATCTACCATATCCCCCCTTAGTCATCTCTTTTCCAAGATGAAAAGTACTGATCTTATTAATTTCTCCTCACATGGCAGCTATTCCGCACACTAAATATTTTTGCCCTTTTCTGAAACTTTGCCAATTCCAATGTGTATCTTTTTGAGATAGAGTGACCATATCTGCATACTGCATTCAAGATGTGTATGTAAAAAGAATGTATTTAGAGGCAATATGACGTTCTATCAAAGGGTACAGCTAGGCTACATTTTTTTTAAAAGGAGATATGCAAATTCGGTGCTAATTTGCATATTTCCTTCCGATCACTTTTCCAAAAGCGGATTTTTTGAAAGTGAAAGTAGACTGGATGCGGGCTTTTTTTAAAAAAAAAAACAAACAAAAAAAACCCTTTTTTTGAAGAACTGCGTAAACCTTTTTTTAGGAAGAGCAGTTTTATTCACGTACAGACTACTTTCACTTTTGAAAAACCCGCTTTCAAAAAAGCAACCGGAAGACGATATGCAAATTAGTGCAGAACTTCCATATTTCCTTTACAAAAAATGTAGTCTAGATGTACCCTTCTTGTCTAACCCTTTCCTAGTGATCCCAACCTTTTATTCACTTTTTTATTGGCACTGGACACTGAGTGCACATGGTGCTTACGTTTTCAGAATTGAAATTAAAGGTACCTTTATGAATGCAATAGCTTTTATATATAATGATAACCTTTCTCTCTTCAGATGTATTGCATTCATGAAGACAAATAATTATTTAAAGGTTATTATCTGAAATATTTTATCTCCAATATATGAATAAACTTCCCTGTCACCATCAAGGATTTATTTTTCTCTTTGTCAGAAATAATTATTGAGAGCACAGATAACCCTCCCATGGCATACACCCAGGAAAGATATTCTGAAAGCCCCACAGTTGGTTTTCCCATACTATCCCCATTAAGAGGTTGGCCTAGCCACCAGTGGAAAAGGTAGCGGCTCGCCTCAAATTCAGCAGATTTCTATGTGATCACAAAAGAACAAGGAAATCCCTGACACACAGATAATTTGTGTGTCTTTTGGTGATTGCTCTATGCACTCCATCCCAAAACACTCCCTCCTCCCCCTCATACACACAAATATTCAGGATTCCTTCAGATAGCAGTGTCTTAGAATCTCCCTTTTAAAGGTGCCTTTGGGACAGCATGGAAAAATTGAAGTTAATAAGGCCTGGTACCGCATTAGATTTTTGCCCCCTTTACCATGGGGCCTGTGACAGTGGAGAGAACTATAATGGAACACTCACTCCATCCCTGCCCCCAACTCTCCTCTTCTTCCTTAGCGGCTGTCTAGTACAGGGCAGGGAATGGTGTTGTGAAAGTGGCTGATCTGAGTGCACAGAACCCAAGGGACATCCACATTAAGGGTTCTCTCCTAAAATCCTGGCTTTGGGGGATGGATTGAATTGACTTCCCTTTGGACAATGAATCTGTCCACCCATGTCAGAATTAGTTCACCATCCAACACCACTGTAGGGAATTTGCTATAAAAAAAAAGTTTGAGACACATAATGCCATGTGCTACCTGCTAAACTAACAAGTGAAAGGAGTAATCAGTTTTCAATATCACAGTTGCTGTACTAAGAACCAGGAGAAACTCAATGGGAACAATAAGGAGCACTGCTCTGCAAATCTATCCCTTTAAAGCAAAGAATCATTTTGTGCCAGTGAAAAATAGGTTAAATAGAACCACTGCTCAACAAGAGTTATCTCTGTGGCAATGAAAAAGAAAATATCAGTACAATTAAGAACATTTCTGTTTATTTTCCCTGGCAAATGAATATTAAAATATTATTCTAACAGGAACTGGATTCTCTTTCTTATTTTAAAAGACTGGGTAACCATTGCTCTACCCAGAATTTGCTTTTCAAGAGCTGCCTTTTATTAAAAACAATTAAGTCAAAGTTAAAATAGTAACTGTTGGTCAAGGCAAAAAAAAAAAGTTAAATGGAAATCTTGATTCTTGTAATGATGTGTGTTTCAGAAACACATACAGTACATTCCAGTTTTGTTTATACAGCACAGTATTTGATTGCATGACAGATAAAAGAAATTACAGATTGTGCTGGCAATGATGGATACATGTAACAATCAGTGCACATACTATACTTGAAAGCAATTTGATAAAACTTTTCAGATAATAATGGAGATTTTCTATTTTTGTTTAATTGCTGATGAAAGATGGTCTTGTGGTTAAAACACATTTTCCACTTTCCAGACTCGGTGTCTGACCTTAAGCAATCTCTCTGTACCTCAATTTTCAATCAGGATAGGCTACTATCTGCTTACTTGGCAGAGGCATGGTCAGCGTTCATGCATGTACATCTGTAAAATATAGTGAGTGATATGGAGATACTGATAGTCAAAGTATAACAAACCATCTAGTCAGTCAGAACTCCCGGAATTATTGCTTTGCTCTATGCATAAAGAATAGAGGAAACACAAAATTTTGACATCTCTCAGGAGCAGCACTGTATAGTCAGCCCATCTATGGAGTATGCCCCTCAGAATATTCTCAGATATTCTCTCCCCATACACTGTCACAACAATTCAAAAGTCATAGTACCAACAGGGTCATGATTCAATGCTATGAGTACTTAGAATCTGAAGCTTACTTCCCTCCATTGGCCATGATGTTCTGCACAATAGCACATTCATGAAACTTTTATAGGTGGAGCAAAGCATGGCTACTCTGAGTAACCATTGGAATGCCTCTCACTTGGACAAGTTGACTGTGTAACATCACTCCAATTAGTGGCTGGATTGCTTAAATACATCTGCACATATCTGGGACAGGAGGAAGCAAGGGCTATATTATGTTCAACTGACTTTTAGTGAGCTCCACTCCTTGGAAGAGTACTTAGAGGAACTTTAGGATGCTAACTGTGACCTGACCACATCTGGAATGAGTAGGAAAAAAAAAACAAGCAGAAAAGCATTGCTTCTTTTTAGTAGAAATTGTTCAGGCCAGAGGGTAGATTGCCAGTATCTTTTGAACAAGCTGCTGTCTGGCCTTCACTTAAAAATCTCTCTTGACAATCTCTTCATATAACATAGATCTCTATACTCCATTTTTATTTGCTTTTATTTTTTAATTTTGAGTTTTTGTTTTGTTGTGCAAGTGTAAGTGGTCTAAGTACCACTACACGTACATCACCCACACACCTAGTGTGGTTCACACAAGCACATTTAGGTGGGGATGGCAAAGGAACTCTAGCAGAATCTGCGGATTGAAATAATCAGCATGGAATCTGACCTTCGCCCGCAGAGGCTTATGCTTCTGGCTGATCTTCTAGTGATGGGCAAAAGAAGCATGGTTACCTGTCATTTTTTTAGAGCAACGTGCAGCCTTTGATAACAGTGACCATGGTGTTTTGTTGACCTAGCCACAGACTTGGCAGAGTAAGTGCTATTCTTTGATCTTAAAAGAGATCCCAAAAGCTGGCACCTGGGAACTACTCGCCTATTGCAAAGGCTCTCTTGCTTTCTCATAACTTTTCAGAATGTGCACTTGTCATTCCTCCTGAGGCTGCTAAGGGAGATAATGAGACAGAATGTGCTAAAGATCCAATGTTATGATCATGAAACACAGCTCCAAGTTGGAGTCTGTGTCATCAGTTAGATCTGAGCATTTTCCCAGTGCGGGTTAAGTACAGATCCAGATTACATGAAGATGATGCTACTAATTGGTTGGGTGTAGAGAAGCACCTTGGATTCAGCCTGCCCTATTATTAACCATATTTGATCATGTTTCTGCAATGAGGTTCGTAAACTAGGGAAATTCATAAATTTCTGCTTGGCCTAGAGTTGGTTTGGTGACCAGAAATCCCCTTTTTCCATCTGCTCTTGACAATTTTTGTGACCATTTTCCTAGGATGCAGCTGTTACCACCATCCTGCATTTTATTATAAACTCAGTTTAAAAAATAAATTTTAAACATTAGAAAGGTAATGATATTTTCTTTGGGGTTTCCCAACACAAAGGGAGTAAACATATATTTGCTGACTTTCCTATGCATTTCTTCCTTAAATTGATCTAGTGTATTGTATATAATTTGCATTGCATCAGACACTGCTCCTTCAAATTTCTTAAAATCACAGACTTATAATGTAATGCTAAAATCCCAGCTGAGGAGTTAATTATATGTTGTTTTATGTTTTTCTTTGTTTTCCATATTCCTAAACACTCACTTAGTACTAGCACAAACCAATGGCCCCCACAAAATTACAGCCCATGTAGGAAGAGTAAGAGTTTTTAACCACAAAACAATTTTTTCAAAGTTATCAATTGCACCTGGATCCTGGTTTGTCCGTAACCCATATCTATGAATATGAGTAACCTAATATCTATGAAAAGGGCTAAATTGTAATTAAACTCCTGCTGCTGGACTGTGCCAACTGACTCAGACTCACACGAAGGGGCAGTTTAATTGTGCTGTAGATGTTCAGACTCAGGTTGGATCCCAGGCTCTAAGACTCACCCCTTAGCCTGAGCCCCACTAGCCTCAGCCAGCTCGCACAAACCAGTATGGGTTTTAATTATGGTGTAAACATGACCTACAGGGCTAAGCTGCACTTTATTAGGTTTGCTAGCGTCAGGACATTCTCAATAGTGTTTTGCACCAGTTGTCTAACTTCCAAAGCAGGATGTAGGCCTGTTGTCTTAGGCTACATCTATATTTGAGGTTTACGAGATCTTTCAAAAAAGTCTGTCGTTTTCGAAAGAACCACGTGTAGACTGCGGTTTTACTTTCAAAATGGTACTTTCAAAAGAGCACCATGACGTGATTATGCAAATGAAGCGTGGGATATTTAAATCCTCACTTCATTTGCACTTTAGAAGTGCCTCATTTACATCCCTCTGTCAACAGAGGGATGTAATCTAGACATAGCCTTAGATTTTAAAATAAGTGTTTAATAATGCGTTCCATCTCTGGCTTCAGAAGTCACATGCAATTCTTGTATATGCAGTTTTGGCAGAAATCTCAGGTAGCTTCAGTTTCATGCCTTCATTATTCCGTTAACATTACTCACCTTCACTGTCATCTACAAGTTGGCATATACAAAATATTCCATTTTATGTGTAGCAAATTACTTCCACTGGACATGAATGGCAATAAGAAAACTCCCTCAATTTTTTTCTGTTTGGCAAACTAATTAAAGCCATTAAGACAGAAATGCTTAAACCTTTTTTAAAAGGCACTGATGGCTTGTCTATACTGGCAAGTTAGTGTGCTTCAACTTTCTCACTCAGGAGTGTGAACAAACAGCACTTCCCCT